>NW_026947506.1:46096247-47308747 GCF_034190915.1 Cavia porcellus | reverse complement strand
GGTCATCAACGCAAAGCCCACTGTGGAGGGGAACATGATATTTGTCCAAGTCTGCTCTGATTTTCCTTAAGATTCAGGTTTAAAAAAAGAGTTAAGATTTACGAGAAGAGAAAAGGAATTGGGGCAAGAAACAGAGACCCGATGATCTCACAAGTCAACCCGAACAGGCACTTCAATTTTATTTGATTCCTGTTGAGCTGCTTCCCCTTAAGAAGACACTTAAGAAGCCAAACTTAAGTGCAAGTTAAATCAGGCACCGGAGAGCGAGCTTCTCAAGTATTCATCCCACTTGACTTCCCTAAAGATCCTCTGAGTTCACATGGCTATGAACTGCTAGACTAGGAATTCAAAGTCGAGCTCCAGCTTGAGGTGAACAAAGATGAGGAAGTTATTTCCTGAGTCTGGGAAGTGATAGGGAATCAAATCAGAAGGTCAGTGTTACTAACTTGTGTTTTTTTCCCACTAATGTAGATGCCATAGAGAAAACTTTGATGTGAGGTAATAAAATAAATAGGACATTCAGGGGGAAAATGTTACCTGTTAGTGTGGGGAAGATGAGAAGTATTTATGTCCTCTGAATGAATTAGTGAAGGCTGTATCAGGGTCTGCACATCAGAACCAGCAATGCTAGCCGAAGGCGCAGGAAAGGTTCGTTTTCTGTGTCCATGTGCCATGTATGTGCATGCACACATGTATGCGTGTGTGAATGTGTGTCTGTGTGTGTGTGTGTGCATGTGTGTGTGTGTTGCTCTGTGTTACAGCCTTGGCAGGGTGAGGATGTAAGCTACAGGAAGCCCCTGATAAGTTATAAATAAGCCTCTGGCATGGAGAATGGCGATGTGGGGCCCTCAGGGTGATCTCAGAGCCTCACTCCCCTTTCTGGGCACGTCTAGGGGAACCCGACACACACCGCACTCGAAAAGTTTTCTTCAAGCTGGGGAACCTTGGAAAGTGAGGTCACCCAGGGTGTCAGATGACTGTGGAGCGAAGCAGCTGCTCAACAAAGGACTGGCTGGGTCTCCATCCCTCCAGGGACAGCAGGCGGCTGCAGCACCTGCGCGCTCTTCCCTTTCTCTCGCACTTCAACATAAGCAGAAGCAACCTTCCCCACGCCGTGGGGCTGCAGCCAGCTGGGTCACTGTGTCAGCTTAGCAAGCAGCACTAGGCCTCCTCTTTCCACCCCTTCACTGTTTCCTCCTCCTCCTTTGCACTTTCTTGTTGAGTAAGCCAAGCTGCCAGGTCATGCTTCTGCCCCATGGAGAGGCCACTGAACAAGACAAGGAGGAGAGCCTCTGGCCAACGGAGACAGAGACACAGAGAGAGAAGCACAGCCCACGAACTCAAAGCGTGTGTGGAAAACTGGACCCTTCCGATCAGTATGTGGGAGAACCTGGCAGTGACTCTGTCTCTAGCAAGGCCCTGAAGCTCCGGCGGGGACTCAGAACCACAACTCCATGAGCCTCCTCACCCTTAACCCATGGAAACTGGGGACAATAACCACGTGTTTGGGGGTAGTCTGTTATGCAAGAATGGGTAACTATTACTCAGTTGTGTTAGGCAGCTTCCTGGTGCAGTGAGAAAGGTTCAGAGGCTCTGGTCCAGGACCAGCCGGTCCGGCTACTCTGAGGCTGCGGTGAGGGAGTATGTCAGGGCAGGAGCTCGTGGAGATGCCATGTGCCCATCCCACAGTGTCCAGCAAGCAGGGGGAGGGACATGAAGGGGCGGGGTCCCCATCTCCCCTTCCAGGGTCTCCCCAGGACCGATGTGCCTTTCACCAGGTCCACCCCATAGAGGCTGTAACCCAGAGCCACACAGGCGAGCAGCCAACCTTGCTAAGTGAGCCTTTGGACACTAAGCCCCAAACAGCAGCCACCTAGGGACTCACATGGAACCGTCTTTGCTCTGCCCTGTGCTATTTGGTGGGGTTCCAGTTTCCATTGTTTTGTTTTTATTACACTTCATTCTGTTTGCTGGCTGGTTTTCAGTATTTTCAGTGGGTTACACAAATGTCCTTCAAACCAAAATGCTTATAGCAAGACCCATTCTCGCCTGCTCACTGAGAAGCATGGGGACCACTCACTGGGAAGCACGGGGAGCACTCACTGGCCTCTCCTGCTGTGAGGGACTTTGATGGGTTAGGTGGCCGGTCTCACCCCTCTTTAGAAACCATCTGTGACTCTTCTTTCAGGAGAACACATCTCGTCCTCCTCAGAGTTCACTGACTGCCCCTTTGAACCTTCTCCTCTGCAAGTGCACATCTCCCGACATCTGGAAGGAGGAATCCTTGTACTTCACACTTGTCGGAGTCATAGCCAGTGCGCAGTGTCTGACTGCACTTCTGGAGTGGGGAGCTTGCTTGTGAGCTCTTCTTGGCCTCCTGTGTTATGTCGGAGCTGGGACTTCTGGAAAGTGACTGGATCACGGGGTGCTGTACCTGTGATGAGTTTGTGGCTAGATGTGCTGTGAGGAAGTGGGGGCTGGTTGGAGGGGTCACTGAGGCACAGTCAGGATGTGATTCTGTCCCTGCTGTGCCCTTTCCTCTCTGCTTCCTGTGGCCATTGCACGAACAGCTTTCCTCCCCCTCCCCCTTCCACATGCCGCCCCCTGCCTCAGAGTCAGCCTATAAGGGGGATCAGAGAGTTCAGTTTCATGAATAAACATTTCTGTTCTGGCCAGAGTAGGTGAGCCATGTAAACCTCTCTGTCTTTAAAGTATAAATGGCAAGGAACTTTGTCCCCAGGACAGGAAAGTGGCTGCATTACATTTCTGTGACATTCTTATTTAGGGGTGACACCCTAGATGGAGGACTCAGTGCTCTTCATCTAAACCCTGATCTTCTCCATTCCCAGCCCCCTTAAGTACTGCCTGTACCATCGTCCCCACCTCATGGGTTGGCAGTGCCATCGAGGGGCACCCTCACTTGCTGGATTCTGTCACCGACAGTGGTCTCGGTCCTCGGCCACGCCGTGAACACCTTCACTTCCCTCCTCACACCACAGGTTCCCACCCCACCCTGCCCCACAGCCCCACAAAGTGCCCCATCTCCGTCTTCCCTATGGGTCTCTGCAGGCAGCTTCCATACTGTACTCTCTTGGTCTCCTATCAGCCTGCAAGGCACAGCCCAGGGCTCATCAACCCTCGGTCACAGCTGGGCCCAAGTCCGTGCAGTCCTTGTGCATCCAGCTGTCTCAGCCCAGCCTCCCACCCAGAGTGCACTGGCCATGCTCTCATCCCAGGGCCTGGAAATCACGCTTACACTCACCCTGGCATAGCTACTGCCCTCACCCACTCTGGCCGGAACAGAAATGTTTGTTCATGAAACTTGACCTTTCTGGTCCCTCTCACAGGTTAACATGTAACATAGGACTTCCTGTGTAATTTTTATTTACCTGCTGATTTTCTCTGTCTCTCACTGCATTGTGAAATCCTTGGACACAGTTCTTTTGTCCGTTTTGTATGGTGGATGTGTCCTAGGGACCAGAATGGGCCTTAGCGGTAGGTAACACCAGCTCTCTGGTGCAGAGAGATAGAGCCATAGTTAGTATCTCCACAGTGTTTGTAAGTACCTGACTCCTCCTGATCTGTACTGTGGTGTCAGGAAAACAGCCAGGGGCCCCTGCTAGCCAGGCAGTAGAGGCCAGCTGGAAAGAAGGGTAGCTGTTTATTTTCACTTCTCACTTTGGAGGCTGGGATAGTTCCCCTGCCCCGGGCTCTGCTCTGTGAATGTCACTCCCTTGAAATTGACACAGTTCAAGGGAAAAGGTGACAATGCTGGTCCTGTTGATTTTCACTTCTGCTAGTATTACTTGTGCTTTAAAAAAGAAAACAACACAGAAATCTTGGTTCGTCACAGTCACTTCCTGAGTCTGGGAAGCAAGGAAGAATCTAGCAGAATCAGGAAAGTATCCTACAGCATCCAGCAACCCCAGAGAACCCAGAACATCCACCATGAGAGACAGATCCTTCCAAGGAGCCCATGTCCAGGGCTGCTGTGCTCTGGGGACAGATAGGGACAGGGCCAGCCCACGGGGACCCCAGGTTGGGTAGCCAGGTGTCAGCACATGGAAGTAACCCAAGCATTCTGTGGTTCACAGAAGTTCAGAACCACATGATGGCCAGGGTTAGGGCACACACCTCCGATCCCAGCATTTTGGGAGACTGAGGCAGGAGGATAACAAAGTTGAGTCCAGTTTGGGCAATTTAGTTACTTAGTTACTTTAGTTGCTTAGCAAGGCCCTATCTCAAAATAAAATAAAATTTAAAAAGAGGTAGGGATTTAGCTCAGTGAGAAGGTCCTTACTCAAGCACATTGCTGCAATAAATTAACCTATTTATTAAATAAACAAAACGAAGACACTCACAGAAAAAACAAACCATGGCATGCAAGCAACAGACAAGGTTGGTGATTGCCAGCCAAGGGACCAAGTCGTATTCTAGGTAGCCGGAAGTACTCAGAAGGTGCTGTTGATTATCAGCCTGTGTTGTAACAGCTCAAAGAGCTGAAAGATCAGGCGTAAAAGCATTTGGAGCTTTTGCTTAAAGAGCAGCCCGCAACGAAAGATGAGGAGATGGCACAAAGTGAGGGTGGCTTTGCCATCCTTAGCAAGTGCTGAGCCAAGGGCATAACATGCATTCCACCGGAATGGCCATCCTAGAAGGTTGTGCTTGTTGGCTTTTCCTTTGCTGGACACAAAACCCAACCCACAACTTAGAGGACATAAAATTTAACTGATTCACATTTTCGGCGGATTCAGTCTATGGTTGGCTTCTCCAAGATAGGAGCATCATGGCAGAAGAGTGTGGGGCAGCAGGGATGTTTAGCTAATGTTACCTAGGAGCAGAGCAAAGACCAAGTGCCAGAGATGAGTGGACAAGATACCTTCTGCAGCCCCCCAGGTAACACTTCTATGACCCACCCAACATACCCAGGAGTCCCCTCTGTCCTCGGTCAGGCTGTTTGGAAAGCAGTGAAGTTGACATGTCGGGTGTGTAGGTCACACAGGCTCCCTCCAACCCTGAAGAAGAAACAGGTCTTGTGTAGACTGAAGCGCTGCTGTGAGGTGGCCTCTTCAGCAGTTTAAGATTTAATGAGCGTCAGAGACTCCAGAGGCCCAGCATGCCTTCTCCTGGCTCTTAACCTTGCCCCACACTCTGTGTGATGCTTAGGAGATATTTCAAAATGAAGCACTGTGAAGGGACCTGGACAGGGACCTTTCCTTTGTCATCACTGAAGAGCAGGAGATAACAAAACTCATTGATTGGATATTGTCCTTGCATTCGGGCACAAGAGCTCCCTTCCGGGTGTCCAGGATAGGAGAACTGAGTTCAGTCTTAAAGGATGCTATGCGTGTAGCTCATGCTCAAAAAGAAAATGGGCACCAACAGTGGGTCCTGGCACTAGAAACCCTGTTCTAACCGACAAATACTCACTTTTCTAAGGGGAAGTGCCCCGCCCCACCCATGAGTTCAAAATATATTCGTATCTTACTCTTCTTCACCTACATTTTAAAAATAACAAAACAAAATAGACGATAACCAATATATGACATTTGTCGGTGCTGTGTCAAGAAGCAAAACATGTATTTCATGATGATATACATGCGTATGATCATCCTGAGCATGAGTTATTCATGCAGGAAACATTTATAACCATGTTTGGACAGGCATTTTGAGAGGCAAATACAATGCTGATTGTTATATTCCTTGTAGCCTTTTTGAATTTTTTTCAGCACTGGGGATTGAAATTAAGGCTTTTTCATTAAACTACCTTCAAATCCTTTACCATATTTTATTTTGAGACAGAGTCTCACTAAATCACTAAGCTGACCAACCTAACATTGAGTTTGGGATACTCCTGCCTCCCAGAGTGCTAGGATTACAGTTGTGCTCCACCATGCCCGGCTTACTTTAGATTCTTATGTATTCCGTAAAGAAATGAATTGGGCTTTCATCTTTAAAATGGTGAAGCACTGCACATCATTGTAGCTAAAGGAGGAAAAACCTAGAGTCTTTGGCCTGGAAAAAGGGACCACACTCATCTGAGCAAGATATGGAGAAACCCCCAGCAGGTCTCCCCTGCCCGAGCCTGGAGCCCTTTTAGCATCGGGCTCCCCTTCAGGGCGATGCCCTGTGGCCCAAGATGGGCAGACAGCAGCAGCCTGGCTGTCCCTGCCCACTGAGGCTGCAATGCCCATAGAGACAGGAGCAGAACTGCGGTCTTGCACAGCCCCCCTCCCTGTCTCCGGATGAGCCCGTGAGGTTTCCTCCCCGGCACCAGTTTCTCCCACCCTCCTGTGCAGGTGGAGAAGGGCCACAGGGCTTTGCACACTGCATGTAATCCTTGAGAAATGTGTGACGCTTGACAAATAGGTTAAAATTAAAGCTCTTTCTGCCCATTGGGAGGGCAGTTAGCTGATGGCCAGCAGAGCCTGAAAGCTAGCTGGGAGGGCTCCAGTGTGGATGTGGAAGGAAGTCATTCTCATTTCCTGTGCCCCTTAATAATGTGGTGCAGAGTTGGCTACTGAGTGACAGGGAATCCCATGGAAACTGTAATAAGGATGAGGAGCCCCATGCCATGTTCAGGAGGGACACGTGACAGAGTTTTGGCAGGGGATGGTGGTTACTATCGCTGGGGACTCTGCTTCCCCAGACACAAGGAGCGGCCACTAAAACGTGCTCTGGGTGTCAACGCCGCTGCAGCCCTGGCACCTGTTGTGTCTCCTCCACCACCTCTGGGACGCCAGTGTGACCCTTTCCTGCTCCTCGCAGCTGCTCTGTGCTGCCACGCACCTGGGCACACTGCAGAGAAGCCCTCTCTGCCCGTCTCTCTCCATTGCCTTTGTCTCGGGAGTGGAGCTCGCAGCCGTCTTGCTTTCTGGTGTCAGATTTAGCTGATGCACTGCGACATTCCTCTAACAGTATGTGACAGGCTCCACGCAGAGGATTGATGGGACGCGTCCTGGGAATCCATCCTCCATCATTAAGCAAGGCGCCACGCGTGAGGCCATCAGTCAGGAGCCACTGCGGAGTCCACCAGGCTCAACTCTGCAGTGAGGCGGCTTAATTTATGGTGCTGCTAATGCCGCAGGTTTTTTTTTTTTTTTTTTTTTAAGAAGATAGATTATGTTATTGAGTTATTTTTATCAATATTGCTAATGTTCTTTCTGGTGTTCTTCATTGTTGGGGGCCAGGGTTTTAGAAAAAAGTCAGCCGTGGGGCCCTGAAAAACAGCCTGCAAGATTTTAAACTCCAAACTCCTCTCCACCATCAGCCAGTCAAATGCAAAGCTGAATCCCCATGGAATCTCCTTTGGATGCTGCGTGTCTCCTAGCAGAGTCCCCAGACCTGGGCCCTACACCTGTGCAAGCCCTTGATCTGCTGTCAGCCAGGTCACCCGGCAGGAGGGAGGACACTCCCTCTGTGTCCTCCATTCCCAGGGGCTTGTATCCCCACCTCGGCTCCCTCATCAAATCAGAGGGCGCCAGATTCTCACAGGAGCTCAGGCCCTGCTCGATCGATGCAGGGTGTGTTTCCTCCAGTCATCCCCTAACCATCCTCCCACTCATGTGTCTTGAAATATCATCTTCCACGAAACCTGTGCCAAGGTCGGGGACTGGTGTTTTAGAGGATGGACTCTGCACTTTGCCAGTGCTGCGTTCACAAGATAAGAGGGCTCATGACTGGGGGAGTCCACGAGGCAGGGCGGCCTTTCTCAGAATAAGTGAACCCTGATGTCAGTGCCCTCATGCACCAGCCCGAAGTGAAGGCCTCAGAAGCTGTTACTCTTTGACCTCCTCCCACCCTCTCATAACTTACTAACCCCAAGCAATCACTGACACCAGAATGCTGCTTCCAAAAGATGGACCCGGGGCAGGGGAGCCTCCTGGGCCAACCCAGCCATGAATTCTATTACTCTAGACCCTCCCGATCCACATCACCAGGCCATGTGGTAGCTCCCTTACCTTACTTACTGACCAAATATAAGATCCCTGCTTTCCAAAGAGTCCTCCTGTGCCAAAAGGAAGGAGCACTGCAGAGTGACCGGGAAGCCCTGGACACATAGGTCCCACTGGGTTTCCTGTGGTCCACTCCCTTGAGCTCATGCCCTTCATGTTCAATCCTCTGTCTATGCAGCTCTGTGTGCTTCAGCAGATCTAAGCAAAATGATGGACCATTTCAACCCCATGTACTGGATGTTCAGTGTGTCAGGCAAGACTGGGATCAAACAGAGGCACCCTGCTTGCCGCCTGTGAACTTGTACTGTTACAGGAGAAGGTCCAGTGAGACCAAGTAACACTCAAGAGGGTGACCTCCCCATCAGCCCCCAGAAGGTCAGACCATGGAGTACTTAGAATCAGAGTCCTTGGGCTGCACAGATGCGCTGTTGCCAGTTAAACAAAACTGTGCCAGACAGTGTCCATGTCAATTCCAGCAGTGAGGTTGATCAGCACATGGAGCAGCCCTGCTGCAATGCTCTCTGCATTGTCCTCAGGTCCCCAAGTCTCCTCCAAAGTGGAGAAGACGCACTGCTTCCTTGGTGTGCAATCTGCAAGCTGCTTGCCTCAGTCATGGGGCCAGCGCAGCACATTCATCAAATGCTTCCTCACTGGAACTTTGAAACAACTCTTAAAAGACTTTGCTATTTTCAACAGCAATCTGATTAATCAATTTTCCTCTCTGTTATTCTGTGATTTATGATTTGTTTTTGCTATGCATTTTGAATTCTAGGTCTCATCAGCTAAATGATGTTCTTGGATCTTAACAATGCATTAAATTACGTATTAAGAATGAAACAGCTCTCCCATTTCATCACAGGATTCATGTACTCCTTTCTCTTGTTGTCTTTTGTGGGGTGGGTAGTGAGGAAAAAGAGAAAGAGCTAATACATGTCCTCCTTTCTCAGTATTGCTTTCCTTCCAGTGATGTCAATTTCTAGGTGGCTAGCACAGAGTTTACATCAGGGTTCCACTGGCAACCAAGCTAAGAAACTCACGTTCCACAGATGAGAGACCAGACCTTGTTTGGTGCCCGTATCAGGGTCTCACTTCAATCTCCTTCAAAATCTGGGCATATTTTCTGGCCATGCAGAAATGCTAGCAGTGCAGATTACAGGAAGGGGGCTGCTGGGAAAACCCTGGGGTGCATGGACCTCAGGTAGAGCCGGGTCAGGTGTCATGAGGGGAGACAGGCATCTCGCTGCCTACTGGGTTGGAACTTGTCTTGCTTCTGAGGTGCATCCCGGCAGAAAGGGTGGCTGTTCACCCTGGGCCTGATGATTCAGTGTGGCCATGTTTATAGCATTTGTCCTCTTACTGGTGTGTTTGCAGTCTGTTTGAAATAGATTTTCTATAGTTGGAATAAACATTTTTTGAGAAATTGAAAAGGAACACTTTACAATTAGTTCCTGCCCTAATTCCTTGGCATACCTGCCTGTGAGACTTCAGAGCAGTCACCTTGTAGACAGCAGGATGTGCGAGCTGTTCTCTGTCTCTACTGCTCACATGCACACACATTCTGTGCCAGCCTTGGAAAGTCACAGCTGTCAGCTGCCATCACCCTGACTTCACCTGCACCTCAAACTGTCCAGTAGCTCCAGCCCGCCATGGGCACGCCATGGCACCATCACCCCTCCCCTTCCTTCTGCGAGGTCACCCTCATATTACCTATAACTGTATAAGGTGCTTCTTTTGTTACAAGAGATCACTGTGGCTTCTTTAATCCCAGAGCTGCATTGTGTGTGGTGGTGGTCCCTCTCGGTCCCTTCTCATACACTGCTGTTTTAGCTCAAGAAATATTTTACACAGAGAACAATCCTTTTAGAAGGTTTATCTATAGAGAGACTGGAGTCACACATGATCACACATCAGCTGGCACTGATTGTGGTCCAGCTGTCATTGCACTGGACCAAGAGCGGGGACAGGACAGAGAACAGAACCCAGTAGGACCATGGCTGCTGTAGTTAATTCCGCGTGTCAGCTGCACGGGGCCATGGGGCCTATGCAGTCTTAGCCAAAACCAATTCGGCACTGAGGTGCTGAGAAGCTCCAGGTGCTGTGGAGGCATGGTCTGTGTGGGGTTAACAGGCAACACTGGAGGCTTGCAGTAAGGCAGGCTGGGCTCAGTCCTGTGCAGGGGCCACTGCAAGTGGCTGAGAGCAGAAGAGCACGAGCAGAGTCCCTTCCCGGGGACTCCTGGAGAGAGGCAGCTGTGGAAATGCAGCTCTTACTTGATATTTTGAGGAAATTCCCTGCTGATTTCCACAGAGTTCTATTAGTCTGCACTCAGCAACAAGTAGAAGGGCTTCTTTCCCTTCACATTCTTGCAAGAACTCCATGGTTCCCAAGTGCTTGATAGCTGCCATTCTTTCCAGGCTAAAATGAAACCTCAGTTTTATTTAAATTTTCATTTCTCCGATGACCAAAGGTGCTGAACCTTAGGGTGCATATTGGCCGTTTGTTCTTATCTTTCTGAGAATTATCTATTCATCTTTCGTTCCCAATTTTTAATTCTTATTTTTATGGGGGCCTATATTTTGAGCAGTCACTAATATTAAATGAAATGCATAATAATAAAAGACAAAGGTTCCCAAGGGAAGGGGAGCTGTGCCTTCAGGGGTAGCCAGCAGTGTGCACTGCCCTGCAGGTTGCAGGTCCTCGGGGCCTCCAGGTCCTGAAGGGGTCATCAAAATCAGTAAGTTTCTGTCACCTTCTCCTCCTCTTCCATTCTCTCTTTTTTCTTAAGACATATAAAACATGCTGTGTATAATTATTTATTACTTTACTAATTAATGTATGTCATATATGCACTATATCATTATATATAGATCTATTATATATAATTACATAGCATATAGGATATCCTACTTGTATTTAACATTAAATACGTATCATAGATATTATATAATAAATATTATATATTACTTATGAATTATATCATAGTCTACGCATTATGCAACCCATATTGTATAATAAACGTACCAATACAATATATCCTGTGTAAATATTATATATTGTGTCACTATATCATGTATCAAGTTGTATTTTATACATTATAATGTATTATTAAGTGTATTATAATACTGTATACAATATCATATAGATTTTATAGTGTATCAAATACAGTGAGACATCCTGTCTAGAAGTTTCATTTCTGCGTGTGCATACACACCACCAGTCCCACGGACCCTGCTTCTATGGAGGGCCCGGGCAGTAAGTCATGTGTAATTAATCACCTCATTAAGACAAGCAGTGACAGTAATGAAGGAACTCCAGCAGACCAAGGTGTTGACACGAATCTAACGCTAATGGAAAAGTTTTATTTATTTATTACCTTCACTTACAGTGTCTCGGAAAGAAAATACAGACTGGCATCCTCGGAAGGTAAGAAAACCGAAGTGCTAAGCTGGGCACAGCACATGTGGACAAGGGTGGGCAGTTTACTGAAGACCTGGCCCTGCTTGCCTGTGCTTGTTTGGGGTAAACATGATCCATGGAATCTGAAGGGCAGGGTTATGTACAGGACATGACACTCTTGAGAGATTCCTGATAATCTCTGATGTCCAGAGCCATGTGACCATCTCCACCAAATCCCCAGGAAGGTGGACGCCAAGTGCCCATGAGGGTGGATGCACCATGTGATAATCAGAGGACACAGAAGGGAGTCTGGAGAACTGGAGGTCCATGCAGGGCTGCAGTTATAGGAGAGAAACCCAGAGAAGTCCTGTAAGGTTTGAGTTTCGGATAAACAATAACTAACTGCTTAATATGTTAAAATTGTAAATCAATTGCTATGTTTAACTAAAAACACTTGCTGCTTGCCATAACTTGGACCCAGAAAGCCTCTCAAAGCCCATGTACTAATGGCTTATTCCCTAGTATGGGTCCCTGGAGAGGTTCTGGGGTCTTTCAGAAGTGGGACCTAGCAGTGATCTTAGATCACTGAAGAGGTTCCCGAGAAGGCCTCTTCTGTTCTGAATTTTGCATAGCCATGAAGTGGCTTCTCAGCCCCATCACAAGTACCCCACTAGGCTACCATGCTGCAGACTCCAAAGTATTGAGTCCTTCTGGCCATGGAATAACACCTCAAAAACCACGAGCCACAGTGAACTTTTCAGCATTCATTTATCTCAGGGATTCCTTACAGTAACAAAAGCTACCACATTGCTAACCTGAAACTTCAGTTTAACTAGGCAGCGGCTGACCAGGTAAATAAGAAAGTGGTAAGAATTAGTCTTTAAGGGAACACTGGTTCTAGAAATTCCCCAGGGGTGGGGGTTTTGGTTTATTATGTTGACATAACAGAGGATTCTACTTTGACTTTCTCCCCGACAGCCATCTTCTCTCCACAGGTTGGAATGTGGACATGGGGAATCCACAGTTGGAGACTAAGAAGTCGACAATGGCATAGGTCCACAGTGCTGTGGAGCTTCCACACTGGACCAGACCCTCTTCTGAGCAATGAACGCAGATCTCTGGAAACCATGCATTCATCTGAAGGTTGCTGATTATTTCTCTAACATGAGGTAGCATTATTAAGTTGTCACTGTCACAGGTCTAAGTTTCCCAGGCAAGATGCAGGATGCCTAATTAAAGATTTTGAATTGATTCAGGGCATCCAGGCAGCCACAGCAGTACAACCAAAGACAGGCAGCAAAGAGGACTTCAGAGCTGCTTCAGAAAGTGGCAAGAAGGGTGAGAGGAGAGGGACGGTATTTTGAGGGGGATTCATTGCAATGTGTCTTTTGCAGTTAAATCATTCTTAATGGCATCGTTCTCTGTACTGTTTGACCACACCACCCACACGCACAAGCACAGTCTCCGCTGTCATCACCCTGGTCGGATGCATCAGTCCCAGCCATTCTCTGCCATGTGCCTTGGACTTCCGCTTTCTGCAGCAGCTCTGGAAGGGCTCTTTCCTGAGGGTCTTTACTGCACTGTCACTGCTGCCCCATGCCCTGAACCAGCTCAGACCTTTCCCTTTCATCGTCATTCTGACTTTGAGAAAAGGCCGGAAGTCTCACAGTGCCAGATGCAGGAAATCAGATGGGCAAAGGCTCAGCGCTGAGCTTTTGCAGGCTGTCTTTCTTCGGATGTCACTCAGCCTATCAGCAGCTGTTTCTGCTCACACCTCACAGACACTCAGGATGAGGGCTCTCAGAACTGTTTCGGAAAGTGGCCGGAATGATGAGATGAGTGTGTTTGAAGACAAGGAGTCTTCTGAGAGGGATAAATGGTAATGCCTCTTTCACTGTAATAAATTTTAGAATTTAAACATTCACTCTATTTTCATCAACCCCCTCCCTTTATTTTTCTGGGAGAAAGTCAACACCCACCTCCCCTGCTGGCAGTGTCCCCATCAGTCTGGAAATTCTCAGCAGGAAGAGAATTCAATTCAGAAACAGGGAGAATCCAGCAAGCATAGTATCTGTTTAGAGACTGTGTCAAATATTCTGTTCTTTGCCAAAATACAGTCCAGAGGGACCTTGGCCTGGCCAGCAGCACATCATCCTATTGGTTTGTTGCACTGATAACATTATCTTGGGCTGAGACTATAATCAAATTAGAACAGAAAAGAAATACGTTTGTTTGGGTTACTTAGAGTTGCAATCCAGGGCAAATACAGGCATGAGCAATCTGAAAAAAAAAGACTTCAAAGATTTCCAAAAGGATAGCTCTGTAACCACAAGAGGAGTTGGAATTGTGATTACTGCAGTTAAAAGAGCTCATGAAAGGAGTTAGGTGGGGACTCTGGACAGTTGGGGGAAGAGGTCTGTTGTACAGAAATTAATAGAGATAACAAAAAAAATATTTCAGGAAACTGACTTTTGTTCCAGTCCAAAGATCAAAGGTCCACTCTCACAGGGGAGGGGGTGTACATACCTAATCTGGGTGAACATGGGCTTCCTGAGTCCCTCTAATGCCCAACCCATGCTGACCCAGATCATCTTTTTCCTCAACACTCTGCTGCCTTGAACCCAGGCATCAGAAGTAACAAGCACCTTAACACTTCTTCTGTCAATATGCCAGAAGCCCCACAAAGCTGTAGGGCAAAGTTCCCATAGTGACCCTGGTCAGAGGAGTAGGATGATGTGGGGTCCAGGCAGCTGAGACACAGGTGACTGCACCCTGCACCCCACAAAAGGTATAAAACTGCACAGCATGCGGCAAGGTTTGGGGGTGGGGGTTTCTCCCATGTGTTTTGCCTGGTGAGCTACAGGCCTGGAAGATTTGTTTTGTTTTGTTTTCTAGTCCTGAGGGTTGAGCCTAAGATTCTTGTACTAAGCTATATCCCCAGTTCTCTCTCTCTCTCTCTCTCTCTCTCTCTCTCTCTCTCTCTCTCTCTCTCTCTCTCTCTCATTCTAAGACAGAGTCTTGCTAAGTTGCCCAGGCTGAGCTCAAATGTATGACCCCCCCTCAGTTTCCCACAGTGCTAAAATTACAGTGTGCCTCACTGCACCCAACTATAAATCTAGCTGTTTCGAGCAAGAAAGGGCTGGGGCAGAGAAGAGCTCCATGCAGAGGTGTGCAATGTGCCCTGGCCAGTGGTCCCAGGCTTTCACACCACAGCTGGCATTAACAGAGTCTGCAGGAGACAAAGCTGCTCGGGGCATCTGAGGAGCGCAGCGGAGGAGGCAGAGCAGGACAGCGTAGGAGTCCGGCTTTGGCTCCCACGTGCAAAGTGGTTCTCTGATTGAAAAGCAGCTCTCTTCTTGTTCCTGGGCCCTAGGACAAACTGGCCGTGGACCACTGGACTGTCCACCCTGAGGTGGGCATGGCTTGGAGGAAGCCTTCTAGTTGGATATGCAGAACTTCACACCATACAAACATGTTCTGAAAGGGAGGCGTGCAAAGGCAGCCAGCAGCAGCCTGAGGGGCAGCTGGGCCACACGAGCAGCAGCCCAGGCTCCGGGCTTCTGCTCTCTCTGCTTGACCACCTTGCTGGCCCAGCCCACTGGCCCAGAGGTCCCCACAGCAAGTGCACAGAGAAGGGCAGTTGGGGAGGGCATCTGCTTGCTTGGGGGCCCATCCTCACCTCACAGGGGAAGGAAACCAGCTCAGGGGACAGGATTTGGATGTGATGGTGAGTGTGAATAACCAGAGCGAGAGCGATTGCTGTGAAACTGTGTCCACTAGGATGACACTTGCTAGATGTCCCAGCTACTGGCCTTGTTTGATAGAAAATGGTGTCCACTTGTGAAGCAGAACAAGGCGGAAACAGCAAATGTAACTTTGTCCCCAGCAGGTGTCCTGCCAAGGAGGAAAATCTGCTTCCCTGCCATCTGCTTCCACAGAGCAGCTCTGGCCCTCGGTGCCCTCTCTACCATTGAAATACATAAAGGGACAGTGCATGTGATTAAACCAATTGCTCACTGTCTTGGTAACTTTTCTCTCATTGCTGGGACAAAATACCCAATGTCCAAAGTTAAAAAGGGAAAGGCTTATTTAGTTCATAGTTTGTGGAGGTTTTAGTCCATAATCAACTGGTTCCAAGGCAGCGTGGCACATGACAGAGGGCCAGAGTTCAGCTGAAGACAGCAAAAGCAACAAGAGAAAAATGGGAGGAGACCAAGCCTTTTTGCTCCCTTATATTGTGAGCAAGCTGCCTCCCTCAGGATGGGTGTAGTACTCACATCATTTCCCTCAGCTCCACTTGCACATGATAAGGAAGTTTACTAGTGAGCACCCTGGTTCCCTGAAGAGTCACTTAATCTTCTAAACTTTTCAAGTTGATACAATGAACAACACCCTCGACCAGTAAGGGCACGTCCTCTACACCCCAGGATGTAGAACTGCTGAGGTACTTAGTTAAGCACCTAGACATCTCAGATTGACACAATGTATCAAACATTATACTCACCATTAATTCAGAACTAGTTAGTTTCCACCTTTCTGCACCCCATGTTTTTCTGGAGTCTAGTTCCTCAGCTATGAACGAAGTACAAAGGCTTCCCTTATCACAGAACTTTTTACATTCTTATCTCTAGGATTGCTGTCAGATGGTCTCAGCCCAAGAAAGAATGCTTCACACACAGTGTCATCAAGCAACCCAGAAAGAGTAGGAGCCACAGTACACAGAGGCCCACGAGCTGCCTTGCATTGCTGGCTGAGATGTGTACACAGCCAGCGTTGAGGTTGGTGTACACCCACCATGCATTAGCCAGAACACTCTGGGTCTTGGCTCTTGCAGAGTCCTCTAAGACTGAGAGGTGCTCGCTGAAGCCTGATGCTTATCCCTTACACATGTTTGCTTGAAAACATTGATCCTTATTGGGCTGATAAGGAACAGGCACTCGTCTTTGGGCAAAGCTGTAGCTGTCTTGCAGTATGGTTCTACCATGTGTCTTAGGGCCTGAGATTGCAGACTTAAGCTAAGACAGTGATGATCAGGGTAATGAGCCCCCTCACACCACCCAGGTCTAGATACCCTGCCTTAACATTAAGCGAAATACGGTGCAGGTTTCATTCCCCAATGTCCTGTGCTATTCCTTAATACCCCTAGTATATTTACTGTTTGTCGAGTTGCTTGAGGAGCTGATAAATAGCATGTTCTTTTGAATCTCCATTCTGAAATCATTGAGTAATAAAGCACAGACTTCTGAGGGATGGAAGTTCCTTGTATATTTTGCTACCCACCCATTCTTAATTAAAATTAGATATTGCTAGACATTTGACTTGTGAAGCAGGCTCTGATTCTTTTTGCTAATTGAGACATCACTCTGTTTTATACTTTCTCTTCCATTCATGTAAGGTGTTTATTGAGGATCTATTTACACAAGGCACTGTTGTTCTAAGTGCAAGGGGTGCACTCATAGTGAAGGCAACAGAAAGCATGGGCTTCATGAGGCTTGAATTTTAGCTGGGAGAGAGAATTCGGTAATCACATAGGAGCGTAAAGTAAGATATTTCATGTGTGATAGAGAACCACCCCAGTGTTCTGAGGGATGCTTTAATTACAGAGCATCAGGAGCCTCACTCAATGAGACATTTCATCAGTGACACCAAGAACATGTGAGACGATGCCCCAGGGAGCATGCCTGTTAGTGGGGACAGCACTGATTCGGGAGGGCTGCTCCAGGCGCTGGAAAACATGTGACCAGGAGGCACCAGGCTCTAGATCCCTGCAGCCTCCATGCTGGTGACTCTGGGAGACAAAGAGGATGACACATTCAGACACATTGCCAAGGGTTCCAGTCACGGGGGGAGGGGAGGGTGCAGGGCAAGGCTGGAACCCAGGAGGCTGATTAAGTGGTTTGCACCCTAATCCAGATGGAAGTCAGGGACCGGAAGTCATGGGATGGGACCTGCTCCAGAAACGTGTGAAGACAGAGTGTCCTCAGGTTCACTAGCTCTCATCACACACACACGTACACAGAGGCCCTGTGTCCCGCTGTGCAGTCGGCTTTGGGCTCTGCACAGCAGAACCCTGAACCACAGCTGTGACCCACACAAGCTCGCTGTGGAGCCAGAGCCCCAGTGCTCCCACCCAGCACCCTCTACCCTCAACATACTTCACTAATGCTCGGCGGCAGTTCTTGGGTTGCCTGAGCTCTTGCAGTTTTAAATGATCAATCATATGGGAATATATTTATGAGTACCAGTGTATTAATTACTTTGGGACCTCCCTCCATTTAGTCTAAATTCACTCTCATCATTTGATAACACATTTATTTGCATGTATTTTTCTTTTATTTTAATATGGGGCCATGTTTAAAAATAATTGCATCAGTTTTGAAAATTCTGACCTATTGGGTTATATTTTTTTAAATATTGGGTTATATTCTTTACCTAATTACATCAATCACAAAGCAACTGCTTCTTTGTAAAATGTGCCTGGTGAAATTCCTCGTTTCACTGGGTCATGGTCTGCAGTAATGCCACAACACGCCTTATTATCTGCCATCAGAAAATTGCATCTACTTGCAGTCCGCTCTCCCTGTCATATAATAATTAAGAAGTTAATTAATATCAGGCATATTGTTGGTCTCTCTGACATCTCATTAAGTGCTTCCCTCCTGGAGACATTGTCATTTGTTTTACCAGTTATTAGTGGTCTTCTAACTTCAGTTCTTTTCAATGTCAAAACTCATACTTAACCCATATGGAATCCATTTTGCAGGTGAAATTTTATCCAAAGGTTGTTACCCTAATTCTTGATTGAAAGCATTGTGCTGGCCTCCGGAATCTGGACTGAGCTTGCTCTCAGCTGCTCTGAAATTCCAAGCATATGACTGACAAGTCAAAATTAGCCAACTACTTCTTTCGGTGCTACTTTTAAAGTATATTTTCATTTAACTTAATAAGCAAACTCCCTGCAGTCCTGAAATGTGAATATGCCCACAAACTCCTTGGATTAACATAAACTTGACTTCCTCCTAGGCGTTCCATTTTTCCACATATTCCCCTTTGCAAGTGTACACACACACACACACACACACACACACACTACACACACACACACACACACACACATAAATATGTATATATGTGTTCATCTGTATGCATTTTACCTTTCATAGGCACCTTGTACCTGGAAATTTGCAGCAGTATTTTTCTCCCTCATTGCTTTCCCTAGATAATGTGTATTTCTCCTTACTATGTACTATGAGACTCACACCTACCTGGATGACACACAAGGAGAACAGTGACTGCCTTAAGCCTCTGTGGATTTCCCCTTGCCTGTTAATGACTGTATTTCAGGAGAACACAGAGGCACAAAGCAGAAGCCACCATTTTCTTTCCCTTCAACTGACTAAGCTTCCCCTGGCCCCTGCAGCGCCTCTTCTCCGTGTGTCAAGTGGACTGTCCACCCTCCTCCCTTCAAAACTCGCTCCTCTGCCTGTCACTATGTCTCTCCCCTATCGCCTTATTTCAGCCTGTAATAGTTTGTGCCAACTCCCTTTCTTGTGTGTGCTCTTCAGAGTAGATTCTGGAATCCTTCACCCACACTGTGGAACCCCTGTATTGAGCAATCGTCCTCTCTTGACCTCGCAACCCCTTCCACGTACTTTGCATTCCTTGTTAACCCTACTACTTGAAAGAGTTGCTGGCTCAGACCGAACACTGTAACCAGGAAAGGCTGCAGCTAAACCCCCCCCCCGCCCCCTATGGACTTGACTGTAACCCTATATCCCCATCCTTAAGAACCTGTGCGCCAATGAGATACCTGTGCATCTCTAATGGCCTTAGGGTGCTGCCCTAAGCTTAGGCTATTTAGATTCCCCCACGCCACGTGTCCAAGAGAGATCGCCAGAGAAAGATCACCGGATTCCAGCAGCCAGCGCGCCAGTCTCCTCTCCCCCGTGTTAACCACGGCCCGCCCCGGGTGCAGTGGAGAGGCTGCGCCCAGGGCTGGCGGCGGGGGGGGGGGTGGGGGGGGTGCTCCCCGCATTCCCAGAATAAAGCCACCGCTGCCCACTACTTTCACGGCCTTCCACTCCATTCCTCCCACGGACTTCTTCCTCTCTCCCTCTCTCTCTCCTCCTCTCCCTTCTTCTCAGACCTAACACTACTGACTTCTTTGAAAGAGCCAGTTTCTCTGTTTTTCTGAACTTTCGGGATCCTTTGTTTCTCAGATCACCTATTGTCTCCCTCCCTGTTACCGAGGTGGCTTTCTGGAACCATCGCCTGTCTCCCAGAAGGCAGGTCCGCCCTGCAGTCTGTTTTGCTCCGCTCTCAGCTGCAAGAACAATTCGTTGATCAGTACATCGGGCCGTGATGCATTCACTTAGGTTTTCCAAGGGACACTGTGAGGATTGTAGGACCCAGTTTTTAACTGGGTAGAGAAACCTCTGTGTCACCTGAGTCTGGAAGCCCCGCCTCCTCTTGACTACTTCCCCTTGCTGGGCAGGGTGCCCTGTGACCGCTTCCAGATGCATTTTCTCTCACTTCAGGCTCTCCACTCCGCGGCTATTTTCTGGGTCATTTCTACATAAACTTTCTCAGGGTTACTTTCTTCTTGTCTTTCAGGTAACAGCAAGCAGCTTTTGTAAGCAGGAAGCTTTTGTTTTGTCTTGATTTTCAGTGCAGACCCCTCATTGTGTTTTATAGGCACTTTTTACTGGAAGCAGTTATGTTCCACGAGCTGTAATGAAAATGTCTGCCCTTCCTCCGCCTTGCTCCACATTGCCAATCTCTCTCTCAGAGTTCCAACGTCAGATGTCAGAGGCTGCCCTCGCAGCGCCTTCCCAGGGGAGAGGTGGCTTCCTGTTCAGTGCAGGTGCTCACACAAGGCGAGGAAAAGAACTGTAGTTACCACTGCAGAGACATGAAAGACCAAGCATACTGATGCCAGCAACTTGCTTTGCCTATAGTTCATTTAACTTCCATCATAATTTTCAAGACAAGTGTGGTTTCCCTATCTAAAAAGTTGGGCCTTTTCTTCTACACCTACTTGGAGGGAGTCACACACAGCTCCCAGGCCGTGGCATCTACACCCTCTGTGTGTACAGCCCGGGCTTCCCTGTTCTCAGGCTATGGGGCAGTCTTTGTGCATTATCCAAAAGCCATCAGCCTTTTGCGGTTATGGGTTCCTCATTCACGATTCAAACACTGTGGATTGAAAATATTCAGGAAAAGCCTTGTGCCTGTTCAGTTATTAAATGTGTGCAGATGTTCACCCATCTCTGAACAATATGGAACAGTGAGTGTACACAGTGTTTATCTTGTTTTCCATGTCATTAGTAACAGAGGGAGGATTTGAAGCATGAAGCTGGATTTAAGTTGTGTGCACACATTATGTCATTCTGCACGAGACTGAGTATCCATGCATTTCTGTATGTGATGAAGTCCTAGAACAAACCCCTCTTGGATGTTCAGGTAGGACCGTAGGCTCTGCTGGAAGTACAAGCATGAAATCTGGCTGATGGTGCCCCTGAGCTTGAGGTCTCAACCCAGCCTGCATTTCCTGCCAACTATCAGTTCCTGCAGCTGCTTCCTGGGCTTGCTCCAAAAGGTGCAGGAAGGTGACCATCACCTTCCTGAGACAAAAGTGCTTTCCCCTGCATTCTGGGGGCTGGGAATCCCAAACCAGTATCCTGGCAGAGCTGTGCTCCTTCAGAAGGCTTCAAAGGAAGGATTTCCCTTGCCAATGTCAGCTTCTCAAAGCTCCTGGCCAGCCTTGGTCTATGTTCATAACAGCATCGTCCAATCTCTGCCTTCCACTGACCCTAGCCAGTTCTTCCTATGTTCTCCAAACCTCTGCATCCTATGGGGACTCCACCCACAAAGCACTCATCCAAACTTCATTAGACATGCAGAGACCTTGTTTCCAAATAAGGTCAGAATCACATGGACCAAAGGTTGGGGAGTCTATAGATCTTTTTGAGGAGACATTATTCAACTCACAATGGACCCTTCAGAAGAGAAAAAAAAAAAAAGATGCTGTAGTGCTCAAATAGGGAAAATGTTCAAAGCAGGAGTTTAGCTTAGTTGAAATCCCCCTCGTTACAGCTGACCCCAGACAGCACTCTTTATTCAGGGGCAAGTACAGTAGCACCATCTGTTGGTAATGCCCCAGACTCCGGGTCAAAGACAGTAAGCTGTTTTCGGATCTTGAGTGCCTGAAAGACTGGGGTGTGAAGGCTGGCAACACTATTGAGAATTCAGGAGGTGGGATTTGGAGGAAAGAGGTTCGATCTTTGAGATCTTGCCCTTGAAGGTGATATTGTGACTCTAGCACCTTCCTCCTTCCTTTGTTATTAGTCACTATGACTGAGCAGCTCACAATAGACCCCAAATAATGGCATCAGTCTACATGGACTGAATCCTCTGGAAGTGTGAGCCAACACAAATATTTTTCACTTGTTAAAACTGATGTTGTAATGTATTTTTTCACAGCAATGGAAAGCTGACACAAAAGTCTAGGACAGACTCTGAAAATGTTTAGCCTCTGAGAAGCAAAATATTCAGAAAGGACTTGTTTTTCCTCCTCCAATTTCAGATCTTGGAACAGAACCTGAGAAACAGTATTTAAGAATTGTCACTAATATGGCTTCACAAGAAGAAAACAGACTGAGGAGAAAATGTAAACATCAAAGAAAATATAAAACAGATCTCACAGAAACCATTGAAAATAGAGTCTCAGCTACAGAAAAACAATCACATCCTACTACTATGTTAGTAAAATGATCTGAAATCCAAATCAAGAGACCAAGGGGATGATATGGCCCTGAAGCAAGACATTTACCTGAGTCTCCAGAAAGCAGTAGAGATCCTAGGTTTCTAGCAGATGGTGGAGATATGGATCTCCAGGGAAATACTCACCGTGTCATACACTCTGCCATAATTCAGACCCTGGAGATGCTGGTAATGTTCAACTTGTAGTTGGGAGAAAAACGTCTGAGCAAAACGAGGCAAGTGTTAATGGTATAAAATGTTGGAAAAGAACTGACAGAATTTAGTAAGAACAAGAGGAAAAGAAAGCGCTTTATAAATACGCATATCCATTACAGTCCACAGGAAAAGAGCTGAGCAGATATTGCATAAACGATTCTTTAAAAATTTTCAAACATTCAAAGGCAAAAGAAGGAAATTCTCAAGAAGTCTTTTTAATGTCCTCATTTATTAGAAAATTATTGAAAAATACAGGACTGCAATAAAAATAAATATTAAATTTAAGAAAATAAAGAGGAAAATCAAAAGGGATTTCACCCAAAAATAATTTAAGGGGAAGTTTGGAGCTCTAATTCCAGCACTCGTGTAGGCTGAAGTACGAGGATTCCGACTTGATTCCCAGCCAAGACAAGTTAATGACGTAGTGAGACCGTGTCCCCAAATAAAAATGAAAAAGGACTGGGAATGTTTTGAAACAGTAACTGATAGACTACACAAAGGTGAAAATTAAATTACTCTCAGGGTTTAAACTCATGGACTGATTAAGAGAAATAAAACAAAAGATGAACCATTAAGGGGTGAATATTTTAACGTGAGAATAAAATCAACATGATGGATGATCATATCTTGCAGTGAAAAAACCTAACAGGGGTTGGGGATTTAGCTCAGCGACATAAGGACCTGCCTTGCAAGCAGGCAGTCGTGAGTTCGATCCCTCGTACCGATAAAAACAAAAAAGACAAAAAGAAAAAAAAAAAAAAAAACCCAACAAACTAATAAAAAATATATTTTCAAAGTATAACAAACATTTTCCCTAGAAGAATAAGTGAATCAAAAAGTGAAAACAGACTCTTCCATTCCCTGCACAAAAGACTCAATATTCAGCATTGCCAGCTGGTGATTAAACTCTTCAAATAAGCCTCAGACTCTAACAGGGGAAAGGTGCAGGTTAGAGCTGCTCAGAATGAGAAAGGCTGGAAAGTGGCTTCCCATCTCAGAAAAAGCACCTCCTTTCCACAGCCTGGAGGTGGATTGCTGCCCTGGGAGATCACAGAAGGCTGTATTTGCTGTCAGTAATTCTTTACAAGTGACCCAGCTGCCCTAGGCTGTCTTTAGAGGACTGTGTGTTTCTACCCACATCGTGGACCTTTCCCTTTGGCGGGTGGATTGTAATTCTAAATGGGTCTCCCTGCTTCTCTTTCGAGATGAGCAGTCATGCCGCCTCCTCCACAGAGGAAATGAAGGCAGCAGGATGTTAGCAACCTCAGCTTTCTGTGCCTGAACACATACATGCTCTTATAGCTACACTCACTCTCAGGATGCTGTTTCTCAGTTACTGAACGCATGCATCCCTTGGTTCCTGACTGCTCATGGAGCAGAGCTTCTCGCTGTCTTTAGACTGGCATGAAACATCCCCTCCTCCATCTCACTCCCTTTTCTCCCCTTCACCATTCACCACCCCCACCTTCCTCCTCAGCTCACCCTGATTCAAGCCAATCCGATTCACGTAAAGACACCTTAGTGCGCAATTCCATTTCTCCCCCTGCCGTCTCCCCTCCAGAGTCTACCGTATGTTTACTTTTATAATTTAATTCAGAAGCCATAACTCTGCAATTCGATGTAGACAAAGGTATGGGAGGAACAGAGTCATAACTCTAATGCGTGAAAATGCCTATCTTCCAAATTCCGCTGCTCAAGCTCTAAAAACAAGGGTCTTTCATTCTGTGCTGTAGGGTTTCAATGAAAGGATGTTATTTCTTAAATTTCATGGTTTCTTTTCTGAAACCAAGTCAAAGTCAAAAAGAAAAGTTTAAAATAAATGGCAGGAGAAGAAATGAGTCTCACTGGTCATCTAGAGGAGCTTACACCCTCTACTCATTATTACTTCCTGGTGCCAGACACAATCCTGTCTTGATTGAGAGGTAACTTTTTTCTGAAATGAATGGACTGAGAGGAAAGAAAATGTACATATCCAAACACTTTCCAGATTCTTTCTACTCAGGGAGTTCATGGATATTTTATTGCTCATAACCAGCACAAGAACGGTTTCAGGAAAAGCTCTTTTCAATATCTGTTGGGTTACAAAACATGAGACTTACATGTCTACCTAATGGAACACAGAGTAAGTTCGGAGTGATAAATACAATAGAGTAATTGCTCCACAAATATTTGCTTACTGAGAATGAAAATGAACTCAAAATAAAATAGCAAATCATCCAGTATGTGTTGATTACCACATCCACAATGCAAGAAGTATGAACCATTTAATGATCATTTCACATTTATCAAAATTAGATGATTTTTTCTAATTAAATTTTCTGACTAGCTTACATCTTTTGTTTCCTTGCATTTTTCTTTGCCCAACACAATATTTTTATTACAAATTATTCCAGGGGCTGGGGATTTAGCTCAGTGGCATAAGAACCTGCCTTGCAAGCAGGCAGTCGTGAGTTCGATCCCTGGTACCGATTAAAAAAAAAAAAATTATTCCACCAGGACATGCAGTGTTGTTGATCTTCATGCTTGTGCAGTGAATCTACTACTTAAATGTTTCTTTATGAACAATTCTTACTTACTATGCAAATAATTCCTGTTGTATTGAGGGTTGCAAGGATAAGTACAAAACAAGACATATGATTTATGGTATTATTTATAATAATCACCCCAAATTTCAAGTACAAAGGAAGTACAGGAAATCTGTCCACACACTACACAACTAAGGAATACAGCCGAGGGTCTGGATCACACAACAGTGTCCTGCATGAGTCCATCTGAAGACCTAGAGCCCATGACAATGCCCTCCATGAATGAGGACAATGCCCTCACAACAATGGCTCATGCAAGTCCGTTTCACAGATCTGCTCTGGGAAGGCCCAAAAGTCAGTGGTGGAAGCTAGGAAAGTCTCTATCAGTGGGGTGAAGGAACTGTGCCAGCTGGCTGAGAGTTCTGCACTGAAGCCCGGAAGTGATGCTCAAAATAAGGACCAGGGCTCCCATGACAAGTGTCACAGTCATTCTCAGCAATGATGCGATTCCAAGCCCCTCCGACAATGAAAACAGCCAAGTTCATAACAGGAAGACAGTGTGGCAAGCTTCTCCTGGAGACTGAACACCAGCACCTTCCCCTCTGGAGACAGAAAGCGATGCTCAAAGTAAGGACCAGAGCTCCCCGAAGCAAGCTGCAGCCATTCTCAGCAACAAGGTCCTGAGCTCCTCAAGTGATAACAGCTTAGTTCATATCAGGGATGCCAGAATGGCAGGCTCCTCCAGGAAAAGGAACAGCACCAAAGAACCCACAGCTCCAAGCAACAAAACTGTGGGGAAGCAAGAACACTAAACTCTTCCTCTCCAGCTCTACTGTTCATGGTGGCAACAGTCCTCAGGGGGGCCATCTACACTCAGCACCATGCTGGCTCAGTCCAGCTGGTGTTTAAGCTGACCACCAGTTTGCAACTACCAGGAAATGTATATCAACCTACACGTGATAAATGCTTCTTTGACAACTACCTGTCAATACCTGTCCCAGAATCAAAGCAGAAACACTGAGGCAAAGTCAGTATGTACATAGCCAGTGTTTATTAAACATCAGCATTGTCTCTTTTTTTAATTTTTATTTGATACAGGGTCTTATTCAATTGCTAAGCTGCCCAGGCTGGGTTTGAAATTACTATCCTCCTGTCTCAGTCTCCCAGAGTTTTGGAGTCACAGGGATAAGTCACTATATTAATTCTATTTTTTTAGTTGATATGTAGTTATGCATTAGATTTAGGTTGATGTTTCTTGTTTGCCTGGGGGTAACAAGTAATACCACATCATTTATTGAAGGATTATTGTTTTTATTATCATTGATTTTGCAACTTTGTCAAAAATATATGCACATTTGTCTAAAACTGTCTGGGGACTCTGGTTTGTCCCAGTGGTGTATATATTTATTTCTATACAGAGAATACATTGTCCCGTTCCTGTTGCTCGATGTTAGCTCTTAGTGTACTTGGAGTGGTTACTCCCATGTCATTCTTACTTTTGAAAGTAGCTTTAGCTACCTAGAGTGTGCACCTTTCCATACACATCCTAGTGTGATTGTGATCACATAAACCTTGCTAGGATTTTGAAAGTAGTTGCATTAAACTTACCGAGTAAGTTGGGGGAAAACTGCTAACCTTACACCTTCAGTCCTCCAGTCCATACAAATGGTATGTCTGACTGTTCAGTTGTCTTCTCGGATTCATGTCTTCAGTCATTTATAGTTCTCAATGTATGGATAGTGTAATAACACCACAGACTTGCAACTGTGCTCTTCAGACTTTAAGAGTAATATAACTGGTACTGTTCGTGGAGTTCAGTTGCCAGCTGGTTGTTATTCATATGAAAATTGTTATTGTTTTGAGTTGGCATCCTGTAAATTTAACAGATTCTCTCATTAGTTCTAGGATAGTTTGGGTAGAATTCTTAGATTTTGTTCTTGGAGACAATCACGTCATGCACAAATGAAGGCTTTATTTTTTCCTTTGCAATCCACACAAAGTATTTCGTTTTCTTGCCCAACCCACTGGCAAGAACTCCATTACTGTTTTGAAAGCTAAGGTTAACAGCAGACATTGTTTTCATATTCACAGACTTGGTGGGGGAAACATTTAAACTTTAGTCACTCAATCAGTTATCTACAGAGTTTCATGTATCTATTTTATCATGTGGAGGAAATGCCTCCTTTCTTATATTAAGTTTTTAAATCACCTTTGAGAATTTCTTTAATCAAATCTTTGTGTATATCAATAAATTTTCTTCCTCTGCCAATTGATGAGGCTTTTCCAGTTGCCTTTTTTATCCTGGTTTAATTTAGGTGGTTTTTGACTTCAAAGAATTAAAATTTTTGCTTATTGTGGAATTTGTCACACAAAGCTATTTGTAATATCACCTAGGATTTTTTATAGCAGTGGGATATAGTGATAATTCTTACTTAATTTCTAGTGTTTATTCTTAAGTATTTTTATATTTTTCAATCTTCCCAGAGTTTTATCAATTTTTCTGATGAAACATTTTCATAATATTGACATGCTTATTTTCTTCTTTTTATTTTGTCCAATCTGCTTTTAATATTCAGTCTTACAGGATTACACTGGTTTATTTTGCTTTATTTTTATCCTACTTCTTTAATTATTATTTTCTTTCTCTAGTTCCTCAAGTCTGTAATAAATTATATTGTTGATTAGAGAGATTTAATCTTTAGTATAAGCACCTAGAGTTAGAAAAATCACTTTCAGTAATGTTTTGGCAGCTTATTATGTATTTGATATAATAAATTTTCATTAAGTTTCTCTATTTTTTAATTACTTTAGGATTTTCTCTTTAACATATGCATCATTTGGATGTGTTGGTTAATTCTGTGTCTGAATTTTGCTGATTTTTTATTATTAACCACATTATAGCCTCAGAACATATTTCGTGTAACGTCACATATGTTAATTTTGTTTTGTGGACCCGAGAACGGTCTAACGTGGGAAATGCCCCCTTGGGTTTTGAAGCAAACGCACCTGCCGTGGCTGGCCCAGGGGTCCCTAGGTGCGTTCAGGCCACACGGGTGAGGATACTGCTTCAGTGTTTCTCAATCTTGCTGATTTTCTCTTCAGCAGTTCTTGAAAAATGCTGAAAACCCAGTAGCAGTAACTCTATGTTTTGTAGTTCGTCTTTTTCTCACCTGACCTCCCTCCCCATGCTGGTCCTCCTGTGCGGTCATCCAGACACCAGAAAGTGAGGGGGTCACAGGTTTATCAGCCAGCTTCCCTTGGGGACAGGGACGGGATGAGAAGCACCTTCAGGCTCAGGCTCACAGAAACTCTCCAGGGGACAGATGTGATTTAGGGTATGGCTTGAGTTTGTTGCATAGCCCCTGTCCCAGCACACACGAGCGTACACACATACACACACACGCACACAGGCACACACAGTCTCTTCTCTTTGCCTATCACCTTTCAAACACTGGCTGGAGGGACAGGCTTTCGTGGGACATTTTCACTCATGCTGTCACTTGTACCTAGTGAGAGGTCTCTGTAGCACCCTGTGTAGATTGTGGGGGAGACAATAACACACAGGGACCCAGCTCCAGAGTCCCAAGACACAGCCACGGCCAACACCTCCTTTTCACATTCCAGAATCTTTCTGAGGAAGTTCACATTACGTCCAGAGCTTTGTTGTTATTTACTTGCTTGATCACTTACTAGCTTTTGTAAAAGGTAACCCTTCAGAGGAAGGGATTTTGTTTATCTTGGTCTGAAAAACTGGCTTTAAAAAAAATCAGTGGTTATTAACCAACGCCAGCTTAGTTTTGCTGCTTGAAATTTAGAGGTGAAAATACAAGTGGTATATGGTGCCCCACACTTCTGCTTGTGTTTTACATCTTTTTTTTTTTTTTTTTTTTTTTTTAAATCGGTACCAGGAATCGAACTCAGGATTGCCTGCTTGCAAGGCAGGCACGTAGGCCACTGAGCTAAATCCCCAGTCCCGTGTTTTACATCTTTTATTTCTTTCAGTTTTTTTTTTAAAGCAAAACAGAAAAAAAGGATAGAAATAATACAGAATTTCAAAAAACAGTAAGAAATCAACACTAGTTAATCTTGTATATTGTTATCTTAGAAATAGTTGTCCAGGTTACAAGATTTAGGCATAAAAATGATCAACAATGATCAACAAAAAACAATCAATCAATGACTTTTCTACAAAGCAGACCTCTAGCTTCTTAGTTTATTTCTTACAATTTCTTTTCAATTGCAACCTCCAGTTATCAACCCAAACCAGGTACATTCTCTCACTTTAAAGTTACAAATAAATTGAGCGCATTACCTGCCTCCCAAGATGCTGCAGGCAAGAGTTTTAGCAAGCAATTCCCACTGAAGGCGAGGGGCTCTGTCGTGCCAGCCTCCAAGATAATGTTGCTCATGACTTGCCAATTGATCAGTAAGCAATGCCTCACGGTTTTGAATTCTATCACAGAAACACACAGCACCCAGAGCCAGCTTCCAAATTAATCAGGTAACAAATAGGCCCCAACGCCCTGGGGTGAAGGCAGCACCAGCTACTCTGTGCTGCTGTGATTCACACAGGCCCGCACGGCAGCTCTGCCCCTGGCGCCTTCCCTTCAGACCCGGGGTGCTGCAGGGGCGACCTCCTAAGCAGCAGCTGCTGGTCTCCCATGTCACAGGGTCACGGCGTTTGGACGGGCTGTCCAGTCTTACCACACGTGGGAGAAGAAAAACAAATTTTAGTCCAACTTCAGCACTACTCACCAGTTTGTCCAAAACTTGTAAGCAGTGCTGAAATCCAGCAATACTGAATGAGTTTTACCCAAAAGAAATACTGACTCTGTCCAGATGGGTAGGGGATGCAGAGAGAGGGGATAGGGCAGTCAGAAAGAAGAAGGGGTTTCCAGCTTCACATGCTCTCCAGCAGAGCTTGGGAGCTCTCCTCTGTGAGTTGCGAAGACTTTTCCCAAACCTGGGAAGGAGGAGGACTGGACGCAGTGGTTAGTGACAAGAGATAGGGTACATTAAGCACCAAGAATTGATTGAAAGTAAGTAATCTTCTCTTCTTCCATATTTAATAAAATTTCTTCTTGATCAGGAAAAAAATAATCTCAATGAAGATGGTCTCATAAGACCCTCAAGCACCCGGTGACTTCTTCATAGATTTCTTCTTTTCGCCTAGAGATGAAACAGTTGTGTGCATTCCATGTCTGATCAGGAATGCAGAGATGTCTGTGGGCGAGGCAGTGTGTGCTGAGCTGTACTCTTAGTCTTGGATGGCAAAGACTGAGACTACTAAAAAATGTAAGGAAATAAAAAGACATATGATTTATAAGCTTATCTCATCCTCAGTTATATGCAGCTGGATATTTTCTAATTTTAATTGATTTCTTATTTAAAGGCATTTCTATATAGTATTTAATCAACCCTATTGTATCAGTACAGATACAATTAATTGATACTGCCTCATCTAACAGTCATCTATCATCTGTCTACTATGCAGATACACAGATATATAGACTGAGAAAGTAACAAGAGATTATATAATTCATCCAGAAGAGATAAATATCACATAGCAGAACTAAGAAACAGAGATTAATGCTTGATATGATTTCATTGTCAAATAATCACCTTCTAATTTTTCATTAGAAGTTTTCTAAAGGTATTTGAAAAATTACAGGGATATATGTATATATACGCTCCCTTCCATGTTTCCTCATCACTGTGACCAGACAAATACTAAGTCACAAATGACAAAGCACATCAGCACACCATCCAAAGTGGGAACAATTCCCAACATCCTTGCCATCACCCTCGCATCTGTGAGCATCTGCAGTCTTGCACCTGTGTGTAGCACAGGAGACAAACTGTGAGGGAAGAGCTTGGACCAGGCTACTCATCTGAAAGATGAACCACATCAGAAGTTAATCCCAGAAGCAGGGTGGGATTGCATTGATTGCCTCTCCATCTTTGCAGCCCAGGAGGCATTGAACAGGCCGGACCTTCTGTGCCTGTGGGCAGTTTGTGTTGCAGACACATTTGATCGACTTTCGGCCCTGTAGTTTCAGCTACTTCCATACCACATCCACGGCAGGACTTCCGGCCTTGTGCAGCCTTCCTGCACACGGCATAGTGTGTCAGCATTGAACTTCACTTCATCTGGTGGGCAGGAATGGGGAGGCCTAGGGGGAGATGGCCATGCCAGGACAGAGGAGAGAGGGCGCTGTCCATGGGAACTGACTGCTCCAGCTTGACTTGTATGACTTTGCTTTCTCCCAGGTATTTTAACCATTCTTAGGTTTATGTGTAATTAATCTATAATTCCCCAAAAATCACACTGCATTCCACTCCACAGAAGAGTGGAGAGGCAGTGTGTTCAGCAAATGCTTTACCCTTACTCGTTTTCAACTTTCTGAATCTCTCTTTACAACTAAAAAGTTAATGTTGTTTTCAGTTAAAGCCATTGCAAATTATTTTGGATAGTTCTTAGTTCTAACTTTTTTTTTTTTTGATACATTACACTCATGACCTCACACTTGCCAGGCAGGAGCTGTGCTGCTGAGCCGTATCCCCAGCTTGTTCCAACAATTTCAACTGAAAGTGTTCTACTAATTGTTGAGTGCACAGGATCTATATGATGACCACTACAAAGATCTATGAAAAAATTGTCTTTCTGTTCTGTTAGGCTATAGATCAATTATACTCGAGGAATACTCCCAGTCATGGAAAGATCCCATAAATCTTAAAATTTTCCTTTTCTCCAAGTTATTCTATCTCTCTTCCTCCAAGGCATTGGGTTTGCTGTCCGTTTCCTAACACTGTGGATCTGAAAGAAGGCCTCATTCACGTCAGCTCTGAGCTTCCTTCAGCTTCCAAGGTCTGCATTCTTCTCTCCTTTGAGCTTCCTCCATGGATAAGGACACACATGGACCAGAGTATGCAGACGTCACTCCAAGTGAGGCAATGGATCCTTCTGCAGAAGCAGCACCAAAGGCGGTGAGTGAGACAGAAGCCACTGTGGCCTCATCCTGGCCCATGTCCCCAGGGGTTCACAATGGACAGGACAGTGCGGGTACTTGATGGTAGCTCAGCCCTCTAGGAGCCCAGGGACCTGTGATGCTCCACGTGCACCTGTCTCTGCAGTGGCTGTGATGGCTTTTCTCCTCTGTCCCCTTTCCTAGTTGATTTACCTTAAAAGAGCTCCCAGCTGTCGACTCTGTTGATCTTTTTCACTGTTCAGTGTGTGTTAAAGTTGGCACATCTTTTTATACTATTTTCTCACTGCTTCATCGATGGTATGTACAGATGACTTTGTGTTACCTCTCTGGATCTGACATTAAAAGGTAGGGATTGTCATCACAATCCTTCTGGTAAGTATGAGGCTTAGAAACTCTGCACTTCACACAGCAATTACATGTTTTGTTTTCACTGTTTGTCCTTATTTCCTGTATGTTTGTAATAGCCAGAGGTCTCCAGAAAAATAGAATCCACAGGACACACAAACACAGGCCCACATATTCAGTACAAAACACTCACTCACACAGCTCCCAAGGACGAGATGGCCCTTGGTCTCCACCAGCAAGCGGCACTCCCAGGAGAGCAGACAGTGTGGTTCCTTTTCAAAAGCCAGCAGGGGAGACAGCCCCAAAGAACCAGGGCTCAGTCTGAAGAAAGAGAGAGGAAAGAGCCATCTTAGCTCCAGGCACCCAGACAAGAGCACTGTCCTCCTCCCGTGGAGGCATCCAGCAGTTCCTTCTGTTCCCTCCTTCCATGGTCATCTGAGGTCCAGAGGGCCCTTGCTCTTCTCCACCTGCAGATTTGACAGCTCACCTCACCCCGAGACCACAGCAGTGTGCAGAGTGTGTGCAGCGCAGCTCTGACTGTCATCTCGCCCTGTGTCCCGGTCCTGCTGGTGCAAAACATTGTCCATCCTAGCAGCCAAGATCCTCCCTCTCAGTCATCTCATGGTGTAAGATTTCGGGTGATGAGTTTCCATATTTGCTTTTCTAGCAAAATGCTCTTTTTTTTTTTTTTTTTTTTTTTTTTTTTTTTTTTTTTGTCTTTTTCATTTTTATTGGTACCAGGGATGGAACTCACGACTGGCTGCTTGCAAGGCAGGTGCTTATGCCCCTGAGCTAAATCCCCAGCCCCAAAATGCTCTTCTTAACTTCACTCTTAGACGGTATTTTCACTATTCCCAGAACATGAAATCGCTAGTTCTTTCCTTTTCCGCACATTTTTATCAGTGCGTGTTGGCTGTACCGATGCAGATGTCCGCTGAACACTGGTCATTTCCCGCACCGCTCCTGCCACCTTCCCCAGCGTTCACACCATTTGGGGGTTTTCAGTCCCATGTTTTGGCTATACTCATGCCCCTTGTGCCTGCTCTCATGCTCTATCCCCCTGCTTCTTCCCATCCTTGTTTACAGAAAAGGGATCAAAATTTTGTCATTTGTCTCAGCATAGTGGCACATGCCTGTAATTCCAGCACTAGGGAGGCTGAGGCAGGAAAACCGCTGTGAGCTCAAGGCCATCCTGGGCTACAAAGTGAGTTCAAGGTCAGCCTGAATAAATACTGTGTAGTCTCTCTGGGACATGGAACCTCAGAGGAGGGCAAGAAACTAGAAGAAGACTCCTGTTACATAATTTCTCACCACACTTTAAAATATCATTCCGTTGCTCCTGGCCTCCACTCTCTGAGATGAAGCCTGCCCTCAGTCTAAATGCTTCTCCATTAGGGACAGCCCGCTTTTTCCTGAAAACATTCACTTCCGCCTCAGTTGGAAAGTCCGTTTGTCTTGAATTCCTACCTCTGCATTGTGTGATGTCTCCATCTGTGCACTTTCATATTTCCCTTTAACTCTTAAACATGCTTTTATTTCTCTCCGGAGAATCTTTCGTGGTTTGTGAAGTCTCCAAGGATGATCACTTTAAAATACTTGGACGAAAGTTTCAACGTCTGATTCACCTTCATAGTGACATCTTTCTTTATTTTGCAGTTAAAATCAGAATCCCCCGCTTCTAGGAAAAGAGAATTTTGTCCTGTTGTGGGAATTTGGGTCCTGAGGAGTCTGTGCTTTGGGCAGGCAGGTTCACTGCGGCTGGAGCCTGAGGCACAAGTCGGGGTGCACTACTGTCCACAGACTCCGTAGAGCCTCCCTGGCTTTTTGGGCTCCTTCTGCTGCCTGCACTTGAGCGCCTGCAGGTCAGTCTCCCCTCAGCCTCACTGGCGCCACCACAGGGGTTTGGAGGTTCTGCTCCCACTGGGCCCCAACCTTGTGGGAGTTGGGGTGGCCCTGGTAGTAACATGCATTGTCTTGCAGGTTGGGGCTGCATTCCAAAGAGCAACTGGGCTCCCCTGAGAATCTGCTGGTGGAAAATGGAGCACCAGTTGGTTCTGCCAAGCCAGAAAGGACTATCAGCTCCCTGCCCAAGTCTTTAGTATCGCTTAGTAGGGTCCGATGCTGTGCCTGGGTCCGCTGAGCTCGAGTAGAAGATGCGTCAGCAGATAGGCCTCTCCAATTCTCCTCTGCCAGAGACGTGCCAGGCTCCTTTCCACTGAGCGGAGAAAGAGCCACCTGCTCACCCTGTGACACTGCTGAGGGAGAGCTTGGGGCTCTGCACCTCACTCCCCTCACTGCCCACACCCGCTGTCAAGTAGATGCAGCAGGACAGCTCCCCCAGGCCTGCTGGACCATGATCCTCACAGGACCTGGGCCTTCTGTTACTCCTGGAAGAATGGAGCTTCTTCCAAGCAGTCACACACCTGGTCTGCTGTCTTCTGCCCAGCTCACTGGCGAGGGGAATAGACTCTATGGACAATTTTGTACTTACTGGAGGCTCTGATGTGCACACTCCTGTTGACCCAAACTTCACTGTATAGAGGAGGCAAAGAGAAAGTGTAATGGACACACTTTTGGGTCTCCCCTTAATACCAAGGCCTCTAAGAACCACTTTTCCACTCTACTTCCAGAGGGCCCACATTTCCTGTGCTGTGTCCAGAGAATTTTAGTTTAAATACAGAGGACATGGGGGACATAGAGTGTGTCCACATGAGCTCAAATCAGAGGCCCCCATCTCTTGTTCAGAGAAATCTGCCTTTATGACATTGACTGTGGGCCGTGGAAGCACAGTAGGGTTTTTAAATCCTGGTCATATTCATATCTGCATGTTCTCTATGATGTGAGAATTTAAAAAGTAATTCTCAAATGAATTTAAAAATATTTTTAATGAAAAATGAATTTCCAAAAATTAGAGATTTTACATTTATTTTTTAAATCATAACTTTCAGGTGATTTTTTTAAAGACACATACTGTATCTTCATAGCAGTCAAAAAAAATTCCTGCATTTCACTGATAGAAAACTCAGGTACCCATAGAGAATCCCAAAGTAATCCGTTTCAAAACCTGAAGATTTTATAGTTACTAACATTAATGACTAGATAAAAATTCACTTTCCTTGCAGGGAATGAGGTGTTAGCAAGGGGTCTAGGAGGTGGGTGCTGGGGAGCTGGGAGAATCAGGTACACCTGGACCACGGCCAGGCATGAGGACTGCAGTCGGGGGTCAGGGTATGAAGCTGTCTTTATTCCTCTTTAACTTTCACAAGCATTTTGTCACAGGCTTCTGCTCATCTTCTGCTGAATGAGAGAACTAATTTGAAACATTTTCCACAGAGCAGTGTTTTCTCCCTGAACACAGAGCACTGAAACATTGCACTGTGGGGGAAACGGTTCACGTCTGATGGAGTCTGCTCTCTGTCCATGTTCTTCACCTCACAAGTTCTGGGCAAATGTGCTTGGCACAGGCTGCTAAAACCAGCCCTACAGAGGAGGAGGAGATTGAGATCGTGCCGAGGGTCTTCTGACATTATGCAAATTACATCCACGTAAGTTCACTCCTCCAAGACCCACCCACACCCAAGCATGTGAGCATATTGTGTATTTCAGCTACATTTGTCATTGCAAAATATGCAACTGCATAAGAAAATGAGGGCCACAAACTCTTTTTAAGTTTTCTTATGCAGTGCAGGAGGCTTTATCACATCTCTGATAATAAAGCCAAAGCCAGTCGCATTTCCAGTAACTTAATGAGTTTGCCCAGCTGCTATAAGTAGCAAAGTCTCCTTAAATAGGAAGACAGAGTTACTCTGAAAACCAGTCCAATTATTACTGTCTGTCTAGTCCTCTGCAGTAATACTAACATCATCTTACCTGGGAGCTTTAGTGACTGTGAATGATGCTCAGAGATAAGAATCCTCCTTCTGAATGCTGTTGGTTTTCCACATTTAAACAAAGTGCCTTGCATCCCATGTGGTGGAGTTGAATAACCACCTACAGGTCACAATGGAAAGCTTCACATGCCACATTATTACCAATTACAGGGGTTATTTTTTAAAATGCTTTTTGGGTTTAACAGTCTTTCGCCTTCCCTTAAAAATGCCCAAACATAAAAGGGAACAATAAACACTTTGGGCTATAATAAAAGCTTAATTTGCTCATTCTAAATGTAAATTTTCATAGATTACTGAGATAAAACTGACACTTTAATTATAGACTGCAAAGGAAAGAGGCCATATTTCTTTGAATATTTTCATGTTACTGCATTTCAATGGCATTGCCCATCCAGTGGTCTATCAATCATTCTTGGAGACTTGATGGTCTTGGATAACTGTGGAGATTTGCACCTCTAAGTAATTAGTTTAAGTATCCTTAAGCTTTTTAAAGCCCATTCTGCTTATTATAGTTTGCATATTAAAATGTATTTACTGAGGTTTTGGACTATTTCAAGTATGGGGGATAAAGGCCAGCAATAGACTAAAACATATTAAGCTACAAGTGTCCCCTTGGATGCAAACACTCTCCACTGCTCCCCTATGGATGCAAACACTGCCCACTGCTCTGATTGGTTGTTTTCTCTGGATCCCTGTGGCCACTCTTCTATTGCATGATGCTGAGACATTATAGAGGTTATACGTATGGGGAACAATCCACACTGCTTAAGGACCTGGGTCATGTTCTGTTCAATACCTTAACTGTGAGTGTAAAACTCTCTTAAGAGATTCAGAAACCAAAGCACATTCCCGAACCCTGACTGGTGGAGACTGTTCAGGAGTCGTTGAGCTTCCCAGCAGGCACTGCTATCTGCTATCTGTAGAACAAGGGCTGGTCCACAGAACCTAAGCACTTCGGCCCCCCAAAAGCTTCTGCTTTAAATTTCAATTCCACTACTTCAGATTTCGTAAAAATAGTCCCAGGAAGACCAAAAAAAAAAAAAATGAGAAAGATCAGAGTCCCCAATAACTTGTACTGAAGCTCTCTGGGATGAATAAGCAATTCATAAGGTATGCAGGGCAGTAATTCAGTTTTGATTCATGAAAACTGTACATCTAGAAAAAGAGATTTAAAAGATTTATATGCATGTACCCAATCTTTAACATAAATATTATTACATACTGTAACTAACATAAATGAAAATGTTCTAAACATAGGGGAAAATGATAGTCCTAAGAAGATTTATGCATTATGAATATTTTGATCTTAAGATTTGAGACCAACATCAGTTTTCAAAACATTATGGCAAGATAATGCAGATTACCTGGCTCATCTGAATACTTCACAAGACCAAAACTATTTCTATCACTAATTTTTTGCAATTTTCAATGTGTTTCTAATGCATCTGGTGGAAAAAATGCAATGGCCCTAATTTGTTTCCCTTCTCACAATCAATGTGGTAGTAAGAACTTCTGCATACAGTCTTTGTTTGCTTAAAAACTGTTACATTTGTGTCTGGATTTCCCCACAAAGCCTCATGGGGTCATGGGGTGGGCTTTTCAGAGGCAGGTGAATTAGATTTTTGTGATTAGTTCATTGTCTAGTACTGGAATTGGGGATGTGAACACTACATCTGTGCTAAGGCAGGTAGCCTGCATACAGTATAGTGGAGGAAAAGGAGATTTCTGTTCTCTTTGTTGTCTTTCTTGTCTCAGCTGCCATGAACTCTTTCCCCTTGCAAGGCTACTCTACATTGAAACCAATTGATTACCGACTGAAAGCTCTACAGATCATGAGCTAAGTAAAATTTTCCTCCTTCACCTTTGGGTGTTGGGTATTTTCTTTCAGCAATTAAAGAAACCAACTAAGGCCAAATTTGGTCCCAGAAGTGGGGTTGTTGCTGTGACTTTACCTGAATAAGTGGTTTGAGAGCGTTTGGGGATGTGTTGTGGAAGAGTTAGGAAAGATTCAGAGATGTCACCTGAAAGAGTAGCACTGGAGTGCCTTCGGCTGTTCTGTATTGGAGATCATGATCTGAGGTCAGAATACCAGAAGACTGCTAGAAATCCTGCAGTAAATACCAGGCTTCTGATGAGGAGGACTACATTGGCTTTTTCAACCTCAGACAATGTGTGTTATGTCTGGGAAGAAAGTTTGTCTGCATTTTGCTCATGTCCAGAGATTTTGCCTGAGACTGAGTGTAAGGGTGGCAGACTAATTAATCTTGCAGAAAAAAATTCAACACAGTCAAAAGTTGACATGGTGGCATGGCTACTGTTGGGAGCTTTTAGCCAGATTTATGTTGAGAATCAAGAGCAGAGAGTGCAACAGAATGATTTAAAATGTTGTGGGTCTGGCCAGAAGGGAAGCTCCAGTAAAGCTGTTTAATGTGAAGATAGAGGAGAGACATTGACTGCTAAGGAGGAACAGGAGAATACAAAAATGCCTTGAAGGCACCACAAGAAACAACAGGGCTCCACCTTTTGCAGCCTCAAAGCAGCAAATGTGAATGGCTTTGCTTTGAGAAGAAAACCACAGAGCACCAAGTTCCAGAATGGTGGCTGCTGTCCCACATTCTAGAATGGCAACAGCACAGGAAGTTTGTTCCTCAGAACTAGATTCACAATGCCCCCAGTGCTCAGCAATCCAGACACTTGATGCTTACAACTAAGAGAGAGGAAAACTTGGATACTGGCCCAGCTGGCAGCACATCTTGGCATCATCCACTTGATGCTGGTTTTTGGAGGATGTAGAATACAAGAGTTGTGGGGTTAAGAAGGCTTCTACCAAGATTTTAGGCCTGCCAACCAGAGGATCCCTGAGAAGGGCAATGTGTAAAGATGTGAGTATGAAGCCAAAGCTACAGTCGAGACCCCACCAGTTAAAAAAGGCCAGAAACCTGAATCATCTAAGGAGACTGTAAAGGTGGGAGAAAAGCCAGCCCAAAAAAGAAGTCATGGGAGCTATTACCACTAGAAGTGCCATTGGGGTAGAGCCACTCAAACCCTTTGGAGCACATAAATTTCCTGAGACACTGAACAGTAAACTACAGACATAATGATTATCCTGCTGAATTTTGGACTTGCTTTGAACTCATTCCTTTGTATTCCCCTGATTGTAACTTTTGCAATGAAAATTTCTATTTGTGCCATTAAATGTTGAAAGTGTCTAACATTCTTCTCATTTGTACAGGGGCTCACAGCTAAGAGTGGGGAGACTTGGAATCTGGACTTTACAGCAATGCTGAAACTGTTAGGACATTGGAAATCTTAGAGATGAACTAAATGCCTTTTGTATAAGTGGATGTGCATGAAACTTGGAGAAGAAGTTATGGCTTGTGTCTGGATATCTCCCCAAGGCCTTATGTGGTCATGTAGACAGGCTTTTTGGGGGTGGTTAAATCCAGAATTTGTGATTGGTTCATTGTCTAGTGCTGGAATTTGTGGTGAGTGCTACATTTCCTCCAGGGCATTTGGTCTGCCCTGTGTAACATAAGGCAGGAAAAGAGCCTTGTTTATCTCTTTTGCTCTTTTTAATTTTGCTGTCTTCCATTACAATGAACTGTTTCTCCTCTGTGATGCATGCCTGCCTTCAATCTTGTGACTAAAATTTCCTGCCTTCAGTTCTGTGACTATGGACTGAAACCTCTAAAAACTGTGAGCTAACTAAACATTTCCTTCCTTAACTTGTGAATGTTGGGTATTTTGTCTCAGCAATGAAAAAACAGTAACAGACAAAATACATCTAACTTGGAATTTTAAAAAGTACTACACCAATTTCACTTCAGAATGTTGTTCTTTAATCTTGAAGTAATAAAAATTCTTACATTTTAAAACATTATCTCTATGCCTGGTCTTTGTTGTATGTGTTATCAAGAAAACTAGATTGGGAGCCTTGGCTTCAGGACTGGCTTCCCATCTTGGTGAGACCTCAGACCCAGTGCTCTGGAGGGAAGGGGCACAGTGAGTAGCTTCTATCTGACACACTGCTAAGGACTGGGGAGGGTGGGAAGATCAAAGAGACTGAGATCCTGCCCACTGACCTCTCCTCTGTAGAACTGTTACCTCCTGAACTAGCAAGGGGAAGCCTGGCCCAAGCAACCCCAGTCAACTGCACCCAAACAAATCTCCTCTCAGGCATGGGGGTGTGTGCAGGAGAAACAATCCCTCACCTCTCCACGGTGCTGGCCCAAGACTCCATCTCTATGAGCAGTGCCTGAAAGCAAGATGAGCGATCTGAAATCTGCTGCTCATGGGGAGCCACCCTCACTCTGGGGTACAGAGCGGAGCGCTCTTGTTTCAGGTCATCACTGGCAGAGTCTCCAGTTGCTGAGCTCAGAAGACTGAGAGAAGGAGTGGTCCTTACCTCTCACACATTTCCTTAAATGCTGTTGCTCTAAAGATGATTTCTAGATGCTTTAATGTTTTTTATAATTTTCACCAGGTCTCACTCAGATGTACTGAGAAGTGGGCCAGTGCCACTTTGCTTTTTAAAACGTTATTAGTACACTTGCGGTACATGTGAATGTGTCCACAGTTGAAACATGCACACCCACCGCACACCTCTTTCTGCTCCCCTCCTCTCCTCTCTCCCATCTCCCTGGTGTCCACATAGTCCAGCTGGCTGTGTTCTGCCCCTCTTCCTATTATGCAGCTCTCTGGTGTTTACTCTCTGGGTTTCTCCTATAAGGGAACCATGTGACACTTAACCTGTGTGTGTTTTGTGTCACTCAGCATTACGGACTCAAGGGTCATGTGTGTTGTGCTACATGTTCATATTACAACTTTCATGGTTTATGTCAGTGGCCTCCAAGCCTCATGCCTTCGCATTATGCCGTTGTGATTTGTTTATTGTCTAGCACTTGGATGGGGCTTGTGAATGCTACACGGGCCTCAGGATAGAGCCATGATGGAATGTAATGGCAGGAAGAAGGTATGTCTTGCTCTCTTTTGCCTGTTTCCTCCTTTCTGTTTGTAGCCACCATGAGCTGCAGCCCAGCCAGGCCACCCTGCCTTGGAGCCAACTGAGTATGGACTGAAACCTCCAAAAACTATAAGAAATAAACCTTTCCTTTCTCAACTTTGGGCTTCAAGTATTTTGTCTCAGCAACAAGTAAAAAGTAACTAAGACAGAAATAACACAGGTGGGTGTATTTATTAGTGCGTTCCTGACGCCCACCTCTCCTCACCAGGGACCCTCTGGAGGGTGGGCTGGTTGAGGTCTCACCAGGGCTGGAGGGAGCTCACTAGGCAGCCTGCAGTCCCTCATACTCTTGACAGGGTCCACTGTGGCTGAGTTCTGCTGTCCACATGATCAAACTCTAAGAATCTGGCTTCTGAATTTCTAAACAAGCTGGTGAACTGTATTTTAATGAAAAACCATGATCATGTTTAAGGAAGAAATGCAAATACATGGTATGGTAGACACAAAGTTTCCAAATTCAAGTCTTGCAAAACTACTTTAAGGCAGTTAATGATTTTACAGCAAGTCACATCTTAGTCTATGATAATTCCTTTTTCCCATGTATTCACTTTTCCTTGCTACACATTCAACTTTCTATATTATACTATACACTGATATCAAACTGTACACATCATTGAAAAAGGAAATCTCTGCTATGAATTCCTCAATGGATTTAACTACAAACCATAATTTCTTAATGTAAACTTTTCTGTTAAAGGAGTTGCCAAGTTAAAAATAACTGAGCTTTACATTATGTTCTTATCTATTAATATAAATTCATTTAATGTAAACTCTATCACTTTACATTCCAACCAAAGAAAAAACGAGTCTCCAATCAAACACTGATATAGAAAAAATTTAGCTTCCAAATGATATACTCTGTATTTAAAAAATAGTCAAAGATATAAAAAATATGTTAGCAATTCATTTCAAAATATTGACAAATGGAGAAATAAATATATAGATCATGAAAAATGACCATGACTAAGTATAGTATGTAATAGTTTGTTATACTTTAAAAATGTTATATTTGTGATATAATAATAACTAGGCAATACAAAATGTTAAACTCTTTTCTCTGGAACCAGAAAGATAGTAGTTTAATATGGTCAATCATAAATAATTAGATACATTTGCATCAAGGTTTAAGTGAATTTCCTCTATAAATGACAAAGGTAGAGCAATTAGAAATATGTACATCAACCAGGAAAATGTTTGGTAGTTAAAATCTCAAGAGCAGCCCACAGAACGGAAGAAAAGATGGCAAATCCCCTATCTGAGAGAGATTAATATTCAGAATGTATTGAGGACACTTAAATCTCAACAGTAAAAGCCCCACTCGTCCCATTTTACAAGGGGAAAACGACTTGAGATGTTTTACAAAGAAAGCATAGACTGAACCCCTGAGTCCTAGTAAGTCTTTTCTCCTATCATGCTGAGTACTTAAGGCATTTTGTCACAGTGTTGGAGCATGGACTAACATTTAATTCTCCCATCTGAAATATTTCTGAAATTATGAGAACTCTCTTAGCTTTCATTGTACCATGTCACCTCACAGCTTTGTATACAAATTTTATAACATAAAAATCATCTTGCACTTTTAGAGAAGAGCACTTTCATAAAAGTTTATTCTTCTGCCTCTAAAATGTTTGTTAGGAGACAATCTAGTAAACTGAGTCTCCAGAATAAAACTCTGTATTTATTGTATTTGTCCTTGTCTTCATTTTCCTGCCTCTCATCTGGATGCTTTGGCATGGGCCTCTCAGACCTGGTGATTTCCAAAGGACAAAGCAATGTCTCATGCACCCGCTGGAGCTTCCCTCTCTTGGCCAGATGTGGGCCTTCCAGGAGGCCTGGTGCACGAGCTTCAGATCCGTTCTGCAGGTTAATGGACCTTCGGCTGTTGGAACTCTGCAGGGCTGAGTCCGTCTCTCTGCTCCCCTGATGCTTTAGATCGATGCGGCTCTTGAAAGCTGTGAGCTCCCCTGGGGGAAGTGGCTCTTTCCTCTCTCCCTCATATTATTTCTAGAAAGGTTTTCTACCAGTGCACAGTGCACTGTTGTTCCAGCTCCTTCTGGTTTCTGGCTTCAGGTGTTTGGTGCTCAGGGATTTGAAGCTCATAGGATTTATATACGCCGGGAAACTGGGGCAGGAGGATCTATGCAGAGCTTTCCTATTGATTCAGGGATGCTAGATTTTGTCCCTCAACTTCAAATTTTCCTATCACAGGGTCCCCATTTGGATGAGTCTTATCGGCATTTTAATTGAGAACAAACCCCTTAGGCTGCACATAGGTTCCCTCTCTGTCCTAGTGACAGTTGTGTCCAATTCTTCACTCTGTGGATTCGCTTTGCCTCTGGAAATTCTACATGAGTAGCAATTGAACCAAGGCTGCTTTTCTCTGCCTCTTGACCCACATTTGTCAGACACTGAGCCTGATCCACCTCTCGCTCTAGAGCCTAGATTTCTGGAAATCTAAGACTTGCATGTGGGGGCATTTGTTTACTCCATTTCTCTTTACTCTTTACTGAGTAGAATCCCAGTGTGTGTACGTCACAGGGCTCTAGTCCCATGTAAATTAATTAATTCATGAGAATACCTGAGAGACCAGAAGGCCCCAGCCTGGGCTCCCTAAGGGCTGTGATTGCAGGGCTGTTGGCTGTGGGGCTTCCCGGATCTTCAGCACAGGCTTTCTACTCCCCTGCATCTTGTCACCTCCAGACAGTGCTCACATTTAGAGGGAAGAAGACCTTTGTCACTCACCTCGCAGAGCTGTGGCCTGGAGGCCAAATGTTCTCACACTGAGCCCCTAAAACATCAGATGCATCTGGGGGGCAGTCTCCCTTCTTCCCCAGATTACTGCTCTTACAAAATGACCACAGGCTGTGAGCTTTCCCTTTCTGCTGTGTGAGGGTACACAAAGAAAGTGTCACCCACAAACCAGACCAGATGAGCAGGCACAGTGATCCTGGATCAGCTTCTGGAGCTGTGAGCAATAAATCTGTTGTTTTTAAGCCAACTACTTTACCTTGTGATATCACTCCACTTAGAATACGACAGTTAGTGACTAACTTCTGTGCTGCATGATGTACGTGATGTCATTTTTTGGATATGGCTTTCATACAAGGCCTATACTTCTCCATTGTCTTCCTCCTAGTGATTGGGATGTAGACTTAATGTTTGGAGCTTAGGCAGCTGTTTTGGACCATACATGGAACCTATTATGGAGGGACCTGAAAGAGGACCAAAGGTGCTGTAACAGTGCTGTATTTGAATGCATCAGGTATTTGTTATGTGAAACACATGTTGAGGTTGTCTTCATTCTGATTTTTGTCCACTTGTACTTACTGAACTCCCAAGCAAAGTACTATAAGTGTGCGTTTATTCCTCCAGCCTTGGCACTCAGCACTTACACTGTAACTTTTATCCTACAGCTCTCAGGGCAAAATGGCTTCCAGGGTGAGGCCTCCTCTGAGGTCCAAATCACACAAGCCCTGCTACAGGGCCTTGATGCCTGCAGACTTCCTGGAGTCACATACAGGGTGCTCCACAAGGGGTTTTATTTCCTGCTCCCAAGTCTGGTCTTGTTCTGGGTCCTTTGGCTCAGGAGTGAGCACCTCAGAACACCTGAAAGAGGCAGACACTGGGCTCCCCTTTGACACTAGCCCTAGAGTCTCAGCATTCGATACTTTACTGTCTTTGTGATTCTCCCTGTACGGCATAACCTCAATCCCCCCAACCAAACATGAATTGTAGGGAATCATAAATACCGTGAAATGTCCTTTGGTTCTCAGCCCTTTCCATTCATCATGTTGGTGCTCACAGAGCAGTTGATAATTCTGATGAGGAAATGCGTTTCTGCAGCTGATGGGGTAGAGATCAGTGCTGACATCTTGAGCAGCTGCCTTAGCCAGAGCTGACCCTCCTGTCTGCCTCTTTGGGTGCCATGGTTTCCTTCAAGGTAGGACACCAGGCCATGGTCCCTGTGGTTCCCAGCCAGCATCAGCTCCATCCAGGCACACTGCATCACAATCTTTCCTGTCTTGGGAAGGGTCTTCCCAGCCTCCCTCTGTGGAGATGTGTGTGTCAGCTCCTCCTGGGACACCAGTTGAAGCGATGTGCAAGACCCATATTCAAAACAGCATGGAGTTTTCGTGTAGCCCAGCTATGTGAGACTGTGTTCTTTTAATTACTCTGGGTTACTTACATGAACCAACACCAGGAGACTGCAATGTAAACAGTCCATGTAAACTCTAGGGAGGGTGTAGTGATAAGAAAGACAAAAATGTACATATTCAGAGCAGGTGTGGTTTGGTTCCTTCTATTTGTGATCTGTGGTTGGGTGAATTTGTGGACACAGAATGCTCAGATTCACAGGAGCAACTAAACACACACACTCTATACATGAGTGAGGTGTCAGGGCTGCGAGAGCCCTGAACCTTAGAGGACGCTGAGATTTCCACGCAGAACAAGAGGATCAATTCATCCTGGAAGACCTGACCCTCCTGGAGAGCAAGCTGGTTTCCCAGAGGAAACCCATCTGGTTACCTGGGTATTAGGGACCTGGCCAAGAACCCCCATCTCCCAAAAGAATGTATGCCAAAGACTTAAATAAATAAATGAGACAAGTGGTATGATTTTAGGGCTCCAGGAGGATCAAAACTCTCTAATACATTTCACAACTCTGGAGCTGAGACAAGGGATGTCTCTGGACAATCTGTACTTATTTAGTTTTAAAACAAGGAATTTGTTAGAGTGGAAAATGCAGGAAACTGAGCAGGACTTTGGGAGTGGTTCAAGGACTTTTCCAAGTTAACAGATTATCTTTAATTTAGAATTATCTGGTATTAACTTAGGAGCACTATCTTATGTTAATTTAGGAGAAGTATCTTAGGAGAAAGTCTCCAGGTTGACTTTCACTACAGGAGTGAGATGCCTGTGGCTACTGTCTTTATTTAGTTAACTGGGGTTTTAATCAGGTGTCATCAGTTGTGAGCTTATACTGCCCTTTTGTGGCATCTCTGTGCTCTCGGGTTGGCCATGCCCCGGCCATGCTTCAGCCCTGTACATGTGCTCAGTTTCCAGCTTCAATGGCCCCCAACACCTGGGAAGCTGCAGAGGATGCCATGGACACACCCAGGGTCTTGGGTGGCTCTTCAACTCAGACCCAGCAGAACGTACCTCCCTGTAGGGGCCACAGCAGAATCACAGTGTACCTGCACTCTGCAGCATAAACCCACAGAAACAGACCGCAGCACAAAACATACTCAACAATGCAGAAGAGAAAGACCAGTTCAATAGGCGATGGGTCATGGAGGCCCACAGCCTCTCTGGGGAGCACAAGTGCCCTGCATGAGTGACCCCGACCTGTTGCCCTCAGGAGTTACAGGTGTCCTGGGGACAAGAACAAGCAGACACCCACGTGCCCATGGGAGGCAGGATCTTTCTGGAAATAGCACATTAAAAGCACAATTATTTTCTTGAGTTCATGAAAACTAAGTCACACAGGTCGTCCACTTGTGGTTTATGGGCATTGTTTCAGGCATTGTGCCCAGGACACACTGGCACTGCTCATTCCTCTAACCCTCAGCTATTTATTTTTTTTTTTGGTCAAACAGACGATAGTAAGGAGATTTCCTTCCAGAAAGATGTAAATAGCAGCACAGGAACAGGTTAGTACTTTGGCTCCTGAACTAAATAAAGCCATCCGTGGATACCTGGCTACCTGCTGATTATGGGCAACACTGTTTATTAGTTCTGGACTCCAAAAGTTTCATTCTTTGTCAGACCCTGCCTCCACCATTCAAGTCTGCAGCAAATTACCAGCGTATCTCACAAGTCTGCTATTTTTCTACTGTATTCCTGAAGCTTCTGCCTGGCTGGAGCCCTGCCTGGAGTCCACTGTCACCAAGTGCAATAGAATCCCAGATAATCCCTTGGAGAGAATCTTCTTCACCTATGTCCCACTACACCAAAGCCGTTCCAAAACTGTGGGAGCCCTGCCACTCACAATTTCAGGACAGACCCAGTGCTTGAGAAGCCAGGGGGCTTATCTGTTACTTTGTTCAGTTACAAATCAGTTACAAACAAGAATGTCGGGCTCATTTACCTGAATAAATGATTACTGGGCGGTGGGGGGCAGCGTAGCATTTTAGCCTTGTATCCAAATAGCCCTGAATGCTGATTGGATGTTATCAGAGTGCTGAGGCCCCTGCTCCTGGGTCTATGCACTCTGCGCTCACTTGCTGATTTGAGTCGCTCTTTGACAGGGAACACTGGCCCTGCAAGCTCAGCTGATGTGGTCCTTGTACTTGGCCAGCCTGGAAGGGAACAGCACCTTCTGATTTTAGCTATCACATTAGCTTTTCCCAAAGGACTCTGACATCACTTGTTGCTAGGCATGAACACATTCCCCCATGACCAATCACGCTTCTGCGGGACTAGGTTCCCGCCTGTGTTCTCCCCAAAGCTTCTGGTGGGACCCTAACTCTCCATGGTCACATCCCCCAAAGTATAATCGTGGCTCCAGATTAATAAGGCAAGGGGGGATGAGTTAAAAAATTCAAATTCAAAAGCAAAAATGGATTTTTGAGTTCCACATATACTTATAAAAATAAATCAAATGTTTTTGTCTATGAAGAATGGGAAAAAAATCTGGGCAAGAGACAGAGTGGGAGTTTCATTGTCCAGCGCGAGTCTGTTGGATGACACTTGATGTGTGTCTGCATCTGGATGTATGAGGTGCTTCAATAACCATTTACAGCAGAAATAAGTAACGGGAGATTTAGTGGACAACACACTTGTGGGCCTTAGAAGGGACGCTTACACAGAGAGCCCACACAGGACAGTGGGCTTCTCTCTACCAATGTGAAATTTTGCTGTTTATTAAAGGAATTCCAGCTCTCCATAATTTTTTAAAAAGTGTAATTTTTAAATTTTTATTTCTGCTTTCTGCTTTACACTAATATGTTTCAACTCTTTTTATACTCTGATAAATCAATTTCAACCAAAGATTACAATTTAAAAAGATATAATAAAAGGAACAATTTAATGATATATTGAAAATAATCCACTGATAGTAAATAAGTTTATCCCCAAAAATGCAATAGCTAATGGCATATTTGGTCATATATTTGTGTAATAGATTTTAAAATAGATATATTTCATTATCTCAGAAGTTATTCAATGCTATTAGGTATACTTTCTGATTTAAAAGTACACAAATTCTTTCAAAGGTAAAACACAGGTTATTTCTTGTTTACAAAAGAAATATATTTCCAAACATTATTATTTTCTCTTAAAAATCTCAGAGTTAATACTCTATGATTTAATACCCCTAGTGATGGCTAACCTCCTTGTTACTTTAAATGGTGCTGGGATACAGAGACAATTAAAAAGATATGAAATGATCATAGCATATACGACTACTGAGGAAGGGTGAGAAACAATGATCTTGTTCAGAATATGAAATCAGCAAATGGAAAAGCTTGGAAATTAAGTTACTTAATAGAATTTAAATGAAAAATTATACCAAACATAACAATTATTTTAAATCAGCATTCACTGTCTATAAGTGATCATTTGTTAGACATTGATTTTAGAATTTAGTACTTTAATATTATACTTCTAATCATTTTTTATTTCAATTCAGCATCAGAAAAATCCATGTAAATGTAATAATCTTAGTCACCCACCATTTTAATGAAGCTCCCTGGGATATTTGTTAATAAAATATTTTTCTCAATAGCACCTGCATTTTACTGTAATTTCTAATCAACTTTCGTTAGTATAAATAATAAAAACTGAGGCTCTCCAGCTCAGTGTGTTACATCATTTCTAAAAATGGTCTGAACTCAACTTGAAAGGCAAATCTGAACACTGTTCTCTTATTCTTTCTCTCCATTTCATAGTATGTAAAACACTATTTCAGTGTTTCGTAACCAGGCCATCATAGTCTAACTAAAGCATATTGCAGAAACATTTCTTTTGCTAGTCCTACATAAATTCTCCTGAGCACAGAAGTAGCTGAAATGCTGCTGTGTCTCTACAGAGGCAACGTATAAAGTGATGAAATAAGGTGGTTTTAAAGTTCTTCTATTTGGGCAACCTGAACTCTGATATTTTGAAACTTCCTGAGCTCATGTTCAGCTTGCCCTTTGAACTTTCCTGTTTGCGGAGAGCTGGAATAGAAATTTTAAGCCCTGACAGCAAATCCACAGGGGCATCCTTCAGAAGAGGACGACGAGGTAAAGAAAAGTAGGCATCAAACCCCGTGCAGAATGCAGGCAGGCGGTGCAGCAGAGTCTGGCTGGCCGCACCCCAGCCGCTCCCAGGCCACACCAGCCAGACATGAGCGACTCTGCAGCCACCGGAGGTAAGGACCGTGCATTCATCACGGTCACATTTGGAACATTTCTTTGGGATGAAAGAGGAAAACTTTCCTGTGGGCTGTACCGGTGGAAGAAGTGTGGCCCGGTAGACAGTAGTAATTTGAAGCTCATTGCTTTGGCTTGATGATAAAAAGAAAAAAGAGAGAGAGAGAGAAAATAACTGTATGTGAGTCCCATCCATGTGTTCTAAAGTGAAGGACAACAGACAGAAGGGAAATCTGTGAAATCTATGCAAACACTGGCCCTGAATATGCACCTTCCAGCAATCTGCAGGGAGCATCTACTGCTACCACACCTCAAGCATTTGGGGAAGGAATTGGAGATTAGAAAAGAGGTTAAAGGAAAGCCCTGAATAGCTGAAGGGATGTTTGCATAACCGTGCAAGCATCCAGGCTCATTCTAGGCCTGCGGTCAGCCAGCTACCAGTGGATGCCGATGAACACAAGGCCCGGAGCATGCCAGGAGCGCATTGTTCTTTGAGCACAAGTCATGCATAAAGTAATGGAGTGAAATGCAAGATTGAAGCCGTAATTGAATCCAGAGGTGGGAAGTGGGTTCCAGGGGCGAGCAGCCTTTGGGGGAAGTTGTCTCAGAGAGGACCGCTGCACAAGTGCGTACATGAAAGCCCATTTGCCTATGGGTTTACTTCATTGTTTTTAGGACTTTGTTCCCATAGATATTTTGTTGGCATAAAACTGTTGGTTGCCTGTATAGAAAAGCAGGAAATTATTAAGCAATATAATTTTGTATATAACACAAATAATATATTGTACATTGTATATTTTAGTGATTATCTTATGCTAGAATTCTTAGGAGTTACAGAAAATCACAAAGGTGCTTCAGAAGGTTTTAATCTAGCCTATGTGCTTCAGAAGGTTTTAATCTAGCCTATCTTCTGTTCCCCTCTGAAGGTCTCATGTACATATGGTGCATTTGTCAAGACCAGGTGGCAGATACTGATCATTTTTGTTAACTAAAGCTAACAAAGTCTCCATTGAGATGTTCAGAGTTTCTCTCTAACACCCTTGGCTGTCTGAGAACCCCACCCAGGAATCCGTGCTGTGCTTCCCATTTCACCTCCTCAACCTCATCTGGATGGGGACAGTTTCTCACACGGACCTCCTGGTGTGGAAGTCCCTTGGTCGGGGACTCTGCAGACTATGCCTTCCCTGAAACTTACCTGGTATTTCTCTCATAATGAGCAGTAGCTTATGTGTGTTGGTAAAGAAGACCAATGAAAGACAACACTATTTGTGACATTGTATCACATTAACACCCTGCCCACCTGACTTGTGACTGCTGAGCTCAACCTCAGTCATGCCCCTGAGACACACAGTTTGTCTGATGGAAAGTTTTGCTGATTTCTGGATTTCTGTCTCTACTCATTGGAAGGAACTCCCTACCTATGGCCTGCACCTGTTAAGGTTTGCGTCCAGATGCCCCATGGGGGCCCAGTGCTAAGTGCTTGTCCACCAGCCTGCAGTGCTGAGAGGTGCTGAGAGGTGCTGAAGGCTTCAGGAAATGGGAGCCAGAAGTGGGAAGTGAGATGTTCGGTGTTCCCTAAAGGGGAGCTCCAGCATGTTTGTTTCATTTTGTCTTGTTTGCTTTTGCTTCCAGACCACCATTAGGTAAGCAGCTTTGCTCCCCCACACCCTCCCTGCCATGATGATGTCCCTCAGCAAACAGCCACGGACTGACACCTTTGAAACACTGAAACTTGTCTACTTGTCCTTTTTATAAGTTGCCTGTTGGGAGCCATTGAAGCTGGAGATTGATCACATGTCTGGGGCTAAAGCAAGGCCAGTCCAGAAAAAACAGAGAACAAAACAAGCTGTGTAAACAAGTTGTTCCAGCACCAAGAAGGCAAGGGGCCCAGGCCTGCCAGGCAATGGATTGCTAGGCAGAGGGGCTGCAACTGACATCAGCTTTCCCAGTATATAAATAGAGGTGCTACAGTGGCTGAGCAGTTCCTTCCTCCCATCAAGAGCACAGGGGCTCCACCTGACCCCAGCTTTGTCTTTTCTTTATTTTTCTCATCCTCTCACTAGTTCTTAACCCCAAGAGCCTCAGGCATCACATTGGGTCCCAGCAGTTGCCAATTTCGGGCATTTTTCAGATATGTGAAAAGTTAAGTAACAGCAACTATGCACAGACAGTGGTGCTCCTACTTCAGAGAAGAACATCTGCATAAAGCCTGACAATGCTGTGCAGGAAATCTGTCTATGTTTCCCAACTTGTCCATTGGTAAATGTGTTTATTTTCATCACTGTTACTCCTAGAAGGTGATAGGATATTTTGGGTTAATAGATTCTTGAATTGTATTTGGGAATTGGTTACAGAGCCTCATACATTTCAGGCAAGCACTGTATCACCCAACTAAACCTACAGGTCCTCGGTCAGTTTTTTGTTTTTTTGTTTTTTTGGTTTTTTTTCTCCAATTATTTTGGCTTTGGCTACTGGTGAGTGTTGTGATTGCTTCCTGTGTCCCTTGGACATTTGAACACAGCTAATCACTGGTTTTGCAAGGCTATTTGCATGTAGTTTTTCTTGCATGTGTGGTACCTTATTTCCTGACAGACAAAATAAATAAGACAAGTTCATCTTGCATGTTTCCAGCCCCTGTCTTCATCGTTCATTTCAAGAAGTCATTTTTTTTTTTTTGGGAAAATAATTAAAGCTAAAATCTGAGTTCTGGATATATAAAACAGCCAATCGTCATTGCCCACCTGACTGAATTTAGAGGCTCTTGGTGAGGTGCCTGGTGTTGGGGTGCTACACCAATGGGTGTATTGATCACTGATACTAGAATGTGTTGCTAGGAGGGGGGCCACCTGGAGAAGTGGGGTCTGGAGAGGTCTGCTGGAAGGCGTGCTTCCCGCTGGTCCTTCTCCCAGCCACCATAAAGTGAGCAGTCCTGTTCTTTCCTCCCTGATGTTAAACCCCAGAAGCTGTGAGCCTCAGCAAATCCCTCTTCAAGTTGGGGTTGTTGGATCTTTGCACCGATGCACCCACGTTGATTTATCCATTCGCTTTAAGAGGATGTCTCATCGATTTCAGTTTTATGAGATTATGAACATAGCTGCTATAAACATTCACAAATAGGGTTCTGTGGGCATGGTGTTTTCAAATCAATTGGATAAATGTGGAGGAACACAGTTTTTCAATTGTATGATAAGGGTGTATTTTGTTTTCCAAGAAATTACAAAACCTTCTTCCAGCGTGACTGTACCTAATTCTATTCGGGTCTGTACTGCATCAGAATCCCTACAGCTCCACATCCAGCCACCATGCAGTGGCTCCAAGGTGACTCAGGTCCTCTCAGCCATTCCGAGAGATGTGTTAACTTCTCAGTGGTGCTGAAAGTCCTTATGGACTTTCATAAGGATACGCAGTGCCCACATCACTTTTTTGCTTACTTGCCTGTGGTTTTTCTGTCACTCGTGTTTGAATTATGCTGCTTCATTTCTCATTCCTAAGGCTAAAGGCAGGTTTGTATATTGCATCATAAGTCTTATTCTGGATAAGGGATTTGCAAGTATTTTCTCTGATATATTCACTCTCACGCTTCTTGTAGGAAAGGTGTGTCACAGCTTGGTTAGAAGTTTTCTATTCATCAAGGCACAAACTACTACCATGCACACACTGGTGAGCAAAGTCCATTACATAGTCAAATCATCTGTTATTAATCTCAGCAGAGAAAAGGGAAAGAAAGAAAGTAAATAGCAGATGCGTTGCATGTTACTTGTTTTTATCTATAAATATTTGTTCTTTTTTTTCTTTTGGTGTTTATTTTACATATCTAAGACCAGGAATGTTTGTTGCATGCTGTAGGAGTCAACAGAGCAGACAGATGTACAACACCTGAAGTAATAATTCTTAATATTTAAGTAAACAGTTCAGTTGTGTATAACCCTTTTCTAGAAGGAATAGTCAGGGCTCCAGGACGTTCAGCTCAGAGCCCCTGGGAAGGGGATGGGCAAGGGAATGCCAGCTTGGTCCACTGCAGGGGCACCTTCATCTGCAGCCTCCCACCTGCATGCCGAGGCCTGGACTGATAGAGACCGAAGACCTCAGGTCTGGAGCCAGTGAGCTCCCCCTGCCTTCTGAATCACATCCAACTGATCTGGTCATCTCTTCCCTAAAGCTTCCAGTTGCCTGAGGTTTTTCTAATTGGATGCTTCTTGGAAAGGCAGACCATATCCCTTTTGGGTTTAATTTCTATGCTGAGTCTGATTTCATCTGCTCTGGGTATTCCAGTTTTCAGAGAGATGTCTAAAGCTTGACCATCTAGAAAAGAATGACTTACACCTGGTGACACATGAAGGCTCAGTGATATCCTCACTTCCCAGTTGCCCAGTCTCTGAGCTGTTCCCGAGGCTGATGGGGGCCTGAATCATTTTAGCTGCCAGCACATCCATCCCTGCTTCTGCTGGAGTAAAACCCTAGAGCCCTCTTCCCCATTCCATACAAGGGCTAAATTAAAACACAAGAAACAGCACTGGAAAAACACAAACAGAGCTTTCAAGAGATTAGTGTCTGGTTTTCTTTAATGCTTCAGGACTTGGAGTGGATTTAATAGGACAGCAAGAAAAACAATTTAAACACTTCATGCCCTTTTCCATCAGTGGCCTCTGGTCACCCACAGCCGGTACCCTCACCGCTCTGCCAGCAGCAGCGTGGCCCTGACAATCTCCTTGCAGTGTCCTGGCTGTCTTTGCCTGCTCCTCTTCTCTGAGCTTTCCTTCTTGTCTACACTACACTCCTGTCGGGTCCACAACGCTATTCTAAATTCATCTTCTGTTATGCCATCGAAATGAGCTGTTACCTCTAGGAACAATCTTTTGCTGGGAAGTCGCTCCAATGAGCTCAGAACAAAGGCACCTTTTATCCCATATACAGGAAGCTGAGGAGACACAGATGTCCGAGGTGATCTCTGAGTGACCGGCCATGGGATCTCTCTTCCTCCGGAGCCCTTGTGGATCTCACACTCGTTTCCTCCATCACATCTGTGCTGGCTGCTGCAGCCCAGTACCTGTGACTCAGCTCCACTCACCTCTGCACTCCGGCAGAAGATAAGGAAGGCAGTCTGCTCCAGAAGCGCTGGAAACCCCGCGCTCAGGTGCACAGAATGGGCGTACGACTGGATCCCACACCTGCAGGTGTAAGGAGAACCGTGCACACAGTACCCAGCCAAGCACATTCTGGTTTCTACTGAATCTCAGATTCTGTCAGTGGGCTTTTTCATCAGTGAAAACTCTGCTTCTAATTATACTGAGCTTCCTCAAGAATCTGGTTACAAAGTCGAAGGTGCAGCTCCCTGGGGGGGCACCTGCCTACCTCCTGAGGCCCTCGGTTTGATACCAGCAGTGCACAAAATACAGCACAATAAAGGAAAATACCAAAAAAAAAAAAAAAGTAAAAGAATTTTATTGATAGCAACGTTGTGTTTTTTTAAAGCTCCAGTTAAATTAGGAATAAATGCATGTGTACATAATGTGCGTTTTTGTGTATGTGTGTGTGTGGGCATGTATGCATGCATACGTGCCTACACACTTACATTTACACAGATAAATACAAGTATAATTGGATTATCTTAATGGATGTGAGAAAGAACCCGGGGGAAACTAGTGAGCTGGAACAACTTCTACTTGAGAAAGAAGATGAAGCAAATGTAGAATAACAGAATCATTTTTTATCATACAAATGAGAACATCACCATCCTTGTTCTAAAAATATTCTTTGATAAGTGGCTTTAAATAATGGTGTGAACTTCAAATATTAATACCGTCCTAAATTCAAATTAACATCTGATTTTCAGGATCAAAATCCATACACCATGTAAGATATCACTGTGTAAATATATGAAATTTCAAAGAAAAAATGGTTTCTAACACCCACTTGTGACATTTGCTATGGAAATTACAACACAAAGAAGCTGTAACCAAAGAGTATTCACACAAAGAGAAGGAGCAGAGGGCTTCTAGGCTGGCCAGATTTTCCCCGAAGACTCCTTTTAAATATATAAATCCACTGTTCACATCCCTAAGCTAAAAGTAGCAGTATCAAGCTGCCCAAATAAAACCCACATCTTAGGCTGTGTTAATCTCACGCAATAATTAAATCTCAGATGCTCCCTGAGAGGGGACAGTCTCTGAAGTCAATTGTTAATATTTTCATATTTATTATCCCATTAGGATAAGACCTCAAAAAGCAAAAATAAATATAAAATGAATTCAAGAAGTCAATTGAATGTTGCCGTCTGCTTAAAATCTGAGGCTTAACAGAAGGGTCCCAGTTTCCCAAATACACACATCACAGACAACTTAAGTAAAATCTTACACTGAAGAAACAGTACAACTGCAGCCCGAGTGAAATTCATGTGGAAGCATCAGACTGATTAACAAATTCCTCCGAAGAAGAGAATAAGTAAAAGCAAACAAAGCCCCTGGTCAGCATCTTCAGTAGTGGTAAAAGTGCTGATTGCTGCTAGGAGTTCTGAACACAGCGCGGGGTACCGGGTGTGAGGGGGAACCCACCCTGGAGGCTCCGTCCCCATCTGGTGTTTATCTCAACATTGAGCAAGTTGTACTGCTGGAAATATAAGAATTGCTGACCTCCCTCAAAGAATACAGGGGTGCAGGTGGAATAAGGAGTAGAAAATAATTATCACAATACTTGTCCGCTCAGAGCAGCTCAATAAAGCAATGTTTCTTTTTTTTTTTCCTGTACCAGGAATTGAACTCAAGACCTCACACTTGCCAGCTAGGTGCTTACACCACTGAGATGAATCCCCGGCCCCAATGATTCTTATTTCTCTGGAAATAAGAATGTCATCTTTCGAATTTCCAATTCACATATAACTCCCTCAAGTTTATTTTTATTATTCCTTAAAAAGATCAGGTATCATTGCATTATAATGAATATTTAATGGAGAAATATTTGATAATAGTTGCAGTGAATTTCCCATATTTCATATATTGCCAGTGACCATTGAATTAACTATAAATAGAGCCCACCGCCATATATGCTATAAAATTTTCTTTATTTCCACATAAACTCAGACTCTGCGTTGTGCTTGAAAATATAAAAAATTTAAGATAGCAGAAAAATGCTTACCTTTTCATGACAAATAGATATGTCACATCGCGTCATCACCTGAGAGGCTCCATGGTAACAAAGATGTATCTCTCACATCCCCTTTCCATTGGCGCTGACACTTGAGAAGCCACGAATACATCTTTCATGTGAAAACTATGATGGGAAGATTTTCTGTCATAAAATGAATGTGATGTTGACATTGCTATTTCTTTCGAAAGGACCAAAGCCATCTATTCATCTGATCTAACAAATGCTATGATGCAAACATGAGAGGCACAAAAGCCACTGAAAAATTGCTGGGCGCAATTTCCCACTCAATTACACAGCACAGACTGGCGATCAGTGGTGGCCTGGGTTGGGAACCATAGTGCATAAGGAGTGCTCAGGAATGCAGAAGTGGAGTACATAATCACTTCTCATGTAGAAGATTCCACATAAAAACAAAACAAAACAAAATAAACCATGGGACCGTGTTTCTGCAGCTATCACCTCAGAGAAGGTGCCCCAAGGAAGCTCTGCCTGGCAGTGAGGACCTCCAGCCACACTCACCAGCTTTGGTCTTCGCCCAGCATGCCATACACATTTGTCCATGTTTTCTGATTCCATATATTTGGTTGCTGTGCCTGGCACCCACCAGCCATGCCCTGTGTATTACTGAGATTTTCAGTAAGAGGTTTTCTGGAGGATTCTCAATCAAAGAGGTCATCAAAGTGAAAGAACAACCAAGCAGAGGCAAAGCGAGGAAATGACCAGGCACAGACAAATGGGGGCCAGTGATGGATCAAATCATGACTTAGCAGACGGTGATCTGGAAAAGCCACGTTCCAGGGAAGTTTAGCATGTACGCGGCCTCTGTTACGCTTTATACATTGCACAGAGCTGAAGCTTTCCTCTAGTTTTCTTTGGAAGACTGTCTTCCACCTTTTAAAATAGCTATAAATTCTATGCATTTGCATTTCAGTGAATTTTACATGGGTAAATATGCCAAATTCAAAATCAAATTTAACTGAAATCCAAGCAGAAGAGATTAAATAATCTCTTAGTAACACTGATATACTTGTATGCACACCTGCACATTCAGGGGAGGCTTAGAATTCACAATCAAAACCTCCACCTAGAGAAACACATAGAATGAGTTGTGATTAAATTCAGCTTGCTCCTACAACTTCTCAACAGGGAAAGCAAGTAATTTTCTCTATGCTAACTTAGTCATTTCCAGATTACATTTTAGTACTCTAAATTAACAAGATTAATTTTTGCCCACTGATTAATTTGTTCATATTGATTTAGCTTCTTTTTATCTTCCCCCAGAGCTGCAGATTGAGGCTAGGGGCTCATGCACACTGGGCAACTGGTCTACCACTGTGCTCCAACTCCAGCACCTCAGTCAGCCTTCTTTGAGTAAACAGTTTTCCCTGGTTTGTTCTCTTTCCTTTTCCTCTTGATTCTCCTTCTCCTGGGCTTTTAAAGAAATATATTTGTATTCTCCTCACAGGAGGAACAGAGCAGCGTGACTGCCAGGCCAGTTACCCACGAGATTCAACGCGTCCTCTCTCACATGTGCTGCTGCTCTTGCTGATGACAAGGCAGGCGTCCCTGCTGCTGACGTGGCCACGGGGACCACAGTTAGGATGGAGCAGAGGGGAGGTGGCCAGAGCATCACAGACTTCCTTTTTCAGCGCAGCAGGTGAGACAGGTCAGGGTAGCTGAGGTAGCAGCTCTTCACCAATCCTGCTCAACACAGATGCATCTCTCCTGCTTTCTGGACTGAAAACACATCATCTCAGAGTGCTGGCACCATGGAAGGGCCACATTCGACGTCCTGTCTGTCAAAGGCCTCCTGAACATCCAGCGACTTCTGGTCTGCTCTCTTCAGCCTCCCTGTATCCCACACACTCCACTCCGGGAACCGACATGTGGATTATTCCCTGTTTACCACCTAATGCTACATTTAACCCTTCTTATACATCTCATCTGTATCTTTTTATTTGCTTGCCAGAAGCAAATAAAAAGAGGTGGACTTTTTTTCAAGTACTTTACAAGGATAGGAAGCGCTCAGCTTCTTAGTGAAATGCATGTGTACCAGCTCAGGGAAGCATTCCTGAGATTATCAGGTTTAATGTCCATCCTCTCCCACCGTTTTCAGCCTGTCTTTGGAGAACTGCCTGTTAACCTCTTCAGGGTCACATTTGTGGTAAACACACTTAAAAATTTTGACAGCTCCACTGAATCCTTGAGGGATCCTGGGAAAGCTGGTCCAGTCACAGTCACTGAGATCACTGCAGAGCGCAGAGGATTGGGTTAAACACAGGGCAGTCTCCATCCTGGCCTTGCTCTTAATGCATGAATATTTCAGCTCAGACATCTTCACAGATATATTCCATTTGTCCTCTTTGGAGAATTTAGTTTATATTAAACTATTATTCACAAAATCCATCAGCATTAGTGTCTTATTTTCCTCCTATTGAATGTTTCTCAAGAAGGATGCTACAGAGTCATAGACCCTTTCAATTTCCTCCTATTTACACTTGACCTTCTGATATCTAATTTGGTCAACCTTTCACTTGCTTTCTTGAAGGAAAATTTTACTATCTTCATCTTTGCAGAATTTGCTTTCATAATTACACTTTACTAAGCTGAAAACATATAGAGAGCTTCAATCACTGAATAATTTTCTTTGTATGCAAACAAATTTTAAGGAACTGTTATTGAACATGGTTCAATGCCACTGTAGACAAACATATTGATTTTAAAATAATTCTTTGAAAGTCTCATGACTTTGTAATTGAGTTACAGATGAATTACAAGGTCAGTTATGTCAGGTTTACCTGCGTAGCCATGTAAACGCATGGATACTCAGGCAGGGGTCCATCTGTGGATCACAATTATTTTAAGTATCAGCTCCTTGATATGCATTTGACAGGCAATTAGTTAACATAAAATAGTAATGTATGCATGTGCATAAAATATTTCCAACAATCAGAGATCCTGTTCTCATCAATAGAACAGTGTGTCTGATTTGGACACAGCACAAATTGCATCTTACAGCCATGGATTGAAGGTCATTTCTCCTCCAATTCAAGTACCTTTCTGCTCTTGTTAATATCATAAGAAAATCATTTTTCTATGATGCTTTGGACGATGAAGATCTGTATGTAGATATGAATTGATATTTAAAAATCAGTATTGAGCTTTAGCTAAATTTATAAAAGCATTGACAATAATATTAATGATTTCACCTTTCACAGAATAAATATCCAAAAAGTTTGTTGAGCTGCCTGAAAATAAAAGCAAACTTTTGTTAGAGTTCATTGATTTTCTATTTGTAGCAACTGATGACTGTTACAAAGCAGTAATCATTTTACTCTTTGAAATATTGTCTATTCAATATGATAGACAGTTTAGATCTCCGGTGGTCTTGCTTTGAAATCTGTGTGTTTTACATTGTTATCTTATGATCCATTTTGTTCTGTTTAATTTTACCCTCTTTAGAAATAAAAAAAAAATTAAAAAGAAAATATTCTCTATTAATGAAGACTGCCTAATAACAGGCCCTGTTACTATGTTGTTTAATCAAAACAATGCAAGTATTTGTCCTTTAAAGAAGATGTCTGCTTGTTCAGATTTAGAAGACCCCAGAGACGGAAACACATCTTTTCTCAGACTTAACCTGCATGTACTATGATCATTTTCCTGGTCTTCAGTGATACCACATACTATTCATCAAAGTTCTAATACAGACTGATAGCATAAAGGAAAACTCTAGCAAACTACATTAACTTATTATAATTTGCGAAAAAAATATTATTTTGTTTTTAAGAATTATATCCTGGGAATTAGTTCAGCAGCATAAGTGCCTGCTTGGCAAGCACAACATCCTAAATTCAATCCCTGATACTGGAAAAAAAATTTATAAACTGAAAAGAAATATAAACTTGATGAAATCCACAACAAAAAAGGTAAACTATGAAACAGAATCAATATGATTTTAATGGAGATAAGCAGGTGTTCTGGGACTATATAGAGAGCAACCATCCTAGTGCAGGCCATACCATTGGTGAGAATTGGAGTACAAATAATTAGGAGAATAGCAAAAATTCTTTAAAAAGAGTTGTCAACAGCTGTTCCAACCACTCTTACCCCTGAGTAGAGAAGGAATTAATGTCCACTGGCAAGCCAGTTCCCAGGCCTATCCTGTGTGAACTCCAAGTTCACAATGGTTCCACAATGCTTACATGGCCTCAAGGGCAGGCAAGCACAAAAGAAAAGAAAGTATAAAGCATGAACTAGCTCCAAATTACTTGTTTCAAAGTGTGGCTGAAACAAGAAATCTTAAATATTTGTTCATTCTTGAAACTATTCTTCCAACTATTTCTATATAAAAGGAGATGCCATATAGATTTACAATCTGTTATAGAAATCATATAATTATATTATAGGTCAGCACAAGCAACAAAATCAGGCTGCTTTAATGACCACAAATTTTAAAGTTATGAAATACTGAGTTAAAATATACACATGTGATTCAATTCCAAGATAAAAGAGAAAATAAGAAATTTAAGTAATAAGTGAAAATAAACCTGTCCAGGAAGAAGTGAATAAGCACCCGATGAAATCACAAACATGGATGTGAGAATTCACACTACACTTTCAATAAATTCGTTAAACTGCAGAATACAAGTACTAAAATTGGAAAATCAATGGGCAAGAAGGTAGAACTAAGAGGCAAACTTTTGTAGAAATATCCAGAATACAGCACCTACAACAAAGAAAGTGAAACCTGTAAGGTGGACTGTGGGAGTCACTGAAGCTGAGTACACCTGCAGGGCTGCGGTGTGGCCGGGCCTGGCTGAACTGAGAAGCGGCAAATCCTTCAGTCCATTAAAAGAAAAGTTTTCACAGTAACAAAAGTAGAGCTCCAGAATCAAGTTCTAATTTCCCCTTTCACACGGCCTCCCTTCCCTGGGTGGTAAAGGAGAAGTGAGAAGATGGACGCAAACATGTCAGGAATGGAATTTTAAACATGAGTGACAGATGGATGAGAAAGGTGTGGTATTTTTATACAGTGGATATTACCCGGCTATTAAAAGGGTGGTCGCAAGGCTTTTATAGGTAAATGGAGGCAACCTGGGACTATCCTCACTAGTGAAATAATCAGACTCACATTTGTGAATATCGTATTGCTTCTATAGTAGAAAAATAAATAATAATAATAATAAAATGAAAGAGCAGTGAGATCCAAAATATATAGTAGACATGTAATAATGAAAAGGGAAAAACGTGATGAAAGGAAAGAACAACTTGCAGGTGCACACACAGAACTGTATGTATGTTAAGTGTGCAGGATAGATAGCCACACTACTAAGTTTTTGTTATTCACCAGACAGAATAGTTTGTGCTGTCACTGTTTGATTGTCTGTTCCTTTTTTATGCTTTGATGTTGTAACCTGAACTACTACTTCTAAGATATGTAATGTATCATCTAGAGATGATTTCTTAATATTATTTTTTTAAATTCTGTATCACTTTTGCCTTTTTTCTGTTTTGCTTTTTTTTTTTTTAAAAAAAGCATCATTTTTCAGATAATTAAATTCACTCCTGCTAACCACGATTTTACTTAGTGACAACTGTGGCACAGACCGCTCCTGAGTAAATAAGTAGCAGCCCTCTCTGCTAAGGAAATGAGACACTCCCAGGAATCCATGATGCCACTCCAGGAAAGTCAAACCTTCCCTGCGCAGAGGTCTTCACCAGCACAGGGAGGGATGACATTGTCCCTTCAGGTCCAGCATTTACCTGAAACTGCTCAGGCCAGTCCTCACGGCCCACCATCTGGGCTTGCACAAGAACTCACCTCAGCCATCAGGCTGCTCCATCAATGACCTGTCCAGCATGCGGGAGAGTGCGAGCGGAGTGCTGAGGGCAGAGCACCCACCGCACAGCACCACTGACCCCAGGCCGCAGACATCTCCCTGATGCTCTGGGGGTTTCTATTCAGAGGCCTCAACTGCACAGGATTCTTTCCCTCTTACTTCCCGGGACGATTCTCTTGAGGAACCATCACAACACAGAATGTGTAGACCCTCATGTCCTTGGGTTTGAAACTCTCACAGCTGGGTATTTGTGGCTGATCGTATGTCAGCTCTGATCCCAGTACACTCAAACAGCACTCACTTCACTGCCTGGCAACCGACTGAAAGACCCATCAGCTATGACACCTGCTGGTTCTCAGTGATGACTTCGGACTGGGAACACAGAGATCTGCCAGGCAAGCCCTTCTGCAAGGGACCCTCATAAATCAAGAGCTTTGTCATACTTTGAAGACTCCGTTTGCAGAATCAGCACTGCTTCTTAAAAGCGTATTAGAAAAGCACAGTCCACCACATAAACCTAAGTTAGTTTACATGGCTGTGATTGCAGTTATCTGATTATTTCCACTTTTATCAGTGCCCACATGTGAATCCCCAAACACGTTGTTTTCCTTCCGGTCTTTTCTTTTGTCTATATAAATAGTCAACCTACATAAAAATGCTTTTCCTCGTATAAATAATGCCATTCCTTTTGAGCATTCAATCACGTACCCAGTCTGTACTTTGTAAATTGAGTTCTTATAAGAGAAATGCACTGAGAACAGGAACTTGACATGTAAAATTTATGACATCGCAGTTTAAGAAATACGCAGCTAACCCAGCTGGTTGAAGGCAGAATCTCACAACATATTTCAAAACTATTCTGCCGATTTTGTCATGCAGTTAAGAATATTTCCAATGCAAATAGAGCTTTCAGTGACCAATGTTCAGTTGTATTTTAAGAAGGGAAATCCTCAGAACTGACTTTTTTTAATTCACTGTTCAAATGCAAAAATCTGGGACTAATGATCTGAGTTGCTTGTCTAACTATGCTTTTCCTAAGTTGCAAGGAAATGTATTCTTTTCATGCCCCATGGAAATTTATTGACATTTGTAAATAACAAATTAATTTCAGAAATATCTCCTTCATGGCCTCCGTAACATACACATCGCACTCAGGAGTCGGTGTCCTTGTTTCCTCCAAGATTGGATCAGGAGACACCTCCTCGGCAGACTGAATGGGAACCGTGCATTAGCAGAGTGCGGTTCATGGTGGCGACTCGTGAGTGGGCAGCAGCACATCTGTCACAGCGCCTGCATTGGTCAGCCACATGGCAATCATATACCTTGCCAGGAAGGAGCATGCACCCAGTACCTGATAAAATAAATTTGACCCAGAAAAACACAGAAAGATGGCAGAGCTCGGGTGTCAAGGCAAGTGTCCTTGTGAGAAATCATGGTGACCAGGTGAAGGCATCTGCGTTGAGCTCAGTTAGTGCCCATCCCTGTCCCCTAAGCCAGCACACTTACTGAAGCGTGCAGTCCACATCCCTTCATGATGCACGGAGTAAGAGAAGAGCTCTTAAAGTTTCATGCAGTATGTGTACTTAATGAGTTCCACGCCTTCAAAATGTTATTTTCCTAAAAACCATCCTCTTGGGGACAACACGTTATTGTCAGCTTTCATTTACCATCATGAAGATTAGAAATTTGTTTCTGACTTTTGGACTCCAGAGTTGCCTTTTCACTCACTGACTAAAATGTATGTCTGGTAGAAAATCAGGGCGAGCCAGACATGGCGGTACTGCATGGCAACCTCTGCAGTTTGGGAAACTGAGGTGGAAGAATTCCAGTTTGAGCCTAGCCTTGGGAATTTCACCAATTAGAGACATCCAGCCCTAAATTTAAAAATGTCAGAGAGAGAGAGAGAGAGAGCGAGAGAGAGAGAGAGAGAGAGAGTCAGAGAGAGAGAGAGACAGAGACAGAGAGAGACAGAGACAGAGAGAGACAGAAAGAGACAGAGACACAGAGACAGAGAGACACGGAGAGAGAGAGAACTTCCAAGGCCTGTAGCACTGCTCACATCATAATCTATTCTCCAAAGGGACATCTGCCTCCCCAAACCTGGGACTATCTCTACTTTACCTAAAAATGTCTCTGTGTTTCAGAGCTTGCCATATGTGATGACCACTTTCATCACAAGGCAACTGAACCCCTACATGGTGCTTCTTAATTCCTTTTTTCTGCCAATTCTCCCCTCCCTTCAACCTTCTTCCTGTCCCCATTTACAAAAGCCATGCTTCTCCTTTTCCTTCACTTCTTTCTTTTATTAAAATGCAGTTTTCCTTCTTTCCCTTCTCCCTTCCTCCTCCCCTGTTCCTCTTTTCCTTTGAGCATGTCCTTCCTACTTCCCGATTTCTATCCTCCATCTTGCTCCTTATTTGTTCCTTGAGTTTCCCGTTCAGGAGAAACAGCGTGGTGCGCAAGCTTCTGTGTCTGGTTTACTCCACATAAGACTACGGTCTCAAGATGCACTTTCTCAAGAGCTGCTTCTCAGCTTTGTCCTTTTGATGGCAGACCAGTAGTCCAGGGCTACAAACACCACATTTTCTTTATCCGTTCATCTGCTGACCACCTTGTGCGCTGTTCCCAAGGTTTAGGCATCACAAATTGCCTGGCTAAGAACAGTGGTGTGCATACATCACTGTTGTGTGTTCACTGTAAACCTTTTGCGAAGATACTTAAAGGAGTCAACTAGGATTTCTAGTTTTAGTTGGTTTTTTGTTTTGAGGAATCTCCATACTGATTTTATCAACTGATTTTATCAACTGATTTTTACAATCCCAGCAACAGTTCAGAAGGGTTCTTTTGTTCACAGCCCTGCTTGCTTTTGTTATTGGTTTATTTCTTGATGACGGCCACCTCCTTTGACATAATTTCTTTCTTGATCACATTCTGGTTTTAGAATTTTGATAAGGCCTTAATGGGACCTCACTTAGTCTTTGTCATGGTAGGGAAATCTTTCCATGTAGAAGGTGACTATTCCTTTATTTTTAAGTTCTGTTTTAAAACAGAACATTCTCCCCACATTCAAAAACAACATCAACAGGATAAATGCTTTGCTTTATGCGATTTTGCAGGCTGCATTATTCATTCATGAATGTCGCTTTGAAGTAGTTAATGAATTCTTCTCTTATATACATTTGGAAAACAACCTAGGAGAGTTATATTTAATGAACGCTGTGCTTCTATAAAGGAGGATTATGTTGATAATGCTATGCAAATCCTAAGGTTCTGCAGGCTGGGATCACAAACCCTGCCTAGTTGAATCCCTTTGCTTCTAACACAGTTTTGCATATATGAAAATATTAGTCCAGGTTAATGGAGAACTATGACCAAAGTGACTTTCCTTCATTCCTTAAATGTTTGTTTAACATCTGAAATAAGGCAGGCACTGTAGCCCAGGGTAGCAGCAGTGGAAAAAACATAGAAATCTTTCATTCATCAGAATTTTACAGTTTCATGGGAAATAAGTTATATGGTAGATAATATTCAGTGTGTGCAAACGTTGTGCATACCACTGCATTGAATGCTTTGTACGTTACTAGCTTGTTTCATTCCCACAGCACCAGCATGATGAGAGTGCTATTCTATCACCATTATTTTTTTGTAAAAACAAAACAAAACAACAACAACAAAAAAAAAAAAACATTCGGTTCACTTCTACAATTTGCACAGCCATAGAGTGTTGGATCTGACTTTGCATGGAGGCAGCCAGCCTTCTGAGCGCCAGTCCCAGGCAGTTGCCCAGCCAACTCTTCCTTAGGAGCGTGTTGCTTACAGAGCTGCTGTCTGGTTAGAGGGCTCCACTGGGAGTGCTGCTGGGTGGGCAAATGGACAGTGAGAGTCCTGCTGTTGCAGGTTTGGTGACTTACTGATAGTGACAGGGACTAGCAGAGGAACCCAGAAAATGAAAATACATTTGTTGCTCAAACAGGATTAGGAATGCAAGGCTAGGGCTTAGCCTAATGGCAGGAGGCTTAAAAAGTCTGGAAACCTACTGACAAGAGTGGTAACACTTGTGCTCAGACTGCTAGAAACAGACCGCGCAGACAATCCAACAGCCCTGTAATTGCACTGTATCCACTAGGAAACATGATGCCTTTCTGCCCACAATGCACTGCTGACTGTCCAAGGTGAAGATCTCCAGAAAGGGATTCTGGAAGAACATTTTCCGCCCCAGAATCCATCCCTAATTGTCCATGGAGGTTGATTGCTTCCTAATCGTAAAGCTTTCCTCACTCAGCTTCTAACTCAGTTTCTTTTATGCAACACAGTGGGTTTCTGTAATGGAGGGAGGCATCTGCAGACTGAAAAAAGATGAGTTTCCCTTTCCCATCTTCATGCCCTGGAGCGAAATAGATGCTTTCACGTTTTGCAGTAAATGACAGTCATCCTAAAGCTTCTAGGCACCTCAAAGCCAGGCCCGCATCAGTATCTTCCTTTATGACTCTTTAGGAATAATACTAAACCACAGGTGATAAAAACCCTAGCAAGGAATTAGTGTTGGATAAGCACTTTAAAAACCAAGTTTCTCACTGTCAAGAAGCAATCCCAGGTAGAGCATAAAGGAGACCAGGCGGAGGGTGGAGTAGGTTGGGGGAGAATGAGTGCAGAACGATTTGGAGCTGTGTTTCCCCGGCCTGCTCTCCTGCCTCCAATGTCTGCCAGGAAGACAGCTCCCTTCCTGATCATGAGTAGCTACACTCTTTACAGGTCCCCATTGCTGTCGGACTCCACTGTCCCTCCTTAACATCTTGCTTATCCCTGACCACCTGTGGGCTGGGATGGTGAGTGAGGATATGGTTTTGTTCAAACATTATGAAAAAGTTTTATTATTTATCCCTCTCACTTATAACTTGGACTGTTTTGCACAAGAAATCACAGGTCCTTTCCAGTAGACTATGCCTGCAATTGTTGGGGTGTCTGTCCCAGTGGAACTGATCCATATTAGCAGACGTTAGGGGAAAAGTCAGCTCACCCTGAATCCTTATAGCTGCCGGAGGAACTAGGAGGGAAGAGTGTGTGTGTGGAACAGTTTACCTCTGCAAACTTGGAAGTCTTCCAATAGCAAATCATGGTCCGTAACTTCTAATTTTGTAACAAAATTGATTAACACTCACTCTGAGTGCACCAAACTATAATCTTTCTGGGATGCCTCATTCAGCTTCCGACTTGCTATTAGTCAGATTGTCATGGGAACTGCAAGTTCCACAGACTAATTGCGTGGGGGGAATTTAATATATGAACTACCTGGCTTTAATTTCCCTGCATCTATCCCATATTTTAAAAGTCTAATTTAACAGAAGCTGGTTCTCAGACTTCGTGAATGTGCTAATCTTCAAATGTTCAACTTGAGAAAGAGGAGAAAGCAGTCTGGTCTCACTGTTTACCATGCCCTGTGTTAACAGCTTCTGATAAAATAATCATAAACACAACAAAAGGGAGAAAGACCGCGCTTAGCATATCAGGAAAAGCAGTTTGCATTGTGGAGTGGGAGAAGCAGAGGCCGCTCCGTGTGCTCAATATTCTCACAAACCCACAAGAATCAGGCGGCCTCCTCATTTACCAAGGCTTGACACTTTCATCCGAATCAATTCCCTGCAGGCTCTCGCCTCCCCTTCTCTCTGCTTCCACGTCCAATCCATCACAGAGTCCTCTGGGCTTGCTGTGCATCCAGACTCCAAACATTTCTCATTACTCTGCCGCTCCAAGGGCCCCAACCTGCCTATTTGAATTGCAGCCTACATCCTGTCCCACACTCCTGGAGACGCACGGCCATTTCTCTGCATTGCTTCTCCATCTAGGGCGGTATAGAGTACAGTGCAGCTTATGTGGTTATTATAAGGATTGCTTCCAATCTTCCCACCCACCCGATAGACGATAAGGTCTATAAAAAGAGGAATTTTTCTTTCTTATTCCTGAATAAATCCCAAGTGCTAGTATATAAGAATGGAATAATACATTAAATAAATACAATAAAAATTTGCACTTAGTATCAGGAAAACAAAGATGCACTTGCTCCTACAGATTTCCCTGTGGACACCTGCTATGTCCATGCAGGCACCATTAGCAGGGCCAGCGGGTTTACTGGAAATGCAGAATAGACGACTGCACTCTGATTGCACTAAATTAGGATGCACTTTCTTTGGTGTGCTGCAGACTGAACTCTGTGTGTTCTAAGCTTGTGCTCTACCTCTGAGCTATAGCCCAGCCTCAAGATCTATTTCCTGATGGGATCTCAGGGAACCACAAGCACATTTAACTTAAAAGCATTGTTCATGTGTCCTGGGAAGCATATGAGAAAGTAATCCCAGAAGATAGAGAACTTTTCCATGTGCCTTTTCCCCAGGGTTGTAGAAGTACATAAGTGAGAATGTTCAAGAAGTCTGCCTCAGGAGAGTGCACAAGAGAATTTGTATTAGTCAGTGTTCCTGCTGCTGAGGCACCATAGTGGCCGACACCCTCGGTTTAAAGGAGGAGAGGTTTAACTCGGCTCACAGTTGCAGGGATTCCAGTGCATGGCTGGGTCTCCAAGGCAGGACCGCAATGGCAGTGGGGTGCAGCAGAACAAAGACGCTTCCTTCATGGTGGGCCAGAGGAAGGACAAGGGACAAATGCAGCCTAAAAACAAGCCTTCTCCACAACCCACCCAGACACACCCTGGTGTTTATTTCCCAGTCCCCCAGAGGGCTCCCAAGGTCAATCAAGTGGACAGTGTACCTTCACCGTGACACATGTCATCAGAACAAACAGGCCCACACTTCATGAAACTGGTAAGAGCTGGAGCAAACAAATCCCAGGTGCATTTACTTGGTTGCCTTGGTCTGATGCCCTCTTGAAGCCAAAATTCACCTGAGAGTCTACTGTTTACGTTCCAGAGAACCTGCAGGCAGGGCCGCTCACCAGGAAGATCAGAGCAAGGGAAGCTGGAGCAGCCGTTTCCGGTGTGTGCACCCTGCCTAACAACAGGAATATCTCCAGGGGTTTGCTTGGAGGTAGGCTTCGCTCTGAATACTCCTCCCTGTTTCCATGCTGGGATTAAGGCCTTGGTTTTAGTCTCCTGACATCTCGGTGTGCACGGGAGCTCTCAACACAGTGTCTTCTCCTCTGTCTCCTTCCTCTTTCTCTCCTTCACTATCTTTCTCCCTCTTCCCTTTTTCCTTTATTCCTTCTCTTCCTCCTTCTCTTCTTCCTCTTCTATTTTTCCCTCCTTCCTCCTTTTTTTTTATAGCACTGGGAATTGAAGCAGGCTATGTTCAATGAGTTACACCCACAGCACAGCATTTTAAAAATTGTATTGTATTTTTTGAGACAGGCTCTTAATACATTGCTAAACCCCCCAGTCTGGGTTTCAATTTGTAATCCTCCTGCCTCAGCTTTCCAGAGTCCTGGGGTTGTAGCAGCGAGCCCCCCCATCCAGCCTTAACTTCTTTATTGCAAACTCGCATCCCTCTGCTGATTGCAGTTACCAAAATGTACTGTATCAGGGACTCATGTGGGGAAATCCTTGCCTGGAACTGACCTCCGAGAAAGACCCATTTCCTTTGCAAACGGGAGCTCCCTGCATGTTTTTACCTTCAGCTCTTCAGCAAGCTCCAGGTTTACTTCTCCGTGTTTCCAGGCTCACGCTGGGCTCGGAGTCACTGGGACTCTGTCTTCTGATAGACTGTAGCATGATGCCTCTTACGGTGAGTGCCATCACACTCCACTACCCAGCCCTCTACACCTTCTCCCCAGTGAGGCAGGCTTTTCAAAACCCAAGTAAACACTATGGCGGGGCCAGTGAAAAGTATGAGCCAAGAAAAGGAAGGGTTAGGGAGCGTGCCCCATTTTAAAACCCAGTATGCGCCTGTCTCAGGAAAAGGGCACGTTCAAACTTTTCTCCTTTGATCTTAAAGCAGGGTCTAAACTGCATGGTTTTCTATTTCTGTTGGTAACTTCTGCCCAGTTCCGAGTCTTTCATGGTCTACAGGTGATTCCAATTACCACATAATGACTGAACTGTCTTCCACCTAAACCTGAGTAAGAAAAAGGGGCAGGAAAATTATTTTCTCTCCTCTTTCTTGCCAGCCCCTGTGTGGACACAGTCAATCAACTGTTTGTTTCTCATCAAACTAGCTCAGCGGAGTTGTGGCAGTCCTCCTGCAAGGCATGATGGCTCTGTCACTTGTGCCAAGAGTGACTGGCTCTTAAATGGACTAGGACAGTTTTAGATCAAGGCTGTTCCCGCCTTGTGGAACTCTCGTCTTCCGGGCCAGATGCACCCATTTGGAAGGCCTGGGTACCCCATCCTGGCTTCCTTCTTTCCCTGAATCAAGCTTCACTGTTCTGCTGCGTCTCCATGTCTCCTCAGACCTCTGCCTGGGGAAGTTATAAATACCTAACTCCTAATTAATTCTGACCTCTGAGGCTCCTCTGCTCACCCCCCCCTCCCTGACACACAGCTACTTCCCTTCAAAGACTGAGCTGGTTAATTGCCCACACGGGGGATTATATCACATTTTTCTGGGTTCTTGAACTTCGGACTTTTAAGGATGGCGATTTAAACAATATCAGTTTAGGCACGTTGACCAAATTAACATTGCATTCCTGTTCTTGCCCTCCTTTTAATGAGCCTTTTTTATTGTCTAAAAGACTGATCATTATAATTATTTATACCCTAATTAGTCAGATAAAGCAAATTGTTTTTGTTCTATTAGCTTGGATGCTGGATTCATCTTGCATGGCTAATACTTTCTGCACCTGGACTCCAGTGACAGAACCCAAATTCCTGGCAGGCAGACTCATTGGGTTGCCAGGGACCCTATTTAGCTGTGCTTTGAGGCAGGGTCTTGCAGAGTTATCAAGCTGTCCAGGCATGGCTGGAATCTGTAATCCTGCTGGCTTAGCCTGCCTGCCGGAATGCTGGGGTTCCTTGTATAAGCTACCGCCCCCAGTTAGCTTATTTACTCCCCAGGTTCATTTACAGTTTCCTGGTTTTCTTAAGAAAACATCTTATGAAAACCCACTACTTGACCCCACACATTTCATTTGTTTCACTGATTTCCTGATGCAACCATGATAAACTATCAAGCATGATTAATAGGAAAGCAGGATGCTGCACACACCTGAAAACCATCAAACATATTGGATCCTTTCAAGAGCAAATGGGATTCTCTGGTTGCTTTTAAAGTATTTATGCTACTTAAAAGATTCTAATTTTTGAATATAGGATTAAAAGTTGTTACTATTAAATTGTCCCCTAAATTTAAATTGAGCCATGAATTTAATCAGTCTTGATTGGTTTGATTTCTCTCCCAGTCAGTAAAAGCTTGCACAAAAATTTTAATTAAAAATAAGGAAATATTAGTATTCTTTGCTACCCAAGTCTTCTTTGGACATGAGCCAGATGAAAATGACCTTCCATCGTGGTTTTATCTTGAAAAAACACAAACTCAAAGATTTCTAGAAATGGCCCTCAAGATTTAGGTCATACTGCAGGGACAACACAGTTTCAGTCAGGAGAACTTTTGTTAAAGTGGACCCTTCACTGCTGTAACTCTGATCATTCAACAAGAGTGTTATATTTAAGGCTGTAATCATGACGTAGCAGAATTTAATTAAATCAGCCACTGTTTTGACTGTCAAATTTGATGTCTTTAAATCCCTAAATCCCAATCCTGTCCATTTCAATGGTTTTGCTTTCATCATAAACTTACACACGCAGGCACACATGGGCACTTGCACATACATATGCACGTGTGCAGACATGCACGCATGCATGCACTTCCTGTTTCCAGAAGTATTCTCACTGGCAGGATATGACTCCCTTTATCGTTTTCCTTTACCCCAATTACGCCTACTTCCTCTTATGGGCACCATGGGAGTCTAAACAGGGATCAAGTCAGAAGGCTGGCAGACCACTTCCTGATTCTTCAGGAGACACTGCCCGGCTCAGCCCCAGCTGGAGTACAGAAAGCTGTGATTGCACCCGAGGTTCAAAGGCTCGCCAGTCTAAATGTCACTTTGCCTCAGAAACACCCTCCCTGCTGACAGATGTTGCTAACTTCAAGAGCCCTAGCTGACAACCTTCACCTCCTCAGGCAGTTCTTAATCTGGATGCAGAGACGGTGGGAAAAAGACCCTGGGCCCTCCATGACTCAACTGTCTGCATACACCCCAGAAATTATGCCATGCGCAGTCAATGTTTAGCCTTCTGCCTGACATCCTGTAACATAAATACCACGCTATACACTTAGTGGTACTCACAGATTGTGCTACAAGATAACATTTTATGTTGCATGAAGGTGGGCAGGACAAGGAGAAAGAACTTATGGTGGTGGCAATGGCGATGGTGATAGACAAGCAGACCAACACGCACACATCTTTGTAACACAATAAGGAAGAAAGACTTAAGACAATTATGGACATCATTTCTGGGCCTGATCCTGGCATCTGTAATTATCTTCTTCCAGTGCCTGTTTGGTACCCCAATCACCTTCTACAAAGACTCAGGTTCTCATGGTGTTTGCTTCCAGCTAGAGAAGGGACCCAATGCATCCCAAATCGCCCTTTATCCCACTGGGGATGTCTTGAACCATCCCACACCACTAGATTTCTAGAAGTCCTCCTGAGGCAGAAGGACCTGAATTTTAGTCATGCTTATTTCCATCCTGACATACAGATGTTTCCTCAGTGTGTCTAAAGTAGTTGCTACTTCTCACTCCTTAAGTGCAAGAACCGTAATGTCCTCAGTGTCATGGACCAGTGTGCTACTGTGTGGGAGGAAAGGATTATCATGGTTTCTGAAAACTAAATTGTGACATAGACCTGGAGGTCGATATTCCACTAAAAAATGGGGAAGGTGTATTGCTGGCCACACCAAGATAAAGTGAACTCCTGGTGAAGCTCCCAAGTAGATATGCAGAGAAAGCGTTCCCCAGATCCTGCGCTACCTGGCAGGCGCTGTGGGAGGTATTAATGCCTCAAACAGTGAAGCACACATGGTAAGTCAGCTCCAACTGGGGTCACCGCATGGGAAAGCGCCCAGTAACTGCTGTTTACCAAGGTCCTTCTGACCTTTATACAGGCAAAGGCCAAGGTCCGCGGGGTGTGGAGGGAAGCACCATCTGCATCTTTTAAGCCTGCTTAGAAAGCCTGCTTTCTAACACAGAACAGATCTGGGATGCGCCATTCCCCAGGGAGACAGACCTGATCTAACGCTTCACAGATCTCCTGATCTCCATCTCCGTGAGGCTCAACATGGACTGGGGGTCATAGTGATCCTGGTGTCTTCTGGATTCGAAACCCATGTATTGCAACCCCTGAAAGGTCTGATTCCTTTCTCGGTGCTTAGCTACCTGGGAAAAAGGCAGTGGGGTTCTGGGAAAGCTGAGAATGATTAACCGCACCACCTTGGCATTTTCTTCTCCAGACTCGGCCTCCCCTTCTTTCCCAGGGCTGGGGTCCGTATCTTGACTGCACTCTGTGAATTCATGGGTGGACTGTAACCTTTTATGTTTGTGCCTCTGGTAGGATCTTGCTTTATTTAACCTCAAACTATTCTGTGTATGCAAATCTTTAACATTTAGTGCTCCTCATAGCTATTTTACTTCTGGGAGACGAACCAGCCAATGCTGTAGGTCTGGGTCCACCGCAAATTCTGGCTGCTACAGGATTTTGCCAGCTGGGCTGTATCTACTCTCACCTTGCCTTTGGTGACCCAGTGTCACCCTTGAACTCTGCCACCTGAGGATCCAGTTATCCCCCCTGCACTGAGCTTTCCACTTTGGCAGCTACTGCTCCCTATGTAGGATCTGACCCACAGAGAAGAGCAAGCTTGGAGGTCTTCAGACACTCGTGCTCCTGCCAAATCAACCTCACAATCATGGCAAAAAGAGAATCTTCTGGACCTTCCCTATGTGGGGGAATGGTCTACAGTGACCACTCCACTCTCTAATATCTGCAGCCTGTGCTCCTTCCTCTACGTTACACCAAGGGGTGGGGGACATTTCCTTCTTGCTCAGGCCCATGTTTCAGCCAAGGCCCATGTTTCAGCCAACCAATCCAAACCCTGTCTAACCTCTCATGCTGCAGCATTAAAAGTTGATTTTACTAAGGGTGCCTAGTTCAGTAAAGTGACCACTGCCAACTGTGTGTCCATTCCAGCATCACCCACACTCTGGCATGCATCCCTACCTACTCCCCAGGTCTCCTTCTGTACAAGTGAGGAGAATTAGAGAGTTCTTTGGGGAGGTAGCACAACTCCCCATGGGCCATCCTTTGAATGTCACCCTCAGGTGCTCTGCAGTTTGAGTTTAGTTACACGTGGGTCCACCAGGAAATGGATTAGTTTCTGTGTCCTGAGAGACTCAGCAGTTGTCCCCAGTGAGGCCATTATAACTCCACAAGACTCTGTAAAGCCTTCTGCAAGGGCACATAGAAGACTACCACTGGTGGGGTCACTGCCTCTGCTGCCCAGGGGACCTTGCAGCCCTCGAGGACTGGGTCCTCAGCTCTTGCAGTGTCTGCCCATTGGTTACTGGTGTAGGGTTTGAGTTGGGAACTCAAGTCCTTGAATTCATTTTTTTGTCCTTGTTTCGGTTCATTTTGTTTGGTTTTGTTCTTCCCCATTATGTTAGTGACGTTGGAGCAACCAGTCAGCCTCACTGTGGTCCTTTGGTTAAACGTGCATGCATGTTATGTGCAGGACTGGTCCACTCCCTGCTCTCGTGTGCTTAGTTAGGATGAGTCCCATACTGGTTTTGGTGTGCAGGTTTCCACTGCAACATTTAACATGGTCCTCTGTTCTGGAAACAGATTTACAAGGGGTTTTAAATTTAATCACATCAAAATCCGCATCAGAAACCCCAGCACCTGCAAAAAAATTTCATCTTCAGGGTCTGTTCCTCCAGTGTAGGATCATGCCCCAGGCTTGCCCAAGGCTTGGCACACAGCACCTCCTCCAGGTCCTTGTCACTGAGCTACATCCCCAGTCTTTCTTTCATTTTTGTTTTGACACAGAGTCTCAATAAGTTACAAAATCTTTCAGTGGTTAAACTCAGAGTCTGCCTGTCTCAGTCTTCCAGCGTTCTGAGATTGCAACCATGTCCTGCCATGTGTACTTCTCCGCAGGTCTTCATGGTATGGGTAGCATTCCCTTGCCACACAAGAAAGCCCGGGATAGAACAGGAAGAATGACTTAAAGTGTCATCATTGTCAGTGCCAGCATATCACAGTGGCTGGAAGGTGGGATTGCAGTTTCTCCTGTGGGTTTCCCTTTGTGACTTGACTGTAGCTCTGTGTCCCTTAAAAGCAGCCCTCTTATCCAGCTGAGGGGAATTGTGACTTACAGACTCTTTCAAATCTTTCTAAATAGGGATTTTAGGAAGGTTATGGTGGCAGGTTTCTATTCCTCTGAATAAAGGCATGCCTACAATTTGATTTTATTTTTCCAGTTGCTAAAGCAATTACATTTGCTAAACACAACCTCCCTCATCCAAGCCAAAAGACATCCCTTGCTGTAGAAATTGCTCTGGTTTTTATTTCTGTTTTGCAATGATTACAGAAACTTTTTACGAGACTTTGTTTTGGTTATCAAAATGCTCAAAGTGTGAAGAAAACTGTAAAAACTAGAATTATAAATTTCAGTGCATTCAGAGTCCTGATAAAAAGAGTCTGTTCCTCTAGAACTATTTTTAGTACTGAAGTCTGCGTTGGTCAGTGTTCTCCAGAGACTCGGAACCAATAAGGAGCAGAGAGTGAGGAAGAGAGAAATGAGGGAAAGGGGAAGTGGAGAGAGAGTAGTCATCAGGGATTTGCTGGCATAATTATGAAGATCATTTATTCCACCTCAGTCTGCCTTGCTGGGAAACATGGGGGAACCAGGGTTGAGATGTAGAGTGTGAGATCTAGAGTGGAGAATTCCCTCTTCCCCAGAGACATCCATCTTCCCATTCTCTTCCATCTCCTCAACCCTCTGCATGCAGCCCAGCCACGCAGGAGGGCCAGGTGCTCTGCTCAGCAATTGTCCTTGCTGGCCATGCCAGGCACTGGTGATTGGTGGGGCTCCCTGGACTTGCCTCTTTTACCTCTCTGCCCCTCTCCTGCTTGTTCATCTTCCCCCACTCCCTTCCTTCCATCCTGGACACAAGCTCAGCATGGACAACCATGAGGATCTGGCATTTGGGAGAAAGTTGATTGAGATAATGGCCATAATCAATAACACATCAGAAATGTTTGACTATGTGCATTTAGATGTTGTCTTTACTATTGTCATGATTATGTCAGTGGCTCCCAAGCCTCACGCAATTATGGACTGGACCAAATCTAGTGTTTGTGATTGGTTCACTGTCTAGCGCTCAAATTAATGGTGTGAGTGCTGCACCCACCTAGGGGTAGAGCCAGCACACTGTGCAATGGGCAGGAGAAAGCCTCTCTTTCTTGCTGGTTTGTGCTTTGCTATTTGTAGCCAGCCATGAATGGCCGCCCGCCATGACACCCTGCCTTGGAGCCAATTGAGTGGCTTGACCTGAAACCTCCAAGAAGTTTAAGAAATAAACGTTTCCTTCCCTAATTTTGAGCATTAGGTATTTTGTCTCAGTGATGAGTAAAATGTAACTAAGACAAATACACTGTTTTATCATGTCTTATGATTTAGGATGTGCTTCTGATGAAAACCAACATTTCTTACTTGCCCATTTAATCTACTGTGTTCAGTCTAGTGTTTTATGTCTTATGATTAGGAAGTGCTCCTAATTGAAAGACTCCTAATTTTCCCTTTAATCCATTGTCTGAAAAACAATGTTTCTACTGGTTTTTAAAACAGAATTCAAGCTAAAACAGAAGTTCCTGTTTCTTTTCTTCCTCAATCCCTAAAACATGAATTAAAATAGCTGAAGCCCTTCAAAGAATGAAAATTCCCCATTAGGCTGACCTGAACACTTCTTGGGGAATGGAGATTCCACTTCATTCAGAAAAAGCACCTACAGCTGGTGTTTTGTGGTCACTGAGCAGCCTGCTAAAAGTGGTTGGTGATGAGAATGTGAAAAATGTTGAATTCCTGGGAATAGATTGGAGTTGGGCAGAGAGGGAAGGGCAGTCAGACAAGTGACACAGGAGGACCTCAGGTCTCTGGAGCGCATCAGCAGAAACACACACCAGCAGGCCCTGCAGGGGAGCCCACCTGGAACAGCAGCCAGGCACTTCCCCAGTGGCAGCTGCCAGGTGGATGTCAAGCTTGGCAAAGAATCCAGAGCTTCTCCCACACCCACCTGCAAGACTGGGTTAGGATTTCTGACTGCAAATAACACAATGTTTTTGACCCCTAGAAAAGTTACATACAGCTGTGGAAGGAAAACACTACTAAGATTCTTTTTGGGACCCCTAATGCCTAAGAGCATCGTTATTGAAATTATATTTAAAAGGGTTTTCAAATTGTGGGTTCCCAGAATGCTGTTAATCTGTCCCTAACACTTCAGGGTGTCAAGCGTCCCTGAAGGCCTACCAAGGTCCAAGCATCCATGCTCACAGCAAATGAGGTCACAACCAATCAGGCAGGGGATCTGAGGTGGCCAGATCCCTCACCCTAGGAAGTTCTGGCCTAGAAGGTGGCTCTCAGGGCTCGCCATCCATCACACAGCTTGTCCAGTGTGGTCACTACACAGCTTCCTAAATGCACCAACACCTGCTGAGTAACCAGGGGGCTCCCCAGAGGGGGCCCAAGGAGATTCCTTTGTGCTGTCCTTTGTGCTTCTTTTTCTCACTTTTTAATCCTTCAGTTTACAGTGGTTTGTGGTTCCCAATGAAATTGTGAACATAGTACAGAAGTCTCTCTGACACATCCATAGCCCAACTTGCTCGTCCTTCCTAGTTACCAAAGTCCTGCTCTAGAGTCCGCTTCTGTTATAACCAGGGAGCCTAGGACACAGCACTATACTCAAGGCTGCAGTCTTGGTCAGGCCTCACGCTTGGTTTTGCTAATTCTCTATGCAGACACGGCCCCCGGCACCAGGCTACAGAAGAAATTCCCTGCCCAAATAGCCTCAGTGCTCCCCTCCCCATTTCTTCTCCTCGTTGACCTCTGACCCTCTGATTGGCTCCATAGTTGCCTTTTCCCAGAATGCCTTACAGCCAGCAATAGTTCTACTTATTCAGACTGGCTACTTTCACTTGGTAATGCACACTCAGTTTCTGCCTGGTCTTCACTGTTCAATAGCCAGGTGGGTTCATCTTGTCTCAAGCTCCACCTGGGATTCTGGTGAAACCACAGACCGTGAGTCTCTGAGTCTCTGTCCACACCAGCAGGGATATTAGAGCAAACTGGGCAGTGCAGACGCACAATGATCACAGACTAGTGTGCTCTAAGACCCAGGGACAAGACTGGTCTTCCACTGCTCTGCCCTGTGACACTTAACCCTCGTAAGAGATCTGAGGTGGACCTAGGTCTTGCACTTTCAACACTGGGTTTTCACTGCCGTACCCACTGCTGTAAGGCCAAGGGCATAGCAAAGCTTGCTTCATTCACACTGAAAATGTGAAATGTTGGGTTGTTTTTTAAAATATTCCTGAGATTGCATAGAAGAGCCAAGGGTAAAACAGGTTGTAGTAACAGATTTGGTATTGAAAGTAGCTCATTTATTTTACCATCAGCTGTTACTGAGTGTCAACTGTGCATCCAGTGTAGCCCTCACTACGGTGGACACCGAGAAAATGGAACAGGAAGTCGGAACCAGAACAAGAAACCAGAAGAGGAAATCATTGTCCTGGTTTCCTCGGATTAGAGACCAAGTTCCAGGGAGGACAGGACAGCGTGCTGCAAAACTCCTTAGTGGATAAAACAAGGTGAGGGGATGAAACTGCCCTGATCAGTGGGAGGCTGATGTCCTGGAGGCTGAGCGGAGCTGGGGATGCCAGGCTGACAGCTGGACACTGAGGAGGAGTTATGGGGCAGACTCAGGAGCTCAGGGAAGGGCCTGGGGCAGAAGGGGCAGCACGGCCAAAGAAGAGGCCTTGGGAATAGTCAGGTGGGGAGAACTGTGGCAGAAGGGCTTGGAGGGGCTGCTGGGACCCGATCCTGGGTCTTCCATGCATCCTAAGTCAAAGAGGGTTTCAGTTTTCAGGTTTTTTCTCATTCTGTTCCAGAGGGGAGCCAAACCAAAGGCGGGAGGTAGTGGAATGGTGTAAACAGGAAACCCTTTATGACCGCTCATGAGAGAGCAGTCACAGGGGTGTAGACTGGCCTTGATACCAGTAATGATTAACAAGCACACAAAGCTGCAGGTCTTTTCAATAAAAGGATAAAGCAGAGGAAATGGAGACACCGACCTCACACCTCAGCTACCCAGTGATTGTTAATATTAGATGTAGTTTCTCCACATTCACCCATTTAGCATTTCACTATGCTATGTATACATAAATTATTGAAATTGAGATATTTATGCAAATACACTACATCACACACTTCAGAAAACACTGCATGCTCCTTTTAACTCAACATGTGTAGAACTCTCTATTGGATTTAATATTATAATTTCTCAAATGATAAATAATTAAATTTCTGAAATGTGATGCTATCTTAAGAAAATCTCCATGTTTGATGTCATTGTCGAGCATACTGAGTAATTTATTAATATTATTTTTAGCTCAGAGATGGAAAACACTTAGATGTTCAGACAGCCATAATAGCAAACTACCATTTAATATAAATTAGTTTTGAAATCCAAATTAGCTACTCCAGTGAGTTATAAATGTGAAATTAAGATGGAGAACTTTCAGAGTCGGGTCAGGTAGTTAGAAAGGGACACTTCAATCATCTACTCTTGGATTATCAAAACACTTTGCTGCTGCAGAGAGTACAAACAGCCTAGTTCACCCAGTGCAAATAACTGCAACTAGAACATGAAATGCTGAGCGCTCAGAAAAGCAGCATTGTACACCAGGACGGCTTGAGTAAGGGGGAGCCCAGGAGGATCGCGAGCAGCAGTACCTGTGTATCAGAGCCCACGCAATAGCTCCAAATGTTTAGCTCATTTTTCAGGATGCAGTTAATTCAAGCACAGTATAGAAAACATGTGAAAGTTCTAAACATGCAAAGAAAGAAAAGACTATCTATATTACAGTGCTAACACTATGATTTCATGTTCTGAATTACTACTGTACAAACATTTATGTCCATTTACCCTTTTCTCCTCCTCCTCTCCTCTTCTTCCTCCTCCTTCACTGTGGTGTTGAGACAGTGCAGCAGGTTACATCAGCTTTTCCTTCTCTATGTAAGGAGTCAAGGCCTCTTTCAGTTTAGCTATGAAAGTAGTAGGATTACTAATGTGCTAAATCCCTGATACAAGCAGATTCCGAGTGTGATCATTAGGCATTATTCCAGATATCTTTGTGAGATTTTTCCCCACATGACGTATGATATCTGAGGTAAGACCCAGATTTTAATGAACGGCTGAGTTGTTTGTGTCAGACATTTGGTTCTGAATCAGAGTCCTGACCTATCCACGTTCTGAAATTCATCTTACCTCAGCCCTAATCTCATTTGGCCTTGGGTTAGAACTACCCTGTGTCCTGTATCTCTCCTCTTTGGTGAGGCCCTAATCAGGCAAAAATTAATTCCTCGCTAATAATCTGGCAGTGGAGATTTGAAGATGAATGCAAATCAAATTGACTCAAATATACACATAAATATACAGTAGTGGAGTATCAATAGTGTATCATACATGGCCGAGATCACAGTACAGGTATACAAATATGAAATAGACCTTAGTATATATTTATCTAAATACATCTAAGAGGTCCACTTATAGAATGACACATTTCTCAGTAAAATTTTTGAAAAAGTTACAAAATGTAACAACAAGAAACAGTTAACAAATCTCTGAAAATATTCCTGAGAGCATCTAGCTAAGGAAGAAATATTGATTCAGGAAAAATATTCTTAAAAAATAGTAACATTCTATGGTATCTTGTGCAGAAATTGTATTAACTTTTTCCCACCATGTGGATACGGCTGAAATTTGGGTGTGACTGAAATTCCACTCCAGATAAATATGTCCCACACTTCTGTTGCAGAGTGCCCAGTCATAGCAAAAGATGATTCTTATAAACTTGAGTTCTTTGACTCACAGAGTCAAAGAACAAAAATCAAGGACAAACAGAAGAAGCTAGAAAAGTATTTATTAGAAATAATAATAAGGAAAAAGCACTTGACCTGAGCCTGCCAAGAACATGTTTTGGCCTTAGATGGGAAGCTGTGTAGAAGTTTTTGACTAATGAGAACTTAGCTAGAAACTGATTTCTCTGCATTTTTAAGCTTCTCCAGCACAGAAGCTGGGGAGGGCTGTCAAAGAACTTGACTTCTGCATAAGGACCTTCTTCTTGGGAGGAGAGGTTCTTACCTCTTCATTCTTACCCTAGCCTTTTAACTTCTTTACTTATATCTTTTTAAAAAGACTTTTTAACTTAACCGGTTTCTTGAGACTGCTCTTAACTGTGGTGTGTGCTGTTTTATTTTCTGTGACTCTGTCTTTAGGCTCTCGTGGCTGCTCTCTTGCAAGATAACTAATTAAACTATCGTTATACCAGTGCAGAAGGACCAGCACCAAGGCACAGTAAGATGGAAGAAAGAAGAATTCAGATGCAGAATGGCACAGAGTACAGTTGACTGGAAACATACTGGAAGCTTCAGGTCCAAGTGGACCCATGAAATTTGATGGAAGTGAGTTGTCTATGTTATAAAGAAGAAAAGCGACTCCATCTAGCCCAGAGCACATCTGATTTACCTCATTCTAATGGCAAAGATCTTCTTGTCACACAGTGCTCTAAAGTTCCCATCTGTTTGCCATTTTCTGGGAAACTTCACAGAGAAAGTGACTAGGATTATTCTGGAACATTCATGGGACCTGCAGGAAGGTGACAGCTATGCCAGGCTGCGCGCTTAGAGGCCAACTCCACAGGCAGGCTGCAGTATCTCCCTTAGAACATAGGGCGTCCGCGTCTCACGGCTTGAAGTCACTGCTGGCTGGCAGTCTGGGACTGAGTGAACCACGAGGCTTCCTCTTCCTACCCAGGCCCTGCTATGGATGGACCCCCCCACACACCCTGCATGACTTTGTTGAGACAACATTCCCTGACCATCTATTCTGGGCCACTTGGAATCCGAGTGGGTTGTAAATCAAGACTGCTTTTCCCATAAGCAATAATGGGGGTACCTCTAATGTGTTCTGGAACTCCCAAAGCACCCCTTAACTCTCCTTTTCATTGTAAAAAGAGTTGTATAATGTGCATAATTTATGAGAAACATGAATAATTACCCAGTGTATTCACCAAAAGCTATATTCTTTTTTTTTTTTTTTTTTTTTTTTTTTTTTTGTCTCCCCAGTACTGGGGATCGAACTCACGACTGCCAGCTTGCAAGGCAGGTGCTTATGTCGCTGAGGTAAATCCCCAGCCCCTCACCAAAAGCTATAAAAATAAAACATGCCTAGTTTCCTCCCTTCCTCACCCCTCATGGTGACATCTTCAGCCTGCAGGAAGGGAAGGTGGAAGGAAGGGGGTTACAGTCTGGAAGCAGAGTCCCCTCCCCAAGGACATCAGGAACCTGGCTCTCTGGGCTCTTCCTCTCCTGGGGAGTCTGCAGCCCAGCAGGAACTGCTTTGGGCTCAACTTTTTCAGAACGGAAAAGCCACTGTAAGGTCGTCTGCTTTTGTCTTTTTTTAAACACTGTTCTGTAAGTTGAGATTGTTTTCTTTCCCTTCCCTTCCTTTCTTAGCCTCTTTTCTAGCTTTTTGAGGGCCATTTTGATAGCAGTGATCATAGCGATTATATCAAGCACTGATTGACTTCATGTCCAAATTCTCTGGCCTCGTGGCCCAGGCTGATGCCCATGTACACTTGCATCTGCTTTTCTGGCATCCCAGGTCCTTGTTTACCACTCACTGCACAATTCACAATCTTGTGACTCAAGATTTTGGTCATATGTTAAACACAAAATTCTATCCATAACTCATTTTTTATGGATGAAGTTGGTCCTAACCTGAGGATCCACTATGAATAGGAACATTCCAAGAACCATGGAAAGCTCTCTTGAAAAGAAATTATGAAGGAAACATAAATTTACTGCAGACACAAACTAAACCAAATAGCAGCATGATTACTAAAGAAAGAACTTGGAAATACTTGGAGCTAAGTGCAGCTCTCCTGGGTTATGAGCACATCTCAAACATGGAGCTCAAAATCCACTGCAGGGAAGGAAGCTAAATGCCACTGGTCAGTCAGGGGGCGGAAACATGGACCACAGGCCACTTCAGAAAGTGTTAATCAGCCAGGGCATCCTGAAGCCTAACAGCAGGTGTGTCTAGAACCTCAGGAAGACATGCCATTTATTGTAAGTCTATATACAAGAAAGTGGTATTTATGGGGCAAGGAGCATGAGAGACCCAGAATACAGAGTGAAGTAAAAGCTAGATCATAGGAAGTAGGAAGATAGTCATTGTTCTGACCAGAAGGGGATGGAAAGACAGAGAGAGCATGGAAGGAGGGACACGAAAGTGGGCGAAGAAGGGACTGAAGGTGAGTTACGTGCACACGCCAGCTCCATGAAGTGCTGCAAACACGGTTTCATAAAAGCAGAAGCTAGAAAATCTAAATAAAACAATACATTAGAAACATTAGCTTAACTCAAAAACAGGCAGTAACTGCAGAATAACTGGATATACAGAAAACAAAAATCCTACATGGAACACAGATCTACTTCCTTGCAACATTAAATAAAAATGGATAAAATAATTTAATCAAGAGGAGGAATCAGTCAGACTAAATAAGGAGAAATAAACTAACTTACATGTAAGCAATTCGTAAACTAAAGATTTTAAAGGGGTGCTGTGACCAATTCTATAACAACCCATTGGATCAGTTATACAAACTGTAACACTTTCTGGAAAATACAAACTGACAATTGTGAGTCATAAGAAGAGGGAAAATGGTAATTCAATCGATAATCAAAGATCTACCCACTAACCAAGCTCAGAGCCAGCAGACATCACTGTTTAGTTCTATCACAACTCTGAGGAGAAGTTGATGCTAATTATTTATAAAATCTGCAAATACTGAAAAGGGAGGAATATTTTGAAAACAGGACAGCTGCCCCACTCCCCAAACCTCTACCATCTCCATTTGCCAAGCCATCACACTGTGAAATTCTCTGGAAGTTTGCACATCATCTGATTGTAGGACTCTGAGGGTCCTGGTGTGGCTGCCACTGCCCTGTCTCTGTTTTCCACGTGGCATTAGACTAATGCACTGCCCACTGAGACAGGGTCACATGATCCCTGAAATCTTATGGTGCAATGCAGGCCCTGTGGAGTATTGTGATAGGGAACCTGACTTCCCAGTGGCCAGTTTCATGGGGTCATACAGCAAACCCACGCCAGTGAGCTGGCAGACAGGAGTTTATCAACCTGGCATCAGAGCCCACTGTCCACTCGTATGCTCGCGAAGTACATATGAGTGATGGTGAAGCAGGTGGCCAGAACACCAAGCCATGTTCAGAGTTAAGGTGACAGAAATGTATGATGCAAACAGATCCCAAATGAAAGAAAACTCGGCAGAGTCTTCCTATTTTGGGCTTCAGATCTAAATTTCCTAGGCTTGCATTTTGTTCTCTCGGTTCCTAACTGGATTATAACTTTGTCTGGTCTGAGTCTCACTTGTACCATCTCTACATTTGCCTAATAGCTATGCCTATTTTATATGGTTACTGTAATTAATTCATGTAAAGTCTCAGAGTGATTTCTGGTAAGTGTTGAGGGCCTAATTAAAAGTACAGTGCTCATTTTTATTTTTGCAATATTCCTTTGTGATCTCTGGATATGAAAAATCTTTGAAATCTGTTAAAATTTTTGGGTTAAAGCTCAACTATTCACAGATAAAAATCTTTCCATTCTCACAAAAACATGAAAATTGAAAGTGGCATTAGAAATGAAAAAAAAATGAGTAATATGTCACAATATAGACAAAAAAGTTCAATAAAATCTACATCAGGAGGAAGGGCTGTATACCAGAAGTATGAGCTATGGAAACCTGCAGGAATCAGAACATATGAAGCCGTGGTGCATATGTTCCTCCTTCCTGCTGTCAGTTTCCAATATCAAACACGAGGAAGGAAATCTGAAGACATAGCGACATTTATGAAGGAAGGTCTGGGAATTACACACAGAGAACCAGTGAATATCTGGTGAAACCAAAACTGTATTTTATGCAGGAATAAAAGGAAGCTCAAAATCAATTGCAGACATCAGAAAAGCAAAACGGACACTTCGGAAATGCGCTTCCATAATGTGGAAGACAAGCCCAAGGCTGTCTCTGAAAATGAAGGAGGAAGAAGGGAGGAAGCTGTTAAACAGCCAACAGAATCGTGCACTGAGAAGGAAGAAGAGTGGCCCAGCCGGAGCAGGAGCAGTCAGAAAGGGAAAAGTGACCATGCCAGGAGTACATGTCACCTCCTTCCTGCTATCTGTATCATTTATACATATGTCATTTCTCATCACTTCTCATCCCCAGACATAACACCTGACACCACAGTTTAAAGGAGGAGAGATTTACTTTGGCTCATGATTTAGTCCAGTTGACTGTTCCAATGCAGACATAGCATGAGGGAGGACTGTTAGAGGAAGACAACTCACCTCATGGTGGTGAGGAAGTGGCCAGCAGGGAGGAACCAGGGAGGGAGCGGCACCCTGCCAGACCACAGCCCAGTGAGCACCTCCAACCCAGCCCCCTCCTAATAGCACAATCACCTAGAGCGCCCCATGGTCCACTGTCCTGCCGAATGTCCCACCTCCAAGCACTGAGTGTCCTGGGGTCATTCTTGATCTGAAACATAACAAGAAATATATCTATTATTAATGTATCATTTTGAAAGCTTATATTATTATTGTTTTGGGCTCTTTGAAATTGTTATTTGTCTCTGTCGTATTTTGTTTTTCTTGTATTTTGCTTGGTTTTGCTTTCTTTTTCCCTTTAATACAGAAAGGATAGTTGTCCATGTATCAGCTTATGTATGCCTAGGACTTCACCTAAAAGATTTACAAGAACTGATTTTGTTACATGTAATGGTACGAATAGCTACTTTTAAGAAAACAAGACATGAGGCTGGGTTTTTAGCTCAGCGGCATAAGCGCCTACCTTGCAAGCAGGCAGTCGTGAGTTTAATCCCTGATACTGATAAAAAGGAAAAAGGCAAAAAAAAAAAAAAAAAGAAAGAAAGAAAACAAGACATTATGGTAGCCATTGCTGACTTGCTATCGTCTTATTTTGAAGTCCAATAATGCTTTTATTCTTTGTCTTGATTGGCTTTGATCTACTTTCTAGTATTTGATTTCAATATGTATAAAGGCCTGGACAGCTATTTTTAAGTGAATAAGAGACATTCTGGTAGCATTGTTGATTTTCCTGTTGTCTGGTCTTGAAGGCTGGTAATGCTTCCACTCTTTTGTTCAGTTTTATACCATTTGTTTGTTTGTTTGTTTGTTTGTTTGAATTCAATGTGTGTGAAGATATGGACAACTCTTTTGGGGAGAACAGGAGACACTGTGGTAGCAATTGTTGATTTCCTGTTGTCTTGAAATCTTATGCTGCTTGCACTGTTTTGTTCTAATATGCTTTGTTCTCTACTGTTCTGTTTTGTTTTATCCTCTTTAAAAAATAATGCTTTTGCAATTATACGGCTGTGAGTAATGAGGTAAATAAAAATCAGTATATAATTGGTCATCCTCAAAGTATAATATTCCTCCAAAGATATGCTGGGAAAATAAAAACCACAATAGTAAACCACAGAGGTCTCTACCCACTTGACAATACTTGAGCATTTTCTTCATCTTTGTGGTTTTACAGGGAGCCATGCACATTTCATTCTGCCCCGATACCAGAGTGTTCTCTGGAACTGCCTGCCTGCCGGTTGACTTGTGTTTCGCATTCCCTCTTACTAGTAACACAGTTGCAATATGCAAGAATATCAAGCAGCGTGTCCATTTTGTCTAGGCAATATTTTTGAGGCAGGATCTCAGTATATATTCCTGACGGACCTTGAATTCATGGGGATACTCCTGCCTCAGTAACCCAAGTGATGGAGTTACACACATGGACTACCATACCTGGCTCTGGCTCATTTTATACAACCTATTTTGGATTCAGTGGTAAAATCCCCTGCCATTTAATTTTATTTGTGCTGCCACGAGATTTTTAGACAATCAGAATCAACCACTATGGTCCAGCTGGGTATCTAAGAGATCGGTGAAACTTTTTTGAAAACTACCGCCAGAGGATGATTGAAAGGTTGTGGTGAGCTGCTGTGTGGGTGGATGAATCACACAAAACTATGCATTAAATGTCACACAGTTATGAAGCTGGACATTGAAAAGGTCAAGCCTCACGTGTTTTACAAACAATGCTCTAGGACCTGATAAGGGACCTGTGATTTTATTAGACTGTAGACTCTTATTTGACACTAAGCTCAAACTGTAGAAGGGGAAGGGATAAAAATTCCTTTCTGTTCTTCTGAGTCCTTTGATAAAACCCCTGACAATAAAAGAAATGACAATAAGAAGAAAATCAAGAGAATTTCATTAACATGATTATTTCACATATACAGAATCTACCAAAAAACAATACGCACTTTTCAGGAAAACAAAAGCAGTATGATGTGTTTTTGATAGATGCTGTTAGCCTCATATGGGGGTCCTAGTGAATGTTAGAGATCCCAGAAAACCAGTACACTGCTTTCTCTTACAGAAATGGAAAATGCACAGGCAGTAACCTCGTTGACCAAGGTTACCCAAGCAGCAGTTGGACCGTACTAACAAATATATGGAAGCTCATGGGCACCTCTTATAATTGTACTGGCCCGATATAATTTGTATTGCTCTTGTAATGTCTCAATAAATTTAGTATTAAAATATTTATACAAGGTTTCTTTTCCTGAATTGCATATACATTTTTTGGTGGACTCCATACATGAGAGATGCTCACACAGGAGTAATTATTCAAAAGGTAGCTAGCTATCATTACAGATTTTTAATGGCATTTTCATCCAAACATTTTTAGGTAAATGGTAAGATGAGGAAAAGAACCTTGATTCTCTAAGAGCAGCAAGTTTTGCTACACATGATTCATTGGGAAGGTCTCCAAGCCAATACGGGGCTAAAGTCACCTCTCTTAATAAGACACTGTCTTTCCAGGTGAAAATGGAAATGGGTCACTTTTTAATAAATGTATGTCCTGATTTTAGGCATGCAGTTGGGGTAAGATCACTTTTCTTGTATCTTCTTCTCAAATGCTTTCAGCTCAAAATAATCTTTACATTAAAGCCGCATATTTTAGAGTGATATAGTCAGTTGCCTTTCAAAAGTCTTAGTATGTAAAGTTATACGAGGCAAATACAGTTAACACAACTAAACATGAGCAAACTAATCATAGAAAATAATGCAAAGAATAAAGTCAGCATACCCCCCCACACACACACACCACGATATAGGAAAGCAATGTAAAGGGTGTGATTAACGGCACCTGGGTTATCACCATGGTATAGCAAAATGTGGATTTTCTGTTCCTAAATTCTCTGGGGTAGAATAATCATTCATGTGCTATCAAAATAATTCAAGCTGCCAAAATAATGCAAGCATAGCTCTTTGATACAGAGATTAGCCCTAGATTCCACTTATATTAGAGGAATAGACTTCATTTCTAAAGTTATTAATCTGACTTGCCTATCACAGATAAAAGCTGTTCTAATTATCTTCCAGAGGTGTACTTGGTAGGAAACTCTGAAAAGGAATCAGATCTTCATCTGGTTTGAATTTACTTAGGTTGAAAAAAGCTATCTTTGATAACTTTAATCACATAATTTATGCTGAACATTTTAGTAGTTGCTATGGAGACTTCAAAATCAGTTTCATATGTTAAATATAGTATTCTTTTACTTGTATGTAATTTGCATTTTAAAAAGCTAATGTCTATCACTTCTGTACCAATACCCTTGGTAGATAGCAGCTCTTACCTCCTTTACTCTGACGTCCCTGATACAGCCCACAATTTTCTCCTTTTTTCTAATACAAATTTACTTCCATAAATTACTATTAAAAGGCTTTATGGTTTTCTTTTTTTAAATAATAAGTTACTCACACTATCCACACAACGGAAGCCTTATGACTGACATAATATCCGACGATTTAAATTTATTTCGTATCTCTGTAGAATAAATCAAATAATTATGTAGTCAAAAAATACTGTGGAAAGATTGCTGCACATGGAGAAATATGAGGTAGCCTCTCCCCACATTCCAGTAATAACAAGCAGGTGTGTCTCAACCATTTCTGGGACTCCCTTTACTCCTACTGATAAAATGGAGATAACGCTGGTTACACTGCACACGCCAGGGTCTGTAAGCATTTCAAACTGTATGCACAAAATAGCTGATACAGTGGGAAAGCAACACACTAACGATATCCATGATACACAGAGAGAAATACATACGAGCACTTATTTAAACACGAAACACAAAAGGCAAAGAGTCATCCAAAGCGTCCTGTGTTTTGAAGCAAGACTCAGTACACAGTAACCTGCGGGTTCTGAGCCCTCCCTTTGTGGAATGTGCTTTAGTATAAAACCGTTTTATTTTATTCCAGACTCTAAGCTATACCACACTGCAGTCTCTTGCTGTGTTTAAAATGCCTTGTATTCATGGCAATAAGAGGTTTTCAATCAAAGCATAGGCTCTTTAACTTTGAAATAATATTACTATTGTAATTGTGTAGATGATGCTGCCACTTGAAAATCACAAATATTTTATATGTGTGCTCTAAAGAAGTTATAGAAGGTTTTGCAAAGCCTTTTTTAATTTTAATTTTATTATCTTTTGAGTTACCATACTTGGGATTTAAAAGAAGAATGCTCAAGTCCTGTTCAATAATATTTTTCTGGAAAAAAAGATAATGTATTTTATGCTCTTCCTGCTCCGTCCAGATCCATTCTTCCCAACAACAGAAAAACAAAATGATATTAATGCAAATATTGACGGATAATGTGTTCTTTTAGAAATAGAAAATGTTAGACAAGAAAATTGTTTTGTTTCATCCTGAGAGACAATGAGCAGATTATTTCTTTTGTGAGCAAGTTGCTTGGAAACAGCATATACAGGAAATTTTGTGCAAAGAAAGGAATAATTAAGATTATTGATGAAAGTTAGAATTAAAATAATGTATTTAACAAAGTGAACATTTAGGTATTAGCTAGAGACTTGGATGCATTAGTAAAGGCCAGGAAATGCTGTTTATAAAAAATACAATGTCTAGGGGAGAAACTTATAAGTCATAACTTTAAGAGGAATGGTAAAATGACTATTTTACTAGTAAGACACAGGACCACAGAGCCAAGCCATGAGAGGTATAGAAGGAGTTTATAGATAGAAACTTAACAGCAGTCCGGTACCTCCGCATGTTTTGTTTGTATGTTTTCTACTCACAAATGGAAATTGAATGCGATCACTAAAGTTAACAGAATAAAAAGAGTCTCTACCAAACAAACCACTCTGGGCAAAGTTATTGCTCAAAAATATCGTTCTGCTAGACAGATTTAACTCTTAAATATAAAAGCTTCTTTCTTATACATTGAAGTAACAAAAAGGAAAAAAAAAAAAAACAATCGAAGTAAAGTCAAGTCTTTGAGGTTGTAAATAGTAGCACAATGGTGGAAATGTGTGGCTCCAGGGCAGCGCTTTCTTCTCTCCCGGCTGAAGTTTACTCTTCGGGTTGTTTTGCTGCAGAGCCTGGTGACTGCACAAGCTGCGAGGATTCCTGTCACCCCACTTTATGAGGAAGCAGGCTCCGGACAGACAGGGCGTGCCGGTCTGTCGTGGCTTGAAGACTCACACCGTGATATAACCTTGACCACGGCAGGTGTCCCATAGCCATTCTCAGCATTTATTGATACAGCAAAATTGAACTCCAGAGTTTGTAGCCAAGAAATGTGGGGCAAGGGAACCGTGGAAGGATGAGGAGGAATGGATGCAGTAGGAGAACCTGGAAGAGTCCAAGGGCCGGGCGTTTCAGGGTTCAGAAGTGCTAGCCTCAGTGACTGAGGGGCAGGGCCAGGAGCTAAAGGACCGGCTACATGGCCAGCAGTGCTGGGGTTTGCCTTTTCCTTGCTCTCACCTCACTCATCCCTCGAAGCACTGGAAGCAGCCCCTTCCAGGCTGACCAGAGCAGGGAGGAGTCCTCCTGCTTGGAGGTGGGGGATGGGGGTAGCATCCGGTTGTTAGTGCTCTTTTTGCCATGGTTGACCTTTGCTTTTAATTCTCCTGGCTTGGTGCCCCAGGCCAGCCGCTGATGGTAACCGCACAGGAACCCAGCACTCTGCAGTCTCCAGCCAGGAAGGCTCCAGTCCTGGAGGCCTGGACCACTCTGACTTCCAGTCTCTCGCTCTCCTAGGATCACTGGTTCCGGGCCTCAGGCACCATCTCCGCCCCATAAAGAAGAGAACCAAATTCCTGCCTTCCTGCATAGACAACAAGAAGGCCAGGACCCTTGCACCAGGATGGAAGCAGGAGCCTGCAGAGCAGAGCAGACACAGGGAGCTGCGTGTGGATGCCAGCGAGGAGCCCAGCTGAGATCTGGGGGGCTTCAGCACACTGAAAAGCAGGAGACAGCATCCAAAGCCCAGCCTGGGCACTGAGAGGTTCACAGAAGGGACAGGCACTGGCCATCAGGGTGCAACCTGTGATTTCAGCCTTACGGGAGGCTGAGTCAGGGGATAGCAAGTTTGGCTCAGGCCGGGCAGCTTAGTACCTGTGTCAGACTCTGTCTGAAAAGAATAAATAAATAAATAAATAAATAGGCTGTGAATGTGAAGATCCTACTTCAATTCCTAGACCCATCACCAAGAAAAATAAAGAAGGAAAGAGGAAAGAAAGAAAATTGTTAAGAATTTGAAAAATGAGATGACTTTGGAACTAGAGACCACTAAATGCAGGTCTGAGTTTGTAGTTAATCCTAACACACCTGAATATTTACAGTTAGGACCAGGCTTCAGGGCCTGTCAGTATCAAGGACTCACTCATAGAAGTTACTCTGATTCAAGAAGGGGAACAGAAGGAATCTTGTTCTGTGTGAGAAACAAGGAAGCTGCTTTCTTCTGACAGTGTCTTCACAAGACTGAATACCCAGGATTTGTCAGTCACAGGTGAGACTGGGGGGATACTGTCTAGATAAATTATTCAATGCAATGGGGATTTAATATTTTATCTCTTCTTTTCTTGATTGTGAACATATTCTAGTAGCATGAAATCTCTTGAAATATGATATGAATGGCAGCATATTGTTAATTATCAGGTGGGGCTGTGAGTAATGAGGTAAATAAAAATCAGTATATAATTGGTCATCCTCAAAGTATAATATTCCTCCAAAGATGTGCTGGGAAAATAAAAACCACAATAGTAAACCACAGAGGTCTCTACCCACTTGACAATACTTGAGCATTTTCTTCATCTTTGTGGTTTTACAGGGAGCCATGCACATTTCATTCTGCCCCGATACCAGAGTGTTCTCTGGAACTGCCTGCCTGCCGGTTGACTTGTGTTTCGCATTCCCTCTTACTAGTAACACAGTTGCAATATGCAAGAATATCAAGCAGCGTGTCCATTTTGTCTAGGCAATATTTTTGAGGCAGGATCTCAGTATGTATGTGTGGCTCCAGGGCAGCGCTTCCTTCTCTCCCGGCTGAAGTTTTTCTTTGAGTTGTTTTGCTGCAGCTCCTGGTGACTGCACAAGCTGCGAGGATTCCTGTCACCCCACTTCATGAGGAAGCAGGCTCCGGACAGACAGGGCGTGCCGGTCTGTCATGGCTTGACGACTCACACCGTGATATAACCTTGACCACGGCAGGTGTCCCATAGGCATTCTCAGCATTTATTGATACAGCAAAATTGAACTCCAGAGTTTGTAGCCAAGAAATGCTGGGGCAAGGGAACCGTGGAAGGATGAGGAAGAATGGATGCAGTAGGAGAAACTGGCAGAGTCCAAGGGCCGGGCGTTTCAGGGTTCAGAAGTGCTAGCCTCAGTGACTGAGGGGCAGGGCCAGGAGCTAAAGGACCGGCTACATGGCCAGCAGTGCTGGGGTTTGCTTTTCCTTGCTCTCACCTGAGTCATCCCTTGAAGCACTGGAAACAGCCCCTTCCAGGCTGACCAGAGCAGGGAGGAGTCCTCCTGCTTGGAGGTGGGGGATGGGGGTAGCATCTGGTTGTTAGTGCTCTTTTTGCCATGGTTTAACTTTGCTTTTAATTCTCCTGGCTTGGTGCCCCAGGCCAGCCGCTGACGGTAACCACACTGGAACCTGGCACTCTGCGGTCTCCAGCCAGGAAGGCTCCAGTCCTGGAGGCCTGGACCACTCTGACTTCCAGCCTCTCGCTCTCCTAGGGTCACTGGTTCTGGGCCTCCAGCACCATCTCCGCCCCATAAAGAAGAGAACCAAATTCCTACCTTCCCGCATAGACAACAGGAAGGAGGAAGCTGTGAAGGCCAGGGCAGCTGAGCCAGGATGGAGGCAGGAGCCCTGCAGAGCAGAGCAGACACAGGGAGCTGTGTGTGGATGCCAGCGAGGAGCTCAGGTGAGATCCGCCGTGCTTCAGCACACAGAAAAGGAGGAGACAGCGTCCAAAGCCCAGCCTGGGCACTGAGAGGCTCACAGAAGGGACAGGCGCTGGCCATCAGGGCACGACCTGTGATCTCAGCCTTGCGGGAGGCTGAGGCAGGGGGATAGCAAGTTTGGCTCAGGCCGGGCAGCTTAGCGCCTGTGTCAGACTCTGTCTGAAAAGAATAAATAAATAAGTAGGCTGTGAATGTGAAGATCCTACTTCAATTCCTAGACCCATCACCAAGAAAAATAAAGAAGGAAAGAGGAAAGAAAGAAAAAGACCCAAATTGCTAAGAATTTGAAAAATGAGGTGACCCTGGAACTAGAGACCACTAAATGCAGGTCTGAGTTTGTAGCTAATGCTAACACACCTGAATATAAGTTGTTTACCAGCTGGAAAAAAGAATTACTAATTGACATTCTCTGTTGTATTTGAACAAGATTTAAAGCAGTATTAAAATGCCCAAAGTGCACCCCAAATATTTGCGTGTAAGTAAAAGATGCTACAGATATGAAAAATGAGGCACAGTTGTGTCTGACAAAGACTTTAGCAGTTGTCATAAAAAATGTTTGACGAGGTCATTGCAAATAATTTTGAAACAAATGGGAAGGGGAAAGCTTCAGCAAAGGAATAAGATATAAAAACGAATCAGATAAAATAGAACTGAACAATAGAAGGAGGAGGAAGAAGAAAGAGGAAAAGAGAATAAAGAGGAAGAGGCCCAGGAGAAAAGCAAGAAGAAGGAGAAAAGGGGGAGAGGATGAGAAGGAGAAAAAGGAAAGAAAGGGGGAGACATAAAGGCCTCTGCCTTTAGGGGAAAATACTGACATACTGATTGGTTGCACACACTATCAGAAAGAGATAAGAAAGAAACAGGCTGGAGGGAATGAAAATGGTTCCCTCTGTCCTTCAATTCTTCAGCTGGGATGCACATTAAATTGGCAAGACACAGAGTACCAGCAGCAAAAATACTTTTAATCACATATGCACGAGTGTCCCAGAAAGTATTCGATTACAGGATGAGTACAATGCTAGGTAGGCAGCAGTGATCTCCCCTACAGATTACTAAAGTACATGCAGCATCCGGAACCCAGAAATCAGGGCTTTGGGCTTCTGGGCGGTGGAGACACAAGCTTCAGGTCAAAGGGAAAACGCATGGGGCACTAAGTTTGTCTTAGAGAAGAAGGTGACAGATACCTGTCTCCGAAAGATGTAAACATCCAGTTTCCTCTCTGGTGGAGAAGGTTCCTCGAGGAGAAGGTCATGACGCATGAGCTCTTTTGGAGAGGGGAATTCAAGCCGATAAAGGATGCTCAGAGCAAACTTCCACCTGCTCCCCCTCCCACCCTCGGTTCCAAGTCAGCACAAGAAGCGATGTGTGTCGGGTGATATTTCCTGAACTCTGCCAGAGTCCATGAAAGAGAACAGATCAACAGAGCTGATTAACACGAACAAGAGAGCAGATGATTTTTTAAAGCCTGTAAAACATCCAGGTTTGGTAAGAGTATAACCACATCCCTAACATTCCCGCCAGTGGCTCTGCTCCCGAGCTGCACGGGCCTCCAGCTGAGGCTACTGCTCCTGTACCTTTACACTGAAAACTGAGCAAGCCAGTGTTTTCCTGCCTGTCCCTAATGCCTAGCAGGATCCAGCTCAGCAGATAATTCACAAAGAACAGGATGAGTTTGCGTGTTTTATTTTCAAAAATACCAGCTTTGCAATGCAACAGTTCAGAGTTTATTTTCCGGCAGGTCTCATTAAGTAAAATCTCCTCTCATTGTATGCTCATAAAATTTCTGATTGTAGCTTTGAAACCATACAAGGCTCACTACACATTCCTGCAAGTAATAAGTTTTTTTCTTCCCACAAAACTGAGTAGGTAAATATACAATAGAGGGAGAGAGAGAGAGACTGTTCTGTGAAGCCAAGGGTGACCCCAGAGCATGCTGAGACCTGGCCAAGGAGACTTCTCCAGGCGGGCTAAGTAAAGCCTGGTGGGACAGACCTCAGAGTTTGCAAACGTCACAAAGGAAAACAGAACATGACCCGTGTTTAATGGAGATTTTGATCACCTCTTTTCCTTTAGTTTTTGTTCTTCTTGAAGGTTTTTATTCAGTTTCACACCTAAAACCTCATCTCAGACTCCTGGTGAGTTTTTTGTAGCTGACCTTCTGATAAGCCCTGTGTTATTTGACTTAGACACAGCATGAACACGGAGGTTGCAAGGTAGCAGAAAGAATCAGGCCTGCTGACCAGCTGGATGGACGGGTTAAGGGAGATCTCTCTGAGTCACTGTGCTGGTTTGGAGAAGCCCATATGTTACAAATCTTAAAAATCGGGCACCCCTGCCCATAGCACTGGTGGGAAGGGAGGAACTTTGGTCCCCTGCCCAGAGCACTAGTGAGCAGGGAGGAACCTTTAAGGGGTGGGACCTAAGGGGAGGAAGTTAGGTCACTGGGAGCCCTGGAAGGGAACCCTGGTGCCTGGCCCTGCTTTTCTTCCTTCCACATCCTAGCTGTCATGGGGGAGGAGCTTCCCCCCAAAACACACTGCCTCACCACAAGCAGTGGGCAAGGGCTATGGAATGATGCCCCCTAAACTGGGAGCCAAAATTAATGATTTCCTGACAATAAGTTCATTATCTCAGGTATTTTGTCACAGTGAGAGAAAACTGACTGACATAAGAATCAATGAAGTTGAGGGAGAAGTTAAGAAGCCAGCTGTTCAGTGAAAAAAAATATGTCGACCACCATGTTATTAACTTAATCAAACTCCACAGAGGAATTGGATAAACAAACATACAAAGTAAAAAAATCTGAAAAGTGCTAAATTTAATTAGAAGGGCCAGAGGAGGAAGAAAAGTTAGTCACTGGACAGACACAGGCCCCAGAAGACTGCAAAACATTGCCAAATCCATGTTCACACTCTGACTGTAGAAGCCAGGTTGGCTGATCTGCAGGCATGACCATGTCTGGCTTATGAACAAATCTTTCCAGTTATGAACCTCAACCAATACAGAAAGCACAAGTATTCCTCCTTCAGGCCCACCCTCTTATCCCCATGTCTTTCGAGGTGACTTTATCCTAGCCTTCTTGGGTACATCCAATGTAGAGTCCATCTCACAGTTCCTGGATGGTAAGTAAGGTGTGTGTGTGTGTGTGTGTGTGATTTGCATCTGTTAAAAGCTTTCTGCTTTTTCCCCTTCATCGTTTTTTTCTTTTGCTTCTCTTTAATTTTCCTTTTGTAGGTTTCAGAACAATACAACTTCAAAGGAGGCATGTGAAATGGATTTATATTTGACTTTTAAAAGAACTCATTCTCTGTTTCTTTGGTTTTGAATTTCTGAACAATGGCCATGTCGTTTTGAAGTGTCAGCAGGCAACTCCACAGAGGGCACTGCCTCACTTAACAGACTATAACACCACTCAGACAGCAGCCCCACCACCACCCACACAATGAGGCTAACACAGATATTCTGGAGCCAGAAAGAATTTGCAAATTTGGCTGCTAATTTTTTACTGTATAGCATTATAGCCCAACATTTTTGGGATTTTGGATTATTTTATGAACCAAAAAAGATGCAAGGGGCACAAAAGCAGAAACTGTTCCATGCAACCATCTAATTTGGACCCGACTCTGTGTTAAGAAGAGATTTAACAGCCATTAATATAAGGTCTTTTCATGACTGTCTGTGGAAAGCGGTAAGGATTCTTCTGTCTCGCCTCCTCCAGCCTCCCCATAAAAACCAGCCTATTAGAGGCAGGATGTTTCATTTCCGTGTCCCGTGTTGTTTGTCCTCTAGGTGCTGATGGGTATGCTAATTTAAGTGACAATTATAAATAGTACTTCCTGAGTGAAGCAGGAGGAATAGACTTGCTAATGTGTTCACTTGTTTGGCAAGAAAGATGAAAGATTACACACAGGAAAAGAAATAAATGTAAACAGTCACTTCACATCTACAGAACTTTGGGTTCTTCAGTTTCTCCTCAAGGTTTGTGTTCATTATTCAAGATAATCCTCCTCTGGGTTTGTTTCTTCTGGGGTTTGCTTGAAAGAACATTTTCAAATGTCCCACCATGGGTGTTTCCTTCTGGTGGGTGTTTTATGAAAAGCAAGGTGATGATATTTTATGATGATAACAATCCTGAGCAGGGAGAGTGGCCGGGGTAAGTGCTTCCCTGCTGGCTGTCACGGAGACTCAGGGCTGGTGGTGCTGTTTCCAAGAGAGTGAGCGACCCTGGGTAGAGCAAGGGGCTACAGGAAAGCAGTGGAGAGCAACATGGATGAATGATAAAGTCCCAGAAAATCTACAAAGAGCAGCAGGACACACTTTCAATGATGAACTGAGAGATGAGAAGACGGTTGAATACCCTGTGTGTCTGGGATAAGCGAACTCCACTTATTAGGCACCTTGGGACCAGTATATGACAGAGTTCGCTGGTGGATAACAGCTTTGGACTTCAGGGTGAACATTAAGGATTTGGACTATGAACTTTCTGTCTTTTTAAATCAGAAAAAAAGGTGAATAAATGATGCTCTCAAATCTAGTATAGGAAGAGCCTTGTAAGATTTGGAGACCCCACTGTACCTCAAATTACAGTTAGGACCAGGCTTCACGGCCTGTCAGTATCAAGGACTCACTCATAGAAGTTACTCTGATTCAAGAAGGGGAACAGGAGGAACCTTGTTCTGTGAGAGAAACAAGGAAGCTGCTTCCTTCTGACAGTGTCTTCACAAGACTGATACCCAGGATTTGTCAGTCACAGGTGAGATTGGGGGGATACTGTCTAGATAAATTATTCAATGCAATGGGGATTTAATATTTTATCTCTTCTTTTCTTGATTGTGAGCATATTCTAGTAGCATAAAATCTCTTGAAAATATGATATGAATGGCAGCATGTTTTTAATTATCAGTGGGGAGGTCCCACTTGTTTTCACCATTATGCCTGATAGTGTCACAGGCAGCTGAGTTATTTAGAAATATTACAGGCAGTCAGACAGTGTTGGGCCCTCAAAGGAACCAGAGCACGAATTCAGATAACTTGCAGCTTTGGAAGAGACAATCACCTCCTGCTGTGGGCCAGATCACAAGAGAAGAGGCAAAGCAAATATACCTACATCCTAAAGATTCACAGTCTGGATAGATCTCTCCACCTTGAGAAGCCAGGAGTCAGCATCCCACCCCGCTACAGGAAGGGTCAGTGCTATTCAGCATGCCGCTTACTATGTGACTCGCTCCCCTGTTTGCTCCTAATTTAATCAATTTTATCTGAGCAATTAATCTTATTGGTTTACCACAGTTCTGTCCCACTTTATGCCCACCTTGTGAGTTCCCATTTTCCCAACCTTTGAACCATCTAACCTCATGATTTTACCCTATAAAAGTCCCTAGAAAAGGCAGAGTCCCTAGCAACCCACTTGGGACCCTTTCTGTCGCTCTCAGACAGTTTTCTTTCTCTCAATAAATAAATTCTGCTGTTAACTTCTGTTGTTCCTAAAATTCATTCTTTGGTTTTAGAGAACATAACCTCGTATTGGACATATAGTAGGTCAGGCCTACTAGAATTCATGTTCTTAGAAAAGCCTATCTTTATCTCTTACTATGTTCTTAGCACAAAATAATTTACTAAATAAAAGACAGGGACACATGAAAGCTCTTGGACTGGGTGGCCAGTAAGACTTCTTATTTGGCTGCACAGCCAACAGGACCCTTCAGGCACCTCACCAGATGGACTTAGAATCTGCTTTCCGAAGCCTTGAGTTCACTGTTTCATTTAGGTCAACTGAACTCATTTTCAATTTTGTTCCAATATTTTATTTCCCATTGATTATTTTATCTACATAATCCATTAGCTGATAATAGATTAATAATCCCATAGTGGTTGCTTTTATGCATTTCGCTTTTTAATTCTCTTAACCTTTTTTGAGGGGTTGGGGATCCAACTCACAACCTCAAGCTTGCCAGACAGACCCTTAAGCCACTGAGTTAAATCCCTGGCCCAATTCTCCTAACTTTTATGTATTGGGAGCTCCATAGCATGATTAAACCTAAAGAGGGAATTGTACTACTACCATCTGGTCCTGAGGAGCCAGAGCTCTGCTTCTGGGTCACCACCACACTTAGGATGACTCCTAAATATTCACCAGGACAACCCCATCTTAGCGACAGGTTCTAGGCTTCTGTGTTTTTATGTGCTGGTGAGTGGGTTGTTCTGAAATCTCACACCATTTCTGGGCGCCCAACACATACACTCAAAGCAGTGGCTTTGAAGGGAGAGACTGCAAAAAGAGTGTAATTTCACATTCATCCCAGATTTTCAGTGTTTAATTCTTCATGGTTTTACAAGCTCATAATGCATATTTTCTCTGAAAGCATTTTATATAGTTCTGCTCATCATCTGTGGCCAGGCTCTTTCAAAATAGTCCTCTTTGCCATTCCCAGAACCAGAATTCTTGTTCAAATTCATTTTTAGGTAGATTTATTCAGTAATGTTTACAATTCAAAGTCTAGATAATGAGGCTGGGCTCCAAAGCTTATTTTTACCACTTGTCTGGAGTAATAATATTGATTAGAATGGGAGACCAATGAGGAAAGCACTTGCAACTCATAACATCCTTGAATTACAGTCCCAAGAAAGCTCCATTAATTGTTTAAATTCATATCCTTTTCATGTGTAAATTTGCTTATGTTCTTCATGGTGAGGAGGAATGGTGGGTACTGAGGAAATGTTCAAGTTTCCTTCCTGTCCCCTAGGTCATCCGAGGCTGCCCCGCTGGTGTATAGCAGGTACGTTTATGAGCAGAACCATGCTCATCCTGCTGGGAAAGCCCCGGATGTCCCTTCCTCTCCCCAGCTGGGAGATGAGTCCAGAGTCGGAGAGTTCTAGCCCCTGTAAACTCAGCTTCAAAGCTTGTCTCCTGCTCCAGAGTTTTGCTGGTCCCTCTGTGCTTTCAGGGTATCTGTGAACTTTCTCAAGTGTTCCGGGAAGAGCCCAAGAAGCAGAGATGCTAAGAAAGGAAATACAAAACCCTGGGTCCCACCATCTAGCTCAGCTCTGGGTTCCTCTCTACTGGAGTTTCTCTGCTCAAGGTACTTGTGGTCCCATCCACTCTGTGACTCTGGGGCAGGAGGATCCTATGTTCTAGCCCAGCCTGGGCAAAGTAGAAACAGGTGCACCTGCCTCAAAATAAAATAAATAAATGATTACACAAAAAGGTTTGGGATGTAGGGAAGCACAAAGCCCTGAATTTAATCCCTACCCAGTATCTCAACAGGAAAATGTCGGTGTTGCACCAGTGCAAATGTCTGCAGATTCTGAACATCACTCACACCATGGGCTTATCCCTTTCCCTGATCCATGGTTCTCAAGAAGGGCTTTCTGGACACTTTGTTCCACCATTTGTTTTGCCTTACATTCCTTCTACTCAAAGTGGGTGGCATGGATCAGCAGTCTCCAAGTCACAGGCACAGCACTGAGAATCTGGGGAGAGAATCCAGACCTTCTATGCTGGGAGCAAAGCTCAGAAGCTCAGGAGCCCCTCAGTGGGCAGAAACATGTGAGCTGGAGACCAGTTCTCTAAAGTCATGCCCTGAATCCTCTCCAAACTGAGTTGTCACCATGGCTGTGGCCATTTTTGTCAGAGGCAGCTTTCAAAGTTCAGAGAGCAACCCTAAGTCCATGTTCTCATCACAGAAAAAGTCCATTCAGTACCAGGCATTTGAGAGCCAGGTCTTTCTTTGCATTTCTGAAATGAGAATCATGTGAGTCAGAGCTATACCAGAAGGAAGATGCAAGAGGAAAAAGATATTACAAGATTTATTTTTTACTAAAAACTGATTGAGCAGCTTCAAACTCTGTGCTAACAGAAGTTTGCACCAAAATTCTTTCCAACAGACCCAACCCTGTGTTTAAATCCTCTCAGCACATTGAGTCAGGCTCACCCAGATGATGGAGAACTGTCCACTTGCTATAAATCAGGTGATCATGGCTTACAGCCCTCTGTGACCCCCACATAACCCCCTTCCAGACACACCTAGGGATATGTAACTTTGTCCCATCAGCACACGTAGAGATCACCACAGAATCTGCATCCCTGAACCAAGCAGAGACCTTGGAGGACCTGGGGAAGGCATGAAGGTGAGGCATACACAGTGCAAAAGTTGACAATATTGTAACACGGGACAGAAAAGACCGCCCACGAGGACAGTACGAAGCAACATTTGAGGAATAAATGTACCTCACTATGGGAGAAAGGAGTGACCTGGGGTCTGTGGACTTCAGTATTGGTGGCTCTCATTTCCACGGCACTGTCTTCTGGTGGCTGGAAACAACTGTCAGGTTCTAACCATGAAGAGATGGCTTTTCTGCTCTGGTTCATGAGAAATATTTCTTTGAGGAAAGACTGTGTCCCCTGGTCTTCCACATTCCCTGGGTCGGGGTATGGCTTCTTCTTTATCAAGCACGGACTGCTTAAGGAGACTTAATTACATATGGATTTAGAGGTTAAGGGTATGTGTGTGGGGGGGGTGAGAGAAAGAGAGAGACAGAGACAGAGACAGAGACAGAGACAGAGACAGAGACAGGGACAGAGGAGCTCACTGTGTGCATGGTTTTCACACATAGGCATTCAGTTCTCTCAGCACCCAGGAAGTATTTGTTTTAGCTTTCATCGGGTCATTATTGAGGCATAGTTTGCTTTCATCAATATCATCCCTTGTCCATAATAAAAATTCTCCTCTAAACACATGCATCTATATCCTAGTTTGTTAGCATCAACTTCCCAGGGCATTTCAAAACATTAAGGTACATTAGTATATAATGATATGGTTTTAATGTTGCCTAAAAATGAGTAACAAAATTTGCATAACAGAAAAGAAAATACCCACTGAGACTGTGTGGCCCACATGCATAAAAAAGCCAAACAATATATATAATTTAATATGAGAGAAGTTACTGTCTATCTAGATCCCTCTATCCATCTCTGTATATGCTAATTAGAAGCATCTAGACATAGAACATAAAAGCACTATTCCTACTGAAGTTCAAAATCAGAAGAGTATAAACATACAGTAGGAACATTGCAGAGGTCTGCTCAGGGCTACAACTCCAGGGTGTTCTGGTTGGTTTACATTTGTGATTCTCAGGTTGTTTTCATGAGCATGGTCTCATACTATGCCTTCGTAGCATACTGTACGTTACTATTGATTATCTCTGATTGACAGGAGCTCTGCTTCGGGGAAATTAAGCAATTTAAATGCAAGTGAAGGCAGAGCTGAGATCCTTCCTCGCTCCCCGGATCCACCTGCAACCTGCACTTGGACCCACCATCATCTGCCCTGTCTCCCTTCTCTGGAGTGCTCTGATGGGGCACAAACTGAGAAAATATGCACCAGTCCTGCTGGGAAGGGAAGAAATCAACTTCCAGTCTCTCAAACTGCCTTCACTGTGTATGAGAACCTTACATTCTCGGTCACTATACATCAACCTTATGATGAAAACATGAGATATTCCTTCAGTGTAAACCCTCATCCTCTGGTTCTGTAGGTTGAGTTCTGGGATCCCTTGGAAAGAACAGGGGAAAACCATAGCTCTGTTAAGGAAAACAACTGAACAGAAGAACTTACAGAAGGGAAGATGCCTCTTGGAACAAGTTGAAATTCTGGTCCTTCCTCATTCGTCTTTCATCCTTTAGACACTAGCATTAATTCAGCCACACATTAGCTGATCCTAACCTGTGAGGATTGCTACAACAAAGCACCTTAAAATGCCTAATTTGCAAATGACAAGGATTTGCTTATCCAGTTCTGGAGGATGGAAGTCCAAAATCAAAGCACCTGTAGATGCGGTTCTGTTACAGGCCCATTTCCTGGTCCCCGATATGTCTCCGGGCTGTGCCCTCACAGGACAGGAGCGGACAGCAAGCTCTCTCAAATCTCTTCATTAAGGGCATGCATCCCACTTGTGAAGGCTGAACTCTTGTAATCTAATCACCTCCCCAAACTCATGCTGTACTCAGGTTTGCAAAGAAAGAGATTTAACATGGGACACATGATTTATAGGGTCATTTTACAATATTCACCCCAAGTGTCAAATGCAGAGGAGTGCAAGAGATCTGTATACATACTACAGACCCTGTGAATCCAGATAAACATCTGGATCCCACAGCAATGTCCTGTGAAAGTCCAGCTGAAGACCTAGAGTCCATGGCAACATCCTCCATAAGTCTGTCTAGACCCCATGATAATGTCTCATGCAAGTCTGTATCAGGGAACTGCACTGGGAAGACCCAAAGGTCAGTGGTGGAAGCTAGAAAGTCTGTGCCAGCAGGATGAAAATCTGTGCCAACAAACAGGGATCTGCACTGGAGCCAAGAAGTGACACCCAAAAAGGACCCCAGCCATCCTCAGTGACAGCAAGGACCTGAGCTCCTCCAATGGTGAGAACAGCTGAGTTCGCATCAAGAAAATCAGCATAACAGTTTTCTCCAGGAGAATCAACAGCGCACATCTCCCCCTGCAGTTCTCCTTTTATGCTTTTGGCAACAGTCCTCAGGTGGGCCTGTCACGAGTGGACTGTTAATTAACCTACCCCACACCCAGAATTTACTATAGCTGTACTGGAGTTTAGGTTTCACTGCAGGACTTCTAGGAGGACCCAAGGTCTCTGTCTATGGTGGATAAGTTTGATCACCAACTCAGTTTTGGATCCTTAGCTGCCACAGTCAGAGAGAAAGACACATCTTCAGGAGTGAAGTAAAGAGACTCAAGCACGAGGATCAGGATGTAAGATTTTTATGCAAATGAGTCAAAAATCTTATGCAGGCTTAACAGGAGGGACAAAGATGCAAACCAACTTTTACAAAAATCACTCTGGCCTTGTGTTTCATAAAACAGTATCTTCCGGAAAGGGGCGCATTCTCGTCTATCCCAGTTTTCCTGCTGAGTAGACTGTGTCTGGGCTACATTTCCAAATGCTCTTCCAGCAGGCTGGACACATGTCCCAGGAAACCAAACGAAATACTCTGGCTCCTTTCTGCTTTTCCTTGCTCTTCTCTCTTTGTATGGACTGGAACGGTGAATTCAGCAGGAGGTCTACAGTTCAAGGGGTCCTGGCTGGAACGCCTTGTCCTTGACTTCCTGAACAACTGCATGGTGAGGGACACAGTTGGAGGCCACTTGTCCCAGCCCTGTCCACTGGGACAGTTGGTCTCAGGAGGAATAAGTGAGGGTGCATTGAGACACAGCATTCTGTTTCCTGTCAGTAGTGTAGACCAGCTGGGTTCTCCGGAGAAAGCTCCATAGTGTGCCAGGGAGAGGAAAGTGCATAAAAAGCAGGGACAATGAGAAATAGAATGGTAGAAAACAGGAATGAAGTTACCATTTACTGAGTGCCCAGCGAGCCCAGGAGCATTTGAGGAACGATCTTCTTGCCCCTGGAAGTGGCTACTCCTTTGCCCGTCTTTTCAGTAAGAAAAACCAAACTCTTGGCATTGACTCACGGAATTAAGGAAACTTCCTGATGGGGTTAAATACAAGTAAGGCTTCAGAAACACACACTTTTGCTGTATACTGGGCTCATGTCTCCTGTGTGTCCCGGTGAGATGGTAAGACAAAATTTTCCTGAGCTTTTCACCCAGAGAAAATCTATGCCCAGATATTTTGGGAATCTATGTTGGTCAGAGTGAAAAATTTAAAGAGTGCACATCACACTTGAGAGAGTGACTCTTATCTCCAATGGTTTTAATTGGTTACCATGTTATTTTCCTGGTAGCACATTAGAAAAATACTATGGTTTCTTTCTGTGGAGGGAAAAAGCATAGGCCTTAAAGCGAAGGCCTAGAGGCAGTTATTAAATTGCTAGCTTTTTAGTGGGACACTTTATCGGTGATGTTACCAGCTTTGGCCCCGAACGTCCTTTATGGACAGAAAACAGGTTTCCCCTTTAAGATAACAGCCCTGAATAATCTCAGAAACTGGAAGGGCTCCAAGTCACATGAGCAGCCTCCTTACTTCCTAACAAGAAAGGAGAGACCCAGAGATGGAAAGGCCTCTCCTAGTTTTCCTTAAGGACCTTCTCTCTCCAGAATATGACCTTGCTCATGGGTCTGATAATACTTCAGAGAGAGACCAGGCTCTCATAGCATAGCAAAGAATGGAACAAGGCTTCGGTTTTCCCACTGCTGGGGATGGAACCTGGGCTTCATGCCTGCAAGGCAAACACTACCACAGAACCACATCTCCAACTCCAAAATATATTTTCTGAAACAATTTAAAAGTAAGCCAGAAAGAATTGGGTCATTTTGTTTTGTTTTGTTGTTTATTTTTTCCATCCCTTCCCTCTGCCATAAATGTGACTGCTTGGTTGTATTTATACATTTCCCAACTTATCAAATTAAGAACAAATAACCTCTGCTGTCAATGTGAGGGGGAGATAGAGACAGAGAGGGACAGAAAGAGAGGAGAAAGAAATAGCTGTGCTGCCTTGGGTAAATGTCACCAGCATTGTAGAGTGAAACACAGGTGCCCCTGGCCACTGGGCTACAGGGAAGTCCCTGGTCCACGACCTGACAGGATCTGGGCTGCACAACCAGCAGTAGGTGCTGGTGAGAATTGAAGCCTCCTCTGCATTTCCAGAGCTCCCGATGCATCATGTCATCATCTGAGCTCCCCTCTGTCAGATCAGTGGGGCATCAGTTCGCATAATAGCTCAGACCCTACCAAGAGCTGTACAAGCTGTGGGAGTCTAGGTTATGGCTACTCATGAGAATCCAATGCCTGGTAATTTGAAGTGGAGCTGAGACAGTGATGCTAGCACTGGGCAGAAGCTTCAGAAATAGACTAACATCAGCAAAGACAGCTGAATTACAAACAAATGATAATAGAAACAGAGTGCACCACACATGTAACACATTTGAGTCATTCCAAAACCACCTGACTTCCAGTTCCATGGGAAAATTGGCTTTCAGGAGACCAGTCACTGGTGCCCAGAAGCTGGGGACTGCTGGTTTAACAGCTTGGATAGGGAAAAATTGTCACTCATTGAAATGGTTGCAAAATATATCATCTATTTGTAATAATCAAGTACCTATTAAGATCTCAGGAGCAAATGTGAACCAATGTTACCTAGACTTACATTTTCATTCTAGACCTCAAAGGAAAAGATGTAATATTTCATCTTTAAATAGATTTGCATTGTATTTTGGAGAAGACATAGAGTAGTAAGAAGGTCATTTTTTACTTTTCTTTTCAAATTATAAATTAAATTTTATCAAATAATTTTCTAAACCTAATGAAATTATCAGATATTCCTCTTTTTAATTTGGTTAATGTGTGGCATTAAATCAATGCAATTTTAAAATAGCACTTTAATAATCTTAAGTTTTTGACCAGAAAGAGAGACAATAATTGTACTGATAAATCACATTATTTTCTATTTTATTATATTATTTGCTCAAATCTTTTTTATAGAATTCTACCTCCCTGCTTTTGAAAGAGAATTCTAATTAAAATAGTCTTTGTTACCTACACAACACCTGTAGTAGAGAATTCTCAATAAATTGTTAGCATACAGCCCTGAGATGTAAGATTTCTCAGCATGTCTAACTGACTCACCAAGTAATAAGCAAGTGCAAATGGCTCTAAAGCCTTGAATTCCATAACTTTGTTTTATATTGTCAAACTTGCTAATTCCCACAGAGTAGCTGAAAGTCATTCCTATACTTACCTAATATTACTCACACTCATACTATGCAGAAAACTGAAGCTTTATGCTTCTTGAATATGAAGGAAAATGGCTTTTATTTTATTTCCATAATTTATCAAATTCAGCTTTCCTATTGAGCATAGAAGAATTAGTTCCATTTCTCTGCATCCTGACTGAGAGCCTATTATACCGTGTTTCTCACAGGCAAGTGCCCTCAAAAGCAAAGAGCAAACTGCCACTCAAGACTTGCAAGTATAGAGTGAGCACCTTCAGGGGAGTCAGGGTAAAGCACATGTTACTGACATGACTGTGCTCATGCCAGAAATGTAAAATTAATAAAAGCGCAAGGCAGAGAGGTCTACTGTGCTCTTTGTTTTATTTTGCTGAAGTAGAGATCGTACATTTATAGTCAAGTATCACGCTTCTTCCTTTATAAATTCCAATTTATGTGAATCTGTGCCTTATTCCTCAGAGTTCAAGATGGGCTTCAATTTCTCAAGCAGTTGCTATAGATTGCAAAAGAGAAATATATACATATATGTATATAGATATATAGGGTAGAAATTTTCTTTCTAAAACATATGTCAATCGCTAGAAATATGTGCTGATATATTTAACACGGTATTGGAAGTAATTTCTGCATACAGTATGCTGGAGGGCCCTTGAACATGAGTATAAAAGAGCTTATATAAAACTAAAATTCAAGAATAGCTCCCCAAACTGTCAGAAGCAAAAGTCTCACTTTCCTCTAAATTCAATAACATACTATCTCTTGAAAAATTCAGATCAGGTGACATAATTAAAAATAGAGTAATGTGTTTTCTTAAAACTCTAGGGCTGGGGGATTAGCTCAGAGTAAGGTCATGAATTTAATCTGCAGTACCAAAATAAATAAACTAAGCTTGAGTGAAGATATTTAATCTCTAGAGCACATTCCATGAACTGAAACACAGCTACTTAAATTTGTGGCATTCTAGCTTCAACTGGGGTTAAACTGGGTCGAGGGGGCTGAGATAACCAGATTCTGCTTAGTTTGGTAATTTGTGGCAAAATGGTCACGTCTGCAAAGGAAGCATGAAGTCCACCAAGTCCATCTCTTCCATGGAATTCAAGTCACTTCACAGGCAGCACTAGAAATACTAACAGATGTGTTTTCATAATTGCTTTTCTAGGAGTGGATTTGGGGCATGAAATTAGCTAAATATTGCAGCACTGAGCTTACTGATCTCTAACGAGAGGCTAGCAGGAAGGTCCGGACCTCCCTGCTTTCCTTCCTCATGCATATGGAGTGAGGATGACTGAGCACAAGGTCTCCATGCCCATCCTGCTGCTGAGCTAATGCTTGTACCAAGCCCAAGTTTCCTCGTCTCCATTGAACTCGGTCTGTTTCCATCCCATCAGCTCTTACTCAGATGACAAAGAGTATATTTTAGACGAATCTTGTTGATTGTTTTTATGCTTGATTAAAACACACAGTTTCAGAGCCCAGCAAAAAATCAGTTAATCAGTCTTGGAAGTCAGAAGCACTGCAGTACATGACGGTGATTAATTTTGTTTAACACTTAAAAATAGAAACATAGAGCTCAGCAAGGCAGACATCACGCATCCAAGTCGTATGTTCCTAGGTGAGCACATAGAATTCAACTGTTAGGAAACAAAGCAAAGAGAGAATAAACCCTGGACATTTGCTCAAGGACACAGCGGGCAGTCCAGCGGGACTGCATTTTCCAACGTCGGCCCACGATGCACAGGAGAGCCAGTGATCACGGGTGAATCCTGGTCCTGCGTATTCAGGGAGCTGGATCCTCCCTGCTGCACTCAGATCAAGTGTGAGTCTTTGCATCAAACCAAGAGCTCAGGGCGTCACTTCTAAAGTGTAGAAGGGTAATTTACTGCCCCGAACTGTGTTTTACTTCTAATGTGATATTTTTAAAACTTTAAGTAGTGATATTACCACTTAAAACACAATTACTTCAATATTTTAAAATACTCTGAGGACCCTGTTCTTCCCCACTGGAGATGCTGGGAGGGGCACAGCCCAGCCCACTGTCCTCAAAGTACTCAGGCTAAAGTCCCTGCTGTGGCTGATGGGGTACAGCTTCCTGACGGATCCACCACTTGGTAGGTTGTTCCAGGATCTGTCACACACCCCTGAGGGTTGTTTTAGAACGCACACCTGTGTAGGGAGCTCTTCCACAGGGACGCTTTGTGCTCCAGCCCTTGCAGACTGACAGGCTGGGACTGGGCTTTCCTCCTGCTCGGGTTCTGCCAGCTAGCTGGCATCACCTCTTCCAGCTCCCTGCGACCTGGGGGGCGATGCACTTGGACGGCCCTGGAGCACCTTCTCCACCACCATGGTCACTAATCAGGGACCATGGCAGAATGCTCCTAGGTCCCAGCAAGGCCCTGTCGGAAGTACATGCCTCTCGAACGAGGCCCGAACGAGGCCCTGCGTGGATCAGGATTTCCCTGCTCGTCCACCCCGCAGCTAGGTCCCTCACAGCAAGACACTAGCGGAGGTCCACTTAGAACTGCACACCTGGCCAACAGGTGGGGCACAGGGACCCTGGAGGCCAGGGACAGCCCCTGGCTCTGTACTCGCTTCCCAGTACTTTTTCTGCATCACATGACCACTCCCTGGCCCATGCCTCAGGTATCATTGCTGTGCTATTTTGTAGTGTTCTAAGGGAGCTAAGGAAGAAAACGAGTAATTTTGGGTACATACACCGAGACCCAAAGTGTTTAGTCAGACCGTTAACTGGAGATATTTTCATCATTGTGATTTACCCCCTGAAATGATGCGTCTGCCATCAAAATGGGCTGCAGACTGAAGAGCAGTGACTTCAGTCTTTATTTGGAAATGAGATGAGTGATTCTCATTTCTTATTTACCTCCTTTGGAAAAACAGTAAGTAAATAATGAAAGCTGAGTGCCCTGTAATCCTTGACGAATGTTAGTCTCACCCACTTCTTTGTTGTTATATTTATTATATAATATTTTTAATCACTGGTAGAGAACTGAGGCAATCCCAGCTTAAAGATAATGGTTCCAGGCCCTGAATGAAGCCAGTTACTTTGTGGCATTTTTATCTATAAGTGTGGTTCTCCCCAACTGGCATCAGAGGTGGAGGGTAATACCAAGACCTGGAAAGAGTTTACGCAATTTAAATGTTTAATACAGTCCTGAAAGAATGCGAAACCTTGCGGCTGGCTTGAAACTCATTTTTCACTGACGCCCAAACATGTTCCTCCAGAACACAATGCTGATTCTTTCCCATTAATCTTAGCAGATTTAGAAGTGCCCAGCCCTGTCACGGCTGATATTTTCATTCAGCTGGGCGCTGCACTGTAACGGGGTTTTAAAGACCTTGTTTTTAATCAACTCTGCCAGACTTCTCAAGGGCTATTAAGACTTTATTTTCTCAAAGTCCACATGTAGGGTTTCCAAGGACACAATAATACTTACAACCTTCACAAGGACCACTTTCCTGGTTGGAGCCTCTGGTTCACCTCATCCAAATTTTGGCCTCTCGGGATTTCACTGTGGGTGTTTTTGTCTGGAGCACACAGGACAGAGGGCTCTGAGTGTGGCCCCAAAGCCTGGCAAGCCGTTCCCAGCGAGCCTGGGTGACCCCAAGGCTGCATGAGGTGTGTCACCTGCCCGCACCGACTCCCCACCATAAATGGAACCATTACCTGTGGCAAACATGGACTAATAAAATGCAGATTTTAAGAAAAGCAACAGAAAACTTTGAGGCTTCTGTTCCCTCACTTATAAAACAGGATCCATAACACCTTCTGCTAAAGACGAGCTGGTGGCTAACTTTCAACCAGGCGGGTAAGAAAGTCCACAAACTTCATTAACCAATATTTGATTTGCCTCCCCTCGATTTTGCCTTTCCAAAAGCGTAGTTCCAGGCTGAGAGCTGGCGGGCCCTGCTGACCCTCTGAGAAGCAGTCAGCTGGCCACAGCTGGACGTGCCTCTGATGGCCTTGCAGGGGGACTGCGGTTCTTCCCCAGTTTGATGTAGACCACCCATCCCGCACTGTTAAATATTCAGCCTTCTATGTTTCTACTTCCTGACTGATCTAAAAGGGAGGCACTGTTTTACACGGATTACAGGATTGAGTCATTACACACATACAGGACAGTATGTTTTCTATTGTTGCTGTTGCATAATTCACAGGCTCATGAAGATGTTTAGGATTTTCTTTTAAGTTGTTGGAAAACACGATCTTACATAAAGGATCTTGGCAAAATGTTTCTCTCTCTCTCTCTCTGTCTCTCTCTCTCTCTCTCTCTCTCTCTCTCTCTGTCTCTCCCATCATTTCTTTCTTTCTGTCTCCATCTCTCCCATTTCCCTCTTTTCTTTCTTTGTCTCTTTCCCTCTTTCTTTCTCTGCCCTCCTCTCCATTATCTGGCTTATTTTTAAAAAGGACAAATGTATAAAATACATATACTAAGCCCGTGATTTTTTTTTCACATGATAAATGGGTTCCCCATTCCCAAAAATGTAAATAGTACAAATTCCTAATTGTATTTGCCTTTTGGTCACATTTTTGGTGATACATGTCCACAGGTGCAGGTATGTTTTAAATATTTTATCTGGTTAGTTGTTTACTTGTACAGGTTAGATACACATAACGGTCACATCTGTCGTAGGGAGCCTATACCAGTGTGGGTACCTTGGTTCCTTTTGTTTCCAATTCCCCTCCCTTCTGCCTCTGCCTTCCCTTCTTACTTACAAAGCTTTGTTTCAATTTTAACTTTCTCCACTCATTTTCTTCTATAAATGTCTCAAGTTTATTCTTCTTTATGACTGAGTAGTACTCCACTGTAAAATAATCGAAGCCTGTGGAGATTCCTCAATAAACTAAGACTAGGGGTTCTATTTGACCCAGGTATTTCCCTTTTTGGTGTCTTCTCAAAAGAACTAAAAGCACCATATGACAGGGATATATGGTAATCCACGGTTATAGCAGCACAGTGTGTAATAGCTAAATATTGGAAACAATCTAAATGGCCATCCACCAACAAGCAGATAAATATTTATCTTATGTTTCATGATTGATTAGCAGCTACTACAGTAATTCATTCAAAATGTTTTCTGCCTGTACTTTGTGTGATGTTTTTCACTTTTGGAAAAATGTACAAATTATATATAAATTACTGGATATATCTTGTCACAATATCAATTTCCAGTTCAACTTATTTTACATAAAATAATTCAGTTAATGTTCTTATAAATTACAATAATTGCTAAATATAAAATTGTTCCTAAACTAGTCTACTAGCCAATTGTTGGAATGCCCACACAGCACTGCTGCAGTCTCAGCCTCTCTCTCTTTCTCTCTCTCTCTCTGTCACTCTCTGTGTGTCTCTCTCTGTTTCTGTCTTTATGTCTCTCTGTCTCTGTCTCTCTCCATCAGTCTCTGTTTCTCCCTGTCTCTCTGTCACTCTCTTTCTCTCTCTGTTTCTGTCTTTCTCTCTGTCTCTCTGCTTGTCTTTCTCTCTGTGTCTCTCTCTCTGGCTCTCTCTCTTTCTGTCTCTGTCTCCCTCTACTACTGGTGTTGAATCCAGAGCTTTCTTGCTAAGCTAAGCTACATCCCAGCACTTTTGGGATTTTTTTTTTTTGTCTTTTTCTTTTTTGTTGGTGCCAGAGATCGAACTCATGACCACCTGCTTGCAAGGCAGGTGCTTATGCCGCTGAGCCAAATCCCCAGTCCCAGTCCCTAGCACTTTTAAATTTCATTTTATGTATTTGTTTTTCAGACAGGTCTCCCTAAGTCCCTAAATTGCCCGGGCTGAGCTCAAACTAGGAGTCTTGCTGCCTCAGCTTTCCAGAGCACTGGGCTTACAGAAGTGCACCACCAGGCGCAAACTTGTATCTATCTCTTGGTGCTTAGAAAATTTGAATTATAGTCACAAAAGCAGTTCATGGAAAGGTGACCACAAACCCCGTGTGCCTGACTCTGCCATACTTTGTGACAGGTGTCCCAGGCTTCTTGGCCCTCATCAGGGCCCAGCAGGTGCACGACACACCCATGTGCTGTCACCATCCATGCACCAGGTCCTCAGGCTGTCACCACTAAAGGACCATGCTTGGGTATGGTGAAAGTGATCACACTTAACATGGATTATGTTTTATTTATTTCAATATTTTTATATGGCTATAATGCCTGTCCTCATATTTTATTTAATCAATTTCAGATAAATCACTCTGACCCCCTAGATGCATGATGGATTCTTACAAAATAAAGAGGATGGTGGGCCGGGGACTTAGCTCACTGGCACAAGCACCTGCCTGGCGCAAGCAAGAGGGGGTGAGTTCAATCCCTGGTACCAATAAATAAATAAATAAATAAAAATAAAGATGATAGTATCGGAGCTAATTTATACTTCTCCTAAGAGTGTGGTTAATCAGCAGTTTCAGTTAGTGAAACGTGCGTACACTGAGCTCTTCTAACCTCACCAAGAATAATGGATCCCTGTTCCACAGGACTGCGGACTGCTTGGTTGCAGGTCGGTGTTGCTGTCATGACAATGCATTTCTGTCAGGTCACACGTAATTTCGGTCATGTGCTAGGGAATGGCAAGCTTGGCGGTGAGTAAAGAGCTGTGGTGTCTCTTGGTAGGCGAATATGCACTTCTGCCTTCTCTATTAAGGTATGTTTTAGATAACTTTCCCTTTCCCCACATTGCTGTGAGCAATAAGATATCTTCGTTTTCTAGCACAGTTGACTGAGATAGCAAATGTTCAGTATTTGAAGGCTAAGGACTCGGCTCATGCTCTGAGTGCCCCTTCACGGGCATCACCTGTGTTGTGTGCAGAAATATCTCCGTCACTGGGTGATGCGCTGCCCACAGACCCAACAGTCATGAGTGGACCACAGAGGTGTAGGACCTGGTGCCTTAGGTTCCAGTGCAAATTTCTTTCCATTTGCCAAAGGAAAAGAGAAGGCATGAAAAGTATGAATTGGATACTATTCAAATACATTTAAGTGAACTGCATAATGTATCATCTGACACAAATGTAAATTTCCTGTTGAGATAAGCAAGATACGCAGGTGGAAAGATAAATGGGAGATGTACTTGTAAATCTTATGTATATGTTATGATGTGCATTGTTTTTTATTAGTAAAGTCATATTATTAATAACAAATCTTATCAGTTTTGGGGAAACAGAAGTTTCAAATGCTTTACTTTGCATACTATACAAATCATAATTAAAGTGTGACATTCCAGCTGAAATAGCAGGTGTCTTTGCAATGGACAGAAATGAACTTTCAAGAACCTCAACAGTGTGGGTACAGACTGGGGATGTGTGAGGGAGCACCTCATAGCTAGGGACAGGCTGAGGAACGAGGCCTCACAAAAGGGTGTGGGCTGGGGTGGCCAGAGCTGAAGGGAAGGCGTGGAGGGATTCACAGCCCCAGGGGTGCTCTCTAATCCAGAGGTGCCAGCTCAGTGTGCAAACCTGTGATGCAACCACCTGAAACTCACAGGTGCGGGTCAAGGGCTTCCTGAGGCCCAGAGCCCTTGACTAAATCATTTTTCCAAAATATGTCTGTTGCATGGTGAAGAGTGGGAAAAATTGCATTTTCCAGAAAAGAAAAAGCATTTTGGAGTAAACAAGCAAGAAACACCCTGAATACTGTGTGAGGACGTGGGGTCTCAGGCTTCTGTGGGTGCTGTGTATGGTGTGAGGCAGGGCTCCCTGTCCATACAACACTCTTCCCTCAAGAAGTATCCTAAATTCATGTGCTCTTTAGAATTCCTAAGGAGTAATGATTGGGGGTTAATCTTTCCTCATTATTTTTAAGAGGAATGTTTTAAGAAAAAAATAATTACATTGAAAACTAAATTTCCCTTCTGCCAGGCAAGTCTCTGAGAACCTTATCAAAACAGAATAAAGATTTGGATGAATAATTTATATACAAAATTATAAGCAAAAACATTTTTCGCTCTGTGTTGTCTTCTGAATGTACATCATTATTAGTGAGACAAAGCAATTGTCACTACTCTGTATGCAAACTGATTTAGGCAATTTATCAAAACAAAAACCAAAAGGAGGAAAACACAAAACAAAATATTTATGTTAATTTGAAAACCTGCCCGATTTCTCAAGCTGGTTAAGAGTGTTTCTTCCTTCTATCACCTAGGATCTTCTCTCTCAATCACTATTAACAGGTGTTACTTAGTATTCATACTTGGCAGGTTGTTGGAAAAATGAAGTTTTTACTGTTTTCTGTTGCACCAGCTTGCGCATTATATGTTTGCAAGAAAATGTAAATTCCTTTGTCATGATAAATGACCCAGTCAAACAACATGAAGTGGGCAGGCACTTAGATAACAAATTGAGTTTGTGCTCAGATCAGGATGCAATAGACTCCCATTCAGTGAGTGGTAATCAAATCACTATACATCTCCTTAACATCAGGGCTTTGAGAGGAGATTTTGCCTGAAGATTCTAGAGTACAAATCAAAGATGGTTCAAGATAAAATCTACATACGTGAGTTTTCACTTATCTGTTCTAAATAATGAATTAAAGAACCTACAAGGGGATTCAAAAATATAGTGAATATTAAGATGAAAAAATTAGTACAGTAAAAGGCACATTATCAGGGATTCTCCTCAAAGCTTCCCGTCTCTTTGAACACACTTGTCACTTTCTGAAGCAGTTCTGCAGTCCTGTTTCCTGAATGTCTTTATATGACCAGAAATACTGTGAATTCTGCCACCTAGTATCACCAACCGAAAGGCAGGTTTGTGAAAACATGACACTGCATCCTCCTCCACGTCATTCACTGGATCTGGCAGTGGGTGACTTCTGGCTGTTCCCCAAGTCAAAAGGCATAAAAGGTCGATGTTTTGAATCCATTCAGGACATTGAGACAGCCAGAACCACACAAGTAAAAACACTCATGAAAGGACTCCAGAGCTGCTGCAGAAAGTGGCAAGAGTGTGGGACAAGTGTGAGCAAAAGGAGAGGGAGGACTTTGAGCGGGACTCAGGAAATTTTTAGTATTTAAGATCAGCGTCTTTGTCTATCATACCTCATTTTCTGGATCTTTTATCACATTGTCAAAACTATGTCTCCCAGGCACGAGTTAAAGTAGATTTTAGGATGCCTTAAAATGTATTCAGATACCAACCTTTACAGAGTCCTCCAACAGGAAGCCTCTGGGAGGATCCCGCTGCATCACCCTGCACTCCTTGCCTGCCTGAGATCTGTTGCCCAGTGAGGTTTCAGGCCCCCTACATGCCTTCCCCAGTTCCCGGGTCCTGAAGTCAGGGAGGACAGGGCAGACCTCCGGGGCTGCTGCAATGATGTAGAAAGGACATGGCCACCAGTGTATGAAGTTTATTGAAGGCCTACACTGCCAGGCTGTGGTCAGAGAAGAAGCCATGGCCTTCTTAGAGCTAAAGTGCTGGCCAGAGAAATGAGCTGAAGTTTAGTAATGACACAGTGCACAGCACAGCAATGAGCACCATGGCTGGTGGCCACATGCCTTGTCTCTAGGTGCTCGGGAGGACTGGTCACCTGCAGGAATACAAGACAACACAGCCTGGGTGGAGGCAATGCAGAGCTGTGTCACAGAGGCACCAGGGTTTAAGGGTGATCAGGCACCAGCCAGAGAGGATCACAAGGGGAAGGGAGGGAGAAGAGTGAGATCCCAGGATCAAGATTGCAGGGGAGGAAACTAGGTTTCTGGCAAATGACAGGAGGAAAGAGAGCTACTACCGGAGCCCAAGAGATTTCCTGAAGCTACTTAGCACTCCACTTTCCAACAGTGGGGTACCATGGGAACCCCACACAGAGTGGGCACTGGTTGTGACAGCAAGGCGGCAGATGAAGAACCTATGTAGCCAGGGTTCTCAAAGCAGACAAGACACAGCATATGATTCACTATTAAGTTATCCACAGATAAGCTATTGCCATACTGAGTACCTGTCACCTGTTGCCTCCCAGCTAAAGTAAAGTACAGACCATGGCTGAGAATTTAGCTACTCTGGAAAGATGCTGACTGAACCAGCATCACCCAGGTGAAACAGCTCTAGGGGGACTATATGTGTCACCTATGCTGGCGTGGACAATCACCTGGATGCTGAAGACAAGAGTTTTGGACCCTGCCCGAGAGCATCAACACCCCTACAGATTCACTCTTCTCTCTCAGCAGCTACTGATCTAGAAGGCTGCTTTGGGTGGACACTGGTGGACTCTCTGCTGTCCTGCTTTATTCTCACCAGGCCAGCTGATAGGTGCTCAGGGGGATGCTGGAAGACTGGAGGCTGAGCTACGGAATCTTCACGTCCTCTCCCACCCAGCTGGCTCCAAGCTGACCGCACACCTCCACCAAGGTCCTCTGCACAGCACTACCCTTCCAGGTTGTGGACACTCCTTCACGCCCTCAGGTCTACTGTCCCACCCACTAGCCCTAGAATGTAATCATTCTTTCCAGTTTTGCTGTGTCTTGTGTTCCTTGTTAGCCCACCTAATTCAACTGTTTTCAAATCTCTTGAGTCTGATGCCTGCTTTTTGTGTTTATTTTGTTGTGCTTTCCACAATCATGTATGCCGGTGCTGAAATTCATCTGGGAAAAGTGGGTCACTTGGACATTCGGTGTGGAGTCCACGAGACTCAACCTGGTGGCAGCCCCCGCCAACTGGGATCACTCTTGCAGGGGTTGGGAGGGGAAAGTAAATTTAAGTGAGCAAAACTGGCTTAGAATTTCACATGCTGACACTCTCCTCCAAACCCTTTTAGCTGAGTGACTCCCTGACTCCTCGCCAGCCCTGACTGCTTTGTCCCTCAGGAGAATAGCAGTGATCTGGGCTGGAGAAAAGTGGACAAGGCTCCTGCTCCATAAGTGGGGGAAGCAGTGCGGGCTTTCCTGGACTCGTTCGCCAGTCAGAGCCTTCAGACTGTGTCCCTCTCTGCAGCTGCACAAAGTGTCATCAGTGCTTTATCTTTGAGGTGGTGCTTTGTGATTTTCTCTAGGAAATCTAAATAGCTGAAAGGTAGGGACAGAAAAATTTAAAAATGAATAACAACAAGAAAAAGCCAGATTGACCCATCACAATCCTTCCACTCCTCACTGTACAGGGAGGCTCTGATAGAACAAACCCCGCCCACACAATCAGAGCTGACAACCGCTTCCTGTCATGGAGATTAACGTGCACCACTGCACATGGTAAAGGGTTCAAGGTGGCCTTTCGGTCCATCCACACGACCTGCACTGCTGAGCCCTTCCAGGTTCTGGACTCTCCTCCACGCCCGCAGGTCTACTGTGCCATATTTACCAGCCCTAGAATGTGGCCGTTCTCTCCAGTGTTCCTGTGTCTTGTGTTCCTTGTTAGCCTGTTTAATTCAACTGTTTTTGAATCTCTTGAGATTTGAAAGTCTAGAAATTCTAAGCCAGTTTTGCTCTCTGCACAGCCCCCTGAACCCCGCTTCCCCGTTCTCTCCTCAGGGTGCTCACTTTGCTGCTTTTCACTTCCACACCTGAGGGAGAGCATAGATTTCTGGGTCAGACTTACTTCACCTAACTTAATGTCCTCCGTTTCCAACTATTTTGCTACAAAGCCCAGAACTGCATTCTTCCTTACGACTGTGTAATGATCTCTTGTACATGTGTGTCACACTCTCTTTACCCATTCATCACGGGATGGGCACTTACACTGAGTTTTTACCTTAACTCTTAGGAATAATCCCATAATATTAACCACAGACTTGCGAGTATCCAGGTATGCTCCTTTGTCTTTCTCTTTCTATTTTCCAGTTTTAATTATGAGGAATTTATCAAGGATTTCTACATATAGAAGAAGCATCTAATTTGATTGAAAAACACAGAGAAATACTAAATTGAAATATTTTGGGTAGGGAAGAGAATCACACAAAAGATATTATTAGCATAATCATAAATGTAAATGATATTGTGTTTACTATATAGAAACTGAAATGTTCTGAGGACATAAAAGAGCCTTGGGAAATTAAAAACATGACCAAAGAAATAAATACATAATACCGGATTTGGAAAATTAAGTTGAAGATATCTTAGAAGAAGCAGAGGAACAAAACACAAATAATATGGGATATACAACAACATAATTGTCCACTGTCTCATAATAGGAAATCCAACCACTGAACAACAGGAAATTGAAAACAAGAGAGATAAACATTGGAGCAGGTGAGCACACTATTAAGGGAATAATGAAGAAACTCTCCAAGAATAATCAGAAGATTTCATGCACCTGAACACTGAAAGAAGCAGTTTCATAGCGAAGTATATTGATAGAGATTTCCAGAGTAATTAGGGAAAAGAGAGACTCCAGGGCCAACAGGCACATGTCAATGTAAACAACAATCAGGGATGTAAGAAGGCAATCAAATTACATCACAATATATAAATAAATAAATAAATAAATAAATAAATAGATAAATAAAGGCTCTCAAATCTTGTCACCAGGAGGAAATGAGAGCTGCTTGGGGAGATGGACAGGTATAACTTGATTCAAGCACCACACCACGTGTCCATGGGCTGAGGCATCATATGTACCCCTCTGATTTGTGTAATGTTTAAGCTTTTGTGTTTCAGCCAAATAAGACAAATAAAGAGTCTAATGAGACATAATATTCAAATGACAATTATATCCCCCAGCAAATTTTTAAACAGTCTGGTGGTGTTGTAGTCAGGAGTTGTATAGAGAACAATTTGAATCAGGACATGGAATTTATACTATTATTTTATGATGGTCACCCAGAATTAACACAATAAAGTGTAGGAAATCTGTCCACAACGCTAAAAACATAGGATATTCAGCCAAGGGCCTGAATCTCACAACTATGTCCTATATGAGTCCAGATGAAGACCCAGAGCCCATGACAATGCCTCCCACAAGTCCACCTGGAGATCTAGAGTCCACAAGAAGGACTCAGGTCAGTCTGTTTTACAGATACGTGGTGGGACGGCCCAAAGGTCAGTGATGGAAGCCAAAAAATTCATGTCAGCAGGCTGAAGGAGCTGGGCTGGTAGGTTGAGGGTTCCAAACTGGAGCTGAGAAGTCACATTCACAACAAACACCAGAGTTGTCCTGAAAAGCACACAGCCATCCTCAGTGACACAGAGGCCCCAAGATCCTCTGACGACAAACACAGTTGAGTCCATGCCAGGAAGCCAGCATGATGAGTTCATCCTGGAGATCAAGCGGCACACATGTTCTCCTCCAGAGCCAGGAAGCAATGCTTGATGTGAGGACCAGAACTCCTCCAAGAGAACCCACAGCTCAAACAGCAACACTTGCAGAAACCCACAACACCTCAACACCTGGCTTCTTCTTCTCCATGTCTCTATTGATGCTAGTGACTTTCCTCAGGTGGGACATATATGTGCAGCACCATGCTGATTTAATTCAGCTGGTGTTAAGTTGACCACCAGTTTTTAATCCATAACAGGTGGTAAGATTAAAACTTCTCAAATACGTAAAGTGTCACAGCATGACCATAACAGGTTGTTTCTTTCCAGATTTATTTCTGAATGAGTAACAGGAAAATGTGCCAGCAAAATCAGAGAAGCAGCCAAGGACAATAATATCCAGTTATAGGAAACAGGAGACACAACGCAGAGATGAGAGAAATGTCTCCATAAGTCCCCTCAGACCCAAGAACAAGCACGCATAGAGACACACGATTAAGGTGTATCCTTTGGACAGCACTGTATGCTCTGTTTTTGTAAACATTTATATTAAACTGGATTATCACAGGGAGCAAATATACTTCTGTTCAAGAAATTAATCTCACTGGCATCCAGGATTTTATTTTTGTACTCTCAAAGTCATTGTTTCTCTCTCCCTTCAGAATTTAGCCGACATCCCACCTGTTGATACCCTGTGATGTTGTCTTACAATTACTGAATAAAATTTAAAAAAAAAAACAATGTTTTCCTCTTCGCTCATGGCATCAGGTTGCCTGTGGAACTTGCACCCGTTCTGCTGTTGTTCAGCTACAGAACGGGGTGGATATGCACAGGCTGGCATGCTCATTCCACCACTGGTGCACTTTGGTTTAGCCAACTGCCTTGTACCCCGACAAGTAACGCTGCTGCCGGTAACTCTGCTGCCGGTAACTCTGCATCTTAGTGTGTGCGTGCACTTCCTTTGGATATCTATGCAGCCTACAGGGTTTGCCCGTGTCTGACTTTGACCAACAATGACGGTGGTGTTTGCAAAGTGACCACAGCGGTTTGTACTCCTACTGCGAGCTCATATGAATTCCTGTTGCTCCACCAACACGCGAGGCTGTGCTCCTTTTGCTGTAGCTGTTCTGGAATGCAGTTATATTTTCACACTGTGGTTTATTCAGTTGATGAATTATGTAACCAACAGTAATAATCAAAGTTACCTGGTTCTGATACGTACAATGCACTCTAAATCTTGATGCATTATTTAGACTAATTTTATAAAAAGGTGATACAAAACTCATAAATTATTAAGCTCATATTCCCAATAAAATAGTCATAAAACAGGAAATATAGTGTCAAGTAATCGCTTTCTAATTAAATTTCCACCACATAGGAGTAATTTAAACTGATTTTAGGACAGAAACAATTTAGTAGAAAGAGGGAAAAATAGAAAGAGAAATAAGTTAAGAAATTATTCTTCCATTGTAGTTATACCTACTCTGTTCTTTATTTTTAGCAACAAAATTTCCCTGAAGGAAATGATATCATAAAGGAACATTCTCCAGATTTTCTTCATTGACATATTAAGACTTAATAGACAAGACATAGAGAAAAAGAAACTTACCTGGATTTTAATATATTTTAAATATATAAAATATATTTTAATTTTAATATATAAAATAAATGTCTGTTATTCAAGGTTCTCCAAAGAAAGAGAACCAAGAAGATATACAGATATGTCTTATCTATCTGTCTACCCATCCACTACCTTTCTTTCTGTCTAAACAAGTACAATAAAAGGAATTACTTCAGACTTTTCATGAAACAGAGAGCCTCAGTGATCTGCTGTCTACACCTGGAGATTACAGTGCAGTCAGTGCACACTTCCAGTCAAAGCTACCCGAGAAGCAGGGACCCCTGGTGCAGGTCCTCCTCCAAGGGCAGGAGACCTCTGCCCAGCTCCCCAGCAGGGGGAGGGCTCTGCCTTGCTCAGCCTTCTCCTCTCCTTAAACCCCAACCACAGGACAGAAGGCATCCACCCTAACTGGGGGGAGAACAAACCACCTCCCTCTGCTGATTTAAAAGTTAATTTCATGGGCGACATCTTCACAGACATATCCAGAATAATTTCTAATTAACCACCTGGGTAGGTTGTGGCCAAGCCCAGTTGACACACAAATCCAGCCATCAGAACATATGAACGGGAAGAGAGGACAGGTCCCCTGGGCGTGGACACTCCCTCCACCCCCAGATCCTGTTCTATAGTTCAAATCTGTGGCATAGCTTTATCTGCCCACAGAATATTCATGACCCAGCTCACCATCCCATAATGTGGGATTCTTCTCATTTTAATCTATGGCGAAATGGCCCCCAAATCGAAGCAAAGTATTTTTAACATACTTTTAAAAACATCTTCTTTTTGTATTGACACAAGTAAAACATCAGAAGTCACAACAAACTTCCAGGTTCGTCACAGAAAATGTTAGAGAGTTTTGATTCAAGTGTTGCACTAAGACAGAATCCAGGAATGAGAAGACTTAGGTTCACCATGGCAATCACTCCTCCAAAAAAAATAACTGTCTCAAGGTCAAGACCACATATGAAGGGAAAGTCTTTTACAGTTAATTATTTATTCAGAACCTGGCTGGTGATGTGTGACCAGGCTGAGTAACAATTTCCAGCAAGGAAAGCTAAATGAGTGTTACATGAACATTGAGATGTTCAGAAGCATTGAATGCTGAGGATGTGAAGAGCCTGCTGAGAGGCTGCTGGCAGCTAACTGTGGGCATATACCTGCTGGATACCACACCACAGAGGCGATCCAGCACCCTGTCTCTTTTCTTTAAGAGTCACCATCATCTGCCTGCAGTCTCTGCCTCAGTCCAGATGCATTTGTGCTAATGACACATTTCAGTTATTTATGCACACAGCCATCAGTGCCATTTATGAGAGAAGAAAAAGGAAGTGAAGCATGGTTATTTGCTCTTAAAATTCTAAAACTCCTAAGGGAAAAGTTGTGTAGTCAGGTGTTCTGTCACTTAAAGCATTTTTCAAAAAAAAATACTAAAAATCATGGATATTCGTTAAATACTGTACCTGGAAGAAAGTTGTTATCAATTTGCAACAAAGTTGTTCCCAAATTGATACATAAAAATTATATAATTTCATGTGATAAAATGTATTAATGCCAAAACCATAGGGGCATTACAAAGCTAAAAGTGAATTATACTCTTACTGAAAATGGTTTTTCTGTAATATGTGACTGTGAAAACCAAGTTTTCTAGTCTCCTCTTACTCTTCTTGGAGCAGATCTGAAATGATGAGCTCACGGTCAGTATTTTGCCTTGCACAGATGAGATATAGTGTTTGCCTTGCATCTAGATGTCCCCCAAAGCTTGATGTACTCACACATGGGGCAGTGGGGAGGTGACTGGATCATGGTGTGTGCTACTCATCTCTGGTTTATCCACCAACAGGTTTATAGCTGGGCATGAATTTGGGAGGTGAAGCCCGGAGGGAGGAGGTGAGACACTCGGGAATGGCCTGGAAGAATCTCTCTCCCTCCTCCTTGCTTGATCCCTCTCTGTTTGTTACCACCATGCTATGAGCTATTTCTCAAAAAGCCCCCTCTGCCACGTTGCCCTGCCTTGGTGCCAGGCTACTGTGAATTGAAATATCTACAAACTGTGAGCTCAGTAAACCTTTCCTCCTCTAATTTGTGAGTGTTACTAATTGTGTCCCAATGACAAGGAAAGTAACAGATCAGTAGCTTGTGATTTCAGGAAATAAATGTGAGAACTCATCCTCATCAGTGCACTACTGTGTGGCTGTCTCATCGGTATCAGATATAAGGAAAGGTTATTTTCAGGGAACTGTGGAGGCATTTGCTGCTCCTCCTTTGTTACCCCAGGACTGGCTCCTACGGGCAGCAATAGAGAACTTCCTTTCTCCCTTTTTTCCCCTGGTCACAGGGAAAAACACCCATCATGCTCTGTGTGCAATAAGTGAATGTCGAGTATGTGATGAGAAGGTAACATCTTGAGAAGGAACACAGACTTGGTGCGTATTTCACTTTGGGCAGCGTTTCGTTTCCCTCACTGAAGTCCTAGGATGTTTCAAGGTTTAATGTGGGCTGCACACATTGAAAGACTCCTGCTTGCTGAAGGACTTTGGCTTCCTTAGGAGACTACACCACAGCCACCGATCTGCACCAGGTGACCTGTGTGGTCACTGTGCACTGCCTGCTGTGTGCCAATGCTCAAAGAGGAATCGGTTCAGTGGAACCGGGACAAATTAGGAAGAATTCTAAACCAGCAGCCATTTCACTCCGGCCAGCCCCACACAGGAACCCACACACTGGAGTTCCCTCAGAGTGCTGTTCCTCCTTCCTTCTGTGAATCAATTTATCACCTTCCAGGAAGAACAGGCTTGTTATTCCATTTCTGTTTTTAATGTTTGCATTCTACAAAAATTTTGTGTGTTCTTCTACTCTTTACATTTTTCACACAGAAGCGGGACTATGGTAGCCATTTGCATTCACATGACCAATTGGACTCCTTTCTAATAGTTGATCCTTGGAAAGTATAGCAAGTGTTTATTGATTCTCTTTTCGATTGACAGGATTATTTGGTTTTTTCCTCCCTTCTGAGGTCATAGGCTAATGTGCTTCTAACGCACAAGTGACCAGGGTCTTTTGAGTCTTCTAAGAGGTCACAGTCTCTCTAGAGTGAAACTTGTGCAATAACCCAAGGCTATCTTCCCACTGGCAGGAGCCACCTGACAGCATTGGGATTTCCTCCTAATTTGTCCTCATTATTAGCTACATTCTTGCTTGAATTTTGACCTTGGCATTGCGCCTAATTACACCTAATTGTGTTTTTTTAATGAAAAGTCTCTTGGATACTAAATATTCCTTATGAAGTTGTGTTTAAATCTTTTAAAATCCTAATGACCCTCAAATATATTGTCTTTTTAAATTATTACAATCCTCATGATGAAGTCTGCAATCCATTTAAAGCTGGCTTGGAAAAACAATACAGAAATAGAGTATGTTATTTAACCCACAAGAAGCTGTCATGTGGTAGAATCTATAGAAATGATCTTTCTGCACCTACTACTCTTTCCTGCCCCCTCTGACATGTACCACAGATATGAGGCTCTTCGGATCACAAGTTACATGAGACCTGCATGCCCAGGTGTCCCACGTCACACATTGGCAGGGGAGTGTAAGTGGAAGCCTCATTTAGTTACCATGGGAAGGCTGAAAGGTGGCTAAAAGAGCTGACGATGGCAAGTACTCTAGACCACATCAGGAAACAGAACTCAGCCCAGGACAGCAGCAGAAGGTGTGAGACTGAACCTCACCACTTTGCAGAATGATGGAAACTTGAAAATACCTCATCTTGGCTTAGGTCACATAGCTGCAGGATCTAAAGCGTGGATTAAGATGTCACTACCACGCTGGGAAGACGAAAGCTCGTGATCAGCTGAACGGAACTGAAGATGTAAGGCAGGGGAAGTGGGGTGTCCTTCCCTGCCTAAGACTTCCCAGTGGTGTATGCTAACAGGAGGAACTAACCTCAGAGTGGGCACGAGACGCAGAAAGTAAAGAGAGGTTGTCTCTTGGTTACGCCATTGCTTTTTCCCCCCATAATAGGAAGAACATTTTTCTATTTTTTAAGTAGTTTTGTTTTATTTTGTTTTATTACTCTTTAACACAATAATCACTGTGTTTAACACCTAATGGATGTCAGTGGTTTTTCAAGTTTGGTCAGAGTACATTGAATTCTGCTTTGATTATTTCTGCACGTGGAGCTGGTCCGGGTTTGTATGAATTTCCATTGGTTTTATATCCAAAGGTAAAACCATAACCTAAAGGAAAATCTAAAGAGAAAAGCATAACATAAAATTTGAATGTTAAAAAAACTGCATCTTATTTTAAAAACTTTCCCAGGGAAAATTCTAAGCCAAAATGATTATGTAATGGCAAAGTCTAGTAAATATTTAAGGAAGACTAACTACCGTTTTACCCAGTTTTCCAGACGGGAAAAATGGAAGCGATTGCAAGTCATATATAACCCTGACAAAACATTATGGGAAATACATATTAAAGACTAATATCATTATTGTTAACTATGTAACTGTATTTCTGTGTTATAACTGTATTTGTGGCCAAATACAGGTACGGGTAACCCTCAAGATTCTCTCAGATGCCTCTTTATTTCTGTAATATTTTAAGTATTTTATTAATGCCATGTTGTTAATCTTGTTGAAATTTTGGTGTAGAATAAAAGAAGATTAGTTGTTATTTTATATCTATGTATTTTTTATATTTATCCATATTCCAATGTGTTAAATAATACTAATAAAGTGACACATACTGAATGAACCTACATTCTTTGAATAAAATGAATTTGCTGTTAGCATGTCATTTTTAAATATAAAACGACATTTTGTTTTAAGAGGCTTCCACCTACATTTAAAAATGGGATTTGTCTTCAATATAAATTTCTCATAATGTTTTAGACAAGTCTACATATTACTTGGAAATACGTTCATTTTTCCTGTTCTCTGGAAGAATGGGTAAAATATTAATGCTATTATTACTTAAATATTTACTAGACTGTACCTTTATATAATCATTTTGGCTTAAACTTTTCCTTGGGAAAGGTTTTAAAATAATATTCAATTTTCTTAATACTCAAATTTTCTTTTTTCTGCATGTGGAGTTTCAGTAAATAAGTTTCAGTAAATAAGATTTCCTACAAAACCACTTATTTCATCTGTTTTTCTATTTTATGTGCTTGAGGTTGCTAATAATATTCTCTTACTCATTCTTAGCTAACTCAGTCTGCAGTGGTATTAACTTTTTATTATTGGCTTTGGCTATATGTATCTTCATAAGTTCCCTTTTCACTTTTTCCAAAGGATTAAACATTAATCACAGTTGCCTGAATCAAATATTAAACAGAATAAGGAAATATAATTACACTTTTGTCGCTTTGAATTACTCTGCTTTTATTGGCTTTCATTATTTTGCAAAGAAAAACGATTCCATTATTCTTACTTTTGGAAACTACAAAATGTCCCACACATTTTTTTTTCACTTGAGACTGGTAACCATGCATTTTTCCAAAGAGCCCTGGATCCTTGGAAATGGAAAAATATTATGGTCTAGTATCTAGATATTGTCATAGCTAGTTGGTCATCATTGCTTCTAAACACTCTTAGAAAACATATCCAGGAAATACCTTTACAATCCATGGATTCATGATCACACCTTGAATTCAAACTAATGCTTTCCCATTCTTTCATTCTTTCTGTTTTCTCACTGTGCTTCTGTGTTTCCTTTTTTTTCACTGTAAAAACACCAGTTACCAAAAAAATCAATAATTTTATTCCACAGTTCTATTTTACACTGCATGCATAGTTTTAGAATTATACCTGTATTATGTCAAACTTACTACATAAAGTTTAAAGCTTCTCTGTAGTTTTTTTCTCTTTTTAAGTTTCCTTGAATATTCATGGCAGATTTATTTAGCCATGTCATCTCTGGAATAAATTTAGCTGTACAAAATAGTTCATAGTCTTTATGTAATTGCTCCATGAGATATCTTTCCTACATGAATAATTTTATTTCTTTCCTTGTTTAATTGTGTTTGGAAAGTAATTTTATAAAATAGTTAATAATAATGAAGGAGATATTCTGACATCATTACTGGTTGTGCTGTGTTGACATACTACATTTAAGTAGGATAGTAGCTATCATTCTCTTCGCAGATCCCATAGCAAAATACACAAATTTAGCAATGTTAAGAAATATAGCGTTTTATGATGCTCTAGGTCAGAAGTCCGAGCCCAGCTCCACGGAGTTCAAATCAAGATGGGGGCAGGTCTTGTTCCTTTCTGGAAATTCTACTTGCTCATTGTCAGTTTTTACAGAATTCAGGGAAGTTCCATATATTTAAGGACATTGAATGCTGTAATTAGACTGTGCTGACCCAGGGAAGCCAGGGTCATCTAACCAGCCAGGATCCTTTGTACGAAGGCCGTGAGCGAATTCCCTATTGCTGTGGGCATGGACAGCCCCGGTTTCTGGGGACCAGGCCGTCAGGACGTGGGCATCTCTGCAGCACTGACTGTGGTGCTTGAAGACCAGGACCAGTGAAGAGAGACCAACCTACTCAGATGTCTTAGTGAACATGATTCACCCTGGAAGATGGAATTCGTATGGCGTGAAGGAGACTGAGAATCAAATACTTCACCCAGTGGTCAGAGGAACTTGGTCCAAGTTGTTGTGCCTTCTCCAGCCTCAAAAATCATTTAGTTTCCCCCTCACATTGCCTGCAGCACCTGTGCTCAGGGTAGCTCAGCTCTAGCCCTTGGCTGCTTCCTTGTTTCCCATTTTATGTGTCCTGTGTTCCCATGCACCTTCCAACAGGTGTGTCACTGTTCTCCTGCTAATCCCCATGTCACTGGTAAACTGTATCAGGATGAAATCAGACCTTCAGAGTGATTGTCTGTCCTGCCCCCAGGCCTGTTTTGGTGTCACGATGGTGCTGGTGTCTCAAAAGCCTGAGAGTCGCTTTGGAAGGGGCTCGGAAGCAAGACCTGCAGATCTGGATGGGAACTAGGCTTCTCTGTCTTCAATCACTTTTGTATCTGTGCCTTTTGTTTCTTTAAACTTGAGGTCAGGTACCTGCTCAGCTTGGCACTGAAGCTGGTTGATCAGTTAAGGATTATTAGAAGGTTAGCTCACTCTCAGCCTATCTCAAACTCCTTCAAAGCAGAGGAAACCAGGTCAGGAGGAACTAAGCTTTAGAATTTGCAGGGATGCCTACTGGCTGGCTCTTAAAATCTCTAGTTCTGTCCCCAGACTGTTTTCTGGAAGTCTCCAGTCACTGTCCTAAACCAGCAGGCATCTCAGATGCCAGGAAAAGTGGAACCTTGAAGTCCAGCCAGGACAAGGTCAGCTTCCAAGCCCTGAGTGCTGACAGGGCAAGTCTTGGTCAACCAGATCAGGGCTCGGGACTCCACCACAGTGAGCAGGAGCTGAGCATGCCCTCCCACAATGCAAACCTCTAACCTGTGCTTGCCTTCCCTCCTCTATGAAAGCCCAAGGCTCTGCCTGAGGATGAAGGTTCCTGAAGCTCTCTGAGCTCCGCTGAACACCCACACTGACATAGCTCCTTTCCTGCCCTTCACCGCAGCCAAGACTGTCACCTCAAAACTCAGGTAACAGATTCGACCTCTGCTTTCCAGAAAAGCCTGTGTAACTCGACATTTTTTTTTTACCTTCTTTTTGTCCTTCACTCTTGCACCATCTGTGGCTGGCTGGTGTCTTCTCCACAGCACGCTACTAGTTAGGAATTTGTTTTCTTCTTTAAGTACAGAAATGTCCAGATTGTCTATTTTCTATTCCACTCGGCTCTGCAGTACTGTTTTGTGTAATAGCTATTTTGCTGAAGTTATAAAATCTACCACAAAAATTTTTACATATTTCTTTCATAACCTCTTAATGTGTGGAATGTTTGGTAATTTTTCCTCTTTCCTTACCAAAATTGGTAACTGGTGGGTGCTTTTTACATTTGTAGAGTTTAAGTCTTTATCAAAACTTTTTAAAATGTTATTTTTCCTTTCATGTTTCTATTTATGTACTTTTTTCAGTACTGGGGATTAAACCAGGACCTTCACGCTGAACTATAAATGTACTACATGCCCAGTCTTTTATATGTTCTTTATTTACTTTGGGGTAGACTCCCCAATTCACTAAGTTAGCCAAACTGGGTTTCAACTTGTTGTCATCCTGCCTCAGCCTACCAGGCATGAGCTACTCTGCTCATCTGTGAGCAATGTTTTACTTAATGTAAATATTTATAGTAGCTTTAGCATTGATTAATTTTTCTGTTCCTGTGCTCTTCAGATGGAAATTTTTGGTACTGATTACAACCATTTCTTGAAAAATTGTGCATGTTTTCCTCCATACCATGGCCAGGATTTATTCTGTGATATTCTGTAGCCACCCTAACTAAGGTGAGGTAGTAACTCCTCAAATTTGACTTCCACTTGAAATTCCATCAATTAAGGTGGAAAAAATGTACATGCTTCTCTCTATTTATAGAGGAAATTAAAACAAGTAAGTTTCCCTCTACCTCTTGCCAATCTTTACTGATATATGTCTCTGGATTGAAATGCACAATAACTGAAAGAAAAACGAGTGATCACAGGTAAACAGTTGATAGATAGATAGATAGATAGATAGATAGATAGATAGATAGAATATTCAGAGAATTCACTTTGAATTCAAGCTTATCTAGTATCGTCAGCTGAAAGAGGCCATGAAGCCATCAGTGGGAGATAGTAAGGAAAGTGCTGTCAAGGTCAAGGCTTCTCAAGTACCGGCAGCTTAGGACTCTGCAGTGGTCAGATCTGAGAGTACCCCGCACAGACAGGAAACCACGGAATCCTGGGCCTTCTCTTTCGTCAAGTAGTTTGGCTTACTAGTGGGTAACTTTCCTTTCTTCTAGAGCTTTTCTTATGTTTTATAACTGAAAATTAAGCTCAAAATAATTATTACTTTAAAGAGGTTGAGGCTGATTTTAAGGAATCCTAAATTCTACATGCCTACATGCTAATTAGCTCTTGTTTGATTTTGCTGAGATTTTTTTTTTTTTTTTTTGAGAACTGGTTTAATGTTTTCTTGCATATGTGTAGCACATATGTTATGATTTCTTCTTCTGGGTGGGAAAATACAACTTTTTAATAAAATAAAAGTTTTCTCTTTATTTCACCTACTTAGGGTTTGGCTTTTGACATAGGAAGATTATTAATCTTTAATAAAAATTTGAAATTCTTTAAACAATTTTTATGATTGGCTTTCTAGTTTTCTATCAGATATTGTATATTATTGTATTATTAACCAGTAGAAAAAATTTAAAACTCAAATCTTATTTTTATGACACTATTTATTTTCCTCACATGTGAATGTAGCATTCAATTCTCCAAAATAAGTTTAAATTATAAAGGACATCTTTTGCTTTAAAAAATGAAGTGGAAAAGCCTGTAGCATTATCCCCATAAGTAAGTTCCTGGCTTTTGAGTTAAAAAAAAATTATCCTTCAATTTCCATTCTGTTCTTGTGGTGAAACACTATGTTGCTTAAACTGTTATGTTTGACCTGTGCTCTTGTGTTGTTATATTGTCTTTTATCTCAGTCTCCTTTATTGTTATTATTTTTTAATTAAGGGAAAATAAATTTGAAAATAGCAGGATATATTATAGTAACCACTTTGATTTCCTATTAACTTGATTTGAAGCCTTCTATTGCTCTCACTATCTCGTTTTGACTGATTTTACTCTATTCTGTTTTGCTTTATAGTACCAAATTTGAGAGTATAGGCAACTACTTTGAAGACAATAAGATTCACTATGATGCCCGTTCTGGTTTGACTATTATCTTCTTTTGAAGTCCTGTAATGTCTCTAGTGTTTCAGTATTATTGGTTTTGTTCTGTACTGTTTTGTTCAATTTTATTATAACTGATGATATAGGCAATTCTTTTTAAGATAGCAAGAGGCAGTACAGTAACCAATGTTGATCACCTTGTATTCTGTTTTTACATCATGTACTATGTCCATCCTTTTGATTTGACTGACTCTGTTTTGTTATGTCACATTGATTTTATTCTCTTCAAAAAAAAGTAATAAAAACTGTGGGAGTAATAAAACCCAAAATGTGTAATTGTTATTGTAAGAAAAGAGAGAAAAAGAAAGTGCTCTAAAGGATGTAACTGCATGTATATTTAAGTGCATAAGATAGATAACCATATTACTGAGGTTTTTGTTGGATCATTGAATAGAACTGTTAGTGGTCTCACTGTTTGAATGTCCACTTTGTATGCTTTAATTTTCTAACTTGAACAACTATTTCTAAGATGACAATATGTAATCTATTAACTAGTGATTTCTTACTGTTCATTTTTTTTGAAATTCTGTATTACTTGTACCCTTTTCCTGTTTTTTTCTTTTCTGTTCTTTTTCTCTTTAAATAAATTTTAAAAAAAAATTTCCATTCTGTTGAGCATTTTACACATCAATAAGTAAACTTTAAAAACCTTCTCAAGTTTTATGGAGAAAACCATACTATTTCCAGCTTAGTGAAATAATACGATGAATAACTAATGTTTTCCTGTTAGCTAGATTTACCTTCCTTGTAAAAATTCTTCTTCATCTTGACATAGCATTTTAACTCTGTTTGCAAGTTCTGAGATGCTGGACCAAGGCCACTGGCACAGAACCTTCTCCTTCACTCTCCTTTCCAGACTGAATAGCCACATTTCGCCTCTTGTGATGAATTTCACCTTCGCGTCATCTCTGGAGCGCTGTGTGCACCAGTAAAACCATACACCTTTGAAATACATGTAGGATTCTTGCTTGAAAATCCGTGCTGGCTGACTTTTTGCAGAAGTTTTTGAATAAGTTTCTCAAATGTTTTTTCATCGCAAATGTCTTTTCTACATAGACTGAATTATGTCATACTAAAATTTCATAGGAATTACCTTATTTCATTTTCATTTCTGATTTCATTTTCAATGAAAATGAAATTTTATTTGAACTAATCTGTTGTTTTCTCAGTAGAGGGGGGTTGACCCAGGGCTGTCTCACCAGCATTTTTAATGTTTGTTTTGAGACAGGGTCTCATTGTGTTTCTACATTGGGGTTAAAGAGTTCTAATCTATGTCTGCTTCCTACACTACTGGGATTAGAGACCTGCCTCACCACACCCTACTTAAACTTTCCTTTTAAATAAATCAACTTGGAATTACTATTTCCCGCTTATCAGGCTAGCCCTGGGTATTCATGTTTCCAAACTTTTTTTCATAATATACCTAGTGATTTATCTGTATTGCTAAAAATTTAAAGATCATTATGATGATTTGTTTTGTAGTTCTGTCAATTCTCTCTCCAACATTAGTTATAATTTAGCCTTACTATTTCCTTCCTTCCATATTTTACTTTTCTGTTTCCTCTGCTCATGAATTGAATATATTATTCCTTTATTTTAATCCTTTCCTTTGTACCCCCATAAGTATTTTCTTCTTAAATTGTTTTCTTTTTAACCTCATAGATGCTCATTGGAGAATATTCAATAATATATTAATTTTTAGAATCTGAAAATTTGAATTTTTATGTCTTTAGAATCCAAGCTAGATTAATAGTTGTACATGTTTCTAATACACATGAATTTTTTAAGTTTCTTTTAATACAATATGCATATCTTATTACATTTGAGAGCTGTTTTTCCTCACTTCAGTTAACTTAGAGACTCTCTGTGTGAAAACAGGCTATCAAAAACATTTAAGCATTTTATTGAAATGCTGAAGTGTTATTTTTAAGGAGTATATTCACTGTTACTGAGAAAAGAAAATAAGCACATGCACAAACTATTTCACACGTTTTCATCCTTCATGTCACACATTTTACTCACACACTGCCATCTGTTATCTTACTGTTCTTTGGACTGAAAGCATTAACTTTCTGTTTAGTTCCTGTTCTAACTTCTACAGCTCCTACTTCGTGAAATGGGTGCTGTGTTATTTGGTGCACTGGAGTTCATAACTGCTGGGTCGTCAGTTAGCATTATGCTTTTTAAATAGTAAAATGTTTACAGTGTTTATTGTTCTGACTTCTTCTTTCCTGGTATGGGGATCACATCAAATGTTTTCCAATTGTTTGTATTAACTTTTCTAATTTGACTCATATCAGTTCACTTTTCCTCAATTCATAGTTGCTTTGTCTTATAAAAAGGGTCAAATTGGCTGCTTAAATGAATTATATTTTCTTCCATGTGAGTTAAGCAAATTAGCATTTATGAAAATAGCTGACACAATTAGCCTCAATATGTCATAATATGATAGGTGCCCAAAGATACTGTGTACTCATATTTGTTATAATTTTTCCTTCCTATGATTTTCTTTGATTTTACTTGTAATTCATTTTATGTATGTAAAATGCAACTAGATGAATTTAATTATACCTGTGATACTACAGTCAGCTCGGTTTTTAGTCTTAGTGTCTACCTTTGTTTCATTGTCTCAAATCACATTCTTTGTCTGTCATCTTCATCCTGTCACATATTCATAAATTTTTACAGCACTTTTCTCTCTTGCGCTCTTCCTCCAATCTAAGTTGTTATTTCTACTGAATAAGCCATGTGCTGTTTCTGTGTTATTTTTCTCACCCCAGGCCAGCTTTTAAACAATCTTAGATTTACAATGGAGCTGATTCAATACTTGCTGTGACCCGCCTCACCTCACTCATCTCTCGGTGGATGAAACATTTCCATTAAATTCCTTAGAAAGTTATTCTAAAAGTGTTTCTTGGCGTTAATGAAGTGCAATTTTAAACCACAATGAGATAAGACTACTTATATTGTAGGATGGAGTTTTAAAAAGACGAAACTGCTGAGCTCTGGCACGCATGTGGGATAATTTTTAAACATTTCAAATGGATTGAAAATGGTGCAGCTGCCTTGGAACAAAGTTTGGCTGCTTCTTAGAAAATGAAACACACATTTGTTATGTAACCCAGCAGTCACACAGGTAGCCCTTCCATAAGAGGAATAAAAAACCAGCAGCGAAAAACATGTTCGGGGTATATTTTTTTGGCTTTTTATTTCTATATCCAACGACAATTGTTTTGTTAATTTCAATCAATTTAAATCAATCTAAAGAGAATTTATTTACTTATATTATTGGGACTGAATCCAAAGTAAAGATTGTTTTAAAATCTTATGCTTTTATCACTGGCATATAGATACTGACATATTTTGATCTTATCCAACTAAAGTACAACCAAGTGATTTCTTTGAATAATATGGACAGAGACATTTTATTAGTTTTCTGTGTGTCACCTGTGAAGCCAAATAATCAGAGGAAAGGATTGATCTGCTTTAAGCTGCTCTCCAGACTCCATGAGCTCTACTTCAAGTCATTCTAGCTCTTCATGGCCCAACTGGAGGCTGGAGATTATTAACTCCATGTACCTCTGCTTCCCTGTTGGGAATAATATTTGTATTATTAGCCTCACAAGTGGCCTAAGGTCTACACTCAGCTTGGAAGATTCTCAGCTTCTCTATTGGAAGGAGAAGCCAACAGGCAAGCCTAGAATTCTCAGTCACTTCCAGGGAAAATGAGCCCCGAAAACTGGACTCATCACTCTGGTTTCCTACTTCTTGTTAATCTCAGGCATATTATTCATCATTCACTCAAATTAATATTACTTGCTATGGAATTAATGGAAATTAATATGTGACGAGATTCATGCAACGGGAGTATCAGTGTCCCACTTACAGCATTGCCAGATTTCAACGGTGAGTCAAATCATGGGGAAAATGCACAACCAACCAAAAACATTCTGCAAAATGGCTAGCCAATAATGGTAAAAGATGTTAAGGAGAGATAATATATAAACATTCAAAGTGATCACAGTACCGTTCCTCTGGGATAGCTGGGTGTAAAATGAAACATAAAGATCTAACATTTCATCCTCTGGTACATTCTGCAGAAATTGTTAGCTTCATAAGAGATGAGCTGTCTGGAATTGTGTGGCTCCCAAAGGAAACTTCCCTCATTAACAATCCTTTTCAGGCTAGGGGTGTAGCTCAGGGGCAGGGTATACAGAAAAACATTTATGAAGCCGTGGCTTTGATCCCATGAATCACAGTCAGAATTAATAATTATAGTAACAATAATTCATCAAATGACTTTTTCTATTAATATGTTCAGACAGTAGAAAATGAAAAACATACTTTTTCATATATTTCTTAGTAGTTTGTTAGAAACAGGACAGCATGAGAGATTATCGGCTTTTCATAGGTCTCCTGTCTCAGAATAAATTCATCAAAGGTGGCATTTTGAACTCACTCCAAGCAAGTCACCCTGCACGCATATTAGCCTCTGGTGCTCCCAAAGTAGAGTCCTGGACAGAATAAAGAGATCCAACTGCAGACAGCCATTCCAAATGCAAGAAGAGGGAAATTCTCAAGGGTTAACTAAGTCAACCCAGTAAATCCTAACACAGGTGATATCCATATGCACAGAAATATGAAAACTTACCCAAAATAGGTTCGGTTGTAATTGTTAGAAGGCACAAGGAGTGTTAGCATTTATATGAAGGTCAGCAGGGGAATAAGTGAATTGTTAGAACTGGGGATTTAGCTCAGCGGTGTAAGCACCTGCCTGGCAAGCACAGGGTCATGAGTGCAATCCCTGGTACCAAAATAAAATAAAATTAAAAAGATTAAAAAAATAAAGCACTTAAAAATTAAATAAATAAATACATGAATTGTTTCCCAAGGATATGAAACAGATAATGTCACCCATAATAATGGTATGAACCTCAAGTTCCCTAAATAAAAGCAGTGATAGAAACAATGATTCAATGATTCAGGGAGAAGGGGTATTGGAAGTGAGGAGACTGCATCTGAATCATCACTGAGATGTTGTTCTTTTACTGTTACCCAGAATTAGCTGTGTTTCAAAACAAATAAGCCTGGTTCCCAAGGTTCTGAAAACATTTCATTGAGTTTTATTTATTTGATAGTTTATTAAATTTTAACAGCTAGTAAGGTCTATGCTGAGTTAATCATGACATGTGATCCACAGATTAACATCTATAAAAATGTGGGTTGAACCTGTGTACTCTGGTGCCCATCACATCAGGCCATGGGTATATCCTCAACTCACGGGGTGACCTATCCATGTAGTTAAGCATTTCACAGCTCAGTATAGAGGATTTTAACCCCAAAAGAACATTATTTTGATGGAGTTTCTCAAAAACATTATCTCAAATGAACAAAATATGTTTCTTCTATTCAATATTTCTTATAAAGTTGGAAAATTCTAAAGAAATATTCGCAGAGAAATTTTAAATGACCCTTTATTTTTTTAAAGAGTATATGATAACTTGCAAGAAAGCAAATTCTTAGAATAAACCTGTACTCTGAAGAAAATTCAGAGAGCTAAAAAGCCAATCTAATTAAACCTGTTTTCCAGATATAAATAGGAGCATTTTTTTAAAAGTTATGCACACATGTACCTTCTTCAAGCTATCATCTTACTACAAGGCAGATCCATTCCTTCCTGATATTTTTACTTGTTTTCATGATTCACGCACATTCTGATTCTTAGAAATATTTGTCTTTACAAGTGAGTCTTTTCTGAGAATGAGAATCTTTCAGGCCACTGTCTTCCCCCGGACCCAGGAGAGAACAAGGCTTTTCAGAGATGAGGCTTGAGTGCTGCCTGTCCTCACAGTAGAGGCTCCCAGCAGATTTCAGTTGATTCCATAATATTTTTGAGAAGATACTTTATTTCTTCTTTATTTACATGCTGCAGATTAAAAGAAATTGTGACTCACTTGGCAAAAACAAAACAGACAAAAATAAAACAGAAGATAATAAAATGAGAGTGGAAAAAACTGCCATCAAATAATTCAAACCCAAGGATATATTTCCAGAAAAGACAATAGAAGAAGAAATTTTGACATAAACAAAATATGACCTGCATAGACCTTTACCTAGAGGAAATACTGAAAGGTATTTTCCTGGCAAGAGAAATGTTATTTAGATGGAAAGTTTGAGAGAATGGAACAAGGAGCAAAGAAATCCATAAATTCACTTGGCCTTACTGGCCTTAAACTCGGGTCTCTAACCTCCTGTCCTGTGCTGCAAGATTTCCTGTAACACTTTGTCCCTGAATACTGTGAGATAAAGCATTGTATTTTCTTCTTCCACATGAAAAATCCCCAGTCAGCTCTGCTCTCCAACTTGAGAACTGTTATAGCTATATTTCCATACGATTGGTGAAATCTACTAAAACCATTAGCAAGGCCCATGCAGCCCTGTCCTTAGCTCTGACTGTCCCTCTCCACAGGTGCTCCTGAGAGCAGAGACAAGAAGGATTTTCCAGTCTTGCAGAGGATTTTGATAATGCACCACAGTATCTGAGGGTTCTCCAAGCCCATCTGTAATGTTTAACTCATGTACAACTCATGCTGCAAAACACAAGAACCGAATTCCTAACCCACTGCCAGCTGGGTGCAGTCTTGTCAGTGCTCTTCCTAATTAGTAGAATCCAGTGCCTCCAATGCCCAGCAATCCAGCGATTTCACAGCAACACTAGTGAGCTGCCACCGGATTCTTGGATAACTCATTCTGGAATTATACAGCTAGGTAGGCAACATCGGAAAGTTGCCAACTCATACTTATTTCTTCCAGGGTAGTTTTTCTTCCTCAAATACTTGATTGCACTGGGCTGAATGCTAGCTTTCCCCTATGTAAAAGTAAAATAAATTATAACACTTGAAGCACAATTTGTACCTTAAAGAATAATAATTTTGTTATTCAGCCCTTGTAGTACTTAATCATCTTACTAAGTACTTTAGGGATAGAAGAGAAATAATTAGTGAAAAGAACATGATTTTAATTACTTGCCCCCAAGGTCTTTTTATCTTTCCAATAGAAACATAGAATTGAGTACTATCTATGCCTTAAAAATAAATGTATCACCCTGCCCAATACCGTGTAAATTGATTTATGTGGTTGTTCCAGTTTCTCATCAAAATAATGACTTCTTGAAGTAAAAAATGATAAACTGATAATTTTTCTCTTTAACTTAACCAATAATAATGTCATTTACCATCAGATTAAAATGTGCCCACTAAGTGTACAAATTCTCTGCATTGCATCTCCACTCAAGAATTCTCTCCCCTTGATCAACAGTGCGTTACGCTGATTTCTTGCCTCTGACAGGAGTGTCCTTTCTGTTAGATGTGTCTGGGTGCTTTAAAATTAGTAGCCTTTTTCTTGTACAGAATATTTGAGTTGCATTACAGTTACCACAAGAAAAGACATGGAAGGCAAATGGAGTTAGATGATTCATTTTACAAAGAATTCTCTCATGTATATTTGAAAGCCAAAAAAATATATATCAATCGGTAGAGTTAATGAAAAACTCTCAGATATACCATGACATGTGGCTTTCACAACACCCATGTAAAGCTCACGATGTTCTCTCTCAGGGCCTCCAACCCTCACTTCCCATGCAGCAGGAAGATCTGTATTCTTTATGTATATTAATCAGCATGTCATTATAGAGCAAAATAGAGCTGACCATGTATTTAAAGCTTCTTAAGTTTTAAAGAGCCTTAGTTCACAAGACATAGTTCCAATGTATATTTTTCATAATTCTCACAAAAAACACTCTGGATTCAGCCTTGGGGTCCTGATGTTGCATTTGTAAACAGAATATATATTTTTCCTTCAACATTAGTATTTTAACTGTAAAACCAACACACATAAAAGTGATAAAAGTGTAGAGAATTATTTCAAAGATATATAGTCACACAGTCTCCATTCCTTTCTTATTTATACCCTGAGTTTATTCAAAAATCAAGCAAAAGAAATATCCACATCAATTCAGAGATTTTGTTTTCTTTATATGCTATTTTCACCAAATTTAGATTTGGCATTATGTTCTCAAGTCTATAAAAGAACACATACAAATGTATATGAGAATAAAATCTGTGTTAATTATTAGCATGCTGTTTGGGGTCTTGTCTACTGTATTCCAAGTTGCTTCTTTTATGACATCTCAAGGGAGTAATTTCCCTTCACATCTTTGTACTGCTTTCCTGAGGAAGTGGTTTGTTCTCCTCTGGAGGGCTCATTTCTTGCTCTTGCATTTATAACAATTATGTAAGACCTTGTGATAGTCCTCACCTCATTATCTTTACCATGAATTTCTTTCTATATTTTAGCCTCGCAGCATTTTGTTATTACTCTTGTAGTTTACACTGCATTTATTGTTTCCAAAATTTTGATATGCACATAAAAGTACAATACATTATCAGCCTTATTATTCTCTAGCAATCAATAAGCCCAGAAAGATTACAGAGCACATCCTCCTGGGGAATGCGGTCATAATTAAAACCTAACTTGGACTCTGAAATACAGCCCTGATTCCTCTTCTGCCTGGGAGCTGGAAAGCGAGTTGCTACAATGCCAGAAACAGCAGCAACAACAAAACCCAGCTGGACAACCTGCACAACGTCAATATGTTCTGAAGCTAACAGAAGCAGAGAGCTACAGGGCAATCCAAAAGCTGAAACCTAAGGACAGGCAGGCGTGAAGAGCAGCAATCCCAAGGCAAAGACAGCTGGCAGAGAATAAGCAGCTAAAATTTCAGGGAATTGCCCAAGTCTGGCTGTTTGCTCCATGATCACTAAGAAGTCCTGGGGACTCAAAGAGTATCTGCTCACTCCTGCCATCTGCTCCCACTCCCTCTCACCTCTAACGCAAATAGAATAAGCATCAGAGGAGAAGAGCAGTGTGCCCTCCTATGATTCAGAAAAAGACTCATTGTTGGTGGAAGATACCAAAAGAAAAGAAAAATCACTCCACACCAATGGAAGGAGCAGGAACACTGTGACCCAAGATGGGCTAATATTATCACAGGGTTTGTATCAGTAGGGAGAAACAGGAAGCTCTATCTAACACCAGAACAGCCCCAAACACTTGGCACCCTCGTTGGTCCTTGGGAAGGTGGGAGAAAATTGCCGTGCAGACTCAGCAGGCACCCAAGCTAATGAGAACTGCAAGCTGTAGACAAGCAAAAACACCTCGCTTCCAGGGCTGGCAGGCAATGATCAGGAAGCATCGTAGGCTGTGAGTGCAGGCCCTACAGGTAGAATGTGGCAGTCACAGCTGCACCCTCATGAGAGAAAAGAAAACCTGAACAAGCTGAAAACCATGAGCTCTTCTTAGATCCCTTGGAGAAGAATCACAGGACAAACCACAGCCCTGAATCCTGAGGAAACAGGTATTCTAGAAGCTGTGCCCAGCAGGGACTGAAGCGCTGGGCCCGAAGTCAATCTGTGGGCCGTACAGCTGTGACTCAGGAACTGAAGTCCACATGAGAGGACGGGAGGTCCCTCAACAGACGAACGGATGAGCAACCTGCTGCACCCACGTGAGCTGTGAGAAACGAGGTCTCTTGCAAATGGGAAGAGGACCAAGAGGCAGAGAAGAGGGGAAGCAGAGTAAGACTTAAACTGCGTTACGTGTGTGCACCAGTGTCCCAGTAAACGTAATTGCTATGCACGGTAAACGTGTACTAGTAAAAATAAATATTAGAAAATGAAGTATCAGACAGATTCTAACATGCATATATGAAGCAAAACATCTGAATGTATAAATGTTACATGGACTATGATTCCAAACGCAAGAAGTGGTCAAAGATTCAAAGATCACTCAGGGGAGTTCAAAATCTATGATTAATTGGCTAAAAATCTGTGATGGAACATTGGAAAGTAGGTGTAAAATAGTGAATTATTAATTTTACCAGATAATGAAAACTGCAAAAAACATGCCAAAAAAGGTAGAAATAAGTATACAAGATTAGAGATTAATTTTTTCATAAGTTTATCAGTAGTCTCAAATTTGTTAAGAAAAAATAAATGAATTTGAAAACAGAACAATAGTAATTACCTAAACTGAAAGACATAAACAGAAGCACGAGGAGTGTTCTCAGTAGAATCTGCAGCACTAGACAACAAAAAATGTTCTGCTGTTTTTAGAAAACCAGAGACAAAAGGGAGACGAGGTACAGAATAGTAAATAGTTGGGAATTAAAAAAAAAAAAAAAAAAACTACTGAGAGATAGGGAATCACAGCCCCAAGAGTTTCAGAGATTATCAAGGGGGAAAACGCTATATCCACAGCATCCAAAGAGTTACAAAGTGAAGAGAAAGCTCAAAGACAGTGAAAAAAAAAAGATGTCCTACATACAGAAAGACAAAGATCAGGAAGAGAGCCCACTTCTAGTTAGAGATTTTAAAAAACAAATGAAAGGAAGGCATTCTACAGTTCTGAAAAGAAAACCTTCAAAGCTAGAAATCTGTTTTCAGTGAAAATGCCTCTCAGATGAAGGTGGAATAAAGAAGCAAATTAAAGCATGATATTCACTTCCTGAAGATATAAATTAATCTAATATTAAAGACTTTCATCAGGAGAAATAAAATATTATACATACACTCAGGTTTGCACAAAGTGAAGAGCTTCAGAAACAGTACACATGAAGAAAACTTGAAAATGGCTGTTTCTTAGTTTTAATTGATTTAAATTAGTTAATATTTATTTAATAAACAGTGCTAGCAGTGTTTTGAGCAGTATTTTACAAACTCTACATGAGCACTTCTGACAACCCAAGCATGGTGTGAGGCAGTAACCGAGAGAGTATCACTGTAAAACTAAATTATAGGTGAGGTGATGTAATATTTTTGAAATGGATAGTAAAAAATTAAATTTTTACTATAAAGTTTAAGAAAATACTGAAAAGAAAAGATCGATAGCTAATAAGGGATACCTGGGGTAAATTAAATCATAAAAAAGTATTCCATGAGTCGAGAAACAGTCAGTAAAAGAAAAAGAACAAAATAGATGAAAAATCGCTAGTAATTTGGTAGGTTTACATAAAATTATGATAACTAATTTCAATTTAAATTTAAGCATAAACATTAAATAACAAACCTTTACTAATGAAGTAAAAACATAAGACTAAAAGATGTGTACAAGCATCTTTGAATGTTTATATATAAATGCAATTAAAAACTCCATCATGTTAACATTCAACTGAGAAAAGATAAGGAGACTGAGCTTTAGAACAGTGACGTCGCAGGTGTAAAAGAAGAATATGCATCATGATAAGGGCACTCCATTTGAAGAAAGCTAGCCATGCTAAATCCTAAGTCTCTGTCAGGTAGCAGAGTTTCCACATACATGAAACAAAATTGTATAGAATTGAGAGGGTAAATAAAGCCATCCATACATAATAATAATTGGAAATTTTAACACTCATTTCCATTTCTAAAACAACTAGTCAGCTTAAAGACAGGAAAGGTTTACTTTGTCTCACAATCTGCATGGGTTCAGTGATGACCAATTACCCATATTATCCTGGGGCTGATGGAGAGGAAGTACGTCATGGCTGCCGTGCACAGTAGACCACACTGCTCACCACTAGGTAGTCAGGAAGCAAAAGGAGGAAGAGAAGAAGAGCCAGGCTCCCAGCACCCCTCAAGGGCCCCTCCCTGTGACATCACTTCCTCCCAAGAAGCTCCTGCCTCTTAAAGGACCCACCATCTCTAGTTGTGCAAGCTTGGGTTCTTGTGGGACACTTATCCAAACCCTAGCAACACATTTCTGTAGTAATCACCAGCATGTGTTAATAGATGCTTATTAAGAAGAGAAAACCTGAATGACACCATTGACTCATTTTCCACTCAACCACAGGGAGTTATGTTTTATTTCATGAGGATTTACGACATGGATCTCAGTGCAAAAAGGGAAAACTTTAAAGGTGTTCAGGTTTTATTCCACACAAAGCGTATTTTTCTGAGTGTAAGGAAACTAAACTAGTTATGAGCAACAGAAATGTGCATGGAAACTCTTGAATACTGGGAAATTAAACAACATGCTTCTAAATAACCTTGATGTCCACACACTAAAAGTATTAAAAACAAGGCACTTATGACACAGGCTACCATGAGCATCCACCAGTAATCTCAAGTTAATGAGAATTCATTTACCCTGTGGCTTTGACATCTCCCACCTCATGGGCTTTGGCATCATGGCTGCAACTCAAAATTCCACATAAGGATAAAGACTCCTCCCTCCAAAAGAAAGGAAGTCTTTTGCCCCTCTTTGCATCAGTTCTAAGAAGCTGCTTCCTTCTTGAAGAAACCTAAGTAGACACTGGCACCTGGCTTCTTCAGGAACAGAATGTTCAATCACGGGCATTATTTTAAGGGACAGTAATGTCTTTTCATCCAAAGTACCTTTTCCCGTGGTCCCACTATCCATGTTCAGCAATGGTCTACAAATGCATATTAATATTCATCTTGTCTCCTTCAAGAGAGACATGGTATTTGCATAACTTTTTACAGCACACTGTTGTAACTATTCTGGTTTATTATTGCTAATATCACACTATGTCTAATCAATTAAACTTCATAAATATGCATATATAGGAGGCATGCAGTACACAAGGATCAGTATCATCTGTGCTTTTAAGCACCTGCTGAAGGCCTGCCCACAGAATAAGTGGCGAAGATGCCATGTGAAATCCGCAGGTCGATGATCTTGGGGCTATGCCATTCCATGCATTTGCCAGCTTCATAGCAGAGTGCCCTGAAAAGGTTGAAACTCATATAAACAGAGAAATACTGCAAAAAGTAGATGCGTGCAAATTATACCTCACTAAACCTGACTTTAAAACGCACACTACAATGAATTCTCTTTCAATTTTTTTTTATTTTTTATTTTACAGAGCACGCTAAGGCTTTTATGCTCCAGAAACAAAACATTCCTCTGTAAGGAATCTTTTTCAGAGACTGCTGAGCTCCCCTGGTCACTGCACATATAAAAAGAGACCGAGGTTAGCAGTCTCGTCAATTCTGGCTCTGAATCCAAGGTTTTCAGTTTTGCCATAAGGTGTGATCCTGTTTTCGGATAAAATCATTCTATTCTGGGGAAACGCTGAGTGTTTCTCTGCAATGAAGAGAGCTAGCTGAGCAAGATAAAGTTAAAACTGATTTTTTTTTTCTCATTGGAAATGCTACAAAATACTTTGCAGTACAGTGATTCCAAAGCACAGGAAGTAGGTATTATTATTTCCATGTTACTCAAGATTTTTAATTTTACCAGCATGTTCACAATGCCCCAGAGCCTTCTTTTGAATCATGCGTGTATCTTCAGTGACTTACGTCGGTGAAAACCTACATTATACTGTGCATACTGTGTATTTTCTAAGTGTGTACATTGACGCTGTACCCTGGAATCAAAGAGACCACGTAAGGTACTTTTCACTTCTGTGTATCTCTTACCACATCTAATGAGGGCTAAATCACAAAAATTTCACAACTCAATAACAAAAACAGCAGCATACACACTGCATTTTTTCAAAGGGATTTCTGGTATAGGTGAATAATACAAACAGTATGATTTTGAGATCATTGATATATCTTTTTTATTTAATTCATTAAAATATTATAGTTCCACACCAAATCAGTGTTCTAGTGACACATCATTGTAAATACCCCCAGAAACAAGCAGTAGGACCACCTTCACCCTGAAATAACCCTGTTATCACAGCTGCTAGCAGGAATGTTTGCAATCCCTACTACACGCTCCTTATGCCAAAGGAGTGCTGTGTTTTACTTCCGTTAGTAATCTCTAGCAATTTTTTGTCTATGGCTATATAGATATATCTTTTCTCTATGTATGTTTAAAAGAAGTGTCCACTAAAGAAAAATTATTCTTAATAATAATGTCTACTTTCAATATTTTCATTTGAAATTTGAAAAACATGCCAGATATTTTCATGCAGCCTATATTTGTGTATATTTGGAATAAATAGTATGTTTTTGACACATCGCTACAGATTCTATATTTTCTTTTTGGGGGGCTCTGGTACCAGGAAATCGATCTCATGGCCTTGTGCTTGCCAGGCAGTTACTAGCACCGTTGAGTTAATCCCTAGCCCCAGATTACACATTTTCAATTTAAAAATAAATTTTAATATGATAATTAAAAAACCATAAAAATTCTTATTGGTATGTCACAATCAGCAATAACAGCATGTGCTATTTTCTTCCTTTCTGTGTATGTGCACAAATGCATAGTGTTTGGATAACTGGAATTTTTAAATCTTAATTCATTTTTAGGGCTCAGTGTATGTTTCTCACATCATCATATGAACTTTCTCTTATCAAAATGAAATTTCACCATTTTATTTGAAGATATATTTAAACAAAAATCACACTCCGGGTACATTTGGTTAGTCAGAAATGAGTTTTGCTATTAAAAGTACTATGATAAGAATGTGTTTGCATACAAAATCGTATTAGCGTTACTTCCCAGCTCCCACGCAGTGAGGGGTCCCCTCCACCACGCCCTCTGCCTTGCCGCTTCCACCTGGGAGAAAGCCAAGGTTAGAGTGAACCTGCTGGTACCGTGAGTCAAAGTGAACCTCTCCTCCTCCTAACTGCAGCTATCAGGTATTTTGCTCCAGCAACAGGAAACTAACTAATACAATTGATAATGATTTGCACCTATATTTTACACTGGAATGTGTTGTGGCAATTTTATGTACTTATCATGAAAATGCTTTTAATCAATTATTTTCCATATGACTATCTTTATAGTTCTTAAACAGTAAAGAATGTGGATACGTGCCATCATTGCATCTACTCCATATTTTGAAATGTGAAACGTTTTTACTAATATCACATAGAATATTCCATTAGCTACACCTTTGTGTTCTTTCTTTGATTTGTTTTTAGCAATAATTTTCAATGCTGGTATCTTAGCTCAAAAAATGCAATTTAGTTAATTTATTTAATGTAAAAATCTGTTTTTGCTTTGTGGAAATTGTAAATTATATACCCATTCACACCTCTGACAGATCTTCCCTAATAACAGATATTACTTGTATGTAAAATGGATCTAAAATCTTACTGATTGTATATGTTCCTATGTCTCATTTTATCACTTATTTCTTTAGAATTTATATACAATGAGCAGTTAAATGAAATGACTGAAGTTGTCAGAATGACCCTGTGCATGCATGGTAATTTTTCTTTAATTGTACCTTGGCAATTATTGATCTAGCTACATAGTATTTTCTTTATCCCTTGATGGCATCTAGGCTGTTTTCAAGACTTAGCTATTGTAAATCACAGTACTGCACCCAATATTTATTAGTAAAGCTATCTAGGCCAGGAGTTTCCTTGTTAAAAAGTTTCCTTGCTTGTTGGTCCTGTTTTGTTTTTAAGTTTATTAATTTAGCAGTCCTGGGAGTTGGACCCAGGGCTTTTGAACTGAGCCACATCCCGGCCCTTTCTAAAGATTTTTACTTGGGGATAAGCTCTTGCTATGTCACTTCTAAGTTGCTCAGACTGGGTTTAGACTGGTTTCCAGTTTCAGCCTCCAGAGTGCAGGAATAATAGGTACACACCACCACAACCAGATTGTCTGCACCTTTAATTGTAATTATTTAATGCTTCTAGGCCCCACACGATTTTGTCATTCATTTCTTTACTGACAAGTTGGTTTTTAAGAGATTTGTCCATTTTACCTATGTAACAATTTTGTACACATGAAGTCATGCAGGATATCTTTTTAATTTTTGACTTCCATTATGTTTTAGTGGCACCCTATAGTTGCATCCCTGATGCTGTACATGATGGTTTCTGGTTTTTTTTTTTTTTCCTTATTTTTTTCTGTCTCTTCTTGGTCATTGTTTACCAATTTACATATCTTTTCTAAGACATAATTTTTAGTTTTTTACATCTTCCATTTCTGTTGGCTGGTGAGGTTTTCTAACCTATGGGTTTCAGCTTTTCTTACCTTTCCCTTGTAATTTTTTCCCTCTTGACTTGATATGCTTTTCTTAGACTTGTTTTTGCAACAAACTCTACATGTTTGTTTTTAGTCTGATTTTCTAATATTTTCATTTAGTTCCCAATGTCCTCTTAAATTCTGGTTTGCCTATTTCATTTTTACTTATTTGGAGCATCAGTATTAGTCTAACTCAAATATTTTACATTTTAGTTCTCATTTCACGCTAGCTAACTATTAAAATTTCTGAACTGCTGTGTAATCCAAGGCAGCATGGGATAATACTTACCGATCTTTGGTTTGTTGGTGTGTATGCGTCTGCCATGAACAACAAAGTTCTCCAAACTTAATCATCTGACTGGGACCAGGACTTCTGCTGCTGCTTACTGTGCTTCTGCGAAGACTGCATCTGCCATTGAGTTTAACAGATATACGAGTTGAGTAAAATACCACTTCTGTCACTTAAGCAAATAAGGAGCTCTGATGTACTAAGGAGCTCTGTTGTATGTATCTTCTGTAACATTGCCAATTTGGTGTCTGCTCTTTATATCTGTGCGTGCTCCGTGAGTCTTAAAATAGCTATAAAAACCATTTTGATTGCTTCTGTTGTTATGTCTCACTTTATTGTTTTACTGTAGAGCTTTTATACACTGAGTAGTTAAGTGAAGTCTTGATTCTTATCAAATGAACCTTTGTATGCATAATAATTTTTGCTTTAATTCTACCGTGACAATCATTGATATATCTACTTGAAATTTTCCTTATGCTTTGAATATTTATATTTTTATATCAAGGCACATCTCATAACTCACAAATGCCATAACTTGTTTTTTCAAACATTTGCTCAAGGATTTCATTGGCATTTTTCATGTCTTAAATTCAATCACATTACTTATATTTGAGTGAGCTTATTTCTTGCATTGAATATTTGCTTTCCCTGTCTGTCTTCCTATCTGTCTGTTCTTATGCCTTCTCTTTGATTCAGGTTTGCTATATCATTGAGTTTTCCATATTATAGGCTGCTACTCAGACTTTCTTTTCTTGTGTTTTAAGGTGCACATGAAAAGTGCAAAAATAAATATTAAATATCTTGGAGTCTCAAAAATAATTAGTTTCTTTTTCAGTTAGGGTGATAGAGCCTTTTTCCCTCAGTTCCCCCCTTCCGAGCTGCCCTCCCTGTCCTTGCTCTCCCAGGTGTGTGGGCTCCTGGGATCTCCCCTCCGCCCAGTGCCCCTTCTCCTGGCAGGTGCGTGACTGCCCAGACTGCTCACTCTCACGCTGCCCTCTTTCATCTTGTATTTCTTTACTCCTCGGCCCCGCTTTGCTTCCTCCTGAATAATTCCATTTAATATTTCTTGTAGCTCAATATGCTTGCAGCAGAGTTTCTCTGTACTGTTTTTCTGAAAACATGATAATTTCACTTTGACTTGTGAAACAGTTTTCTGGGCATGGAATTCTAGGCTGACGTTATTTCACTCCATCACTTTGAAGACGCCATTCGGTTGCCTTCAGCTTCCGTTCTGGTCCTCCTGCCCGTGCTAGGACCTCTGGCTTCTGATGTGTCCCAGGACTCAGCATTGCATCTACTTCTTTAGCCGCCTTTACGTTTTTCCTCCGATGTTTGCCTTTCGGCAGTCTTACAGTGATCCATCCAGGGCAGCTCCCGTGTAAATTACTGTGCTTAGCATGTGGATGTTCCTAATTTCAAGACCAGAGGTCACACAGCATGTCTGTAAAATCCTCAGTAATTACCATTTTAAATATTAGTTCAGCTTTCTTCTTGCTCTTTTCCACCTAGATTCCCTTTTAACTTACTCTACAAATTTCCCATGAGTCCTAGTGGCACTAATTACCTCTCTGCACGCTGTGCTCTGAGCATTCCTCCAGTTCAAGCGCCTCCTAGTGAATCATTTTTGCATCCTGATCACTGCCTTCTGCTGGTCAGTCTTCTGATAAACTGAAATAAAGACTAATGAGTCTTTATTTCAAATGCACTGCAATTTTTGTCATGCTCATCTGCTCCTTGGCATTACACAGAGTTCTCAAACCATCTGTGGCATTCTACAGTGCTTTTTTACAGTTCTCGCCTGTACCATCACAACCCTGTACAGGTAACAATAATGCACCATCACAACTCTGAGGTTCATGCCAGTTTCCTGCACTCCTGTGAGAGTGTTTCTAGCGGTGTTTTTTAAATATATGTTTTACGGTTCAATCTGTGGTACTCAGTTTATCACATGCCAGAAAACACGTGTAAAGATACACCGGTCAACCCAGTGAACCCGAGCTTCCCTCCATGGTGAGCAGGAGAAACACAGTGCTTCTACAATGTGACTGGGTGGACCGGAGGCGGTCCCTGTGTTCTGGCATGGCTCTGCCCCGCCTGGCATGGCCTGGTCACACTGTGCGCCTCATAGGGCCCCTGAAGATCTCGCACCTTCACTAGGGTAGTTTCTATTTGGGTTAATCATCTCAAACTTGCAGTCATCGAATCTGGCCAGTGCCTTTGGGACGAGTGGCTGTCCTTGCTCCTGTGTCTCTTGCAGGACAGGATTTCACTGCTCCCACGGCCATGGGGGGTTGGTGCTCCCACCCTGTGGCTGCTCTCAGCCCTTGCTGTGTTGTTTCTCCATCACCCACAGCAGCCTGACGTTCTGTGGCCTCCGGTGCAGCATCCTCGTGGAGATCCCTGTCTGTCTGCCACTCCCAGCTCCAGGGTCTCCCCGCTGACTTCAGACATGGACTCCTGTTTAACTGCACAGCGGGCTCTGTGTCATGCAGATGCTTGCCTGCTAATTGATACTCTGGCCAAACTGAGGGCAGAGCCAGTGTTTGCAATTAAAACTCTTATTTACGTTAATCAAATGCGTCTCAGTATAGGGTAGGTGTCTTTTCCTTCTGAAAGACACAGCCAACTTCTCCTTACAGTATCACTGAACAAATGAACAAGATGTCCCTGCCAGATAAGAATATATTCTCCTTTTAAACTAAAATCAAGTACAAAATTACGATGATTTCCCTCAATAAACCCCTGCTTCAGAGCTACAATTTAAACCATGACTTATGAAAAGTATTGGATAAATCTCTACCATTACTATGCATTTCCACAATTTTCCTAGATAGTCTTAAGTGGGTATTCTATAAATGAACCACAAACAAGTTAATAATTGGTTTTAATTAAAATACGAGAAAAAATTGGAGTTTCACTCAAGTGACAAAATGAAAATGACTTTGTAGTGAGTTGATATTTTTACTATCTTGAACCTTCTTATAAAAGGAATTTTACATACATCTGTACGAATATTATTTTCTGAATGTTGCTTTTATATATATATTTCATGTTCATTCAGTTCATCAAAAATTCTAATATTGACCAGGAATGTGCACATGATACCTCAGAACAGACCTTTAAATTGTGTGGAATCAGAACCAGCAGAACTGAGCCTGTTAGCGATTGCTATGGAATTCTACTCTTTATATCAGCAAATGTTTGTCTCAAGGCCTCTTTTTCTTACACTGAACCTAGATATCTTGCCTTCTTTTCAACAGGTCATTCTTCAAAACCCAACCTGCGTCTCTGTAGCTAAAAACAGATTTTTGATAGACTAAGTGTAATAAAGTTTCTCTAATCTTACAGTTATTTAATTTGAATATTCAGAGGGCTTGCTTATCAATATGACTGAGTTTACTATTTACCATTATATTGTTTCTCAATTTCCACTGATATTTATTACACTGATTCTACTTAATCTGCATTTCGGTTTATAAAATTTGACTTTCTTTCTTCTATTTGTGTTTGTGAGTGCACACAGAGAGATAAAAAGGAAGTGAAATAGAAAGAGAGGCTGCTGGAATATTAGTAATGTTTTGTTAACCTATTTTACTGAAATACAAACATACCACCTCAGACAGGATGGTTGTTATACTGAGATTTACCTAATTCCTCCACTTACCGCTCAGACAATTGCTTTCATCTGAACTCACCGTATGCAGCTAGCAGCCTTTTAACCCATTCCTCACACAGCAAACAAAACCCAAGGCCCCAGCACTGAGCTGAGTCCCCAGCCCTACCATGTGACATTTCCCCCTTCTAGGTACTGTCAAGATTTCCTCTTTAGCTCTGATTTGTGTGATATGATTAATACATGCCTTTATGGGATCTTCTTTATTTTTCATTCTGTTTGAAGTTCCTGAGATTTGTGGAGTTTGTGAAGTCATCATTTTCATCAATTTCAAAATTTATAGCCAATTTTTTGTCAAATATCCATTGTATGTCTACTTTATCTGCTTCTTAGACTTCAGGTTCACATATCTCAGAATTTAATGTTTTCCCAGAGGAAACTGATGTGGTGGTCATATTTTCCAATCTTATTTCTGTGTTTCATTGTGTTATTATTTCTTTTGCTACTTCAGTGGTTTCCTTTTTCTTCTGAAGTCTCAGCCAGTACGTGTCTTATTAATAGTTATTTATTTTTATCTCTGGAATTTGCAGTTGATTTCATAATGTCTTGTGTCTCTTCTTATTACTGAGTGTAGATTTCAGATAAAATTGTGAGGCTTGCCCAGAGGAATGAGAGTAGCATGATCCAATCAATAGGCTCTGAAACAGCAGATAATAACACCAGCAAGCTAGGACACGAAGTCACCTGTGAGAAATATATTCCAGGGACTCAGGAAGGTAAGGGAAAGATGGCCACAGCAAGGACTTGTCTTGAAATCAACTGAGAGTGTCAGCACAGCACTGCTAGAATTACTGTTTGCATTAAGTGAACAAACACTCCTGCAGATCTGTGTAAAATAAAAATGTGTTGTGTATTTTGTTATTTATACTGAGTTTGATGTCATCTTCAAGTTGAGTATTCATCCTGTATGCTCTTATTAAAGATAGGTTTTTAATTATTATTTATCATTATTAAAGATGAGCCATCTTGCCAGTTTTCAAAAGTCCAAATCTGGTTTTCTCCTTTACTCTTTCTCAGATTCTTTGTATGAGTTAAGCAATTTTAGTATCCCATTCTGAAAGCTATTGAGATTTTTGCCATGAATATTTTTAAAATTTTTCATGTAAAGATTTCTAATATTTTTAAATTGTCATAGTTTTGCATGACAAAATCATGATGCTTCAGATATACTGCAGAAACCTTACAGCAGCATATCCACACTTTACCGACTGTCTCTGGGCCACTTTCATCAAGTGTGTTATTCCTTGACATACTCAATTCTTTAATGCATGGTTACACACTGGTCATCAAACTGTTAATTTCCCACACTGTAAGAAGTGTGCACGTGGAGTTTCTTGGCAGCGTGCTGGCAATATTCACTGTGCTCTGTGTAGACTTTTCTTAATGTTACCACTTTTTTTTCAAATGCAAAATCTTTCTTTACAATTTTTTATAATGAAAACATGCTGGTTACACATCTGAAATCTAATGCTACTAAAATTACTTTTATTTAATTGTCATTTTTGAGGGATACCTTCTCTATATACGGTGAAATTCTGGTTTATGGTCTGTTTGTTACCTCACTTGAAAGGTGTTTCTCTACTGCTTTCTGACTATGTTTTCAACGTGAGAATTTGTGCATCATTTAATTGTTCTTCCTCAGTGTGTGCTCCACATAGACTCGTCTAAAGCTGTTTTTATTGTCCTCATCCAGCTTGGGATTCACTAGACTTCCTGGGCCTTTCTAGTTTTTTCTCTAATTTGGAAAAAAAAAATCACTATTATTTATTTTTTGTATTTTTCCATCTCAGTGTCTCACTCCATTTTGATCTCAAATAGCATATGAATTTGAGAGTGATATTGTCCTAAAATCACCAATATTATGCCCACTTTTTCTAATTTTCCCTTCATTTTTCATAATCAAGATTTTTTCATGTGTGTCTTTCAATATGATTTTAAGTATACCAGGTGGATTTTCATATTCCAATTTTCAGCTCTGCATGTTGCTGCTGATATCCTGCCTTCTTCACTGAATGTCTACCTTTTATTTATTTCTCTAGGAATGTATGTCTTTTTGTTTAAAAATAATTCTCCACCAATGTCAGCATCTCTGTCCTGTCTGCCTTATGTTTCTGTTGAGCCAGTTACATGATGCTCTGGCCCACTGACTTACAGAATCTGGGTTACATTCACACAGCTTTCAGGCTGCCTTGTTCACTTGTTCTTTGAGGGAAGTGAAAGTCTACCGGCCTTGGGGTCTCCTTTTGGACTTTGGGGATCAGGTTTGTGCAGGCTCCTCCCAGCTCTTCAAGAGCCCAGCCTCACTCTGGGCAGGGTCAGCTTCTCCGGGCCTGCCAAGCCCACCTTCAGCACTGCTGCCCATCCCTCAGGTGCCCGGTGAGCGTCGACTCCCAGGCCTCACCTGGCCCTTTCCATGTGCAGTTGAGTGAGAAGCTGATGGCTCTGGAGCTGACCCCAGAAGTCAGGACTGCGTCTTTCCCTTGGGACTCTGACCCTTCCTCTTCGCAGGCTGTGGCACTCTCTGACACGTCTTCCTCTGGTTGCTGTCTAGAAATGCCCTGGACAGAAAGCCACCTCGATTTCCTGCTTCTGTTGCATTTCCCAGATGTGCGCGGCCCCACATCTGAGGAGAAATGTTTCTTACAATCATCCCAGTCTCAGAGTTACTGAAAAGAGAGGAGCTACTCAGACAGCAGATATTGCAAGATAGCCAGACTTGATTATGCTGCTGTGCTTTCTTTCGTTCTTTCTTTCTTTATTGGTACTGGGGATCGAACTCACAACCTTGCACTCACCAGACAGACAGTCATCAGGCAGGCACTTACACGGCTGAGCTAAATCCCAGTATGACAGCCACATTTTAATAGGTTGTTTATCATTTGAACATGGCTTTTATTTATGTTGCATGCTAAGTGTGAAGGGTGATCTGTTTTCTTCTCTTCTTTGAAAGAACTAATTAATATTACTAATTATCTATTTAAAGTTTTTAAGAGAACTCACTGCAAGTTGAACTAAGACATTTAACATTTTGTTTTAGGGACTTTTAAACTATAAATCTACTTTAATAATGGGAAGGCTGCTAAATAATCAAGAAAAAGTATAGAAGTCCTTGAAATGGCTTTCTTTAAAAGAAATGAAAAATGTGTCTGACTTCAGATTTTCAAAATTCCTAACATCCACAGCTTCAAAGCATTTTGTATTGTAAGGCAAATATTCTGTCCTCAGAGAAGTAATCATTCATGATGAGAACAAAGAGACTCCGACAAGCAAGGACTAAGGAAGAATAACACCCACGGATTCTTTCTAAAAGGAATACTTGAAGTATTTCAGCACCTTGAGAAAGGAATGAACCTTCCAGCACAGTGGGTTTTTTTTTTAATAAAAAGACTAAATTAAGGAACACAGGGGAAACAAAATCAGACATAAAAGATCAAGTCATATATAAACTTAAAAACAAACCATGCGGTACTAAAATAGTTCATTTATCATTCTATAATTACACTACACAGACAACATTCAGCCTCAGACCAGGTCCAAATATTGGGACACATATATAAAATAATGTATTATTAAAACATTGAAATAAAAAGATGAGCATATTTTCCTACTGCAAATGACATAACCTTAACCAAGCCAACTCAGGGAAACGGAGTCTCATTTATACGGGGCTACACAGTGAAACTGCTTTCCGTGCAGCAAACTCAGAGGCTCAGGGCTAAGGTCGGGCTCTTCTTTCCCTGTTTCTGTTTCTGACCGCTCAGTACCGCTGACTGGCCTCTTCCAGTTAGTAGCTCACACAGCATAGCAAGAACCATGTACCAGAAAGCTGGATCAGCTGGAACAGAAACATTTCCAAAGTCCCTGTGGAGCTCCCAAAGGCGCTCTGACTTAGCTCCACTGGTGGTGCCTGGAAGGACGCTTAAGGCTGAACCCGTGGTCCCAGCTGGCCACCAGGGAGGTGCACCGTGCATTGGGGAATACTGACAAGAAAGGTGGTTTCTGCATCAGAAGAGAGAGGGGGGTGATTCCGAACAAATAGAGTAACGAAACTAGAAAAAGAACACAGGAAATAAGCGAAACTTAATCATCATATTTCAGTCCATTTTAGTTTGTACATGTTTATGTTTTAAACACATAGGAAATTGTGCATTAGTTTTTATTTATCATAAATATCTTAGCTTTTATTTACAATAGAGTAAATAGAGAAATGTAAATATAAGTTTTAAAACTTTAAATTAACCTTGAAAACTATGACCGGAGATAAATACTTTTACTATTTAAATGAACTTATTCCAGAAAAAAATATTTCAAATACATTATTGTTATTCTGTGTTTAATAGTTGCTTATTATTTTATGTTTTTGTACGAAATTTTACATAACTGTTTGCATAATTGATATAGGGGAAAGAAACTCCCAAGCTACTAAATGTCCAATATAAGTCCGTGTTCTCTAAAACTGAAGAACGAATTTTCAGAAGAACAGAGGTTAAGAGCAGAATATATTTATTGAGAGAAAGAAAGTTTCTGTCTGGGAGAGAGACAGAAGTGGTTCCGAGTGGGTTAGCAAAGACTCTGTCTTTTCAAGGGATTTTATAGAGCAAAACCACAAAGTGAGGCAAAAAAAAACAAGCATGGCAACTCAGAAGGTGGACATGAGGTGGGACAGACCTAAGGTCAACCAACAAGATTAATTGTTCAGGTACAATTGACTTAAACTGGGGACAAATGAGGAAGCCCACTTTAGTCATATAACAAGGGGGCATGCTTAAAGAGCAGTGACTCTTCCCATAGGGGGGGTTGGGATGGTGACTGTTGGCTTCCTGAGGGTGATGGAGACATATTTAGAATACCAATCCTTAGGATGGGGATGCATTTGCCTTGAGGCCGGCCAACAGCAGGAGGTATCTGTCTCCCCACAGGTGCAAGGTACCTGGTCTTCTGCACTGGCTCCTTTGAGGGCCCAGCCCCATCTGACTGCCTCTAACATTTCTATCTAACTCATTGCCTGGAACATAATGACTGACATTTAGATACTCCTGCTTAGGTATTTGTGTTGTATGTGTGCACACACATATGTGTGTGTGTGTGTGTGTGTGTGTGTGTGTGTGTGTGTGTGTGAAAGATAGAAATGGAGAGGAGGAATGGAGACAGAGACAGAGAGAGACCTGAGTGTTGAAATGTAAATGTAAATAGAATTTGTCCCCCAATTTCTGAAATGTCTGTGTGTTGGGCTTTTTTGTTACCAAATAATTTCAATAATAATAAAAAAGGTCAGTGAAAAGAAAACCCACAAACTGGGAAAAGATCTTAGTGAACTCCCCCTCAGACAAGGGACTTTTGTCTAAAACATATAAAGAATTAAAAAAAACTCAGACCCCCAAAATTCAAAGATCCAATCCAAAAATGGGTATCTGAGATGAATACGCAATTCTCAGATGAAGAAATACAAATGGCAAATAAATACATGAAAAAATGTTCATCATCATTGGTCATTAGAGAAATGCAAATTAAAACCACACTGAGATACCATCTCACTCCTGAAAGAATGGCCAGGATCAAGAAAACCAACAACAACAAATGCTGGAGAGGCTGTGGGGAAAAAGAAACCCTCCTACACTGTTGGTGGGAGTGTAGACTGGTACAACCTTTGTGGAGGTCAGTCTGGAGAATTCTCAAAAAGCTGGGATTGGAAGTCCCATTTGTTCCAGCTATTCCACTTGTAGGCATATTCCCAGAAGAACTGAAAGCATCATACCACAGTGATATATGTGCACCTATGTTTATAGCAGCGCAATTTGTAATCGCCAGATCTTGGAAACAACCCAAGTGTCCATCAACTGAGGAATGGATAAAAAAGTTGTGGTATTTCTATACAATGGAGTATTACTCAGCTATAAAGAAGGATCACATTGAGATATTTATCAATAAATGGGCGCAGCTTGAGAACATACTCATAAGTGAAATAAATCAATCTCGCATGTGTGAATACCGACAAGTTTCCCTAATGTAAGTAATGATTCAAATATATAAAAGTAGGTGGTAATCATGATTCCCATTATGTGGCCCTGAAGCCTTATAAAGTTTTCACTTATTAATTGGAATGGCTTTATCCTGGGCTGCTTGATATTATTGCCTGTGATGAAATGAACAGCTATTTTGAAGAAAATAAGTCATCATAATAGCTAGTGCTGATTTACTATCATCTTGTATTGAAGCCCCACCAAACTATGGCTTTTCTGTCTCCATTGGTTTTATCATGATGAGTCTTGCTGGATTTTATTATATGTGATAGTATAAACAAAAATTGTTATAGGCAAAGAGATAATATAGAAGTCATTGTTCATTTCTGTTGGTTGGTTCTAAAAATCCTACAAAGCTTTCATCCACTTGAATGGTTTTACACTGACTTGATATGTTTGAAGCTATAGTATATGAAGTTATATTCAAATATTATTTTTTATGATTTTTTAATTAAGGGGAAAAATAAAAAATTTAGCAGGATATATTATAGTAACTTATTTGATTTCCTATTAACTTGATTTGAAGTCCTGTAATACTCCTACTATCTTGTTTTGACTGATTAGACACTGTTCCGTTCTGTATGATCAAGTATCAAGTTTCAGGGTATAGGCAACTACTTTGAAGACAATAAGATTCACTATGATGCCCATTCTGGTTTGACTATTGTCTCCTTTGGAAGTCCTTTAGTGTTTACAAGGTTTAGGTTTTATTGGTCTTGTTCTCTACTGTTTTGTTCAACTTTATAATACCTTATGAGATAGACAATTCTTTTTAAGGAAGCAAGAGGCATTATGGTAACCATTGTCGGTAACATTGTACTCTGTTTATACATCATGTGCTATGTCTATCCTTGGTTTTCACTGACAGCTTTGTTTTGCCATATTTGACTTTATTCTCTTCCAAAAAAGTAATAAGAACTAAGGAGTAATAAAACCCAAAATGTGTAAATTTTGTTGTAAAAAAGAGAGGGAAAAAAAAGTGCTCTAAAGTATACAACTGCAAGTGTGTTTAGGGGTGTTAAATAGATGACCATATTAATGTTTTTGGTTGGCTCATTGAACACAACTGTTTGCAGTCTCACTGTTTGAATGTCCACTTTGTATGTTTTGATAATGTGACTTGAGCAACTATCTCTAAGATGATAGTTGTAATCTATTAACTGGTGATTTCTTAGTGTTTTTTTTTTTTTTTTTGTAGCTCTGTATTAATTGTACCCTTACACTGTTTTGTTTTGTTTTGTTTTTTCTCTTTTTCCTTTTAAATAAAATTTTAAAGAAAAGGTCATTGAAGGAGTTTTGCCCTATAATAAATTAGAGAACATTATAGCTGTGGAAGGCCAAATCGGGAATGTTTACCCTGATGGTCACTTCCTCCTTCCCCAGTAGAACTTCCTTTTGCCTTTCCCCATGTGCGTGAAGAAAATTCCAACCAGCTCCTGGTGCATCATCAGTGCCCACCTTAAGTACCACATCAGATCAAAGGTCACACATATCCCCCACTCCCATATCCAAGCAGAGGAGAAAACCAGACCGCTGTGGGTGCGGGCTCCTCTCCACATCCTTTAAATAAAAGGCCACTTTTACTTTTTATTGTATTCTGCTCATTTTTTGCACTGGAAAACTAACAGTTATGAAATCAGGACTGTTTGCCTAGAAAAAAATGAGAGACTTTGAAAACGCCATTATTTAGACGTATGAGATTGCTCCCCTATTCTGCGGGATGCCATGGGTTTTAAGGGCTTCTCCAAATCGGGAAGAACTCATTCAAGGACACTGCTGAGCAGGAGAGCGGAGACACAGTGAGCAGATTCCTAGCAGAAAGAGCCGGAAACACACATTGTAGGCGTCAGTGGTGATTAGCTTGTAACACGCCTGGGATACTTGGTGGTTGGAGTCTGAATTTTGCTAGTGAGGAATAAACCCAAGGGTGACATCTCCCAGTCTGTCCTGTAGCACTGAACAGAGTAAAACAGGTGAAATCGACTTTAAAATATTACACAGAAACAAAAGAGCAGAAAGCTCCTGCAGTTTGGTGCACCCTGCTCTCCGCGTTTCTTTGCAAGGAGACATTTCAGGGTCCTTCATTTCTCCACAATGAGTGGAACGGTTTGGCCACATTTCTAATGGAAACCATGTCTGTGAATGCAGCCTGTGTTCTAACTCTCAAATCCGGTCTGCGTTGTGCTTTGTATCACAGTGTTTGGGACCTCTGTCTCCACGTGCCACGGCCCCTCTTGTTCTTGAAAGCACAGTGCAGGTTTTCTATTTCTTGGGAGTAAATTACAGGTAAACAGGACAGACTAACAGTATGCCTTGAAACTGTACTCTTCGTTAAACAACCCTCTGTAACAACACTCACTTAAATGTACTATGAATTCCGGCTGCTTCCTCTCTGCTGGGCTCATCACAGGGGTACTGTAATGATTTCCATGCAGACCTTTAGCCCCGTGCTGATTTATTCCGCTGCTGTTTATGTTCCCTGGCTGCACTGTCCCTCATACTCCCATTCCTCCCTGGAAGACTCACTTCTTTCTCTGGATTTTGTTTGTTACTGCATGCGTGGGGAATGCCAGAAAGCCCTTTCAGATGCTAATCAGTGAGCTTTGTCATTCACTGGCGTCTTGAGATATATCACTTTACTATAGGATTGAGCTGATGCTGAAATTCCCATGTTTGCTTTGAAGCCTTGAGCTCGAAGTCCAGCTGCAGGCATGGATCCTGCCTGAGTCACCAGTGCTGGTCTTTCTTATATGTTGCTAAAATGGATTACAAAATAACTTTTTCGTTCTTTGTGTTAATTATTTTGTAAACATTTTAATTCATACTTCTTGTTTCAAGTAAGAATACCATAAGCATTCAAAGAATTGCCCAAGACTCATGTTTAGATACTTGAGGCAATAAACTCTGAATTTGATCATTTTTTCAAAGAAGGAAAAGTTAAGAAACAGAGCTCCCTGTCACCCCAGGACAAAGTCTATGTCTAAAAGCTGGACAGTGCCAGCACTGTGCCCCCACAGATGAGGGGAGAAAGCGAACGCAGGGTCTGTTCACCAGGAAAGACTGAGAAAAATATCAAAGACAGAGTCCAAAGGAGTGGGTCTTGGCCTAGCACATAAAAATAACAAACTAGGTTCTGTGACTCAGTGGAGGCTGTGTGCAAAATGAGTACCGTTTAACTGTGAAGTATTGTGAACTATGAGTATTGTGGATTTTTTAACAGGTTACTTCAGTATGGTGTGTGTGTGTGTGTGTGTGTGTGTGTGTGTGTGTGTGTGTGTGTGTCTAGTCCTGACCTACAGTATGGAGCTCTTGTTACTTTTTATTTTGAGAAATGGTCTTCCCAAGTGGCCTAGTTGCTCAAGCTGGGCTGGAACCTGAGACCCTCTTGCCTCAGGCTCCAGAGTTCCAGGCTTAGATGTGTGCACCACCTCACCCAGCTTTTTCTGTCATTTTTCAGTACTAAAGAAATCTGTCCCCTACTGTAGTGTGGACTTACAAAAGGAACTAAAGACCATCTTCTATATGACTAGGATAGAATAAAGGTAACCTGAAGCCATGGCTTGTACCCTATAAGCTCACGATTGAATGTGAGCTGAATATGTCCTGTGTTCTTTGTGGAATGCTGTGACCTCTGTCCCCTGCAGCTCACTTAACCAATCTTGTTAAAGCATCTTGCTTTTACAGCCTCTCAGCCCTTCGACTACGCTTGGTGCCTGACCTTGATCCTGGGTTCAGACATCAGCCTCCCCTGCTGACTGGTGTATTAAATCAGGATTGTTACATGAGCCTGTCTCCTAGGAAACTCCATGCCTCAGTTTCACTGCTAGCTTTATTTAGTGATGTCGGAGTTAGTGTCATTCATTGATGGTCTTATTAATACTGAATAATACCCTTACAGCCTGTTTTGTTAGAAATCCATGAGTGAATGGTGCTGCCTCAGAAGCTCGGACACCCCTTGCATCTCCAGAACGTTGCGGTGCCCACTTCCACCTGGAAGCGATAAAAACCCGCAAGGAAGAGCAGCTGCATTAATGTGAGATGTGACGAAACTCAAGGTGGGGGTCTTCAGCGGCGCTGTCCTGGCTGCCTCAGTGTCTTGAGATGATTCAAAATGTTTCCCTTTCAGGCCCAGGGAAACAGTAAGCTAGAAGTCTTTCACTGTAATCAGCAGCTAGAAGTCTGGCACTCAGTGTCAGATTCAGTGAATACAGAAGACATCGTGTGTCCCCAAGTCTCTTTTGGTCCTGGGCAGCTGCATTCACTGCATTTCTGATCACACCTTGTAAAGACACTTCTGGACCTGCTTCATGAGGCAACCAGAGTGATGGAATAAGGGTGCCCGCAGCAAGGGCGAGGACTTTGAGCAGTGTTCATGGCAATGTGTCTTTGCCACAATAAATTTCTGTCTTTAAATATCCTGCACACGTTGTTAGCTAGTGTACCAGCATGCTCTTCTGGGTAACTACCTTGCTTAGCAGTACTGTAAATTTCCCTCCAAAGGTTGCCTGGACATCCAGAAAGTGAGCCTCCCAGGAGGACCAGTGCAGGGCCACACTCTCCCTTGGGACTCAGGTGGGATGCAGCTGCTGAGCTGGGAAGTTTTGCACCCAGACAGACTCTTCTTGCCTCACCAAGCCTTACCTTGCCTCCACCATGGTCTGTGAGCACATGCACAGCTAAGTCACATCCCCAGGATGACCATATTCTGCATGAGGTGCTTCCTGAGGAAACTCCCAGCCCATCACTCACACTCTGCTGCAGCCCCATTCAGGGCCAGGTCCCAGAATTCATGGGAGACAGAGACTGGTACCTCTGTCAACCTAGCAAATCCAGTGGGTTTCCTGTGCACCTATGCACTTTCTTGTTTTGTGAAGTTTTCCACTCAGTTTTTTTATAAGTATGCACACATGGGTTCTTATTTAATAAAAATAATGAGAACATTTTATTTTCATGTGCAAGTTATTCTCTCTTTTAGCAGTAGAAGTCTTTTACATCCACTGTACCGTGAGTGTGTGACGTTGAAGACACATACACATACAAACACACACATACACAGAGGTGATCATTCTTTATTCTTTAAGCTCTAGGCATCTCGTTTTCCTTTGGCACACAGACAAGCTGCCGGCTCACCTTCCCCTCCATGTCACATCCAGGCCAAAGCACTGGTACTGTGTGGATCCTTGGTTCACTCAAGCAGCATAGTGTGAAATCAGCCTCTTAGCCTTCCTCAGCGCACACAATTGGAAAAATTATGTCTTCACATGCTGCAGAATATTATTCAGGCATAAAGAAGAAAGTATGCTGTGCTCTATAGGAAAACGTATGGTACTGAAGATCAGGCTAAGACTCAGATAGACAAGTGTTGACCAATTTCTCCCACATTTGGAATCTAGGGAATGAAACAAAATAGGATGTGAAAGGAGAAAGGGACTGATCCAGTACAAAGAAGGTCAAGAGAAGAGGGGGAGAGCAGCAGGGAATTAGTGTGACGAATTTGTGTACCATACATGTATGAAACTATAATACGAAGTCCTTTATTCTTCATAATTATGTGCATTTACAAACACATTCACTTTGAGAGCTGATTATTAATACATATATTTATGTCTGTATGTATATTCACTTTTAGCAAAAACTTGATGAAATATATCTTTATCTAAATATGAATGTCTTTGTTACTTTTCTCTCATTGTTGAGACAAAATACCTGACACCCAAAATTAGGGAAGTGAAGGTTTATTTCTTACAATTTTGGAGGTTTCAGTTCATACTCAGCTGGCTCCAAGGCAGGATGGCATGGTGGGGCTGCTATTCATGGCCACCACAAAACAAGGGCAAACCATGCAAAAGGAGCAAAGACACACCTTCTTACTAGTCTTACACTGTACGTCAGCTCAACCCCTGGGTGGGTGCAGCACGCACACCACCAATCCCAGTGTTGGATAATGGACCAGTCATGAACGCTGGATGCAGCCACTTACATGATTGCATGAGGCTGGGGGGGGCATCCAACCACAAACCATAACAATGACTATCTCTATACCTGTGTGTACTTACTTAATGTGTTCAAAGCTTTATCTAACTTATCCACCTATACAATATTATCAATTCTTTTTTCATCTTTTGGCACTGGGGTTTAGTCAAAGTATTCACACTGAACAAGGCCCTGAGCACTATTTTATTTTGAGACAGGATCTCACCAAATTAATAAATTGCCCACACTAGGCTCAAACTCCTGCCTCAGCCCCACAGAGTTCTGTGATCACGAGCATGCTCCACCTCAGCAGAACGATGAATTCTTATTGTAGCTTTGTCTTCATTTCAACATCATAACATTTGCTAGCCTTTTTTAAGCAGAATTGGACTCTTTCTTTCTAACAGTGAGAAGCCTAGTTCACATTACCCACAGTATATTTACTTCTTAACTGCTCAGAGTTAGAATATACAAAGTTTAATTTCAGAATGCTCACTTTTGGAAAAATCAGTTATTACTACTTTTCTGCTTATGATTGAGAGTAAAAAGTAAAAATGCTGTGAACACATTTGCTTTCCCATTTTCTGCCTCTTCTCCTGCTAGCTATTATCTGCTTTGCAGTACAGCAGTGAGTACAGTTGTTTCTGCCTTGATGGTGCTGTTTCCCAACCCTTGGTTATTACAGAGGCTGGGGGTTTGTGTACCATACGAAATCTTAAAACAGTTCCAAGTATCCACTATTCAAGAAAAGATGCTTAGAGCACTGACCCTACTACACCTGTGATTTTTACATGCATTTCAGTATGCGATTTCCTTCCTCTTCCAACTGTTGTAGTCACTTGTGGTCCTTTAAGGTGAGCAGTACCACTTGTGATCTAGCTTGGAAACTTTATTCCTGGCTCTAAATGCTGCCTGCGTCTGGATCTGGGTCTGGGTCCAGAAAGGAATCAGTAGATAACTTAGAAGTTAAAATATAGACAAGTGTGAAAGCATCACATCTCCTCTTCACGGTGAACCTGGAAGGGCGGTATCACACCAACTCTGAAAGAGCGTGAACAGTTTCACTCACAACGCACACATGGTTCAAGCACCTGCTTTTACATGAGCTTGAGTTTGATGAGTGTAGAGTTCTAGGCCTTTGATTGTTGATTGTAATAGGTTAGTCAGTCTTAGTAAGAACTGTCTGGTCGAGCAGCTGGATGGGCCCAGTGATACACATGTAGACCACAAGAAGAGTGGGGGAAGACCCACCCCCGAGGTGGGTGGTACTGACCCATGGCTTGGAGCTGGGGTGCAATGGAAAAGGAAAGGGAAAAGCAAGCGGAAGGGGGTTTTCCTTTTCTCCTTCCCTGGGGCTCCAGTCCTCGCTGTCGCCTGTGGGTGTTTGCGGCCAGCTCCTTCAGGCTTGCAGTGCCACCTGGCTTTTTACCACAGACTCACACTGACCTCTGCACTGAGCTCCACTCCTTCCACCTCATGCTGGATCCTGGGTCCCCTGGCTCCCCAGTCTGCATTTGCCCACTGTTGACCCTCCAGGCAGCACATAGCACATATACTCTGTTCCTCTAGTGAACCCTAACTGCTGATCCAATACTGAATCAGAATTGAGAAACAAACTGTATAGTAAAATACTTCCTGGTGTCATTTTTTCTTATCGATCTTAAAAATTCTGTTAAGTCCCTAATGTGTCAGAGAAGGGCCACTGAACTACTCTGTCTTCTGGTATCTAAAAGGTAAAACTTACTGTGTCTCTTTTCTAGAAGAATTTGTTTTCAGAAATATTGATCTATGTAAAGGAAGATCAAGATGGCAGATTGTTTTCAAAGACTGTGCCAGATTTGCTGAAAGCCCTGCTTCTCTCTTGTTTGTCTATGCATCCATCATCTATCTACATCTCTACACTCTTTTGTTAGATACACATTTAATTTATAATGAGATCTACATCTATTTGCCTATCTACCTATATAAAACTATGAGTAAATATTGTTGCTTCTAATCTCCACTCCACAACACAGAATTGCAAAGACCTATGAGGTCCTTGAAAGACTGTACTTAAAACACGTCTACAAATTGCAGGGAGAAGAAAATCCACACTGAAAGTTTTCTCATTACCTCCAAAGCCATATCAGTAAGACGGCATACAGGTGTGTGCATTATGTGGAGTGAGGTGCTTTGACACCTGGACTGGAAGAGGACCACGAAAAGCTGTCACATACGGCCCAGTTAAAAGATCTTGAATATATAGTAGGTAGAAGAAAAATCTCAGATAGAATTGGGTAATGTTTTCCAAGTTGAGGAAATATTTTTATGTAGTTGAATTCAGAATCTCTATGTGGTAATCTGCAAAGTAGAAAATATACCAATTCATAGGCCTTTAAGGGAGAATTTAATTTGAGAGGGCAAATTTTAAACAAATAAAGTGCCCATAAAATGCAGATAAAGTCCATGAGAGAAAATTACTTCACAACTGGTGTTTCAAGTAGATGCTGAATAGTGTTGGAATTTTAATCAGCCAGGTGTTAAGATGCTTTGAAAATACTCAATGTTATGCTTTTAGAAAACTACCTCTATAAAAACTAGGTTTTTGGGAACAAAAGGAATTGGCCTTGTAATCCTTGAGAAATTGAAATAGCTACCAGATTTTTCTCAGCGCAGGAAACTCACCTGGAAAACTTGGATAAGATTTCTATTTTCATATCCAAATATGAAAGTATGGAATGTGAAAGTAAGATGATCTCCACAACTTGCAATAAAAGGATTTTGCAAATAGGAGGTGAGCAACAAAGGTTGATTGATTTTCTTTCCCTTCCTCTCAGCCTAAATTACAAAATCTATGTGAAGATCCACTTAATGAATTGAAAGCATATAGTAAGATAGTTTAATACTAGAGTCATAAACACGATTCAGAGATTTCTTTTAAGCCACTAAACCAAAGCCCAAATCTTAGATAAAAGTGTGGCATATGAGGAAAGACTGGCTTTGAGTGTTTTGGTAAGTCACTGCCATAGACCTCACTGAACTCGTACAGGCTGTAGCCCACAGTGTCAGTTTCAGGGTTACCGCCAACATATGAAGGTAGAGATGCTACCCTTGAGGGCCTCCATGGAGGCTTCAAACTTCTGCAGCACATTGCAGCTCACTGGCTAACCCATCTTGTCCTTAGCTTAGACAGGGACAAGACTACACATTCAAGCAGCCCAGCAGCAAGCCCAGAGCTGTTCTGGTTCAACTGTGCGGTCATTCGGTCCTTGCCTGGGTGAAAGTCTTTGCAGCATCCAAGAGATTTAAATTTACCAGCAGCTTCAAGCTAATCAGGCCATGGTGGGCAGTATTCTTAGGTACCAAGATTTCAATCTTCCGGTGCCCTAACCAGGTATAAATCCCCACTGCTTAGCGGACTGTGGTGATGCATACTTGTAATCCCAGAACTCACAAAGCAGAGGCAGGAGATTGCTGCAGTTCAAGGCTAGCCTGGCCTACATAATGAGACACTGTCTCAAAAAAAAAAAGTCCCCCCCCGATCTGGGAGCAGAGAAAGTGACCATGATGTGATGTCATTCCCAAGGGTGGGCACTGCACAGAAGACCTGGTTCACTGAAAGGGAGCTGAGTCTGGTGAGGTTGTTTAGGGGCAGGTAGCCTGGCAGATAACTGCTCTCCCGCTGGCCTGGAAGGAAGTCAACAGCCCTGTGGTGAAAGGCGGAAGATGCGTGGTAAGTCCTTTCAGCAGCTGCCAGAGCCTAGGGAGAGCCCTGTGATGCCCCCAAGAGCACAGGACTCTGTCATACACTTGCAAGTCAGCATCTCAGCCCACTCCAGTGGGCTCGAAGCTAACCAGCCCGATACTTCCGTCACCACATTCTAAAGTCTCCAGGGTGGACCTGCCTAGGGGCTGAATGCCATCATCTTAATCCAGATGGTCGGTCTTCATATGCACACAGAGCTCATTTATGAACAAAGTTACCAGCCAAAATGCCCATGCTGAATTTCAGGAGATGGCTTTCAACTGACTGGAATATGTGGAGGCTGCACAGCCTGGAAAGTTGGCATCACAGGGCTTATCTGAGGACCTCATGGACACACAAAGCAGTGGAGTCCAATCACATCCGAATTGCCATGTCCCTCGGCTAATGAGCAAACAGCTTCACTGCCATGGTGCTTGAAGCCATCTCCTAAGCAAACAGACACCTGGCTTTGCTGAATGGGTCGAACCTTTCACAGAAGGATAAGCAAGTTCATTTAATGTCTTTTTAAAAGTGAATATTAAATAAAATGTCTTACACCATTGTATGTTATGTATAATGCATGAAATAACTGGCATATTTATAAATATAAATATTTGTAAAGAGTGCACTAAAAAATAGTGTGATGCTTCTTCAACAGACGATGTCATCCTTATATGGGGGACCTTAGAGGGTGTCATATGTTGTAGAAAATTCACTACACTGCTGGTCCTTAAAGAAAAAATTGAATATACAAGGACAGCAATCTCAGTGACACAAGGTTACCAAGCAGCATGCTGTTTGCTGTACTAATAAACATGTGGAATGTTTTTAGAGGCAGAAGGTAACTTGTACTAACCTTATGGTGTCTCAATAAATTTACTTTTAAAATATTTTATTGTTTCCCAGAGTGTGTCTGCATTTTTGGTGGAATGTGTATACGTGCCAAAAGTTCCTAAAGTGGAAGAGACTGACTCTATCATTACTCACAGAAATGACATTTGTCTACCAAAAAGTCATTACTACTTAGTTATTAATAATGAAACTATCAAATATTTAATTTTCTAGATTAAATTAAACTTTAACCAAAATGATTATTATAAGCATATATAGTTAGCATCAGTATCCAAATGGCACATAAAATTTCATTCTTGTTAAAATTCATGAAAATACAAATATCTAATGGCTCTTGAGGCCTTATTTCAAAGCACCAGAGAACAGACAGAAGATAAAAGGACACTGTAGCCCGTTCTGCTGTGACGTCCCCTCCTTCACCTACATCTCTAAGTTTCCTGCAAACTCCTCTTTTCCTCTCTGTTCTCAGACTCATCCATCTGACTTCTCCATCACACAGCTCAAGTCCTGGCACTGTCGCCAGGCAGCCCCCTCCTCTTTCTTTAATCCTCATTCATTTCCTTCTCTGATGATGCACTCTGTTATCATTGGTGTATGAGTCTTTCTAATTTTCTCCAGAGAGAGCACATAATCAACAGACCCTTCCAGCTCACGGCTGCTCTGCATAGCCCCTTCCCATCTGCCCCTTGCACCAATATAAGTGCCAACAGCCTGGTGCCACCTGGGGAAAGTCAGTCTTCAGCAGCGGCAGTGTGGATCAGTGCAGTCTGTTTAAAACCGCTCTGTGCAGTCTTTCTGTCAATCTCTCCACCAGCAGACCCACACCCTCTAAATGTCCCAGCTCTCTGGGTCCTGGCACACCCCACTGTCCCTCCTGTTCCCAGGAGGCTGTCCACTTAGGGCTAATGAGTCCAGGGGACCTGGATCTGTGACACCAAATGGGACGATTTCTGAGTCACAGGAGAAAGCTAAGTGTCACATAACTGAAGACCTTGAGCCATGATCAATAAGATGAAGCTGCTGTGAAAAGAAACCCAAGAAATACATCTTCATTACAGTGAGTTCAGCCTCTGTTTTCCCTCTTAATTCATGTTTTTAATGACTTTTTTGAATCAGATCTACTTAATTTTTAGTTTCAAGGACTGTAAACCCACGTTTTGTTAAGCACAGGGAAATAGAAAGTAAAGAAGCTATTTAAAATTTATTCAGTTACTAACTCTAGACAAGTCTGTAAATAGAGGATTTTTCCTGTCATGAAACACAAGTACCCTTTGCTAATTCTGCCTCTGTCTTCTGTCATGTTAGCCAAGCGAACTCACTGGACCTGGTTTTTTCCCTTCTCATCTCTGTTGCCCCTTTTTGTTTTCATCTGGTAAGTTACCTATCCTCCAGGTCTTACTGTCACCCCACACCCTTCCTCCGCCATCTTATTCAGGGAACACTTTGCTATCTCTTTCCTTCCGTGCTGATTGCTTTGATCTGCTTTCCTTGGAGTTTCATCTCTTTTTTTCTATGGTTTTCTTTTTCCTTTTAAAAATAATTTTCTTTCTCCTTCTTAACTATGTTACTTCCTTTTTATAAACTTTCTTCACACAGTGGTTTTATGTTCTTATTAGTACATATTTGCAGCTCACAAGGATCACACTCATCATAGGGCATTAGTAGAGTGTAGAGCTGCTCCCTGTTCAATCCCATTGGTAAGAGTAAAATTAAAACATTATTGTATTTTTATGTAAATATACTACCTACAATGGGATATGTACTAACTTTAAGTTCTCAAAGATCACTCATCTTCCTCTTGGCAAGTAAAATCAAACCTCCGTGATAAGTTAATCTTCACACATGAGTCAGAATGAGTACACTTAGGGCTACAAGAAGGCAGCTTTGCCCTGATAATGGGAATTTTGGTCACAGACTTTGAAGCATTAGTTCAGTAGATCATCTGCTATCTTTAATCAAGGGTCTCAAAGATGTCCAGGTGTCAGCACAAGGGGACCCTAAGACTGTAAAGTAACCTCAATGTAAAGCACACAGGACAACACTAGGTGTCATAAACATGAGACAAGGTTATGATGTCAGCAAGGGCATGGGGAAGGGGCTTGGAGGAGGCAGGTGGGAAGGGGTTAAAAAGAGTCCCTCTCCAAATCGACCACAAACTGATGTGCTACAGATGTGCATTAGAAGAAATCTAAAATCATTGGAGAAAGCAGTGACATTACGTCCTGTGTTAGTCTGACTATAATAAATGACCTGATCAAAGATTGTCTGATCAAATCTCATCCTGTAAGTTGATCATTGCTACCAGAGGCATGGCAAGTATTATAAACCCAAATATTGAGTTCAGTCACCCAAGTATTGTAATCCTCTTTCTAGTTTTCCTCACAGTCCAAAAGGTTATATTTATAATCCCATGGAGACATTACTGGAATTCTAGCAACTTAATTCCAATCTACCACCACAAATGCACGGCGAGAATAAAAACATCAAGACATGCTCCATGTTAAGGGCAGCCAAGGGGTCCTAAACCCAATCCTTGTGAAGACTTGCAGACAAAGGCCTCAATCCTAGGTCTCTCTTAGCATTTATTATCTTGTGAAGAAAGGGGAGTGGCTCAGGGATGAGTGATAGTGAGGATGTCAGGGATTACTGAGTAGCTTGAACTGGCTGGCAATGTGCAAGAGTTGCATCTCTGTAATTTGCAGAGATAAAGATATGCAGAAGGATCAATTTACATAATCCAATTAGGGTAGCAATGGAATTATTTTGGGGGGCTATTGTGCCCTGGGGAGTCATAGCCTCTTATCTTGAGGCTGGTACCCAGTTGACATTCCCAGAGCTATTTGCTCTAACAACTCACCAGTTCAATCCTGTATTGTACAGAACACTATGCAAGGAAACAGGACTGTCTGATGGCTATAGACTTTGCATATTAGCACCTTGGCTAGCCTTATTTGCAATGCTCAGAGCCAGTTGAAGAGAGAAGGAAATACCTTGCCAGCCTTTCATATATCAGTATAAGGAAATGAGTCTCCAAATAATCAAAGTCACAGCAATTGTTTTGGGTTCCAAGGGAGTCACTGGAGTGGTCTCCCACAGCAGGCATTGTAGCATATCCGTAAATGAATGCACAGGTTGATAATGTAGACTAAGTCTTCCGTTAATACAGGTTCACGCTATGTATCAATCACACCATCTGCAGGGGTTTGGGGTGTGAGTGTAACACATCTCAGTCCTTTTTTATCCCCTTTCCCCTTCCTTCCCTTCTCCTTCCTGCAGTCTCTTGTACCCTTTCACTTTTGTAAAAACTCTATTTCCATATTTTCTACTATCTACCTCTTACATTGCTCTTCATTTTTTCATACTTCATTTAATATTCTGGTCTCCAGGTACATTATCTTCCTATAAGTGAGCCATATGTGTCTTCTTTACTACAAAGCAGCACCCCCATATGTAAATACCACATTTTCTGCTTTTATTTTGCTTTTTACTTTGTTTATACATTATTTTTTCCTATGAGAGAAATTATGTAGAATTTAAGCTTGTGTGTTTGATTAATTTTGCTTAATATTACGTATTTAAGGTGCATCCATTTTCTTACAAATGGTCCAAATTCATCGCTCTTTATAACAGTGCAGTATTCCATTGGGTATAAAGCAAATGTGATATTTATACACAGTAAAATATTTTTAAGGAAAAAAAGCAGAATAAAAACCAGAATAGAAACACATAAGCTCCTCACCTTCTCCTTTCTTTATTCATGGCTAAATACCCCGGGGTTTTCTGACTTCCTATTAGTTAGAACCAATTTTCTCTAAATCACCAGCATTAGCTAGAGTTGTGGGTACAATTATGTGCTAAAATTATCACATTATAATCATAGTATTTTATATTATGTCACTGTATAAATCTCATCGCTTTACAAAATGCACTATCTCATTTAAATTCATTTTACAAATGCTCTCATACTTGCCAGGTCAGTGTGAATCCTTCACAAAATTTAAGAATAAAAATGATTGTACTGTATGATGGACGCAGCTCTGGTTGCAACTTTTCACACTGTTTCTGCATTAAAGTCTGAATGCAGGAAGGCAATACTGAGAAAATTCTCCCACCAAGTTAAACGAGCTATTATTCTATCTTAATCTATCACTGATCACTTGATATATAGGGTGGATTTCTTCCTTTTTAAAGAAGTAGAAAGATTGGATAATAGATCACGATTTCCAAAGATGAAGTAAGCTCCTTGTAAGCCCTACGTGCCCTCAAACTCTGGGGATGTGTTGGAGGCCAGGTCTTGAGCACATGGGGTGCAAGGAGAGGGTGGAGCTGGCCACTCTGAGGAGGCCATTTGGGGTGCACTGAACTTCAGGCATCCAGCAACAATCACCAAGCCAGGGTCTCTGTGCACTGCTCCTCTAAAGGATGTTTGCTGGGAGGCATTGCTGACAGTGCCCATGGACCACCCTGGAGCAGACCTGGAGTTGAGCCAAAGAAAATTCACAATTAAAATCCCAAAGCAAGAGAGACTAGTGCTGGGAAGTGTGAGCAGCTGAATTCAGCCTCACCCAAAGGGTGACCCAGCCAGAACGGCCCACACTTATGGGGTAAATCAATGCAGAGCGGAAACTCTCCCCTTCACCACCCATATCTTAAACACCCATCAATGAGGTGAATGAGACCTTTAGCCCACCTGATAATTAGCTAATTACCCCAACAGTAAACACTGTGCTATGACAATTCTTTTTTCCCGAAGAAGAAAATGGTGTGATTTCAAATGTCTACTTTTGGATATTTGAGTTTCACCCCCTATTAATCACGTGCAGCAAACAGATTCATTGCAGGTGTTAATTTACTCCTGTCTTTTGCTGTCGGATTATTGATGCCACAAACATAAAGTGGGCCTTCCCAGAACTTATTGTCAATATAAAATGTCTGCAAAGTTTATGGAGATTCGGTTTGATAAGAGAAAAATGAGCCAAGAGTGATGGGGAATAATTATCTCAAGGGATTAAATTAAACAATCATCTCTTTAGCTAGAAATAGAGACGCACCACAGTCCCGGACCATCTTCTGGTGAAGATGGAGACACCAGGAGGCACTTGCTTGGTGACGAGGCTGCACCTGTGTTCTCTCTCTGCCTTTGTCCCCCCAGGGCGATGTCTGTCATTCACTGGCTCGGAGGATGCAGCACATGCAAAGCCCTTTCAGATGTCTTTGAAATCGAAAGTAATGTTCTCTGATTTATCTTCCTCTTTTCCCCTTAGGTAGCATCAAGTGCCTCAGGAATTCAGTAGTGCATGATTTCACCTGGTAAATTTTAGAATGTGTAGAATTAATCTTACAAAGTGTGGTTTCAGAGTGTGTCACCGCTCTACTTTAGCTCAAAGTCTAAGCACCCAAGAATGAAAATGAATTACTGATGGCAAAGCAATTACTTCAACTCCTGGGAGTCCATAGTTAACCTGGAGTAAAAGTAGTTGCACTGTGATATAATAAGTCTGTTGGTAACATGCACATAGAAGTTCTGAGTGGAAACTTCCTATGTCTTTGTATTTTTACATGCATGAATTCAGTTTCTTCCTTATAGTTCAAGAAAGAAGAGGAGGAGAAACAAGAGGAACAGGAGCAGGAGAATGAGGAGGAGGAGAAGGAGGAGGAGGAGCAGGAGTAGGAGGAACAGGAGGAGGAAGAGGAGGAGCAGGAGGAACAGGAGGAGGAGGAGGAGGAGGAGGAGAAGAACTACTAAGAGAGGAAACCATTGCTGCCTGAATCTCACTATGTCCTTAGATCAGCAGTCAAGTGGGCATCACTGGCAGTCCTGGAATTAGATCTACTGAGGGGTCTTGGTTTTTCTTGAGAGGTGGATCCATGCCATTTACCCTTGTGCTCTTCATCCTAATTATGATGTAGAGCATTGGGAAGTAAAGGGGGTTGCAGGTGTTTGGGGGCCAGTCTGAATATTCTCTGCATTGAGATAAGTTGGGAAGCATCTGGCCACCCTGTGTCCCCTGGAGGGAACTTACGTCCTCGCTACCCTTCCACCAGAGCTGGAGGATCTACCATGCAAACCCAGCAAGCCCTGCACTGCAGGAAAGGCTACCTGTTCTTCACACTCACGCGTCAGTTACGTTCTGCCATCAGATCCTCTGGAAGTCAAGGTAAGGGGGCTTTGTCCATGTTTGAAATCTGATGGGAAACGGTGTTACACTGATAGAAAAGAACGAAACCTGGCTCAGACCTCTACGGGTCTGGGTCTATTGAATCTTTAGACAGGAATCGTGTGAAGATCGATGCTCCATGGACTTAGGGCACCCCAGTATGGAGCTTTGGGGGGGGGGGTCTTCTTATTGTGTGAACTGGTAGTATGCACTGTGGGGCTTGGATGAGACTCTTCTTGAGCCTGGAAACATAAAGTTATTGAAAAAAATTTCAAACGAAGGGAAACAAAACATCCTTGACATTACTGGGGAGCACAGATCTCTTCTCCAGATAAGTGGTATAACTTGGAGTACAGAATGAGCTAACTCAATAGCTTCAAATTATTATCCCAGTGCAATGCACATTGTGGTGAGATGCCCTGAGAGAACAATTCGCAGAACCGTCTGTGTAGTCCAAGCCTCATTTACCAACTGCATGAGCATCAAAACACAACCCTATTCTATAACGTTCTGTACCTCACCCTCCACTTGGACTCACACTAACTGAAAAATTTCCCCAGATCTCACTTTCAGACATTACTAAAAATGTCCATGTTTATTTCATAGGCTGTGTGAGTGCCCCTGAGAGTGTAAACTTTAGTTGCAGGTGCCCTCAGGGGACTGCACCAGAAGGGGAAGCCTAGGAAGAGGCTCTGTGTTGTGTGAAGCAGGGCAGCCACAGAGCCCTCTCTCCACTGTAGCATCTTTCCGTGCATCCACCTGCTGCTGCCATGTTGACTTCCCCACGGGGCAGCCTCCTGGTTGCACAGGACTTCACGCATGCAGCCTTTCTGTCCACAGTGTTCTGCACCAGCAGCTCTTGTGCCTTTGACCTTCACCTCTGGGAGCAGTGAGCCACAGTCCTGCCTCCAAACCCCTCTACTGCCTCCTCCTTGCTACTGTACCCCCCGGAGCCCCAGAATTCACTGAAGTGCACCACAGAGCACAGTAAAGGGGACGCAGGTGTAAACTTAAGGTTGGACTGGAAACAAACAATGCAAACTCCAGTAAAGTTCTCCTAACACACACACAATGGTTAGAAGAGTGAACGGGAGTGCTTTGGAGGGAAACAAAGGTTTATCTGAGAAGACATCTGGGAGACTGAGCTCAATCTATCTGAAGAGGCGGGGCTGAAGTACAGGGCGGCAGACGGGAAGACCCCGGAAGGAACTGGGATTTGTGCAACAATAGGCAGAAGACAGCACAGAAACTCCTTCCGGGGACAAAGCTCAGAGCGTCACAAGAATGTAGCAGATGCAGGAAGACAGGCAGTGGTCAGACAGGGCCTGGAAAATGGGGTCAGCAGTGTGGAAATGCTTCCTACCACAGAGGACACGCTGGAGCAGTCTAAGCAACAATGGCTTGACCTGAGTTTACATTTGCACAACCGCCCTGGCTCCCATGCTGTGAACGGCCTAGACCTGTTTCAGTCCCCTTCTTGTTGCTGGAATGACCTACCTGACACCCACAACTTAAAGCAGAGAGGTTTACTTTGGCCCACAGTTTTAGTCCATTATCAGCAGGCATGAACATCACAGTGGAAGGGCCTGGCGGAAGGAAGCTGCTCACATCATGGTGTCCTGGTAGCAAACAGAGGAAAGACGAGAGAAATCCACTGATAAATATAGTGCTCCAAGACCTAATTACCTTCCCAAGCCCCATCTCCACACACAGACGACTTTGAGAATACTCTAGATCAAAAGGAAAGGCGGGGAAATGTGGTTTTAGTTAGGAAAATGGCACAATTAGGCATGGCAGTGGCTTGGCCAATGCAACCTCAGCTGCCATCTGTAAGTTCTGAAATGTGAGCAAGCTGAGGCCCCCACCATGGACCTTTCTCCTTCACCTTGGCTACATGTTGCCTCTTATGGGGTGAAGCACTGGTACTCAGACCTCATGGCCAAGGTCCTTCCACATGTCCTTCTCTAAACACATCAGTGTTTACAACCATCCCGCAAGGCAAGGCCCCCAGAAGAGCTCAGTCAGGAAGGAAACCATGAACCCAGCCTCCAAAGACAGGGCAGAGAAATGGAGGATAGGTTGCCCCCTTGGCATGGTACAGTGCCCTCCTTGTGGATGGGCACAATAATTAAGGCAGGACCTGGGCCACCTGCAGCAGACAGTTCAGCTCTGAGGACAGAGCCAACCTTGACAAAGTAGAGATTTGCTGCCCATTGCGGGCTGTGTTTCATGGAAAGCTGCCTACCCGTGCTGACACCCTGGACACCCGGGCACATTGTTGAGTGTCTATGGAAGAGGAAGCTCACCACTTCCCAAGAGGCCTTGTCTTCCGCAAACGCAGAAGGCTCTGCACTGACATCTATGTGAGACACATGAGTACTTCATGACGTGGGAACCTGTGACCATTCTCCCTGCAATATGGCTGTCCACTTTCCAGAGCCCAGAACCACACAGAAAACCCTGTCTCCTCGTATCATTGCTATCTGCCTAAATTCACACACGGAAAGTCTGCCATAAACATTGCTGTTGCTAAGCCACAGGCAAAATACACAATAAAAACAATAAAAAGGGTAAATTGTGATTAAATCTAGAGCTTTGAGGTGCACGGTCCTTCCACTCCAGCCTTTGGAGGACATGAAAGGAGCTTCGAACTCTGACAAATCTGTTCACTCGCCCTTCCCGGAGACCCCGAGGCTGAGGCAATGAGGCCAATCTGGAAGTCAAGAGTGTAGCTTCCAGGTCACTGTTTTTACCTCCAAGCATCACAGCTGTTCAGTTCTCCCCTCATTTCTCTACGTCTCCTGTTCAGTGAAAGTGGTTGTGGTGTCATTCTTCATGGGGGATCTGGCTATCCTTACGTTTCACCATTTTGAGGAAGACAACTTGAAGACAGCCTCCTCCTGCTGCCAGGCTTGAGGGCAAGGTCAGACACAGAGGTCAAAGCGTGCGTGGTGCTGAAGGAGAAGCATCTTCGCTGAGCTCCTCTCTCAACTTGGCAAGCAGATGTCCGGATCCTCATACAAGTGCCAGGAAGGAACAGCTGGGAAGTCAAAACACACTGCGAGTGGTTAGAAAGTGTTTATGAGCATTTGGGAGAAACAACATCTTGGAAAGAGGGGAAAAGTTCAAGCCACACTTAACATGCAGAGATGAGCCTGCAGCAGGAAGTGGGGTGCTAAAGACATTGTTCACCCAGGCAGGATCCCATGCAGATCGGAGCCCTCCGTCAGGGGTTCCTGCTGGGGTAGGACGGGGCCCACGGTGCCCCTGAAAGGGAAGGTGATGTGGGGAAACTGAGGCAGTGGGAGAAGGAGCAGCTCCACAGTCGAGCAAAAAAGAAGAGCAAGGGAAGAGGAGAAAGGAGGAAGAGGACAGGCGGGAGCTAAGGTGAACCCCACCACAGGAGCCATCACATCTCGGGCTCTTCCTCCTCCAGTCAGCAAGGACCCTTGGTGCACATAGAGTGAAACACGTGGTCCCCTGCAACTGGTTCTTTCTGCCCAGGAATAAAAGCTGGATGTTGAAGCAGAACTGTTTGCAAAGTCCCCCAAACCCTTTGGAGAGGAGCTGGATCTGCCGTCTGAAGTTAGAAGCAAATGGGACTAGAGAAACCCTCTCAGCTAAGGCCACTGGGGCCATGGCAGGGTGGTGGGCAGGTATCTCAGGGGGACCCAGAAAGTCCCACAGCTCTTGAGAAAATAGTAAAACTACGCACAGAGATCTCCCAACAGAGAAAGGTAACTGGCACCAGATTTGTCTAATACCTTTGCGCCAGGCTGTATGCAGCAGCAGGGCGGCCACTTGTAGTCTGAGAGTCCCCCAAAGGTTCCTGCAGTGGGGACTTGGTCCGCATGGCATTGGTGAAGAGGTGGTGGACGGGGAAAATCTGGGTCCCAGCAGTATGCGTCAGGCATTGAGGCTCTCGTGCCTGAACACATTCTTGTTGTTCTCAAGGGACCTCAGTTATGTGTAGGATTAGCCTCTGCTATGGCTTAAATCTCAAATGCCCCTGAAACTGCCTGCACCCCGGGACTCTGTGTTGGTGAGTGGATCCATCATGCTGGAGTTCAGAGCTGACTGTGCTGTTAGGATGGGATGTGGCTGACGGAGGTCACTGGGGTGTGGCCTGGGAGGGCACCTCTGTCTCCCCAGTTGCTTCCTTCTCTCTCTGCTTCCTGATCACCTCAGGGTAAGAACCACCCACACCATTTGACTCTGCTAACTGTTTTCGTCTGTGAACCAGCTGACCAAGGACTGAAACCGTGAGCCAAACCAACCTCTCTTTTAAACTGTGGGTGTTTGATATTGTGGCCCAGCAGTGGGGAAATGGAGATTTTTAACTGAGACATGTTTGCAGTGGAAATTTTGACCTTGGTCTCTCCCTCCCTCTCTCTCTCTCTCTCCCTCTCTCTCTCTCTCTCTCTCTCTCTCTCTCTCTTCTCTCTCTCTCTCTCTCTCTCTCTCTCTCTCTCTCTCTCTCTCTCTCTCTCTCTCTCTCTCTCTCTCTCTCTCTCTCTCTCTCTCTCTCTCTCTCTCTCTCCCTCTCCCTCTCCCACTTTGGCTGTCATGAGGAAAACTAACATTACACTAAGTAAGGAAAAGTTGAAGATTTTCAATCTAAGATTTAAACCAAGTCAATATTCATACTGTTTAATTCAACATAATACTGGAAGTCCTAGTCAGAGCAATTAGACAAAGGAAAGAAATAGAATATCAACATAGAAAGAAAGAGCCCAACCTACACTGCTTGCATATAGCACAGTATTAGCACTGAGAAAACCCTGAGGGCTTCACCAAAACTATTGAAACTAACGAAGTCAACAAAGTTGCAGGACCCAAATCAAGCTGTAAGAAATCAGCAGCACACGATATCTTACAGTGAACTATATGAAAAGGGAAACAAGAAAACTATCTTATTTCTAATACCTACAAAAATAAATAAAATACCTACAAGTAAGTTTAACCACAGAGAAGAAAAATCTCTACAGTGAAAAGTATACAATGTTAATGAAAGAAATCAAATAGTACCCAAAAAAGTGAAAATATCCCATGCTCAAAGCTTGGAAGAAGCAGTAGTGTTAAAAATTCATATTACAGAAAGCAGCCTACAAAACAAGACAATCCCTATCAAAGTGCCAATGACTTTCTTCACAAAGCAAGAAAAATTAATCCTAAGTTTCATATGGAACTCCAAACACCCCTAAATAGTCAAAGACTTCTGGAACCAAAACAATCCAGAAGACAGTATGCTCCCAACTTCAAAACATATTTCAAAGCTATAATAATGAGAACAGCATAGTGTTGATCTAACAATACTTAAACATTGTTGGTAAAAACATAATGTCGTACAGCTATTGTGGAAAACAGTATGGAAGTTCCTCAAAAAACTGTAAAATGTAAGCACCGTATGATCTAGCAATCCTAGTAGTGCACCTAGAGCCAAAGAAATGGACTCAGTATGTTGAAGATACTCCTAAATTCCCATGTATATTGCAGTACTTATGGAAATACCCAAGAATGGGGAAGCACTGCAGTATCCCTCCTCTAATGGATGGGTCAAGAAAACTTGGCATGCCTGGAAACTATGATGAACGTTTAACTTTTAAAATAAAATAATTTAAGTGCATTAATGCAAGAAGAAAGTAATATTTGAATATTTTTATCAAAAGAGGGGATCACAGTGTGAGGAGGGAGATGTCTCCCCTGATTTGAACGTTGTTCCATGTGTTTGAGTTTGGAAGCATCCCATATTCTCCAGTTAACACGCAAACTTTTGTGAACCAATCAAAAGATCATGAATAAGAAAAGGAGCAACTGGTCAACCTGGGCTTGCATCCCCTTCACCTGGGCTCCTTTGCCCAAGTCCATCCTCTTGCTTCCTTTACTGTCCCAGCCCAAATGTCCCTCATGAGAAGGACTTTATCAAACACCATCTCCCAGTTATGACCAGGTCTGTCCTTCTCTGTCTCTAAATTAAGAGATGTTCTCATCATCAATATATTTGATATTTTTAAATTTCTGTCTTATTTTTCATACAGTGTAAGCTTCATTAGTGTAGAACTTGTTATTTTCTTCAGTCACATATTAACAATAGATAATGGAGAATGAAAAGTGGTTAAATTAAAAGCTAGGTCAAACCCCCACTCTGTCCCCATCTGGCGGGCCAGCTTCATAAGAGCGGGGTGAGTGCGGCCCTACCAGACTTTGCCCTTCTCAGGGTTACCTTTGGTTAATGCTCTGCTATCACTGCCTTGACATCGTCAATATTTCCAGCAGAAGGGATTTCACAGTTTTTCTTGTATTAGGTCTGCAAATTATATAGCTGGTTTTGTCTTTTTAATTAACTACCTTACTAGATGATGGGCTTGGACTGCATTTACTAGACATTTGAATACTGATTTCATCTATTTCATTTGTATTCTTTAAAAGCTCACGAGTAGTTGTTTTGAATATGGTCTGTGTTGTGAGACGGGGAGTATCGGCTTTCTTAGACTCTGAATTCAAATGTTGACATTTCAGGCCCAGGACAGAATGAACAGAGCTGGTTTCCTTTGTAAAGAAAAGAATTATGTTATCATGACATTACTTCTAGAATGTTAATGACAAACCCTTTCGGATACCATTAATAGATCATCTTTTTCTCATCAACATAAATTCTACAACTGGAAGCTGTTTTAGTTGTCTTCCCCACAAGAGGAGCAGGATAACCCCATGACCCCCAGGACCCTAATAAACCACATCCAGCTGTAGCCACTCTAGTGCTGGAGACCACTGTACGAAAGTTTCTCCACACCAGACGTCTTTCACAACCATAAGTACAACCTAGGAACAGCAACGCCAAGGACTTTACCTCTGCGGATCAAGCTTCATTACCAGTGGTGCTGCATGTAAAAGTCCATAAACCTAACACTGTAATGGAAACTTTAACGTGCACCACAGAGAAGGAGGCCCAGGCAGCAGAGACCGTCTGCCCCTCAAAGATTCTCTCCAGTGAGCTCTTGTGTTTCTTTTCCTCAAACGAAAAACACTGCTTTCCTCTTGTTTGTCTCTAAAGTTTTCAGTGTGGTGCCTCTCGCCGTTAAGGCTTCTGTGTGTACACACAGGACGTGTTGTCCTCCACGCCACTTAAGGAAGCAGATCCTCTAAGCTGTCTACTGCCTTTGGGTAATTTTGCAAAATAAATATATTCATGCTTTAAATTTCTTTGTTTTCACATCTATTTTTCCTTTTTGTGATATTTTAAGAATTACTTCCATTTTAAAAATTAACCTGACAGTTCAGTTATTTAATTTTTCCCCAAGAACTTGATATATTTTATTCTTTTTAATAGTACAAGATGCACTTAATGCAAACAATCACAAGCCGATGAATTTTAACTGAGACAGATCCACATAACATAACATAAATCGAGCATTTTCAGTGAAAATTCTATGGAACCAAGTATATCTACATTGTTATAAAACTTATTGTCTGTTTTACTTTTTTAAAATTCCTATTCACCGTCATCTTCCCAAAATAAAACCCTGTGTGTACACTATGCCTTCGTTGACTGTTACACTCCGTCAGATTCGCAGGGTGCCGCTTACCTCACTGTGAGGATATCAGAAGATGGAACCCTCAAGGGTGATGCGGCAGGAGGACTCTTGGGCTCCGGAATGAGATTCTCATTCCCCCAGTTCATTGTGACGCTGAATCCCCGTGCCACAGTGTCAGGAGGAGCTGAGGCCTGCTGGACACAGTGAGGCCGGGAGGGAAGAGCCCGCTGTGCTGCTCCTGAGAATGCAGGGTGGCTGACCACTGCGGAAAGCCCTGGAGGAGTCCTCAGAAGTTAAACGCGCAGTAGACAGGGGCCTCCCCGAGTCTGCCCTTGCCACCTCACCTACCAGACTGCACACAGGCACCCTTGAAGGTGCAGGAGGGAGCGGGTGCCCCGCCCAGCCGCTCCTCTCAGTGTGTGCACAACCATCCTAGTGTGACTAGGAAGCTCAAGGCGCTTTTGGAAGCGGAGACGCCTCCCAGCAGACACGGAGGCTGGCGGTGACCTCACCTCAGAGTCCCCTCCTGGAACTGTGGGAAATAGATGCCAGTCTTCCCAGTAGCCAGTTTCAGGTGCTTGTTAGAGCAGCAGAACAATATCTTCCCGTGAAAAGCTTCAGGGAGCTGCCTCCCACTCCACCAAGGGGGCCCCCAGAACCCTCTCGGTCTACACTGACTCCCCAGCCTGCACCCTGAGGAGGAGCCCAGATGCACCTAGACGACCCCCTGTGCAGTCACCCTGGATCCTTCCCTCCAGACTCAGGGCCCAGCACTGCTGTGTTCCTGCAGCCTGGCCTATTCCGTGCCTCTCCTTTACGTCACTGAAGTAAATTCACATGGGCTGCGACCTCCGGTGCCCGCAGTGAAACTGATGGCTCATGTAGTCATTGTGCGTTTAAATGTTAAGGGCGCCTCAGCTGTTTTCCAGGGTGGCTGAAGTTCCACGCATTCTCACCCATAGCACACAGGCTCTCCTGGCTGTGCCCTCCTGGCTGTGACTTCCAGTTTCAAAATCAGGCAATGCATTCTGCTCTCCACTGTCAACACCATTATGGTGTTCAGGCCTCATGAAATGGGAGATTTGGCTTTATATTCCTGCAAACAATTGTGTAATTTTGGCAGATTATATTGGCTCTATAGCCGTTAGGAGAGAAGAGGGACGTGATATGGCCATTGAGCATCGCCAAAGAACACAAAGTCTTCCAAGCCATAAACCTGCTCATGAAACTGAACGCCCCTCTGCACCCTGTTTCATCCTGTTTCAGTTTTCCAGTGTTTTTCTCTTTTTTTGTGGTAGCAGATCTTGTAGCCGGGTACTTTAACACCACACTTCACTCACAGACTTTTTAAAATGTTCTTTATTTTGTAATTTTCAGTGTGCAAATTTTTCATCTTTGTGATTCAATTTATTCCTAGACACCTTATTTTCTGCATACTGTCGGAAGTGGAATTGTGTTTTAGTTTCAGTTAGGAAAGATTAAATTCTAGTGCTTAGAAAGACAAACAATTTGGGATGAGATTTTTCATTCCGCACTTCCGTGAATTATGTTGACTTCAGCAGTGTTTGTGAGTTAAGATGGTCCTACTTCTCCTTTTCCAATATTATCCTGCCTTGTGTTTGACTGTTCTCGTTGCTTTGAATTTCTGAATATCCCCTCCTTTAATATTTTTAATATTGATTATCATGAGGATTACAATTAACATCATAAATGAATTTATCTCCATTTTGACTTATACCAATATACCCCAATGCAGTAAACTATTTCTTCTTTAATTCTTTCATGATTATTTCTTTATTTTTGTTTTTGACAATCTGAATTATTTTAATCTAAGTTTATCCTACTTAGAGATCACTGAGATTCTTGAATGAGCATTTCCTCTATTCTCACCCAAATGAGAAAATTCTTGGCTATCATTTATAGGCAAAGTACACTGTATTCTTTCTTCCTTCTTCTAAGTTTCTTCTAATTGTTATGTTGATCTGCTTGGTGATTTACTGCCAGTGTCTTAGTTTCTGATAATTTTTCTCTTTTTGTAGTTCTGTTCTTCAGGCTGATTAGTTTTGAGTATTCTAATTTCAAATTTACTACTCTCTTCCTGCTTAAACATGCTATGAATATTCAGTTACAGAATTTCTAATCAGCTCTATACATGTATTGCTATTCTCTGTGATTTCTTTGTTTATAATATTTCCTGCAGCTATTTGAACCTATTTGGCTGTTAATTTCTGTCAGTGTATCTTTCGTTGTTTCTAATGAGCCACACTCCAACGTCTTACTATGCTTGGTAAACTGCTCCTGAATTATGGTTGAAACCTGGATACTGTACATATCATAGCGATAACTCTGGAGTAAAGATTATGTCCCTTTCACAGAGTTGTTGGTGGTGATGGTGGTAGTAGCGGTGGTTTTGAGGACTTCAGTGGCTATTTGATAATATTTTCCAAACAATTTTTGTCAGAGATTCTATTCCTTTTTAGGAGGGTTCCTTGGAATATCTATTCCTTCACTTCCACGTAGACATAATTCGATAGATTTCCTTAAACATTGTAAACAAACACACAGACACACTTTCTTCCCAGGATTTGAAGATTAGCTTAAATTTGGGGGTCTTTCAACTCTCAGACAGACCACTGAAAATGCAGCCTCAGCACAAAGATCAGCCTTCGGTAAAGTCCTTGATCCTTATGAGGCTGGATCCCCTAACCGAGGCCTGTGCAGAGCAGTCCAGCCCTGCATTGTGAATCTGCTCCCCAGTCTTACTCTCTGCCCTGAGAAAATGCAGTGCCCAGACATTCTGTGAGGCAGTCACATTCGGGCATGGTCTCCGGAGACCTGGTCTCCCTCTGCCTGCTGTCCAGGGAGCATCCCAGGATGCCAGCCACAGGAGGAACTTTGATGTACTCAACTGCGCAGTTCAAACAGCGCCACCCAAGTCCCTCCTAAGATCCTTTCTGCCTTCTCAGACCTTGCTAGAAATCCTGCATTTATTCACCAGTATCCTCTCCCCAGGGTTCCCTGATCTGTGCCCAGAGGGTACCAGCAGATGGAAGAAGGAATTTGTAAATGTAGAATTAGCACCTCCCCACCGCAGGTGTAACAGTGTTGCGCTATGTTGGCAACTTCGGCAACATCCGCAATTACCATGTCCAGTGAGGCAAAAGGAAGATGTGTAGGGAACCGTAGTAATTTCACAAATTCAGTAAACACAGTAATTATAACAAACATTACACAGCATTACTTCATATCACCTCAATTAAAAATGAGCCTTACATAACCTTTCCTGAATTCATTTTCTAATGGAATGACAAATCTAGCATGTTTACTGAGTTATTTAAAGTCTCAGTGTTAAGACACTGCCAAATCATAACACAGAAAATACTTCAACTGCTCAGACATGCTATGAACATGTAAATTCAATTCATATGGAACAACTTCTTTGACTAAAATAAAATGAATCAAATATTGAAGCAAACAGGGAAAAAAATGATCCCACAATAGGATTGCAAAAGCAGGCTTCAGATAAAAAATATTTTTACTGCAACATTGACGCCTGTGTCAGTTTAAGTAATGACAGCTAATTAAAAGCTACCAGCATTTCCGTGGCTTCACTCCATGGCATCATAGTTTACTTTTTATTCAATTATGGATTTAGCAAAGCTCTTCTTAACATTCAGCTTTCTATTCAATAGCTACACGATCCAATTCACTTCTATCTTGTGAATTCACTATCTTCCACGCGTGTCATGCAAGATTTCCATTTCACCCACCTCAAATCAGTGGAGCAGGGAGCTACACAGACTTGAGAACAGCATCACTTCCCATTTCCACCACTAACCCCAGTATGTTCCCAGCCTAACTGCAGGAGAGCCTGGGATATGCGGTCCAACGGATCAGATGACAGAGCCCATGAGTCTGGCTGATGCAAGCCAGTGTCACCACCTACCCATGTGTCTCCGGACACCTGTGCCTGGCTTCTTCCCGGCAGGAGGACTCTCCAGCTCCCCCGGAGACAGCTGTAGGCAGAGCTTAGGATCTGGACCTAAGGCGACTCCAGCCCTCTTCACCAGCTTCAAACACACCTCTTCATGCACAGGCATCTTGTGGCCCAACATGAAGGAAAACACTGACCCAGCAGGCAGAAAACATTCACCTGTATAAAGGAAACAAAACAGAAATAGTAACTTCATGTGTTCATAGTCGGTGGTGAACAGCAAGGCTCCAGCTGGGCTGTGGGGACAGGCCAGGGCCAGCAAGGATGGATCCTGCCTCTTGAGTGCCACCTGCATCCTTCCCTTTCCTGGCTTCTGTTCCCACAAGAGTCTCTCTGGCTATGACTGTCATGCCCTCAGCTGAAGGGACCCTGAGCCAACAGCCCTCATCTGGCCATGAGCTAGAAGACCCTGAGAGTGACCCCTGCAGGCAAGGAAGGCCACTCAGGTTCAGGAAGCTTCAAATACTCAAAGTTTTGCTTTGATTTATTGTAGGACAAGCTACCTGATTCTCTGTAAGCTTTTGATGGATCGGCTTCTGGTTATGATTTTAATTGTATATACCTCTAATACCTAGAGCCATTATTTTTCTTCTTAAAACATTATCAGGATTCCCCCTTCTCTCTCTCCTCTCCCTCCCTTTACCCACGCCCCTTTCTTCCTCTCTTTAAGTTTACTCACATTCTTTTTCTTAACAGTGAACCATACATCAGTTTATTCGCCTCAATGATTTACGAACAAGACAGATATTTTCCCTCACGAAGTGACGTGGGTTACAGTCTGCTATAACCCATGCACCCACACATCTCTGGGGTGAAAATCCAGCATTTTGATTTCTAGTCAGGTTGATTATTCTCTGTTCACTTTCACAATTTTTATGCTGGTACCAGAAGTCTTCCCTGCCTTGACTCTGAATTCCGTCTGCAGGCCATCCCTGACGGCTTTTGCACATATTGCGGTGTCAGGTGCAGCTGAGCCCAGGCTGTCACCAGCAGGCCACTAGGAGGTCATGGGTGCATGGGGCAATGTTGGCTCTTTCAGGGGCTCCGCAGCGGGATCAGCCTCACACTCCAAGTCCCCTGAAATATTGATGCACCCACTCTCATCTTTGCAACAAGCATGAATTCTAGTTCCCGTCATGCACAGCATTTTATAGTCTGTGTCTGATGCATCCACAGGTCTGCAGAGCGGACAGCCCTCCATTTCGCAGCGTTGGTCCTGGCAGCCCCTTGTCTTGCTTCTCTTAGGAAAGCCCTCATGTCGCTCTGAACTTTCTTTCTTATGGGTCCTTTCTAAAGACACTAGTTACAGTCAAAGCCAGCACACAGCTGTGTCACGTAAATCTGCAGACCCATCAGGCTCAGGGATCACTTGTTAGGCATTTCGGGCCGCAGTCTAACTGATAAGTTCTACTGCCTGACTCGCCTGTTCAGGGTTCCAGCCCATGAAAAGTTTGAACTCAGAGCCCCATGCCCACTTGCTAAATTGATGCTAAGAAATGTGTTTTCATGGCTAAAGCAGAAACTTGCTACAAAGTATCATTCTCTACTCTAATAAATAACCCTAATTTACATGAGCAGAGGGTAAGTCTCCTGGGAGTGGCTCACCAGGTTGCATTTCCGCTGTAAGGAACTGTGACAGGTTTCGTGGTTAAAAGCAATGCAAGTTTGTTAGCTGACAATTCTAGAAGGCAAAACTGGTCTTTGGGGCTAAAATCAAAGTGTCAGCAAGGCTGTGCCCTTTTTGATGGCTCTAGGAAAGAGTCTGCGCAGGCAGCACTTTAGAGTTTCTGGGGGCTGCCTGCAGTGTGTGTGTGTGTGTGTGTGTGTGTGTGTGTGCACATGGGTGGGTGGTACTGGGGATAAACTCAGGCTCTTTGCCCACTGACACGAGCACTCTGTTATTTTTTACTTTGAGACAACTGGTCTTGAACTTGAGAGCCTCCTACCTCAGTTTCCTGGAGTGCTGGGATTATAGGTGTGCACCACCGAGCAGGCTCCGTGTTTACTGATTTGTAACTTGGACTCTCTTCATGGCCAGTGACTGCCAGCTGCCAGTTTCTCACAATGAGTCACCCTGGCCTGCCCTCTGTGTCCCGTCTTCCAGGGTTCGAGTTCTTGTGACTGTACTGGACACAGCAGAGAGTCCAGAAAAATGTCTGTACCCCAAGTCACCTAAGTGGCAGTGTCCATCCCATTTTCGACCTCCATTCACTTTGGCCACGCACCCTACCACTCACAGCTCTGCAGACAAGAGAGGAAAGGGCACTGATCCCACCCACCACAGAGCGAAATGCATTTGTGACTGAGGTTTCTCCTGGTTGCTAGGGACCCTTCCACATGGTGATTCAGGCACAAGGTTGCAACATCTGCAGGGCGATGAATACTCGGTTTTGGATTTTGCTATTATTGGCATCAAAGGAAAAAAGATACTGAAATGGAGAGGATTCCACCAACTGGACACGAAAGGGAAGCAGGTATTCTCAATGCAGATTTACTGGCTAGAACTCAGCCACAGAAATCCCATCAACGATTCTTCTCTGGCTGGAATAGAGCACAAATACACGAATAGAGCAGTGTGCAGTTTCAGGGGACAGCCAGCAAGAGGCCACCACTTTGGGAGAACTATTTATGTGCCGAGGCTAAAAGCATAGGAATCCGAGTGCTAAATAGCAACGTAATAAGATCAAGCCCCCTGAATTCTTTTTATTTTATATTGCAGCATGATGAGAAAACCTCATGAAGATATTTTTGGTTTAACACGCAGAGGTTCAGGAGTTCTTCCTGACAAGGTAGTTAGTAGAGTTATGGAACATCAAGATGAAGTGATAAGTTTCCTTTCATAAAACTTGGTTGTTCACCAAGTTACTTAGATTTTTCTGCTATTATATAAAATCAGTCTGTCAGACGCTAGGTAGCAGAACATTCTAAATTTGACCAAAGACCTATTTAATCTCTGTGCTCAAGTGATATACAATGCCAGCGGGCGAGCTGCTTTTTGAAAACAGTTATTTGGAATTGCTTTCCTTATGTGTGATTTTCTTGCCAAAAGTGACATGTATAAACTACAAAAAAAAAAAAATCCTTGTTTTTTCACATGAAATAACTTGAAAACAGTATTTCCTAAGATTTTTCACATCGTGCCGATTAAAATAATGCATCAGGATGTTTACCTGTTAAAAATATTAAAAAGCAATCACTCTTGTTGGGTTAGAGTAAAATAGCATCAAAACAATGATATTTCCCAGATTCAGTTTCATCCAAGTCCGCCTCTTTGGTGCAGGAGATGGAAATACGCCACTGCAATTACTGTATTTTGCTCAATTGAAAAACAAAGTGAGAGCCCTGTAACATGTATGCCACTGCTATATGTTAACTGAATGAATAAATACACTTGATCTAGGAGAGAAAATATGTTTGAAGATTTTTATCAAAAATGGGTCCTCGACATCTGAGCTTTGTTTGTGGGTTTGCTTTCCCTCGCTTGGAATGCAGAAACCATCCCTCCCTGTGCCTCTCAGGCCCCACTCTGGGTCTGGGGCACCCCCTCCAAGCTGCTTGGTATGTGTACCTCACCTCGCCTTGACCTAACCTGTCATGTGGAATCTCTCCTACCTCCCCCCATATTAAACACATGTTTAAGAAGAAAGCCAAGGCCCTGTCACCACCCACCCTGCCCTGTGTCCTTCATCTGCACGGCTTCATCTTCTATCTGTGGCCCCCCGACCCCATCTCTTCTTCTCACCACCTGTGACCCTACAGGACAGAGAAGGCAACGAGTGTCCCTGGGTCCCTCACCATCTTGCCAGGACCCTGACATCACCCAATAATGGAACAAAATGACGAGGAGAGAAAGCAAAATCGAGAAAGCCAGAGCTTCCACAATTGGACTTCTGCCCTAACCCAGGGACTGGGTTACACTCCTTACCTCCCCACATCTCACCGTAATTCTCAATGTATCCTGCTTTCAAAATTGGCTCTGAGAACTCAAAGAGCTGATGAAAGGATTACCAGGTGTCAGACAGAGAAACGGAACCCTGGCAGTGATCTTCCATCCTTTGTTCTCTGCCACGTCCCTGGAGAGCACAAGCCTGAGTCCATGATGCTTCCCAAGCTGAGCTGGCCGCCGGCCCTCCCTACTGTTTCCACGGAGTGTGGAGATAGGGTATCTAAGTCTGCATTCACAGATCTTGGAGTCTGTTGCAAAACAGAAGCAAGACACTTTCTACAAAAAGAGGTTGTGTAATGCTTGATGCACTGTATCAGCTGAGAAGTCTAGCAGCTTATTGTGGAGGCCATGCCACTTCCTCTACGATGTTGTTCACTGTGTCAACTTGAGAAGTTTAGAAGTCTAACTAAGTGACTTAGCAGGGGCCAGGGGCCTCTCTAATAAACATCCTCATCCTGGAAAGAGGATGGCAGGGAGATGGTGGAGTGCTACACCCACCCTGGAGGGAGGGCAGCCTGCTTACAACATAAGGGAGGCGAAGAGGCTCACTCTCCCTTTTCATTCTGGTTGCTTCTGCTGTCTTCTGCCACCCTGAAGTGTTGCCCCTGTGCCATGCCACCCTGCCTCGGAGCCAGCTGAGTATGGACTGAAACCTCCACAAACTGTGAGCTAAATAAAACTTTCCACCTTCAGCTTTGGATGGCAAGTATTTTGTCTCAGCAACGAGAGAAAAGAACTACCACAAGGTGATAATTTTACCGAGTTTCAAACACTTCTCTCTCTCTCTCTCTCTCTATATATATATATATATATAGAGAGAGAGAGAGAGAGAGAGAGAAATGGAGCAATGAACACATGCCACTCTACCAGGTGTGACTGCAATCTCAGAATGGCGGTGATGGAGTGGACGGATGGCTTCAAGCGGCGAGCATTAGGGGAGCTCAGAGAAGCTGAGCAATGAGAAGTGGACTCACACACGTGGATGCACACCAAGCCAAAGAGAAGGACCATCAGAGTACAGGGGCACAGAGCCCGAGTGAGGAGAAGCACGCTGTTTCTTCCAGTGCCAAGACCATGCATGATGGGGACCTTGCAAGAAGGAAAATGAGGGACATGGGGAGAAGGTAGAGCAGAGGGACCCAGGACAGTGTCCTCACAATTCCCAATGGACCCTCTGAGTATACGGAGTCACTGAGAACTGAGGAGATGGAAATGATGCAGTCCACCTCCCCAGCAGCCAAGCTAGGGTCTGGGGCCAGTAGTGAGGTGAACTGCAGTGTTCGGGGGCAGCGTCAGGAACCTGACCTGAGGCAGCACTGAGCAGGGAGAATGTGGGGGCCTCGCCTGCTCCAATTTCTTATTAGTAAGAAGCAAAAGCTTTGAAAACAAGGAACAGAAAATGATGTCCAGATACCTTGCCTGGGTGAAGGGTTGGATGGATTCGCGAGTCACACACACACACACACACACACACACACACACACACACACACAGGCATGCACACACGCACACACACACACACACACACACACACACACACACACACACGTGCACACGCAGAAGAATAAAGTGCTGAGGTAAAGGGAATAAACTGTGGACAAGGAAGAGGAGGACCAGTTAGGTGGTGAGGAAACTGCACATCAGGAGCCTGACGCTGAAGCCTGATTTCTGGAAGCGGAGCTCAGTGAGGAGGTCAGATCAGATGGATTTGTGTCACTAATTTCTGACCAACATTGCTGAACTGTTTTCAAGAGTGGAGACTCGGGACCACCATGACTCTTTCCCGAGCCCCACCACACCACGAGGCTGCGGCGTGGCAGCCACTTCCTCTGCCTTCCCCGGGTCCTTCCTCTGAGAGCGTGGATCTGATGAACATGGTCACTGACCGCCTTTCCTGACCACTAATTGACGTGGCGTTGCCAGGATGAGGCAGCACCCAGCACGTTAGTAAAGCACTCTCTGGCCTGTCTGTGGGTGTTTCCAGAGGTGACTGGCGTGCGGCGCAGCAAATGAAGGTGGAGGACTGGCCCTGATTGCAATGGCCCCGCCCATGAGGCTTGCGAGGAGGGATTAAACTGTAAAAGCCCTGCTCTGGTTAAGCGGGCATGGCCTTTGCTGCTGCCATGTGGACCCTAGACCGAGTGCTTTTCAGCTTTTAACTGGGGACACACGCGGGCAACTCTCCAGAGACTTCGCAGGCTGGACCCCTCTTGCCCCTGAGTCTGTGACCCTACTCAGTAGGTCCCCTCAGATTGTCATATTCCATCAGCTTTGTCCTGCCAGAGAGCCCTAACCAGTGTGTGTTCTGTTACCTCCTTCCTTCTGTTTTCTTTGTAAAAAAAAATTTGTCCTCTTGGTTCAGGAACAAACCCATGACTTTTCTCTTTCCTTGGTTTGCCTTTCAAAAATATTATATGCATAGCTCAAAAATTAAGATTAATAATAAAGTCATTGTATCTGGCCAGGAGACTTAATTCTGGTGTTCCTTCCTTTGCCGTGTGTGATGTGGGTGGAGGGTGAGGAGGAAGCCCACCCCCACCCTCACCCACACCTTTCTTCCTAGAGAGCCGGGCCATGGGATTGAAGGTGGACCTGATTACTCCTATAGTCAGCTTTCTGTGACTGTAACAAACACCTGAGCTCACAAAAGATTCATTCTGGATCCCAGTTTCAGAGGTTCTGATCCAGGATCAAATGGCCCTGGGGCTTTGGACCTGCAGTGAGGTTGTGAGGTGCATGTAGGAGCAGTGCTGTGTACCTGGGAGCAGAAGACAGAAGAGAAGGACACCTGAGTGCCAAGGCCCCGCTCCAGGGCAGGACTCCAGAGACACACAGCCCTCCTCATAGGCTCCTCCTCTCAAAGAGCCGCCGCAGCAGTGCCACCCTGAGGACCTAGCCTTGGGGACATTCAGGATGCACGCTTTGGCACGGGAAGAGCAGCCAGCCCTGGGAAGCTGTGGCCAGGACCGGAAAGGTGTGGCTGTGGCTGGCAGGGTGGTATTCCCTGCCCAGATCTGAGCAATCCCAGTCCTGTCCTCAGAGTGCAAGGTCCCAGTCCATCCTGAAAGGACAGCTCCTGAGCAGCTCTGCCTCTGGCCTGCCTCCTGGGTGACTCCCCCAAAATAATCCTTTAGACTACTCCCAGGTTCATCAATAATTAGGAATTCACTCCAGTTACAGATGCAGAGAAGGACTGCATGGAAAGAAAAGCAGACCTGGGCCAGTCGGTAATCATTAAAAGTTTCCCCTTGGGATGCAAGGGAGAAAAAAGAGAGAAATCAGCTCGCTGTTGTGCTGTGAAGAAACACACACAGTTCAAGTATCATCTGAGGAAGATGACAGTCCAGAGCTGGATTTCAGAGGTTGGTTGAAAAGCAGGCACCTAGATCATGCTGTGTTTCTGTTTCAAGTTTTCTGTGGAAACTGCCGTGCTGGGCTAAGCCACACTGCTCCTGCCATCACGTGTTTGTTCCCGTCTTTCTCCCTCCCCAGAACCTGTTAGTGTTTATCTTTTCCCTAACAGCACAGGAGAGTGAGTATGGTTAATATTTCATAGCACACCGCAAAACAACTTGAGGAGAAGTTTTCAGATGTGTTCCTCATAAAGAAATGATATAAATATAAGACAACTGTACACTAATTACCTTGAGTTAGTTACTATCCAAAGTAGACATGAATCAAATCACACTCTTACAAGTATGTATAATTATTACACAGAAATCAAAAAACTTTAAGTAGGTAGGTGTTTGAATTGAATTAATATATTTTCTATAAAAATGTATGATCACAAATTTTTCCAAGATAATTCAGCTTTCTAAAACTATATTTACGAAAAATATATTCTAAAAATATGTTTCTAAAAATATATTCAGATTTGGGAATTGAAAACCTCCGAGAAAAAGCAACCTGTAGTTATGAGCAGATTAAACCACCTACCCAATAAAGGCCATTCTCTATGTCCACTATGTATTTCAATACATTTCCTTTGAGAATTTTTAAGACCAGAATTACTTTGAAAAATTTAACTATCAAACATAGCTTAATTCTGCACTTATGCACTCACATATTATTTCTGGTTTTTTATGAACACAAGAAATTTCATGAAATTCAGATAGTATATTATCTATAAGAACTACTTAATAAAATTAGACATGAAGACATTTCATTTCCATCAGTCCTACCCCACCATGCTACATTCTTTTAAGACACAAAGGGTTTGGAACCCTGAAAGTAATATAGAGTAGATGCCCAATTATTTTTGGAATGCCTATTAAAACACAGAAGAATATTAGATATAAATTATATATATATATATATATATATATATATATATATAGTCAAATAACCAAACAAATTAAAGTTACAATAAATCAAGTACTAAACATGTGAAAAAAGAAATTATGTAACTGGGCAGTAGACTGAGTAGCCAATGAAAAACTCACAGCAAGTCCCTAATGATTGGTTCAAGGTTATGTGAAGCAAATGGATGAAGCTGGACCAGGGGAGCCAGGGTGGTGCGGCAGGGAAGAGGTTTAACTTCGGGTGATGCCACTCACCCCTCACCAGGCATCGGTGTGGCTTTCATGATTTGCAGATGCAGTCTTTCAATCCCCAAGGCCTTTCACAGATTAGAGAAGCAAAGTGGACAGATGTTCCTAATCTGTCCAAGGTTTTATAGCAAGTGGATGACAAAGCGTCTCTCCTTTCAGTGACCATGAGTGAGTCAGTAGGACCGAGTCCCCGTGTGACCACTCAGTGCAGGGTCCCAATACCCAGGAGCTGTGCTGTGGGCACCAGCCCTGTGGTCACATGGTCTCTGACATCTCTAAATCTGGAGAAAGTGATCCTTGAGGCTCCTGGACCAAACCACTCCAGCAGCAGGCCAAGACGGGTTCCTAAGTAAGGCAGTGGTAGCACTCATAGTCCAAGCGGACCGTCTTTAGGACCCACGTGGCACATTGGAGATGAGGTGGGAATAAAAGTACCCAGCAAGTCAGGACAAAGAAAATCAAAACATCATCCTGTAATTCATCCATGACTGGGTGAGACTCCATCAACTACATGAAGGTTTTGAATGTCAGGAAGAATTAAGACTAAGGGCAGGTACCTTTTCTGTTAACGTGAGGTTTATTTTTCTTTCCATGTCATTAATCTTCTGTGGAAAAGCGACACTTACTTTAGCTGGCCCGTGCATCAGACAAGGGCACATGGACATAGCCCTGCATTCACTGGGGCTGTGAAATGCACTCCCACCGCTCGGCAGGCTGGTGTTTCCTAGCTGATTTTAAATATCACCGTGGCTGTAACTGTGGGTCATTTATTTTCTTGCTCTCTGCCTTGTGTGACATCTACCGCCGTCTCTCACACCCAGTTGAGTTCCAGCTCCTGCAAGAGCCAAGCTGCACTGTGCCTGCACCCCGGGGCTGGGTGCACACTGCGGTGTATTTAACCTAACAGGAAAAAGTGACCAGGCACCTACAGACTCCGAGGTGAAGCACGAAAACTAGCAGCGAGGGAAACTGGGAAATGATTCAAGTGTATAGCAAATGGAAAGAAAAGAAAAACATTGCTCTCTTGCATTTTCCTAATCAGGAATTAATCAATATGGCCAGAAACAAACCCCAGATTCATTACTGTTGAGTCTTACAGTTTCCTATTTTCATTAATTGGGGCTCATTTTATTCATAGTCAGGCTTTTTTTAAAATCATGATCTAGCGGTGACTGAGTCTAACTGGAGCCTTCACAGCTGCGGAGAGAGATGGAGGAAAGAAAGGCCCCCCGGGACCCGGCTTTCCTGAGAGCCTGCTCCTGCTGCTTGGTGGTGCTGAGCTTTGCATCTCTGTAGGGATCTGAGTGCGTCCCCAGGACGCATTGCGCACAGAAACACTTCCACGGATATGTTCCAGATATTCACCCCAAGACTACAGCTTGCCTTTTTTCTCTCAACAGTGTCTTTCACGCAGGAAAAAAAATTTCTTTTTTATTTGATGAAATCCAATTTACCCATATTTTTGTCCAGTTTTCATGCAGCATCTAACAAGCCACCTCCTGGGCTTTCTTCTAAAACCATGCTCGTTTCATACAGGGAGATTTCAGCATCCTGTGTGGAAAAGACCACCCGGTACCCACGGGAGTGTCTTGGTGACTGTGTCACACGTCTCTTGGCCATGGATGTGGGACCCGTTCCTAGACTCTTGTTTCCATCAGTGTACATGGGATCTCATGACCCACAGCACCCTCTTCACATACCGTGGTTTTGTGTCAAAGCTTAAAGACAATTTGCTAATTTGCTGATGGTGTCCCCCAAATTTATTCTTCTTTTTAACAGAAACGTTTCAACTATTTTGGTTCCTCTGTTTTTATGCCCTGTTTCCTTCTGTCATCCTTTATTTTGATCTTGAGTTACCTTTGACTTAATCTCAGGAGAGTAACCATCCAATATTTAAGACTGTACGCCTGATTCATTTCACTCAACATTATATGTTCAGGGGCCTCCAAATGAAATATTTCCTAAGATTTTAATTTAAACATTCACCAGAGTTTGGCACCACACCTCATATATCCCCAGATGCAGAGTCAACTGTGATTTAGCAACATACAGTGCTTCTCCCTCCCCATCACCTTCCAACGGTGAAAATTCCAAATTAGCTAATTATTTATTCAATCCTAATGATCACTAGTCAATACAGCCATGAAAATACGAAGTAGGCACAAGAGCTCAAATAGTAAATTGTTATCTTTTGTTTATACAAAGCATAAGTACTGTGTTCAAAAATTATCTATGTTAATCTTAAATTAAGTGGGTGTGGTTTTTATTCCACTGAAATAAAATGATACTCATTATTTTCTGTTTGTATTTTATTGGTTTTATTTTTTCCTATTCTTATTTTGCTTTTGTTATTCTCATGGTTTTTGTCATCATTTTATTTCGTGTATCTAAAATGGTAACCTATTTCCAAGTGCCAAAACTCTACAAAAATGTGTTTCAAGAAACACAATCCACGACTCCCACATTTTCCTAGATGCAAATAATTCAGCAGCTTCTGTTGTGTCTTTCTTGCTTTTCTTTCTTGTAGTGATGAGCACAGATAGCTTTATTGCTGGGTTTTCTGCTGCTTTTTGGTCTATTATGAATGTTGTTCCCCTTGAATTCATGTATCTCAGAATGTATCACTCCTATAACATTTCATTGGCAGATATGCCACAATTTACCCAAACGTTTTAACACAGATGATGTGAAATCCAGTATCTGTTGTAGCTGTTCCTGAAAGAACAAATATATACATATGTGTGTATGGATTTTCTGATAGAAAAGAAAAATACTAACCAAACTACCTGCAAAACTACTGTCTCATAAGCCAATTGAGAACTCTCTAGACTCTAAGATGCAGGATCAGGATGTTTGCTAATTAGAAAATTAATGAGGGGAAACAGTTTTCTATTCAGATTTGCTTCTAGTTGCTCAAGAAAATGTATATAATGATATGCATATCAAGTCTTCAATGATCTCTTCATAAGTTCAAAATACATCCAGAAAGCTATTAACCAGTTTTTTTCCTGAAAGTAAAGATATTCAAACTCATCAAAATCAACTTGTTTTCTCTCTTAGCTTCAACTTCGCAGCTATCAGAATTATTCTGTTCATGGATTGCAACCTGCTCTGGATAAATTTAAGTTGTCTCAATTCTGGGAGAAGATGGTAGAAACTGCCCACTGGCAAAAGCTTTCCCCAGTGATGAAGTCTGTTGGCAATGTGAACAGAGTGAGAATATTTCCATGAAAGCGTCAGTAACTTCAGCATAAACCAGCTTTTTACTGAGAACAAACTTCTGCTCACACAGTTAAAGTACAGACCATCTAAGGTGTGTCCTCTTTTTTACCTGATTGACAATTTAGCAAATGATAAGTCCTCCTTACTAATGGCTGTTCATACTTTAGCAAAGGCTTACATGCTTCTACATGATTCTACAAGATTTCTTGAGGAATTAAAGCTTAGATATGTGAAAGAAATGTATCTGTTTGGGCCATTACAACTTTGTAACTATATTTTTATACTTTCAGACCTCATGCTGACTTTATGTTACTTTTTGGCATGAAGTCAAATAAATTTATAATTTTCCACTTGTATTATATGGTTGTTTGTTACTAAATGTCTTCACAGACATTTTTACTTTTTATAGCTAAGTCAGAAGTCAACAGCTCAAAGGAGCTCACCAAATGAGTGCATTTATCTTTCCTTTTCTGCATGTATTGACTTTCTTCTCTTACAGTAGAAGTTGTTGCTTCTCGTTTGAGATGATACTTGTAACTCAGGAAACAGCTTCTACTTGAAAGAAGCACAAGATCAATCTTCTTACAAGTTTTGACCTTTATTCCTGTGACAGTTATCAGCAAGTAAAATAAGTGTGTCAGAAGTTGTTTCACTGACACCTCTGTCATCCAGTAAGTGGGACTTGCAGGGCCTTTGCATTTCCCACCTCTGTGGACTTTCACTCAGTTTATGTTCCTCTTCCTGTGCTCCCACAAGTTCCACACTGACCCATTTACCTCAGTGGCTGACAAGGTTTCAGCCTTGTTCCCAGCTTCCATATGCTGTTTGGAGCTGGTTTGTTTTATTCTATGATTTATATTTCTAAATACTGACACTTAACTGATGGATTTCATTCTGGTTCTCATTTATTAAATATACATTTTCTATAAGTTCAGTTATTTTACCTGGAATTTTTGAAACTATAAAAAAATTTAGGTCATTAAGTATGTAGAACTGAAGCTAAGAAATTAAAGAAATTGATTTTGAAGAATCATTCATGTGTCCCCTACCTTCAAGACTTAAATGAAAATGTAGGATTTAATTCAACAAGTGACATCTTCAAAAAATGCTTGTGCTTTGGTACTTTTAAAATCCAGTATTTCAACATTAATTTTGATGTATTTCAGCAGAAAAAGAAAATAATAAAATAGAGAAGAAGTATTCAAGGAAGGAGGAAGAGAGGAAAGGAAACACCACAGGAATATGGGGTTGATCCTAACTCACAATTTCTAATTCTACACATTTTGGTCATAGAACTATTGCTGAATCTACGAGCAAGTGGTTGATATGCAGGAAGGAATACAGCAAGGTAACAAAAGCCAGACTCTGTTTACACACTACTGGCTCAAAGCAACCTTTCTACCTGTGCTTCCCAAAGAGTATGGTAGAAATTTTGGTGACTGGAGGAACATCCCAGTTACACAAGGTGGCCGAGAAGGGGTGTTAGCAAGCTCCATAGTGGAAAATCAGACAGCCCTTCAGGAGCCATACCAAAAAAAGTCTCTTTAGGTCATAGGTCATTAAAAACAAGTCAAGGCACCTCTGGTCCTGCGTCGGGAGTTTGTAATGGAGGCTGTGTATTGGCGAAAAACAAGAGAACATTCCGGAAGTCTTCATGACTGCACATATATCTTGGTGCCTTTTCTGGTTAATCGTCTCCTGTTTCCCTCTAAGGAACACCCAAACACCCAGAACTACAGAGCCCTATCAATGGTGAATACTGAGAGAAGACAACCTGAGGAGAATTGTAAGGAGGACTGGGGGTTCGCTGGAGGCTCCAGGTGAGCCTGGCTGTGGATGCAGCCTAATTGGGTCCTAGAGTGGCTTCCTGGAGCTGGAAGACATCATTACCCGTGGTGCCACTGGACAGCTGCTCTGTGACCACTGTCCTGGGGCGACCACCTGCCTTCCCCTGCTCCTGCATTTCATCTCCTATGCCACTTCCCCAGCCTGGGACTCCTGCATGATATTAGGGTTTACCTTGGACCCTTGTTCATTTTGCACAAGTTTTATTTCATTATAAAACAATATGATTGAACTGTAAAAACAGAGACAGAGGGCCAGGAAATACTTAATGCAACTGCCCTGCAGCCCGGAGTCTCAGCTCCAGAACCCGAGCAGCAGGCTCCTCGGTTCTGTACCCTGGGAGCTGCATTGAGGGTACCAGGCAGGACACAAGAGCAGTGCACAGTGGATGATGCTCTTCCTGTGCTCTTCCCATCAGAGTCACTGGAGTCCCTTCAGCTCTGCTCCGAGGCTCCTCTCACTCTCCTCTGAGTCCTTGATTCTGAACACAGTGCATGCCGACAGACTGAGGGTTACAATGACCTCCTTTGTAGAAGGAACAAACATAATCAGACTAGCAGGAACTGAAAGAGATAGGGAAACACTCTCTTCATCCTTCAGGACTTTCTCCTCCTATGCACACATAGATCTTCTTCAGTGTTTCCTTTGGGTGTCATTGCGGCTCCTCAGTGTCCTGCAAGCTTCTGAGCCCATTTCCTGTGAGACTCGGTGACTTGTGTTTGTTGCATAACCTGCCCCATGTGGCCACATCATTTTGTCCTGAGCTGGGCGCAGCACCTGGCTGAGAAGAGTGGGTGGGAAGTTGACACCTGAATAAATGCAGGAACTTCTGCAGCTTCCGGGTACTCTCTGTCACTTCTGTGCCCCCCTCAGCTGGCAATGCAGCTCTGTTCCCTGTATCTTCCCCTCCCAGAGTCAAGGTTCTGGGGTGCCTGAGATTCGGCTCACAAGGGGAGCTGTGTAGCTCAGCTGCTCCAGGCCATAGCTCCCCACCTAGCCTCCTCTCCTCAGTGGGTTTAACCTGGAAACTGAGGAAGGAAAGGCAGAATCTGGGCCCGTTCTGCTGCCATCTGGGACCCAAGCCTCTCCCCTACCCCGGGAGCCACCCACCGAGGAAGGGGAAGCAGAGGGTCCCAGCTCCCTCTCCACAGGTTGTCACTTGCTAGGTGTTTCTTCTGCCTGTGGAGGGTGACAAAGATGCTGTGCCGCCTCTGCATTTTCCAGGCTTCCTTGCCCAGCCCTGCACCCTGGGCTGTGGCTCTTCCTGCTCAGACATGGCTCAGGTCACCAGCTGCCATCTCTCCTCCATCTGCCACCTCCTAAATACAGGGGGCTCCTGGCTCCTATAGAGATCTTCTCAGGTCCTGGCCTTTGTGATGTTCAGGAAACAAATATACAGGATGCCAAGATAAACTTACATTTCAGATGAAAAGAGAATGTGTTTAGAGCCAAGATGCATGAACGGTCTCTCCTGCTGCAAAAGCCCATCACTGTGAATGCTGTGTCACTGACACAGTGCTACACAAAGTCAGCCTTGTCATTGTAACAAGTGCTGGGGTGTCTTTTATTCCCCCATTGGCATATATCCCAATTATTGCATAGGAAGGCCAAATTTTACTGGGTCCTGCATTTTGTCTGGTGGAGAAGAAAACACTGCAGATGGAGGGTTCACTACTTTCTCCATTCAGCACATGCCGGCTACCATGGCCACTGAGATCCATCTCTTCTTGGGATTTTCGTTGCAGAACTGTGTCCCTTTGTGCCAGCTGCAGAGCCTGCCTGTCACTATCAGGCTCCCAGAAGCCACAGACACTGAGTTCCATGAGAGAAAAGCCCGATCACAGTCCACCGTGGTGGGGGAGGATCTCCTCACCAACTCAGTCAACCCTTAGCTTTGCCTGGCCCTGGCTATCATGCAGAGGCCCAGTCCTGCTGGAGATCTTTTGGAGGCACAAAGCTGTTCTCTCACCTGTGGCATCCCTTTGGGAAAGGATGTCAGTGCTGGTCATGAGACATGCAAATTAAAACAGCGCTGTGATTCCACCTCAGCTGAGAAAGAATGGCTATCATCAAGAAATCAACCAATAACAAATGTTGGAGAGGCTGTGGGGGAAAAGAACTCTTCTCCACTGTTGGGGGGAATGCAGACTGGTGCAACCACTGTGGAAATCAGTGTGGAGATTCCTCAAAAACTAGGATTGGAGGTCCTATTTCACCCTTCTGGGTATCTCCCTAAAACAATTAAAAACATCTTGCCACAGTGATATATGTGCACCCATGTTTATAACAGCAATGTTTGTAACAGCCAGATCTTGGAAACAACCTAAATGCCGATTGACTGAGGAATGGATAAAAAAGATGAGGTATTTCTGCACAATGGAATACTACTCAGCTATAAAGAATGATAAACTGGACACTTTTATAGATAAATGGATATGTCTTCAGAACATACTTATTAGTGAAATAAATAAGACACATATATGTAAACATTATATTGTTTCATTAGTGTGACAAACTGAAAGGAAAATCATGTATAGTTAAGATATACATAGTTTAAAAAAGAAAAAGAACCATGATGCCTCCTTTGTCATCCACATAGCCTATTCAGAAGCAAACTCAATACCTCCCTTCACTGAACACCTCTGTAATCTCTGCCTTCCCTTCTACACCTTGTCCCAGCTTTTTCTTTTGTTTTGTTTTGCTCTGTTTTGGCCCAGAGAGAAAGATCTTAGCTAAAGCAATGACTGCCTTTGCTTTACCACTGTGAGCCATTTTGAGTTGACTTTTCATATCTAAAAAGTTGTGATGAGCTGTAAGGTTTGGGTTTTCTTGCATGTGGATCCAGTCTATTTATTGAAGATACAATCCTTTCTCCACTTAACTGCTTCTTTGTCTTTGCCAGAAATCAATCATCTGTTATGTGGATGTCTATTCTGGGGCTTCATATTGGTGCCTTGGTGGTTTGTCTACCTTGCTATCAGTGCCATTTTGTCATGACTGGGGTAACTTTGAGATAAGTCATGAGATTGGGATGGTTGGAGCTCTAATTTTGTTCCTTTATCAAAGTTATTTAGACTAGTCTGACTCTTCTGTTTCTCTACAGAAATGTAAGAATCAAAATGTTAATTTTTATGAAAAATGATGTTGGGATTTTGGTTTTTTAAAAAAAGGACATCAGTGCCAGGAGGGTATGACTATGCATGAACTCCTTTGTGATGTCACTGACATGATGGCATGAATATGCGTGAACTGCTTTGTGACATCACTGCCATGATGGCATGAATATGCATGAACCCCTTTGTGATGTCACTGACATGATGGCATGAATATGCATGAACTGCTTTGTGACATCACTGCCATGATGGCATGAATATGCATGAACCCCTTTGCAACACAGGCGGCGCTGTGGCAGCTCATTCTGCCACATCTGCTCTGCCCAGCTCCCTGCAGCTGGGCTTCTCAGTGCTTCCTACTCACAAACCAAAGCCAGCAGAGGAGGCTGCACTGGGCACATCATGAGCTCAGATGGGACCCCATTATACTCCCCAGAGTGAGCTTACACAGGTCCTCTGCAAGGACAGAGTCTGGAGAGGACCTCTGGGACCTTGCAGGACACACCAACTCTGTCCCTGGGTGGAGCCACCAGATGGTACACGGAATCTCAAGACAGAAGCTGCCCTGGGACTGTGCGACTGTTGAAAGAGACAAACCTGCTGACTGGTGGGTGTCACAGGTAACCATAACAGCAAAAATAACAACCTCGTCTCTTGTATTACCACCCAGTCCTGCCAAGAGAGGGAGCTAGCGTCTCCACCCAGCTATAACAGCCCATGCCTTGAGCAGCCCTGCTCCAGGCTCAGTCCACCCTGGGCTGTTGGCTTGAGGGGCGGTGTATCGGCAGGAAGCATCACCAGTGACTGAGGTTTTCCTTCTGGATATGTACACCACTCTCAGTATCACTCTTCTGGCACCAAACACTTGGTAGGAAGAAGCAGTCCTGTCCTCTCCTGCTGACCCCCGGCGTAGGCACTCTGGTCACGGAAGCCTGGGTGCTCATGTCCCACACTGACCAAATCCCCAGCTCGCACCGAGTGTCCTGTGATTCCCTTCAATGCCCACACGATCTCTCTGGAGATGGCATCAGAGCCCAGCGGGGTCCTGTTCTGTCCACCAAACCAACAGCACTCCAGGAGCCACTCGTGAGCAGAGGCTTCTGGGATTTCAGACCAAGTGGCTAAGGATGAGGGGTCTCTGCCACCCCTCTTCAGTTTGATTGTGTGCCCAGGAAGCCCTCACTGACACTCACCAGGTCATTATTCTTTAAGTGATAAGAGGGGTGATGGGCAGCCAGAAGGAGGGGTGCACGGGGACAGTGTGGAAGGTTTTCGACCTCAGGAGCTCCTGGCCCAGAGGGGTTGGGCTCTGCCCTCCGTGGGCACAGTTGTGTTCACCCACAGACCCCCCAAAGAGCCCAAATTCGGAGGTTTGGGGGCTTCGTGATTTCAGCACCAGGGACCATGAAGACAACCCCGTGCCCCCTCTCTCTCCTGGAAACACGGGGTGGAACTTAACGTTGTCAGCTTCACATCACGGCTGCAGCTGGATCCTGACCAGCACCACCCGAAGCCCATGAGCATCACCCATGAGAGCAAGGGCCTTGGATCACCCAGACATGTCCACTGCTAGGATGCGGTGTCACAGATGTCAAAGACCCAACACTGAAACCAGAGATGCTACAGACACCTAAGGCTCTGAGAGGTGTGTGCCAGGAAAGGGGAAGAAGCCAAATGCATGTTTTCTCCATTTCACAAACCATCGGCTTCGATTCTGCATCTCTTTAACATAAAGACTAAAGTACACTTCCCTGAGTCTGCCCCAAGCGGAGGCTGCTGGGTCAGTGTCGCCCAGAGAAGCTAAAGCTGGGGTTTCTTCTATCACAAGGCTCTTCTGCAGCCCGGTTCTGGTGGAATTTTATCTAATACATTTTCCTTGCTCTACCTCAAATCCCTGGCCAAAGGGCAATGTCTGAAGACGAGACACCCGTGCTTTGTTTTCTTTATTTCTTTTATGCAGACTGCAGACTTAACCCAGGGCCAGCACCCTTGAACTCCCATGTAGTCCAAGCTGGCCTCGAACTCCTAGTGCTCCTGTGTCGGCCTCGCAGGGTGCTGGGATTACAGGAGTGCACCCTGGGTGCGGCCGAGCTGCTTTGATTTCTGCGTCTGCAGCGAGCTTCACCAGCGAGGCCTTGTGGCCTCAGTCTGCTGCCGGATGAAACGCCTTGCAGGCGGCACTTCCCTTGTTAGGAAGTTTGAAGAAGTCAAATAAAGCGTCTTTGTTCAGAAATTCTGTGTCACTAAAGCAGAAAGCTCTCCGTGACATAAAGCCTTTTATCAAAATAATAACAAGCCATCTTTTAAATTTTATGTTGAGGTGTTGTACAGCAGAGCCTTGAGTAGGGATACAGATGCAGATTCAGATCGGAGGTGGTGAAGGAAGACAGTACTCTGTTTCTCAGAGTTAACAGCGTTGTCATTGTTTGCTGTAAGTTTAATTTTCACTTTGATTTTAACCCAGTAGAAGGAAAGGATGAAAGTCCTTCACTTTCATTTCAGCTCCAGAGCAGCGTGGTTAGTTTATCCCAAGCTAAAGAAGACTTCCCGACACCGAGATTGTCCCTGTGTAAACTTACACAGAGGCACTAATGCGATCCCTGAAACCATGTTTCAGAAACCACACAGCAGCCAGCTTGGCCAGGCTGCTTTTTGAGCAACTCGAGGTGAAGCTTAAAGGCATTTCATGGAAATGTGACCCAGTAAAGTCTCCAGTGTTGTGGCTTCCAAATGGTGCAACTTAACAGAAAGAAAACATTCAGATGATAAGAGTAGAAAATAGTTTGAAATTTCATTAGAGGATTTCCTAATATTCACTAGGCACAGGAATACTTCATGTGCATTTCCAGTAATCAGAATACCACATGATTTTTCTGTCAGCCCCAATGACTCAAAGAATTTTTATTGAACAATGAGTGTGCACATGCACAGGTACATCTGAAGACATAGACACACACATGAATTGCACGACCACCTTTAAATTGTGTGGATATTTCAATTTTTCTAAGTGCTGTCTCTCAAAATGGAATAAAACAGTATGAAAATGAACCCAGCTCCTGTCGCGGCCAGGTACACCTGGAATACCATGGGTGCACATGAAGGAGATGTCCAAGATTCCCTGTGAACCCAGAGCTCGGAGCCGCAGAACCCAGCAGGATGGTTCTGCCTGGTTGGCGGGAGTTGGGACCAGAATAAGATCCCAGAGGACCAGAGGACAAGGAGGCACGAATAGAGCACAAGCCAGAAGCCCAGACGGCTTTGTGGGCTGGGCAGGGACAGGGGGGGTCCCCCGCTGGCCCAATGGGGGCTTGGAAGAAGACAGAGAAGAGAGGAGCCCAGGCTAACAGGTAGCACAGGACAATGAAAGTAAAGGGCGGAGGTGAGAGCCTGGGAGAGTACCAGACTGAGGGGAGACCAGCTGGCCCCACGTGTCCAGGACAGGGCTAGGGGTACCACTCCTACAGGGGCTGCGGACCCCACCTCACTGTCCTCCTCTGCCACCTGGTTCTCAGGCTGCCTGTCTCTCTGCAGCACTTTAGTGATGCTTTCTCTCGGGGCCTTTCTATCCAGGCCTCCTGCTCCCCTTCAGTGCAGTCTTTTATCCTGGGTCTCCTCTCCCCTCCCCTTCTGGCCTCCCCCTTCTTCCCTTTTGGTCCTCTTCTCTCTTCCTTTTGCCCCAACCTTCCTCTCCTCCTCTTTTTCCTTCTTCCCCTCCCTCACCTTCCTCCTCCTCCGCCCCCTCCCCATCCTGTCCTCTTCCTGGTCATCCATCTTCTGCATCCTTTTCTTCTTCTTCCTGTTCTTCCTCCCCTTCCTCCTCCTCTTCCTCCTCCTCCCCTTTCTCCTCCTCTTCCCTCCCTTCCTCCCTAGAGGATCAGTCCCTCAGCTCCTGACTTTAGCTGCATTCCCCCGCAGACTCTAGGGTTCAGTGACATCCGCGAAGGCTAAGTGCATTAAAAACTTCTCAATGGCTTCATCCCAATGGAAATAAAAGTCATATTTACTTTCATTTTGGCTTAATTCTAGCTGGAGCAAAAAAAAAAAAATTAAATGTCAAACTGCCATTGATGACTCAGTGAATCAAATATTTTGCTCATTTAGAAAATGAGGATCAGACAGATGAAACACTATGTCTCAAAGTAAGAAGACTGTAACTAACAAGCACTAAGGACTTCTGATCCTTCCTACAGAAATTAAAATCGACAGTTTTGAGGTTTGCGCAATTGAGGAAAGTCAGATGATCGCCTATAACCCAGTAATCTGTACATCTAAACATGAAGATTTCCCCTGACTTTAACAATACTGGAAAATCAAAGCAGTGATGATCAGTGAAGAAATGATCTATTGATAAGTGCTAAATGTAAATCATTTGAGTTTTATAGCTAAGTTTACAACCGTGCTTACATTGATTTCTCGGGCTGATCTCTGCTCTGACCTTTATTTAACAGCAGGTAGATGGATCACTATAAAAATCATCAGCAGTAAGCCTGTCTTAGTCTCTTCAGACAGCCGTGACATTTGGCAGAGGAGGTAGCTGGAGGCAGGATCATTACCCCATGCATTTTGGGGGTGCAAACAACAAGAGGCTTCTGCATAGCTCCGCACAAAGGCTGATCGCCACTGCGGATCCACTGTGAAAGTGGTGTTAAGCCAGGCTGCAGATGGCTCCGATGATAGGCTGGGCTTTATGGCTTGGCATCCCGATGACGAGGAGGCCACCACAGTTATTTTTGTATTAAAGCATTTGCACACATCACTAAGCAAAGAATTTGGACTGGAGAGTGTATTGATCTGCAGTGCACAAGGGTCCATCCTTCAATGGAGGAGACAAAGAGACTGCTCTGTGCTGGTAACCAGTGTGCTCCCTTGGAAAAGCGCGGTGTGAAGAGGGGCTGAGAATCACTCTGAGAATTTCTGTGGTAAATGGAAACAAAAGTTGTGTCTTCCTAAACTTTGGTACAAGGAACTCTGCTTTGAAAGATGTCAGCACAGCATTCTCTCAAGTGTGGATTCCCCAGTCACTGCTTGGTCCCGTGCCCTGCGATGGCTCGGATGTGCCCAGGCGGGGCTTTCTGTCAAAGGTGGCCCTGAGGAAGGTGCCGGACCTCCCACACGGCCCGCAGGGCTGCGCTCTGTGTTCCGCTGACAACCATCCCTTTGGTGCTAACAAACATCCCTCCCAGCTGTCATTCGCCCTTCACCTCGGCTTCCGGGTCTTCCTTTCTCCGATTTCCCTTTTGCAAAATGGTTGCACCCCTCTTGCTGCCTTCACAGAAATTCTCAGTAACAAACCGGGAAAACAGTGAGCCGTGTTCACAGAAAACAGCGAGACTTTATTCCCGAGTGCCTTGGGGTTATCTCTACTTCAAACTGTCGTCTCTCAATTCCAGTCCCAAAGTCATACAGGAAAAACAAAAGCTCAAAGGAACAATATGGCTCTGAGAATACAATAATGGAGAGAAATTATGGAGAAATAAATTAGCCTCTTCCATTTAACTATTACAGCTCCTGTGACCTTCCAGAACTAAACCAAAACTCTGCAACAGGCAGACAATTCTGCAGAAAGCCACCACTTCTGAGGATCTCTGCAATCCTCGGCTTTTTGAAATCATTGCCCTCAGACTCCAGCAATTTGAGAAAGTGTGTTTCTTACCCCAGATTAAAGCCAGAGCCAGAATGTCCATAAGGAACCAGGGAAGGAAAGGAAAGTCCATAACATTCACACACTTTAAGAAAAATTCAGTGTATTTTTGCAGTGCAGAGTATGCTGTTAGTTTTAGGGAGCTGGTGTGGGCATGGCAATAGCTTGATTATTTTAGTGCCTGCGCTCCCTCCTCTCTCACCTTCTTCCTGCCCCTCCTTTATCCCCAGCTCCAAAAGTCACAATTTGGGAAGGATTTTCTGCTAGAGACCCAGAGGAGCCTTCTCCTCGGTGATCAGCCTGGATCCCTACCACTGTGGGGACACTGAATGTGTGTTTTAAATTTATCAGTACAGCTGCACCAGGGCCAAGAGGCAGAGCAGACACTCCACTGCGAATCCTCTGGGACCCCGAGGACATAGTGCAGTCCCTTCCCTGAGGTGGGCTTCCTCAATCTCCAGATGGGTGTTGGGGAGCAGATCTCACCTGTGCCGGGAGCCAGCAGCAGTCAGGACAAGGAGCCTGTGGGCAGGAGACACAGAGGGAGCCTGGCCCCCAGCAGGAGCTCCTGGAGCATGAGAGCCAGCTCTCTGGGGTCCCGGGAAAGGAAATTAATCAGGGGTTGATACAGCAGGTCTCTCTGCTCCCCAGATTTCCACCTCTGTTTCTCATTGCAGTTTCCCTTATTGTCCTGATCCAATGTACCCATTTTACCTTCTGGACTCAGGACTCAGGGCTGTGCTCTGTGTTCCACTAGGAAGCCGGGGCTTTTTTTCATCATTAGGAGCACAGGGTGCTACAGTTGCCTGGGGCCCTCTCCCCTGTGATGCAGGCACAGAGGACCTGGGCTGCTCCTGGCCTGGCCCACAGACATCCTCTGTGCCCTCTCCTCTTCCACCAGCTCCACGCAGATGGGGAGGGAGCTCAGAAAGGAGGAGGTGCAGGATGCAAGGATCCTGCGTGGGGTTTAGGATCAAGGGATTTCAGTTGAACCTAGGGTCTTTGCAATGGGTTGCATTAACAGCATTTTCTTTTTGAGAGAGGGTCTCACTAAATTATGCAGTCTGGGCTCAAACTAGTTGTCCTCCTGCCTCAGCCTCCCTGAGTGGTGGGGTGACAGGTGTTGGACATCACGCCTGGTGCATCCTGGGACTGTAATGCTACAGAGAGTGACCACTCCCGCTGAGCAGAACCCCCACTTGGATGGCCTATGAGGACAATAACAATACTCCCCACAGTTGCCCACGCTGAGTGTGGTCAGCCTGGGCCACACCTTTCCCATCCCACACAACTCAGGTCCTTTTGCATAACCACTCAATTTTAGCATCATCAGTGTGTTTGTTTTTCTGTAAACATGAACATTTTGCTGACTCTGGCTCTTGTTTTGGGGAAACCACATATTAAAGAAGAATAACAAACTTCTCCCCTGTTTCCTGGCATTTTCCTGACCCTCTACCCTCAGCAGGACAGCACCACTCTGGGAAGGAAGGGTGTTTAAACCGGAAGTCAGAGACACCTGTCTGTCCACAAACTGGAGAATTGCTCAATTTCTGAGGATTCCCAGTGCTATGAAGAATAGGGGAAAATTTATCTTTCTTTTACACAAGCAAAAGTAGGATCAGGACTAGGAGGCTGAGGCAGGAGAATCACATGTTTGAGCCCAGCCTGGGGAACATGATACAGTGGGATGAGTCTCAAAATTTTAAAAAGGGATTTGAGATGTAATGCAATGGAAAAGCTCTGGGTTCAATCCCAAGTACCACCATTAAAAACAAAAAGGTAAAGAAAATAGAAAGGAAGGAAGGAAGGAAGGAAAAACCGAAGGAAGGAAGGAAGGACGGAAGAAAAGAAGAAAGAAAGAAAGAAAGAAAGAAAGAAAGAAAGAAAGAAAGAAAGAAAGAAAGAAAGAAAGAAAGAAAGAAAAGACCATAGCAGAAAATGATGGCAATTAGAGCAGAAGGAAAAGAAATTGGAAACAGGAACACAATAGAAAAAAATCCATAGAACAGAAAGTACTTGCCTTAAAAATCATTAACAGCAGTGAACAAACTTGGCAAAGAACAGGCACAAAGCAGCCGCAGTGGAATGGGGTGAAGTAAGAAACTCAGTACAGATCACACAGCACCGCAGGCAAAGGGGCTCCTGTCATCTAACTAGGGGAGCACTGGACCCATCACCCCAAGAAACAGACCAGAGCCTCAAAGAGCAAAACCGAAGCAGATTTTCTGCAAAGTAATCTATGTTGTCTCACTCAAATATTTGAGTTAATAGTACAAAACCTCCTTAAAAATTCTCCCTGCAAAAATGGTTCCACTGGAAAATTTTACCAGATCTTCAAAGGAGAATTAGTAAATTATTATATAAGATCCTCCAGAAAAAACAAAATGAGGAAAAATTTTTGCACATTTTATGAGGCCAATGCTGCCCTGCTACAAAAACCAATGACAGAGGAAAGAAGCATTGAGAGAAAGGAAGAGAGAGAGGAGAAAAAGAAGTACCAGTGTCCCTCACAAGCATAGACTCTAAAATCACAACAAAATATATTCCAGTATAGCTGATGTCTATATAGGGCAGCCTTCACAACCAAGTAAGATGCTGACGTCCTGAGAATGTCATGCTAGTTGACGCTTTGAAAGCCAAACCATGTAATCCAGCATATAAACAGGATAAAGAATACAGCTAAGAGATCCTATCAATGGACTCTGGAAAGAAAATTGACGAAATGTGTCACGTGTTCCTAATATAGGTTCAGCAGACGCTCAGTGGAGGGCACCTTCCTGCCGACGTGTGATAAACAGCATCCAGGAAACCCACAGCCAACGCCATCCTGTACAGTGAATTCCCCGCTGCAGTTTGCAACAAAGCCCAGAGAGTTAAACACCCTCGCCATTCTCAGGCAATGTAGGCTTCAGGATGGTGCAGTCAGTACTGTGAGGCAAGAGAAAGCAAGTAAAAGCCTGAGGATTGCAAAGGAGGAATCTGTCCCTGCTGGTGGAGACCGTGATAATCTACTTACAAAACCCCAAGAAACCTACAAAAGAGCTCTGGAGCTACTCAACTTAGCACATTTGCAGAGAGAAAAGATGCACAGCCAAAACCCAATCGAATTTTTACACAGCAATAGCCACAAAGGTGTGAGACCAAAAATATGTACAGTTCACTCAAAATTACTCCCAAGAAAATGAGAACCCCTGTGCATTGTAAGGTCCTGGCTTCTGCTGGAGCAGCCACTCCTGGGCCTAGGGCTCCCCCTGTACTCAGTGTTCATTTGCTGTGCCAGCAGGGACGGGCCTCCCTGTCTAGGCTCCTTTCCTTAACACAGAGATGTCAGTATTTGCATCGGAGCTTTCGAGATCATGAAATCACTCAGTAGATGACACAAATTTAGATGAGAGGCTGACACACTGTGTTTACTTTTATTATTTCTTAGATCCCTGGGGTCCTGGGAGAAGTTACTGACTGTAGATCAGGGCTCCATAACCATAGGAGGCTCCTCTGATAGTGGGGCGGCTTCCCCTGGCTCCCACTCCTTACAAAGCTGCCCCCAGCTCCACTCACAGCCCCCAAGGTCAGTCTCGGCTCCCTGTCCTTGAGTCACTCCTGGTCAGCGGCTCAGCAGATGAGCTGGGAGCAAAGCCCTTGTCCAGAGCTGAACGTTTGTGAAGAAAGACACAGACTCTGTCCTGAAATATATGAAAGGGAAGGAAATATATGGGAGAAATCTGCAAGAGAAAAGCAGCGAATGTAATATAGAACCAGGAAATACAGCTACAGAGACGGCCTGCAGACTCCTTGGAGGGGGGGGTTGTTATTGTCACACCATTGAACACTCCTATGAAGCGCATGCACAGGCACACACACATGTACACATGTGTGCACACACACGCACACATACTCACTGGCAGGATAGTAAAATGCACTGCCCCAAATGCACTTCTTTATCTCTTTTGTAGCCAGGTTATTTTGAGCTGAAAGTCAATGACAATAAACAGACTCAGAAAAAGCTTTAAATTAAGACAGGGAACAAGATTTCACATTTTTTCAAGATGTTACATCATATGTTTTAAATTTTAAAAGATTGAACAATTTTGTCATTAGTATGTATTTGCAGCACAGGATGGCATTCTTCATGGAGGTAGTGCGCACCCCTAACCCGTCCTAATTCTTCTTATGCCTGGGTCTGTCCCCAGTGTCTCCTCCCTCCCCACCATCTCTTGGTCCCCAGCCCATTAGGAAATTTACAGGTGCAGCTTCTCAGGGCAGCAAAAGGAAGGCCCTAAAAAGCCTTCAGCCTAGAAGGACTGGCTTGGATCTGCATAACAAACCTGCCCCACCACCTGCTGGCCACCCTCCCAGCACTTTCCTCACTGCCCAGGGCCCCCCAGTCCTCTCTTTTGTGGACCTTTAAACTCAGCTTCTCAGCACCTCCTCCTCTTTCCAGTTTCCTCTCTAGCTCATCTCTCTGCTGCTACTTTAAATTACAGAGCCCCATCAGGACACAACTAAAATGGGTAGAAGGAAAACATGCTTTCTCCCCTACACACAAAGTTTAAGAACCCACTTTAAATGTTGAAGGGAAAGCTTTGTTTAAAGTTTAAAGAAAATAACCCCCTCCTGACAAAGCTCTTGGCCACATCCTACTTGCAGTTACTTTGTCTTGGGCTCAAAAAGCAGACCTCTAAGAACAGGTCACTCCTTGTGCAATTAGAATTAAATTAATTTTTCAGAAATATAATGGAATAATCGAGGGAGAATACATACTTGAGTGTATTAATCAGAAAAGGGAATTCCTGAGACCGGTGCACCCTTAGCTTCAATACAGTCACAATTTCCTGTCTCCCTTCTTTATTATAACGTGGAAACACCCAGCATCTTAGTGACAAATTTCCACCATGTAAAGTAAATTGCATCAGATGAGACTTATGATGAGACAATGGCACCAATTAAAGAACACTAGCAAAATAATTGTCTTGGGCTGTGGGTTTAGCTCAGCATCTTAAGTGTCTGCTGGCAAAGGTGAGGTTGTAAGTTCAATCCCCGGTACCACAAAAAAGAAATTTGTCTTAACTTATAACCTTCTGGGGAAGTTAAAACTAGTTATGAAATACAATTTCATGGCCATAAGATACATTTTTTCACATCTATGAAAATGCAAGTAAATTACTAATAATAAAATCAATAGGTTGAATTGGATGCATAGAAAATACAAAAATATTCAGTTGGCTATTTTTTCCCAATGTATGAAAATATTTTTTAAAACCTGATACATCTTCATTGACTAAGAATGATCCCACAGTATATAGAGTGGGTACTTATTGATCTTTTAATCAAAACTTTATTCAATGTTATTAATATTATTAACAAAACACAATTGCAACTTTATAACATATATTGAAATATTTTATATATGTATAGAGTGTGTAGTGATTAAATCAAATTAATTAACACACTTAGCATCCCACCTTTTATTTTTGTGGCAAACCATCTGGGAATTACTCTTAGTCATTCTGAAGTATGCAGCATGATTTTGTTGGCTACTGTCACCTGCTGTGCAGCAGCTCTCAAATTAAAACCTCTTCAATGTATTTTTCTTGTGTCAGTGCTGGGGATTGAACCCAGGACCTTTGCCCTGAGCTATCTCCCCATACCTTTGTAAAATACCTTTTTGGTTTATATCTGTCTTTAAGAGTTCTGCCTATTCTCTCAGTAGATTTAGTGTTTCTTTTTTTGATATTTAGATCTTTGATTCATTTGAATTTTATTTTAGTGCATGGAGAGAGGCATGGTTCTAGCTTTAATCTTCAACATGTGGAAGCCAGTTTTTCCAGCACCGTTTGTTAAAGAAGCTGTTCTCCTTCCAGGGAACATGGAGTGAAGATACAGATATGGACAAAGATTTCATAAACAGAACCTGACTCATACAGAAACCAATGCAAAGGGTCAACCTGTTAAAGAGCTCTGCACAGTAAAAGAGATTACCAATAGTTTGAAAAGACAACTCACAAGATGGGAACAAAATTAGCCAGTTATCCCACCAACAAAGGACTAATAGCTAGAAAATATAAAGAACTGAAAAAAATCAGATCCCCCAAATTTAGAGACCCAATCATAAATGGGCATCTGAAATGACCACATACTTCTCTGATGAAATACAAATGGAAAATAAATACAGGAAAAAGTCATTGTCTCTGGTCATTTATGTAAATCCAAATAACATATTTGGTCATCCAAGTACTGTAATCCTTTTTCTAGTTTTCCTCACAATCCAAAGGTTATATTTGTAATCCCATTGAGACGTCATTGGAATCCTAGCAAGATAATTCCAATCTACTACCACTAATGCAACCCATGTCAAGAGCAAAAACACCAAGATATATTCCAAGTAAGGGCAGCCAACAGGTCCTGAGTCTAATCCCTGTGAGGACATGCTGACAAAGGCCTTGATCCTAGGCCTCTCCCAGCATTTATTATCTTGTCAAGCAGGGGTGGCTCAGGAGGAATGACAGTGAGGATGGTGGGAATTATGTGAGTAACTTGAGCTGGCTGGCCAGGTGCAAGACTGGCATCTCTGTAAATTGTGGAGATAAAGATATGCAGTCAATCTACATAATCCAATTAAGGTAGCAGTAGAATTGTTTTGGGGGGCTTTTAGGTTTCTGATATGCAAACCCTTGTGCCCTCATAGACTCCTATCTTGATGCTCTACCTCAGTTGACACTCTAGGAACTATTTGCTCTAACATCTGCAGTGCTTAATCTTGTATTATGGAGAACACTGTGTGAGGAAGCAGGGCTGTCTGATGGCTATAGATTTTGCATATTAGCACCTTGTCTAGCCTTATTTGCAATGCTCAGAGCCAATTGAAGAGAGAAGGAAATACTCTAGCCAGCCTTTGACAATATCAGCATAAGGAAATGAGTCTCCAAGTAATCAAAGTCACAGCAATTGTTTTGGATTCAAAGGGAGTCATTGGAGTTGTCTTTCACAGTTGTCATTCAAGAGATGCAAATTAAAATCAATTCTGGGATTCTGGCACACTCCAGAAAGAATAACTAACAACAAGGAATCAACCAATAACAAATGCTAGAGGGGCTGTGGGGAAAAAGGAACTTCTCCACTGTTGGTGGGAGTGCAGACTGGTGCAACCACTGTGGGGATCAGTGTGGAGTTTTGTTAAAAACTGAAACCAGGGCTAGGAATTTAGCTCAGCAGCACAAGCGCCTGCCTGGCAAGCATGAGGTCATGAGTTCCATTCCAGGTACAAAAAAAAAAAAAAAAAGAAAAAAGAAAAAGAAAACCTTGAAGCTAGAGATTCCATTTGACCCAGTTATTCTTTTCAGATTGTCTTCCTGAAGCAGTTAAAAAATATCACAGCAATATACGCACATCCATGTTTATAGGAGGACAGCTTATAATAGCTAAATCTCAGAAACAACCCAAAGGCTCATCAACAAAGGGGTGGATAAAAAAGATGTGGTTTGTTTGTACAATGGAGTACAACTCAACCACAAAATGATAAACTTGAGGCATTTCTAGGTAATGGGTAGAACTTGAGACACACTGTAAATAAAATAAATGAGACACACGTGTGTAAATACCACATTGTTTCTCTGGTGTGAGAAACTGAGAGTATAAATGAGGATCAAACAGGAAAATATGTACTGTGAAACAGGAAAAAGTATTCAAAAGAAAGGCGAACTAAAGAGAATGAAGGGAAAAGAAGGAAGGGAAGGGGAAAACAGTGACAAAAGAAGGAGAAAATGAAAACAAAACTTTGCGAATGCCGGGAAGTAAGAGGCTGAAAGGAGGGGAGGACAATGGGGAAAAACAACCCAGACATATCGCTGCAGGGACAAATTCTCTGTGAGGCATGCAATCCTTCTGTATACCTCAATGGTGCTAATAAATTTAATTTTAAAAAAATATTTTTTACAAGCCTAAAGCCAGTAGTCTGATCATCTATTCAGAGAATAACAATACGTAATGTAGCACCTGTGGGGGGTCTCCTTCTGAGAGTGGTGGCCACTGTTAATTCTCTATTATCTTGTTTTGAAATCCTGGGCCATTTTCATTGTTTTTTTAGGTTGGGCTTTATTCTGTTTTGTCTTGTTTGATTTTGTTATAGCTGGTGGCATGGGCAGCCATTTCAAAGATAACAAGATATAACATGGTAGCCATTTTGGATTTACTGTTATCTGGTTTGACATCCTTTATTGTGTTCATTGTTTTGCTTTATTGGTTCTTTTCTGTTCTGCTCTGTTTGATTTTACTATGGCTGAAGGTATGGGCAGTATTTTGAAGACAAGAGGCATTATGGTAACCACTGTTGATTTCCTATTAGCTTGTTGTGAAGTCCTGTATCACCTATACTCTTTTGTTTTGATTGGTTTTATTTTTAAATTACCAAAAAATCCACTTTTTTAAAGACTGACACAGGGTCTAAATTTCCCAGGCTGGACCCAATCTCAGTGTCCTTGTGCATGAGCCTCTCAGGGTGCTGGCACTGCAGGCAGAGCACCACACCCAGAAGCTCTGTAGCCTCTGAGGCACACCTCAACCCCCCACCCAGCTCCAGCTCTGCTCCCCATCATTCTCTCTGCTCCCCACCATCCTCATCTTGTGAGTTCCTCCTTCACAGACCTCACCTGTGGGTGAGATCATGCTGCATTTGTCTTCCATTTCCAGGCTTGTTTTGCTTCTTAAATGTCCTGTAGACCCATGCAGCTGGTCTCTGTGAGAAGATCCCCTTCCCTGTAAGGATGAGCAGTGTTGCATTGTGGGTATGCATCACCTTGGCAACTGTGAATGGCTCCAATGAGTGTAGGAGTGCAGATGTCCTTGGACAACCTGGTGCTGAGCCTTCTGGGAACAGACACAGAAGCAGGGTCACTGGACCCTGTGGAGGCCCTTTTTTTTTTTTTTTTTTTAATCATTTTGAGGAACCTTCACACTGTTTCATGCAAGGATAGTGTTTCCTCAAATTCAAACCAGCAACAGCCAAGTCTGCCTTTTCCTGAGCATCATCTGGCACCATCTTTGTCTTTTGTTTTTTGTTTTTGATTTTTTTTTTTTTTTAATCTTTTTCCTTTTTATCAGTACTGGGAATCGAACTCAGGACTGCCTGCTTGCAAGGCAGGCGCTTATGCTGCTGAGCTAAATCCCCAGCCCCTGTCTTTCATCTTTTGGATTAAAGACATTCTGCCAGGTGTGGACAAGATGCCTGATGGTGGTTTTACTTTGCATTTCCCTGGTGATTTCTCACGCTGAGCAGTTTTTCATCGGGTAGATGAAAAACTTGTATATCTTCTCTGACAAATGTCTGTTTAGGTACTTTGCCCATTTTTAATCATGTTAAGGTTTTTTTCTGTTGAAGATCGAATGCTGCTTGGATAGGACAATTCTCAGTGAAGTGTCTGTCTGAGGCCCACCTCTCACAGCCTTGATTTACCTTTTGAGTCAAACCAGGCATGGCAATGCAAGCCTGTAATCCAAGCACTCAGGAGGCTAAGGCCAAAAGATCAAAAGTGAATTTGAGGCCAGCTTGGGCTACAAAGAGAGTTAAAAAGAGCTGGGAATAGCACTACCCTGTTCCAAAAAACTGAAAAGAAAAGAAAAACAAAGGAGATTTTCAATAGTGACTGTAGAGGAGGAAGGGTAGATGGTAAAGGAATTTTCTTAAGATTGGGTCTGAACGTGTCTGTAAGGGTGACAGTTGCTGCATCCGGATTGTGGTGAAGATGGTACTGACACCCAAGGACGTGACCCTGGTCTTACAGGCAGCTGAGCTAGTTAAGAATAGTACAGGCAGCAAGACAGGGTTAGGCCCTCAGGGAAGCAAGAAAGAGGAACAAAAGTCTTGTGACCTTGGAGGCGACACACACCTCTTGCTGTGGGCCACATCTCAAAACAGAAGGCAAAACAAATGCAACCACACCGTAAGTGTATCCTTAGGGATTAGGTATGGATCACCTTGAGAAGCCAGGAGTCACCATCCCAGGGTCCTACAGGAAGAGTCACTGATCTGTAAGAATGCTCCTTACTAAGTGACTCCCTTCTCCTGATTTGTCAATTTTACCTGAACAATTAATCTATTGGTTGACCACAGTTGTGTCCCACCTCATGCCTTAGTTGCCTTGTAAGTTCCCATTTTTCCCCACCTTGGATCTGCCTCACCTCATGGTTTTACTCTGTAAAAGTCCCTTAAAAAGAGAATCTTTGGCAACCCACTCAGGACCCCTTCTGTCTCGCTCTCAAACAGAAGCTTTCTTTCTCTCAATAAATATTCCTGCTCTAAACTTCCTTTGTTCCTAAAATTCACTCTTTGATTTTCAGAGAACACGAACTCATACTAGACATATAGTAGGCAGGAGTTTCATTCCCCTATATCACTGGGACAGACTTGGAGCCCTGCCTGACAGCTTCCAATGCACAGGGTCACTCCGCGACAGTGAACTGCAACCACACACAGACACTCAGCAAAATGCAAAACTGTTTATGCAGCTGTCCTTAGAAGAACACTTGGATTCTGTTTACACAGCTACAGGGCAGAGATAAAAGCCTTTCTTCTTCCCATCAAGGTGCTTTAAAATATTCAAAAAATCTTAAAAGCAAGGATAATTAATTAATTAATTAATTTTTGTCTTTTTGCTTTTTATCGGTATGAGGGATCGAACTCACGACTGCCTGCTTGCAAGGCAGGTGCTTATGCTGCTGAGCTAAATCCCCAGACCCCAGCAAGGATAATTTTGAAAGCAAAGAAAAAGGACCCTAGTGCCAAGTCGCTTTATCAAACACTATCTTTCTTTCTTGACTACAAAAGCCTTGTACCCTACAATCCCAGCTTTCCATGTAAGTACTAGAAGAGAGAAGGGTGGAAAAGAAGACTGTGGATCAGCACCATGGGCAGCATCACCTCTGTAAGGAGAGGAAGCCCTTCCTTATGGGCAGGGAGCCTGCGGAGGAAGGGCTCAATAAAATCACTGAGGTCTCTAGTGTTGAGTGAGGTGTCTCAGCTGTCTCCAGGCCAGTCCCTCCTCTCTTCTGAGTCCTGGACAGGTACACTTCCCATGCTCCACAGACAGGAAGGACAGCGGGCTGGCGGCCTAAGCTGGAAGGATCTGATCACTTCCTGGATGAGGAATTCACCTTGGGCGTGGGACCTGCTGCTTCTGTATGGGAAGCACAGGAGCAGAACTCTCATGGAGCACAACATTCCTCCTCCATCTCCTGCCAGCTCCCTGTGGTTAACTTCCAGAATGAAAAACAAAGAAGATGATAGCAGCTGACATGTGGGACTTGCCCTTTGCCATAGCATAATAAAAACGATCTTCTGCTATGACAACTCATAGTTTTGTGATTCAGTAATATGAATTGCCTCATTTAAAATTCTTAAATAATATTCCCCATGAAATTATTTCCCCAGAATAGGGAAACATGTCTGTATACATGAGAAAATTTTCAAATAATGAGTAATTGTAGCGGAGAGCTAAGGTACACTGCCGCACCTAGCTGCCACAGCGGGCAGCGGGTGGACCCTTAACCGTGTCTTACAGGTGAGCTGTCTGAGGTCCGGAGACAGGGACACACATCCATTGAAGTCCACAGGATACTGCGTAACTTGAAGTCACGCTCTGTTTCTATTTTCTGTCTATTCTGCATCGTGGCTACAAGGAAAAAAAGTTCTCTCAGTGCAACTATAACCTCGCGTCAGTCTCCTCAGACATAGAAGAGAGAGGCTACTTCCTGAGTTCTCACATATTGTTTAAATTTTTCAAATGGGTTAAAATTTTTGTGTGTCTGTCTATCTATCTATCTATCTATCTATCTATCTATCTATCTATATGTCTGTCTGCATTCACACCCCACACTTCAAAGACTGCGATAGCATGTAATTCTTATTTGGTTTGTTTAATCTGAATCCTGAAAGAGATTGGTCTAAGAGGGCTGCCCTGGCTGACAGGTGAGACCGAGTCACACAGAGCCGTTGATGTTCCACAGTGAGCTGTATCCACGGTGAGCGGAGCAGGAAGAGGAGCATCTGTGGGTGTGAGGACCTGAGTCTGGCCTCCGGCTGCATCCCGTCTGGTCATGGGATCTGGGGAAGAGATGTCCAGATCTTTGATTCTCCTCCTGTCATTGCACACTTCCTCCGTTGCCCGTTATAACCCCTGCTTGAGAAGATCATCAGTTGATGATCATTTTCTTCAAAAAATTTACATGGTGCCTGCATTATGGCAAAAGAAAGTAAAAACTTTGAATCAAGCTGTTTTCAAGGTAGAAAGAGAGAGTGTTTTTAAAGTCTGTTATTTGGGGGCAACCTTCGAATGTGAATTTTGTGACTCGTATCTACTCTACCGAGGCAAACCCATGACAATATTAGTTGTTACCTGCAGTAGACACTCTGTTTTTTCCATATCACTCCTCCCTACATGAAGACTAGCAATTTTTAAACAGATAATAACTATTTAAAGTTTAAATAGATAATTTCCAAATGGTGATGGCATATTTCCTCCAAGCCGAAGCAGTATAAATATCCACCATCTATCTGTCCTCTATCTTTGTACCATCTACCTGTGTTCTATTTGTTCTATTTGTTGTTTTCTTTTGTTTCGTCGGCCCAGATTCTCACTATGGTCAGTCTGGCATTGATCTCAAGATCTTCCTATCTCAGCTTCCCAAGTGTTGGGACTCCAGGCAGGGCTGGCCATCCTGGCTCTACCAAGCAGTAGTTTCACTCAGTGTGGCTTTAAGGGAACCCTGATGGAGAGCGCTGTGCATGCAAAACAAAGTGCCTAAACAAACCCATGAGAACCATTTTTCCATTTAAAAGAAAAAACAGCCTCCATTTGTATCATTCATGGAAACTCACAGACATATAGAAACTACTTTCTTTTGAAATTTTAAATTACTATTTAAATGAAACAGTCAATTTTTTAAAATCATAAAACAATTTTTGTGTATGTGTGTGCTGAATATTGAACTTTGAGCATTCCCAGTGAGCTATATTTGCAACTCTCTTTCAAAGAACAATGTTACTTTGAAGTGTGGTCTAGCCAAATTGTTAAATTGGTGAGGCCGGGCTCGAACTTGCCATCCTTCTGCCTCAGCCTCAGGGCTCTGTGGTGGCAGGTATGTACCACCATGTCCAGCAAGAAAAAGAAAAAATTGAGTTTAGAGACACGCTCAGATTCTTTCTCTAGATGTTGGACAAGTCATCTTCTACCTCACCATGTCTAGGATTTGAAATGTAGAATGGATAAAAGCCATTTATACTGCTCCTTTCAGAGGAATATGCAGCATTGTTTTCATTGATAAATTTCATTTACAAGTTATTATAATATATGTATATTTTTATTAATTTATACCAGTGATGGCAAACCTATTAGAGACCGAGTACCAGATTGCAAGCCAAAGCCACTTTCTTCCAGAGATATAGCTTAGTGGCACAAGAACCTGCCTGGTAAGTGTGAAGTGGTGAGTTTGATCCCCAGAACAAAATAAATAAATAAATAAATAAACAAACAAAAAACAAAGCCCACTTAATTTTTGCAAAGTGCCCAAGTTGCAAATAAACTTAAAGGCAGAGATTTTAGCTTACAAAAAACCAACTCATGCATTAATATGATTTGTCTTAAAAGAAAAACACAATGACAGGAATGCCATAGGTTTGCCAACACTGGCCTAAACATTGCAAAATTATATACTCCTTACCAACACCTATAAAGCAGTTCAAAGCATGCCTCTCATGAAATATCTCTTTGTCTTATTTGGTATTCAATTCTAAAATACAATTTTGTATTCAGGGAACTTGGTTGGGTAATTTGAAGTGATACTTTAACTCAAGGTAAAGTATAGCAACATTTACTTTAATGGGTAATATTTGTTCCTTTCTCTAGACTTTGTTAGTACTTGTAGTTAAAAAAAAAAATACCTTCCTTTATCTTTTTATAAGAAATTGTAAAGAAATCTCAGCCATGCCATGATACTTTTTAAGAAAATAAGAAATGGTGATTCATTTTCACTTCTGTATTTTATAAGGTGATAATGAGGAGGTATTTCTGCACAATAAGAAAGAGAAAGTGCTTATTTATTTTAAGGCTGATAGAAGAATTATCTCCCTGTTAAGCACTTGTTCATAACTCTTGTTATTGTTCACGTATTGAACTTTTATTTCTAGTATAAAATTTAATAGAAGTTGCTTTAAAAATAATTCCCACTCTCCACCTTTTGCTATTATTCTAATCTAAATCCTTTTTGTGAGCCATAGATACAGAGCACTTGTGCTCAGATGGCTGCTTTTTGTGTTGAAGGGATTATATTTGAATACTAAATTTTATCTGAGCTTTGAGCTAACAATACATATAAAAATAGCACATTGACTAGCTCTGAATTTAAAAAAAGCATATAATTGTGCCTCCATTTTCTTCCAGAATTATTCAAATTGGTGTATTAAATAGACAAAGCAATAAAATTTTAGTTGAACTTTTAGATTTCTGCAAAACTAACAATTAAATTTAGAGCGTGATGATGATGTATTGAAAACCAGACTTATAAATCCATTCAGCGTTCCGAAGGTTGTTTGGAATGATTTCTTGGCAAGTCCCAGTGTAGAATCTTACATCCTCTTAAAGGTTCAGCATTTAAGTTTGCAAGGCTCAAGGTAAACCAGGGGCAAGGCCTCAGCTGCAGACACAACACTTGCAGAGCAACTGGGAACCAGGTGTCCCGCGTTTTCTGCCAGCATAGGTCATCCTGGGATGCAATGTTGCGAGATACACTTCGGTGTAAATCAAGAAGAATAAACCCAATTTTCTTCTAAATTTTGCTTTTAGATGACACTCATTTGTTTCAGCTGCATTCAAAATCACTTCCTCCACCTCTTATGCTGCAAAAATGCACAACTCTGCACCTTTATGATAGCTTGTGGGTTGTGTGGATTGGAGTCAGAAATGCTCAGAGGAAGACCCACCCTAGGGAGGAGACTCCCTGCTGGCATGGAATAAAAGGGAAATGAAGGAGAAAGGACTGTTTGGGTTTCTGTGGGGGAGCCACAGCCTTCACCTTGCTGCAGTCTCCTGAGCTCAGCAGAGCCCTCAGTCTCCCCACATGAATCTGCATGGGACACCCAGTGAGCTCTGGCCTTCACCCAGACCCTTCTGGTCGCCAGGCACAGACGGGCTTTCTGCTCTCTTCCACTCCCAGCTCCAAGTGGCCATTGTGAGCCAATCTCGTAAATCCTTTTATATTTGTGTATCTTACAATAAATCTGTTTATCTAGTAAGCATCGCCTGACGCATCCTCTATTAGACAGCAAATGAGCAAAACCCAAAAAGCAGAGCTCACCCAATGTGCCCTACAAGCAGAAGCAACCTGTAACATCCTGAAAGAAACTTCTGAACAAACCACACAGCAGCTGTAGGCAGCACAAAGCATGGCTTGCATATTCCTTCAAGAATTTTAAATTTGCTCAGCCTCAGAGTGTATGTTCATCTATGAAAACACAATTCTCTTACTATTTCAAATGTTAATACTTTGCCTTCACAAAGAAAAGAAAATGCTTTCCAAGTGCATTCCACATGCCTGTCAGGAACCCTGCAAATGATCCTTGATAGTTGGCTGGATTAGATTTAGGAGTCATCATCTAGAAGTAAATAGATTTTCAGTGAGACAGTAATTGCTCGCCAGGAAAGCAATGAATGAGTGAAGACCCTCTGCATGCCCGCAGCCTCCCTTTCCCTTCTTACAGAGCCATCCAGAAAGGTCAGCAAGGCCCTTCACCAGGCGGCTTATGAGGGTGGTAATTAAAGCTGAAGATTCCTGTGAGGAAAATGTGACATGAGAAGCCGTTTGCACTACGCATGCAACACAGAACACGACCCACCTGCCTCTCATGCAAAAAGCTCAGTGTTGTTTCTAAGAGAATATTTACTGGTCCTGCAGATCCTCCAGCCCAAGTCCGCGTGCAGCCATGGTCAAGAAAAAGAGAAGAGAACAGCAAACCACCGGGACTCTCCTTCCTTCCCTTCCTCTCTAGCTTACAGCGGCTTCTGGGCTTCTTTAAACCACCAGAGCAGTTGCCGGCTCTGTCAAGTCCTGAGCTAGGGAGGTCAGCTTCTGTATCTCTTCTCTACTGCTGCTGCAATCTTGTTTCCAAGACACTGTGCTGGCATTGTAGGCTTCAAGCCTTGGTGTTTGAAAATGGGTTAGTAAGTGAATAGCTTTTCATAGCATGGAGAATGGAACCCAGAGCCTCTCTTCTCAGCTGCATCCCCAGACCCATTTGGGGGCCCAATCTGGGCTTCAACCAGCCATCCTCCTGCCTCAGCTTCCCAGGGTGCTGGGATTACAGACATGTGTTGCTATGGCTGGTTTGAGTTAATAACATTTGAAGAGAACATCTAGTAACAGTAGTTTTCTTTTTTATTTCTGAAAGTAAATATATTTAAATAATGAACATTTATTGTAGACAACCGTAGGACCACCAATTCTTTATTCTGGAACAACTTCAATATGCTATTACAGAGTTTATTTAACTATTTTTTTAAAACTGTATTTGCGATTCTCATCCTGATGAATTTCTGTTTTTCATAATCAGTATCACTTTGCATGATCACTTCTAACTTAACCATTCATTAGGCATTCCCAAGACTGCTTCCTAAATGTTTTCCCTTTCAGTTTTTATAGTCACATCTCAATTAGACATGACACCCATCTCAGAGAGGAATTTGATTCTCAACATGCAACAGACTCCAGAATTCCACACCATGTAGCTACAACTCAACCTCTAAACTTTTGTCTTCAGGTTAACTCTTGGCAGGCAGCTATGCTCACCACAATACTACCAATGCTCAGATTAATTTTTAGGGTTAGATAGGAGATTGAAGGTGTGTGTCCTTTGAAAGTTGAGTTGTGAGATACCCACACACACAAACACACACACACATGTGCACACAAATAGAAAGGTTATTTTTTAACTTTTTCCGGTGAGCTGTGACCCTTGGCATCTTGCACAATTATTCAAACGTAGTTCCTCTATGGGGTTGAGTTTGCAGACAGACAGTGATGTGTCCACTGTAGGACACATCACCACGTCTAACAGGGACTTCTACCTACAGTCACTGGGGTCACCTCTTCTACATCCTTCCAAAGTCATCTATCCCAGGAACAAAAGGCCGGACTCCAGGAGGGCATGAGAGACTGACTTCCAGTTTATCTATCTGAGCTGTTGAAAATGTGCTGCTGAGGAGAAGAATTAAAAGCCAGGTGGAAACCGCATTCTTGCTGCTGGAAAACAGGGGCCCCTCATGTGGGGAGAGCACAGGGAATCTGAGAGGATGGAAGCTGCATGGAATTCTCATGACTGCATTTCCTGCAAAGCTGGCTAAGATTCAGGGTTGAACATGATGTGGTCAGTTATGCAAACACTACAGGAGAGGTCCCTGTGGAATATATGTAAAGCTCATATTCAGCATGGTGCTTTCGTAGAATTACTAGAAGGTGAAAGAGCTAAAGCATTCTGCATGGAAATCTCATTTCATTCAGCATCTCTAAGAGGTCCAAGGCATAAGATCAGTTCTTTTGTGCAAATCAAAGGGTAACCCAGCTTTTTCGTGTTATGTCATCTCCCACAGTGAACCTCTGGATTCTTGAGAACCATAACATTTTCTTGCAAAAGTGTCTGTTCGTCAATAATCATCCACCTGTAAATGAAAACCATCCCCATAAAGAGTAATGAATTGTGTAGGTATCTGAATAAGAGATCAAAGCTTAAAACTGCAAAAACACTTGCTGAGTGATGATTTCAGGTAATGGGGCTGGTGTTTGTATCTGTAGCCTAGTCAACTCACTGCAAGGCTGTGCTCACTTAGATGTCCTGGTTCTCAGTTTCTGCGGGGGTTACATGAGATTTTTAGACTAGCTGACTCTGAAGTTCTCAAATATTTAGGTCCTGCTGTGACCAAAGATTGATGTTGTATTGACAACTTGATAGAGAAGCAATTTAATCTTATGCAAAGATTCTTAGTAATTTTTGTGACAAACTCCATAATCAGTGCAGCAGAGCATCTACCAGGGATTTCCTACTGCCGGCCCTCATGGCCATGGATGAGCCCCCACCACTTCAGTTTAAACTGGCCTAAGTGCTTTTCCTCTGGCTGCAATGCTGTGCATGGTGGGATGGCACTGGTGTAAAAGGACATCAAAGAACACGGGCCTCCCGTGCACTGCTCCCCTGCTGCCTCCTCTGAGAGATGCCGGCCGCCATATTGGTTCTGTCCCATGTGGAAGCTCACAGGTCAAAATGTGGGAGAGGCCTCCTGCCACAGGAGGGGCGAGGGCTCCAGGGCAGGGAAGGAAGTACCTGAGCCCTAAGAAAATCACACGCTGTAACCAATCCCCAAGTCCAGTCCACAGCTGGCCTGTGACCTTGGGGGAAAATGGAATCAAAGGATACAACTAAACTGTACCACAACTCCTCTTCTGCATGAGAAAATGCATTTTGATATTTAAACTCTTTACCCAATTTGTAGACATCTTTTCAACAGCAGTGCAGTAGTAACACAGACTCTCAGGTTAAAAGAACAGTTGATTTTATCTCATTGTGATCATCCTAGGAGAGAAAGAAGACAAACAAAACCCAGGGGTCTCAGTTCCTGTGCCAGGGGTTCTCAGTCATCTCAGCCTGAAGCTGATCCATTTCTTCTACCTGCATCTGTGAATAGTTTGCTGTTTGGCATTTTGAATATCTATACATCTAACAAGTAGAAGCACGCCATTCATCCTTCCTGTTCTGTGTGCTGTGGTGGGAGAGGGGAATCTAGTGATGACTTTGATCTGGTCTATCCTCTGCAGCAGCTGGTACTTCCAGGAAGGGGAAATTGCAGCACCAGGGGAACAAAAGGAAATAGAAAAATCGTATTAGCCCTGAAAGAGTCAGGAAGAGGAAGAGCCCATAACAGAATGGCAGGGTGTGATTGCTGGTTGTGACAAGTCAACTGCACTTGAGTAGGAACTGCCTCGGGGCGCATCTGGATGGTTGACATGTCACTGCAAACTGAGGGGTGAAGAGCCACCCCAGATGTGGGTGGTACCAACTGATAGGCTTGAGCTGGACGGATCATGAAGGAAAAGAAGAAGGAAATCAGCCCTCTCTTCAGAGGAGCTCCAGTGTTCACCATTGCCCTTGGATGCTGGCCTCCAGGTCTTCGGTGTCCAGCACTGGCTCCTTCTCTTTCCAACACACAACCCGCTTGGTGAACTAAGCAAGCTTCCAGCGTTTCCACTATGACTACTACTGGGCCCTTTGTCTTTCCAGCTCATGGTGGCTGTTCTGGAATGCTACATCTCTGGTCTGACAAATAGCCATTGAGACCCTTCCAGTTCCAGCAAGGCTACCTCCTAAATCCTTGTACAATCATACCTGCACTTTGTGCTTAATTTGTTCCTCTATAGAACCTAAATAATACATGGAGAAAGAGAATTCACAGGTGGCTTTCCAGAAAAGTCAATCAGTCAACCAGTGAAAAGAAACTTTGATGAATGAAATGTGCTTAACTGAGAGAGAAAGAAAAAGAGATACAGACAGACAGAGAGAGAGACAGAAAAACAGAGACAGAGAGACAGACAGAGACAGACAGAGAAAGAGAGGGAGGAGGTTCTTCTAGACAGAGAGAGAGGCTCGAGCATGAAGCAAGGCCACCTTGGGGAGGTACAAATAACCTGAGAGATGGCAGAACAGCGAGAGTATGTAGATGGGGGAACTGAGATGTCCTGAGACAGATGTTTCCTTTTCATAGTTGGCATAAAACTCATGAACTCATGTTCCTAGTTCTCAGGAAGGCTCCTATATGGATTTCATAGATCTCAGTGAGTGTCTAAGAAACAAGCACAGTGGCAGCACCAGAGATGGCAGGCGTAGGCGGATGTCTCCATCAGGGAAGGACTCCGGGCAGCCCGGCACAGGGAAGCACTGGCCATAGGTGGAGATGTTTCTTGGAAGCGCTCAGCAGCAACATGAGCAGAGAAAGCAGAGAACTGGGCTGGTCCAGGTTCTGCCTTGCACCACCAAGAAGGACATGGAATCGTGGCTAGTCAAGAGTCGGTCAAGGCTGTCTAGGGATGAGCAAAGAGTCAGGAAGGAGGACTCTGCAGAAAGGATGGAAAACAATAAAGGAGACCGGAGACTGGAAGTGTTTATGAGACAGAGAATCACAGTGTGAGCAAGTGAACAAGACCGAGGCTGTAAAGTTACCATGAGTGCTTGACCTCTGTAAGTCCTGTGAAGTCAAATGCAGACACTTACGTAAATAAAATAAATCTTTACCCATGGAAGATCCCATGAGCTCAGTTAGGATTTCATATCCTCTATCTCTTCTGCACTAAAATAATAAGAAATGTACCTATAACATACAACATCCTTTACTCTAGCTACTTTGATTCATCCTCAGATTCTGAAAGGTCTTCCTTAGCCCCCTCTGTCCTCCATCCCTGGATCGGCTCTCAACGGAAGTGCACCCAATTCTGAGGGTCTTTTCTGACCACCCGCTAAAACAGCCTCCTCTTTCCATCTTCTGATCCTAAATGGTCCTTCACCCCTGTATTTGGTCAACACAGTATTTTGTAATTTGTCTTTCACACCAAAGAATATGAGCTCTATGACAATGAAGTTAGACTTCTGTGTTCATTTAGTTTGCTTTTCAAATTGAAAGAATGAGTGAGTGATTCAGAAAGTTAGAAAAATAAAATACTAAAAAGCACCAGACTGACTCTCCTCTCCCGTGAACCTTCAGAATGTGGATATAGAAATGAAGATGTAGAGCTAGGACTGCGGAGGCAAACACAGAGCAGAACTCATGCTGAAAATCAGAGGGCACCCTGCTGGTCACTGCTATTAAATACTTCTCTTGGCATGACACCTCAGTTCCCTTTCTTCCCCACAGCGGTTTCATTGTCTGCAGGACTCTGTCTCCTTGGCCTGCTCCACCCAAGCCCAGAGCCCAGCCTCTGATCCAGATACCACAGACTGGACTTCGGCTTCCAGGAATTTTAACTGCAGCCCAGAGACATCCAGAGTAAAAGCGCATACAGATTTGTACCAGCTCATCTCTGGAAAGGAAAATCCTGAAGTTGTTTGCATTTCTGACCTGCTTGATTCTCACCTGTGATTGAAATTTGCGAATTTACTATATTATAATTGCTAGTTTAATAATCTAGGTCGTGTTAGTTTTTGATGCATGTCCATTAATGTTAATTCTGCTTGCTTGTGCTGACCCTGGTGCGTGTGCTTTCCTACCTGATAAGTGGGCAGCTTTGAGTATGGCTGGGCTGCCTTTATCTCGGAAGTTGTGCCCATTCCTTTCTTCACATCAGATACATGCAGGGCTCTTACGAACTTTGTGAAAGAACTTGCGAAGCCAACCCCAGTTACGTACTCATCTTTTCTTTACATTTAACATAAAAAGAAGTTACGTCAGACGGGCCCCTTAAAATATTTTGATAAAGCTGGCCAGTGTCCACTGTTCTGAATCAGGCTGGGCTGTAGCTGAGCGACGGAGTGTGGACTCCGCATGCATGAGGCCCTGGGTGTAGCTCCTGCCTCCTACTCACACCCACACACACACTCGCAGTCTCACACATGCACACTCCCACACATTCTCATGCACGCACAGCCACACACACATCTGAAACAAATTTAACACTTGCTGAGAAAGTGGTAATGTTCATGCAGTATTTCAGCAATTCCAAGACCCGAGTTATATTTTGAATTCTTAACATCAGTAGAAATCATATCTTCTTTCCTGTATCTATCTGTCTATCTATCTATCTATCTATCTATCTATCTATCTATCTATCTATTTATGACAGTGCTGGGGATTAGAACCAAGGTTTCACACATACTAATTAGATACTCTTTCACTCAGCTATACCATCGGACCATAATTAGAGTTCTTAAATGAGGAGTTTTAAGTTTAGTAAAACCTTTACCACACTCATGAGACCTGTGACATAAATATATGGTAAGCTAAACTGTGCTGTCCAAATATCATGCGTTAAGTGTAACCTTCATACACATGGCCAATTAAGCAAGATACTGAAATCTCTAAGCTTCACCTTCCCTGGTTGTTATCCAAACAAGTGCTCTTGTGGATTATGTGTGTTATAATGAATGCAAAGCAAGGAACAGAGCCTCAGCACACAGCAAGGAAACTTTTTCAGTAGCAAATTTGTGCTTATAGTATATACACTGCATAAAAAATCTTATGCTCCACTTCTGTCTGTCCTACAGATTCTCACCTTTCTGACAAATGCACAGAATGATTTTTAAAAACATCAGTCTTCTAGATGTCAAGCCTGTAGCAAGCCTTGAGTATTCTTCAGAACGTTAAAAGCCGTTACTCAGATCCGTATCGTATGAACATTGCTTCCACACCGGTGGCTCTAACACCAGGAATTTATTATGGAATTAATATTGCTCTTGGTTTATATTTTATTTGTTATGTGGCTGAAGAAGTTATGGGCCATCAAAACTACACAAAATAAGAAATGGCAATGTTTAAAATATGGTGCAATTCTAATAAAAATATGCCCCATTCTTCTGTAATCTACACCATCATTGCTGTAAATCCTGCCAATTCCAAGCCTTTTGAGTGATGGCTGCAGGGCTCAGTGTTATGTTAGTGAACAGGCTTGTACAGCTCTGCAGGTATTTAAGACAGTTCACAGCCACTTCTATGTTAGTTTGCCCTCGCATACATTCTAAATATTCTTTAGAGGTTTTTTACACTTTGAAACCGTGACTCCCTGAAGATGTAAAGAGGTCCTAAGAAGTGACACTGGCAACACCTATTTATCCAAACTTCATTTTCCCCTGGACACATCCATAGCTTTGTGGTTCCAGCTGGATCCTATGGGCCTGGGACATGTTGCATCCTACATGCAGACCGCTGGATACTCAGTTTCCACACTCAGGATTCACTCCACCCCAGATCAAAACTATGGAGAAAACCCAGTGATGTATGTACTGAGCATGTGCAGACATTTAGGTCTGGTCACTGTTTACTGAACAGTATACTTTAGAAAGTATTTGCGTATTTACATGGCATTAGGATTCATAGAGATGATATAAAGGGAATGGGGGCATGCAGAGTTTTGTGCAAATATGGCCTCCTGGGTAAGGGAATTGAGCCCCTGTGAATTTGGCCTCCACCGGGGCCCTGAAAGCAACACTCCACTGTCCCTGAGGAAGGCGCCTTCTCAGCAGCTGTGAAAATATGCTAAGAAATGTTTATCAGTTGGCTAAGAGCCATCTATGTCTCTAAGAAGCATAACCAGTTAGCTCTGGAAAATCCCATTATCACTGCACTGGCTCACTTGGTGGTCACCCTGAGGCTCGCTGACCACCACAGGGGCACTGGCCCGCAACGTCAGCAGCCCAGGCAGGCAGCCAGGGACCTGGGCTCCAACATGGGTTTAAATCATCCCCATCCTGGTTCCCCTCACTCCACTAGGCTTTGGGTTCATCAGCTTCTGCTCAGAAGCTCTGGCTGTCAGCTCCTTCCCTTCCCGAGCCCCAGCCCTGAGAGGCTCCAGGTAGATCTATCAAATCCAGTTCTTCAAGCCACACACACCAGGGGCTCTCCACTCGGGTCACCACTAGATACGGTCCTGTACCAGCTTGCCTAGGGCTCAGATCCACCCCACCATTCGAGGGCCAGATGTCCCCCTGGGGCAGGTCCCTTGTCCCCTCACCAGAACCTCAGCCATCCAGGGTACCTGGCCTCCCCAGCCCACTCTCCTGTGGCTGAGCCCTGTCTTCCCTTCCTCCTCCATCCACCTGGCTCAGCTCCTCCCCTGGCTTTTTCACCTGGAGAGACCCAGGAACCAGGGCATACTGACTCCCAGTTCCCTAAGGTGGCATAGACGTCTTTCTCTCCTTTATGTTTTGTTCCTATACTTGTGTTACATTCAACATCAAGAATTCAAATCTGCACATGACTTTTCTTAATTCTTCTGTTTCCCATTCCCCTCCCTCCCCTCCAGCCTTTCTCCCCTTCCCCATGTACAACCCCTCTGTTCCCTGTGTTCTTCTCATCCCCTCTTTTTAAAAGTTCCTTTCTCCTTCCTTCCCTTCCCTCTCCCCACACCATGTACAGAAATGTTAAGAAACTTTCTAAAACCAGAAACTTCACAACTACTAAATAAGGGGTAGAGAAATACACAGCCCTGGACAATGATGTTTTTGAATGAACTCAAAAACACAAATGGAAAAAGCAAAACAAACTCAGGAGGTGGCTTAAAATGAAGCAACCAAAACTGAGCATGTCTTAAGAAGCACTTCTCAAAAGAAGCTGTGGAGAAGGATGTGGCATTTTCAGCAACGGGGTTTGAGTCTGCCACCAACAAGGACTCCCTTGAGCTGTTCCCAGGTAAATGGATGCATCTCAAGATCACAATCTTAAGTGGCTTAAACTTTTGCTCAATGGTGACACCTTTTAGAGATACCAGTGACATGAACAGCCGGCTGTGGCATGCATGCTATAGGGTCACCACCACTGACCCAACTGATCTAGAGCCAAAAGCTATGATCTGGAAAACAGGAGGCAACACGTGTGGGTGAGGACAAGAGGAAAGGACGTCTTTCTGTTCTGAAGAGAGAAACGGAAATCACTGGAGCATTAGGGGAACAGTGCAGAAGGCTGTCAGAATATTCAAAATAGAGCGCGAGAGTGTGACTACTGCACTCTGGGAGGCTGAGGCAGAAGACTGCAAGGCTGAGCCCAGCCTGAGTGAGACAGCAATTTAGTGAGACCCTGGGAGGTGGCTCAGTGCAAAGGCCCCGGGTTCCATGCCTGGGGCTACAAATAAATAAACAAAATGGGATTAGTACACAACCAAGCAATTCCACTTCCAGGTATGTAGCTACCCACCCCAAAGAAATGAAATCAGTGCACCAAGAAATGTGTGCACATTTATCTGTGCATCTACTGCAAAGCTGTTCATAATCACCAAGCCATGGGGCCAACGAGTGCCCCTCAAAGGACAATCGGATGAAATAGTCTGCCTATATGTGGTGATGGGATAGTATGCACCTGTGAGAAAGAAGAAAACCTGTGACCTGTGCAGAGATTCTAGGCACAGGTGCACTTGAAGACTGCATGTGAAGCAAAATGAGCCAGGGCAGAAAGAAGACTCATACGTGACATCGCTGAGATGGGACTCGGAGACTCTGAACTTAGGGAAGTCACTGGAGTGGTGTGCCAGAGCTGGGGTTTTCAGTCAGGCTTAGGGAGCTTTACTCAAGGTTAGAAAATTTCACTTTGATAGAAGGAATGTGCTCAAAAGGTCTATTGTGTAACACGGTGCCTGGGGTTCATAGTAATCCTCTGGAGTCTTGAAAATCCTAATGGGTTTTAATCATTTACACCACAAAAATGCTGTTTGAGCCAATGCATATGTGTCTTAGCTCACTTTAGCTTGTGCATACCAAGATGTTGTTTGCGCATCATTAATGCATGCAATTTTAATTTTCAATTAAAATCTAACTTCAGATTTCTCAGCGAGCCTAGATATCAATAACTGGAACCACAAAAAATTATGAAGAGATTCTTTTTTTTCATGCCACAAAAAAAGACAAAAATTTTCTTTAACTGCTAGAGAATTTTATTCTTGTTTAAAGCCTGTGTCCAGATTAAAATTTGAAATTTTCACACATAATTTATACCACCCATGTAAATGAGTCTAGCACACATATAAGGAAATCGGTCTATAATGTTATCATCCACAGATTTCCATTTTGGGATCAAAGCAACCTAAATGTAAGGAAAAATTTATATAGACCTTAAACATTACATCTACATTCCCTCTTTTTTAAAGAATTGTGAATTTGATTCCTATTTCTAAACTCTTGGTTGCTACCCATGGTGCTTCCTGGTTTTCAGGAATAAATAGGGATTTACATATTGCTGACCCCTCCGCTCAGAAAAGACATAATTAGATTTTCATCAATTATGGTTCCACACAGCGTATGCGGCTCTATGAGGTCTTCGTCTTCTTTGCTCGTCCGCTTACACACACGGGGAGGACTTGTACACCTTGTTGTTCTACACCATAAACTTCAAGCGTTAAGTCTTCATCCATCACATTAATGGCCCAATTAAGTGCACACAGCGCACTGAGCTCCTTCCTAACTTAGCTCCCAAAGCAAACAAGTGCACAGCTTTCCAGGGAGATTCCCAGCACTAAGAGTATCATGGAAGGTAAGACTTAATGTTACTTCCCTCTTAATAGGGCCAAATGTGTCTCTAAGCAGCAAGACAGGCTGCAATTCTTTTCACCAGCACATTTCACGCAGACGTGAAGGGCAAGGACTCTCCATACTTGGTGAGACCAATTAATTCCCTGTGCTAATTAGAGACCATGGAATAGGTGACACTTTCCAGTGCGCCTAGACCTTTTGTGAGGGTTTTGATGGCATCACTAAGTCAATTGGTTAAAACACTCATTTGTCTGCACAAAGGTTTCAGTGCAAAGTACTTCACATTCTTAAGGAATGGAGTCATCTCCACAAATCTGGGGCTGAATCTCAGTAATGAATTCATCAAAGAACAGCCACAACTCACTTATCAGGGCGCAGACAACACCACCCTTGGAAAAGTTTGCTAATAAGCACTTGGAGTGGGAGAGAATGATTTCATTCTTAAGTGTAACATCGATATTCATGAGCATCCAGTGGAAAAAAATTAAACTCTAGTAGGAAAGGCCAGGGCTGCAGCCTCCCATAATTACCTATAAAAACGTCTTCAAAGGTGGTGGAAAATTGAATATATTTGCATAATACACAGGTTCAGCGCCTGGTGGTGTTCTGAGTAATGCATCACTTGTCAAACTTCATCCCAAGTTAGCATAATGTTTTCCCCGGCCACTGAGGGAGGCTGGATCTATTTTGCATTTATTTTCCATGTTTAGCACTGAACAAAGGAAGCAAGAGCAAATTCCAGATAAACGAAATAAACCTTCCACTAAAGTAGGGAATAGAATAAGAGATGAGAAGTGAATTCATCCAGAGCTTGGCCTGCCCGTTACTCACCAGGCAGTACAAACCCCTCCACCCCGCAGAGGTGCCCATACCCTCCTCCTGAGAACTTGTGCTGACATTAACTGACACAGCCACAGGCGCTTCACGGATGTGACAGTTACTGGTCTTAAGGTGCACGGTTACCCGGGGTTGTCCAGCTGAGTTGTATGGAATCTCAGGGGTCCTTAGAAGAAGGCAGAGAATGGCAGAGAATGACAGATGGATCGCAAAGCATTTTCCTTCTGTCTGGCAGCCTAGAGTAGGAGTCACAAAGAATGCCGAAGCTGTGAAAACTGGGAGAGGCCAGAGAAGAAATTATCCTTAGAGTCCGCAGAAAGCAGGCAGCTCTGAAGACACCTTGATGTCAGTCACCGCTCATGACAAGAGACTGCAGTCTTCACCAGATTAAGAGCTGCCCAAGGATGAGTAGCACACGCTCTGGGTGTGTCCGTGGGCATCCAGAGATGATTGACATGTAAGCCAGCAAACCGAGGGGCAGACCTAATCTGATGGAGGGATGTACCAGCCAATGGGCTTGCAACCTTGGTGGACTGAAAGGGGAAGGAGGTCTAGCTGGATCGGAAAAGCTCTGTTCTGCTGTGAACCTCAGATTCCAGCTTCACCATGAACTCGCTTCTGCGACTCTCGGGGTTTTGGGGCCCTCAGCATTGGGCTGTGCTGCATCCTCAGTCCCTAGTTCCTCTGCTTCCAGCTTCTGGGGCTGAGCAGCTGCTGAACCCTTGATCTGCAGTGTGCAGAGACTCCTGTGGGCTCTGCAGCCTCTGACCCTGAAAGCTATCAAATAAATCCCCTTCCATAATTATGTATGTTTTCTTCCTTTAGAGAAGCCTAACTAATAAAATATCTGACCTAGAAATTTTATAATAAAATTATGTTTTGTAAAGTCACTAAAGTAAGACTACTATCCACACTGTTCCTACTCTCAATTTTTGTATATTATCTGTCTGAATGTCTGTCTGCATCTCAAAAATGCTCTTTGTTTTTGATTCGCATGTGTTAGCTATAGTCTGAATGAGGTTTGATGTGATACTTCAGAATCTTTCATACAGGGAGCAGTGATCCCGTGCAGCCTGCCGCTACCTACCACACCACCACCCTGGCCAGCCTCTAATGCAGTCCCTATTCCTCTGAGATTGTATGTGTGCATGTGTGTATGCTTGTGTTGTCTTCTACACAGGAGACAGGACAAGTGGCTGGCATCTGCCTTTTTGTGTCCATATTTCCCTTACTGATGTCCCTTTCATTGTCTTGAGAGCCTTGAATTATAGAAATGTGACTTGTCAGATCTCTGCTCTTTTCAGGGAGGCTGGGCTGCTCCACAGTCCAAAGCCTTAGGAGAAATAAGAGAGTGTCCTGTTTTAGTAGCAGGGCAGACCTCTGAAGAGTCACATTGCTGTAATTACACTGGGAGCCTTTTTAAAAGTCTCAATTCTATTACAGATAAGGCAAAACAAAAACCAGAACCTTCTCTCATGAAAAGAGGATCAAATAAACACCTGCCATTGGTATTCTGGGCAACCTGCACCATCCATCCCCTCGAAAGCATCATCACTGTGAAGAGACCCAGGGACCCTCACCCTGGAATGCAGCACCCTGCTGGACTGCTCCTTAATCCTACAGGAACTGGAAAGGCCCCTCCTCAGCTTACACTGCAGACCACAAGGGATGACGATGCTGGCCCCTGGCCCCTCCCCCGAGTTCCCACCACCTGCCATTACATCTCAGAAACAGTCACCCAAGTCTCCAGGTGGCCAACATCCTTGCCACACATCCTGCCTCCTCACACTGTCTCTCCCACTCTGGTTCCAGAACTTCAGTTACACAAAAGTCTTTGTCTCGAGTTGTTGTGTCTCTCCAAGTCCTTTGAACTCCCCTAGCATCACTCTCTATTTCCCTTAGAGTTCCCTGCTCCCCTGCACCCCTGTATCCAAAGCAAAGGGGGATGGAAGCTTCCAAGTCATGCAGCACTTATAACTGCACTACAGGCAGCTCCTGTGCACATGGCATGTCTGTGTGTCTTTCCTCCTGTTTCTTCTGTCCAGAATCAATTGAGCTGACTTCAGGGAACCTCCAAAGGTAAGCCCTTCCTTTTGCCTCTCCTACTGCGTGTCATAAACTGGCCCAAATCGACTCCAAACTAGAGAAGCAAATAAACCCGCATGCTGCAAGAAGAGCTGTGTTCTACTGCATGTCAGTGGACTCAAGTCAGTCTTGTGAGCACTTGATTTAATTCTGGAGTGCAACCTCATGCTTCTTCCAAGTCACACAGTTTATTTCAATCTCAGAACCTTAAGGACACTGAAAGGGCAGCCCTGCAGGAGCCCTGCCCTGTCTCCAACACCACGCTCATCTCTGCAGCACTGGCTTCTGGGCTGTGGCTGCTCAGTCTGCACTGCCTGTGTCCTTGTCTCCACTCACTGCACCCTGAAAATGCTGAGGCATTTGGAATGGCCTCTGATTCACGCTGGCCCAGCCAGAGACCTGGCAAGGGTGGGTATGAGCTTAGTAACTGATGGCTTTTCCCTGAGAAATCAATGTCTGCTCATCCTCATCCTGGAGGCATTGATTAGGCATCACAGATGTCCCTGCTATAGCTCTAATTAGATCATTATCTTGCCTAATAAGGAATCTGGCTACCAAGCCCCCTGGAGGACACAGTTGTGTCCATCTGGCTGTCCATCATGGCTTTGCTCACTCTGTGGGCACTGTTCCTTGTCCTAACCATAAGGACTCTTTTACTCCAGTGATCTCAGTACTATAAAAGCCTTTCTAGGCTTTTAATTGGATAAAATTACTCATGTAAAATGCAGGTTCTTCACCAAGCGTTCCTGGTCTGTTCCTTTCAGTTGCATGATAGGAACAACATCACAACCCTGCGATGCTCCATGACATTCTCTCAGCGGAGGACTCTCTAGCTTTAAGACTTTCCCTCTTCCAGATGGTGCCTGATCCACCAGCCAGAGAGCCACCTGACTCAGTAAGAAGAATCCTTCTGGTTATGAGAAAGACATGAAGGATGAATGAGAAAGAAATCTGAGTTGTTTTAAGTCCCTGAGAGCTGGGGTTGTTTTTCCCAGACCGTAATCTACCCTGCCTTGACTGATCTGTATTGATGTGCACAGGAAGTGAGATGAGAGGTTGGGAGTAGCCCTTGGGGAGGGTGTGGGAGGTAACAGATCAGCACAGACCCTGTGAATCCTGCTCATCTTCCCAGGTATACTCTGTAAGCACAGCTTACTATACATGGTGACCCGTTCCAACCTCACAGTGCCTTGGAGGATGCCTACGAGGCGGTCATCATGCTTTTCACACTCAATGACTGAGGACACACCGGAAGAAACTACGTCTGCTGAGTATTTAGGAATGCATCATGCATTTTCATCTCTAGCTAACATACATGACACTGTATATACATTTACAGACATTAGAAATGAACCAGAAGTGTGTATGTATGAAAGGAATTATTCAGTTTACAGGCCTTGTGTTGGATATGTCAAGTGGAAGAGTCTCTAGTTCCACCCAAATATTTAGCCCTCAGTTCAAAAAAAAAAAAAAACACAATTTATAAAACTTATCAAGAAGGACTCTCCACGAAGACTAGGTTACACTCCATTCTCAAAGTTCTGCTCTCTACCTCCCCTTCTGTCTTGATGAGTACTCCAAGTTTATTTTCTGCAACTTAGCATTTGGGCTGTTCCCAAACCACTTCCACTAGGCAACCCTGATGTCACCTTTCATTCCAACACCTAGAGCTAAAACTCATAATTGTCTGTGGTGACTTGTTATTTTGCGTATAGGACGTACAGGTGCCGAGTAGAAACACTAACCAGAGTGCAGCCAAATCCCAGCCCATTCAGTGATGCATATTCATGGAGCACCACATTTTATAAAGATCAGAGACTGAGATCTCAAATCCCACCAGCCCAGGACCTCAGCTTCCCGTGCAAGGTGTACTGAGGAGTAGGGCAAACGCACAGGACTCAGCCTGCAGAGGTGAGAAGGACCCGTATTCCCTGCAGAATTTATGTTTCCATGCTGTGTGGTATATTATGGAAACCTGAGACCCTTGTGCTCCCTGGAGCTACTGTTATGAGAGTGTGCATGGGGTGGAAGAGGTCTGCTTGTGTGCTAATAGGTGAACACATTGAGCTAAACAGACACACACAGGTGAATCAGACACCCACAGCTCTGAGCTCTGAGCATTGCTAGCTGAGCCTCTGATCTTCACATTTTTCTCTGTCCAGGAACCATCTACATCTTTTCCCTCACTTTCTGGTAACTGACTCTGTCTTCTTACATAGCTTCACTGCTACCAGGAATAAATTTTCCTTCACGGTCACTTGATCTTGACTTTGCTTGTGTGTATTTACCCCAGAAGGTACCTGCTTTTCTATTAACACAATCATTGCATGCAGGAATATTGATAGCGTTTGAGGCAGTCTCAGAATTCTTGACAACTTTCTCTATGTACAAGTGTTTCATTTCCTGCTCCTCCTCCTCTGCGGAATGCTGATGAGGCTCTGAGAGGATCTCCTCTTCAGCTTTGAGAAATGCACATTGCAAGTGCTAATAAGATACTTGTTATTCCAACTTAAGTGAAATTAGGCTGAAATACTCACAAATTCTACAATTGTAAGCACCTGCTTAGTTTTAAGTTGAGTTAGTCATTGGAAAGAAACCAAATCAAGACAAGGAGTACAAATGACATAATGCATTTCTGGGTTTCGGTAATAAAGTGAATAATGTCCTTTGAAATATTTTCCAAAGAAGCAAGCAAAATTAAATGTCACCAGGGTTTTCAAATTTTTGAAGTTTGGAGAATTGATTTCTGTTGTTGAAGCGTTTTTTGCATCTTGAAAAATTGTGTGTGTTATTTTAACAAAAAAAAATATAGTCATTCTTTAGCTAACAATGGTTTGATGCACAATTTTATGACTTTAAAATGAGGCAAAGCCATATGCACTCAGTAGAACCTGCACTTCAAATCTGAATCACTCTAGGTTTATGGTCCTATCTCTGTCCAGATGGGGACAGGTCATCTGCTCCAGGAAGCCCTGTGGTTAGGAGGGAAATAATCAATGCACCTCTGTGTCACTGTGCTGTGATGCTAAGTTGGTTAAGCCAAGGTGTGATGTTGGATATTTTCAATTAATTATTGGCACGTGAAGATACAACCCCAGTACCAGCTGACCAGTGTTTGTATTCCAACAGATTGAGCCAACTCAATTTTCTTCTGACTTTGATTAATTAAATCAAAATGAATAATATTCTAGCAATAATAAGGAAAACAATATGCACAAAGTATTATTCTTATTTTTTTTTTGCTACGCATGCATGCGCTTTGAACATAATCTAAATTATGCCATAAATTGCATTTTGTTTTATTCTTTTAGTGTTATATCTGAAACAGTCTCATACTTCTGTACAGTGTTGGAGTACCTAACACCTTCACAATATTTTAATGTCGTTATTTCACAATATTATGTCATACTTTTTAAAATTTTGTTTTAAAGAGGATAAAATTAAACAGAACAAAACAGATAATAAGAAAACAATGTAAGAGACACAGATTTCAAACAAGACAACCAGAGAGTTTCACTATCACATTGTCTCTTGTTTTCTTCCAAATAGTTGTCCATATCTTCACACACAATGAATTCATACAAAACACAATAGTATAGAACTGATCAGAACAGGATGATGAAGGCATTTTAGAGCTTCAACACCAGACAACAGGGAAGTCAACAATGGCTGCCATAATATCTCTCACTCTCTTCAAAATAGGTGTCCATATCTTCACATATATTGAAATTAAACAAAACAAAACAGACTAAAATCACTCTGAACAAATAATAATAGTAATGCTGGATTTCACATCATGATGTTATAGAATCAGCCCTGGGTACCTTAGTGTCTCTTTTTCTTCAAAGTAGCTCTTTATTTCATCGTGCATTATATAATCAATTCTCATAAACTGTTTAGAAGTTCTATGCATGCATGAGTCTCTACAGGTATATCTATTCTTTCTGTATTAGAGGGAAAAGGAAAACAAAACACAACAAGACAAGACAAAACAAATTCCTAGAAAAATATGATATAAAAGACATATATACAACAATAGCAAAGAGCCCATAACACTGACAATACAGGCCTTCAAAACAAGGTGGTATGAGCATAACTAGGGTTGTTATTTTACATAATGATCTTCAAGGGTTCCTCGGATCACCATACAATAATATGCACAATTGCTCCAGTCCTATGAATGTTAACTGTTTTGTTCCAAAAACTTATAAAATTTGTAGCACAATCACCTTAGCTATCTTAAGTGTGTTTATACAATTTTAGGTATTTTTTTATTTTCCCTTCTTTTTTCTTTTTCTTCATTTTCTCTGAAATATTATTTTTCCCCTTTAAGCAGATTCTTATCCTTTCACTCTATTTATTGAGTTTTTTTGTATCTTATGTACTCTCACCATTTTTTACACTAGGGATACTATATGGTATTTATACATGTGAGTTTGATTTATTTGCTAATGAGTACGTTCTAGAGTTATGTCAATTTATTTATAAATATATCAGTGTGATTATTCTTTATAGCTGAGTAGTACTCCATTGTATAAAAATACCACATCTTTTTTATCCATTCCTCAGTTGATGGACACTTAGGTTGTTTCCAGGATCTGGCTATTACAAATTGTGATGCTATAAATATGGATGTGCATATATCACTGTAGTACAAAGTTTTCAGTTCTTCTGGGAACATGCCTAGAAGTGGAATAGCTGGGTCAAATGGGACTTCCAATCTCAGCTTTTTGAGGAATCTCCAGACTGATCTTCACAGTGTTCGCACCAGTCTACACTCCCACCAACAGTTCAGAAGAGTTCCTTTTCCCTGCAGCCTCTCCAGCATTTATTGTTGGTAGTTTTCTTTATCCTGGCCACTTTTTCTGGAGTGAGATGAAACTTCAGTGTTGTTTAATTTGCCTTTTTCTAATGACCAATGATGTCACTGTGACTTTTTTTCATGTATTTATTTGCCATTTGTATTTCTTTATCTGATAAGTGTGTATGCATGTCAGATGCCCATTTTTGGAATGGGTATGTGAATTTGGGAGATCTTATTTTTTTTAATTCTTTATATATTCTGGGCAGAAGTCCTTTGTCTGAGGGACAGTTTACCAAGATTTTTTCACAATTTGTGGGTTTCCTTTTCACTATGATGGAGATTTCTTTCAACATGCAGAAGCTCTTGAATAGGACACGATCTCAGTTGTTGATTCTGTGAAGCATTCTATATACAGTTTGATTCTTGTTCGTGAATTCTCTACCTAACTCCTATGTCTTCAAGATTTCTACCTACTTTGTCTCCCAACAAATTTAGTGTTTCAGTTTTAATATTTAGATCTTTGATCCACTTAGACTTTAGTTTAGTACATGGTGACAGGCATGGGTCTAGTTTTTGTTTTTTTCGGCATGTGGAGAGCCAATTTTTCCAAGACCATTTATTGAAGAGACTATCTTTCTTCCAGTGGATGTGTTTGGCCACTTTATCAAATATAAACTTGCTGAGTGTATTTGTAGCTGTAGTTGAATCTTCTAATCTATCCCATTGATTTTCAGGTCTGTTTTTATTCAAACCATGATGATTTTATTATAGTAGCTTTGTAGTATAACTTCAAGTCAGGGATTGTGATGCCTGCTGCCTTGCCTTTGATGCTTAGAATTTCCATTGCTATTCTAGGTCTCTTCTGGTTCCACATGAATTTTGGAAGTGATTTTGCTAGATCTGTGTGGTATGCTTGTGGTATTTGGATTTGGATTTAGTTAAATCTGTATAATAATTTTGGGAGAATGGCCATTTTCACAATATTTTTTCTTCCTATCCATGAACAAGGGATGTCTTTCCATTTTCTGAGGGCCTCTTTGACTTCTTTTTTCAGGTTATTATAATTTTCCCTGAATAGAACTTTTGCTTCTTTTGTTAGATTACTTCCTAAGTATTTCATTTTGGGGGATGCTATTATAAAGGGTGTGGCTTCTCTTTTTTCTTTCTCAGTGGTTTTATTGTTAGTGTATAGAAATGCTATTGATTTTTGAGTGTTGACTTTGTATCCAGCTACATTACAGAATTTATTTATTAGGCCTAGGAGCCTTTCAGTGGAATTTTGGGAGTCTTCTATGTAGAGTATCATGTCATCTGCAAATAATGATAATTTAACTTCTTCTTTTCCTATCATTTTCTCCTTTTATTTCTCTCTCTTGTCTAATTGCTCTGGCTAGTATTTTCAGCACTATATTGAATAGGAGTGGTGATAATGGACATCCTTGTCTTGTGCCTGGCCTGATTTTAGGGTAAAATGCTTTCAGGTTTTGGCCATTTAATATAATGCTGGCTGCTGGTTTGTCATAGATGCCTTTTATCATATTGAGGTAAAGACCATCTATTCCAATTTTATGGAAGGTTTTTATCATGAATAAATGTTGGACCTTATTAAAGCTTTTTCTGCATCAACAGAAATGATCATGTGGTTCTTATTTTTAGCTCTATTGGTATGCTGGATTACATTTATTGATTTGCATATGTTAGACAATCCATGCATTCCTGGGATGAATCCCACTTGGTAGTGGTTTATAATCTTCTTGATGGTTTGCTGCATTCTGTTTGCCAAAATTTTATTGAGAATTTTTGTATCTATACTCTTTAGGGAGATTGGCTTATAGTTCTCTTTTTTAGTTGGGTCTTTCTCAGGTTTTGCTACTAGAGTAATGTTTACTTCCAGGAATAAGGGAGGACTGTTTCCCTTTCAATTTCATTGAAGAGCTTGAGGAATGCTGTTATTAAATCTTCTTTGAATTTCTTGTAGAATTCCACAGTGAATCCATCTGTACCTGGGCTTTTCCTTATTGGTAGAGATTTAATTATATTTTCAATTTTGTTCATTGAAATTGCATTGTTCAGCAGTTTTACATCTTCTTGATCTAGCTTTGGTACTTCATATGTTTCTAGGAATCTGTCCATTTCTTCTGGTTTTCAAAATAGGTACTGATCATCTTCTATATTTGCACAGCATCTGTAGTAATTTCACCTTTTTCATTCCTTATTGCATGAATTTGAGTTTTTTTCTTTCATTTTTTAAATAAGGTTGGCTAGAGACCTGGTAATTTTATTTATTCTTTCATAAAGAACCAACTTTTTGATTCATTGATTCTTTGTATTGTTTTCTTAGTCTCTTTTGCATTGATTTTTGCTCTGATCTTTATTATTTCCTCCCTTCTTTTGGCTTTGGGCTTGACTTGCTCTTCTTTTTCTAGATGTTTGAGAAGTAGCATCAGGTTGTTTATATGTGTTTGTTCTGTTTTCCTGATGTGGTAGTTCACTGCAATAAATTTTCCTCTGAGGACTGCTTTCATTGCATCCCAGAACATTGCAGGTTCTGGTAAGTTGTGTTTGTATTTTTGTTTGCTTGCAAATATTGTTTAATTTCTTGTTTAATTTCCTCTGTGACCCACTGATTGCTCAGGAGTGTATTATTCAATTTCCATGTGTTTGTGGGGGATTTTCAGTTTCTTTTGTCATTAATTTCTAATTTCATGACACTATGATCTGATAACTTCCATGGGATAATTTCAATTGTTTTGCATTTACTTAAGCGTGTACTATGGGCTAGTATATGGTCTATTTTAGAGGATGACCCATGTACTGCTGAGAAGAATGTGTATTCTGTTGTTGTTGGATGGAACACTCTGTGTACGTCTACCAAGTTCATTTGCTCACAGGTGTGATTCAGCTCTGTTATTTCTTTGCTGATATTCTGTCTGATTGATCCATCCCTTTGTGTCAATGGCATGTTAAGGTCTCTTGTTAAAATTGTCTTATTGCTTATTTGATTTTTCATTTCTGTTATCATTTGTTTTGTATCATTTATGCTTCCAAATTTGGTGCATAGATATTTAAGATTATTATCTCTTCCTCTTGAAATTTTCCGCTAACTAGTATATAATGGCATTCTTTATCTCTGGATTATTCTTGGTTTGAAGTTCACATTTTCTGCAAACAAAATAGCTACCCTTGCCTTTTGGGGGATCCTATTGCATGGAGTATTATTTTCCATCCTTTGACTTCCAGTCTATGAGTTTCCTTCTGGGTTAGATGGGTTTCCTGTATACAGCATGTGGTTGGGTGTTGTTTCTTGATTCATTCTGCCAGTCTGTTTCTTTTGATTGGTGAATTGAGGTCATTTACATTAATGGTTAACTAATATAGATTGGTTTACTTTTGACATGTTATTTTTTGCTGTTGATTCTTTATCTTTCCACTTTGTTTAATTGTTTGCCTTGCTTAGTGGTTTTTTCCTATGTCTGTCTAGAATGTCTTTCAATATTATCTGCAGTGTTGGTTTAGTGGTCATGAAATTCTTCAGCTGTTCTTTGTTGTGGAAGTATCTTATATTTCCCTCCATTTAAAGGACAGTTATGCAGGGTACATCAGTCTGGGTTGGAAATCGTTTTCTTTTGGGATCTGAAATACTTCACTCTATGCTTTTCTTGACTTCATTGCTTGTGTTGAGAAGTCTGCTGTGATTCTGATATGCTTTCTTTATAAGTGATCTGTGTCTTCTCTATAGCAGCTTTTAATATTCTGTTCTTATGGATTTTGATGATGTTTACTATATGTCTGGGTGTAATTTTCTTTTGGTTATAGATATTTGGAGTTCTGTATGCTTCACTGATCTGCATGTCAGTTTCCATTCTCACGTTTGGGAAATTTTCAGCTATTACTTTTGTAAATCACCTCTTGATATCATTTGTGTTGTCACCTCCCTTTTTGTTTATACCTATCAATCTTATGCTGTTTTTCTTTGCATCTTCTCGCAATTGTTGAGTTGTTATTTCCTGGTTCCTTGTTATTTTTAAAGGACTTTTCCTTTCCTGTTCACTAGCTGCAATCATGTCTTCAAGGATTGAAGCTCTGTCTTCATTTTCATTGAGACAGTTTTGCCAACTTCAGATGGAATTTTTGATTTCTTGTATATCTCTTTGAAACTGCTCCATGCATTCTGTTTGTTTCTTACATTGGTCATTCAGGATTTCCATCTTTTTCCACTGTTCCTCTAATTTTTAACTATGTCTTCTTTAGATGTAGTGAGCATTTCTCTCATTACATGTAACTTTTCTTCTTTTACCTGGGAGACTATTTCTGATTTGAGTACTTCTATAGCTTCCTGGAGTTGTTTCTTTACTTCAGTTGATATCATTTCAGGAATTTCAGGTGTATGGCTTATATTTTTTTCTGAGTCCATGTGTCCTATGCTTGCTTGTGTTGAGCTAGAAGTTTGCGATTGCATTTTGTTCTTTTTTTTTTTTTTTTTTTTTTTTTTTTTTGATATGGGGGATTGAACTCATGACCTCACACTTGCCAGACAGGCGCTTATGCTGCTGAGCTAAATCCCCAGCCCGCATTTTGCTCTTTCAATTTGTCATTTTCCTAAATTTCTGGGTCTTGAGTGATGTTACAAAGCTTCCCCTGTGCACTGGGAATCACCTGGCCCACTTTTGGCTCCTGAGGCAGACTGTTGGCAACTGCTAGCCACTCTGAGCTTACTGAGTGTGGGCCAGTTGGGCCCACAGGGATTCCTTAGGTGTGTCCTTTAACTGGAGGGTCTTCAGGTCTCCTACAGAAGTGTAAGGAGGACAGTGTCCTCAGGTGATTTTAGATGCAAGACATGGTCTCACTGCTTGGGGGTGACTTCCCAAGCCTTCCCCAAGTGCTGGAATTCAACCTGCACTCAAGGTTAGATACCTGGACTGGATTTCAGCCCCTGCTACCTGCTTGGAGTTCACTGGATGTGGCCCATTTAGGCCATAGGTACTTCCTGTGCATCTTAGGGTGATTTCAGATGCAGGGTGTGGTCTTATTGCCTGGGAGCAAAGTTCCAAGGTTTCCCCATGCGCTGGGATTTAACCTGCACCCACAGTCAGGGCCCAGGACTCAATTTCAGTCCCTGATAGTTGCTGGGAGTTTGCTGGGCATCTATTATGTCATATTTATCTAATGTAACACACTCATCCATTCCCATCTTTGGACACGTATTATACTTCCTTATATCCAATATTGCAAATAATAAATACTTGTGCTATTTTCAAATTTTGAATGGAAGAATTGGGTTTTTCTAAAGTGAATTCCTGAATACAAATGTATTTTTTCAATGTCATGTTTTGCTCAGGTTCTGGCACAATGTTCACAAATGTGTTCTTTCCCCGAAGTGTTCATGGCATGAGTGGATGTGGCCAGTCCTCTGCACTCCCTCCCTGTCCCACCCAGGTCTCCTTGCACTGTCCTCCTAACACTTCCTTAGGAGAACTGAGGACCCTCCAGTTCAAGAAGGAGAGGGTTAACCTTCAGGTCTTGGTGGCTACTCTTAGGCAGGGTGACAGACGCTGTCCCTTGGAAGGAACTGATCTCAGAAGAACAGGAGACCTGAGTTTGAACTGGTGGAGGCAAGAAGAGCTCTTCTTGTGATCCTGACATTGTTCTGAGCCCTTTCTGGAAAGACTCAGCTATTATGAAAGGACAAAGGAAATAAGCAGGAGACTGACGCTGGCCAGGAGAGGAGAAAGGGCTCCCCATTCTCCTGGTGCACCGTCCTGCACACTCGGCTCTGGTGATGCTGAAGTGTCAGCCAGTTCCCAGCTATGGACAAGGAACTCATCAACATGTCCAGATTTGCACAGCCCCAAGATGCATGACCATAGTCTGGGAAAGTAACCTTGAAAGACTCACAGAAGGCAGATCATGGCAGGGAGTCCAAGAGGAGCTTCAGAAAGCAAGGATCAGAGACAAATAGGCCTTGAGGGCAGAAAGGAATCTCCTGATGTGTGAGCTGGGGGACCACAGCCAAGGAAGGTCTGCAAGGAGCTCCAGCTGGAGGGCCGAGGTCGGAGGTCAGGCCAGCAGGGACTAAGGAGCCTACAGACTAAGGTTTCAAGTCTTCCTTGGCACCTGTACATTGGCTCAGCCAGGGAGCATTCTGCTTTGCTACAGACAAATGTAAGAAAAGATGCCAATATAAAAACCAATGATGCTATCTCAACTTCCATTGTTTTACTAGTAGAAATCTCAAGTCAGGCTTGCTTCATGAACAAAGAGGTTAGAATTAGTCTTAGTTCTTGAGAATTTCTCCATGTATGATGCTGCTTTCTCCAACATACCTAGAAGAATGTATTTCTCCTTGAATCATGGGGGAGAGGGTGAGGTGATGACACTGATGATAATGGCGAATGTATACTTGGTCTCAGGCACCACACTCAGATCCGTGGGCCTTTTCCATTCAACTGAACAGCACTACTGCAGGGCACAGTTGCTACCTCTCTTCTGCAAATGCAAGAGCTCGAGCTTAGTGAGGTGACTTGAACTACTGGTGTGGAAACACACTCCACTTCAGGTACCCCAAGTCACAGAATGTCTTCTGTATCCTGCCAGGGTGTAATCACGCATACTTTCTCCCATTGCTACTGCATTTCTAATTCTATATTTTAAATTTTAGAATACATTACACTAAAGGAAGTATATGCTTTCACTCCTTTTACTCAACATGAATGCTTTGGTATTCGGTAATTTCTTACTGCTTTTTAGTTTTGTGACTTAGAAATGTACACATGATCTGTTTTCAAAGCACAATTAATACTTACTTGTAACTTTTTATCTCTTACATTGATGTCCAGAAATGCCCATCCCCTCATGCATTTGTTTCTCTCCAACCAAACTGAAACCTGTTTCCCCAGTGATTCACACCTGACACCCCTTCACTTCCACCTGTGGGATCTACCGTGTCAGACAGCAGACCCAGAGAGAACTACAGTAACATCTCTGCCCTCAGCACTCTGCTGCCTTGCCCCACCCTTCCTATTGTTTTATCCTCCAGGATGGCAGTGGTTGAATTACTGTTTTACAAAGTTCTTTAAAACATGACTCAGAAGATATTTTATCATACTGATACACCCACAAACACAGTTCCTGTCACATACATACAACATACATGTAAATATACACATAGGGGAACAGTTTCATTCTTTCTTTTTCACTTAAGGAATTCCCAGTCACCAAACTGACTAAGAACTAGAGTTTCCTGGGGTTTTTACATGTGTCTACATATATATGTATATGTATTATATATACTGAATTTTGTCTTTCTTATTATATTTTTATTTAATACTACCATTAACTTGACCTACGCTTTTGTTTATTAAAATCTTATTGAAAATAGCTAAACGAATCTTGGCTTTTTATCTCCACAAGCACCACACATGATTCATGCATGTCTTAGTTAAGGACTTCATATTACAGTGATCCATGCACATCCATGTTTATAGCAACACAATTCACAAAATTCAGTCTTGGGAGCAGTGTGTATGACCTTCAGTGGGTGAGTGGGTGAAGCAAATGTGGCCTTTACACACAGAGCTAGACGACCCTGCCATAAAGAAGGATAAATCTGAGACATTTGTAGGAAAGCCATTACACCTTGAGACCAAAATATTAAGTGACATAAATACCACAATGATTTTCTCCTGCATGAGAAACATAAGACATAGATTATAGAACAAAATAAAAGATAATAGAAAACATGAAGCTAGACCTATCACAAAAGGGCAGGGGACCACAGGGAGGGAGGAGCAAGGTGGGAAAGCACATTTTTAAAAGACAGAGGTGAGTTATGTGTATTTACAAACACCACAAAAAATGTAAGGATAGTGCACTGTAAACATGTACTAATAAAAATTAAAATAAAATTTAAAAGAAAATATTTGTTTGTTTTTACTAGCATTTACATTATGTCATCTGATTAATAACCAACAGATTCTCACACCCTCATTTGTTCACTACCCAAGATGCTTTTCCTGCACTCTGGCCACTGCCCCTCCCCTTAGCACGCAGCTATTGCTTTGTGGAGGACACAGCAGGCTGTACCTTACAGAGGGTTAAATTCTAGAAATGGGGAATGAAGTAAGGCCTAGAGTACAAATCTGCTTGTCTGATTATCCTCTAAATAACGCATAACCTGAAGAGAAATCAGCCCGTAGGAGTTTCTCAGTCCATCCACAGAGACAAAGTTGGCAAAGCCCAGTCACCAGCAGCTGAGGAGGAAGCAGGACTGGACAGTGCTCTCCAGAGACCTCACTAATTTACTCTGTAGACAAGCTCTCATCTCTTCTGCTTGTTTGTTTTGGGGTTTTCTCTCTCCTTTTCCCGTACATGGATAAATATCTGGTGTTTGGAGAGAAAAATGTCAAAGGAAGCTCATGAATAAATATGTAAAGAACAGGTCCCTGTCTCAGTTACTTTTCTCATTGCTGAAACAAAATACACAACCCCCAAAGTTAAAAAGGGAAACGTTGATTTGGCTCACAATTTGTACAGGTTTCATTCGATCACTGACTGGCTCATGACAGAGGGGCAACAATTCATAGTGACTAGGTTGGCAGAAGATAGGAAAAGGGATGTGGGTGAGGAGAGACAGAGACAGATAGACAGACAGACACAGACAGACTGAAACGTTTCTTTCCCTTACATTGTAGGCAGGCTACTCACCCTGGGGAGGGTGGAGCACTCATAGCCTTAATCCCACCATTAGACTTGAATCAGTCACAAACTCTAGATTCAGCTCCATAGAAGCTCCATTAAAATTCATGAGAATTTGTGGGGCTGTCCCTACACAAACCCTAACATTCCACCCCTGGTCCTCCAAAGACTCATGTACATTCATTTACAGAAAAGGCATTTAGTCCATCTCTAAGAGTCACTGAAGTCCTAAGATTTTAAGCATTGCTCAGAAGTCCATGTCCCAACTCTCCTCTGAGATTTAGGAAAACTTAACTGTGAGTCCTGTGCAAATGAAAAGTTAGTTACAGGCTTCCAGTATTCAATGGCACAAGATAAACATTCCCATTCCGAAAGTTACAAATGGGAATTCGAAGGATGGGACCACAGCAAGTCCAAAATACAGCAGGGCATATGTTCGGTAGTTCTGTAGTTCTGTAGTTCCATGTGCAGCACCTGAGTATCTGTGGCAGGATGTGAGCTCCAAAGGGTCTGGTGCCTCTGCCCCTATGGCCCTTCCAGTGGTTGTAGCCCCATGGCTTCTTTCTTGGGCTCACTCTGCTCCCTCCTTGCAGTTTTCCTCAGATGATCCATGTTCCTGTGGGTTCCTGCACCTTTGGCTTCACATTCACAACTTCACACACTATCTTCTCAGTGTCACACTCCATGGCCTCTTAGGCCTTCTGAATTCTGGGTGGAAGCCTTCTGACCTCAGAACTCTTCTATTCTGCATGCAACTAAATGCAGCACCATGTGGATGCTGCCATGGTCTGCTGCCAGCTGGAGCAGTATCCAGGCTTCCCTGTCCCTTAGCTGCAAAGGTTGAGTGCCTGGATTGCTGAGTTCTCTGAATCCATTTCTGAGGAACAAGTTATTTATGCTGTCACCATTCTGAAATATGGTGCTCCCACTCTCATTTTGGAATATGGTGCCCTGAGGCTTCCTTCTCAAAGCAAAACCTTTGACTTTTGCAATTTGGTGCTGCAAAGGGTGGAGTCCTACTGCGTCTTGTGGTGCCCTTGGGCCATCATTTCTTTTTTCTTTTTTTTTTTTTATTTAAGAGGAAAAAGAGAAAAACACAAAACAAACCAAAGCGGCGTAAGGGTACACGCAATACAGAACTACAAAACAAAACAAAACAAAACAAAACAAAAAAAAAAAACATAACAGTAAGAAATTACCTGCTAGTAGATTACACACTATCTTCTTGAAAATAGTTCCTCAAATCACAGTATCAAAGAACACAAGGTGGACATTCAAACAGGGAGACTGCAAACAGCTGTGTTCAATGTTCCAAAAACATTGATAAAGTCAGCTATTTAACACCCCCAAACACACTTGCTGTCATATCCGTTAGAGCTCTTTTTCTTTTTTTTTTTCCCTCTCTTTTTTACAACAAAATTTACACATCTTGGATTTTATTACTCCTTAGTGCTTATTACTTTCTTTGGGGCGGGGGAAGAATACAGTCAAATATGGCAAAACAAAGCTGTCAGTCAATACCAAGGATAGACATAGCACATGGTGTAGAACAGAGTACAAGTTTATCAACAATGGTTATCAAAGTTGTCCCTTGTTTCCTTAAAAAGAATTGTCTATCTTATTAGATATTATAAAGTTGGACAAAACAGTAGAGAACAAGACCAATAAAACTTAGGCATTGTAAACATTACAGGACTTCCAAAGAAGACAATAGTCAAACCAGAATGGGTATCTTAGTGAATCTTATTGTCTTCAAAGTAGTTGCCTATGTCTTCAAACTTGATACTATCATATAGAATGGAACAGAGTCTAATCAGTCAAAACAAGATCGTGGGAGTACTACAGGACTTCAAAACAAGTTAATAGGAAATCGAAAAGAGTTATTATTTATATATCCTAATTTTTTTGAATTTTTTCTTTAATTAAGACAAACATAAGAAATGACTAAATAATTTTTTTTGAAACAATAAGGGGGAGATTGAGATAAAACAGGACATAACAATATAACAATAGAGGTCACAGCATGACTGTTTCAACAACCTAGTACTTCACCACCTTATAACCTGACTTAATAGTAGTTACCATAGTGTCTTTTTCCTTGAAATATTTGGATAAAACTTCATATACTCTAGCTTCAAATATTTTCATATCAAGAAGCCCAGAATAAAGCCTTTCTAATTAATGAGTGAAAACTTTATAAGGCTTTAAGGCCACCTAATGGGGAATCATGATTACCACATATTTTTATATATTTGAATCATTATTTACATTAGGGAAACTATTCGGTATTCACACATGCGAGATTGATTTATTTCACTAATGAGTATGGTCTCAAGCTGCGCCCATTTATTGATAAATATCTCAATGTGATCCTTCTTTATAGCTGAATAATACTCCATTGTATAGAAATACCACAACTTTTTTATCCATTCCTCAGTTGATGGGCACTTGGGTTGTTTCCAAGATCTGGCGATTACAAATTGTGCTGCTATAAACATAGGTGCACATATATCACTGTGGTATGATGCTTTCAGTTCTTCTGGGAATATGCCTAGAAGTGGAATAGCTGGAATAAATGGGATTTCCAGTCCCAACTTTTTGAGAAATCTCCAGACAGATCTCCACAAAGGCTGTACCAGTCTACACTCCCACCAGCAGTGCAGGAGAGTTCCTTTTTCCCCACAGCCTCTCCAGCATTTGTTGTCGGTTTTCTTGATCCTGGCCATTCTTTCAGGAGTGAGATGGTATCTCAGTGTGGTTTTAATTTGCATTTCTCTAATGACCAATGATGATGAGCATTTTTTCATGTATTTATTTGCCATTTGCATTTCTTCATCTGAGAACTGCATATTCATCTCAGATGCCCATTTTTGGATTGGATCTTTGAATTTCGGAGGTCTGAGTTTCTTTAATTCTTTATATGTTTTAGACAAGAGGCCCTTGTCTGAGAGAGAGTTCACTAAAATCCTTTCCCAGTTTGTGGGTTTTCTTTTCACTATGCTGGAGATTTCTTTTGACATGCAGAAACTTTTTAATAAGAAGTGGTCCCAGTTATTGATTCTGGGAAGTATTTCCCGTGTGGTTTGAGTCCTGTTCATGAATTCTTTACCTACTCCTATGTCTCCAAGGTTTCTACCTATTTTGTCTTCCAATAGATTTAGTGTTTCTGTTTTAATATTCAGATCTTTGACCCATTTAGATTTTAATTTAGTACATGGTGATAGACATGGGTCTAGCTTTAGTTTTTGGCAAATGGAGAGCCAGTTTTTCCAGCACCATTTATTAAAGAGACTGTCGTTCTTCCAGTGAACCTGCTTGGCTCCTTTATCAAAAATAAGGTGGTTGAGTGTGTTTGTAGTTGTGGTTGTATCTTCTAATCTATTCCACTGATCTTCAGCTCTGTTTTGATTCCAATACCATGTTGATTTTACTACTGTTGCTTTGTACAACTTCAAGTCAGGGATTGTGATGCCTCCTGCTTTGTCTTTGCTGCTTAGAATTGCCTTTGCGATTCTAGGTCTCTTCTGGTTCCAGATGAAATTTAGGAGTGATTTCTCTAGATCTATAAGGTATGTTGATGGTATTTCTATTGGGTTTGCATTGAATCTGTATAACAGTTTTGGGAGAATGGCCATTTTCACAATGTTTGTTCTTCCTATCCATGAGCAAGGGATGTCTTTCCATTTTCTGAGATCATCTTCAATTTCCTTTTTCAGTTATTATAATTTTCACTGTATAAGTCTTTCACTTCTTTTGTAAGAGTAATTCCTAAATATTTCATTTTTTTGCTTGCTAATGTGAATAGTCCAGTTTCTCTTATTTCCCTCTCTGTAATTTTGTTGTTCGTGTATAAGAATGCTATTGATTTCTGAGTATTGATTTTGTATCCAGCCACATTACTGAATTTATTTATTGTATCTAGGAGTATTTCAATGGAGTTTAGGGGATCTTCTATGTAGAGTATCATGTCATCTGCAAACAATGATAATTTAACTTCTTTTTTTCCTATCTTTACCCCTTTTATTTCTCTTTCTTGCCTAATTGCTCTGGCTAGTACTTCCAGTACTATATTAAATAGGAGTGGTGATAAAGGACATCCTTGTCTTGTACCCGATTTTAAAGTAAAGGCTTTCAATTTTTGGCCATTTAGTATGATGCTGGCTGTTGGTTTGTCATAAATGGCCTTTATTACATTGAGGTAAAGACCATTTATTCCAATTTTCTGTAAAGTTCTTATCATGAATAAGTGTTGGACCTTATCGAAGGCTTTTTCTGCATCTATAGAGATGATCATGTGATTCTTATTTTTGGCTTTATTGATATGGTGGATTACATTTATTGATTTGCGTATGTTGAACCATCCTTGCATTCCTGGGATGAATCCCACTTGGTCATGGTGTATAATCTTCTTGATGATTTGCTGGATCCTATTTGCCAATATTTTATTGAGGATTTTTGCATCTGTGTTCATTAGGGAGATCGGTCTATAGTTCTCTTTTATAGTTGGGTCTTTCTCAGGTTTTGGTACTAGAGTAATATTTGCTTCCAGGAATGACTTAGGAAGGATTGCTTCCCTTTCAATTTCATTGAATAATTTGAGGAGTGTTGGCATTAGGTCTTCTTTATATTTCTTGTAGAATTCTGCAGTGAATCCATCTGGGCCTGGGCTCTTCTTGGTGGGCAAGGACCCAATTACATTCTCAATTTCATTAGCAGAGATTGGGTTATTCGACAGTTTTATATCCTCTTGATCTAGCTTTGGTACTTCATATGCTTCTAAGAATCTGTCTATTTCTTCTGTGTTATCAAACTTTTGAGAGTAGAGGTTTTCGAAATATGTGTTGATGATCCTCTGTATTTCTATTGGGTCTGTAGTGATTTCTCCTTTTTCATTTCTTATTGCATGAATTTGAGCTTTTTCTTTCCTTTTTTTAATAAGGTTGGCTAGGGGCTTATCGATTTTATTTATTCTTTCAAAGAAACAACTCTTTGATTCGTTGATTCTTTGGATTGTTTTCTTAGTCTCTATTGCATTGATTTCTGCTCTGATTTTTATAATTTCCTCTCTTCTTTTGGCTTTGGGCTTGACTTGCTCTTCTTTTTCTAGCTGTTTGAGGTGTAGCATCAAGTTATTTATTTGTATTCGTTCTGTTTTCCTGATGTGGGAACTCAGTGCAATAAATTTTCCTCTCAGAACGGCTTTCATTGCATCCCACAGATTCCGGTAAGTTGTATCTGTATTTTCATTTTCTTTTAGGTATTGTTTAATTTCTTCTTTAATTTCTTCTGTGACCCACTGATTACTCAAGAGTGTGTTATTTAGTTTCCATGTGTTTGCGGAATTTTTGCAGTATCCTTTGTCATTAATTTCTAATTTCAGAGCGCTATGATCCGATAATATGCAAGGGATGATTTCAACTCTTTTGCGTTTGCTTAAATATGTTCTGTGAGCTAATATATGGTCTATTTTAGAAAATGATCCATGTACTGCTGAGAAGAATGTGTATTCTGATGTTGTTGGGTGGAACATTCTGTATATGTCTATCAAACCCATTTGTTCACAGGTGTGATTCAGTTCTGTTATTTCTTTGCTCATTTTCTGTCTGGTTGATCTGTCCCTTGGTGTCAGTGGTGTATTAAGGTCTCCTGTTACAATTGTGTTACTGATAATTTGAGTTTTCATTTCTGTTAATAATTGTTTTATATAACTGGGTGCTCTGGAGTTTGGTGCATATATATTTAAGATAGTTATCTCTTCCTCTTGGAGTTTTCCCCTTACAAGTATATAGTGACCTTCTTTGTCCTTTATGGTCATTGTTGGTTTAAAGTTCACGTTGTCTGTAAACAGAATGGCTACTCCTGCCTTTTTTTGGATTCCTGCTGCATGAAGAATTGTTTTCCATCCTTTGACTTTCAGTCTGTGAGTATCTTTCTGGGTTAGATGGGTTTCCTGTAAACAGCATATGGTTGGATTTTGTTTCTTGATCCATTCTGCTAGTCTGTTTCTTTTGATTGGTGCATTGAGACCATTTACACTAATGGTTATTACTGTTAAATGCTGGTTAATTGTAGGAATGTTATCTCTCTGCTGTTGCATCTTTATCTTTCGGTTCTGTTTAATTATTTGCTTTGCTTAGTGGTTTTATCCTTTGTGTATCTAAATTGTCTTTCAATATTTTTTGCAGGGTTGGTTTGGTGTTCATGAAGTTCTTCAGCTGTTCTTTGTCATGGAAGTATCGTATTGCACCATCTATTTTGAATGATAGTTTTGCAGGATATATCAGTCTTGGTTGGAAATCATTTTGCTTTAGGATCTGGAATACTTCACTCCATGCTCTTCTTGACTTTATCGTTTGTGCTGAGAAGTCTGCTGTGATTCTGATAGGTTTTCCTTTATAAGTGATTTGTCTTTTCTCTCTGACAGCTTTTAATAATCTATTCTTGTGTTGGATTTCTGGGATGGTGATTATTATATGTCTGGGTGTAGTTTTATTTTGGTTATGACTGTTTAGAGTTCTATATGCTTCACTGATCCTGATGTCAGTTTCTGATCTCATGCTTGGGAAATTTTCAGCTATTACTTCTCTAAATATCCTCCTGACATCCTTCATGTTGTCTCCCTCTCTTTCATTAATCCCTATCATTCTTATGTTATTCTTCTTTGCATCGTCTTGCAGTTGTTGAATTGTTGTTTCCTGGTTCCTTGTTATTTTCAAAAGATCTTTCCTTTCCTGTTCACTAGCTGCAATCCTGTCTTCAAGGTCTGAAATTCTATCTTCACTTTCATTAAGGCGGTTTTTACAACTTTCAGTGGAGTTTTTTATTTCCTGTATATCTCTGTGCATCTGCATTATGTATTCTGTTTGTTTCTTATATTGCTCGTCTAGGGATTCTATCTTTTTGTTTAGTTCCTCCAATTTTTTATCTGTGTTTTCTTTAGATATATTTAGAATCTCTTTCATTTCTTTTATCATTTCTTCTTTTATCTGGGAGATTATTTCGAGTTTGAATTTCTTTAAAGCTTCCTGGAGTTGCTTGTCAATTTCAGTGGCTATTGTGTCCGATATATGAAGTGGATGAGATATATTTTCTTCTATATACATCGCTCCTAGGGTTTCTTGAGATGGGCTGGAGGTTTGAGGTTGTAATTTGGTCTTTCGTTTTGTCATTTTCCTATATTTCTGTGTTTCAAGTGTTATTTGAAAGCTTCCTCAGGATCTGTTGAAAATCCCCTTCTATGTTTGGAGCTACTGAGACTCTGGCGCCGCGCTACCCCAAGCCATTAGGCCTACAGAACCAGTGGCCCTCCTCTGCCTGCTCAGAACTCCGCAGTTCCAGACAAGCTGGGCCTCCGGGACACTGTGCGCCCACCTGCCCCTTGGAAGCTCCACAGTTCTTCAATCACAGCCGGGTTAGGGTACTCACCACAGGCCGCAGTGCTTCAGGAACCTGTGGACCCTCCCTGGTTGCAGAGATATCCACAGTCCTCCAGACACATGGAGAGGCCGATGCAGGCACCCCAAATCTGCCCAGCTCCTCCTCTGCAGACCAATGGCCAGGCGCAGCAGCTAAACAGGCTGGGCTAGGCTGGTAGTGTGGGCCAGCCCACCTATGGGGAGCTCAGCAGGTCTCCAAGTGAAGCCGGGAATGGGGAGGCTGATGTGGAAGCCTCAAACCCACCTCTCTCCTTCTCTGCACCTGGAAGCCTGAGGGAACTCCAGCAGTCTGGGCGCAGATATCCAGAGTCCTCCAGACACGCAGAGAGGCCAGTGAGGGCACCCCAGATCTGCCCAGCTCCTCCTCTGCAGACCTATGGCCAGGCGCGGCAGCTAAACAGGCTGGGCTAGGCTGGTAGTGTGGGCCAGCCCACCTATCGGGAGCTCAGCAGGTCTCCAAATGAAGCCGGGAATGGGGAGGCTGATGTGGAAGCCTCAAACCCACCTCTCTCCTTCACTGCACCTGGAAGCCTGAGGGAACTCCAGCAGTCTGGGCGCAGATATCCAGAGTCCTCCAGACACGCAGAGAGGCCAGTGAGGGCACCCCAGATCTGCCCAGCTCCTCCTCTGCAGACCTATGGCCAGGCGCGGCAGCTAAACAGGCTGGGCTAGGCTGGTAGTGTGGGCCAGCCCACCTATGGGGAGCTCAGCAGGTCTCCAAATGAAGCCGGGAATGGGGAGGCTGATGTGGAATCCTCAAACCCACCTCTCTCCTTCACTGCACCTGGAAGCCTGAGGGAACTCCAGCAGTCTGGGCACAGATATCCAGAGTTGGGCCATCATTTCTATCCTCCTATCTTTCTTAGCAGTCAAAATCCCAACTGCTTTGTCATCATACTTTACTGGAATTTCCTTTCTGGCCAAACTCTCAATGTTCATATCATTCTCCTGGGTTCTTTCCTCTTGATTCTCAACATAAATCTGTCTAAAATCCCCAGTGGTAGCCATGCCACCACCTAAAATTAGATAGCCTTGAAATTTCTTCTGCCAGGTTAATTAGACTGTCATCCTGAATCTCAATCTTGAGCCAAGTCTCTAGACATGAACAAAATACAGACCAACTTTCCACCAAGCCATAACATACATCATCTGGAGTCCAATAGCCAGTGTAGTCTTTCTTTTAACAGAAACCTACAAAGAGTGGACTTTACTGGCAGGATTTTAGTTTTCTGAGCTCTTACTAGAATCTCCCATACAGAACTATGGGAGGTGCTCCAGCTATACATTTTCAGCCAGCATCTCTGAGTCTTTCCAAACTCTTCCCAAAAGCCATTCTGAAAGTTTTATGAACCATGCTGTCAGCTATCGTCACAGCAACAGCCCCTTCCTGGTAACAAAGTCTGTCTTGGTTACTTTTCTCACTGCTGAGACAAATATCCAATACCCAAAATTATAAGGGGAAAAGTTTATTTGGCTCACCGTTTGTAGAGATTTCAGTTCATTATTGACTGGTTCTAAGACAGAAAGGCGCATGACAGGGCAACTGTTCACAGTGTCAGGATAATTGTATGCAGGCTACCCACCCTAAGATGGGTGCAGCACTCACACTCTTAAGCCCAGCATCCGTAATCCCATGGATCAGTCACAACCTCCATTAAAGCCCCATATTAAAGTGTGTGAGGCTTTGGGGGGACATCTAGACCCAAACCATAGCAGTCCCCATTAATGCCTGTGCTCCCGGACCCTGTCTCCTCTCCATGGAGTGGGAAGACTATGGACTGTATCTCCATGCTTTACAGTTAGGTAACAATGACCCCAGATGTCAGGCCCTCCCTACCCTCTCTGCAGTGTGTCCTAGCCCTTGCTGATTCCTCCTGGTGATTTTATGTGGTTGGGAAATAAGCACACGTGCAATCTCTCAGGGGAAATGAGGCTCCCTTCCTGTGCACTCTCCCATTGCAGCGACAAAACGCCTGACACCCACCACTTAAAGGACAGGTTGATTCTGGTTCACAGTTTCATTCCAGGGTCTACTGGGTCCAAGCATAAAGAGGAAGCAGAGGTGTGTGGTAGAGGACAAGGTGTTCAACCCCTGACAGTCAGGGTGCAGAGAGGAAAAGAGATGCTGGGGCCAAGAACGCACCTTCAGGTCATGTCACCCTCACCACTTCCAGCCAGGTTCCACCTCCTGCAGGGCACTCATCCCTGTGTTCACCCATGGATAAATCCACTGGTGAGCACAGTCCCCTGTGATTCAGTCAGCTGCCACCCACAGGGGACTTGTTACTTAGATACAAATCCTAACAGCTCTGGCATCTCTCACATCATTCTTTCCTTGTTTCCTCGCTGATTTTCTCTGCTTTTCACTCCCCAACCAGCCTCTTCCTCTTCGACTCCAAGTTTTCTGCCATTCCTTCTGCAGCAAAAACTCCCCTGGAATTGTATGACACTGCATCGTAGACACACCATCTTACCACCACGTTCAGTATAAAAATACCTCAGGTGGAAGGGAATAGAAGTATTTAGGTTCTGTTGCTGAATTTTAGAAGACTCATGATTCGGATTTTGAAGGTGTTAAATGAGAAGCTACCAAATTGTCATGAAACACAAGGAAAAGAAAGCAACAGTAAAGGTGGCTTAAATCCATTCATTATTAATGCAAAACCCACAGGTCTAAGCCCACCAGGAAACATGCCCTTTGCGGCAATTTGGGTTTATTAACTTCGTGATGAAAAGAAAACCCCAACATGGGGAACCTCAGGACAGCAGAATAAAAGGTACTGCTAGGTAATCTTGAGCATTTAAGGAAACAGGATTTCACACTGTTGGAGGCACGGTTGTTCTGTGATTAGGGTACATTAGGAGAGATTAGGATCTTATTTAGGAGGACAGAGGATAGATCAAAGCTAGAGTCACAATAAGCAAAGAAACCTAATTCATTTGTGCTAGAATAGAGGAGATTTGGTGTTTTATTCTTTTTTGAGCTTGAACAGTGTTTCTGTTTTGTGTATGCAGGGCATAGTTGTGGGCTGGTTTTGACAGTGTCCTGATCTCCGAGTCACAGGATGATCTTGTCTGCGGTCATCTGGCACCAGCTAAGACCTGGCTGTGGGCACCCTGCGGCCAGCCTGCTTCACCGCTTCACCTGGCCACAGCAACAGGAAGCCCTGCGTTCAATGGCTCCATTCTTTGGCTCAGTTTCCACAGAAATTCATTATTAAGATGACTCAATTTATTCCTCTTTCTTCATTCATTATACCTTAGTCTATTTTCAGCTGCTGTGATTGAACACCTCAGCCTGGATAATTTATTGAAAAACAGTCTCATTCCTGTCATGGCTCTGGAGGCTGGGGAGTCCAGGAGCTGGCGCAGGCATCTGCTGGGCTCCTGCTAAGGATGCTGCGGCATCACAGCAGGCTGAGCATGCAGAAGGAGCTGGCTATGTGGTAGGGACCCCATGAAGGGAGCCCTAACTTTACAACAAGTGCTGTCATGGCAACTAATCCAGCCCCGTGGGAGTGGCAGTGACCCCTCCTCATAACCTACCTCCCTAAAGGCTCAGCACCTCTCACCACCTAAACTGGCGGCCACCTAGACAGCCTCACCCTGAAGTCAGCGAACAAACATTCCAGCACTACCTAAGGTCTCTTATGAAAATGATCAAGGGTGACAGCGAGAGTAATTTTTATTTCTGGCATTCTTCAATTTCTAAAAAGATTGTCTTATGTTTAAGTGACTGTACAGGATAATGGGAGACTGTATTATAATGAAAAGGAACACAGAATTTAAAAACAGGAAACCTTGGGACACCAGCTGACCACAGCATTGAAAATCTAATGAATCATCACAATCATAAGCTCTTATGTATTTACTTTCTCTGTGGTTCATGTTGGAAATACCCCTTAATATCTCTAGCAGTAGCTTCCTGTTTGTCAAGTATCTGCAGAAGCATTATGTCTTTTATCCAACACTTTCATGTATTAAGTATTTTAGAGTTTTGACAGCTGATAGGGCACATGTGGGTATAACCACCTAGAACACAGCAGAGCCAAAACTCAGACAGTGTTTCTGGGCACAAAACCACACTAAGGAAAACACAGACAGTGAAGTTAAGATTGCAAATCATTTACTCAAGTGTTTTAAATCCCACAGGAAGTGGATGCCTTATTTCATAACTTTAGTAGGAATATGGCACATTATTACAACCATAATATTCTGTTGCCATTTACATAATTAATGCACTGGACACAAGATCATAGAGGTCATAATAACTTGAAACTCAAAGTAATTTGTCAATTCCTCTCATATTGATTACCAATGATACAGTGACATTAGTATTTTAAATCGATATTTCTAACAGTCTAACTCTATGTCTGAAAAGTTAGCAAATTTACAGCAATTTCCTTTCAAGCTACTTTTGTTCTCATTAGAGGAGAAATACTTCTCAGATGGAAGTCACCCCAGAAAAAATCCTGGCGAGGCTCATGCAGGGTAATTTGCAATTACCTAGGTAAGTTATAGAACCCAACTGAAGTGGAAATTACTTCCCAGGCTCACAGATGCAAGTTAGTATGACTTCCAGCAATTTTGTGCATGACATAGGCACTGACTCTAAACTATGGTCCTCATCCTTTTGGAGACAAACAGACAAATGACAAGTTTCTTGGAAGACAGCCTTTCTGTGGACTGGAGTGCATGAGTATGGGAGGTTTGGGGCACTTCAAAGGGTCCACAACCTGGACTCCTCATGTGTACAGTGTGCCCCAGGGCCCACGCTCTGTGAGACCCTGGGGTTGGTGATCCGGGTGGAGGGGCCTCAGTAGGGGTGTGGTGATGCTGAGCGGCAGACACAGAGCGAGTCCCCTGGCTCCTCTGCTGTTGCCCCTGCCATGTGTAACAGTGATTAGATGGTCAGTGGCTTGGGGATTAGTGACACCCATGCTTCTTCTGGATACTCACCACTCACCCTATGGCCTCTGCTGACCTCAAGCAGCTATATCAAGGCACGGAGGCCTGGAATCTGGCCCTGGCTGGGAATGAAGCTGCCCAGATCTTCTCATCCCCATCTGTCTTCCATGCCTGCTCCTCGACTTGCTGTGTAGACGACCAAATGGACAACGTTGCTTGCACTGGTCAGTTTGGGGATGCCCCCTGACCCTGAATAGTAACACAAATGACTAAAATCATGATACAAGATATTCTCCATTAAGGTAATTGAGGTGAAAATATTAACAATAGGAATCGCTGAGGACATGTCAATTATTGAGGGCTCAGCACAGTGACAGCGCTTACTCAACAACGAATAACGAATTCTTCCCTCAACAAATAATGAATTATTCCCTAATAAATATAAGACTCATGCCTTATATTTATTATTTCTGCTGAATGCAGACCAACAAATTGTTTAAGAGATGATCTTTGCCCTATATTGACTCATTAAAGTTGTATCCCCTGAGTTCTGTTATAAAAGATTTGGGGACCCACAAAGTATATTTTCAGTTACTGCAAGTTTCCAATTCCTCAAATAGATCTTTCTCACAAGGGCATTCAATAAAATCTGAGGGCAGAGCACAGTGTTACTGGGAAAGCTGTTTCACTATGTGTGCAAATTAATTTGGTCGAGTATCAGTTTCTGACTCTGATTTCAAACATCTCAAACACTGTCTCTGTTGTCCTTAAGAATCGCGTGGATGTACAAGGATTAACAAGGAAGTCACAGTGCCATCAGTGAGAGAGATGTAATTAGTTGTAGCTAAATTACCCTCTAAGCCATTAATCCATATGATCTGAGCTGTAGTTTGGATCTGAAATGATCACTAAGACCTGTGACACTCCTGGGAGGTGGGGACACTTTAGGAGGTGGTGTCTGGTGGGAGGAAATAGGTCCTTGGGGGGCATCCTTGAAGGCTTTTGGGAACTCATCCTCCCTCTCTCTCCTTGCTTCCTAAATGCCAGGAAGTGAGTGGCTTGTCTACTATGTGTTGTCATCAGAATGCCATGGGTTACCACAGGTCCAAAGCAACAGAGCAAACCACCATGGACTGCAATTTCCATGTAATTGCAAAGTAAACCACTCCTCTTTGTAAAATGATTATCTCAACAGAAAGCTGACACAACAGAAAGCTGACAAAGGTAGCCTAGTTGTTTCATATCAGTAATCTTAAAAATGAAAATAACCACAGTAACGTCTTTGAGAATTAATTCTTATTCAAAGACAAGTTATAAGTAGACAAATGTCGCTGGGGGCTGGTGGCAACTGATCCTTAAATTTAAGTTTTTTTCCAGCCTGCGAAGGACCACACCTGACATGGTGTAGGGTGTGGAGACTACAGGGCATCTCCCCACCAGCCCCTGTTGTGGCCTTGCCCCGACCGATATTCTGGGAGGGTGAAGAGGAGGGAGGGAAATAAATCCTGAGTGAAGATGATTCGTGAAGGAATACTATTTTCAATTTTCTTTTGATCCTCCCAATTTTGGGGGAATCTATGCAAGTGTGACACCTTAAGCACTGTGACAAAAAGAATGTTTCTGTGGTGCCCAGCAATCTTACACTGAAATCTTAATCACTGATGTTATGATCTTGGTGAATGAGGAGTTTGGGAGGTAACTCAGTGAACTTTGTCCCCTTACTTAAAAAAGATGCCCTCCCTGTCTGTCCACTTTTTATGCATTGATTTTGTAACTTGAGCAACTACTTCTAAGATGACAATATGTAATTTATCAACTAGTGATTTTTTACTGTTTTTTTTTGAAATTCTATATTATTTCTACCCTTTTTTCTGTTTTGCTTTTTTTATCTAAATAAAGAATTTTTTTTAAATGCAAGGATCTTATTTGTCCTTTTCTGCAGGTAGGGACCAACAAGGTTTAATGAAACAGGAGACACCTTCACCAGACACCAAACTTACAGGCAGCTTGATCTTTGGATTTCCTGGACCCCAAAACACACAAAAATCAGTGCTTATAGTTTAAGTGATTCATCAGTGGTGTACTTGTTACATCAACCAGAGTGGACTAGGCCAGTGTTATTCCCATGAAATAGATAGATACTTAATCTTCCTCAATCTGTGTTCTCAACCATAAAATAGCAATGATCATAAGCTCCTATCTACCTTAGTCACTTAGAATGAAAATAAATAGCATGTGTAAAAAAGATTGTTACATACAGTTTTCAAAACTGAGCAATCAATGAAGAATTTATGGTGTTCAAAAGCTGCATTTTTGAGAGATAAGGTTTTTTATAGAAAACTTTCCCTCTATATGTGAGACACTGCCCCCCAGCAAGCCCGCATTCAGGTGACCCTGATGCCCTGTAATTCTATGTTTTTCTTCTGCAGTGATTTCAGTGCTGATTACGCAGGATGGACAATTATGTGCTTATGGTTCACGGGTCTTAAAAAATAGATTTAAAAGATTATGAAACAGCGTGGCGAGCTTGCTGTCAGCCTGGAGATGATTATGCAGCATTCGGAGGTGCAGTTAAAGTACACTTGAGTGGGTGGAATAAAAGCTTTTCCACTCTGCCCTTGCCAGCCCCTTCCGATTTTAGCATCCGTGATTTTCCATTAGAATCAGATAAATGAAGCAAGATGTCTGATGGAACCACGGCAGGTATTTATGACTGCAAGTATTTTGGTAACTGCACCATAAACCGAGAGAAGGTAAGGACAGACCTTAGCCCATGAGTGACAGACAGGGAGGGTATGGGCTATCAGACTGCTTTCTGGGAGGTCATCCTGGGAGAAGAGAGAGTCATGCCCACCGCATTAGGAACCTACACTCGTGAGTGAAAACAGAGACCGTTGCAGGACACTGGATGTGGGTTGGTGCACCAATCACAGTGATATATCATGTCTTGGGGAGACAATCCGTGCAGAAAGAGGCCTTGGTCTCTCTGTTCTTGAGGCGTTTGCAGGTTGTAAGTCAGCAGAAAGTGATTAGATATTTCTTCTTCCCTGCTCTAATACTGTCCCACTTCCTGTCCAAGGCTCTGCTACAGCTCTTCATATCGTGACTGGTCAGATCCCCCGCAAGGTCATAGTCACTTGACCCACACCAACCCTAAGGCTTTGAGGAGTGGAGGTCTTCTGTTCCCTGAATCACTGAGCCATTGCACTGATGTCCTTGTGCAAGGACTGTGCAGAGACTAAAACTGATGTGGCTAACGCAGTCTATTCCTGTCAAGATGGCTTCACTGTCCAGGGTCATGAGCCAGGGCTCCTTCAAAGGATGCTACCAGAGACCTCGCCCTTGCATACTTGGGTTACACAGGATTCTGTCTTACTGCCCTTTATGTCTCCCTATTCTCAGTCATTCCCACTCCTTCCTTGCAGAGCAGAAGATATTTCCCAGGCTGCAACCTTGGGTCTCAGTGCTATCTACTGCTCCCTAAGGAATTCTATCCTCTTTGATCCTCTATCTCTGCCATAGAGCTGATGCTCTCTTCTCATGTCGTGTCCAGCCTGGAGGCTGTCTTCACAGGTACCCTGTGATGTGGGCAGGCTCCCCATCCCACCCTTGGATCCAAAGTCAGTTTCTTCGGACAGAGTGAGGTAACCATCAGGATGAGATTTGTGACATGGAAAATGTCCTAGCTCTAGAACTGAGAAATTCCAAATCTTAGTCACACTCTGCTGTGGGTTGTCCATCAACCATAACAAAAATCATGTGTTCTCTCTGAATGGCATTTCTCCCGTCCACCAGCAGGGAACTTCTGATGGCACCTTTACCAGTTCTAAAGTTTTAGGTGATCCACGTGTGGACTGGGAGCTGGCAGCAGCACACAGCCTGGGAGCAGCCAGCTGTGGAAGAGGAAGGCGACGTCCTGGACACACAGGTCAGGGCTGTTTGCATCTCCCCAGGTCACTTCCCAGATTCTAGAAGGAACAGCTCCCACCTCTCAGCCCAATGCTAAACTGGTGAATCAGCCAGTTCTGCACCAGGGGCAAAATCCTGAGACTTGCAACTTAACAGAGGGGAAGTTTATTTGGCTCAAGGTTTTCAGAGGATTCAGTCCATGGTTGTTTGATTCTAAGGCACAATCAGCATGGTGGAAGGGCCTGTTGGAGGAAATGACTCCCCCCATGGCAGCCAGGAAGCAGAGAAAAAAGGAGGATCTGAGGGTTATATCTTACCTTCCCCAGTTGCACCTCAGTGGTCATCTCAAGTCAGGCCCCTTTCCCACACACAGTCACCTGGTGACCTCATCTACAATGAATCCACCAATGAGTCCAGTGCCCATGATCCAACCACTGCCCCAAAACGCACTTGCACAAGAAAAATTGGGAGAAAATTCTAGATGCAACCAAAAACACTTGGTCACCCAGAAACTATGTAAAAAGCATTCCGTTCTTTCCCACTACAGTATCCTGTAGAATAAAATGGAAACATTCATTTGCAGAGACAAGACCTAGACCAACATCCTATTAGTGGTGATAAATACTGCTCAGCAGAGCCCAGAACCGCCTCATGTAAGAAGGAGGCGATCAATAATAGCAGTCATCAATTAACACAGAGAGACTAAAGGCAAAATCCAGAGGCTTCATCTCCATGGAGACAAGCAGGAAGAGAAACGTTAGAGGTGTATGTCAAAGGTCATTTCCCCATCAGAGCATCTGGAGATCTCCAAGCCAGTAGGGAAGACTGGAGTAAAGGTCAGTGGAAGCAGAATTCAGCCCAATGCCTGGAAGGCAGTCAGGAGCCCAGTGACTGGGCTGGAGCTGGGCTTTGAAGTGTGCACCCCAGCTCTTCTACCTGCTGCCACAAGATCCCAGAGTGGAGTGCAAGCCACCTGCAACCACCTGCAGGCCCATGAGATGGGATGCTGAGCACACTGATCCGAGGGTCTAGGAGACAAGGGAGGAGGAACATGGGATAAAAGCTGGTGCAGAGTTGGCTCTCTATATTGTGTGCAGGGTCTTCTCTGAGGGCTCCAGATCCCCTCTAGGCCCTCAGCACACAGCCGCCCTGGCCTGGCTCCCCATGCTCCCAGATGCCCCTGCACTCCCACCCCTTCTGATGCTCCTGACTCTGGTCTCCTGTAATCTTCTCCATCTCTGCTCTGTCACTTTCTCCTTCCCAACACAGTGCCTATATTTTCATTTTGTCCACTTCATGTTGCAAATGTCTCCAAGTACTGTGTAGTCTCATAAAAGCTCTGGTCATCCCATGAGAATATTCACCTAGAACAACATCAGCACGTCTCTTATATGCAGACCCTGGCAGCTTCCCCATGTGTGTGACCCTTCCCAGGAAGGCAGCTCTGGCTAGATTTCCACTAAACTCCCTCCCCGAGGGGAGCTCCTTCCTCCCTGACTTTAGGCACCTCCTTTGCTCCCTGCACCTTGTTGCACATTGTCCACAGCTTCCGGCCTGGTGGGCCATGTGCAGGGGCCATGTTGTTAGGAAGAGGAGCCTCATCCACGTCCCCACCTGTGCCCACTGATGAACACACAGAAGTGGGCTCAGGACCTGCTGCAAGAAGTGGAATGAATGCAGAGGGGCAATGTCAAAGCATTTTCCAATGAAGAGGCCTCTGAAGAGTAGCCTGAGAATTTTCTTTAAGGATAAGCACACCCCAGCCTGTTCTTGGCCCTAAAATTCACAATAGAATGCAGGCAGGGCAAGGAACACTTACAGTAAGTGTGTGCCCCTCAGACAAGTGCACCAAGATAAAGTGAGCAAAAAGCATAACCAGTCAGCTGATCACACCAGTGGACACAGGCTTGTTGGTGCCCCTGCCTGCTGGAGGTCGAAGGCTACCTATTAAAGATGATTTTAGTTTGAGAATAGGTGACTCCAAGCATTTCTCTCCATCAGTAATGCCAGGGTCCACTGGCATGTAAGGCTGCTTGGAGTTTGTGGATAGGCACCACCATTAGTCTCTTCTTTGTCTCTGATGGCTGGTGTGATTGGCTCTGAGCTCTGGGTCACTAACTGGATTCCCTATCTGTGGATAGGAACTGTCGGTGCCCACAGCTGAAGGACATGGCAGATGTTAGCATGCCCAGTCCAGGGCGCTATGCGGATATGCAAACCACTTCCAATACCAATATGGTGCCCACCTTCTCCCACTCCCCTACAGTGGGTACTGTGCTGTGCTGTCTTGTCTGAATTTCAGGCTGAAGGTCTTTGTTTGACTGAGCTTTCTGTGAAGAGATAAGCTTACAATGCTCATTACTGATAATGATTAAAACCCACTTAAAGGGAGCACTGTTTTGCAAGGGAGGATTCTAAAACCTTGTGATAGCAGAACATAGATAAACAGTAACATCTGCTCTGGAACAATATCCATGGCCATAACCTGAACCTATTCTGTTGTAGAAATCATTATCTAGAAAGGCTCTCTTGATATTCCTTGTTTGTGTAGAATCCCCGCAGCATATTAAGGCTACTACAGTTTTCCTGTCCTGTTCTCACCTAATCTTCCTCTTTCTCAGTGTCTTTTCCTTGTATTAATAGCAACAAGTATCATTTTAAGGCCATAAAGGGGCCACCCTTGCAATGATCTTATTGTTTATGTTGAAAAAGCCCTCAGCTCTATAAATAAACGTGTGTCTCCGTGTGGCCAAAAGTGTGAAGCTGTTTTTTGTCAGTGCACAGAAAAAAAAACTGCAGCCCATAGTTTTTGAGGCCCTCGCTACCTCTGTGATTTTGCTTCTTTCAAAAGATGGAACTCAGCTTTCCATATTCCCCAAACAGCCGGATTTGTTGGTATTTCAACAAACAACTGTCTATATTGGATCGATTCACAAGCACAGACCCTCCCGGTCCAAGGGGACAGTTTGTACAATGGCCCATATGGCGAGTTCCAGGCATTGGATGGAAAACAGAATTGCTGAGGACAGTCAGATCCATCGGGCCAGTTCAAGCCAATCCTGACCAATCATGGGGCCAAAATGCTTTGAATTGTTAGTAAAGTGAGTTCGCGTTCCCAGTGGCTTTTGTGATAAACTGAATTAATGCAGCAATTATACTCAGGCTCCAGGGAATTTGCTGAAAAAGCTTTGAAACAGAGAAAAATAGCTGAATGTCTCACATGGCCATGTGTCCTAGTGTCTGCTCTTTGCTATTAGAACTATTGAATAGTCCTAATTGATAGCTACAATGGCCACTTATAGTTGGCCCATAACTGCTGATAGGCAATTTTGTTTTTATTTTGCCTTGACTTTTATTTAGAAAGTTTTCTTCAAAATTTCTAGTTTAAGATCTGCCATAGAATCTCTGGTTCCCATAGAATACTTTCTAATACTGCAGAGGCAGGTGACACGGTGCTAGTGAAAGGCCATCCTAGCGATAGAGAATCAGCTCTCACCCACTTGAGCACCAGATGGCAAGATTTTCTCTGGAGAGGACAAGTCTGGGGGAGCTCCTCGGTCAAAGCTCTTTTATGTTTTAAACAGTGCTTCAGTTAGTAGGAGCAGACTTTGCTACCATTTTCTCGTGCCTCTTGGACTTTCCTCTCTGTGTTCAGTAATAAGAAATGAGGAAAAAGAGAAGCGTTGAATCTCGCCTTCTGTATCCTCCCCCTGTCCATCCGATGCCTCCAGGTCTCTCTTGCTGATTTTAGTCACCAGCTTCTTGTACTCTGGTGAGCTGCTTCACCAGTCCTGGTGTTAGGGTTCAGATCTACAATGTCCCCCGAAAGCCTCACTCTCAGAGATAGGAGTTTGGGAAAGCGACTGGGGTGTCAGGGTGCTATCTCATCATAGATGAACGGGTTATGAGGGCAGCTGGCCGGAAGTGGTCCCTGGGATGTGGCCCAAGCCAGAAGGCTGTGTTCCTGTGCCAGGTGCCTTCTGCTTCCCATGCCTGTGCTCTCTGCTTCCTGGCACCATGGATGGAGTCGCTTTCCTCCACCATGTCCTTCTGCTAGGATATTTCTGCCTTGCAGCGGCTGAAATGGACTGAACTCCCTGCAGTGAAATTCAGCTCTCCTCTTCTAAGCTGTGGGGTCGGGTGCTTGTCCAGAGGTGAGAAAGCGCGTGATTCACCTGGGATGAGGCTGGGCGGGCTCCCCCTTCTCCTCTCTGTCTTCATCTTTCGTTTTTTGTTGTTTGCTTGTTGTTTGTTTGTTTGTTTGTTTCCAGCACTGGGGCTCAAGCCCGGAGCTGCAGGCATGGCAGGCAAATATCTACTACGAGTTTCACTGCTGGGCTCCATGCTGGACCATCAATAGCTCTGCTGCTTTTAAAGTCCTCTCAGAAAAGATTTGGGGGCAAATACGTGATAAAGAGGTTAAAACTCTGGTAAATCATTTAGAATAGGAATCATTTCAAAAAAAAAGGCAGACAGAAACAGAATGGCAACCACGGTTACTTTGCTAATAAAGATATCTATCAATAGGTACATGTGTCAAACGCCTTCTTGTTTTCCTGGTTTTCTTATGATTTTTCACTCTCACAAGACTTACAAAGCAGAAAAATGTATCTATTATATCCTGTTTTAGGGAGACTTTGAGAATATGCGTAAAACATTATACTGGTCCCCGTATGTGCGCTGCCTATGAATTTGGTTTTGTGTGACCTGATTTTGCTCCTAAGCAATGGTGTGGTTTTCAAGGTCATAACTAACAATAAAGTCTGTTCCACATACAGGCAGCTAAAGGAATCCAATTTTAAGGATTTTTCTGTGCAACAACAACTCAGCCATATGTAGTATGAGGAGAGAAGAAATCTCCAGGTGGGTGCCCTCCTGCCAGGCCCACGCCCCTCTGTGCCAGCTCTGTGTGCTCCGGGCAGTGGGGCTTGTACCTCACTGAAGTAAAGCAAGCAAGACCACTGAATGATGACCAGTCGCCCATTTCCAAGAACAGCACTGGCTCATTTCTGAAGCAGTGCTGAGAGGTGCAAAGCCCTCTTTGAGACATCAGCCTCCAGTATGAGCACCCTCCTGCCAGGCTGCGTCACTGCCAGGGGTGCTCATTAGCACCAGCTCGGTCTGAAGCATCCCCAGGCTTCATCTGGGGGAACGTGATGCACCATCAGGCTTCTTCAAGGGTCGGCTGTAATCACCTCCATCCTGAACTTCAAGTGTGTAATTTAGACTTGAGTGTTTTCACCTGAAACCTTGCATTTCCAGGTTGTGCAAGTTCCCAGACATGCGTTCTCTGTCTTCAGGCCCTGAGAGCCACTAATTCACAGCAAACCCACGGATCAGACTCATCTATGGCATTCCCTCTCCATAGCATTGCTGAGGGCTTGAAAAGGGGCGAAAAGCAGGAGGAACAAATATCCACACACAGAAGAAGGACTGGGCCAGCCAAGGGAGGCTCAGACTCATGCAACTTTCACATTGTAGGAAATCTGGGAGAATTTCTTGTCCCTGATTTTCATATTTACTGTGATGAGTGCCCTGTTTTGTTTTTTGTATATTTATTGATGTTTATTTTTACTCATTTCGATAATTGCAGGAAATGAAATTTTCTCAACAATGTGGATGAGCTTGGAAGAGAACTCTGGGCTCTGAATAAGGCTAAACATGTTATCTGGGCCCAAGTAGAGTTTCCAGGTAGGTCATGCATGGATGACCAGTAAATGGTGCTAAGCTGTGAACTGATTGGTTTGTAAAAGAAGTAACCATGCATTCAGCTGTGTGTCAGTTTAAAATTGCTAAATCTCTAAACATACCTATTTATGTATTTTAAAAAATGTAATAGGCAGGCAGCACTTGGTGGATCTAATGACCAGCCTTGTCCGTAGAATGCGTCCCATTAGAAAACTGAGGGACAGAGGGATGACCACTGCTACAGGACAGACAGCAGCTGCCAAGGACCCAGCCTCGGGCTTAGGAGCACCACGCTGCCTGTGTCTGAGTGTGTCCCCTCAATCCACATGAAAACCCCACAGGACGTCTTCTGAGAACTTCACCTTGTAGTACAGACCTGAAAACGGCTTGGTCATCTGTCCCATGCCTGCTGCAGCCATGGGGAGGCCAGATAAATCTTGGTGTCCGAACCCTGCATTTATCAGTCACAGATGTTTAAAGAAGGTCAAACACAGCAAGGGAAGAATCAGTGCCTCTGAGCATCACTGATGAAGTGACACAGCTTTTCCCAGATGCGTGCAGTTGGTAGCTTTCTTTGAATGAGACGCAGAAAGCTTTGCTCGTTTATTCCTTCATGGTTTCTGTATCCAGGCCAGGGTTGGTAGTATCCTCTGCTAGCGTCTCTCAGGGGAAAAAAATGAGGTTCCAGCAGGGCTGGCTTCCATTTGGGGTTTTGGGCCCCAAGAAGCTCATCTGTACTGTTCAAAGAATTCAGCTCCCTCTGGCTGTGGACTGCACCCCCATCTTCTCCCTAGCTGGTGGCAGCTTCCAGGGGCTCAGATCTCAGCTCAAGACCTCTGGTGTCCTCTCGGTGGCCCTCCTTAGTCCCTGTCACACATCCAGTCTCTTTCAGAAAGGACTTCCCTGCACGCTCAGACTCAACCCAGTGGTTCTTCACTATTTAACTCAAAGCCACCAAGACTGGCAGGGTCACAGCTCGGCTATGAAACTCAGCTCCTCTTGGGCTCTGCTTTCTGTGGTGTGAGGACTGCGATACTTCACGCACCAAGAGAGCACTGGAGTGCATGCACACCAGCACTGCACGTGGTCTGGGCGAGATCAGCACTGAGGCCGAGTGTCACCCTGTGTCCCTGGTGAGACACCCGCCACTCTCCACCTGTGCAGCTTCTCTCAAGTCTCATTTTCAGTTCTCTGTCTGGCAAAGTTAAGGACACCAAGCAGACTGCTCTCAAATCCTCTGTCCCAGGCATGGAAAGCTCGGGATTGGAGCTGGTCAACAGCCAAGGTGTCGCTGTGTTTCATTATAATCAGCTTCTGCCTGTAGCTAGAGAAGCGGATTTCAAGGATGTGCATAACTGGTGGGGAGCCTAGAGTTTTCTCAGAATGCTGCACCCTGCACTGAGTGTGTTACATGTAGGAGAGAGCCCAGCTCTCCTGACTCCTTGAACACCTCTTTCCAAGTGGCACTGACACGGAGGGTGTGGGGTACTTGCTCTTCTCTCCGAGTTGTTAGAATTCCATCACAGCGTATTCACTAATAGTGAGCAAATTTTTAAACTATGTGGCTCTGCACACATGAGGTTCCATGTCCGCTGTGACCTGAGTGCTGTGTCACCCTCTATCCTCCACATCACCCTCCAACTGAAGCCCTTACCAGGGGAACAGGGGCTGTCAGGAGCTGGGGCCTCTGACCAGGATTTGGGTTAGGTCCAGAGGGTGCAGCCCCATGCATGGGATCAGCGCCCTTACAAAGGAGGCTCAGACAGCACTGAGCCAGGAGGCAACACGGGGAGAGTGTGGAGGCCACGGAAGCTGGCCGTGCAGCACACCTAGGGTGACAGTGACGCACCCTCCGGGGCATAGGGAGTGTGTCTCCATCCAGAGACTGGGCTGTTGCTCCAGCAGCCAGAGGGACTTTGATAGAGACCAGGAAAGGGGAGGAGCCTGCCCAACACCCAGGGTGGGAGCAGAGAGCAGAGGGACAGGGAGGAAACCAACAGGCCTGCGGACCTGTCCACACCGGAAGTATGTGGTTTCCCCAGCAAAGTACATTACTGTTTCTATTTTGTCATCGGCAACAAAACCCTGGAAAAACATGGTCCTTTTGTCGGAGACAGCGTAAAAGCGTTTTGCCTGTGTTGCCTGTTCCTAGACGCGCTCCTGTCTTCCTTTATTCTCCAAGGCTGCAAGCAGTCAGGTGCTTTCTACCAATTTGCAAATTGGCGAGGCAGCTCTTGAGAGAGGCCTTGCAAGGAAAATGTTTGTAGATGGCAGTGAGTAGACGTGATGACCGAGGCTGCCTTGGCCATGTTCTGATTGTGAGGTAAGGAGAATGAAGACAGAGTAAATGACATCAAAAATCGAAGGTCAGATGCACAGAAGGGACCCGGGCTCTCAGTGTCCTGTGGCTGCTGAGTTAGTCCACCTGATTTGTGTCAGGCACGAGCTATTAATTACTTTAATTTGTGAGTCATTCTTTTGTATTGTGATAACTTTATTGATAATCTTTGAGAGTGAGCCATTTTTACCTTAAAAGTTTCACTTTACAAATTGGAAAGGACTCATAAATCTTTGTGTTTTCAAATTCCTTAAAATAAAAAAAAAACTTTGTTTTTCCCTTTTATATCAAAAACCCTAAGCAAAAATAGAAGCTTAATTTAATTATGTTCATTGAATTTCAGTAAGTAGATTTGCACTGATTCCTGCTGCCATTTTTCACGGGTTAGCTATGCAACACAGACCAAGTCCCGTGACACAGGCCAACACAGAAAATAACTGGGGCACTTTGTGTATCTTTGCTTAAAGTTTGTGATACTGATCATAGTTTCCCACTGAAGCTTTGTGAATCTCTTGCTTGGTTTTAACCTTTCCAGTCCGCTGGGGACCTCTCCTGCTTGCAAATTCCAACCAAGACCTCCCCACCAGTCATTTATCACATCCCTACTGCGACACCCTTTCTTAGCCAACAGCGCATCCCTCTGTGTGCCCCCCTCCTCGCCCAAATCCTTTTCCTTCTTAGCTCACGAAGCCTTGGACATTGGAAACCAAGAAATCCAAGGTAACCCAGCTCTGAGATTCTATCACATCCCCCAAAGGGTGGCCATGAAAAGAAATTAATTAATAACAGATGCCAGGGAGGCTGCTGAGGAAAAGGAAGTCTTCTGTAGCGGTGTGGGAATGAGAAACAGCACAGCCGCAGTAGAAGGCAGGATGGGAAATTCCACTTGACCTGGTGTTTCTGCTCCAGGTGTCTTCCCGACAGAGCTCAAGTCACCAGTTACAGTGAGTCGCATTCGTAGCAGTACAACTCACAGTGGCTAAATCTCGGCAGGAGCCTACGTATCCATCAACAGATGAATGGACACAGAGGATGTGGCCCTGCCCTGAATGGAGGGCTACTGCAGCCTAAAGACAAATGTGAGTCCTTGGAGGAAGTAGATGCCCCTTGAGGCCACAATGTTAAGCAAAATAAACCAGACATGAAGCTGAAATATCACATGCTTTCCCTTACATGAGAAGCCCAAATGATAAATAGTAAATAAAAGGTAGGTCACAGGAAGTAGGCAGATGTGTCTTTCTTAGATGAGAAGGGACCAGGAGATAGAGAAGGAGAGAGGGAGCGGAGAACGGAAAAGGAATGAAGACATGTTACGCGCATAGACCCACCTATAAGGAGAGCCAACATCATGACATCGGGTCCCCTCACCCCACCTTGGCCATCTCTTGGCAGGGGACTAGAGCAGCAGGGTCCCGAGGGCGGACTCTTCGCTGAGCGCCCTCACTGACAAAATACCACATCTACCGAGTCCCGACTTCGCCCAGCACCCACCACAGCTGTGGAGACTGAAGTGTGCTAGGGAAAGTTTAAACCATGTCAGGACATGGAAAAACACACTCAGTGGTTCCCAATTTGTAATTGCTAGATACCTGGCTTCAGATTCACCTGCAAAAGTGGATAAAAATAAATTACAGGGTTCTAGACCCAGAAAGGCAAACAAACACCAATAACTGAGGTTAGACTCAGAAATGTGAACCAGGTCCTAGGGTGGGTCTTGTGCCCAACAGAGTGTGGGGTCCACAAGCTCACGTGATCAGTGTTTGCCATGCTAGAAAGAGGGTTCCAGGCAGGAAGGAAGGCGGGAGGGAGGGAGGGGAGGAGGGAGAGAAGGAAAAGGAGGGAGGGAGGAGGGGGGAGGAGAGAGGGAAGGGAGGGGGGAGGAGGGGGAGGAGAGAGGGAAGGGAGGGAGGGAGGAGGGGGCAGGAAGAAAAGGAGGGGGAGGAGATATGGAGGGAGGGGGAAGAAGAGAGGGAGGGAAGGGGAGGGGAGAGGGACACAGGTCGGCGTGACATCAGAGCAGCAGCAGCTTCCAGGAGTTGGATGCCTTCTGTTTGTCTTGTCGCATTAGAGGTGAGACCATCTATGGCAAGAGGAGAAAGGATGAAATGGGTAATTTAGGAAAGAAAGCTGTCGCAGAGGAATGGGAGACTGCTCTGGGAATCCTGTGTCACCTCCGAGGGCACCGAGCCTGGCAGTGCTCCGGGAGAAGACACTGCTGGCCGGCTGAGGAGACACAGCAGGATCGAGATGAAAATCACCTTAGAGACTGCAGCCACAGAGCTGATGCTCAGTACTCACGGACTGCAAAGGTCAGTCAGTACTGCAGTGAGAGGGCAGTTTCTTTAGAAGCCCTTCGCTGCCCCTGGTTTTCTGGGAGTTCATTGCAGACCCTGAAGCAAAGCGTGATAGTGTTGTAGGCTCTTGACAGGTTGAAGTCCTTATCTATGGACAATTCCCCTCACTGGAGTTAATGAACACTTCTGTTACATAAAATAAATATAAAACATGACATCATAACAGTCTCAGAACACTCAAATGCATCTTATAGAGCATAACAACCACTGTCCATCCTTCAACCGCCTCCACGTCCAATGACAGAGTGACACAGGAAGCAAATTCTCTCATTTGCTTCATGTGTCAAGAGCAATTTTTCATAAAAAACATGAATATTAATGAATCATAAGACAAATGCAGTAAGGCCTGGTGGACAATTGAGGGCAAAACCAACCACATGTCTCAAGAAGTCTGGGGTGAAATGCGACCCCATTGCTTTTCCACCCATGCTGTGTACCTGATGAGCCAATTTTAATTAGAAGCAGACGCAATCATGTTTTTAAAGCATGCAGTGAAGTTCAGTAACTACAAAATCTCCAAAGGCTGGGGAAACGAGTGGAAAAAAAAAAACTACAGCCTACTGTCTGTACAGCTGTGTCTGTGTTTGTGCTGTGTGCTCTCCTGAGGGGTAAAAGGAAAAATTCTAAAGCCACACAGATAGTAGGTGGGTGGGCAGAGATGGACAGAACACTTTAGTTCACAAATGCTATTTCTCTGCACTACTGGTCACAAACCGAACTGACTGAGACCCAAAGTAAACTTCCCCGTAAGGTCAATGTGACACCTAAGCACTGGATTTGAATTAAGTTCTCTTCCTAACTTGATCTGCGGCCGAAACTGTGCAAAGAATCAAGCTCCTGAATCGAGGGACCAGGGTACACAGATGTAGGTAGACAGTGTGTGCCTATTGCAGAGATGTCTCATGATTTACTGAGAGGGAACAGCGCATGTAGTTTGCAGGCTATGAACTGTACCCTGGATTCTAACGTATCAAGCTGCGGCCAGGGAGATGTCGCTCAATGTGTCATAGGTGTGGACGATTTTCCTATTGAGATTGTGTCTTCTGGGTGCTTAGGTGACTCTCAGTCTACACAGATGCCTGCCCTTCATCTGGACCCCAGGACTCTGTGCCCCATGTCCTCTTGATAAGTTGCATCTTTAATGATGCCATACTTTCTCGAGCCTGTGCCTAAACCACACTCACATCTGCTCCCTGTTCCCACGTGAAGCTCAGTTCCCGGCTGCTGCTAGCAGAGGGATGCCCCATGCCCAGGTGGGCTCCCTACCTCTGCCCCAGGGTGCCTTATGGCCACATTCAGTAAACAGAGTGGATGGAAGCTTCTTCCCCCGGCTCTCCTGACCCTTGCACACCCATAGTTTTCTGGCTTTGCTTTAGCTGCAGTTCTCCGTCTTTTGTAACTTGATCTTTCCAAAGGTCTGCCCCGAGCCCTCCTCATCATGACCAAGATCCTCCAGTCTCCTAGCACTGATCTCTCCAAACCTCTAACTTAACATCATCCTGCTTCAAGGCTCTTCTCACTACTCCCTGTTGTCTGTCTTTTGTTTTGCTCCTTAATTACACTTCCGGTTTCTCATAAACAGGAACCATGCAATACTCAAACTTACCATGATGGTTTATGTCACTTAATATTATGGTCTCCAATTGCCCTTAGTTTATCCTTCTACAGCAGAGCGGTACTTGCTTGTGTAAGTGGACCTAGTTTTCTTGATCTATAGATGCTTTTGCAAATGGTAAGAAGACCAAGAGCTGGAGGGAGCAGGGAAGGGTGGGAGCAGAACAAGGCAAAAGAAGAATTAAGACCCATTATGTACAGGTAGCAGCTCTCCGTGATAAATGTCAACAGAATGTTCTGCAAATACATGTTAATAAAAAGTAAGCAGTAAAGAGATGCATTAATCAACCTGAAAATAATCCACACTTCCTCCCATGGTGCAAGGCCCTCAAGCTCAACCTGCCTGAACTCGACTCCAGACTCCTGCCGCCACACTCTTCCTCCCACTCGGATTCTGTTGTGTTTCCCTTACTCTCAGGAGACATTCCCTGAGAGCCTGCTCTGCACCTGACATCAGGCACCACCGCTGCTCCGGTCTGAGCCAATCTCAATAATCTCTCTGGACAATTCCTTCTTGGTAAGCCTACTTGGGGTTTTAATTCTGGCTCTCTTTACTGGTAACCTAGAGGCAGCAAAAAGCAACAACTTTTAGTTTGTTTAAATACTTGAAAACCTCCTTATTCCAATCAAAAATTTAAAGTAAAGGAGTTTTTGTCACCTTGTCTTCACTGAGAAGAAACACCCAAAACACACAAATTAAAAGACACGTTGGTTTTGGTTCATGGTTTTCAGAAGATTCAGTCCATGGTCACCTGGATCCAAGGCAGGAAGGGCAGGTGGAAAGGTTTGGTGGAAGAAAGTGGGGCTGTCAGGCGGCCAGGAGGCAGGGAGAGAAAGGGGAAGCCAGGGAGGTAGGTGCACCTGTCTAGCCCTGTGACCCAGCTCTTCAAATCCACTGGTCTGCATTCCACAGATGAGTCCTGCCCCCCATGGTGCAAGCACCTTCCAAAAGCCCAACCTCTGAACACAGGAGGCTTTGCAGGGCACCCTAGTTCTATGCCAAGACTCTCCCCAACACCCCTACCTCCCGTATATCCCTCCCCGTCTCATCTTCCGAGCGCACATCACCAGGACGTCTTCATCCTGCATGCCTTGTGGGAGGTGCGTGAGTTCCTCTTCCCCAAGGAATCTCCACACTCTTCTTCCTTTCCCATAAGCAGAGTGCAACTTAGTCACAAGGAAACAAAGATTGCTTCATTCTAGGGAGACAGCCCTGCCCTGCACCCTCCTGTCACTCTCGTTGGCTTTCAGTTGCTTCTCCTCCTCCTCTTCCTCCTCCTCCTCCTTCTCCTCCTGCTCCAATTCCTCTTCCTCCTCCTCCTCCTCCTTTTTCTCCTCTTTCTCCTTCTTCTTCTTTTGCCTTCTTTGAGACAGGGTCTCTCTATGCAGTTCAAGCTGACTTTGAGCTCACTTTGTAGCCCAAGTTGGTCTTGAACTTGCAATGACTCTCCTGCTTCAGCCTCCTGAATGCTGGGATTACAGGCATGCACCACCACACCTGGCTCTTCCAGCCTCTTCTGTGAATGCAGTTTTGAGGACTGTGCTGCAGCAGCCAGGAGGAAAGGCAGAGGAGGACACAGACATTCTCCTGCCACTGAGTCCCTGCTCCAGCATGCACAGTGCCAGCTCCTGAAGGTCACCAAACAGCCTTCCGAGGTTCATGTCCTTAGCATCTCCATGAACACTATCACTGTCTCACTCCTGCCCAGTAGCACATGTGTTAGCCCTGTCAAGCCCACCTTCCTCTCCCACGGGGAAGGCCCAGCTGAGTCAGCACTGTCGCTCGGCAGCCTGTCCTGGGCACACAGGCTTTAAACCGGGCTGCAGCACCTGCTTTGCTGCCCTCCTTCCCTGGAAGAGCAGAGGATGATGTTACACTGAGGAGCTCTGACGTCCATGGCATTCCATGTTCTACTGGACTTGCTTTGCACCAACAGTAATGTGAGACCCAAGTAGCAGGCCTTCTGCCCCGGTCTCCTTGGTGTGAATCTGCAGACCTAATCTTCCTGACCTTTGCTCTTGCTGAGGGGACTCCTGTCCTCTCCACCTTCTGGGGTGGTAGCCCTTCCAGATATTAAGGTAACACACTGAGCAGCCCAGGCCAGCCATGCTGCTCCTGTTTGGGGGCCACACTGTTCTCGAGCCTTTCACCCTGGACGCTAGCTTCCTCTCCTCACACATCGGTCACCTGAGTGGTGGGGACTGAGCCACTCACCAATGCACCTGCTGGCAGTGGCTTGCTCCGTTCACTGCTCCTATTTACACAGATGCCTAATTACAAGGTGTGCCAAAAAACACTTCCTTTCCTGCAGAAAATAATATTTACATAATGCTCACATTACATATTTCAGCTTTTATAATTGACATATAGAAAAAGCAGAGCAAACATAATTAGAATTGCAGAACAAAATGTAAATATTTTACATCTTTGCAACACAAAATAAAGCCGGCAGAAGAAAAGGCAGAAAGGAGCAAAGAGGAAATGATATCTTTGCGTTCTGTGTTATGAAATCAAAGTACACTGTTGAAATTGGTAAATAGAAAATATTCATGACATGTGTTGTTGAAAATGACTGCTTTTTCTCCACTTATTATTGGAGAGAGTCAGATAATGAACACAGATTTTTTCTTTATTTTTCTTTACTTTTAATCCTTCTGAACTATTTTTCTTGTCTGAACCATGAGTGAGCAGCGCTGTGGGGTACAATGCTAATGTTTGATGTAGGGCATCCTAAGGAACAGATGCAGCCGACATGAATTAAGATCCAGACTTGCTGGCCTGAGAAAGGAGGAGGAGGACCAATTTCTGGCACTGGGATGTCCCCGTTGGGAGATTGTGGAGCTCGCCAGAGGATCTTTGAGATCTATGCTGCCCTGGAGAAGAGACCATTAGTGATCTATGTAGTGCATGGGGGCAGGGAGGGAGAGGTTGCAGAGATGAGTCCATTCCCCTTCAGGTATCTGAACAAGAGCAGTCTGGTTTGACTGAGGGAAAGTGCAGGAGGTGAACTGTGTAAGCCTGGAGGCTGATGCTCCATTCTGATGATGCAGCAGGTGCACAGCAAATGGCTTTGAGCTGGATCAGTGTGGCATCCTTTCTGGATTCTCTGGGGTTGTCATATGGCTCCTTGTGATAACCAAGAATGTTAGTGGCTACCGCATGGAGTGAGAGGCTTTGGCACTGGGATCAGTAACCTCGCAGAGGCAATCTGTATCTCGAATCCCTCTCTGGCATCTCTGAAACTCTACCTCAGCCCTCCCCGAGTCCCTGCACCTATTACAGTAATTGCTGTTGCCAGGAAGAGGTACCCTACACATCACAGCCCTCAGTGGCAAAGATAGTGAAGGAGTCACCCATCCTGTGTCATTAGCATCATTGATTTAAATTCCCGGATTCCAGCAGAGAAACAAGAGGACACACACAGACCTGCATCCCCTGAATATGACAATCCGTGAGTTTCCTTTACAGCTGCTCTGCAGATCACAACATAAGCCTGACAGTGACCTTGCTTTGTTTTCATGTGCTTAATGTGGTTTACAAAAGGGATGGCATAATGGAGACCATAATCACTGGGAAATGATAAATTCTAAGGAACAAACTCAAAGGAGAAAAATTACATCAGCAATAGCTAGACATTAAATAAAAGGAGCATCAGCACAGAGAACTTTCAATGCTCCCTTAAATCTTCAGATCCTCACTATCCTAATGTATATATTTAAATAAATTAGCATAGACATAAGCTTTAAAGAGACTGCTTGTAACAATACGCTTTATTTATGTCCCAACTTCTAACTGAACATCTCTCTGCTGGAAGCTCAGGCACTGAGGGAAATGTAATACTGCTTATTCAAAAGATGTTTGAGTCACCACTGTAGAAATGTTATTATGCAAGATAGATTGTGCCAGATGCGGTATTACCCCATGAAGTTAATTCACAAAGTAGCTTTTGAAAGAGAAGAAAGTGATTCGTAGTTACTTGCAATGTCTCTCAGACTGCCCTCAGTCACCTTTCCTCTTACACTGCAAATGCAATCTTGCACAGCCTTTGGATTCCTATTGGGGTGTCCATAAACTTCTCAAGGGCCTTGTAAACCCAGAAGATGCCATGGTATGTCAGAAAGACTGGGGCCTCCAAGGTAAATTGGCACAAACTGAAAAACATGGGTGGATGTGTCTGTCTACCAGAAAAAGGAGAGGTAAGGAGAGGAGGGGAAGGGGAGAGGAGTGGAACAGGGAGACGGGACGAGAGGAGAGGAAAGGAGAGGAAAGAAGAGGAGAGGAGAGGAGAGGAAAGGAGAGGAGAGGAGAGGAGAGGAGAGGAGAGGAGAGGAGAGGAGAGGAGAGGAGAAAGGAGGGGAGGGGAGGGAAAATCAAGACATTTTTAAGAATCAAGTTAAGGCCAGGGGACATTTTTAAGAATCAAGGCCAGGGGTTTAGCTCAAAAACTAAAGAATTTCATCTGTGTTAGAACACTCTTCTGTTTAATAACTTTAGAATGCTTTGAGAACTTGAGGGTGTGAATCAGGCACTTGGTTGTCTTGTAGAAATTATGTTCAAATTAACTGCAGGTACATAAATGCTAAAAATTGTCTTTCTGTCCCCTTCATGAAGCCCAATCGCTCTGGCCTTCTCTCCATGCTCTGGACGCTGGGCAGAGGGGAATTAAAGCCCTCTGCCAGAGCTGCCTGCCGTGCTCGGTATCACTCTGCACATTTTATTAACTGGCAGAGAGCTTGAAGCACCCATATCCAGGAATTAATCATATCAAGCAAATGTGTTTCCAGAATGTCCTATTTGCCTCAGACACTTTTCTCAAAATATATCTAAATATTTCACACAGTCCAATGAAAGTCCGGAAGACCAGAGCCTTTCAACTGAAGTCATGAACACACAGCAAAACAAGAAAACAAAGACCAAAAAGGCATTTTGGGTCAAGAATCGCCTTGTTCAGAAACTTGTCATGATCTTTAATGAGAAATCTTGCTAGAATCTCCACTCCCAGGCCACGTTCCTGGGTAACAGATCAGCACTCCTGGCGGCTCCTTGCTTCATTTGTTACCTAGATGATCTCGATGTCAGGAGTTGGTACCAAGTCTAAGGGGCCTGAGCACTCGGCTTTTTCCTCCTTTCCCCACCACCACAAACCTGACCATGTGAAATCCAACCTGCACCCGTCCTGGGAAGCCCATCCCTGAAGTGCTCTAATGAATTTAAACTATGTGGCATGCCAGTCAGCTTTTCATCGCTATGACAGACACCTTTAAAGGAAGAAAGGATTCCTTTGGCTCATGGCTTGAGAGGCTTCAGTTCACGATCACTTGGCCCCATCATGTTGGAGTTGATGGTGTCCTTGCAGAAAAACCAATATCAAACCTGGAGGAAGACTCTTTGCACAGAAGAACCAGGAGGGCAACTTTATTGCTTTTCACACCAGCAGGCGAGGGAGACAATAGACAGTGTCCAATCACCAGCCAGGAGCTGACTTTGAGTCCAGTTTAAATATAGTTGCAAGTCAAAAGTACACGGCAGAAGGCAGGTTATTACACAATTGGTTAGTGAATTGAATTAAGTCATATATTGTCAGGCAAACTGACTCTAAATATATTGACTTGAAAGAAATTGTTTACCATAATGTAAGAACATGCTGGGAATGAAAGGAGGGGTTTCCAGAGGAGCAACCAGAGTTAACAGTGTCCTTGACTGGGTCGCTTCATCCCAACCAAAGTTCTTGAAGCAAGTTTGAAATAAAGTTCTGTTAACTGAAGGAAACACAAAATGGAAATAGTACAAGTGCATCATCAGAATAAAAGCAGCTGGACCCAGACGGTCAAGGCTGACTGAATTTAGCAGGGTGCTTACGTGACAGGCAGCAGGAACCCAGGCAGAAGCCACTATTTGATTGTGACTTGCTGCAATGTGTCTGTAAGTCTGCTGTTCTATAGGTGTGCCTAATTGTTCTCTTACAGCAGCTTAGTACATCATGACAGTGAGTCCCCATGGCAGAGAATTGCTGTTCCCATCCTGGGATAGGAAAGCAAAGAAAGTGATAAAGGGGCCAGACCTTTTGTGAAGGCACACACCTGGCAACCTAACTGCCTTTCACAAGGACTGACCTCCAAGGCTCCACTGCTCCCCAACAGAGCCACCAGCCTGCGACCAAACCATTAGCACAGGAGCCTTCTGAGGATAGCTCAGGACGGAGATGAGTATCACAGAGCACTGCATGCAAAGGCAGAGCTGTTGTTAGGGCAGGAAAAGTAGATACCTCTCCAATAGTTAGTTAAACTTCAAGTTTAAATAATGGTGCATTAAAGCCTGAAAGTGATTACAATGCAATTATATTTGATTATATGTTCACTGATGAGAAAGAGGTGGTGGTTATAATTTTCTACCTTGATTAAAGACCTGCTCCTCTAATTCTGAAATCCTGACAGCTTTAACATTTAGCACATCACCGAGCACTTTTTAGCCAATGAAAGAAAGCTGGAGGCTACAAAGACACTTGGTAATGATGCTCCTCAACTTACAAAGGAACCACGTCCCCCAAAGCCCAGTCTAAGTTGAAAAGCCACAGGGAGCGCGTGCATCAAATTTGTGGAATCTCCTGAACATCCCCGCTGAGTAGCTCAGCACCCCACAGAGTACACTGCCTCCCCTTGGATGGCAGGGACCCTGGAGTAGGGCTCACACCTGCTGGCCAGCACCCTGAGGAAGGCTGGAACCCATGGCGGCAGGGGGGGGGGGCTAGTTCAAAATGCAAAGTGCAGCTTCTTTCTGCTGAGTGCTTTCTCCTCTAACACCTTCATAAACTCAAAGATCACAAGTAGAACTGAAGTAAGTTGGGAACCAGCCATGTATATTCCATTTGCATTCTGCTTACCCATTTTAGGGAGAAAACACCCATATACGTTGTGTATAAAAGGAACAATCTAAAAATAAAGTTCCCTCCAATGGCACTGAGAGTGTGGTGTAATCAGTGAGGATGATGCACACGGGCAGTGTGTTGATTTAGGTCTGAAATGTCACCCGGAATTCTCCTCTGAGCGGAAGGTGACTGCATCATGGATGTTAAACTCATCAGCGGGTTAATCCACTGGGGAGTGCAGGGCTGTTAGGAGCAGGCCCAGTGGGGAGAGACAGTCCCTGGGAGTGTCCTGGCAGGGTGACTGTCCCTCCTGCTCCTTCCCTTCCCTCTGTGCTTCTGGGCCTCCTTGAGGTGTCCGGCTTCCTCCCCCAGGTCCTTCTGCCTGCCCTTCCTGCCGTGGTGCTTCAGCCAAGACCGACCTCTCCTCCGTGAAGCTGGGAGTGTCCGGTGTTGGGTCCCAGTGATGGGAAGATGCCCGAGAGAGGCAGCAACACGTCTCATTTTAAAGTAGTGGGCAGCAGTGGGTGCAGAGATGAGGAGAAAGAGGAAGGGAAAATGTAGAGGATGAGAGAAGCAGCGCCCTAGTGGGAGTGTGTGAGCAGCAGCTCCCTGCAGGCATCTGCCCTTAGGAAGCAGACAGAAGGCCAGAGCAGTCGGAGGGGACAGCCCAGGCTCACCTGCTCTGCCCTGAGGTGCAGAGCCTCCCCTCCACCCTTCCTCAGGCAGCTGCTGTAGATGCTCCTGCTCGAGCCCTGCCATCTCCCCTCTGATCCCCTGACCAGTTAGACTCTGCTCTGCTCCACGCTCCCTGCCGTGCAGCAGGAGATTGGCTTCAGGCAGGTCCACCATGTCAGGAAAAAAGGGACTGCAGAAAGCGCTCTGAAGTGGGGGTTACCATGAGGCCCAGTAGAAACACTGCTCCTTGTCCCACAAGAGGCAGCTGGAAACTTAAAAAGGAGCAGGGGCTCTGTGGGCCACCTGAGACCCAGAGACCGGACTGGAGACCACAGAGCAAGGATAGTGCGCTTCCTAGGTAATCAGCTGCCCACACAAACCTGAGAGAGCTGATGTCCGTTTTTATTAGTTTCCTCGGGCGGTATCCTGTGAACATTTTCCATAATCTCCTCTCTGAGCATCTCCATTCCATTTTGCAAAGAAAATACAATGACCCTCAACTGCTACACATTTTTGATGTCAAAGAAGACGTATTGTGATAATTAAATTCTACCGGTTAACGTCGAAGCATAACTACATGTATCGCTGCTCCACCTTAAAGTATATTAGGAGCCGAAAAAAGACTAAAATGAAGTCATATCTTGCTGTTTCTCATTTAATTTGGATAATTATATTTTGCTTACCCTGTGGCAGCAGCATCAGTGCTTCCAAATGTCTTTGGAGTTGGCATTTTACCCAGCACTACATGAGCTTCTTTAGAAGTTGGGACTGAGTCATGGGGTTTGCAACAGTGCCTTGCCAAGAAGGCGTCACCAGCCCTAAGCAATGTCCTGCATTGTCCATCTCCCCTGCCATCTTGCTTTCTCCTGAAGACCAGGTGGCCTTCAGATCTGTGGATGTCTCTCTTCAATTCTTTTGTTTTTAATTTTTTTATTAGTACACACTTACAGTCCCTAACGATCGCATTCATTGTGGGGAGCTGGTGCCTGTACAGATCAGAAACTTCATTCTTCTCAGGTCTCCTTCCACCCCTCCCTCTCCACCCATTTCTGTCTCCAGCATCTCCAGCTGCAACAGCCCTCTCTCCCTGTTTCCTTTGGTCTTTATGTTACCATGTTCTTTCATTTATACTTTGGGTTTCTCGTGTGAGAGAGACCGTGCCATCTTTAAGCTTCTGTGTGTGATTTATCTCAATCCATGCTATGTTGTGCTTTAACTCTACTGAGGCAGATGAGTAGCACATCCATAAAACTCAAACAGAGCCAGGAACTCATCCTGGGTTCTCCTTACCTGACCGTGTGTGTGTGGGGGGGGGGGCGGCACTTACACAGCTGCGAGGGAGCTACAAACATACCCAGCGGAGAAGAGAGCCAAAAAGCAGTGGCCGCTGTGATTTGTCAGATAGGACTCTTGCATACACATACCTCCTTGACTGTGTAATCATGGGGAGAAGTGGGACACTGTCCCCTGAGTGGTCGTTTTCTGTGCACACTGCCAGAGCTCGACACTGAGAAGCTGTCAGTAGGTTTGCTAAGAGACCTGGGAAGTCCTGGGCAGTCCTGAGAGGAGAGGGTGCTTCCCATGGGAGGCAAGCACCTGCCTGTGTTGGAAAGGACCTGCCAGTGGGCACTGACAAGGAAAGGTTCTGACTGTCTACGCTTGAGATGTGCTTTTTCACCAGTGCTCACTGTTCAAGCTTGGTCCGCAACACAATGGCATTGCAAGGTGGTGGATCCATAGACCATGAGGCCCAGGGGAGCTTGATGAGGTGTGAGCTCCACACTGGGCGGAGCTAATGCTGGTCTCCAGGGGCAGGTTGGGTCATGGTTCTGCAAGAATGAGCTGCTACCAAGGAGCCAGCCTGACCCCTCTGAGCATCCTGCTTCCTGTCTTGCCGTGTAACCTCTCTCACACACGCTCACTGCCCCCGGCTTCTGTGTGGTGATGGAGCCAGAAGTCCCTTACCAGAGGCAAACACATGACGTGGTCCAAACTCACAGTCAGCGTCCAAGACTGCAAACTCCACAAACCTGTTTACCTTAGAAAGTGCAAAGCCCAGAGTATTTTCTTTTAGCCACACAAAATGGACTAAGACAAGCCTCAGAATGAGGACTCATCATGAGAAAGACACAAGGGTTTGTGATCAATACCAAGGCCAGGACCTCCAACTCTGCTCAGACCTACCTGCCCCACAGCCTGACAGTGGCTCAGGAGCTGCTGGTATTTCACCCTCTCACAGCATCCTCTCCCTGTCCCTCAGTCTCTGTCTCTCTTACATGCACTCCTCATACATTGCAATTGTGTACAAAAAATCCAATACACTCATATTGATAGTCACACAGTAAAGACCTCTGCCCATGCTTTAGATGCTAAGCCTGTTGGTCTATGATCCCATTGTTGTAGCCTGGCATAACTGATGCCATCTAGCCTTGCATTTAACTAGTGCCAGGTATTTAATCCAGAAGAATGTAAAATTACTCAGGATACAATCCCATGAAAAAAGCAGAATGAGCTGCACCCACAAGAGAAAACTTAATCTGCTCAACAAAGAAGCAGGTTACAGGTGTCAACCAAAAATTAATGTGAGAGTCTAGTTAAACTGTTTCCAACAAGATGTCATTTTATGATTCTCTGTTTTAAAAGCTTTGTAACTTTCCATTCAGGGCCACCCAGTGGGAATCTCAAACAGGGGTCTCTATGTGAGTGGTTGCTGAGCTCAGCTAATTAAATCCCAAATTTATCAATTAGGCTGCTTGGATTCCTGTATTGTTCATGAACCCACTTCAACATCTAATTTCATGTTGCCTCAGTTTACCTATAGCTATTGAGCTTGTATTGCTGTTTCTGTTGTGTTGTGTTAGATATTTAGTTCACAAAAGCTGCTCGGTTGCAAAATACAGTTCTTAAAAATAAATAAAGTGTAAAATAAAGGTAAAAACAGTTACCAGTTTTTATTATTCCAAATAAGTTTGTAAAACAAAGAGTAGCAGGACTTGAGTGTCCAGGGAGACTCTGAGGCCAGAGGGGGACCCTTTGGTGTGAAATGCCCCGCAGGAGCAGAAAGAAAACAAATTCCTGCAACGGCAAGAAGAAGTATTTATAGAAATACCTGAAAATTGGATCTTTGGGGTTAGCAGTCCACTTGCTTATACACTCCTGTGTATAACATTTTGAGAAACAATTTCGCCATTAAAAATAGTGATAATAAGTCAGAAAGTCCACATCAGCATATATCTGCTTTGGACAAATATGAAATAAATCTGGATATGAGTTTGCACACTGTGATATTCACAACAGAGAAGTCACCCCTGCTCCGTGCACACAGAGGAGCTCAGCAGATGAGAAGTGGATGGAAGATGTCTCAGGGCCCTTGTGGAGGCAGGACGGGGTTTCCTGTGGGCAAGGACCTCAGTGGACACACACTTGCTGGCTCCCAGTGAGAACACCCCACTGCCGTCACCCCTGGGGGTTCCTGTGGCTCCCACCTCCCACACTACTGAGCCCTGCTGGGTCTTTATCAGGGACCCTCACTCCTAAGTATGCTGATAGCAGTTAAGCTGATCCTTGTTATTATTTAAGCACATGAAATATTACACAAATTTAGGAAATATGAAAGTTATCAAGGGATAATGAATACTCAGAAGAACACTCAGGGTAAAAGCAAGTACGTGTTATCACTGTAAATTTTGCTGTTGTATTAGAGTGTGAAAGGCATAAGGGATGAAGAACCACACGAATTTAGAGAAACTTTATGCTGATGATTCCCCAGTGTATTAAGATTGCCGTTCCACTTTGAAGGGTCTGAAGGCAGAAGTCACAGGATCGCCTGAGCCCATTTGATGTCACGAGAAGAGAATTTCTGGGGTGGGGACATTTATAAGGACAGAAATCTGTAGGCTGATGATGTTGCAGGCCAGGAAACCTAAGCTGGAGGAGCAGACATCTGACAGGGACCTTGTGCTACACTTGTGTGTTATCTGTGCACTATCTGTGTGGCAGAAGGCAGAGGGGCAGTGGGCTAGAGGAAGATGGGGAGGAAGAGCGAGACAAACTCATCCTTTTACAAGAAATCCACTACCAAGACAATGGCATCAGGTCATTCCTGAGGGCAGAGCAGGGATGGAACACACCCAGGTTGTGAAATAATGCTCTGAGAATGCCAGGAAGAATGTTCTCCCAACTCCACAGGGGAAGGGGAGGAAGGAGAGGGAGAGGGAGGAGGAGGAGAAGGAAGAGGAGAAGAAGGAGGAGGAGGAGGAGGAGGAGGAGGAGAAGGAGAGGGAGAAGCAGAAGCAGTAGCAGCAGCAAAAGAGGAAGAGGAGGAGAAGGAGGAGAAGGAGGAGAAGGAGAGGGAGAAGCAGAAGCAGCAGCAGCAAAAGAGGAGGAGGAAGGAAAGGGAAGGGAGGGAGGGAGGGGACAGGAAGAGGAGGAGCAGGAGCAGAAGGAGGAGCAGGGAAAGAAGCAGTCTACTCTCTTGGAGACCCCAAACAGCCTGGGTCAAAATACTGCATTTTTAAATATTGATAGAGAAGTCACAAGGCTGGTTAAGAAAACCAAAGATGATTAAGCACGATTGCAGGGCCAATCCTACGTGATGCTTGCTCAGCTCTTAGTGATTTACTTCTTATCTTAAAGCCCAATGTGAGCAACAGATTATTAAGTATGAAAATCAACAAAGCACAAATTTGCTCCCAAGAGCAGGAATGGAAGTGAATGTTGCAGTCGGTCTTCACAAGCAGTCGCTTGATCATTTCTGAATCTGTGGTCACGGAAAGCACTCGGGGTACTGCAGAAGCCCCAGCCCCTGGCTGCAGTTTTACCAACTCTCAATACAGAGGCAGAAAACAACTTTACAGCTGTAAAGAAGAGAACTTCAAAGAACTGTACGTGTAAACTTATCAAGGGCTCGGAATACGCACTGCTGAGCCAGGCATCAGACCTTTGTGGAGAGGTTATTAATAATGTCTTCCCTCTTACCCCAGGAAACAGGGAGCCCAATCATTTGATTTCACAATATTCGTTTTAATGATACTAAATATGGCAGTGACCGCTGCTCTTTTTCCCCTTTGCATATAGTAATAATCTCTATGCTGGGCAGCAGTACATTGTATACCCAGTAGCTCAAGGATGCTGAAGTTTGAACATTGTTGCTTCTCAAGCGGTGGCAGCACTCAGGCCGCCAGTCATTGTCTGTGTGTATGGCTCACTTCCCTATGGCGCCACATCTCAGGGCTCTTCCACAGGAAGCCAGCAGGAGAAGAGGAGGACCCAATCAGTGAAGAGGAGTGAGGGAAGCCAGGAAGTAACCCTCACCTATGAGAGCCCAGAATCCCCAGACGCTGACTGTGTGTTCTAGGAAAAGCTGCTGGGCCTGTGGCTCTGCCTGGTGCACTGATTAGGGTTCTCTGGAACAGCAGAAACATTAGAGTGTAGGGGGGATTTATCAGATGAGCTCATGAGGTCAGAGGCTGCAGAGCCCACAGTGACCCCTGCACACTGCACAGCTGCAGAATCCAGTAACTGCTCAGTCCCTGAAGCTGGGAGCCACAGAAAAGGGGAATCAATTGTACCTCACCAGCCCAAGGCCAGGGGACTGCAAGCTGCCTGGAGAGCAGCTGGTCTGGATCTGTGACGTCCACAGGCAAAGACAGCAAAGCCCCATTCTACTTTTTGATGCAAGCAGAAGAGAGCTCTTCAAAAATGCAAACAACTTCCTCTTTTCCCTTGTGCTCTGCCCAGGCTGGAAGCCTGTTGCATGGAGAGTCTGCATGCCACTCATCACAGGAAACCCCCAGAGCCAGAGCCTGGGGTCAGGACTCTGACCCCTGCCACCCCATGTGATGTCATCTTCTTTTCTCCTGGCCAGCTAGAGGACAGCGAGGGAGTAAACCAGGGAGCACCCAAATCCCTAAACAAACCTGGGGACCCTACCATTTGTGTCGTAGGAGGAATCCAGCTTGGATATCAGGGCGCCCAGGTTCAGGGCGTGGCCATGTGCCTGTGGTGCTGCTGGAATCATCTTCCTCAGGTGACTGACATAGCTGCCGGGTGGACATTTCCTGCTCTTACCTCTCCTCTCTGGCTCTAAAGGGTGTGTCTCACCCTCAAAGGAGCTTCCTGCACCCTCGAAGAAGCAGCAATAGCAAGCAGCTGATCTCAACTCCAAACACGTTCTGACCCAGGCCCTGAGATGGGTGACCTGACAGCCAGGAGTGACACCCATCCTCGCTCGCCCTCTATGAGGGGCCCAGCACCCCGCAGGCACACGGCTCTCTGGGTCTAAGGCTCCTGTTCCCCTCAAGCACCCACACTCTTTCCCTCTGAGGGTGGACTTTAAATCTCCACCTTGAGAATCACCTACCCTGCTTTTGGGGTGCCCTGAAAATACCTTTTCCACCATGTCGTCAGAGAACCCAGCTTCATCCCACAGCTGGTATGAGTCTGGGCTCTTCTCCTGGGGGGTTAAGGGGAGCTGCTGGCAGCATTTCCAATGCCACAGCCACTGTCTGTAATTCTCTGCAATTCTGCCTTCTCATCTGCACAAGGTGCGTTTCCGGACCTCAGAATCTTGGTAATACGTTGTCCATTCTTACTAATCCCTAAAAAAAAAGCTTTGTTAATTATTTTAGCTGAAATAAAACTGTTTAAGTGACCTTGTAATTTAGCATCTATAATTCAGAATTTCTTCTTCTCAGTGTTGGCTAAAATGTCGTTAAACATTAATAATATTTAATTTAATCACCTAAATCTCACTACAGCCCCGGTGCTTTCCGCATATTTGTGTTGAATAATTTCTTCACAGTGGTAGAAAAAAATTGAAATCGTGGAAGAACAGACTCGGAGAGTAAACAGGAAGTTGGCAAATAAATAAACGGGATTTTAAGCCTGAAATATCGCGCTCTCTTTTCTTTCGGTGCAGCTTAAAGATGCCCTTACTTTGTTTTTCTGCCCAAAGTCTCTGGAAGCCTAAGGAGGGAAGACTTCCTGTGTGTCTGCCCATCTATCAGGCGCTGGAGCTGTCTTCCTCTGCTTTCCCGGGTCAGTTTATTTACCCGGACAACAACGCAGCCCATCCGTGAGCTGGTCAGTGCGGTCCGCATCCCGCACAGGCGGCGCCTGGCGCCCGGGTTTGGCTTCTCTCCAGGCTGCAGACCGGGCACGGTGTCCACGGTCACAGAGGAGCCCCGCGCAGGAAGGGTAAGCTCGCAGAGGCGCTGGGCAGTGCCCGGCCCTTGTCTGCAGGTCACAGGACCGACGCCCATCAGGTCCTTAGCAGAGCCGGTCCTGGCGAGCCGAGGGTCTGCACCCCGGTTTCCACTGGGCCCCTCACAGGCGCCTGGACCTGGGCGCAGGCGGGTGCACGTGGGTGCATTCTGAGTTCGGTTATTTTCTCTATTTTCCTGTGTGACTAAGGAAGGGAGGCTGGAAATATGCCCTGAGGGTCCTGCCCGTGGCCTGGACCCTCCGGGCTATTCACGGCAAGCGCCCACAACCCAGACGGACCGCTCAGAGCTGCTGCGACTGTGGACCTGGGGTCAGGCTGGCACCGCTGGAACCACAGGTTCACGGGGACTTTGCTTCCCAGAGTGTGACTTAGGGAACCAAGTCAGTGCTCGGACGTAAAATGGACAAGTGTGACTCACCCAGACCGCACCTTCCACCCCCGGGGCTGTAAGCCCAGCCCCTGGGAGGCTGAGGCAGGAAGATCCGAAGTGAAAGTGCACCTCAGAGCCTTACTTGTCCAGTGAAAAACCTGCATCTAAATAAACAGACAAATAAATACATGTTATTGAGAAAGGACTGAGGGTGTAACTCAGTATGAGGCCCTGGGTTGGATCCCTTGAAATGCAACCCTCTTCCGCATACTGTTACGAGTGATAAAGAGTAGAGTCTCTCCTCTCCTTTTCTCTCCCGTGTCACTTTGCACACTGGCTCTCGGGTATATTTTAGCGTGTCCTTAGGGTGTCGCCGTCTTTTCCAGGACTAATCAAAATAATTTTCCAATTTTCCTAACACATCGCTGTGGAGTGTCTAACATATTCCCAACGTCTTTGGTAATTCTAAGCTTGCATTTCATACAGAGACCTGGAGGTTATTATTTCGTAAAGAATATGCAGAATTCACATCCATCCATTTGACTTCTCAGTCAGCTCTTGTTGGGCTGCGAGAGGAGACCAGCAGGCAGTGTTAAGACTTGTGCTCCAGTGGTTTAAAATGTTCATGGCTCAGGGAGAAAAAGTTTGATTGCACCAGGTTCTGGGAGGACCAGGCGCAGTCAGAGACCTGCAGGAAAGAGCCCTGCCCAGCAAACTGCTTTGGGAGAAGAGAACAGTTTTTAAGAAGCAAAAGCCTGAAACTGAATCAAATTTCTTTCATGGTTCACAGTTTCGTGGGGCTTTTCATAGATTCGTAAGTACATGAATTTGTAAGAAAAGAAAGGTTGTCTCACCCTTAAGCACTGTTGAGACTGTAATGTAAAATCCTAGGCAGGGGAGCACAAGTCCAGGGGCTCTCCCAGAACGCGGGGAGTCTGCTGCTCAGCTTCCACTGCACTCCATAATAGATGCACAGAGCAGTGAGCGGATGTGGGTGTGGACGGGTGTGTGTGCCTCCAACATACAAGAGAAATGCAAAGAAAAATCAAAAGCAAGCTAGGACAATTACTGTAAACACCACATAATGTTCTTGAAATACTTATCCCAGTCAATAAAATAAATGATTTAATTACTAGGATGATTTTACTCCTGGCAATCTAAACTACACATTAGTTCCATAATTTCAACATAGAAAAGAAAAACCCTGAAATGCAAATGCCCAAAACTATATGTGCTTTCTTTTTTTTTTTTTTTTTTTTTTTTTTTTTTTTGTCTTTTTCGTTTTTATCGGTACCAGGGATCGAACTCACGACTGCCTGCTTGCAAGGCAGGTGCTGATGCTGCTGAGCTAAATCCCCAGCCCCATATATGTGCTTTCTTTATACCAGTAGCAACTGGCTCAGTTACATTTCAAAAAACTTTACTAAACTGAAATAAAATACTTTAAAACCAAAAACTTTGAGATGTATGTAAACTATTAGAAGACATCGGTGAGATCTGGATAAAGATAACTACTCTTAACTCTCAAATGTTACTTCTTTGTATCACCCCTGCTCTATCACTGAATACAAGGTTTCAACCTCCCTTTCTCTGTCTCTCTGTCTCTGTCTCTCTGTCTCTCTGGTTTTCTATCTTGCTCATCCTAGAAATCTCTCTAATTTGGTTGGTGTCCAACCAACCATTAAATGAATTTTAGTCATGTACTCGCCCGTGAAAATTATTATTCATATGTGGGCTAAAATCAACAGCAAGGGGAAAGTACATATTAAATAGCATGAAGGAGATACATAAAATGCTATCAATATAATTAGCTGTGCCTGGTAGTGTAGCATTTTAATTGTGCACTTTTATAGTTTTACATAGTCTAAGATAAAAATGAGAAAATACTAAAGTACATCAATATTTTAAAAAACTCAACGTAATGAATGTAGAAAGATGTGGTGTGTGATATGCATTAGTTTTTATTTATTTTTGCAAAATATTATGCAGTTTTAGAAAGGAAGGACATTCTGCTGTGACACAGTTGAACCCTGAGGACAGAGGGGGGATGGAAAAAACCTGGCATGAGCAGTCTGTAAATCCTCTTACAGGAAGTATCACGTAGCCAGACTCTTAGGAATGGGGAACAGGAGTGGTGGTTGCAGTGGCAGTGTCTAGAATTCCCCCAGAGCCTCACGTGGTCATGGGTGGGGCTTTTCAGAGGTGGCTGGATCCAGGGTGGGTGATGCTGGGGTCGATTCATGTGCAGTGCTAGGACCAAGGGGGCTAGGATTAACAGCGTGCCTGCTGCCTGCCCTGCGCAGCCTGGATAAGACATGAAGGCTAGGAAGAGCTGTGGTCATTCTTGGTTGCTTTGCTGCCCGCTGCCTGCCATGGACTGTTTGTCCTCTGTGGTGCCCTCCCTCTCCGTCACCTCACCACCTTGCAGCCAGCCACCTCGGGACTGAAACCTCCACAAACTGTGAATCAAATCCTTTCCTTCTTTAACTTTGGGTGCCAGGTATTTTGTCTCAGCAAGGAGCTTGGGGAGGGGAAAGGTGTTGTTATCTAGTGTTTGACTCTGCTTCACTTCCAGAAGATGAGCAGGTCCAGGGACCTGCACCATGGCAGCACAGACATGGCCAGCATCCCCGAGGGACACACTTCAGTGTGGCTTCCATGCTAAGTTTGGAATGTTTTCTTTCCTTTCTTTTTCTTTCTTCCTTCCTGCCAACCTTCCTTCCTTCTCTCCTTTCTTCCTTTCTTCTATCATTTATCATTTTCAGTATTAACTATCAAACCCAGGGCCTCTTTACTGAGCTATGCTCCCAGCCATTTACATATTTATGTATTTATTTACTTTAGACAAGGTCCCCCTGAATTGCTCAGGAAGCACTCAAACTTGTGATTTTCCTGCCTCAGTCTCCCAGAGCACTAGGGTCATGGATATACACCACTGTGTTCAGTTTTGTGTGTTTTATGATGCAATTAAACATCTTTGATGTGATTTTATGGTATAAATGCCTTGTTTTTACTTAATTTGGTGGAACCTAAAATCTTCTATTATATAGGTAAATGTCAGGATACATTTGAAATTGAAGAGATTTCTGTTAATTCCCATGCTTTAAGGTAAAATAGTTAATCATATGTTAGTAATAATGGGATTTCATTCATGTGTGCAGTTGACCCTTGTTGGGAGGTGAGGGAAAATGAGCCCCAGGGCAGTTGAAATCATGTGTTACTACCAACTCCCCAGAATCTTAGTGACCACCCTTAAGCTGAAGCCCCACTGGCAGCCTAAGCAGCTGGTTAATAGGTATTTTGTGTGATACAAATACTATATATGGTGAAGAACATTCAAGAAGCAGGAGAGACCACTTCTTATCCTGAGCACAGTTTATGGACAAAGTGAACTGCCATGCAGAGATGGTCAGTGTCACAGGGTGTATGAAGGGAACTCATAAGGCTTGGGATCTCAGTGATGACTACAGGAAGTGGCTGTGAATTCCTACTACAGCATCCCGGTCACTACTGTGTACTTCATGGAGCCGCGACTCTGCACTGCGTCCTGACCCCTTTGCACATGCTGACGTGTGATCTGCTTTTTGTGCAAAAATTCTGATAATGTTTCAATCTTTTATAATAGATATTTTTGTATTATGGTATAAATGACAAAATAGACTATTTTGTGCATGTAGGACATATTCTTTTTGCTTCTTTTTGAAGTTTCTAAGCTATGTGCTTCATCTGTGAATTTTTACAAATTTTCTTGAATCTTTTTAAAAATCTGGGTATAAATGAACCCGTCCTTGCATCCCGGGGTGCTGAAGGGTCCACTTCATCAGATAGCTGCTGTCACACCTAGAGGACAAAGCTAACTTCATGGGCATCCTAACATTTGCTTTGTCCTTTTCCAAATGTCCCTCTTGGTTTTATCTTTTATGTGCTATATCAGTCCCTGGCTGTTTTCCATTTCAGTCATGACCAGAATGAACATCTTAAGGGCAAGCATGATCACCCTGAAAACTGAAATTGCACACACAGTGACTGCACCACGCTGACAACTCCGAAGACCCCAGGGCTTCTCTGTCCAGGCCTGCAAGTTCCTGCAATCCCATGACAGCTGTACGCATCTCCACTCCCCTGGGTGTTCAGAGCCTGCTGGCCTTTGCCAGTGTCCCACCCATGGCACATGTGACACCTCGTGAGCACATTCACTGAGTGAACCGTAGGTTCTGGGTGTAAACTGTGATTGCTTTTCCCCCTACTGGAAATCAGCCCTTCCTCAGCGGATCACTTTTAATGGCATCTCAGTCATTGTCATGAGTAACTATAGCATCCGCAAAGTGACACTTTTCAGAATGTTTAACTGAAAACGGTGACATGATACAGAGACAGGAAGTGATTGATAGGTATCATTTGCTACAGCAGCATCCATTATTAAAAAATGAGTAGGTATTTCATAGGCATCACATTAAACAAGCATACAGTACTAATAAGTGGGAAATGTGTGTCTCTGTGTGTTTTAAAGCCTGCAGATTTGGGGACAAAGAAGGCCTAGTACAGATCTTTACTCACTCATTGGGAAATGGATCGGGTTTATTAAGTGCTGCAGCCCTGCCGGGTAGCATGAGAGATCTTTCTGTAACCAGCCCCACAGTGCAGCTGACCTCTCATGATTTCCGCCCTCCGTCACCTCCCCTCAGCGTGGGGACTGTATCTGCCCATGATTCTCTGCTTCTGCAGCTCATCTACTCATTTTTCCAGAACACACCCAGCATTCGTACTGTTGTGTGCTCCAGACATGTGGTCCTGCAGTGTGCTCTCCAATCACCACGCAGAGAAATAGCTATGGAGAATTCAGCAATAGGGAAGACCTAGGGGAACGAAGCTGCTGACACCCAAGCCTTCCTCCTTCATCCAGGAGCACACAGAGCAGATCTTCTCACCGCTGGGCGGCTGAGTGTGGGAGGAATCTACAGAGAGAGGAGCGACGAGCTGGGGCCACAGCTTTGCATCTGCTCCGTGAACGGTTGCAGGTATCTTTGTGCACACAATTCCTATTGTATGACCTAGTGGGAAAAAACTATCTGAATGTGAGCCAGAGGTTTAGCTGAGAGGTAGAGGCCACTGCCTGGAGAGCATGTGGTCATGAGCTCGATACCCGGTACAAAACAAAAAATCTGTATGCATAGGTGTCTCTGAATGTGTCTTTAAACGTCTTTGAAAGAATTCTCATTGTCATTTAGAAAATTACTACTTAGTTTTTCTTCTTTGGAATAAACCTTGTTAGATAACCCTCTTTCTCTTCCAATCTGTATTGTTGCAGGTATATAGCATTTCTTTTGAGTTAAAAGAAATATTTCCACAAACTCTCTTTGTTTACATGATCATTTTTATCACAGTTGCACAAAATCTGCAATTGACTATAATTATATGAATATAGATATATATCTTAGAGTATAAAGCACAATTTGCAAATTTACATGAAAAGGTTTAATTTACCTAAAATTGAGCCAAGTTTTTCCCTCCTTAAAAAAAAAAGTTTCCTTCATTATCTGATATTCTGTAGCCAGTTTTACCCAGATATCTGCTTGTGCCAATATTTCTTTTACATTTACTTTCTAATGGTTGCTAATAATGCTGCTGCCTGACCCATTCTTATCAACAAATGAAACATTTTGTAGAACTTATTCTAAAGCATTGTTTGAAGGGCTTTAAAATATTGCCTCCTTGTAGCATCACAGTAACATACTGAGACAGACATAGCCATAATTCTCTCTTCAGACACAAAATACACAATCGAAAATGAGGTACAGATGGCTGCGGGAAGTTCTCCGTGGACACAGAAGGAGTCAGTCCTTTTCTGGGGTTGTTCCCTGGTGAGCCCCTCCAGAGCTGCCTTTCCTGATCCCCAGGAATCCCCACGCTGTGTGCTGCTCATGGGGCTGACACACCTGTCTTCATTGGCATCCAGCTTCCCTCCTCAGCTCTCAGTGCTCCGTGCTTCCCAGATCCAGGGGTGTACTGTCCACGCCTCCTTCTACCTGGGGCACAGATTTGTCCACCTGCTAAGAGAGTCAGTGGCTGACAGCTTTCAGCAGAGCCCCCTATCCTCACTTTCAGCCTAGGGGAGCTTCCATGTCCTGTGCCACGGCTGTACTGAGGGCTTCCCAAATCCAGACCCTCTGAGAGGGCACCCAAGTTCCAGAGTGACCTGTGAGATCGACTGAGTCTGGAGAACAGTCCAGTCCTTCTCTACTCTGACCCACACCTTTTCCCACAGGACTGACCTCTGAGACACCTTCCCCCACACCCTGCACACACACACACACACACACACACACACACACACACACACACACACGCACACACACACACACACATTTCCTGTTAGTACCAAGAGGGCAGGCATTGGGCAGGAACTCTGAGGGGAACTTTGCCTTTGCCCCTGGATGGTGGTAGTGGACAATAGCTCTTGGATTCAAGAGCATTAGGAGAACCAGTTACACTTCCTCCTCCATTGCAGGAGATCCTGGTGCCAGGACAGGGGGCTGTTATCTTCTGTCACCAAGATTTCGTGTACTTCCGTCAACACTGCAGATTGCCTTTGCTGGTTTCTAGACCTATATCCAGGGATTGGAGCCTCGAGTTGAGTCCTTAACTAATGTTTAGTAATTATCAGGCCGGGCCTGGGGGTTTAGCTCAATGGCATAAGCGCCTACCTTGCAAGCAGGCAGTCGTGAGTTCGATCCCTGGTACCGATAAAAAAAACGAAAAAGACAAAAAAAAGTAATTGTCAGGCCATGACTACTATAGTTTTCCATACTCAGTGAATTTTCTTTCTTTCTTTCTTTTTTTTTTTAAAGGCTTAAAATGTACTTTGATAGGTTGATGCTGTATTACCACTCCATTTCTCAGAAAACTCGAAATTTAAGGTATCAGGGATAAATCAAACATGGTACACCAATAAAAATGCACAGCATACTTATCTAAGATAGGCAAGGCTAAGAGCTACTGTCAGACCTTCAGCATACAGCAACCCTGTTCCCAAGATTGTACTAAGCCTATCAAGAAAAGCTATGAAGAGCAACATCATGGACATAAAAGGGTCATTCCTAGGACGTTCTTACCCAAGGAAAACATGGAGGCAAGTTAACACAAGAATTTTTTTAAGATATACTAAAATGAAAATCTCTAAGAGAAAATGTCTTTACTACATGAAAGGATAATATATGGGATATAACAGAACACACATAAGCTGTCTGTGACCTCTGTGGACATTTGCCTGAATCCTCATCTGGGAGCAAATGGAGCAATGGGGCTAAGGTCACTGGGAGATGGAGATGTTTGTTTTTTGTGGTATATGTGGCAATGTCTCTGGAGAGAGGGGTGTAGAAAGCAAATAAAACACAATGGACAAAAAACCGGAATGATCAAGATTAATGGGACTCCAAGGAACCATTGTCATGGTTGCCCCAGGCCTTCAACAATTAATTATATTTGAAATTTCAGGAATGCATCACACAGAAATTGATTAAACAATATACCACACAGAACTGATTCGTTAAATATCACCCCTCCCTTGCCCTCTGCCTCCAGCATGCTCCCTTAGAGTAGTACCAGGCAGGGAAGACCTAACTATTGGGAGGAATCCCTAACATTTTTTCAAGTTAGAATTCTGGCTAGTCCAAAAGGGTTCCTTCTTTTAAGGGTTTCAGGAAACTAGACACTGCAACTTTATTAGTATCGGCGACGTTTGTTTGGAGCAAATTCAGCTCCAGGAGCTGCACGGTTCAATGCAGGAGGGGTTCCACCAATTGCCCCGATTCCTTCCATTGTAGCAGCCTGGCCAAAGCATTCACTTGTTGGTGGGGTCAGTCCCAATGTTCCATCTGGCATCATAGTAGCAGGTCCTGGAGGAGCTGGGGTGCCAGCCGGCACAGGAGCAGGGGGCATGGCGCCTCTGTTGTTTATGCCCATAGCACCTCCCATAGCCATCTGGCCCATCCAAATCTCTTGTTCTCTCGCATCAGGGAAGGTTCCCTTGAATCCTCCCTGCTGTCGCCCCCTCATCTCTTCTTGTTGCCGCCGCATTTCTTCTTCACAGCGCCTACACTCCTCTTTCTGCCTGAGCTCAGTTGCTTTCATTTTTGGACCTCTTGGTTATGCAGCTCTTCCATTCTCCGAAGTTCTTCTTGGCATCTTATCAAATCTTGCCTCATCAGCATAACCTGGTGCTCATGGCGAGCAACCTCCATCTCCATCTCCAGCTTCTCACGAGCTTCCTTGATATTGCGGTCCACTTGATCCTGCTGCTGCTTCTCCATCTCAATAAATGCCTTCCAGCACATGGCATATTCATATTCAAAGGAGCCAGGTTGTGCAAATCTAGGTGGCTGCTCTCGCTCCTTGTGAAATTGTTGGTTCTTTTTAACAAGTTTTTCTGGAAGTCCTTCTTCATCATCTGACTGGTCCACAGGCTCCACAGTCACAGGCCGAGGAAATGTGGTTAGCAGGAAAGATCCTTCACTGCATCTGTCAAGAGCTTTCTGAGCAGCTGGCTTCCCTGAGAACTCAACAATGCCTTTCCCTGAGGGCCTTCCTCGATCATCCACAATAACTACAGCCCTTTCCACCTGGCCAAACACAGAAAAGGCTTCTTCCAGTAGCTCATTGGACACATACTGAGGAAGGTTTCGGACTGTAAGGGATGCACTATGGCAGGCAAAGCGCACACGCAGTTGTTTTCCACAGAGGGGCATATGATCGAGCTCCACTTTGGCAATCTCCGCAAGGGTTCGTGTTTCCAAGCGGATAAAGCCAAAGCCTTTATCCTTATGAATGAAAACTTCTCCTGCTTTCCCATATTTTTCAAATAGTTTCCTCATTTCCTCCTCAGTGATATCTGGGGGAAGATTGCCCACAAAGAGACAGCTACGTTGGGTAAAGGTCTTCTCTCCTGCTTTCCTAAAATTCTTCAGGTCAATAGTCAAACCTTCATTTTGGCTGCTGGCCTGTTGCCCATTTGCAGGTGGTGCGGCTGCTGCTGTGGCTGCTGCTGTGGCTGCTGCTGTGGCTGTGCCTGCTGCTGTGGCTGTGGCTGCGGCTGCGGCTGCTGCTGCTGCGGCTGTGACTGGTGGTGCTGCTGGTGGTGATGTTGATGATGCTTCCTGGAAGTATGGTTCTGCTTCTCCAAATTAAAAGTTTTATTGCTCTGCATTTTTACACCCTAATACCGACAATCTTCTCCTCAGAGTAACGGCGACGCTACACAGGCTCCACCGTCCTCACTCAGTGATTTTTCCAGATTCACACTCCCATCTGCTCTACCACAGGTGGGCCACACATGTTGCACGACCTCCACCTGATCATGGTGACTGGGGTCCATGAATACTGTGGCCTCTGACTTTGTCCACTGATTCACTGGCCTCAGGGCCCAAATAGAGAGAATGGTGACATCTTATCCAGTGGGAGCCTCACTGAGCACAGTAGTAAAGGGACTCATTTTCTGGAACTCATATTCTGGAAAATGAATATTCAAATTTGACAAATCATTGACTAAGAACTTGGTGAGAGAGATTAATGCCATTTTCACCTTGTGATTCTCAGACGGGAGTATTCTCCTTATTGAAGACACAGAACCATATAGTATAGTGTCATACAGCCAAGTGACACAATGACTTAGTGTCAATATCACAATTGGGAGCATAGCACCGGAAGTAGTCAGGGTGAAGCATCAGCTGGACTGCCCAGGGGACTGATGGAGTGCACTCTGGATGCATCTGGATGGGTCGTGGAGCACAGCCTTGGTTTCTATGCTCCCTCACCCCTTCCTCTCTGGGGCTGTCTACTTCCCAGCAGACATGACCTAGACAATTTGGCTCTACCATGCCCTTCAGCCATGATGTTTTATCTTGGAGCCAAATGACTGAATCCAATGTACTGAATCCCCTTAAAAGCTGAAAAAAATGAACCTCTCTTCCTTTAAGTCATGAGCTTTGGAAAATTGTGTCCAGCAGCAGAAAAGCCAACTAATCACAGCTCTATCCACAAAAAGACTGCCATCAATCCGAAGCCTAATGTAGACTTTAGCAGAAGAGCCCACCATTATGAGTCAACCACAGCTGAGAGAGGAGGTGCAGTGTACAGCAAGTGAATTCCACGTTTACACATACAAAACCTAGGTCCATTGGTCTAAGCAAATCAGAGCAGCAGTGTATTTAACATTCTGCATTGTTGCTCTGGCAGAAATGAACCTCTGACCATGGAAGGAAAACTTGTATCTAAATAGAAAGCAATTATAGTTGGAAACAGCCTTGCTGCTCAAGGGTGAAGGGCTGAGCATTTCAACAGATGGCGAGCTGGTCGTCTCGGGGAATGACACTATGCCAGAGACTCAGTGTTGGTCTCTGCCTAGGGCTGGTTTCACAGACAGCAATAGCAGGACCCGGCCTGATGAGACAGAGCCCAGGATGCAGGGCCCATGCACAGCTTCCTCGGAGGCTTCTCCATTTGTGGGATCATAAGAGAAGTCATATTTCTCACCAGAGCATCAGTGTCTCATGATGAGGGTGACTGCTCTATCCAGGTCACTAACACAGGACTGCGGACCCGCCGTGCTGTGCCCATCTCCACAGACGTATCCACATTCTTCCTCCCTATAATTTTGCCTGGATAAGCTATTTACTCTGATTTACTATCCTGGGTGGTGGTTGTGGGAGCATTTCAGCAGCTTCTGCTGCGTTATTTCTCCATGGGTCAAGGAACAAAGTGAGGGTGATGCCGGCTATTAAGGATGTCCTTCCCAATTACGACCTAGAAAAGAGGTGCCCAGATCAATCAATTTTATGGGCACTTTGGATCCCTGTGACACACACTTGGGTCAGAAGCCAGTTGAACATCCCATCCTTTTAGAATGTAATTTAATTTGAAGACCACTATAATCTTTCTGGCCTTTGGCATGGGTGTCAGTTCTTTATACTGTCTGAGTGTCACCGACTCACCAGGGCACAGTCACCCAGAGATGGCTGGAAATCCATTCTGTCCTTGGGCCTGGTTATCACAGGCAGCACTGAGGTCTGCAGAGTCCTTCTTCAGTGGGACTTGCCGTCCCTTTCTTTCATGTGCTCAAGCCTGTGGACTGGCTTCCATTAGAGAGCTGAAGATATACCTACAGATTCCTCTCTTTGCCTCCACCTCTCCCCTCTCTCTTCCTCTTTTCTTCAATGCCCCATTTTTGTTTGTAGCACAAGGCAAGAGACACAGTTCCCTCCCTGCGCATCAACCTGTTAGCTTACCACACACTCCTGAAAGCTCCTGTCCACACTGGTCATTATGCCCACTTTGTGCCAGGCAGCACAAGAACAATTACTTGTTCTCTGCCACATCCTTCTAGAACCCCATGTCACAATAGCCTACTGACAATCTGCACCTAATGGTGACAGTTACCGTGCATCTGGGTGACCTGAACACATACAGTCCTCACTGCCTTAGGGAAGGAAGTCCGCTGCATCCCACGGGATATCTGGTCTCCCATAATGAATTCCTCTACATTGTCATCATCTTTAGGCTGATGACTTCTTCCTCAGAGTTCTGCCAAGGAAGTTAAGGGACACCCAGCTCATTTACCATAGGCTTTTATATCCCAGTAGCGTGCCTGATCAGCTCCGAGGATTCTGGTGAAAACATTTTCTCCTGGGTCACGGTGAGTCCTGCTGTGTTAAAACTTCTCCTTTGCCCAACCCTGATTTCTCCCTCACAGCCCCGTCCAGCAGCCTCAGTTCCTTCTCCGACGTGGGAGCCCAGGTTCCTGGATGTTTCCTACAGTGGTTTCCGCGTGAGTGATTCTTTCCAGGGACCAAGACTGCAAGAGGCTTGGTGATGGTCTGAAACTTGACCTTGGCCTTAGTGTGGTAGCCAGTGGGGGGTCACAGGGTACATCTTAAAGAGGACAGTTTCTCCTGACTGTGCAGGGTCACGAAATAACTAGGGGAGGCTTCTGTCTCAGGAAGGGCTCCATGAAATCTGGCTCATGACTTCCACCCTTTCCTTCCTGTACACCCACATCCTACATTCTTCAGTTCCAACCTTCATTCTTCAAGGCCCTGCTGTTTCTTGCAGGGCTCTTCTGAGGCTCTGCCTTTGTTTCCCCTGAGTCTGGGCCTGGTGTTTCAGCCTAATTTTCTTTGAAGGCCTGGGAACAAGGGTCTTCTCCTTTATGGCCACAGAATTTCCGGCTTTCCGAGCACACTTTGATCTGTCAGCTGGCTGGGCTGGGGCCATGATTCCCCCAAAAATGGAAATGAGGGGATAGGCAGTCAAGGAAGCAGTTGGGGTACAGGCCTGAAGTGGAGGGAACCTGGCATCATTACACAAACTGGATCAAAGGCTGCAGGGATGTGGTAACCATAACCACGGCTGAAGGGAGATGGCGTTAGGAATGGCACACAGGGGTCAAGAATGCTGTGCTGAGAGTCAAGGAGAACCTGCATGTTAGAGGCTGTAGAAGTGATCCCCCTGGGGAGCTCAGACTCTAGGCAAAGCAGGTGCCAGGCCAGGAGGAGGTGGTGCTGTGAGTCTGTGTCCCCCTGCTCATGTTAGCTTTCCAGGACAGCCACGGCAAAGGAGCACAGACCAGTGGCTTCAGAGAAAGAATTTACTCCCTCAAAATGCTGGAAACTGAAGTTCGGTGCTCTGGTGGAACTGTGCTCCCACCATGAGCTCTGGAAGGGAAGCTTCCTGGCGTCCTCCAGCTTCTGGTGGTTGCAGCAATGCCTGGGCTTGGGGCTGAGCACACAGAGGTCTGCCAGCTCCACACGGCCGCCTCTCCCCTGTGTGAGGATCTGCGCTCCTCAACATGGCCTTCTGGGGACAGAAGTTCTTGGACTTAGGGTCCTCCATACTCCAGCAGGGACTCTGTTTAAAAGCAATCATATCTGCAAGGTTACTGTTCCTAAGCCAGGTCACCTCTTGAGGCTGTGGGGGAGTCTGTATTTTAGGGGTCACTATTCAACCCAGGACAGTTCCATATGGACACAAGGCATGGAATGAATTCACAGAGAAAGCGAGGCCGGGGCACACTGGACTCAGCAAAACCTAACCAGACGGTTAGCTGTGAGTTCACCCAAGTCCCATATCTGTCTAATAAACAGCCACAGCTTTTAATGACATTTACTGAATAACATCTCAGCTAAGTCTGCATCCTGGGAAAAGCTATAAGATCATTTTTGTGCTGATAAATGGCCCCAACTAACAAGCCTCCACTTTGCATCCAGCGCATTTTCATGAACGCTCTTCACAATAGATTGCTCTTTTGAGAAAAGGCACTGGCTGAGAAAAAGTTATTTAAGATTCAAATGTCTTTAAAGAGTCCAGGCCACGGTGCCTGTTTTGCTGGGCTCGACTCTTATTTAATACTCTTAAAACTGGAAAAGCAGGACATCACGATTCCAGTCCCAGCCTCAGACTGTATATCTGAATATGGCTTTTCCTGAAAGGAAAGTTATAAGGGAGAGCCTTGCATTGGCTCTAACTAATCTACTTTACCAAGCTAAATCATTTGAGATTCAGCACAGAGCCTTCCTGCAATATTCTAACAGTGAAAACCAGGAGCGGAGCAAATGGGATTAACGCCTCCGGCACCACCGCATATTCCCATTACTTAATGTGGAGCACGAGTATTTCCTCTCGCAGAGCAACTTCAAAGAATTATCATATTTTAGAGTGAAACTAATTGTTAGAGAGAATGGAAATTCACCGCCCCAGAGGCACCAGCTGTTCAGGGGTAGGGAGGAAGTGTGGCCTCCCTTGACACTCACTGCATCGTCACAGGTGACCAGAGAGAGGGTGACAGGCCAGGAAGGCCATGCACACAGCTGAACATGGCTGTTCTGAAGGCAGTGTGCTCAGAACTTGTGCTGTCCCCAGCTATCCTTGTGCTGGGGAACAAAGGAACGAGCTCCTCAGCTGACTGCTCTGAGGGTGGCCATGATGATGGTGATGGCAGTGAAGGTCAGTCACCAAACAAAGCACCAGATTTCGTGCTGGGCATGTTATGCCACAGCTCCATTTAGCATCCCACTATATACTTGGAACATATCACATTAACAACACTAAATTGAACTAGTGACTCAAAGAAATTACAACTTGAACCCGTTTTTCATATGACTAGGAAAATTTACCATCCTCAGTCTTGAAAACAATAGGCAGTACATAACCTTTTGCCTGCACACCACTTTCAGCAGCTCATCATTATGGTTGTGTCTACATGTCCCACCAAGGCCACATGCAGTCCTGGGCAGGACTTCTTGGAGGTGGCTGGATCCAGAGAGCGTGACCTTGGGATCAAGGATGGACACTGGGATTCACGGCGTGAGTGCTGCCTGCCTTAAGGGTGGCTGGAATAAGATAAAAGGGACAGAAAGCGGTCACTGCTTCTAGCTTGCTTGCTGCTTGCTGCCTCCTGCCTGCCCCGCTGTGCCATGGGCAGCTTCTTCTCTGCAGTGCCCATCTGCCCTGCTGCCCTGCCTTGGAGCTGGCCAACTGTGGACTGAAACCTCTACAAACTGCAAGTTAAGTAAACATCTCTCCCTTAATTTGTGGGTGTTCGGTATTTTGGCAATGCAAAATGTAGCTAAGATGATCACCTTGAAAGTTACTTATTTATTTATTTCCTCATTTATCTGACAAGACCTAGAATTGAACCCAGGGCCTCACACTGAGCTACACTCCCAGCCTTTTATTTTATTTTATTTTATTTTGAGACAGGGTCTTGCTAAATTTTCAACTTACCCAAAATGGACTGGAATTTGTGATTCTTCCACCTCAGCCTCCCAAGGTACTGGGAATAATTGGAGATAATGAACCAGACTGCAAGATGACCCCCAGCTTGCAGTGTGCAGACAGAGCTGTGTCAGACCTGCAACTTTCCTCCACGGGGCCAGAGGATCTGCGACTATAGGTGGTGAGCAGGCAGTAGCCCGAGTGGTTCTCCTATCAGCCCAGCTGGAGTGCGCAGCCCCGCAGGTCTTCATTGCCTTCAGGGGACCACGTGCGCTGCGGCTCCTGGCCGCACTCAGCTGTGGGAGAGTAGAGGAGGCTGTGGACTGCTGCTATTTTGACTGTTTAAAAACACAATGTGAAATGATTTTAAAGGAAGTTTTTCTAGTTTTATGACAAATTATGCTCTGGAAATTAATTTTTCTGAAGCATTCACTGGAAGATAGAAGTGGGTGAGGGCTGTTCTTCTGTTGATCAATGTGTTGCAGGAGCTTCCATTTCCTGTCCAAAATGGTATCTCATTTGATTAAAAACAAATCTGCTAACCCGATCAAACAATTTCACTCAAATGTAGGAACGCCCACAAGTCCTCACAGTTCCTTTTTTACTTTTAGTGAACACAGACCTGTGCACAGCAACAGCATGTGCCATGATAAGTATACGTGTACACACCGTGGTGGAAGCAGGAAAGACCCTTCTAAGGGAAGAACTGGGGAAACGGCCAGTTCCACCACAGAGGCACCTCGGAAATGTCAAGGGAAGCTGGGCGTGATGGCACATGCCTGTAATCCCAGCTCCTGGGAGGCTGAGGCAGGAGGATTGCTGTGAGTTCAAGACCAGCCTGGGCTACAAAGCAAGTTCAAGACCAGTCTGAATTGCATGGTGAGACTTTGTCTCAAAAAGACAATAAATAAACACATAAAGGGAAATCCATAGAGTTGGAGAAGACTACAAATTACTTTATATGTAAGCACTTTGAGAACTGCGGAAACTTCTCCCAGGAAGAAAAGCTCGTTTTTGCATTTTACAATGACATAAACTTGCACCCGCTGCTCCCTGCTGCTGTAACATCATCCACGCATAATCGCGTAATCAGTGTGTGTTGCTTTCCACTTCCCAGTCTGAAACGCGACACCAGATACGCAGGATGCACCCACTCCAGCCCCCTGGTGCACCTCCCCACTGCAGCACACACTGTGACCATTCTGTCCCGCGTGGCCCAGCTGTTCCTTCTCAGAGAGTATGTGGGCATCTGCAGGCTCAAGAGCCAGGAGACCAAGGCAGCTCCCACAGAGACAATGCGAGCTTCACGCTGCGGGCCGAGCTGCTCACTCTCCTGCCTGGACTTTCTAGCCTCACTCTGGAGGGCAGGAGAACCTGGAACAGCAGAAGCTGGGAGGCTGCTTCAGTTCCACCTCAGCTGGGTGCCACAGCTCCATGCGCTGTGCCCGTGGTGTCTCCTCCTTCGGGCCTCTGCGTCAGAGCCCACAGCAGTGCAAAATAACTCATCTGTGTGTTTACTACACTTGATTCCTGCATCCTGCATCACTGTTGACCAATACGGGAGGGGTCTGGGTCCTTTCAGATCTCACATCTGAAAGCACTGAGATTTGTGAGCACTGTGACCAATGTGTATGGCGCAGGCTCAAAATTCAGTCGCACCTTCTAAAGCTTCTTGGTAATTGGCAGTGTCTTCTGCCAGGCCAGGAGCAGAATGAAGTCTGTTTTGTGATGTGCTATTGGGATGTGCTTCTGCATGTTCTCATCTAGAAAATGACCTGTACTGGCTCTGGGAAGCGAACCACAGGGCTGAGTCCTCCCAGCCGCACAGCGATGCCAGGCCATATCCAGGAACCGTGGAGCAAAGAAGGGGAGGAGATCACCAAGAGCTGGGAGTGTGCTGGCGGAGACACAGGGCCTCACTGAATTTCAGCAGCAAGAGTGACAGAAGTAATAGCTGTAACTCGAGGGGGCTCCATATGGTGGTCATCACTGTGCTAAGATCCTGACGTGTTTTACCTGGAGAGGAGCCCCAGCTGGGAATCCCTGGACATTGGACGGAGCATCACAAGAGCCAAGCTGTGAAGGAAGGGGTGGAGCTGAAAAACGCAGTGATGGGTTGGGGGCCTTAGCAGAGCTGTGAGGCACAGATGCATGGCTGTGCTGCCTGGGTCTGGTTCTCACAGAGGGAACTCTGGGTAACTCAGCCAAAAGCTTTCAGGACACACTGGAAAGCGACCCAGGCCGGGGGGCGGTGCAAGTGGACTCCAGGCTAAGGAGCTCCCTTAAAACAGGGAGCCGTGGAGAGTGCAGGAGATGAGCTGCCAGACCCCTTTCCACAAAGAGCGTGTGAAGATGGACCTCTGGCATCAGCCATAGTGGCATCAGCTCAGGGGGACCCCACGGGTTTGCTTATACAAATTGCCTCGTTCTGACCCAACCCGGATTCAGTAGCCGGCACTTCTCTCAGTCTGCTGCATGGATGCCACGTGGAGTGCCGCCCTCCTGTTCCTGGCTTCTCTGGGCTCCAGCCCGAGCCAGCCTTCCTTCCTCCCTCGTGTCAGTCTGCTTGTCCATTTCACATGCTCAGCTCGGACAGAAGTGTGTTCCACTTGCAAGCTCACCGCCCAGGCCATATCCCCCATCCTGGACCCACTGTTTAAAGTAAGGCTGGTTCACATAGGCGAGATGCACAGATCCCCGTGTAAAACGTGGTGAGTTTGGAAAAACAACACATAAGCACCAATGAAATTAAGCTCTAGAAAGTTCTCACCTATCCATCCGCCCCCTGTAGTAAACACTGGTGTGCTTTGCTCTAGCCCTTTGCAGTACTGGGGACTGATCGTGTGAGCTACATCTTTAAACTTTATTTTGTGACAAGGTCATACAAAGTCATTACATTGCCCAGGCTGGGCTCCACTTGAGGTCCTTCTGCCTCAGGCTCCCAGAGGGCTGGACTCACAGGTCTGCATCACCTCTGTGCAACTTGGTTCTGCCTCTTATGACCACCGATTGGACCTTGTGGTCAGAGAGCCTCACACAAATTGGAATCACCTGTCTTCACTTAAGGTTTAAGTCTTTCGTGCTCTCTGTTGCTCAACAGAGTTCAGCTTTCCAGTTTTCACACCATCGTGGTATGGATGGGTGTTCACGGGGTCTTTTCCTAGTTTTGGACTCTCATGCAACAAACTGCCGTGAGTATTCCTGGACAGGTAGTTTTGTAAAACTGGGTCATGATACACAAAGTTTCTATGTTTAGTTGTATCTGATTTGCTCATTTTTCCTTAGATACTTATTATACATGGAATAATGAGATATATTGGTTGATAATTTTCCTTTTTACATCTTCTTACAGATTTTACTTCCAGGGAAATGCTGTTCCCATGAAATATGTAGTGAAATATTCCCTATACTGATTTTTCTTCTGAAAAATGTACTCACGAATGTGGTATTATTTCTTTCTCAAACAATTAATGAAACTTACCTATAATATTAGCCAGATCTGGAAACTTTGCTCCTTGATGATGTGTTTAGCAATGAAGTAAATTACTTTATAAATTACAAAGATGTTCAGATATACTCTGCTAATTTTACTCATTACTACAATGATCTTTTCAACTAAAATGCCATGATTTTATATGGTCTCATTGTTGGCATTAGTTTTATATTTCTTTATGATTCTTTTACTGTCTTAAAATGTCATCTTGGCATTTATAATCAGTGTTTTCTGTTTTTCTTGCTCAATATTCTTAGGAGCTATAAATTTGAAGTTAGTCTTCAGAATCAACTTTAGACTTTGCTAATATTTTATATTGCTCTTTCTACTTTATGTGTCATTGATTTCTATTTTTATTTGTATTCCCTGATTCATACATTTGTTATTAATTTGTTCTTTCTTTACTGGCTTCTTACATAAAAATTTAGATTAAAAACTAAACCTCACCTTTCCTTATAAATATTTAACAGTAAACCTTTCCTTAAGCTTTGCCACAATGGCATTATATAACTTTGAATTACTGTATTATACTTATCAGTTGGTTGAAAATATTTGCTAATTTAGTTTTTTCTGAGAAATGAATTTTAGAAGCTTATTAATTTCCAAATACTTTGATCTTTTATGAATATGTTCTATAGGCTTCTAATGATTTCCTTTACAATTGGAAAAAAAGATTTTTAAGATTTCCATCTTAAAATCATTGAGATTCATTTTATGGCCTGAGATATTACCTGTTTAGGCAAATATTGAATGTGCTCTTTAAAAGTGAGTCAGCATCATTTGTGGACCATGAGGGAAGAGAACATGGATTCACCAAGAAGCAAGCCCTGGCTGCAAACCAGCACTGTGTGTGGCCACCACTGATGAGGGGACAGCCAGACCACAGCCCCTTTAGGTGTGCTGGCTGGCAAACAAGAAGAGCCAACCATAAGCGACCGGCTGATCTGGAGAAGCACAGGCTGTGATGACAGCTATGGAGGTGAAATGCAATTTGATGCATGTGGTGTTTGGTGTTTCGCTGACCTTGCAGATCTAAGACCACAGGTCTGATCATCTATTTAGTTGATAATGGTACCCAGGGTGGCATCTATGGGGCATCTCCTTCGGAGAGGGGTAGCCATTGTTAATTCTCTATTATCTCCTTCTGAAGTCCTTGTATAATTTCCATTGTTTTATTGGATTGGGTTTTATTCTGCTTTATTTTGTTATATTTGATGGTATGGGCACTATTTCAAAGATAAACAAGATATATTATGGTAGCCATTTCAGATTTACTATTGTTTTAAAGTCTTTTATTGCATTCATTGTTTCTTTTCATTGGTTACATTCTGTTCTGTTTTGTTTGATATTTACCATGTCTGAAAGTATCTGCAGCTATTTTGAATACAACAAGAGATATTATGGTAACCATTATTGATTTGGTATTGTTTTGAAGTCCTGTGTCACTTATACTGGGTTGTTTTAGTTGGTTTTATTCTATTTTATTTTGCTTGGTTTTATTTTCCTTAAAATAAAATAAATAAAAGTGTATATTATACAGCTCTTTTGTTTACTGTTTTATAATTATTAATTTGTTCAGAGCTGTTAATACCACAGCTCATATTTTCTATAACTTGCATGATTTTTATGAAGTTGTCCTACCAATCATTGAAAGAAATCCATCTATATTTATGAGTATTTATTTCCTTTCTTGAATTTAGTACGAATTTTATTTTATTAGATATGTGCATTTATATGACTTTTATTATTCCTAATGAATTTAACCCTTTTGTCTTGTCTGCTTTTAGTCCATAATGATATTGGGCTTTGTTGTTTGTTTGTTCGTTTATTGTTCTAGTTGTTTTGGATTTTTTGTTTGTTTGTTTGTATAAAGTGCATATTTAATTTTCAATTGGGGGCCTTAGTAAACATCTTATTTCAAGTCCTCCTCCCACCCACCCAAGGAAAGAAGAGAAAAAGCTACTTTTTATTTTTATTTAAACTTCTAAAACCAAGAAAAAATGATTGAATGAAAACAATTTTTTGCAGGCGTATTTGCACGCTGGTGTGTCCGCTTCCCTGCAGGAAGCAGGAGTTTGTGTATACACGTCCCTAATAATTCTAAAGCAGCCTCCGACAGGCAAGGCATGAAGCAGCATTCCCATACTGCAGAGGTTCAGCTGGTTGCATATAAATCCTTTAAGACAGTTAGCAGAAAGGCTAGTAGAAATGGAGAGGGCATTCTGGACTTCATTCCTGCCCTGGTCCTGCTGGACCAGCTATGAGAGGCAAAACAGGCTCGGCCCAGTCCTGGGAAAACATTGAACTCACTGCACTGGATCCTTCTTTAGGGAGGTATTAGCTTTTTGTGGATGTAATTATTTTGTAATTATACGCATGCATGAAAACATTCCTGGTTTGGGCCACTGTGAGAAGTGGGTCCTCACTCCGTGGTTTCAGAAAATCACTCCTTCCCCCCTAAGGACGTGACTGTCCCAAAGAGCAGAGTTCCTGAAAACACTCTCATTTTGACTGACTCTGTCACAGAGCGACTAGAGGCTGCCAAAGTGTCCACATCTTCCTCCCGCGGTGCTCTCCACACGTGACACTCAGGGTGCCACCCAGAAGCAGCTTTGCAGTGGTGACATCATCTGCTGTCATCAGTGTGGACCAGTGAAGTCCCAGGAGGTCTTGTCCTCTTGGAGCCGACTCCGGAGTGAGCTCAGAGCAGAAGGAGGCACAGCTGTGGAGCAGGGGCTGGAGCCGTGACCCTCATACCTTCAAAGGCAGAGAAAGCGCAGTGAAAAATCTCTGGATCCTGACACGCTAGGAAGCAAGAGCCTCACCCAGAGACCGCGAAGATACACAGTCCTTCCTATGCCTGGTTACAGCTTGGCAGGACCTGTGTCAGACTTTTCATCCACAGAGCCTTGAGAAACTAAACTTATGTTCTCTTAAGCCACTCGATACCTAACAGCCCTTACAGCAGCAGTACAGCATGATACAGCTACTCAGCTGATACTGTCACGGACATTAGCTTTCTTAAGCCAAACGCTAACCTGCTGTACTTCCTCCACCCCTCACTTTTGTCACTTTGAACCTACTCCTCTCTTTATATTTAAGATGCTCCTGTTTGAAGACCTGGGTCTTTCTGCTTTGGTACATACTTAAAAACTCTGCCTTTTAATTTCCTGACATTCAGCATAGCTATGGTTGTAACTGTGCAACAAGACCATTATGCTGTTTGCTTTGTATTCTCCCATCAGTTCTGTGCCTCTGTATCTCTTGCCTACATGCAGATTGATCACGTACCTTAGTATTTTATTTAGGAGTCCTCTGTTTAGTGGTTGTTTGACCTGTAGTCCAGTGCTGGGTAGGGAGCACCTGTGAAGTGTCCCCACCTGCCCCACACACCAAGGGGACCCAGAGTGCCACACCCCTCACATGGTCAGTGAATAGTGAAACTGACACAAACTCCTCATTGTTTATCACCTTAGTTATTTAACACCCTTTACAACCTTCTGAATGACAGGCTGCACTCCCCTGCTTCTGGTTTGCAAATCACCATTTTCTCTACGCTGCTGATTAAGGATGAAATCAAGTAATGTAATCACAGACCAACACAGGGCTGAGTTATCTAGCTCTTTCTTGCCCATATTTCTGGCTCTGTGTTTATTATTTTTTTTTTTGCACAGGCATCTTACCGGTTATATTTAAATATATTTTACCTCATATGACATGTTTTCCTACTTTTTTGAGAAGCATTTCCTGCATTTTTTACACATTTGGCTCCCTTTTATTGGAAAGTAATAAACGCAGGCTTACCCTCCACAGAATATCAATTCCAATTCACCTCCTACTGGAAATAGTAAATGCATGATCATCTTTATAAATTTCTTCAAGTTTCTCTCATCTCCTTTCTTTTGCTGAGCAATCTCATCTGGCCTCTAAGTTCAATAACTAAAGATGAACTTAGAACTCTCTCACATACCAGGCAGGTCTCTACCATGTACTGGTACTCCAGTTTATTGTGGTGTATCTTCCAACTCTGAAAATATTCAAAGACTACTTCACTCCCATTTTTCTTTCATTAGCAGAAAACACAGGTTTACTCTATTAATTCCTTACTAGGGAAGTAGAAAATTAGAATAGCAGCCTCTAACCCTTTGGATAGCAGCGACCATTGTTGTGGAAGACGGTATTTCTGTAGGTAGAGCTGAGCATTAGTATCTTTATTTTTATACATTTGTGATACCAATAACCACATTCTCCAGTGCTAGTATCACTGCCTGAGCTCCACCTCGGATCCTTGGGCATTGAATTCTCCCGCATAGCCTGCAGCCTAGAATCCTCTAGTGTGCAGCTCACTGTGGGTTTCATGCCCCTGCAGGGAGAATCTAACACCACAGCCGTTAATTGGACAGGAGCGGGGATCCCGGGTGGATGGTGAATCACTTCCACAGATGAAGCTTCTCCCAGGAGCCCACCGCTCTTCTTCTGCTGGGCAGCCTGGTACTAGTACTCTGTGGCCTGGGGTTTGGGGGCAACTGGCACAGAAGATAGGGTTGACAAACATATCATCCACTCAAGAGTCAGCTTTGCTTTATCCACTGACAGAATTCACTTAAAGTGATGCATGATTATGCCCCTGTTATTACTCTTTACACCAGAATCCACTGTCAGGCTGTGTTCATTATCCCTGAGATTCTCCATCTACCAGGGTTTACAGGCAAAACAAAATAAACCTGGGGTCATGTTTTCCTTCACCAAGTGTTGCCCAGTGCAGTCAGAGTTACTGTAGGAATGTCTTTTGTTTACACCACCTGAGAGCAGCTGATTTGTTGGTGTTAATTATTCCCTATCCACCTTCCTTTGCAGCTTAAGTAATACTTTAAATTAAATCTTTCCACTAGGGCATTAATCTCCCACTGTGTGTGTTTTTTTTTTAAAAATATTTTCTCCATACATAAACAGAACAGAATTTGGGCCTTGGAGGGACCTTATGAATCTTCTCACATAGTACTTCCCAAATATAGAAACATGAACCCAGTGGGCATGACAAAGATTTGTAGACGTTGGGGTGGAAAAGAGGTCTCAGGAGCTCCGAAAATATTTTCTGTGAAATGTATGTCTTTCTCTAAGCCTTGGAGGGGGAAGAGAGTAAAGTCTTGTAGCTCACAACTAATCTGTGGAATAATTTTAAATCAGAAAGGCACAATAATTGCAGGGGGAAATGAAATGCAAAATCGTGTTAGCTGAATCAGGCATTTTAAAGAAGCTGACCGTGCACCATTAACTTGACAACGCCTTTTCCCTCAGACCTTTACCCAGCATCTGTGTTGCTCTTTCTCTGCAGAGAAAGTGTGCCCCAAGCCCTGTGAACTACCTAGAGTCTCCAGCACTTGGACAAGTCCAGGTGCCATCCTGTCCTCTCTCCTCTCTGCTCACTTATAACTCAGCAGGTTTTCTGCCATCGCATCAGTCAAGTGGGACCTCTGAGGACAGTTTCCTGTCCTTCCAGGCTCCTGCACTGCTCCACTTGAGGTACTGGTGCTGTACCTTCTCCATCACAGTGAGGAAAACTTAAGACACAGTGAAATTTCAGCGTTTGCAAAGCATCAGAACGTTCATGAGGTGCTCAGATGCAAGCCGCCCGTCCGCTCTGGTCCACAGGAACCTTCCAGCCCACAGCTAGGAGCTGTCCGTGTAAACAGCAAATGTTCCACACTCACGAGCGCTGAAGGCGATCTATGCTTGCGGACCCAGTGTCAGCCTCAGGCCCCACAGGTCCCCCGCTCTGTGCGGCCCAGATCTCACCGTCCCCCTGCTACCACTCCAAGGGAGCGGGTGGAAGGTGCCCTGAGGTCCCCACAGGGGACACCCACAAGTACCAGCTGAGATTCCTAGTAGAAACGATGGTACCTCAGGTTTTATTTTTCATTTTGGACCTCTAAATGGCATGCAATGCCTTTTGTCTCAATGATGGGTTCGCTCTAACCATGAGAAAAGCATGAAGTCATTGAGGATTTCTGAAATGGAATGTGTATAAAGTAAGTGGATTTGTTGGAAATTAAAAATCTGAAAATGGCCAGGTGTGGTGATACACCCCTGTAATCCCAGAACTTGGGAGGCTGAGGCAGGAGGATCATTGTGAGTTCAAGACCAGCCTGAACTACGAAGTGAGCTCAAGGCCAGCCAAAACTGCATAGTGAGCCCCTATCTCAAAAAAGGCAAAAAAAAAAAAAAAGTAAATATTTTTGTTTTGATTTTCCTAAAGAAATGCTCATTCATATATATCCACAGACATTTTTATTAAAAGATGAAATTCTGTAAAGTCTAGCTTAACTTGCAATTATGAATCCATTTCTTTTTCTTATTATGACACGTTATAGTCTCTGCTAAACACATGCTAATAGTTAACTTCAAAATTATGAAGATAACCAGCTGAATAGACCCAAGTGCTAAGGAACCCGAGAGCCATGTTCCTGAAAAGGATAACAGTGCAATCAGCTCAGACGGTCAATCGTGTATGTTCTAGAAGTCATGAAAGCATCACAATTGCAATGAACATTTTATTTAATTTGCATTATTTAAGATGTCCAGTCTGTTCTGGAAGCAGAATGTATTAAGATTTACAGAGTGAAGAGCCCCTTCCAGGAGGCAGGCTGCTCTGGGTCACTCTGAAGCCATTCTGTGGTAAGGAGACAGTGAAGCCAGCCAGAACAATATTTATGCTCCAATTTGCATGCCCATGAGAAGCAATATTACATGCTATTTACTCCCTCAATTAGATCAATATAGATCTGCTATCAAATAGCACCTTTAACTTCTAAATTACAGAGAGCACGAATTTGAGAATTAAAGGGGTCACCATACCCAGGGTAGAGCAGAGGTCGGGGCAGAGTCATAAAACATTCCCGAGCTATACTACTGAGGGGTGGATTACAAAATAATACACCTTGAATCTTAGTGTCATTGGATCAAATGAAATCCACACAGAGAAGAACATAAATAGATCAGACAAGAGGGGCCTCAACTCATCTTTGGAAACTCCCAACATTTCCTGACCTCAGGAAAGAAAGAAGTAAAGGAAATTTCAGCTGGTGGAAGCCCACAGAGAAAATGTGGGATCTCCGAAATCAAAGCCAGGCTGTGGTTCAGGAGGGAGGGTGTGAGAGTTACACTGAAGCTGAGGAAAGTTTGGGTAGAGGAGTCACCGGCCCAGGACAGTAACAACTGCTGCATTATTGGCGAAGATGTTCTGAGATGAATCAGAGCAGTTTCAACAGGTAGAAGTAGTGGTGGGAATTGAGGTCATGTAGATGGCACCACTGGGAAGGTCCCCTGTGGGTGGAGCGCAGAGCCAAAGGTGGGCCTGAGTGCCCTGCAGTCAGGGAGGGACGGGGCTTCTCATCTGGGGGTGCAGACTGCGGCTCTCCCATTTCTACCCCGGCTGACCGTGACTTCAAGCAACATGTGGTCCAGTGCAGAACACTGTTTGTACATTTGCACAACAATATGGACAGCATGGAAAAATCCAGGAAACTGAGTCTTGAGAGAGGGCTGCTAGGAGAAACGGCAGCTGGAGAATGACATAAAATCCATGTGTGAGAGGCTCAAATGTGTGTGAGGAGGTTACAGGCACTGCTACCAGTCTCCAAATTTTGAGCTTAATCCTGTGAGCTCAAACGACAAGTTCATCATGGTACAGGGACTTTGGAGGGACCTGGAGGCACACTGCTTGGATTTGGAGTTCCATGACCTGCCTCTTCATCCTCCTCCCTGTGCTGATCTATTGGGCTGTCTTATGGTCTGGGTAAGTGTTCCCAAGGTCTGTGTGGAAATAGGTTGGTTCTAAACCTAAGTACTGTTGATAAATGGTATAATTTTCAAGAGGTAGGTTGCAGCGGAAGGGGGTTAAGTCCTTGAAATGTGCTTTGAAGTGGATTTTGGAGTCATAGTTCCTTCCTCTTACCCTCTTTCATGGTTGAGCCATGAGGGGAGTGGTTTGTACTTTCTGCTGCCTTTGAGGAGTATATCTGGTCCCAGCTTTGGTCGATCTGTCTGTCTGTCTACCTATCTATCTATTTATCTATCTATCTATCTACCTAACTTTGTCTGTTTCAAAGAGCGATGAACAGCTTTGCCCTAACATTACCTTCTGTCATGATTTTCTGCCTCATCAGTCAGGGAAACAATAAATCCAAGATACCATGACCTGAAACCATGAGTCAAAATAAACCTTTTCTCCTTTACAGTGATTTTCTCAGGTACTTTGTCATTATGAAGGAACACCAATTCATGCAAGCACAATAGAAACCTGTAGACAGAGGTCTGTCCCCATCAGCCCACAGCCTATTTCTCCAGCAAAGGTCACTCTCCTGTTTGCTTTCTTAGAAAGCTGCAGCTCTCCAAACATCTTTGATTCCTTAGTCCTCTCCTCTCCATCTTAAATATTCTCATTATCATTTTTAGACTCTTTATTGAAGCCCGAAACATCCTAGTCTTTTGAGTTCTAGGCTGGACACTGTATCTTCTAAATCTCCTTCACATTTTGGATTCTTATTGGCTCTTTATTGTATCCCTAAAACAAATTACTGAGCTTGCTCCTTTCTCATAGCCCTCAGCCTACCACTTTGTCATCATAACTGGTGTTTCTCTCATAAAAAGGTAAACAGCTTCTAGGAACCTAAAGCTTGCCAGGCATTTGCCCCTTTTTGAGATTCTTAGCACAGAGCTTTTCATAAGTGGTGACATTTACAGCAGCAATTGCACAAAACAAGAGCTTTGTATCCACATTGGGTGCTCTGTACTTTCATTCATATCCAAGAGTTACCTTCAGCATTCTGAACTATTTATTTATGAGGGATGAGAAAACTGAGAACTGGAGATGTTCTATAATTTATCTAAGGATAATGACCAGAAAATAATGTTACCTGTATTATCAGAAAGTGATTCAAATTCTACCAACTCCAGTTTACGTAAAAGTTTTATGATGTATTGCTTTGGAGGTCCTGTTCTTGGATATTAGGTAGATAACAGGCATCACTGAGAGCTCAGTGGCTTAGCGAACACTAGTCAATTGTAATTGTTAATTAATACATTGATCAACAATTTTTAAGTTAAAATGTGCCTCATGTTTCAATTCAAATTCTTGGAGACTGTTGCAGTCAGTTTTCCAAAAATACCTGGGCGATGCACTTTACGAGGAGGTTACTGATTTCCCAGTCTCGGAGACTGAGAGTCCAGTGTCCAGCTGCTCAGCTGTCTGGACTCCAGTAGGTGAAGGGAGAGTGAGAGGAGAACACAGGAGATGGCACCAGAGGGGTGGTTGGAGGCTGAGCTCTTCTCTAACTCACTGCATGAAGTTGGTACTGTATCAGTCTCTTTTGGGGGCAGGGGCCCCGGAGACCTAATCCCCACCTATTCATCCCCAATTGTGTAAGGCTCCTCCCCGTCTCTGCCATTGCACTGGTGACCTCACTTTCGGCCCCTGCACTCATGGACACACACCCACACCAGATGCACATCACAGCGGAAACATCTCAACCCCTGATGCTGAGCTGCTGGTCTTCCCAGGGTGGCTCCTGGAACTTACATATAATCCTGACCTCTCTCAGAAGAGGGGGTGATGCCCATCAGCCTTACCCTGATGTCTCTGACCCAGACCCCCAAGGGACTGTGATCATAGCTTCCCACTATCTGGGCAGGACAAAGGGCAGTGTGATTATGAGGGCCTGGTGATTATGTTACATCTACATCTGGATTGAAGGCCCAAAGTTCCAGGCACAATGCACGAATTTTACTACTGGATATTCAGACACCAGCAGCATTGTCTCTTTTGTATTGAAGCCTCTGCTTCACAGTCACCAATTTGGGGGGCTTCCCAGTGTCCACATGAGAAAGAATCAATGAACAATTTACATATGCATATTGGAATCAATTGGCTATTAGCATTTTGTGGCGAATTAGAGAGAAGAATTAAGCCATGGCCTGAGATGCACTGGTCTCACCCAGCTGCATCACACAGAGGCAGCTGGTGTGACACAGCTGTGTGGTGACCTTCCAAAGAGCAGGAAGAGGAGGTCCTAGGGACAGCACCTGCAGGACAGCACAGCCTGTGTCCCGAGGCCAGAATCAGGACCTATTTTTAGAAGGTGATTTTTCCTCCTCCAGCAGGCTTCACTCAGTTGAAGGCCCTAATTCCCAGTAAAGGACGCTTCTGCCAGAGGCCATCATGTACCCCACAGAACTGGAACCTGTGGCCATCGCCTGGTCCTGGAGCCCCCTGAACTGCAGAGTAGCAAGTGAAAACCCAGGTCCCTTCTTTCAGGGATATCGGAGTCTGAGGTGAGCAGGTGCTGCTCTTTAATGGAGCAGACCAGGGTCCTGGAGCACGGCCCGGCACCATGTGCTACCTCCCCAGGGGGGACAAGGCCTGGGGAACTGCGGTCATCATGACCACAAAACCACAAGACAATGGATTCCCTGGTGGCCTCCTTTCAGGGAAGAAGTAAAAGCATCTTATTGAGTGGTACAAGCTGCGCTATGTGTGCTGGGAAAGTGTGTACCAGCCATGTGTACCATGGAAGCTCCTCCCTGCCATCTCCCTGCCATCCCTGAGACCTGCCCCACGCTCTGTGCATGGCCTACCAGTCTTCATTCCATTCATCTTCAGCCCAAGTGAGATCACTGTTGTTTGTTCCACCACGCCTGTGTGCAGAACCAGAGCCCCAGCGTGCCTTCCCTTTAGGGCTAATTTACAGCAGAGGAAACCGTGAGCAGACTGCACCACACTTCTCCCTCAGGACCAGTGTCTCCACACTCCCTGCCTGGTTCCCTGCCAGCTCCCTCTGCCACAGAATCCATCCAGGAAGAAGCACCTAGATCCTGGACTTCTGCCTGCCAGTGCTGTGCTGAGCAACTCTGGTGGGGACCCTCAGCTCACCCCACCCCTGCCCCACCCGAGTACCACATGCCTTTCTTCCTGGACCTCACCCAGCCTGAGCCATGTGTTCACCTGGTGACAGCAGAGAACCGGACACAATGGTCCCAACACCCCTGCCTTTTCAGGGGCCGCACCCTCCTTCCCATGTCACTGGCATTGGATAATATGTATGGAATGCCCTGATAAATCCTCCAGCATCGAGGGCATGAGGAAGAGCAGCACTAAACTCTCCTCACTTCCCTCCCCAGGGAGGCTATGGAGATGCCACACCCGGAAGTGGAAGTCTCACATGCTCTACACCAAGCTTAGCTCTACTGGTAAGCTCTTTCTTTGGGACCAGGTTCCTTCCCCCATGACAGCTGCCTCTCCCCTGGTGAGCTGTTATAACAGAAATCGCTGCCAGCACTCACCATGCACTGTGGTGCTCAGGGACTCAGGAATGGGGAGAAAACTTATCAGAAAGCTTGGAAACTCTCCAGCACCTGCTAAACAGTGAGGGGGAAGGAGGTGCTACTATGTTAAGCACTTTCATTTTAATGCCATGAAATATTAAGCAACCTGCCTCTAACTGATCGATGATGAATACATTTCCCTCTTCAGGGTGGTTTTAATAATGTAACTGAAATCCCCACTTGCACCTCTAGCAGAAGTTATTTCCCAAGAGAAGACAGGTGACAGTTGTTTCGCAAGTCCAGATGCTGCCTAACATAACCACGTGGCCAAATCCCCAAAGCGCTTCCAGCTCTGCAAGGATTCCCGAAAGATTTCCAGGAAATGTAGCACCGGTCCCTGGAAGGAGTCCTGCAGGGCCTTGCTGAGGACACTGTGCCACTCCCATCAGTGCTGGCATGAGCCCTGGCCCTCAGAGGCGATGCTGGTGGGCAGCCTTCTCCCCAGGAACCCTGGGCCCTGGCCTCTGTGAGCCACCCTGGCTCCTTGCTGCCCAGGGAGTGGGCTCACAGGAACCCCCGTGCTGTGCCCCCTGGAGTCTTAGGCTACTTTAAGACAGAGCATTTATCATATGGAGAAGAAAATGACCCCTGAGGAAAGAATGACAGAACTTACCCACAGAAAAGTATATCTCATCCTAAAAACAGTGCTGAAGGCAGAGTCTGGGCACTGTTTGTGACCCCACTCCCCGACAAGGAAACACAGGCTCAGATAGGCTGAACAATGATCCCGGGTAAGGGCTAGGAAGCAGCAGAGGCAGGATGCAAAGAATCCAGGGTACAGTTCCAAGGCCCACGCAGTCCCAAAATGGTCTAAATCTTAGCTTCTTCACAGAAAATGCCAGAACAAGGTCAGAGAAAGACAGTGAAGGTTAAATATGATCTCAGTCTTCCAAAGTCTTAGATGCTTTCAAATCCAAGCTCCCCTTGTGACCAGGACGTGACTCTTCGGGGAGACTGGTGAGCTGTCAGGGCGCACAACAAGCCCACAGCAAGCCCAGCTTGTATACCCTGGGAATGGGCCCACTCCGAGACCCAGCGTCCTTGTCTGTAATACAGAGTGACAATAGAATCTATGCTGCTTGCTGCTTCACTGTCAGATGAAATAAATTGCTAGATAGAGAGCCTAGGACAAAGTCACATAGATCAAGCAGTGAGTATTGGTCTGAATTATTTGCAAGGAAAAACTGAAAAGCTCTCAGACTTCCATATAAAACAAAGGTGCCCCTATGGTGCTCCAGAGAAATACTGAAGCCTGAAAATCTGACCTTAGCCTCCTCCATTTGGAGCCTCTGCCAGCCGAACAAGTGCCTGTCTGATCTGTCCTGTTACTCCACGGTGAAGCCACCAGGCCTTTCGGGGGTCCCCGACACCTTTCCAGCCCCCCCCCACACTCACACATTCCACACAGCCTGAGCCAGAATGCAGAGGAGCCTTTCCCAGCACCCAGGAAACCCCTGCATTTCATGCTCTGTACCTTGTGTGTGCAGTACTTTCCTCCCAGTAGGGGTCCAAAATAGTGGTTATTGATAGTGCTGCATTGCTGTCACTCTGCAAAGTAAGTTCAAGGGCCACTGATCTGCCCAGGACTATTTGGGGGGTTCTGTGGTCATCGTGAACTCAGTGGATTTCCTCTTTCAGATCTGTTGCCCAGCATAGCTTGAATGTCCAAGTTGAGCTGATACTGTAAGCTGGAGGTGTATACATCAACCATCATGAGTGTAGTCCACCGAGAGGAAAGACAGGAGCCTAACAGCCCACGGAATCCTACACATCCGCTCACATCCAGTCCCTTTGCTCATGGCCACACGGAAAAAGCAGAGGTGGCTGAGGGTCTGCCCTTTGTTTTGCACCAATATAAAAAGCAGAGCTGTGTTAACGGTAACATGAACAATCCAGGAGGTAAGAATCAGCCAGTCTACATCCTCTCTCCATGAGTCTGCCATGGGGCTGAAATATTTCCTCACATGGCTCTTACTTGCAAGATGACAAGGACTGTCAGGACAGAAACCTCTTTTGCTCAGCTTTAGTGTCAACAGACTCTAGCTCAGTGCCTTGGTGACTGAGATTCGATTTGCTGAAGGAGTGATTAAAAGAATGAATAAATAGTTTAATCAACAAACAAACAGATGCTCAAAGTGAAAAGAGACAGTCTTGTAAGTGCTCTTCAGTACTCTCCTTCTGGTGGAGTATTTTTCGGTTATTAACTCTAATATGCACCAACATGTAAAGTTTAGCAAATTGCTTAACAGGAGGCTTGAGATTATCCTGACATTTCCAAAGAGAGATACTTTTTCTTTGTAAACATTACCGGGCTATAAATTTTCATTAGTTAAGTTTGCCTATTCCCTAATGCGAATGTGGCTTATTTTTCTTTTCAAAGGTTAATTGTGTTTTTCAAATGTCTAGACTTTTCCTAACTCACATAGGGTACAATATTTAAACACAGTAACCTCATTCCTTCTATTTTGTTAGCATTTGTTCTAATTTTGTGACTAAAGAGATTTTAACATAAGATTCCAAAAAGCTAATGTGGAAACCTTCAAGCAATATTGATGTAAATCCATTTTGAAATTCTAAAGTTCTCTCCAGAATTGCTATCCTGTTTCTTTTCTAAGACACACAGGTGTGTTTAATTGAAGCTGGCACACATAAGTACACTGTGAGGGCATGGATTCATATAAATCTTTTGATTTGAGAAAATGGACATTTACCGTGCTGAATTTCAAATATATTTTGACTTGAAATTAATGCCTGATATAGAACCCAGGGCTTTAGTCATCTGTGCATACTTAATTAGAAGTGCACTTGGAAATGTAACAAATTCCATGCATCATTAAACACTTTAAATAATTAATAGTTGATTATTCTATCTTTTGAGATAGATTCATTTATAATTCTGCTTCAATGATGAGATTGACCTTTAAGTTAAAATCAACTTGCATTTCTGTTTAGAAAATAGTTCTTTACTTGGAGCTTATAACTACTGATACCATAAGCTTTATGCTTGGTAAACTGTAGAAGACTTGGCCAAATTTCTATGCACATTAACCAAAGAAGTCAATAACCACTGTAATGACACAATGTTAAAAATGTTAAAATTGTTTTATTTTCACGCTCTGGACCCTGATACCTTTGCTCAACCCCTGATTATAAGTCAATAAAAACAAAAGGAGATCCCATAGAGAGTGGCCTTTCTCTGAGAAAGAATGTAGCAACAGATGTCATAAATCCAGGCTAATAAGAGGGCCAAACCCACCTGCCATGCAGAAAAAAAGAAGCCAACCTTCCTGTCATGTTTCCTTTCACTCACAGTTGAACAGAAATTAGCGTCAAAGCTGGACTTTCACTCTGGGATTGGAAGTCACCAAACGGTGGGTGAATACACTTTTCCAGGTTGAAGACAAGACTTCCAACTATATATCTACCCCAAAATGAGCCTTTGATACAATGCCACCCATGCCTTTAGAACCTGCCACATGCATACCATGGAGAAAAGAACGAGAAGGTCAGTAGCTTCTACAAAGAAGCCTAATGTCACAGTGCAGATGTAGCCACATAAGCTTTTACAGAGTCCGAAACATAAATCTCTTTGTCCCCACAGGAGGGCTTTGGACAAAGGTCTACTCAAAGCTGAAAGTAAATTCAGGTTTAGGCTCTTCCAAGTCAACCTTGCTCCTGTGGTTATCAGCGGGGGTGAGATGCTGCACCTGACACTAACCTCTGTGTCTCTGCTGATGAGCTTGCTCCTCCCACATAACTGAACCCAAAAGTATTCTTCCAGGTCATGGCAAGTGTTTCTTCAGGTCATGGAGAATAGAATTCCCTACAACTGATGAAGAACGTTGACCTGAAATTGATATTCTGGTGTTAGGAAAGACTTCCCACAAGTAAAACGTGAAAATAATTTGTTTTCAAAATTATCATATTTCTATGATAATTTCATTCAATCAGCCCTGGAGGTAAATATCATCATTTCCAATTTCCAGTTGAGGACATGGAGGCTTCAAAGTGTTTTAGCTTCTTGATTATATTATCTAGCTAAGAAAATGCCTAGAATCCTACATGTCCAAAGGATTTTGGGTCAACAAAAATTTTAAATGGGGCTTAGGAACTGAGCTAAAATGACTCGTATTTTGTTGCAGATGAAGAGCTAGTGGGCACAAATTTTAAAATGAACTGCAGATCTGAGCCTTCCCTTCCTAGAGAGGAATGCTGGTGTGTCCGGTTCCCTGCAAGAAGCGGCAGTGTGTGTGTGCACACATCCCTAATAATTCTAAAGCAGCCTCCGACAGGCAAGGCATGAAGCAGCAGTCCCATAGTGCAGAGGTTGAGCTGGTTGCATATAAATCCTTTAAGACAGTTAGCAGAAAGGCTAATAGAAATGGAGAGGGCATTCTGGACTTCATTCCTGCCCTGGCCCCCCTGGACCAGCTATGAGAGGCAAAACAGGCTCGGCCCGGTCCTGGAAAAGCATTGAACTCACTGCACTGGATCCCTCTTCAGGGAGGTATTGGCTTTTTATGGATGTAATTATTTTATGAATGATCACAAGGTTTTATGCCTGCAAGTGATGTTTCACAGTGATTTAGGGCCTCACTGCAGTAATATTTTCTCAAATCTTCAATCACCAGAAAGTCAGAGGGAAGGGTGAGAGAAAACCATGACTGAGGAGCTGAGCAGTCCTGATGTCCGCCCGTCGGACTCCCATGTAAAGTGAGCAACAAAACACACGATGTGTGGGCCCCGGCTTCTTGTCACCCCACTACAGCTTTGTCAGGAAGAGGAAACCGGGACAGAGGAAGCTTCCTCCTGGCTGAGACCGGGACAGGGGGTGCTGAGCATCAGGGTATCTCCGTGACGGGGCCCCAAGCCGTCCCCTTCAGTGCACCCTTCCTTTCCTGGGACCCTGCGGAGAAAACCCAGGTGAAACCTTCATCAGAAAGAGCAGTGGTGGGGCTAACAATGGGCGTGGGAGGATTCTCCTGCCCAGACCCAGTCACCTGGACGGAGGTGCTGCTGCCGTACCCGCAGGTGGGTGGCACTCACATCGTCAACAATGTGAGGTTTATCTCCATGTTGAAGGTGCAGCCTCTGGTGTCAAGGGCAACGTACCTGTCCTTGGAACCTCGAAGAGGTAGAAGCAGAAACAGAAATGTCTCAAACTGCAGGGAAGACCACACCAAATGGAAACCACATTTTCACTCAGGAAACCCAAGATTCAGGTCCTTTTGCTGATCCACACATGACTTTTTTTCTAGTTTCCTCCAGTCATCTGCCAATGTTTAGATCACAGAACTGGAATTAGAATCTCCAGCCTTTTGAGCTGGAATGCGGAAAGAAGTCACAATGGTCTCCGTATGAACAGAGCTAGGGTTTAAGAAGAATCCATCACATGAGAGTAGGACAAAGAAATCAACCACAACTGAAGAAAGAAATGCCTTTTCTGAGAATTACTAAGAGGGAAAGCAGTGATTTGGGAACCTATGAAACACTGAATCAAAAACGGAAGGGGAGTGAGCCATCACTGTCACTTAGCCAGTGCCACCAGATGAGGCTGGAGGGAACAAGCCTAGAGTTGGTCTCTAAGCAGCTGGCAGCTGACAGATCATGAGTCCTCTGCTTGGTAAGAAAGGCGAAGCTTTGCTTCCTTCCAGGGTTCGTTCATCCAGATTCTGCCCAGCTGACACTTGAGGACAGTGACGGGAACAGTATACCCAGTGGCCCCATGTGCCTCATTCCCCTAACCTGCTATGACAGGCACTTTGTTGTGCACGGACTGACAGAGTTCTGGACTGTTACAGTTTAGGTCTCGGATGTACCCCCAAATTCCCATTGACTCATCATGGGTGAGTTGGGGGCTGACTGTGCTGTAGGAAGTTGAACTAGTTGGCCGTGGTCACTGGAATGTGACTGGGAAGAGTCAGTTCTTGTCCCCAGCTCCTCCCTTCTCTCGGCCTCCTGGCTACCATGAGGTGAGCAGCTCCCCTCCACCAGGCCCTTCTGCTGTCCTGCCTCTGCTTAGAGCCAGCTGAGCACAGACTGAAAGCTTGAGCCAAAGTCTACCTCTCCTCCTTTAAATAGGAGTGTTCAGTAACAAAAAAGCAACTATGACATAGAGAGAAAGAAAAGCCTAAAAATTCTTAGAATAAGCTTGGCACAATACACAGCAGTGCAGTTTTCTCTTCTGTTTACCAAAGTAGCCAGCAATCCCAAGACGGACCAAAGTTTTGGGAAGTAGATCGCAGCTTTGAAGGGGAAACACGGCAAACTCACACTGCAAAGGCACAGACACAGGAAGGAAGGGAAGAGGAGCCAGTGTTCCCTCAACATCACATATGCTAAAGAAATGGAGCGTGAGATTTCCAAAGGCGATTTACTATAATACCCAACCCGGAGAGAAACCTTGCTTGCCCTCTGGAGGAAAAAGAGTCAAAGTAGGGTCTCTTGATAAAAATCGATGCCTGGTGTGATGCAGAATCAAGAGACAAGAGATTACTAAAGTGTAGATGAACATCAGGAAAAGTAAATACATAGATGCTAACATGCTATAATTAATTCACCTGTGAAAGAATTCCAGGGCGTAAATGACAATGCAGACAGCAGAGTTTAGAGAAGTGAAGTGTGCACTCTTAGGCAGAGCAGAAAAAAGGACAAGTATAGGTACAAATTAGAGGAGACCTAGTGAAAGGTGCCTGATGCCAGACTAGAACTCCCTCGGGATTCTCTGAAGAAGCTAATGACACCAACTGAGATAAGCACCATCCTTACATTAGTTTAAGAACGTATTCTTAAGCTAAGGCGACAGCTAACATATTAATCAGAGTAATTTCCCAAGTACCAAGCAAAATATGATCACAAAACATGGACAGACCAGTGGAAAGAAAAGCAAAGAAAAGTGAAACTTTTAAAACTTCAAAACTTCTAATAAAAAAATCAAGCCCTGCTCCTTCAGACTACATAACTCACTTATAATGAACAGACAGAAATACAAAACAAAATTGATAGATCTCCAAAGATAGACAAGTTCTTTCAACTTTACAAATGATAGATAATCCCTTTTGCAAAATGTGAAAGACAATTAAAAATTAATGTTGGGCATTTTTTTTTTTCTGCAAGCCTGGCATAAGTTTAGTATGAAATCTGCTCAAAGAAATCTGATAGTGTAATATCCTTGAATGTATATGCAAACATAGTGACTATAACGAGCAGACTTATTTTTGCATTTTCTTAAAATAATAGTGTATCAAAGCCACAATATAATAATTCAAAATGATTTCATAGTAGCAGAAAAAAGATATGAATCTCTTTATACTAATAATCAAATAGAAAAATGTATGTGGCTGTTTCATATAATTTTGAAAGGCACGTCATAAAACATTGTATTAAAACTGTAGCATGTTAGCATGAACTTGCTATAATTTTAAAAATGGTGATAAACTCACATTGACGTGGTTCTATAATTTGCCAAGGTGGGTCTAGTTGTCCAGAAAATAAATGGGAATAGAGAATGAAATCAGGTTTCCCTCATGTGGAACAGAACAGATGCAAGAACAGAAGTTCACGATTTCATACAAACCAAAACAAATGACTGCAAAGAAACAAACAGCAAAGGCTGAGTAAAACCCCTAAATCATTTACGTAAGCTGAAAGTTAAAGGCGATCAGAATTAAGCTTAGCAAAGAGTCACACTGCAGTCTGTCACATGAATATTAACGTTTTGGCAGAATGAATTTTTAAAGTACAAGACTGTGTCTCAAAAGTCACCCTCCCATATGAGTTCAAAACGTGGAGAAACTTAAGCACTGTTGTGTGCTCCTGCAACACTTTTGTCTGCCGAGTACAAAAAGAAAGCCTTCAAGAAAGCTCCTGAGAGTGAGGGAGTTAGATGGATACACGTTGCCTGCCCCACCATTGGGTGAGATTTACCAGGAAGAACTTGCCGTGCAATTATATCAGCGTGAGTAATTTGGAGAAAGGTAACGAGGTTTCCGTGAGAGGAAATGCAGTGCATTCATCTTACTCTGGGACCCATCTGAGAACAGGTAAATAAGAGCGATGACACAAACAGTTCTTTCCCTGTGGCAAAATTTCAACTGGAAAGCTGCAAAATGAATTATCATTAAGGTTCGGAGCAATGTTTTATCATGAATGAGGAACTGGAAATTGAAATATGCCCCTGCCCCTAGATTAATCTTCTCTTATATTCTATTTTTCTTCTTGTACTCAAAAATCAATGCATTCCCACCAGGGCAAGTAGTGTGCGAATTACTTAGTCAGGTATTTAATGCTCTTGATGTGTTCACCCTAACTGACTCCTCTCTGCCCCAAATTACCTGATGCACAAAGCCAGCACTGTCGAACTGAAACAGAATGGAAGTCACATAGGCAGTCTCCAATTTTCTAGTAGCCACAGTGAAAAGAAACAAAAGAAATAAACTTAACAATTTTAAATGTAACCATGAGGAGTTAATGACATGTCTTTTATTCTCTATGTCGTCCTTATACTTGTGGCACCCAGGGAGCACATGACATATCAGAGGCAGGTGGTGTGGACCAGCTCCCTGCAGAGCACTGGGAGGAGGAGGTGGACTAGGCGGCCATGCTAGACAGGGGTGGCTGGATCCTAAGTGCCACCCAGCCGCTTCCTTCCCACGCACTCTGTCTATACCCAGGGACCCCAGTGCCTGTGTTCCCTGCCACAGAGCAGCAAGCTTCATCCAAAGCCATCTTTGCAATGATTCCATCTTCATGGTGCTCCATGTGCACCCAGTACAAAGCCAGGATGCCCTGCCCTTCAGGCGGAGAGGGCCTTGCTCCTCTTCCAGGCACCGTGCATTTGTGTTCTGTGGACCAACTCAGCTTCTCACTGGGAGGCAAGTCCACCTTCTTATGACACCGCTGCAGCCTTGAGATTCTCTCCTCACTGCACACCATTTCAGCACGGCATACTCATCTTTTACATGTTTAAGCAATGTCTCTGGGGAGACTGAGATAGGATTTGGTCTCCATGCCCTGCTGCTGGGCTACTTTTCCGATTTATAAGTGCTCTAGAAATGGAATACACTGTGAAATACCTGATTTGGCAGATCTCCCAATAATGAAATGCCAAGCTGACAAAAATATATATTCCGGGAAAAAGAACTCACAGTGAGCAAAAACCTGACACACGCACACTGCCATGCAGAAAGGGAAGAAATCTACCTCATTTATTGGATGATGCTCTCTCAGTCTCATTTTAGAGCAGGTAATGGAAGCAGAAACAGGCATCCTGCTTCTTAAGTACAACAGGCCATGGTTCACCCGCTTAGCTTAGAGAACCAGCCAAACCGACCATCATTAGCCATGAATTAGAAAGGTGCAATTAGACTGCATGAAGGCTAGGTTTGACCTATGGCCAGTCAGCTCCACGGGTTCTGCAGAGCCATTTGGGGGCAGCCAGTGGCTTGGAAGAGGGAAGTGGAGGCAGGGGATGGAGGCGGGGACTGTCCACGGAGAAGGGGAGCAAAGGCAGTGGTAGAAGTAAGCCAGTCATCACAGGAGAAAGGCATCCGCCACAAGAGATGTCTGGAGGGGCCATGGGAACAGCATGGCTTCCCCATAAGCCATGGAGACTCAAGGCTGGCCACAGCACAGGTCTCTCTACAGCACTGTGAGACCAAGGCAGCTGCCCGGGTTATTCAGCTGCCCCGGGTGTGGTGGGCAGAGAAAAAGCCGCTGAAGTCCCACACTCACAACCAGGACTCATGCCATCAACCCGAGTGCTGTCAGATGTAAGGGAGGGAGAGGACCTCTGGAGGCCCTTAAGCAGGGACAGGACTAGGGAGAAGCACAGCCCGAAGGAGCAGTGGGGACTGAACACAGAGCTCTGTGAACCCAGGGGCTCAGATGGTCACCCTGAGTCACAAGGGCCTCGCCCAAGAGGGGAGCACAGCTGAAGGCGGGTTAGTGCATTTGCTCAGGAGGCCTGGAGGTCCACAGGTCACGCAGGATCACACGTGTGCTGGTGAGGTCTGTCTGAACTTGAGGACGTGAGTTCTTACCGATGAGTAATGTCAGCATAAAGCCAGGCGTCGTGAATGACTGTCCCCGCTAGGTCCTGCTCCATTAGCCCATCTCTTCATTTCACAAAGACCGTAGGGTGTATTGGCACAAACTCATGTGATCCGGCTGCTGCACACCCTGTGCACACACTTCTCAGCCTGGCAGCACTCGGCTCGCGTGCACCAGGATGGCCACACCATGTGAGTGCTGCCTTGCTCTACAGTAGTGGCTGTGACACCCACAGGAGACAGAGTTTTGGTTTCATCAGCATTTTATGGGGACATCAGTGGCCCATCATTGACCACAGCAGGAAATCAGTGTTTAGCTATGACACTGAAAAGCGAAAACAAGAACTTTCATCTTCGTTATGATATTTGTGTGCGAGGCATTAAGTCTCTGCCCCGTGACATCCGGCACACTCCTCTCGGCCCAGTCCTCTTCCTGGGACCAGTATCCCACTCAGGCAACCAGTTTTGCTGGCAAGCCAAGGCACCATGCACTAAAAGGGAAAATGTTCGGAACTCTTTGCAGCTTAAGATGAAAATGTGACAGCGCCACCTGAGATGCCTCGGCCTCAGTGAGAAAGAAGTCATGGGACCGCCTTCTCTCAGACATTAGGCAGCCGGCCTGCCAGGATGGCTTTCTCAAGCCAGGCTGGAAGCAAAACACGTTAGTCTAAGGAGCACTAGAAACAGAAATCAAGTTTCTGCCATGCCTGCAGCAAATATAAAGAATAAATCCCACAGATATAAATTTACAGCTCAGAAACCTTGTATTTCTAATTCCACTGAAGTGAAAGCTGGCTAAACAGATTGCATAAATTTAACTCTATTATACTTCTGGCGAAAATGCACAAAGATTTATCAAAAAGAAACCAAGCTGACACAGAATCCGAAGAAAATGTGTCCTCTCATGACTATACAGAAACCTTTTATTTTTTACTGAAGTAAGTTTTACTCTGTCTTATTTTCCAGTTGTAGTTTACATGGCTGTTTTTTGTTACCACCTATTCACAGCACATAATGTTCACACCCCTCGGGGGGCGTTGGCACAGGTGTGCAACACACCCACTCTCCACTTTCCTCCTCCCTCCCTCCTCCTCGTCCTCCCAAATATGACAAACTTTGAATTGCCACTGAAAGTCCATATTCTTAACAGGAAAAAATCAGACCTAGTAGAAGCAAATGAAATATGTTTTACTTAGCAGTGAGCCATCTAAGTGTCCCCAGTACAAAGCAAACATCATTTGGTGCTAAGAAAACCTCGTCATGTAGTGGAATTGGAGACATTGTAGGGCAGAGGGCTCAGAGGTACAGCATGTGCCTGGCCATGCTGGTTCCTCCCTCTGCAGACCACAAAAGTACACCAACGAGTAAGTTACTAACAGGATGAATTATTAAAGAGAAAGTAAGAATAAAGGCGGTTGATTCAAACCACATGATGTTTAGACTTTTTGTAAATCTCTGGTAGTCATACAACAATGTCATAAGGGCAAGGAGATTGAAAAATGGATCAATAAAGTACAAGAGCATTCAGAAATAGACCACACAGGTATGGCCAGTCGGTTTCTGACAAAGGTACAAGCTCAAGTCTGTGGAGAAAACCACCTTTTCAACAAATCACACTGAGAACCGAAATGTGTGTCTATCTCCATGCGCATTTAGCATCTTGTGCAAACTATTTACTAAATAAATACACATACATCTAAAGGTAAAAATCAAAGAAACAGAAATCCTAGAAGAAAACTTAGGGGAACACTTTCGCAACATGAGGTTAGGTAAATACTCTTATATGCAACGCTAAAACCAACCACTCAGAAAACAGTAACAAGGAGGATTTCATTAAAGTTTCTTACTGCTGTTCTGCTAAAAGTATGGTTTAGAAAGTGACATTTTAGCTTGTTTATGAGAAATAATATTTGTAAACTACATATCCACAGAGGATATATATTGTAAATTTCTAAAGACCTTACAAAATTAAACAGAAATAGAATACCACAAACTGATGTCAAAAAGAGAAAAAGATCTGAGCTAACAAGTCAACACAGGGAAAATACAGATTATAAATATTAAAATGTACAAGTGCACAACATCTTTAGCCACAAGGAAATGCCAGTTAAAATAAGGAGTAGATATCTATGTATCTCTATTTAAAGGTTATAGAAATATCAGCATGACCAAATGTTAATCTCAGACAAAAGTAAAAGCAATGCTGGCTGGATGGAAAACGGTTTCACGTTTCTGAAAACATATTTCATATGATGAAGTGAACATTTTAGCATCTGAGCCAAGAATCATGATTCCTGCATATTTACCATACAGAAATAAAAGTTACATCTACAGAAAACCTTGTACAAAATGCTGTGGTCACTGTACTTCTAACAGCTAAATCCAGGACCAATGAAGCATCCTTCCACATGCAAATGGACAAAAAAATGACATGATACATTCATATAATAGAATATTAGCCATCAACAAATTTGCACCCATAACTGGTATATACAATAAAGGACAAAGGCATTCTGTTGAATGAAAGAAGTCTAAAAAGATTACTATACACCATCTTCTGTTTTTGTAAAGGGCAAAGCTATAGGGATATACAACGTTGGCTGCCAGAAGGTAGGGCTGGGAAGGGTGTGGCCAGAGCGTTCCAGGGAGAATTGTCAGACAGTGATACTATTCCACATTGTTACTCATTTTTAACATGCACAAACCAGTACATCAAAACTAAAATGTCAATGTCTTCGCATACAAATGTTTTTAAAAAATCTTTGCCAGCTCATCGCCCACTGAACAAGTGCACCTTATTCAGATATATAAGGTATCTGCCTCTCCATTATCAGATACAGCAGAGAAATACAGTCCATGGAACAAACTAAAGAAGATGAGCTTGAGTCTCTGCCGATGAGGTTAGTATAGCAGCCTAGAAACAGCGGAATACTGCAGAGCCCACCGCTGCTCCTGCTGGGTAGACTGTAGATGATCAAGCTTACAGGATAACACACAGATAAAGCTCCTTCCAAACTCATCTTTCCATATCCTCTACTGGCCACTTAGAACTGAAGGTAGAAATTCCACGGAGACAAGACATCTTGTTACCATGATCCACGCGTATCCACGTGTACAACATCTCACTGGAAATACCTACGATTTGGAAGTGGCCCTTATTTCATTAACAGATGAAAGGACAAATAAAATGTGATATTTACACACAATCCCATTACTCCACCACAAAGGAGGATAAATTTGAAGAGCAGGTAGGAAGATGGATGCATCTTGAGTCCATAATGTTAGTACAATAAATCAGACACACAAGCTTAAATATATGCAAAGAGCAAAATAAAAGATTGGTAATAGAAATAGAAATAGACTTTCTCAGATGGGAAGGGAACCAAGAGGTGGAGATGAGAGAAAGGGGATGAGAAAGGAATTAAGGCGTGTGTAATCTCCATACAAGGAAAGCAAACATGGTGTACTGCACACACAGACAGATAAAATCTACATCCTACACACACACAGACACACACACAGACACACACAGATTCAGAATCATGGGCCCTGAGTTCTAGCAGTAGCAACCTCATAAGAGTGGCAATTTGGGGGACCCACACATGTCTTCTCTCTCTTCCCACCCCCAAGACATAATCTACAAAATGAAATTCCATTCTGTTCTCAGCACAATAGCATGGCTCACACAGCTCATATTACAAATACTCTTATTTTTGGCTTTATTCCCTTCTGAGTTTTATTCTGGCTTTTATTTTATGATTAAAAATGCTGATAGAAATATAATCTACACAGTTTTTAAAAACTTATTTCTTGTTGCAGATACTAACTAAAAGAATCCGCTTCACAAGCTCTGATGAGTCGAAGAAACCAGCAGAGACGGTATTGCTTTATCCTGTCTACAGGAATTGTTTTATTTTCACGTTTCCACTATGATATTTGTTCTTCTCAGCCTTTCTGACCACATACAAATGTCATCTGGGTTAGCCTGAACTAAAATGAACATACACAGAAGCTAGATTCAGAAAAAAATGCAACAAAAGGAGAACATTTGTAAGAGCTTTCTCCACTCTAAATATTTCATCAGCAAAGTGGAAGAAGCACCACAGCTCCTCCCCTCTGCAAAGTGATCGTACTTTCCAGAGAACCATTAAATTTTCTTACACATACAAGCTTACACTGTCCATAAGAAATGCTATGGAATTCCTTGAATCATATTTATCATTTCCTCAGCTACATAAATGCATTTTCCCCTTTTAGAAACAAAAGCCAGTGGCTGTGTTGTTATACCTGTTTATACAGGTACAGGCCCTCACTTTTCCATTTGCCTTCTTTTCATTTTGTAAAGATCTGGATCATTTTTTACTAATTCTAAAACTACTCCAAAAAAGATGCAAGGCAGACTTCCTTTTCCCTCACCTCGTTGGGTATTGAATCAAAGCAAATACCTCCAGCATCTGCCCTGGCCCAGCACCCAACTTATATACAAAGAAGCACTAAAGCAGCCAGTGTTGTTATCCTATTGGGACCCTGTGCAAATGTCACAGTTGTTTCTGTGACATTTCTAGGCTTTTGGGAGACACCTACTATCATAGGCACAGCTGTCTTTGCCAACTTCATACCTTGATACAATCAGAAACCCCCAAAGGAGTGAATTTTTCTCTCAAAACATAGAAGTACATTCTGAGCTGAAAGGAAGAAAGCAGAAGTGTTTAACAAGGATGTGAGCTCCCTTCGGGGGCAGACACGGGGGATTCCTTGAGGGAAACACTGCTTCCTGAGGACTTCAAGCTGAAGGTGCTGCCACAGCCCCTGCAATCTCTCCAGACAGTCTCTCTTCAGCTGGAAGCTGATAGGAAGATGTCTTTTGCTCTAGAAAAGCCCTTATTTAAACCAGAGGTGGCTTCTTCAATCAGCCTCCATACATGAGCCAATGAGGTAAAAGAAGAGCTGTGGATTTCCTAGCCCACTTATATCTTTGTAAGATGCCTTTTCTCCTTTACTGGAATTTCTAATATGGGAATGTATAACTACCAACTTCCTGATCATCTCTCAGTCTTCACCCCATCCATACTCCTTTTCCCTGTTTCTGAAAAAAACACCAAACGCACACAGCATGAAGAAGAGGGGTTTCATGTGGCTCAGGGTTTGGGGATATTCAGTCCATGGTTGTCTGGATAGAAGGAATAAAAGGCACAATGGATGTCTGTGGCAAAATAAACCCTTGACATCCAGAAAGCAGAGAAACTGAAAAGGTGGAGAGACACACCTCCACTTCCTAACAGCACATTTAACTCTGAACTCATCAGTGAATAATTCCATCATGATCCGACTACCTGCAATAACATACACCTCATGATACATGAGACTTGAGGGCCAGTTTAGATCTAACTTATAACATTCCTCCACTGGCCCTTCAGTGATCCAGCCCTCTCTAATAATCATCAAAATCTTAACAGTTTCAGCATTGCTAGAATCCAAACTGTCTTCCAAGACTCAAGGCAAACTTAGCTATAAGGCCCTGTAAATTTTTTTAATGTGATGGAATCCCATTAAGCAATGGTGCAGGGTGAAAAACACAAAGAAAGAATGGAGAAACACAAAGAAACTGGACCAAAGAAAGACTGACAATCAGCAGAGTGTCCTATAGCTCCATATTCAGGATACAAGGCCCACGGTAATGAGATGTGAGGTCCAGAGGGCTTGGACTTGCTCGCTACAGCCCACATACCCTGTCTGTTATACCAAACCCACTCTTGGGCTGAAGCTTTCTTTGAAAGACATTCCATGTCTCTGGCATCTTCGACCTTCTGAGGTTTCCAATGAACCTTTGGCTTCACACATAGCTTTATTTATTGACCTGACAGGCACTGTTGACAAGAGTAGTGGCCCTGCTATAATTTTTCTTGGCCTCCTGTGCCTTCACCTAAAATCTGTTTGGAAGTTTCTGTGACTCCATCACTCTTAAATACTGCATTCCTAAAATTCAGCACCACATAGATGATGGGAAGTTCTGCTTCTAGCTTTAGCAATAGACTGGCCCCTTTGGACCATGGCTGCAGAAATCCCTGAGTGTTTTGGCAACCAAACTCAGAGAAACACTTCCCTAAGCAGCCCTGAGTGAGACAGGTGCCCTGTGGATCTCCTCTCACAGCAAGATTTTCTCTTCTTTTTCCATCATGATCCCTCCCTGCGGCACACTTGATTGAATTAGGCATAAATACAAGAACACATCTCTGCCTGTTCTCGTCCTGTAAATGTCAAATGGAGAAAGAGAAGCTTTAGCTGGTCCTTCTGTGTGACTGGATCTGTGGCAGAGATGAGCCAGTCAGCTTGAAACTGGGACCCAGCTGAGGTGGTCAGTCTTGTGCTACCTGAAGAAGTAGTGAGGAACAGTTGTGACACTGGACTGGGATAAGAAGTATCACCAGTTCTTGTTATGTGTTTCAATAAGGGTTTGAGAGTAGACTTCCCTTTCTAAGCCTCATGTTGTGCCACTCAGTCAGATATGTCCTAGGTCATTTGTGTCACTTGAACATTTGTTTGGACATTCAATAAATTAGGATCATTTGAAAATGGAAAAAGAACCAGGAGAAGGAGGCAGCGAGGACAGAAGAAGGGGAAAAGGAGGTAAAAAGAATTAATATGTGCTATTTACAAGTACCAACTCATAACACGAATGTAATCATTGTGTATCACAAACCTTGCTAATAAAATTAAAAATAAAACAAGAAAAGAGATGACCCAACTAAAAAATTAAGGATTTGAATAAACTCCTAAACAAAGAAAACATGCCAATAGCAAATAAGACATTAAACATTACTCAACATATATGATCATATTAATATATTGCAATAAATACCACATATGTATATAAAATAAAGTTTAAAATTCAAAGAAAAACAAAAAGAAAGCATCTGTCCTCCAGTGCCTATTTGCTTAGAACCACAGTGTGTGAGGGACCCTCCAAACAGAGAGAAACACTAGGAAAACCTTTTGTGTGTGGGAACCTGGAAGTGTAGAGTGGGGAATGGTGACAACCGACACATGAAATTCTGTTTCCTTTAACATCAGAGTTCTCAAAAAATGCATAGAATGTTTTTCAAAAAAATCTGATATTACACATTGCCAATCTCTACTTAATGTATGCCTTTGAAACACTGAAAATAAATGGCAAAATGGGATGAAAATCATAGCAAATTTTATCATCCAGATTTCTGCAATTGACAAAAAACTAGTAAGTAATAACTAAAACTGTCACAAATATCCTAACTATCTCAAGCTTTTATAAATTTAATTAATTTCAGTAACCTAGCTTTCCTTTCTTTAGATGACATATGTACAAATATATTCGAGGTCTAGTTTAGGTAGAGGACTGGAAGGCTACAGATTAATCTAGAAAGAACTGCAGGCCTCCTTCCTGCTATGAGAACTCTGAATTAATTCCTACAACCACCATCCCTGAGGAAGCAGGTGCAAAAACAAAAGGGATCACCCGCTCCCCCAATCAAAGCACTGCTTGGCAGTGAAAACTTTGATTTTATAATCAAACACTTATTTTTATTTCCCGTGTTGGCACCTCGGGGTGAATAAGAAGGGAAAATTTTTCTTTCTTTTGTATTTGCCAGCTCCTCACTCCTTTAGCCTCTCTGATGATCAGCCAAACATGATATAAGACTCAGTAAATATAGTGCTGGCTGGGTGTTCATCCTGAGAAGGAATGAAAGATTCATGAACACCTTAGTTCCTGGAATATTATCTGCAAACTGGACTAGTTACACATGAATCCAGCAATGGAAGCTGAGCATCACGGTGATTGCTAAAAAACAAGACTCCTATTCCCCAAGATGAATTGAATTGCAGTACTATACACTGCAAACATATACTAATGCATTTTGGGGAAGTAAAATGAAAACAATTTTAGTTGAAAAAAGCGTAAGTATCAGAATACAGACCCCTTAGGGAGAGACGCGGAGCCCCTGAATGCATTCCCTTCCAGGACCCTGGAGAGCGCCTATGTCGATTTCATACTGAAGGAAGAGGCTGCCTCGCTATTTTGGCCCAGTAACTCTCCTAATGGATGCCAACAGATGGCATACTTGCAATAACGGCCACAGCTGTGGTGAGGCCAGCACAAAGGAAAAAGAAATCATCGCATTTTGAGTAAGCACTTCTAATTATCTGTTTCTTTTTAATGTGAAAAATGATGTTGCATCTCAGCCTTTGAAATGCTGATCACAAAGCACTTATTTTCATTTTAGGCTTCAAGATGCTCCCTATCCCAGTGCAGAGACCTCCCACGAGGCCTGGCATTATCAGTGTATTAATATCATCACAATGAGCCTGCTTTCCAGAATGCCTGATCTGAATGCACCACATTACAGCCATTTCTTCCTCTAAAGCTGTTACTCTGTGGGTGAAACCAAAATAGAAACTTGAAAGAAGCTGTTGTTTTTCCAGAAAATTTTCTTATCCTTTCCTTTCATTTGATATCACTATCATTCAGCAAAGTAGGGTAGTGGGAAAAAATTAGAAATCATAGATTTTTTAACACAGTTCTACTCAGCTCTATAATGTTTAAAGTATTTTCTAACCTCTTTGAGATGCATTTCAAAGAAAGTAAATCAAAGTATGGCACTGTAGTCAGGTTTTTTTCCAGAGAATATATTTAATTCATAATTCATAATTTACAAGATTTTTTTTATTATGTTCACCCAATAAAAGTCAAATGCAGAAAAGTAAAAAAGATCTGTACCTGAACAAGTACAAGAGATCTAAAGAATTCAGCTAAGGGACTGCACACCATAGCAATGTCCTCCAAGAGTCCAGCTGGAGGCCTAGAGCACAAAACAGTGTCTCATGCAAGTCCGTATCAAGCATCTGAATTGGGAAGGCCCATAAGTCATGGTGGAACCTAGAAGGTCTACACCAGCAGGCTGAGGGATCTGCACTGGAGCCAGGAAATGATGCTGAAGATGGGGAGCCAGAGCTTCCCTGAAGAGAACCACAGCCATCCTCAGTGACAGCAAAGACCCAAGCTTGTCCAAAAAGGAGAACAGCTAAATTTGCATCAGGAAAACCACATGACAAGCTTTTCCAGAAGCATCAACAGCACACCATCTCCCCTCTAGTTCTCCTTTCATGCTCTTGGTAACAGTCCTCAGGTGGCCTCCCACACCCAGAACAATGCTGATTCAGTTCATTTGACTGTTACAAGTTGACCCTCAGTTAATCCACCCAAGTGGTATCAGCTTTCCTACAAATTTAGTTTGAGGATTTAAGTTCAACAATGATGACTTGCCAAAATTCTAATACTGAGAGAAGAAGTGAGGACTTAATAAATATCTTTCAAATCAAGAATCAGCTGCAGAATCTCACCCCTGTGGCTTAGGTACTCTTGGTTTCTGCTCCCAGCTGGATGGATGATCTACAGCAGATTCTAATTGAGGCCTGGCCCTCAGGCCCCTGCCCATGCCACTCACTTTTAGGGTTGATTTTCTCCCGCTCAACTGTATTTTGATATCATTCCCAAAGACTACGAGCTTCACCCTGTGTCTGCTGATCTGACTCTGTGGCTGCACAACTCACACAATGCCAACAATAAATACATGCAACATGCACTGTATATAGAATACCCAGCAATACATCACAATCATACACACCCTGCACACTACAGTCAGCACACAGGACATGCAAACATACAATACACAGCATGGCTGCAAGTGACACACTTATGCATACACTACACTACAATACAATACATGCCTGCAACATGTGACACAAAACACACGCTATACCCAGTGCAAAGGTATCATATCCACACACACATGCCACACACAACACACACAAGCAACACATGCCTCACCTGTGAGAGAGTTTACAGCTGAGTTTGGGGCAGTCCTCCGCTAAAGGGACCCGCTGTTCCCAGGAGTTCACATGCCACGAGCAAGACCCAGAATACAATGACCATGAGACAGGATCTGAGGATCTGTGTTCTCCCAGCTGCACTGGCCCCTGCACTGTGCATGCAGATCAGTGTGGACACTGCTCAGATGACTTAACCCCACCTCTGCATTCCAGAGCTCCTGCTCCCTCCAGGTCTGGAGCTCAGCCTGGAAGCCAGGGCAGCCTGCAGTCCTGTGAGGGTCCAATGCTGTCCTCAACCTGGAGCTGGCCCCTGTGGCCTGGTCTTAGCTGGGAGCCCCGATGTTTGAGACTCAGGGTAGAAATCATTTAGTCATCGTTAGACTTGCATATGACTAACACTACGATTCCCACTTTGCTCAATAGCAAGGCTTTACTAACTCCTTTGTTTATTATAACTCTGTATATTTCAGACATGGCCTCCTCTTCCTTGAACTCAGTACCCATAAAAAGCATTCATTCAATAACTATATTCTTATATTTTTCTAAAGTTGATTTGCGCAAGGGCTATAGACAAGTATATAACCCTTAAGTAAAATAATACTTCATGCCTGAGCCAAAAAGTGCTCTTTCACACCTGGGGATTATTGAAAACGTGGATTTGTAAGGTCACTATAGAGGCCTTGCTCGACACTTCTGTAGCATGCATTGTGACAAGAACAAGCTTTTTCTAGGACTTTTGGTATGAGAGCATAATAATTTGGGCCAAGAAGAAATTGTAGGGGGAATGGAGACTGGAGGACAGGGGATCTAGAGAAAAACAAGCTTCCCAGGCCTGCTACCTGCCTTGGGGCTGAGAGGCCACTGAACAAGTCCTCCAGCCCCATCCAGTTGAGTCACAGGAGAAGCACTGCAGGACTGCAAGGAACATGTCCAGCCTCTCTCTCTGTGCCCCTCTCCCCCTCTCTCCATCTCTCCATCTCTCCCTCTCACTTTCTCTCACTCTCTCTGTCTCCTTGGGGGAGTTTTTCAAAAATGATCCTCAGTCTAGATGAGAAAAGAGGATATGGGAATTGAACAAGGCAGTAAGGTCATGTTGTGGTAGAATTTCTTGTTCTGGTTGATGCTTCAGTTACAAGAAAAAATGACCTCTCTTGGGCAGGCATCTCACACAAAGATGGCAATTTTTTTCTCACCTGGGAGCATCTAATTGGATCAGATGATTTCAAGCATGAACCTGAAGATTTTTTTTAATCTACAGCAAAAACCACAAAGAAGATGAAACAGACTTCACCTTTGAAGAAATATAAATGAGATGTGAGAGATTCCTGGTGTTCTGGAAAAAGCCAGGAAGGAGAGTCGCAATTAAGGTGTTGCTGGGGACCTCACACTGCTCCACAGCAGCAGCCATTGCAGGGAGGCAGTGCAATCTCACAAGATACACGGAGCACGAGGAGAGGAGCTTGTTTGTACAGACAGTGTGGGGCCCAGGAAGAGGGAGGGATATATTTTATTCACAAGTTGCAGTCCTGCAGAAAGGAAGCAAATTGGTTTCCCATGCAAGCAACACTAAAGCACGAGAAAATCCCAGGGAGAGGGAGCAACTGTAGCCAGGGTTGATCTCGCAGTGACCCAAGGCCTGGCAGGATGCCTGAGTGGCCAGGTGGCTCTCAGAGGGACGGTTTGATTGAAACCCCATCAGCCAGCCTAATGTGAAACACCAAGGGCCTTTACCAGCTCTGTTCATTACTCCATCCCCAGACCAGAATTGGGTCATTTCTATATCAAGACAGCCTGAAGGATGAGAAACAGAAAAACTTTCCTCTTTGCATTCCCTACAAATCTCTTCCATGTAACCAGGAGGTTCATTTTTAAAAGCCCCATCCCCCAGCTTAATGGGGCACAGGAAGTGCTTGACTCTCCCTTGCCCATTATGTGGATGCCATAGAAACCAGTCTTTATCCCCATCCTCCTGCTCCCTGCCACCTTTTTCTCAGGATGCCAGCTCCATCCACCAAGAGTGCCCTGAAATGCTGCAGCCCTCTGGGGGAAAAGCCATCAAAGCCCAGATGCTCCTGCGGAAAGAACCACAGGGGTCCATTTCTTTAGCCTGGCAGCCAGATGGACCAGCATATTCACTGGAGGGAAAGCTGGACCCAGCCCATTAGAAGAGAGCAGAGTGAGAAGTCACTGGAGTGCCTTGAAAGAAACCAGGAGCCTAAATAAATCTGAAAACTGAAGGGTATGGTGAATCGATACAGCCGAGCTGTGCATGGAGTTATTCAGTCAGCGGAAACCCCTTGCACATTCCAAGTTTCTTTTCTTTAGGATCAAATAGTTCTTGCATCTGAAATGTGGAAGAAAGAAAGGTCAGATTTTCCATTTTCACAGAGGGAGGCACATTTTTGGAGTGATCAATGTTTGGGATTATGTGTTTTCCCCCATTTATTCAAAAAAACTTTAAAACTGCTGGGGAGATTGGGGTGCTTTAACCATGGTCCAGAGCTCATAAAGGTAATGGCGGAGTCTCCTGGGATGCCTGAGTCTTTTCTGTAATGGGACAAACATTAAGACCTATGCACATTTTTTATTTACCATGACTTCCTCTTCTAAGTGAAAGGTGGTGAGAACCTTGGTAGAGGGAGTGTCTTTCTTTTGATAAAGACACAGATTTTCCAGGCCAGGATGCTCTCCCTGAGCAGCTTTCTGAATAACAGAGACCACTTTCTGGGATGCTCTTGTACTAAAGTATTTCACCCCCTGACACCTCAGCACCAGGCTGTTATTAGAATCCCAGTAACTGAAACCAGGACCAAAATAGGTCTCTGCTAAAGAGAGACAGGGCCAGGGAACTCACTGGGTGGACTCTCGGGGCAGAAATCGCGGCAGCAATGGACACAAGAAACTCGTAACGAGAAGCTCAGATAGTGATGGCCTGAGTGAGGCCGTCCAGAGCTTAGCAGGCTGTGAATCTTGTTTGTGCCTCAATTTCCTCTTCTGTAAAAATAATTTAAGCTGCACTGTTCTGAGGAATAGGCTTCAGAGACTGGGAGGAGAAGCGAGCTCTCAGTCCTCCCTAAGTCTTGTGGTCCACCTCCCTCATCCTCATCCACAACCAAAGTGGTAGAGCCATTGCAGTTAAGAAGATTTTTTATATGAATATAAAAATCCAGAAAGGTTGGGTAACTTGGGATCCTGAATTATCAAAGGAATCAACAATGAGCCAAGAGAAACAAGGTGATGTAGAATTTCCCCAGCAGCCTAGCTACAATTTTGGAACAGTAATTTTTCTTCCGCATGAAACACGGCTACTCTAAGAACTTGGATGTCTGCGGCACCACTTACCCTTTGTTCAAATGCCTTCCTGTCTCATAGAATTATTGAAAGACATTAACAGGGCCAGGGATTTAGCTCAGCAGCATAAGCGCCTGCCTGGCAAGTGTGAGGTCATGAGTTCAATCCCCAATACCAAAAAAAATAAAGTAAAAAAGAAAGATATTAACGATCTAAAAAATGGAAATGTCTCTGAAAATTATAAAACACTAAGCAAATAATTGTTTTAATTTTTATCTTAAAGAGGGTAAAATTAAACACAACAAAACAGAACAAAATAAGACATAAGAAAGCAATGTAACAGATATAAATTTCAAAGCTGGACAACCTGAGATCTTCACTATCTGTCATATTATCTCTTGTTCTCTTCACATACAGGGAATTCATACAAAACAACATAGTATAAAACTGATCCCAACAGAATGAGGAAGATGTTTTAGGTCTTCAAAACCAGACAATAGGGAAGTCACTAATGGCTGTCATAGAGTCTCTCGTTCTCTTCAAAGTAGCTGTCCATACTTTCATGTATATTGAAGTTCAACAAAATGAAACAGGCTAAAATAACACCATTAATTAGAACAAAGCAAAACAGGGATAAAAGTATTTGCCTTCAAAGAGATGGTAGAAGGAAATCCCTCTATTTGTTGCATTGCCTATGATCAACCTCTCAGGAATGTCCAGATCACTGGCTCCCACTTGCTAATGGGGGTGAGGGATGTGTTGTTTGAACAGGCTCACAGGTGGGAGTGGGGTGCATGGTTTCCAGGTCCCAGCATGGCATGAGTCCCAGTAAACACTGGTGGCTCCCATCCTGGGCCGCCCACAGCCTGCCACGCTCACAGCTGCTCAACAGGTGGGGAGGGGTTGCTTCAAGCTGTTTTTTTCTAATGAATTGACCATTTCACTGCCCACAGTCTCAAATGGCCAACAGACCGTAGAAAGACATCTCCTTAGGCTCCTGCCTGAAACCAACAGCGTCAGGAAGCTGCCGGCCTTGATTCAGGGCCAGGTAAGGAAGTAATATAGTAGCTAATATCAACAACTTCCTAAGACGCTAAGTGTCTTCCTAAAACTTTTCTGAACTCATTCCCTTATTAATAAATTTGATATTCATAACACTACCACAAAAAATGTTATTCTCCCCTTCACAGATGGGATGTAGTCAGCCCACAGCCACTAAAGTCTGAAGGGACCAGCAGGCTCTCGGTGTAGGCAGCCCTCCCCCACAATAAAATCTCACCACCACACTAAACCACATGCAAGGGATCCACAGATGGACTGATTCAAACAAAACTAACATCGTGGTCAGACCCTACTAAGGGGAGTGGGTTCTCAACAGTGACTGTGAACGGCTACTGGTCCTACAGGAGCCCCACATGCATGGCAGATGAGCAGCACGTGATTGCACAGTCAGCTGATGGAAGGGAAAGAACATGAGAGTGGTGGAACTCAGTCAGTCCTTCACCATGGATGGAAAATACACAGCGAGACATTGTGGGTGTGAGCTGAACACGGATAGGACTTCTTTCATTCATCACCAATAACAACTATTTATACAGCATTTACATGGCATTCATTACTACAAGCAACGTGGAAATGATTCAAACTATATAGGAGGATCATGCACTTACAAATACAGGATTATTTTATACAAGGGACTTAGAAATCTACAGATTTTGGTACCTGCCAAGAATTTTGAAGGGAATAAAAAAGAAGTGTCTTAGAAATTATGAATACAGAAAATGTGCTACACACAGATGCCTATAAAAAGTGCATGGTTTTTCAAGAAATTCATGTTATAAACTTTCACTACTACTGTTGTGTACAATTTTTACTATCATACAGATAAGTTTAGGCAAATACACTGTATCACCTTAGAAATTATGCAATTAATGGGAAACTGACTTATGCTTGCAATGTGTCTTCCTTTGGTTTACAATCAGTTTTAAAGCTGCATGTGTATAAAATTCCTGCATAAAGCTGTATTTCTTATTCATGAGTTTATGGCTATAAAAACACCAGCTATTTTTTATAGCTGGCTGTTTTTATTAGTGTATCTCAGGTTTCTTTATGCAGAAATGTGCTGATTAGAAGTGATTATTGACTGTAACTACACAATTAAATTGCATGGTTAAAAAATCTTGAAACCAATCCCTCATGATTACCAATGGATGATTACAGATTAAAAAACAATTCACCCATCAAACCACTCATTGCAGCAAAAAGGAAGCAAGTGTGAGATAAAGTTAGTCTGGAGAAACATTCAGAACCAAGTTATTGTCTAAAGGTCACTAAGTAACAGACAAGATTGCGGTCAGTAAGATTAACTAGAGGTATGCTATCCCTGTGGACACTGTTCACCTACATAACTACCTTCCTAAATGGAGTTTTGTTATCCAAAAACTTCTCAATGTAAGTGTGTAAAACAAGGATTCAAACTCTAGTACAATTTTAATATAGCTTTTATAGAAATATTCAGAAATGAGCAAGTGGCTTACTATGTATTAGTGAACTAACCTTTTTCCCAGTGCTCTAATGTGTATATGTGTCAAGTGAGAATAGCCCGGAATTTATCAAACATCCAGGTAATGTTTTCAAGTAAATTGATTTACCTTCTCAATAAAAAAGGTCAGTATCCTTGGATTCTAACAACATCTGAAAATGCCCATCTAATTAGGCCATAAAATCTATGATAAGAATTCATTTTATCTACCTGTCATTTGAGTCTTGATTGCTGAACTTTCTAATGAATGAAGAACAATGGATGAAATTACTGACAACCAAAATAAACATAACCCCAAATGCTGAATCCGTGACTTAGAAACAGTAGACCATAACAGCCAGGATTCATGCACCAATAAAACTCAGCTGCCTTCTTTATTGTGTCCTTTGGGATCTAAACCTACAGGAATGTGCTCATCTTAGGGTTCTGATGTTAGGACTTGAAACGGAAGAGTCCAGCTTTGTATTTCCAGCCCCAGGTGTACTGGGTCTTACTTTAAGTTTGCACTGGCTGCACAGCACGGCCGATGGGTGTTCCATCAGGACTTCCCAGCTGATGTGGGCTTCAGCACACCAGATCAAACCTGCCCAGGGGAGACAGGTGTGTCCTTGGGGTGGAGGCCACACTGGCTACTGCTGATGGCTTCCACTGTGAGGGAGTGAATTCGGAAACAGTTTTCCTGACACAGAGAAAAGGAAACTGAGGCTGAGTGCCATGAACCTCCTCATTGTCCTACAGCAGTATGTGCTTGTGCTTGTGATCCACAGAGACGACAGTGGGATGCGGGAAGTGCTGGCTGTTCTCAGCTCTCTGCGTTTGGGGTCCCATGTAATGTAGTGCTCTGGCTCCACGGCCAGGGCAGACTCTGCCCACCCACCCCCAAGCAGTGACTCTGAGATTTTCAGAGTGTCTTTGTGCTACACCTTCACCAACTACAAAGAGTTAAGTTAGAGTAAAAAGTTTCACAGCATTGTCCAAAGGATTAAATGAGTTAGCAATTAAATCCAGTCGCTCCTGACAAGTCAGACAAGCTAGGTGAGATGACCATAATGTCAAATAAATGGCATGCATGTCTTAAAAGAGACTGTAAAAAAATCTTTAGGAATGAGCAAAAGTATGGTCATTTATCAGATGAGAATAGCTTAAAGAGGGAGCTAAGCGTGAGCTGAACCTCGAAAAGGGGCCCAATGTTCACAGAGTCAACTCCAGGCCACATTGTGCAGGAGGGATCCAACTTGGGGCACCAGGTACAAGACAGGTGTAGTTTGCTGCATGTACTGAGCTGTGGGGTTAGTGATTCCAGCAATAGTAACTAAAATGGTCATGGGTTTAGCAGGTCTTTCTAGCTTTTTAATATATTTTATTAATTCTCAAAATGCCCAATGGCATATGCACTGTTCTTATCTCTGTTTTACCCATGAGAAACTTGGGCACAGAGAGATTTAATGAACTGCCAGAGGTTCTAGTTAACATTTGGCAGAGCCAGGATAAAATCAAGGTGGCAGTCTGTCCAATTGTGGTGCCCCTCAGGGGCACCACAATTACTTCTGAGCCAGCAAATGTCTTCAGAATCTGAATCATCTTTTTTGTCTCTCCAGGCTATTTTATGGAAGAGAGACTCAAAGAGGGTTACCAAAGGATCTCGTTGAAAATTTGTCTGCATGATTTACCAGTTTGCATCTGTTTTAGATTCTCGAAGACACTGTGAACCTTTCGCGAGTTCCCTTAGTTCCCTCACTTAAACCAGTCCTGCAAAAAGCATGTTTCTTAGGTTCTCTGGGGTGTTACCTCTGAGGATAGATCACTCCATTCAAAGTGACTACTTAAAAGCTGCTGAAAGAGCTTAACTGAGCTACAATGAGCTCATGTAGTCCACTAGCTTCCTCTCATCAAGGTTCAGACCTGCTGGAAAGACCACCTGCTTATAGTGCTGAGTGACCCACTTCTGAAATTTTCTGATTGAGTCTTAATGTTACTTACATTGATCTCTGCACATGCACACATATGCTACCATAAACTGAAAGATAAATCTGCAGACTTGATTAGGTGTGGTTATGTAGCTTACAAGGAATCCTGCACAGGAGGTGCTAAACATTTCATTTAACATCTCATTAGGAGACACCCACAGGAACAGGAGATCTGATGTAACAACAAAATTCACATGATTACATCGTTATTTGATGACAACTGTTTGAATTATTTCTTACACTAGGATTTATAAGTGGTCATGATCAAGTTCAATAATTCCTTTGTAAGTAGATAAAGAGCTTTTTCTCAAGAAATAGAGATTTGTGGCTAACTTACGAAGTCATTTTCATACTCATTTCTTTCTTTTAAAGTTTCAATTTTCAAAAAAAAAGGAGAAATAGTCACCTTTATCTAGTAATGTCACGCACATCTTGGTTTGTGAACACACGTCTTAGGAATACAGTTTTAGAGTTTCGGGCAGCACGCTGGTACCCATGGAGACAGATTTTCAGTTATGTCTCCACCCGGCACAGCCTTCCTTTGGGAATCCTCACTTCCCAGGCTGCTTCAGGCTGGCCTCCAGGTTCTTTCATCAGGACCCTGTATGATTTTGGAAGTTTCCTTGCTTTCCAACACAAAATGTTTCTTCTTTAAATTAAAATTCAATAAAAGTGGCTTTCCTTTGCAGCGGTAAGGAGCAGGCATTCCTCCTACATAGTTAAAGTTAAAATCATCTGGCTTCTGCTGCCACTACAATTCCTTAACGCTATGTCAAAACAGACACTGGAAGATTGCAAAAGTAACAGCACAGAAAACAGGCTGACCCTTGGGTCTCAGGTTGCCAACAGTGACGTGGAGACAGTTTCCCAGGTCTCCTGGGTGTCCTTCCTGAACTTACAGAAAAAGAAGTTTCTAAACCAAAAACTGCAAGGCACAAAAACAAATCAACAAACAACCTGTTCACTCCAGGCAAAAGCACAGGAAGGGACACCCCAGTAGAGAATGGTACACAGCAACCCGGAGACTACAGGAGGAAACTGCTGCCCTGCCCCATCCCCATCCTACTGTAAGGTAGGGCCAAGGCCTGACTTCCCCATGGAGGCTGCAGTAAAAGACCCAGAGCCCATTCCCTGGGAGGCACATAGGGGCCATTAGGGAGCCAAAGCTTCCAGCCCCACGTGCTGGCACAGACTCTCTACTGAGATGGTGAATGTCCACCATCACCCCCAACAGGGTGTGAGTGGGGCCACCAGAAAAGTGCAGTTCCTATTCAGGAACTTGAGCAGCAGTGAAAGCTCTCGGGAACCTGGACTTCGGTCCCTATGGAAGGAATGAAGGACCATCCCATCTGCTGAAGTGCAGAAGACAGCTATCTAAAACAGAGGGTTAAGTAAGATTAAGAGTCTCTCTGTTTAACCTGAAATTGTGTAAGTTTTGGTCCAAAATTAACTCTAATCTGAGGCACAATGATGCATTCCTGTAATTGCAGCACTCTGAGAGGTTGAAGCAGGGGGATCATTAATTTGACCTCAGCCTGGGCAATTTGGCAAGACCCTGTCTCAAAATTAAAATGGTTAGTGATATAGCTCATTGCCCTTGGATTCAGTCCTTCAGGGAAGGGGATTGCTTATTGTGCCAAGAAATAGAAGATCTCAAGTCAGATGAAAAATAACCAATACATACTAACACCAATACAACAGATACTAGAAGTATCTGGCCAAGCTTTATACAGAAGCATCGCAAATATGTTCAACAAAAATCACAAGCACCCTCAAAGTTTAAAAATATAAAATCTCATAAAAATAGAATATATAAAAATGAAAATTTTAGAAGTAAGGGAAATAATTTTTTAGTACTCCAATAGATGGATTCTACACAAGAATGCAGTAGATAGAGACAAAAATCCGTATAGAATGGAACAGAATGGAATGGAATGGAATAGAATAAGAATGGTTGCTCACTCTGAAAACAAAGGGAATATATAGTACAGGAATATAAACATGAAGAAAGCCTAAAGACTTCTGGGACTCTAGGATACCATATAGGATGAACTGGGCTGATGTAAGATATTACAAAAATATTTAACATTTGTGTTATAATAGTTCCAGAAGGAGACAAAAAAGGATGATGGTTAAAAAGTATTCAAAGATCTGATGGCTGAAAACTTTCAAATTTGGCATGAGCCATAAATCTACAGTGTCACAAAATCTGTAAATCCCAGAGAATATGAACCCAAAAGGACTATCAAGATAGATAATAATTAAAATATTTAAAACTAAAAACAAGAAAATCTTTAACGAGGTAAGGAACTATACAGTGTCTATAAGTGGAAGTGATTTAAGTGGTCATGGATTTCCTATACAAAACCATGGGGCTCAGAGGTCCACAATATTTTGAAGTTCTGTAAGAAAAGAATTTATAACCAGTCAAATATGTCATTCAGGGATGCAAGGTAAAAAAGACATTCTCAGATGAAGAAAAAAGCAAAACAAAATAAATGAAAAACACGCAAAAACTGGTCACCAGCAGAGGTTACTAAAAAAGTAGCCAAAATAAGACACTTAAACAGAAAAGGTATGAAAATAGGAGGAATCTTTGAAAATCAGGAAAGAAGAACTGACAAAGAAGCAAAGCTATCAATAATTACAGTCAGCTTTCCTTGAGAAAGAATAAAAGGTGCAAATGGAGGGAAGACTTCTACACAGCATTCAAGCTGATTAAAATTATATTTTAGAGTGCGATCAATTATGCACAAATAATTTTTACATATAGCAAGCAATGACTAAAAATACTGTAAGAGACATAGACTTTCTAATTAAGTAGAAAAGTAAAAGTCTGATGATCAATAACTTATGGAAAGAAAAAGACTGGATTCAATTCCAGCTGAGAGAGACAGAGAGAGAGAGAGAGAGAGAGAGAGAGAGAGAGACAGAGACAGAGAGACAGAGAGAGAGAGAGAGAGACAGAGAGACAGAGAGACAGAGACAGAGAGACAGAGAGACAGAAAGACAGAGACAGAGAGGAAACAGAGAACAAAGAAAATAGAAAATAAAAGATAAAATGGAAAGTTTAAACTGTAACATATCAATAATTACATTAAAGATAAGTGGTCAAATACACAAGCTAAAGGAAAGATTAGCAGAATAGGTTACAAAATGTGGCCCAACTGCATGCTTCCTATAAGAAGCTGACTTCAAATATAGCAATTGTGCAAGCTGAAAGCATGGAGAGAGAGACGTATCAGGTAGATTATTACGCAAAGAAAAATGAGAGCTAACCATACACAGTAAGGTAAAGTAGACTGCAGAGAAGAAATTTACCAGATACAATGGGGAGATAATGTAAAGAAAATAAGCCTGGTAGCCAAAGAAAACATAACAATCTGAAAAGCTTATGAGCCAATCAAGAGCTTCAAAATAAACAAGGCACAACTGAGAGAATTGAAGGGAGTGCACAAATACCAACTATAAAAGGAACTTCACTTTCTCCTTTTGACAGCACAGCTAGAAAGAAAACAAGCACACTGAAGAACTCAAAAACAACATAAAGCAATAGAACCTAAACAATTCAATGAATAAAGACATGTGCTAGAATCTCTTTTAAAAATATTTCAGCAAAAGAAAATGTATATTTAATGAAAAAGTTATCAATTATATCTACCTGTGAATATAAACTTTATTATAATTTCTATGGTCCTGTACACTTGAAATGTTTTCTAATATAAGTCAAAAGATAGGCAATGTATGGAACTCCCTGTTTCTTATTAGGATAACATTCTTTGATTGGAAAATCTTTTTTGCATATGTGGGTACTGGAGATTGAGCCCAGAGTCCTTCCCACTGACCCCGGGACTCAGTGTTTACAGTTCCTTAACCACTGAGTACATTGTTAGCCCTTTTTATTCTTTATTTTGAGACAGTGTCTTACGTAGGTTAACTTGTGAACTTCTAGCCTCAGCTTCTAGAATAATTTATTATAATTAATTATAATTAGAGTGCAGGGATTACAAGCATTTACCACCATGCTCTTCTTGGTAGATATTATTACAATATCTTAATAAAATAGAGATAATTTTCCTGTGAGTTTTCAAAATAAAGAACCACAGACTCTCACTGGTGTATTTTGCCTTCTTTTTTCTTTCAAATAGTGAACATTCACTAAGTGTCTATTTGGAAAAGATGAGAAGACATTTTTCCTACATGATTTCGCAGTCTAGTTGGAGAGGAAGAGGTCTGAGTCAGCACTTGTGATCCTTGTAACAGGAGTACGGAAGAGCATGTAGATGAGCATCCTTTAGGGGCAGACATTGGTGTGCTGGCTTCTGTACACTACATCGGAACTGAGTGCCCATGGATGAGGAGGGAGGTGCTCACCATGTATGGAAGAGAAGGAATAACCTTTGAAGAGGCAGATTAGCCTCTTGTAAAAATGCAATGCCGAGAATGAGCAAAATCCATCAAGTTTAAGCAATACTGCTGTTCCTGCAAGAAACGGTAGAGTGGCCGGGAAGAGTTCATGCTATCAACCAGACAATAACGCATCACATAGCACAGGGGAACATGCATATCCTCTTGTGACCAACTCCTCAGATCAACAGTCATCTCCTTGCTTTCCCAGGAGGAGGAGGACAGTCACCTGATGGTTGCACAGAGACAGTGACAGTAGTTAGTAACTCGCGAGTCACACACAGCAAGGCAGCTGGAGTTTTAGACCACACAGCAGTTCATCATTTCCTGTGGATCAGGATCATGAGACATGGGATCATCTCTAGCCCAGGGCTGCACTGAAATGGGAACCATGGGAAATCCCAATTTATTTATTGCTTTATCAGACAAGGTCAATCCTCAAAGAGGTAGTACATTATTGTGGGTATTTCCTGCCCTGTTTTATAATGTTTTAAAACTAAAGTCTACTGGATGGCAAATGATAAGCAGTGCAATCAGGCACCTGAAATGCTGTTGTCAGTTAGTTCAGAAAGCAACATAATGACTTTATTCTAGAAGCAATAAGAAACCACAGAGAATTAGTAAAAGCCATCAAAAACAAATTATAGAACGTGACTCTGGAGGGATGGAAAAGTTGTAGAGACAGCTGAGATGACCACAGCTGTTTGAGTGCTTAATTATTAGAGACAGAATGAGGATGAACACAGTGCACATAGAGCGACGGCAACGTGTCTCGAAGGCATTTTGAAAGCAGAACTGACGCGACTCCGAGACAGGACACAGAATTCACTTTTGTGGGAGGCTTCATTGGCTTAGACCAGGGTGTGGAGTGCAGGCTTTCCTCCGGGAAATACTGAGAACGTAGGACAGAGAGGCACCTGCTCAAGGAAGCTCTGTGAGGAAAGCAATGCGAAGAAATGTTGTCCTGAGTACAGATGTTTGATTGGAATATGAAATATAAGAAAAATCAGCTTCTGTTGAATAAACAGTGGATGGCAACAAAGCAGATGCAACCTGTGCTGTTTGCTACAGCAATGTGCATGCAGTCACCAAAAGGAACCGACAGGAGCTGTGAAATCCCTTTTGGAAGGAGTGTGGCTCTGTCTGGCAGCTTGGATGCTGCTGTGTGGTGCTGATAAACAACCCTTCAAATTTCAGTGACTTCAGGAAGCAGAACTCAGCTTTCCGGTTCTTGCGGTGGCCGCCCAGAGCAGGGATGCTGCTCTGCTCCTTTATCTGAGGGTTTAGACTGAAACAGCTCACCCTGTGCAGCCATTCCAGCACCACAGAGAGAGCAAACAGCCCACATCCTCATGCTTCTGCTTCAGTGGACACTGCCCCTCCTGCACACATGTCCTCAGTCCAGGGGCCATGTCTCACCCAAGAGGATCAGCACTGCACAGCTGTTCCCCAAATTCAAACCAATTCAACTCTCACCTAAGTCTCTTGTAAGTGCTTTTGATAAATTTTATAACAGACAATGTGACTTTGCCACAGAAAAAGACTCACTCCATTTAATGGACTTGAAAGTAGATTGGACAGTGATTTGCCAAATTTATAATGCAAGTTGGCACTGCTACCAGTGCCTACCTAGGATATAGGACTTCTGGGGTTTTCTTTCCTAATCCCTGATCGTACACCTAGGAGGATGGTGAAATAGAGCCAAAGCAACATGACTTGTTCTTGGTCCTTCTCAAAAACATTAATAGACTTTTGCCTAAAGAGAGTACCACACCTTCTCTATATGATTCCTTTAGATATATTTATTGGTTTTGCATTTAATGTCTTTTTCACAAGAGAAGCAATGGTTCCAAAATTGCAAGAAAATGATCTACACTCCAATAGAAGATGAATAATTACTATGAGGGGGACTATTAAAATTAGAAAACAGAAACAATAAAGAAACACATGGAAAATGTCCAAGAACATTTGTAATAAAAGCAGAGAAATTTAAGCAACAATGAAATTCAATTTTACACCTATTAAATTAACATAAATCTAAATAGATAACAGGATTTAATCCAAACTGAGAGACACACAAAACCACACTAATTCCTTCTCAATAATATTGGTAATTGGCACAATTGTGGAGAACACAATGGTAGTACATTTAAAGAGCAAAAAGAAGTATATTAATCTTTGACATATTAATCCTTCTCCTGGGCATTTGGTCCCTTGAATCCTGCTGCAGATCTCTCCCCACAACTCCTATCATGCTGCCAACACTCACAGTAATTTAAATCTAGTTCCCCTAACCCACACCCTTCACTTTCTCAAGCAGAACTCTTCAGAACAAAGCCTGGCAGTGGGCAGGGGTCTCCAGAAACCCACCCAGAAACCTCTCCTCTCCAACAACCCCAACTTTAAATGCAGCTGATGGACATGAATTGATGCCCAGGGTCCCATGAACTCTCAGTAAATACATCTCAAATGATTTAAAGACCTCCATGTGCACAAATTATCTTCCTTATAAAACAGTAACACTCAAGGATGTTACCCACTGTATAATTGTCCATACTACTGAGTTTGAAAAATAAAGATAAATCTGTCAGATAAAGAATAGTTTGAAAGGTCAAGGTCACTATCACTTAGCTAAGAGAGGTAAGCAGTGAGAACTAGCTTCATGTTTGAAAAACAACACACACACACACACACAAACAAATTTGTTAAAACTGTGAAGAACAAGAGGATAACATCCATAAACCACAGTATTACTAACCTTCCCCTTTTACTTCCTTTTTTATTAGATTGCAATACATAATGAATACATTCATCACAGGGCGTTGGCATTTTACCCTTTTTTCTTTCCTCCCTTTCTCCCCTCCTCCATCCTTAAATGTTCTGTGAGGTCTAGGGGAGGCTCCTCAAATGTGTGTGAAATTCTGCTTCCTGCATTCAGGTTATCTGTCTTTCTCATCCCAAAAGTTAACCAAACTCAGCAGCTGCTACCTGATGACTTCCCTCTTTGAAATAGTCTCTACATTCTGCTCTTAAACTTTTGATCAATTGTAGTCTAATTCCATCTTGGATGATGAATCAATTTAAATTTGTATATTCGCCTAAGTTTCCAAAGAAGTTATAATATCCTGCCCACTCTCTGTTATTTTTCATTTCCTGCCCTTAATGGAACTTGGTTCCTTATCTAAAATGAGCTCTGTGCTGGGCCACTGCAGTTTAATTCCTCCCTCCCTCTTAGCATGCTCATTAACTCCTACACACTCTGCAGGGCCGGACCAGATAAATCTCTCCATGCAAATGGTTCCTTCCTGGGGCCACCTCACCAGGTGGCCTATGGACTGATAAATTAGGAGAGAAAATGACTGAATCATCCACTACTTTTTTTCTTTTGCTCTAAATGAGCTTCTTGCTTCTTCTTTTCCCCTTTTCTCAAACGATAGTTAGACAGAGAGATTGATGACAGAGTCACAATCCTGTGCCCCGTGGAATTCGGCTTCCCAAGCCACCAACTCCTCCCTCAGTGACTTCTCCACAGGCAACTATGGGGTGCTTTATTTCATAGCATCCAAAACAAAAACCCAACCTGAACAATCAGCTCAAGAGCACTGAGTTTTTGAAAGCTTTGAAACTAAATTATAATTTTGGAATACTACATTGAAGCCTAGTTTATGCTATTAGAAGAACATCGTTCCTAAACTGGATTATTCTTTGTTTAAAATTGCTTTAGGTTATTGTTGGCTCCGAGTTTTACATTTAATTGTCTACAGGTCTCTGGTGCATATACAATGTCCTTTCTTCCTGGAGTTCCTTGCTTTTCTCATTAAACATTTCTATCCCATCCATTTCGCATCCCTTCTATCTCTGGTCTCCACTGTGAGTTGATCTCAGGATTCCATGGATTCTACAAATCACAGGAAAAAATGGAGAAGTAGGCTGTGTCTCGCTCCTTTTCCTATTGCTAAATAAAGCTGAACAGCCCAGGCTGAGTGTTGCAAAGAGTAAAGGCTTGTTCAGCCGTGGCTCTTGTGGCTGGGAAGGCGTGGAGAGGGCAGCTGTGCATGGCTAAGGCCACTCTTGCTGGAGAGGACCCTGCAGCAGCCCATGCTGAGGAAGACTCCCACCTCCTCATTTCCAAAGACAGAAGTCAGATTCAGTTTCCACCCTTGTAATACCTCACACTGGGAATTTGACTTATCAAGCACTTGGGGAGGGGGCATCCGAGCCACAGAAGCAGCCTCCAGTGGACACTCTCATGTCACCTCTTGCACAGAGGTGCATTTTTCTCTCTTGTAATATTTCGCCAAAACTGCAGCACAAAGAATAGGTTGAGGGAACGACCTCAGCTTTTATTCAGGCAAGAGGACAAGTGGCAAATGCTGGCTTGATCTGGCCAAATGAGGGCAGGGTTGTTGGTCAGGCGTCTGCAAGGTCCAGAGTTTGAGATGCTCGGACTTGGCCGTGACCTTCCACTGCTCCGTGACAAAGGATACATGAGGAGTGCTCAGACAGGGAACGATAAATTCAGGAAAACGAGCACCATATTTATGACTGAGCCATTCTGCAAAGAGTTCTTCAGAATGAACTGAGAAAATATTTTAATGAGAAAATGGGAATTGCATAAATCATAATAGCATAAAAATTGAACTTGGAGGGGGCTATCCATAATTCCAAATATTTATGAAGTTCCACAGTTTTTTCAACATCTATAAATATAATTGGTGCCTAGGTTTTCCATTGTTCACCTTATATATTTCATGTCATGCACTTTAACCGGTGCGAAGTGATGTCATCTATCTTTCTGAGGTCACAATAAGAGCACCCCCATTGAATGCTGCTCAGTAATTACTCAGCACTGAGGGTACTGTCATGCACTTTAATAAAATTTGTCACCTGTCAACAGAGAGCATCATAAAGTTCTGAGTCACAAAAGGCCTGATGAAGGCCAAGGGCCAACAGTACCTCCCCCAATGGGATCAGCCACGCTGAGATCAGCCTGACTCCGAGGTCTGCCTCACTGTGCCAAGATTTTCCTTCTCAGCATCTTAGAAACAAGAGTCATCGAAGGAAGGTTCATTACTCGAGTTTATCTCCCTCTTTTTTCTTCTTTTTTTCATTCTTTCTTTCTAGAAGTTCTGGGAATTGCATTAAGAGCCTTTGCAATGAGCAACAACCCCAACCCTCCTTATGTGTGAGACAAATTCCACGAAGATCTAAGTTGCCCAACTGGGCTCCAAGCTTCCATCCTCCTGCCTCAGCCTCCCACAGTGTCGAGACAATGGGCATCACCTCCATGCCCAAGTGATTAACATGCTTTTAAAAGTTATCTAATTTCTACTCAGGGAATAATTTTGGATGGGGGAGAAATGTATATCAAACTGTTTTACTTAAATGCATATTTACCTTTGTTCTGCCCCCTCTAATGCTAACCAATATCTTCTATCACTATTATTGGAAATGAGCAGAGCTGAATTTTGTGTTCTCACACTGTTGTTCTCCCACCTAATTCATCTGTGTCCACTGCCGGGACTGTTCCACAAGGCTGCGGCATTTAGCAGCCAGCATCTCAGTGATATTTGAAGGGATCCAGCTGCTGGCAGCTTACACAGAGCCTTGCACATCCCAGCCTGCAGGATGAGGTGGGGTTGGTGTTTCCATTGTGCAGAAGAGGTCACAAAGTGAAGGGGAAGTCAGACGTGGGGCAGGAATCTGTGAGTCCAAGAACTGGACTCAGAAGTAATTCCTGAGCTGTGTCCACTTCTGGTTCATTGAAGGCATAATAAACGAACAAAATTGGCCTAAATGACAACCGTCACCAAGTTCTCCAATTCTCAGGTGACAATGTTACTGCTTGGTTTCAAGCTGTGTCCCCTGAACAAGGGGCCTCTGCCTGCCTCTGGGAGCAGCTGCTGGACCTGCAAAGACCTGGGCCTCCCACACCTGCGGATGGAGAGCCCTGTGTCTCAGCCAGCAACAGCGAGGTGCAGACCATGGTGGTCCAAGGAAGTGGTAAGAATTCAGCTGTATTTGTAGCCCTGCCTGGTGCGTTCCCCAAAGGGTTACAGTCACCGTGCCACATATGGTAATGATCCACATGCCCCTGCCTGTACAGCACAGTGAACAGTTGCTGAGCTGTGGGAACCGCTTAGATGCCCATCGGCCCAAGGATGAGTAAAATCTATGTGACATATATACACAAAGAAGGGTGAAAGCAGGCCATGCACAGGCAAGGAGACGGGGCTGGGCCTGCAGTGTTAAGGGAAATCAGTCAGATGCAGGAGGTGGAATACTGTGTGGTGTCTCTTATGTGAGAAACCTAAACTGTGAATAAAGAGGAAAGTAAAGGAGACAAGGTAGGAAAGACAAGGTGGGGGCTTTCTGGAGATGAGAAAAGGGACTGAAAAAGATCAAGGTATAACACAAATATAGATATAAATACAGACATACACATTATATATACTAATTCCCTCAAAGGAATGCAGTAGATGGCAAATATACACCAAAGAAATAAAATGAAAAGAGATTGCAAAAACAAACAGAATTTAGAAATTTAAGTCAGACCCCTGCTTTGGAGTCCCTCCTGCCCCTTTGCTCTATAAACATATGAGCATGTAAGTGGCTGTGGTCCCTCAGCTCGTGGCATCTGAAGTAGGGAAACTGAGGACAGAGTTGGCCAGGAGAGAAGCACCTGTGCCCAGGTCGCCCACCCAGCTGCAGGAGGGGAGCCCGGCTGCACAGAGAGGGGTGCACTGGTGAGCACTTCATGGGGAGCACAGGTCCCGATGGCCTTCTGCATAGGTGCTTCCTGAAGTCACCACAAGGTCTAAAGTGAGCACCTGCCATCTGCAAATAATGATAATTTACATCTGCCTTTCCAATCCTTCTTCCTTTTATGTCTCTCTCTTGTCTAATTCCTCCAGCTAACATTTTGAGAACGCTATTGAAGAGGAGTGGGACCAGTGGACACCCGGGTCTTGTTCCTGATTTTAGAGTGAAGGCTTTCACTGTCCATTTAGCATGATGTTGACTATTGGATTGTCATAGATGGCTTTTAACAGATTGAGATGAAGACCATGAATTCCAGTTTTCTGTAAGATATGGGGTTGGACTTTGTCAAAAGATTTTTCTGCATCTATTGAGATGATCACATAATTTTCTTTTACTTAGAACGTAGTAAAAATATAACAGAACAAGATAAAACAAAGTCAATAGAAACCATGCAGTGACATTGATACAGAACTTCAAAGCAGGATACTGAGATAGTAGTAATAGGTATTATAGTATATCTCATTATCTTCATAATAGTTGTCCAGTCAATTGGGTAGAGAGAAACCAAACCAATAACAGAGCATTGTAAAACCAATTGAAGGGGAATATTAAATAGAGCATAACAATCATTACAAAACATAGCAGTGAAAATAATCTTTGCCTTCAAACAGAACCTGGAAGGAAATCCTCCTTATTCCCCTTATTTGCTATATTGCATGTAGTCATCCTCCCAAGAGATGCTCAGAACTCTGTCCCTAGTTGCTGCTGGGGCGGGGGGGGGGGGGATGTGTGATTTTTAGCCCGCGTGCCGGTAGGCTCACAGAACAGCTGGCTGGTTCTCCTCCCGGCAGCGCCAAGGGTGCTTACCAAAAGAGCGGGCAGATTGCTTTCTTCTGCAGCCACCTAAGTCCCAACATGGCCCGGTCTTGGGGAGCTGCTTCTGGTTGATCATGTAATTTTGTCTTTGGCTTTGTTGATATGATGTATACATTTGTTGATTTGCAAATGTTGAACCATCCGTGCATTGCTGGGATAAATTCTACTTAGTTATGGTGCATAATCCAATAATTTACATAGAAGACCCGACAAACTTCACCAAAATACTTTTAGATTTAATAACCAAATTTGGTTGTGTATCTGGATACAAAGTAAACACCTGAAAATCAATATCAGGGTTGGAGTTTAGCTCAGCAGCATAAGCACCTGCCTGGCAAGTGTGAGGTTGTGAGTTCAATCCCTAATACCCAAAAAAAAAAAAAAAAAAAAAGTATATAAATCCAAAAATCAACAGCATTCCTGTACACCAACAACAAATTCATAGAGAGAGATTGAAATACTTAGAACTCAACCTAACGAAGGAAGTTTTGACCTACATATTGAAAATTACAGTACTCTTTTAAAAAGAGATTGAAGAGAATATCAGAAAATGGAAAGATATTCCTTGCTAATGGATAGGAAAAATCAACATTGTGAAAATGGCCATACTCCCAAAGTTGTTATACAGATTTAATGCAATCCCAATCAAATACCTTTGGCATATCTCACAGATGTGAAAAAATTGTTCCTAAAATTCACTTGGAGACAGAAGACAGTAGAATAGCAAAAACAGTTCTGAGCAGCAAAGGCAGGGAAAGAAGCATCACAATCCTTGACCTGAAACCATACTACAAAGCAACTGTGATAAAAACAGCATGGCACTGGCAAAAAACAGACCTGCGGATCAGTGGAGCACATTAAAAGATGCAGACACAACTACAAACACACTCAGCCAGATATTTAAAAAATAAACATGAAGCAGAGCCAAAGGTGATACTGGTGACCAGAGATGTGAAACCAGACACACACTCATGAGAGTTTGCACTCTCACATGGGTGCATCTCAAGACAAAGAGATCAGAGCAGGGGGGAACCAGCCTTTCCAAAAGGCCTTGCATGATAATACCAAATTAGTTTACAGTTTTAACAAATAAAAACCTTGCTACAGACTTAGAAATTCTCCTAGACCAAATGGGAACACACTAAATATTTCAGGCTTTCATTCCTAGAGCTAAGCACAGTTTTGACTAAAAGAAAATTCTGTGATATCCTCTTGTCCTCTGATACCACCTATTCTGGACTTATTGTTTGGTTTTTGGTTTGGGGACACTTTGAATGGGTCACACATTAGGGGGATGGTGACGGCCGACCTGGATACTCACAGTTTATATGTCTACCATTTCCATGTCAGATTACACAAGCCTAAAAGTATATGAAACAAAGAAAGTAGTCACATACTATATGTGTCACTAGAGACAGGCATGTGCACGTGTGTGTGCATGTGTGTGGGTAAGTGTCCCAAGACAAAAGAACAGCATGCAGCAGTGCAGGAGTCACACACGTGTGCACAAGAGAAACCTTCACCATTGCTGTGGCTCTGAAATCAAAGTTTGGAAAGTCCCTCGTCCTGCAGGCTCTGGACAGTCTTGTTACTTTGCTTCCTCTTTCCTTCACTTTCCTCTCCATGCTTTCGTTATTCGACAGAAATGGAGCAGATTAAGATGGGGGAATCTCCAGATACCCCAAGACAGCCTCATAAGATTGCACGGTACAGCTGCCTGCACTCCGGCCCTGCGAGGGACAGAAAATAAGTCTTGAGCTGAGAGCAGGGAGAGCTGTTAATCGCTTCTAATATTCTGCTCGCAGACTTATTGGTGAGCTATTTGAGACCAGCCTCACAGCTGAGGCTTTGGTTTGCACCTCATAAGAGCTTCAGCCGTCAGACAAATCCAGGTGGCGTGACGATCCCTCCTTTCCGGCACACAGAGGGCCATTCACATCTCCTCCTTCAGAGAACCAAGTCCCAGGGACTCTGCCGGCTTCTATGTTCTGCTCCTCAAGTGTGCTCCTCTCTCTCTCAGGTGTGTCTCAGAAATACCCCCGCGAGGGCTCATGTGCACAGGCACTTGCAGTGTGACCATGGCAACCTTGCTCTGGTTGTACTTCACAGCACTAAGCACGGCTCCTACGACTTCTACCTCAGATGGGGATGAGACTCTAGCAGGATCCCTTATGAGCTGAGAAGCCATCTCTGTTTCCTACCAGCTGAAGGAATGTTGCATGTGATTTGCTAGTGACAGAAAAAGATAATTAGCCTAATTCCCTGGCTGAGACATAAGAAAAGCAAAGCTGTGTGTGGCAGTGTGCACCTCTGGCTCCCACACTGAGGTCACAGCTGTGTCAGGAGGATGGCCAGTTCAATCCTAGCCTGGACAGTCCAGTGACCCAGGGACACCTTGTCTCACAGTGAAGTGGGGGAGGGTGCTGAGGCTGGAGCTCAGTGCGATACCTCTGTATTTAATCCCCAGTGACAAAAAAAAAAACCACAAAAATCCCTAACATATATTCGATACGATAAAACAGTCCATGTTAATAGAATTGTTTTAGTAATAATAGCTGTACTTAAAAATATAGATAATTTCAGATCCAAGAAGAAAGCTTTTGCTCTGCTGTTGGAGGAAAATGCCATTTCAACGTGCACTTTTTCCCATAAAGTAGAAAATGCAGCAAGTTTGTTTAATTATTCCCTTTTCTGTCACTCAGGAAGTGTGTTATGGTTTATATTCAGACATTCCCCCAAAGACTCATGCACTCCTGGGAGGAGTCAGAGAGTGACTGAGTCTTAGGTGTTGATACTGGACCATGGGTGTGGGATACTGGACCTCCACAGGTGTGTGATGCTGGACCATGGGTGTTGATACTGAATCAGTCCACTGATGGGTTTAGCAGAGTTCCAGATACAGATGGTGGATTTAGTAAGTAGAGAGAACCCACCCTGGGTGTGGAACCAACCAGTATGCTTATAGCCTGGAGGGAATGAAAAGGTAAAGGAGAAGGAAATCTCACTGCCTCCTGCCTGCCCATGAGCTGTGTCTCCCCCATTCCTCTCTGCCACACCTCTCTGGCTGGAAGCCAGCCGACTGTAATGGGAACTGAAACCTCTACAAGCTGTAAACTAAAATAAACCTACCTTCCTTTCACTTGAGGATGTCAGGCATTTTGTCCCATCAGAGAGAAAGTAACTAAAACAGACCCACAACTGTATTTTTATTCAAATAAATAAAATTCCAAAAATACCAAAGTATTGTATCCCTTCTAACTGTTTCCAAGAAAGTAAACAAAATAATTGAAACAGTTTCTGTAAGATAATGTCTGGACAAAGATTAAACTCTCAGCTGCCTTGATTTGACAAAAACAACACTTTATGAACATGCGTAATCTTCTGATAATCACAAGCATGTATTTTAAGTCTGTTATGTACCACCTTTATAAATAAAATAGAAATAAATCATCATCAACATCTTCCTGGTCAATTCTGCATCTTACAAATGGTTTCTAATCTTCGTGGATAAGAAAACCACTGTATGGAATTCTAAGTCTCATGCAACTTGACAGTCAAGAAATCATTATTCAAACCTGAGTCTTTCTGACCTAATTTCTAGAACTGTATATACTAAACTAAAGGTGGCTGTAATATTCTAAAAACTAAGGATACTATTCAGACTATCACCTGAATCTGCATGGAATTTTTATAAACTTCAAAACATATGAAGATGAAATGCAAATTATTATAATTTTCAACCTGCACAGATAATTTTTCACTTTTCTATGTAGAGAGAGCAAGCTACTGTTGGAAAGATGATAATTTGATTTAATTTTTGTCTTGAACCTACAAACCACTGGGCCAAAGACACAACACTGCAAATGGACCACTGGGAAGCTGCTCACAGACTGGTCCTTTGGCAACAATAAATATTCAATTTTTATGTGTCAATTTTTCATTCAAACTCCCAGTATATTGAACAAACCAGAGAAGTAGATCATTTGTAATATTTTACATTCAAGGGCTTGGAGAAAGACAGAAAGACTGTGATAAACTTAATAAGTTCTGTAGCTGTAGGTGATAATTGTTCATTCATTCTTTAACCCATAGAAGAAAATAAGACTTTGTCTCTATTCTTATCTGCTGAATTTTCTACCTTCTTGTGGAACCGAATGGAGAGATCCCTAGTTCAGTTCCGTGTGGAAGAAGATAAAGAGAGATAGCAGGATGCAGCCCTGGAATCCGGCTTGCCACCAGAGTTCATCTGAAATGTGAAGGAGAAATCTATCGAGAACCAGGAGAAAAGGACAGACATGGCAGTCATGACAGGAAATGCTCTGGTCCTCAAACAGGATGCTCACACACGGAATAACAGGCATCGCGGGCTCTGAAAATACAGAGGTGTAAATGCTGACACATGATCAGGAGCAGCAGGTAGCATGGCCTTATGTCAGCGAGGACACAGCCAGACGCCAAAGACAAGTGTGCCTGGGTGCCTCACCCTGTGAGTGGCGGAAGGAAGGGTGCGGCCAGCCATTGGGCACCTCCTGTGCCTTCACGGCCATGGAGTTCCCACAGTTCACACCTCTACTCGTATTTGCAGAGGAGTCTGAAGTGTAGCGATGCACTAAGATTTGGGAAGTGGTGTGTCTCTGCTGTGCTACCAGACCCCTTGTCTACAGGGAATTGTGGCCCAGTGTCTTCTGTTCACCTGAAAACTTCACCAAGTGTTTACTATGTGCCAGTCCCGGGGCTTAGCACCGCAGTGTGCTGAATACAGGAGACCAAAGTGGCAGTGGCAGCTTTAAAGTGGACTTACCGAAGGCCTCACTTTGAAGGAGATGCTGGAGAGGGAACAGATGGAAAACAAGTTCTGTCATGTCGGGGACACTGTCCCAGGAAGGGGAAGCAGCAGGGGTGTGAGCTGCACAGGAACGGACAGCTACCAGGTCAGGTGCAAGACACACAGCAGAAGACAGAGTGGCCTGGAGAGCTGAGCCCGGGCTCACAGTGGAGGAGATGAGAAGAGAAGCACAGAAGAGTGGTGACGCTGAGGTCACTGCAAAGTCTCTGGATGTCACAAGGAGTGAGTGGGGCACAGGACGAGGTATGGTTGAAGCAGAAATTCAGTGGGTGCTGTGCAGGGAAAACATGGCACAGGGCAGAGAGGAAGGGCCCAGAAGCAGTCATGTGACTATGACAATGTCTCAGCCTAGAGCTCAAGCCAGACGGTAAAGATCTAGCCTGAGACATGGCCACAATCTGAACATGACCTCAAGTAAGGGATTTGCTGGTAAGACTGACCGTGGTGTAGGAAAGAAAGAAAAGAAAAATGACATCAAGACATTTGGTTCTATGAAGTAGATTTGCTAACCAAGCAGAAGGAGGTGTCACAAGGTGCCTTCTGCTCATGGCACGGGTGGGTCACACATTGTTGATGCAGGCGGAGGTGATAATCACGTAGCCAGGCACAATGCAGGCACCCAGCGTGGAGGCCTGGGCCACTCTAGTGTGCAGACTTAGAGGAATTGTAACAGGCAGAGCACACAGGAAGTAGAGATGGAAAAGAAGAGATGAGCAGAGAGTAAGCCATGGGACCGTGCTGTCCTCGGAGCCAGGCAATGCCAGATTTCAAGGCAGGACGAACCTTCTGCGGGTTCCCCAGTGGCCTGAGTGCAGCGCAGACTTGACTACCAGAACTCTTTGGTGCCTAGCACTAGGGGGAGAATGTCACACTGCAAGAAATGGAGGAGAAAATATAAAGATAATAAGCATACATACCGTGTTCAAAGACAGAGTAGAGGACAGAAGAGAAGGGGTGCAAAGAGGGGAGCTGGGGTGATGTGCTAGAGAGAGAAAACACTGGCTCCAGATGGCGAGGGCAGAGTGATGAGAACGCGGGGCATGGGGGTAACAAGAGAGGAACCACCCAGGGCCCCCAGATGGTTCTGGGGAAATAACACCACCTTCATCCCAGATGCTCACAGGTTAAGCCCATGACACTGTGAGGGAGGCGGCCCGGGCTAGGAAGGAGCCCAGGTCAGGGACCAGTGCATGGAGGTGGGTCTCGGTTTTTCTGTCACTGTCCTCTTCATTATTATGTGAAAGGGGACACAACCAATAGCCGTGCAACCACATCTCAGCATTCAAAGAGAACTTACAAATTCACGCCACACAAGCTGGCTACAAAACATGTTCCAACAAGTCCAGAGCCATGAAAATAACTCCAAGTACCGAACGCGGCTCTGTTCACCACGGCCAAGAAATGGAAATCCTGAGTGTTCAAAGACGGAACCCTGTGATGTATGAGAGCAAGGACTGAGCTGGAGGATTCTGTGTGAAGCGAGATAACCCAGAAATAGACCTCAGGAGCACTCACAGTGTAAGATAAAGGCATCGATCTCGGGGAAGTGGAAAGAAGAAAAGGGATACAAGAGCTGTGGAGAGAGAGATCTGCAGGCCAAGACAGAAGCTGGATCAGACGGTGCCGAGCCATAACCGGGCAGGAGCACGTCATGATGTGACCCACACAGCAGGACGAATGCACGTGGTCGGGACAGTACACTGCGTATCTCAAAAACCAGAAGAAAGGATTCAGAATATTTTCACCACAAAAGAACTGGAAGTGTTTGAGGCGATAGACATGACCATCACACAATGATTCGAAGATTGCACAATGTGTATGGCTGTCACAACACCACGTGGCAGCCCACATCTATGTTACATGCTTATGTGTAAAGTAAAAATAAATAAATGAAATTAAAAGAAGAAAATAGTCATAGGGACACATGAACTTGAAAACATTGGGACCAATTTTTTAAAAGCTCAAGAAAGTTGCGTTCAATAAAAAAAGAGTACAGGGACCATTGCAAGGTCCTCAGAAAATAATAAGCATTAAATAATTAATTTGATCATTCTTCTGGAAAATAATCAATTTATTCTTGGATAAAAGATCCATAATTAAATATTAATAAATAAGAGCATCTCAGCTCATACTTAATAAGCATTCGTGAGAAATTTAAGGTCAATTTTTTTATATCCTTGATTATGGCTATATTTCATTTTGATAGTGATAGTTTTTAAAGTACAGACTACATCATATGTTTCTGTGGATGTTAGATAATTATTAAGTGTGTTTTAAAATTTTTCATTAAAGTAAAATATAAAAAATTTAACAGAGGATGTATGCTTTCCAAATACAAAGGAAAATAGAATAAGTGAAAATACATAGAAAGCAAACGGGAAAGAAATAAAAACTTTACAGAAAGCAAACGAAAGCAACAAGAAAGATGGCAGAAATGGTACCACGTGCATTCTTTTCTCTTTTAATGTGGCAGATGAGTTTTAAGAGGTTAAAAGTTCTGAAGAATAGGACTCTATCATTAAAAGGTATGTCAAAAGAGATTTAATGCTGTGGGAAAAATTGTGCTCACATTGAAGCAAATATCGAATACTTTTCAAAACACTACAATGTTAATTTTGTAAAATGAATATACACACACATTCACACCATAAAATTAAATTGTTCTTTCCCTTTGAATCATCATATTGCAGGGCAATTTATTCTCTTTATTTTTCCAATTGTGTATTATTAAAATTTCCAATTATATATTATTTAAATTATTAAAATTCACTGAGGTAGGCTTGAAAGGGGTATTTTTTAATACAGGAAAGGGATGGCACTTCTGTGAAGCTTACCTTTTCTCTGACCTGAAAAGAATAAAATTCTCAATGCTATTGTCCACTATGATGATCATTCAGAACCCTGGTGTGAGCTGGGTTGTGAAATTAAAGTGACTTGGATTATAAACAATGACCTTAGCATTCTGCGCAGAGACAGGGAGATAAACCGTGACTAGGAGGAGCTGAGCAGATCTGGTCAGAGGGTGCACAGGAGAAGCCTGGAGGCAGCTTGCAGTCAGCAGAGTTTTGGGCCAGCCCTGGGTTTTGGTGGTGAGTGGAGAGAATGTTATTGTGGTGCTGCTCATATCAAGCTTCAGAAGAAAGTACGATCAATAGCAGGAAATCCTCATGGGTGAAATCGCATAGTAACATGGAAGACAGCAACACTGTCCAGGGCACCAAGCTCAGGACTGGTCCATGGCTTGTGGTGTGGGACAGCAGTGACCCTTAGACAGGAAGGGAAGAAGCCAGCGAAATCACATTCAATAAGCAAATGAGCAGCGGCATGGGCACCATGTGGAACCATTTAGAAAATTCAAGGATTCTCCTCTTGTCTCTAAAACCCACTCATCAGCTCCTCCTCCAAGTGGAGAGGGCGGCTGGGAGAGGAGGCTTCACTTCCAGAGATTTCACGAAGAGAATTACCATGACTGAGGGAAGACAAGGAGGCTGCTGTCTGAAATCTTCTGATCTCCTCAATCAATTTACTGAGCACTTGACAGCTGTCGGCAGAAAGCTCTTCTGCTGTGTGTGGAACAATAAATGAGGCTTAAACTCTCCATGAGAGGGTAGGCTTACAGAGGAAGGAAAGAACATTCAGAAGAGAGTAGTGAATTTTAAAAAGCCCAAAAGTCACTGTTCACAAGGATGTTAGCGACACCGCGAACAACCCCTGGTCAAGTCTCTTCCCATCTCTGACTCAGAGCCTGGTAGAAGCAACATGAAGGACAGTTTTCTAGGGCTGGGGGTTTCCAAGCTCTCAGCCCCAACTCACTCTGCCCCATCATGTTGGATGTATAGGAACCCAGTCCATCATGACGAGGGGAACATGGAGGACAAAACTGCTCCCAGATGGTGGGCAGGAAGCAGAGGAAGAGAGAGGAGATCAGAGTCCCAGAATTGCCCCTGAAGGCACACTTCCCATGAGCAGACTTCCTGACCAGCCCATACCTCCAAAGGTTTTGTCACTTCCCAGCTGTAACTCTGCCTGGTGTCCACGCCTCCTTCACACGGCCACATGCAGGCTTAAGATCCAAATCCTAAGAGCCACCATTAAAGAAAGCCTGACTGTCTTTTCTTATTGTTGTTCTTTTTGAAATGGGAATCTCATCAAACCCATGCAGTGACCCTACTTCAGCCTCCTAGAGTGCTCTGACTGCAGGGCTGTGCCACTCTGCCCAAAAAGGTGCACTCACATTGATGAAGAGAAGGCAGGGTCAGTCGGTCATCAGCCAGACTCACAGCGTCTGTATGTACAGCCCTGTTCAGATGGCTGTCCTAGAAGGATTAAGACATGATCTCAGCTCCCCACAATCAGTGCATTTCAGTGTATAGTGCAAAGAGGTACAAATGAAATTTTCAAAACACAGCTTGCAAAGCTTGCATTTTGTGAAATAAGCACTTTGCAAAAAGCTGTGGCTTGGGAAATCTCCGTGAGGGAGAGGAGAGGTGGATGAAGCACCCGTGAAGCTGGCCTGCTCCGCCCAGTTCTTAGCATCCCAGAGCACCCGGGGCAAGGGCTCCCTCTCCTCACCTCGGTTCCTTCCAGCCAACAGCTGCTCTAGACGCTGGGCAAATGGCATCATTCTAAGTTTCAAACTGCAGGCTTCTGTCTGATAATTTCTTTAGGCAGATAGATAACTGTGTCTTATGAAAATGCCATCGCTTCAGAAGATTTGACCTTTTTACTTTCCTCTTTTATAAATTTTGCCTTAAAATACAAGTCAGTGTAAATACACTTCCAAGACCCCAGCTGTTTAAACACATTTGAAATTTAATTTCAGAAACCTTCCAATATGTTTATGTTGCAAGGTGGAACTGTGAGAAAAACAGTGTCAGTCTCACCAATAAATCTCACGCCCTAGGAGTACTGAGCACCGGTCCTGTTTCCATGTGTCTTCTCCTGTTCCAGATAAAGCAAGGCGGAAAGCAGCTTGCCCGCAACACACCCACTTCCTCTGTAACTACACGGTATGGAAAAATATTATGCTTTTATTGTTCCACTCTCTCCTTTCTACTGTAGCCACCTTTGCACTGTAATTATTTCTTTCAACATGTCTTCTAAAATGACAACACGCTGTGAAGACAAAATGACATAAGCTTTGGAAGGCAGCTTCCTTCTTTTCCCACCGGCCTCTCTGCCTCTCTCTCTGTGTCACTGTCATAACTGAATGTGCACCGCTCCAAGCAGAACCTGGGACAGACTAATGGGAAGGGTAGAGAATGTCAAAGAAACAGGAATACCGTGCAAAGGGAGAGGGGGAACTGCAGATAAACTTGGGAGGATAAAAATGTTTACCCCTCAATTTGATAGATAAATAGAGATAGAGATGATAGAATAGGGAGAGATAGAGATAGAGATAGATAGAGATAGAGATAGAGATAGAGATAGAGATAGAGATAGAGATAGAGATAGAGATAGAGATGATAGAGATATAATTAAGCACCCTAGAGGGACCAGAATCTCCCCTTGCCTCTTTACTGCATGGAGTCTGAGTGTCACTGAGCCCAGCCTCTTTCCATCCCATGTGTGTGGAGAAGAGAAGGCTGGATTAGAAAGCAGAATATACCCCCTGCCCATCACACAGTACGCCTTCTATCTGCTGTTAACGTCAGATCTCAAGACAGAAAGGAGACATTGTCTAAATTTTTCTTTCCTTACTTTCCATCTGAAATTGGAATTTTTATCCCTTGTGTAAAAGACAACATGAGATCTCAACATGACTACTGGAATCTTGGGACATGGGGTCAGGTATATGAGTTTATAGAAAACTGAATTTTCATGGATTTGTGTGTGTGTGTGTGTGTGTGTGTGTGTGTGTGTGTGTGTGTTTAAAAATAAATTCTGTAATGGCTGATTGATGGTGTTGATTTCAGAAGTTTAGAAGTTTTGCTGAATTGTCTCAGTAACTCTACACACTAGGGCACAGAGGACCTGCCCTAGTGCAGCTCGTCCCCAGGATGGTGTAAAGGGGAGTGGGGAAGTATAGATCTGCTACTGTTCTTTAGAGGAGCTCCAGTGTTCGTCTGCATTTTGGACATCATCTCCTGGCTTCCAGCAGAGATCCCTCAGACTCCCAGCACAGACCCAACAGCCTCCTGACAAAGATTTGCAAGGACAATGCAGCAAGCTCCAAACTTTGCACTGAATCCTTCAGTCTCCGATGTGCATTTACCTTCTGCATACGTCCTCATACGACTCTGTGACTGGCCATTGTTAGCCAGTCTATCTTGTGTTGTGTCTGTTTCTCTAGTAAAACACTGACTGACACAAATCCCACTGTGTCTGATTGAGGTTTATAACACAATGCTGCAGACATGTAGAGATCATAAAACTGTTATTGTCCTCAAGCAGACTCACATTTGTCATCTCGTCCAGTTACTTTTTTGTTGGGAAAAAAAGCAGCTAAGATCCACTTATGTATCCCTAACACAGTATAATTTTATTAACTAGAGTTTCCATGCTGAGGTAGGGGAATGAAACTCTTGACCTACTAAATGCCGATAAGACTTTGTGTTCTCTAGTACTGAAGAATGAATTTTAGGAGCAATGGAGGTTAGGAGTAGAATGCATTTATTGAGAGAAAGAAAGCTTCTGTCTGAGAGAGACAGAAGGGGTCCTGAGTGGGTTGACAAAGACTGTATTTTCTGGGGACTTTTACAGAGTGAAATCACAGGGTGAGATGGGTTCAAGGTGGAGAACACTGGGAACTTGCAAGGCATATGGGCATAAGGTGGGACAGAACTATGGTTAACCAGTAAGACTAATAGTTCAGGAAAAATTGATTAAATCAGGGACAAATGGGGAAGCAAGCCACATAAAAAGCGGGCATTTTTAGATAGCAGTGACTCTTCCCTAGATGGTTGGGATGATGACTCCTGACTCCCCAGGGTGACAGGGAACTATTTAGACTATCAGTCCTTGGGATATCGGTGCATTTGTTTGATCTTTTGTCTTGAGGGCCGGCCCACACTGTCTCCTCAATGGTTGTAAGGTTGTAAGGACCCTGCCCTGTCTCACTGCCTATAACATTTCTTGCTAACTCAGTTGCCTGTACCAGTGCTATGCATTGGGCCTCTGGCCTTCACCCTACATGTCTGGCATCTCCCAGCCCCCTCTCACTCCACTATGGTAACCAATTTTTGGATTTGAACTCACCTACACATGGCTACACATATGTTCCACCTGTGTGCTAGTGAGCTTTTCACTGCCATGACAAAGATCTGAGTATCAGCTGAGAGACAGGAGAGGTTTCTTTTGGCCCACAGTGCTGAGGGCCGGCGTCCATGGTCTGTCGCTGCTGTTGCTTTGGTGCCTGTGGTGAGGCTGTTCACCATGGCCAGAGTCATGGTGTAGGAAGCCACCCACTCGTGCTCCTGGGAAGAGAGAAGAGGAAAAGCCAGGGCCCTGATAACCCCACAACGACATGCCCTTGTTACCTCACTTGCTTCCCAAGGCCCCATTTCTTTCACCCCCTCTAATGGCACCACGGGCTGGGAATTGCTTTTGACTAGCAAAAAGAGCTTCTTTATGTTTGTGTTATGTCTAAGTTATATGACCAAAGTACCTGTAACACCACCATACTGTTGTGTTTGTCTATTTTTTTTTCTGCGTGACCTAATTGATATGTTAATCAATGCTCCCTTCTGTAAAGAATTGTAAATCCCTGAGAACCTGATTTAATTGATATGTTAACCATTGCTGCCCTCTACAAATAACAAATGTTGTGCTAAAATAAGTTTACAAAGGATTGTTAATTCCTGCTAGACTCCTCTGTCCCCTGCAAAGGGAAGCAAAGGTCTTCCTCATTCCTTAGCAGATTTCCTGATCCACATCCATAACCCCTTACTTTGTAAACTGTGCTTTCTACAAAAAGTCTGGAAAGTTTTGAGGGAGACACACAGCTTTTGCAAACTCCAACTGCCCTGTGTCGCTGAGGCCAGGAAAAATAAATCAGTGCTGCTTAAAAAAAAAAAAAAAACAAAAAAAAAACATGTCTTGCCCCATTTTTGGACTCAAGGTTGGGGGCTCTGGGGGGCATGTTTGTAGATTACAAGAAAACTCTGCCAAAGAACAAGTTTCTGTCTTTCCTTGCTTTGACTATGCTTGATTTTGACTGTTAGACACCTAGAGCAGAGATGCACAGACTGAGGCTATGGACAAAGCTCAGCCCACCACTTATCTCTACAGATGGTGTGTGGCTGGCGCCAGCCATGCTGGTGTAAGTGCTGCCCCAGTCCCTACGGACCTAGCGTGACAAAGGCTACATAGCTGCAACAGAAGCTGTGCAGCCCTTGAAGCCCAGCAGGTACAGCCCTCCACAGGAAGAGTCCCTGGGCGTGTCCTGGACCAGTGTTCTCACTAGCTGGGAACTGCCTCAGCAGTCCCCTGAGGACACAAAAGGGACCAGGCCAGCAGCCTCCATGCAAACACAGTCGGGGGCTGCAGTTTCCCACACCCAACCTCAGTCAAAGGTCACACTTAGCAGCCTCAAAGGACGGGGGAGGGTCTCTTTTATTTTGTATAGTGATGGACTTGGTGACTGTCATAGCCTAGTTTTAACCCTTGCACCTCATTTCTGTTCTGTAAGCGCTGCTTAGCACCCCCTTTCCCTTCCTATCTTTCTAGGTTAAGTTTTAATTTCCTGAGAAAGCTATAAAAGCCTTAGGTATCAGTTTCCTGTAACTCTTTCCCCTACCCCTCATCTGGTTATCTGTAATAAAATGTGCTGTTCTTTAAGAAATACTTAACTTCAAGGAAATTACAGTAAGTTCTGTAATGCCCAGATGCTATCTAACTGTGTCAGGGATTACAACATTCCTGTGGTTTTTAGCTTTAAAAGCTTACTTCCTCAGCTGTGAGGCACGCAGTCTCCAGATTGGCTCCTGGAGACTGTGACACTAGGCCTGGCCTAAAATAAAGCCTTTGCTCCCAAATTTTAATGTCTTGCTTCCTTGGGTTTTATTCCGGGGTGCAAGCTATCACAGTGACAAAACTGTGAATTCCCTGATCCAGTGAGAAGGTGAGAATTTTACAGGCAATTCTCACACCCACTGGGGAGGGTACTCAGTGCCTTGCATGTTTGTGAGGCTAAACAAGTGTTTTTATTAACAAGTGACAGCTACCATTTAAAAGTCAGCACCTGACACTGTTTTCCTGGGCCCTGACATTTAATGATGGCACACTGACCTATCACAGGTTGTAGCCTGAATTTTGATTATTTTGCTGCTACTGCGGAGTGCTCTTTGTGGAGCTGCAGTCAGCAAAACCCTAGGGCACTCAGAGTACAAGGGAAAGCTCCTAAGATAGCAGCACAGCAGCCAGCAGCACCGCCGGCATCCCTGACCCTGACCCCAGCGTTACGCTAAGCAGCCCTTTGCATCCTAATTTCCTTAGCACCAATTCTTTACATCTTGAGCTTACTGTATGGGATTTTCCTACATGGATGACGACAAGGAGCCTGATTCTAGTATCTGGTACAAATCGCTCAAGCACTTTTCTTGTGCTTCTCTTTTTCCTTCCCCTCTACAATAGCACTCTCTTGTTATGTATAACCGCATGAGAATCTTTGCATATTGACAAAGAGGGGTGGTCAGCAGTGTTATCACTGAGCTGCCTTTCCAGCTTAAGGAAGCATTGATCGCTATGTTGGTAGAGTCTGCAGACAGCATATTGGTGGGATTCAGGCAGAGACCATCTTCCCAGAGAACGATCATGTACTGACTCTCCACCACCAATTCCTTTCCCATCGCAAGAACCCCAGAGTCACCCCTGTCTACGTGACTAAATTCTCATGGTGTCTATGGCAACGGTGATTCAGGACACAAGGAAATCAGTGATATTCTCAGAGAAGCCACTGCAAGAGTACAGTGCAGACATCTGTGACGTCAGGGTCACTGAGGTCCCCCTGAGCTGCATGGGCGGTTGGCACTGAAGGAAAATGTGTGTCCCTCCAGTCACCCACATGCACATCCTCCCTGCCTCGAACCAAGCAGAGAAGTTGTCAACATATTTACAGCTGAAAGACAGGGCTCACACGAAGCCTGGCTTTTCACACCTGTGCCCTGCTTGTATCACAGACTCCGGTGAGCCCATCTGAAAATGCCAGGCCCTGATAGTCACAAGACAAACAGCAGCCACCTGTTCACACTTAAAAATCCTGACACTTGGTGATGTGAGTTTTTTGCATTAATTTATATTTTTTCAGATGTTGAATTAATATATTATTTATCTTCACTTCCTAAGTCAAGGAAACATCTGATGCAGCTTATGCAGTGAGATAAACGCACTCTGAGATCTTTGACCGGTGATGCTAATCTGCTCTCTGGGAGGTCTTTACCGGCTCACAGCATCACCACACTCTGTGGAAGCTGCAGGAACAGCACTGGGTGTCACACCTCACCTGGGGCATACTCAAGACCACCTCACTGAGCCCCAACACACCAGGACCCTGGGTCCCCTTTCCCCTTAGCATCGCACACAGGTGCCTGGTCCTGGCCTCATGACAGGGTGCACCTCACTAACGATGTCCCCACACAGCTTCCCTTTTCTGTCCCATCGCTGTCACCTCAGGCCCTGCTTGCTTTCACTCCCCAGAGACCTTTGTTTTAGACTGAATTGGGACCCCGAGTTACTTGCGTTCCTGTGACTTTGAAAAATCAGTCTACTTCATTGCACTGGAGAACCTTGCTTTATAGTTCAGTGGTAACAGCGATCATCTCACAGATGCTGGAAGTCAGGGGACTAAGGAAAAAATAGCCTGGAAGTTACCCACATGGAAGAGGAAATCCCTAGAATTTCCGAGCTGCACAGGGAATAGCTGGGGAATTAGCAAGGTCACTGTACCCACAGAGAGCTCTTATTTGACTCTGTTCAATCCAGCTTATCAAACAGGAACCAAAATTCAGGTGCGATGTTGTACATCTAGAATCTTAGCACCCTGGGAAGCTGAAGCAGGAGGATCTCAAGTTGAACCTAGTTTGAACACTGAGAAATTTAGTAACTTAGCAACTTAGTAAGACTCTGTCTCAAAATTAAAAAAAAAAATCTAAAAGTCTGGGAATGTAGCTCAGTGTGAAATTTCTGGGTTCGAGTCACCTTACTACCAAACAGAAAAGAAGCAAGAGAGAAAGAAGAGAGCTAACAGGGAGAACAGAAGCAGCACAGGCCCCTCCCTCAGGCACCCTGGTCCCAAAAGTGAGCTCACCAAGGTGCCCACAAAGCCCTCCAGAGCACAATTTCTACATGGATGGTGTAGTCTGCAAGAAATACACTATACTTTTTAGTCATTTTTATTTAGTCAGAAACCATAAAATTATAAGATTATAGAAAGTAAAGCTTCTATGAAATTTTGAGCAAGTCTCTTTGTATTGCATTTTCTCCTACATAAAAATTAAAGATTTCTTTTAAGTTATGAGAATATTCTAAAGTCGACAAGGACGATGCTTACGTTGTTTCTGGATATACTGGAAGTGGTCAAATTGTCCACAGTGGGAGCATGGTGGGGCACACAGCTACTGAAAACAATGAAAAAGGGTAAAGAGACTAAAACCAAGCATCTTTCCGTCCATAGGAGAAAGACAGGAGTGCAGTGCAGTGCGAGCTTCATGTCTAGAAGGCTGAATTCCAGCCTCTGATGGGCTGTGTTCCAGCTGTGTGATGGCAGATGAAACACCCAGCTCCACCGGGTCTCAGGTTCTGTGGCACTCACACTGGCTCTTCTAAGTCACAGTGGAGAGAGGGTTCCAGTAGGGTGATGTGAAATGCTGAGCCCAATAAAAATCCTGCTATTCTCGTTAAGATTATACATGATCAGTGTGCTGGCTACATTGTCATTAGAAATCGAGGATGTTTCCTGAGACAGGACCATGTGTTCCACAGCACATGAGCAAGGCAGAGTGATACATGCAGAGATGTAGACCGTGTCTCAGACTTGGGCAGAGAAATTGGATCTGTCTGTAACACTATTTATTAAAAAAAGACATAAATGCACATTCCCTAGAAAACTAAGGTCATATAAAATAACACATCTCAGATCTTCTTAGCAGTCTAAAGAGATATTGCAGTAGCAGGTGGCAATGTGATTTATGTGTCCTTCATACCCACAAGATCTTCCTGTGGTCCTGGGTGGAAGAACTTTCTCCAGGCCCAGAGAGAACCGCTTTGGAACCTGCTATTAACTTTGTCTCTTGTCACCATCAGGCAAGTCTTCTGACTGCACTGAGGCTCCCAAGGGTTCTTTGTAAAACACCAGTAACAATAGCAATGTGATAGAATCCACTGGACACTGAAGAAGGCCTCTAAAATGTTCACAGTACATTATGTGTCCAACGATATTTGCTTTCTTCCTTCTCAATATAAGTACAAAAGCGGTTCACTGTGTGTGATATAAGGTCTATGTGACATTGTATAGGTAAAATTCTCTTCTGTATAGATTGTACTTCACGTTCAAGGCCGTGGACGCTGATTTTAAGCTGTTTACTTGAAACATATCAAGTGGATAGTGAGAAAGAAGACCCCCTATTTCTGGTGAAACTGCGGGAGCAGGCAGAGCTGTCTAGGACGTCCTCAGCCCCCGACAGGTCTGCGGTCCTGCTGCATGTCAGGAAGATCACTAAATTCCGCAGTCCACAGTCGCCTTCATCATTCTGACATCTCTGCCCTTTGGCTTTACTTTTCTTACACCGTCAGGGGAAGAAAATATAAAAGCTCCCCAGACTCTCAAGTCTTTATATCTTTTACTGAGGGTGCTAAACTGCGTTTTTTTCTTTGTAGATATGAAAAAGACATGGTCTTGCCTCTGGTGATATTTGCTCTGTGGGAAAGAAGCCGAAATAACATTCCAGACACAAATAGACTACAAATGACTGGAGCCCTTTGAAAATCACTCCTTCAGTACTGATTCACCCTGGGAATGAAAGCCAGCCTTGGGTAGACACAGATACAGGGCTGCGGAATTCCAGGGACAGGCCACAGTTTCTGGGAAACTGGAGCTGCCGGGGGCATTAGCAACATGCCCAGCAGTGAGGCCTGCTTCCACTTGGTGCCAGCCTGTGAAAGTCTTCCAATTTATTCCGCACACACTCTCTGTCACTTTGAAGTGACAAGTTAGGAAGGAAGAGTTAAATCCTTACTTCATATCATAGCTGTGATCAGCAAAGTTATTTAATACTTCTCTGTCCAGTGGTCTATGCTCTTGACTAAACCTGATTGTATTTGAAAGTTCCTACAAGATGGTAGCTAAGCATCTGCATTCAGCTAAATGCCTGCTCTGCAGAAAGAGAAGAAGACCCCGAAACCTGAGAGAAAAGAAGGGAAATTGGGTGGAGGTAGGATTGACCCTTTTTGTCTAATACCTGCTTGTTATGAGTGTTAGCTTTCTCATTGCTCAGAGCCAGTAACTGACACCTACAACAGAAAAGAGGAGAGATTTCACTTGACTCAGGGTTTCAGGATGCTTGGTCCATAGGTAGCTGGCTCCAATGCAGAAACATCATGATGGACCAGCACCATAGAGCAAAGACCTTAGATCATGGTGGCTGGGAAGCAGAGCAGAGGAACAGTTCCAGTAACATCAGAGGCCTGGGAGCACACCAGAACGTCTCCACTATAAGCCTGCCCTGGAAGACTGAAGGAAGTGGAGCTGATGTCCAAAGACAAAGCCAGCAAAAGACACACCAGCTCTAGCCGACTGTAGCTCTTAAAGAAAAAGCCAACTTCCTTTTTATTGCTTTTTAATTTTATCCACGGCACAAGCCTGTGGAACAGAACCCCCACAGCTGAGGCAATCTCGCCTCCCTCAACACCACAGTCACACCCAGGACGGGGCTCTACCAATGCAGGCAGCCAAGCTGACATCACAACTGATGGTCACCTTCCTCAGCAAGTCTGAGACTTCCAGCAAAGACAGAAGCCTGGGGTGCAGAGGGCTGCTAGGTGACCTTAGAAACATGCAACAGAAAACACGCAACTCTTTGGAAGAAGAGTTGGAGCCTGGCACTTATGTGGGAATGAATCTCTCTATGGTCTTTTGATGGGAGGTACACACAATAAAACAAAGAGGCACTGCAAAAGAAAAAGGAATAAGAAGTAAAGCAATAAGAAAGGATTTCATTTCAGTTTGGGAAGATATTCCTATGTTTCAAATGGTTTTTCCAGGAGTCTTTAGCATTGTTCTCAAAACCTCTATGTGGACATGTGTGTGTTCACTGATGTGAAGAGCAGGACTCATTTGGAGAGGCCAGGCTGGAGGAACAGTTAGGCAGTAGCCCCAACTTTGTTGAAATAATAGAATCATAGTACCAAGTCCCTCCCCACTCTGTCTCTGTGTAAATAGTCAGCAAGATGTGAGTCTGGGCATCCTGCATTCTTCCCAGGGTGACTGCCACATAATGGTAAAACTTAAATGTCTAACACTATGATTGTTGAGCCAGGCAAGGTGCTGAGCGCTCCAATGAGCTCTTTGTCCTTTTCCACCACCCTGGGACAGAGGTGTTCATTAATTGCTTTTCTGCACAAATGCTTAGGAAATAGCAGATCAGACTTGCACAGTGCAAGTTTCACTAAACTACAAACAGAACTAACTCTGTGCTCCCATAGACAAGTTCTTGCACTGCCAAGAGGAATCATTACCTCATTCGATGTGAAGTAAACTGGGGTTCAGCAAAGGAATCCCAAGTGCCCCTTCGAGCTACTAGGTCTGTTGGACACAAGGCAGGAAGCTGGTGTTCAGAGCAGGTGTTCAAGGTGATGCTAGATGTTGGGCTCCAGTGTGGTCTTCTAATGTGCATCTGAAACATTTCTGAAACTGTCTAAGCCACCCAATAATCTGTGTCATATTATTCTTTGGGGATTAGGCAAAGCCTGCCCCTGTAACTTACAGACTAGGTCAGTTCTTTGTCACCTCTTTTCTTTAAATTTTGTGATTGTATTTACATCTTGATCCAGAAATGAGCAATCCACAGAAACAGAATGCAATCACTGATTGCCAGGGACTAGGGGAAGGAGCAGGAATGACTGCCTAATTGTACGTATTTGTGGGGTACAGTACGGTACCTCAGTGTATAAAGATGAGATGGAGGTAATTAACATATCCAGCATTGCAAACACAAAAGTTTTTTGTGTTGAAAATAATAATGATCCTCTGTACCAGTTATTTAAAAATATATAATTAATTGTTGCCAACCACAGTTATCTCACTGCGCTGCAGGATATTGGAATTTATCCTCCTCCCAACAGCACCTTGCACTCAGTAAGCATCCTCTCATCTCCCCACCATCCTGACTTTTGAAATCCAGTTCTACCCTGCAGAGATGAGAGCCACAATTTCAGCTTCCACAAATGTGAATACGTAGTAAGTCTGCCTGATTCGCTGCAGGTACCATCAGCTCCTCTGGGCTCTTGAACGTGGTCACAAATTGCAGTACTCACATTTTCTCTTCCCCTTGCTCCTCTTGTCTTCCCTTTGTTCACTGTTGTGGCACTGAACTACTGGATCACACTGCGGCTCTATGTGGGGACTTGGTGGAATTGCCATGCTGAGTTCCACGAGGGTTGTGCTAACTACACTCCTGCACTCACAGCCCATGAAAGGGGGAGCATCTGCCTGGCTTTGGTTCTAGAACCTCCCAGTCCCTGCATAACTGTAGGTCTGTGAGGTGAGTGACAAATATAAATCACAGGTCAGTTGCCAAGCTTTTCCTATTGTCTCTACCCCTTGACAATCTCAAATCAGTTGCATATGAACATGAAACCATATTTGTGTCTTGTATGCATTCTTCTTCATCAACAGCAGAAAACAATCTTGCACCTCCTAGCATTACTGGACACTGATTGGAAATAGTCTTTTTCTGACAAAAACATAGTCCACTTCACATGTTGCCCCTCCCTGCAAACCCTTTTCTCCACTAAGCACTCTTCCCACTATGGCTTCTAATTTCACAGGATCTCTGTCCAATTATCAAAAGTCCACTGGCTTGGAAACTGGTTAGAGTGAGCACCCAGCCCCGGTGGGCATGTCTGCACACATGACTGTGTGTCTGCATAAGTGCACACAAGTTTGTATGTGTCTCCTGATACACCATGCACATGTCACATAGCTCCAGAGGACAAAGAAGCAATTTTCAGTGTCTCAGGCAACTGCTACAAGTTAACACACTCGTCTCTCCTGGTCTTTCCTCTTCCAGCCCTCACCTGTCCCATGTCATTCACATACTGGTTACTCAGGAAGCTGGCTGAACCCCAGGAGACCTCCTGAGGGAAGCACTGGGATCTGAAGAGAGCTCCCACCTTACTTTCCTCTCCAGAATTCTCTTGGGAGTCCTCTCCTTCTCACTGCAGTACATAGACAGAGGGGGAAGAGTGTGCAGCTGATGAGATCCCTCCTCACCTTTTCTTAGGTGTGACTTCTGGAAGAAAGGGCATCTCCAAAGTCAGTGGAGTGCTCCATGTCTCCCCCACAGGGCGGCTCTGTGGGGGTCTGGTCCTCTGTAGGTGAAGAAGTGGCCTGGATTCCTATCATGGTGAGACACAGATGCACCCTGAACAGCATTGAGGTTATATCCGTGAAAATTAAAAATGGGACTCTGCTGAGTATAGGTGGACATCGGGCTAGCTGACACAAGACGCTGAAGGCCCATGGTTAGGTTCCACCTGGAAAATGCCCTTGGTCCTATCCTCGGGCCCTGTGTGCACCCGAGGTGAATTTAAATTGCAACGTGATTCCATAGCTGGAAACAGAGAAAGCTGAAATAAGCTTTTTGGAACTTGTAGCTGCACAAGGCCACTGTGCATGGAAAGTGCAGAGAAAAACAATTGGAGTTATTTCAGGCTTTGAAAACTTATAATTACAGGTGAGGGGCTATTATGTTACTGGAACAGCCATTAGAACCAAAAGGTACAATTTGAGGTAATGCATGTGAGGACACTAATACTCCATCAGACTTGTACAGCCTGGGCATCACATGCATACAATTTTGAATTAAAGGTCCTTTCCTGGGTTTTTGCTTGATTCGCTGGCTCAGTTTTAAGCAGAGCATTCATGTGAAATAATGGTGCCATTTCAAAGAAACCACAGTAATTTGTGGTTGTGCATTTTTCACCATCATTTGACAGTCACCAGGTCTTTAACATCTTAGGAAAATAATAACAATCAAAATTACCCACCAGCACGTTTCCTCTGTGATGCTGCCTCACAGGTTTTTAGGATAATTGAATGGAGTATGACAGAGAGTCCAGAGGAAGCATAGCCTGGGAGCCTCTTTATTTGCTCTGCAAATCTATATTTAAGCATAGTTGCATTCTGGGCTCTGGAAGTCTGCAGGAACTAGATTAAGAGTGTCAGCAATCCAGCACCAAGTCAGGAAATACGACCCACCCCACTCCAGCCTGAGACCATGATTTTGTCATTTGGTGACATTCTGAATAGCCTGGACCTCTGCTCTTGTGTGATTCATATTCGTTATTTGATTAGGCCAAGGCTGATTGCAATAAAAATAGAGACAGCAGTAGAGGGACCCGGGGGAATCATGGAGGTCCTGGGTGCAGCAGCATCCACCCCAGGGCATCTTCCCCGAACCACAGGTCCCATGCAGGGGCTACCACTCCAGGTCTCCAAGTGACTGAAAAACTTGACATCGAAGTTTTGTGTCTTTATGACCCCCCTCAGCCACCATAGGATCTCTGAACAAGGGGTCATGGACCACTCTGCAGAGTCACTGAGAAATGAGTGAGAGCCCAGCACTCCCAGACGCTTATGCTGAGTCTGCGTGGATTCCAGGTCAGTTCCCCGGCATTCACTCCCTGAGCAGCTTTGTTCCCAAGTCCTCATGAAGAAGCCCAGGTCAGCTCAGTGTGTCACCTGTTACAAGGTCTCAACTTGTGTTAGTTCTATTGTTTAAAAAGAGTCCAACGTGCCCGCTGTCCACGGTGGTCCCAGTTCCAGCCTGTCACAGCCTGGACAAAGCCCTCTTGCTCCTACACACTCGGTTTTTGTGCGCATTTCCTGGTGTGGGCCGAAGTGCTCCCTGACCCTGTGCTCTTGAGGAGCTTCCTCAGGGACAGTGAGGGGCTGCGAAGTGGTCCAGAGATGAAAGACAGTTTTGGCAACAACGAATCTTCTTTCACAAGCCTCAGTCATAGGAAACTGACTTAAATGATTCTAAAAGAGGGATGAAGATAACGCTGATCATGAACAACTGGGGACTGAAGTGGCCTTTACTCGTCCTAAGATTCAAATTTATGACAATGCACAATCTTCTCTCAATAATATTAAACATAAAAAGCACCAATTTACTTATTCTGACAGAAGCTTTCTTGCTGTGAAAGATCACTGCAGGTCCAGATATGTAAAATAATTCTAAAAACAATGTTAAAATTGTATGTTGGATAGCTTCCTTAAACTAAATCATGTGTCTACATAGCAATGCACACTTCTAGGTGAGTATAAAGCAATTTAGAAAATAGATATGAAATACAAAATATATCAGTACATATGAGATATAGGAGAATAAAACTCAGAAATAATAATAACCTTAAAAGTTGACTGAGGAAATACACTTTAGTAACTTACTGTAGACACAGGCTACAGAGAATAAGAGACATGTTGGGAGGGATTGATCAGTAGGGATGTTTGTGTGTTACGTGGAAAATAAAAACAACATCCAGAAAAAAAAAAACATAAATTCCCCTGCATTAGGCTGTTTCTGTTAATTTTCAATATGCAGGCAAAACATGGATGAGAAGTCATTCTGAACAAAGCGGTCACCCTGGCTGTGTAGGAACTGGGTGACACAGAGAGACATACTTCACTTCTGCAGGTCATACCACTGATCCTATGGACGTCCAGGCACTCGGCGAATGCTTCCTGTGTCACTGGCATCTTGCCTGTGCCAGAAACCCAAGAGAGACGCAGGAAGCAAGCCTGGAATGCTCTGCCTCAGATACGGAGTCTGGCATTCAGTCCTTCCCATCTGCTTTGCCTCACTCCCCATTCACTCTGAGAGCCGTTGATGGAATTTCTTAGCAGACATAAATAATTAAAGCTTTTCTACTACACTGAAAACTCAAAACACTAGGTGACAACTGGTAATAAAGACAGGAACACACAATGCTATGCCGCTGTGGAATCAATGCATGTACCCTTCTTCAAACACACATAATCAGGTCAAGAGAATTCTGTCCTCAGGCCCTACTCATATAAAAACATTCTGTAAAAGGGGCAGAGATTACTCCCGAAGTCTTACTCCCTTTGAGACATGGAGCTCCATTCATGTGACATTCACTTCCAGAGAGCCCTGAATAAGTGGTGTGGCATAGTTGCAGAAATACTTTCAAAGCCAGTGCACTCATAAGGTACAGATAACTATGGTGCAAATTAGCTGAATTTTTCATGGGTGTGTGGTGCCAAACAACATTATTGAATTTCTAACAGGTTGAATTCATTTCTCAAAAACCAAAGCTGACAGTTGTTTGCAATGCCTGAGTGCACACTGCATCCACGTTGATAGACTGCTAAAGCATTTGCAGGAAAGATAAAATATCCAGCCAGTCTTCCTCCAAGTTTCTCTACTGAGGCCAAACACAGCCAGATGAAGACTTCAGACAAAAACATCCCATTGATTGACTACAATGTTAAGGCAAAACCCAGAAAATTGGATACGTTTTTGACAGTTTGCAGAAGAAATGTGGAAGTCATTGGTTTTACGTATAAAAAGACATTCGACAAGAAGTCACTGAGCCAGTCAAATCACATTCCTAATGCTTGGAAGAGCTGGACAAGATCACGGGTCAAGGAAAGCCCCCCCCGCCCCATTCACCTGTACAGATCACCACCTCCACAAGCTTCAAGTCACTGGGAAAGGAGAACCAATAGTTTAAGTCAAAAATGTCTTCCAAATGAAGACTAATCACTTAGGAAAAATTCTCAAACTATTTACGAATAGTACAAACTATTTACAATCAGAGAAACAGCCACCTGGTGACACTTATGGTTTGGTTCTGAACAGTCCCCCAAACTCTCTAAGTGCAGACAGAGTTGGACCATGAGCACTGCACTCATCAATAGACTCATCCTTGGAGAGTGCAGGACTGAAAATGCTGCTAGGAGGTGCAGCCTAGTTGGAGGTTATCACTGGGGTGTGACCTGGAAGGTTGCCTTCTTGCCCCCAGATCCTCCCTTCTCTCTCTGATTCCTGGCTCCTGTGATGTGAGTAGCATTTCTATAGAGACCTTGTACCATGCTGTTTCTGCTGTGGAGTTGGATAACCAAGGACTGAACCCATGGAACTGTGAGCCAAACAAACCTTGCCTCCATCAATTTGTGTGTTGGGTGTGTTATGGTTTGTGTCTACCTGCCCCCCAAGACTCATGCAGTCATGGAGGTGGCTGAATCTAGTGATTGTGATTGGTTGGTTTTCTAGACTGTGGTTGATGGGGTGATTGTTGCACCTGCCCAGGGGTGGAGCCAGCATAGAATAGAAAGTCAGGAAGGAGGTGAGCTTTTCCTCTCTTTTGCCCTTTTCACTCTCACTACTCATAGCCACCATGAACAGTTGGCCTCCCCATCCTGCCTTGGAGCCAGCTGAGTATGGACTGAAACCTCCAAAGCTGTGAGATAAATAAACCTTTCCTTGCTTAATTTTGGGTGTCAGGTGTTTTGTCTCAACAATGAGAAAAAGTAACCAGGACAGGGTATTAAGTACTGTGTCTCAGTAATTGGAAAGTGACTACAACAGATGTATTGGGTCCTGTGTCTTACGCTGATTTTGTGTCTGTGAGAAGGTCAGGGGCTTTATAAACCCCCAATCCTAATAATTTCTCTCCTGACCCCCCCATCTGGGATTGTAAGTCTACAAGTACTCTAGCAATCTCTCTGAACTGAGCTTCAATGTGGCAGATTGTCTTTGAAGATGACCTCCAACATTTGCTCCCTGCCCCGCGTGTGTATGCTGCTCTGCCCTCAAGAAATGATGACCAATTATGTCTCTTCAACTCTAGATTCAATTTGTGGCTTGTTTGAAAAAGCTCCAGTTTGGAGCCCAGCTCTTAATGGTCCTGGTTTCAAATGCTTTCACACTCTCTGGTCCAGCTCCATGATGTAAGGAGGCAAGTCAAGGATGCTGGCACTGCCCCTGAAGTACTACGAACCACAAGGCATGCATTTGAGGCCTTTCCAAAAGGTTTCCATCTCAATCCAGCCTTCAGTCAATGGTGAAAACATGAGCAACCTCAGCCACCACCATGGGGAACACAGGACTCATCCACCAAACCTAGCAAATTCAAAAAATCGTGAGATATGAACAGTCAACGTTTTGATTCACTAACCTGCTGTTTTGAGAAATCCCAGGCAAGAAAATAATGAAGCTAAAATGTTTTGTGTTATCGTGAAAGCTGATTTTTACTTCAGGATTTCAGATTTAGAAGTGCCTCATTTATGAAGATGAGACCAGGGAGGACCTAGGTCATGGCAAGCATTCTGAAAGCTGGGTAAGGAAAAGCTGGATCCCAACCACTAGGATGTGCCTTTGTGTAACAAAGAGCTCAGTAGACTCTTTGGAGGAAAAAGGAGAAGAACGGGGGGGGGGGGGAGACCTATGAAGTAAGCAGGAGCACACTCAGATTCTGTCCTTGCGGTTCTACAGATAATCCCAGTCAATGAAAGCTTGCAGTAGCTCACAGCTTTTCCCCATCCCGTATGAGAATGTCACAGTCAGGGCATGTGAGGAGAACAATTAGAATCAGGACACAGACTCTGTGTTATTATTTTACGATGGTCACCCAGAGTTTAACACAAGAAAGTGCAGGAAATCTGTCGACAAGACTGGAATATAAAGACCTGGAATATTCAGCCAGGGCTTGGATCCCACAACAATGTCCTACATGAGTCCAGGTGAAGACCTAGAGCCCATGACAGTGCCTCCCCACAAGTCCAACTGGAGGTCTAGAACCCACCAGGAGGACTCACACCAGTCTGTTTTAGAGATCCACGCTGGGAAGGCCCAAAGCTAGAAAGTCTACCTCAGCGGGGTGAAGGAGCTATGCTGGTAGGCTGAGGTTTCTACACTGGAGCTGAGAAGTCACACTCAAAACAAGGAGGGCTGTCCTGAAAAGTACCACAGTCACTCTCAGTGACACAAAGGTGTCGTGCTACTCCAATAATAAGACCAGTGGAGTACCTGCCAAAAAGCAAGCATGACAAGTTTCTCCTGGAGATTAAATGGCACATGTCTTCCCCTCCAGAGCCAGGAACTGATGCTCAATGTAAGGACCAGAGCTCCCCCAAAGTAAACCACAGCCACCCTCACCAGCAGGTCCCAAGCTCCTCTGATGACAATGGTCGAACTCACACTGGGGAAGCTAGTCATGGTGAGCTTCTCCAGGAGAACTAACAGCTCAAACAGCAGCACATAGAGAAACCCACAAAGCCTCACTCTTCTTCTACATGCCTCTATTTATGCTGGCAACTTTCCTCAGATGGAACATTTATACTCAGCACTATGCTAATTTAATTCAACTGGTGTTAAGTTCACCACCAGTTTTTAATCCATAAAAGAGAGGCATCAGCAGTCACAGGATAATATTCACTACATGAACAGTACACCGAACAGCCTTCCCCCACTGTGGCTCCGTGGACAGGGTGCAACTCAGGTTTGTGCTTGTCCTGAAAACTGATAAGATCAGATAGCTGTGGGCTTTGGTGAGCTTCCTCATCTCCGGCATTGTTTGTCACAGAATCCATATCATGGTTCCAATGGCCAAATGTTACAATGGCTACTTCTGCAATTTTGTGGTAACTTGGGGAGATACAGAATTCTGAGCTGTATCACACTTTATGTCTTATTTCATGATAACTTTAAGTGGGAAAGTATATATTGCCATAGCCCTCATAATATGAACACTCAGCTACCCTATGATGTGACAGAATTTTACCAGCAATCAGCAGAAACATTCAGCAAATAATGAGACTCTCAGAGCTAAGTCCTTCAATACCACTGGTCCTTCCTTCATGGGGAGAGGAAACAGGAGACATATGCATGTGGTTAAAAAAAATCTTTGGGCAAAGAAGACAACAGATTGAGATCAAGTCATGGGTCCACTACCTTTTTACTTAACGTCTCTGCGGTCTGTAGTCTATGAAGATGGAAGAAGGCAGAGGAGAACTATGCTGGTCGGATATGGTCCTTACCTCTGAAACTTAGATATTCTAAGTAACATGGGCATTTCATCGTTCCTGGTAACGTAGTAACCCACATGTGTGCAGGAGCAGACAGAGCTATGGGAACGCTGCAAGGGGCTCCTGCGTGAGCCTGAAAAAGGGCCACAGGTTTCTCTTTTCCTTGAGGAACAGACTTCTGTTCTCATCAGAGCAGCTTTGGAATTGGTGCATAGAGAGTAGGGAAAGGGCCAGCTGATGGAGAGCGCAGTGGGTGACACCATGCACCACACACAGATGGACATGGGATGGCACAGGGCTCCCTCCAGAGTGACCTGAGCCAGGGCAGCACCTGAGTCCCATTGGTCATTCTAACTCTGAATTTCTTAAAGGGCCCGGGGAAGGGCTCAGTATTTAGGCAGAAGCACCAGGAGCAAAACCCACCAAACTCTAACAGTTGTGAGTAAAACCCTCCACCCACATGCACAATGTGGTCCTCCAGCAAGGGCACGTGTGAGGCAGCAAGGCGGGACACAGTGGTTTGGAAGACTGCCATCATACAATGTGTCTCCTCTGACGATAATGGGAAAAGTGAGACATCAACAGCAGAAAAAAACTGAAAAATACACACATTTGTGGAAACTGAACACCACAATCTCAAACAATGAGCAGATCAGAAATTTAAACAAAAGAAAATTAGAAAAGATTCCAAGACAGTGAAAATGAAAGTACAGTTCATCAAACCTTGTAGGGTGTAGTGAAATGGGTGCTGGGGGGTAGTTTATAGCTGGAAACTGATTCAATGAAAAGAGAGGCCTCAATTCAGTAACCTAACAGAACAAACTGAAGCTGTCAGGAGGAGGAAAGTAGGGAAGACTGAAGCAAAGATGAATGAAATAGGTAGGTACAGACATAGCAAAGCATTACAGCTAATGATTGGATATTTGACAGATCAACCAATACTGATGAATTTTTTCCTAGGATGTATTAAAAAAAAGGCCAAATTATTAAAATTAGAAGTGAAAGAAAGGTCATTATGACCAATGCTACAGAAATAAAAGGGTTTCTAATAGACTAATATGAACAATTGTATGCCAACATATGATCTAACAAAGGGGAAAGAAACAAATTAGTAGGAACCCATTGTCTGTGGGTTCCTACTAAATAGACTTATCACTAAATAGACTTATCACTCACTGGGAAAATGACTGAATGAAGAACCAAAAATATCTTGAGACTAATGGCATCACTGATCAATTCTACCAAATATTTAATAAAAAGCTATTACCAATATTTTCCAAAAAAATTAAGTCATCTAACAAGACTACCATGACTCTGATAAAATCAGATAAGGCTATAATTTCAAAAAGAAAAGAGCAAACCAAAGACCAGTATTCCTTATGAACACTGACACAAAATTCTTGAGCAAAATATTAGCAATTCTTATTAAAACTATTATATAAGTTGTGTTTGGAAACCATGAGCTTTAAAAGCGTTTACCACCATAGGAGACACGTTACCATCAATCTGCCTCAACATACCCTTCTTCTCCTCAAGTACACTCATCCATCCTCTCTCGCCACTTTCAGCATTGGCTCTGGAGTTCTTTATCCTGAGCATCTTTAGTTACTCTGTGGTGGCTGTCTCAGTGTCCTGAATGAATTCAAAATATTCTCATTTCATGGTCATTTCGACTTTGGGGAAGAGCCAGAATTCTCACAGTGCCAACTCTGGTGAATACGATGAGTGGAAACACACCACTGTGTGTTTATGAGCCTGTCTTTCTGATGGATGGTGCTCCACAGCCACAATCATCGTGCTTTTCATCACATGTCTTAAAGACATTCAGGAAAAAGGACCTAGAACTGCTTCAGGAAGTGATGAAAAAGATGGAACAAGTTTGTTTGGTGAGAGAGGGAGTGTTTTGAGGGGATTAGGGGCAATGTGTTTTTTACTGTGGCAAATTTTTACATTTAAACATTTATCATATAATTTAATCACCTTACATCTATCATAACAAAGCAACATTTATTCTTGGACTGTAAGGATACCTGAGCACATACAGCATAACACATTGATGGAATAATGGTGATAAAATCACATGATCATCTCAATTGACAGAAAATCATTTGACTGAATTTAATATTCTATCATGATGAAGGACTTAACTGCTAGGAACAGAAGAAAAATGCTTAAACATAATAAAAAGCCTTGTAGGAGAAAACCCACAATAGACGCTGTATTTAACTGTGAGCTCCTGAAAGTTCCTCTCACAGGAAGGAGATAAGGCTAGCCACCATTCCTCCTCATTGCACAGAAGGTTCTAGTCAGACAACCACAAATGACAAAGAAATAAAATGTGTCTAAATTGGACAGAAAGAAGTAAACAGCTCTGTTTGCTGGTGACATGATGTTGTATGTGGAGAACACCAGAGACTCAACAGACACCTGTGAGGTCTAATTAGCAGACTTCAGTAGAGCAGCAGGATACCAAGCTGTGAAGCAAAAATCAGTTGGATTCTCTATATCAGCAATAGGTAAACTGAAAAAGGAAATTAAGGGGAAAATTTCATTTACAATAGCATGAAAAAATGAATGTTTAGGAATTAATGAGAGACTTATACAATTCAAACTATTAATGTTCCTGAAATAAACTGAGTAACAGATAAATGAGAAGATACCCATGTTCTTAAATTAGCACAAAATAATGCTAATACATCAAAATAACCCAAAATGGTCTATGAAGGTAATGCTGTCACTATCAAAATACCACTCAGCCATGGTAGAAATATAGAAACCCATCTTAAAATTCAGTAAGAATTTTGAGGGGACCCTACACAGCCAAATTAGTCTGAAAAAAATGAAAAAAAAAAAAACAGAAGAGCCACACATCCTGATTTTAAAACTTACCTTGAAGCTCTAGCACTAGCATTGAGACATCAGGAGGCCAGTGGAATAGAACAGAGTCCTAGAAATAAACTCTCACATATTCAGCAGAATGATTTTCAGAGGGCCAAGACTACTTGATGGGGAAAGGAACAGTCTTTGCCTTTTTAACAAACAGTGCTTGGAACCCTGGACATTAGATTGCAAGAGAATGAAGGTGGACTGCTCTGCAGAGCTGTAAATAAAAGTAGACTTAAAATGAATCACACTGTTACCTGCAAAGGTTAAAGCATTCCTAAAAGCAAGTACAGGGCAAGTAGACTTTACTACAGTGGACTCAGCAATTATTTTTTGGATATGACAGCAAATGCCTAGGTAATAAAAGAAAAAAAATAGTTAAGATAGAGATCAAGAAAATTAAAACAATTTGTGCTGTACATTGAAGAGTCAAATAAACAGGTCAAAACAGTTTTTAGGATATCTTAGTTACTTATATCATTACTGAGACTTGTCTTACCCAACTATCACCTATGAACCTTTTTGAGCTTTTAGTGGTAACAAACAAAATTAAAGGGGTAAAGGCTTATTTAGCTCACAGATTATAGAAGTTTCACTTCATAATCGGCTGGCTCCAAGGCAAGGTGACATCAGAGAGGAGAAACAGTTCATAGTGACAGAAGGTAGCAAAGTAACCAAGGTGACCTCAGCTCTTTGTGTGCCTTGTGTCCTATCCAGGTAATAAAGCAGGCAGCATTCGTACCCTTAATCCTAGTGCCCTTGATCCTAGCACTGCACCTGGAATCGGTACCAGCACCACACACTCTACACACAGCCACGTCTCAAAAAGCTCCACTTGGGACCATATGAGGCTTTGAGGGGACCTCTAACACAAACCATAACACAGACAACATATAGAAAAAATAGTTTGAGATATGTGTCTGAAAGGATTAATATTCAGAATGTACAAAGAACTCATTAAATAATAAATAACAATCTCATGCAAAAATGGACAAATGATTTGAATGGACATGCATCCAAAGAAGTTATACAATGGGCCATTAGAGCATGAGAAAATGCTCCACATCAGTATTTGAGATGAGAAAGGTCAACTAAACCACTTTAAAATACAACTTTATGTCCATTAGAATAGCTGATATTTAAGCAAACATTAAACAGAGTTAGCAAGGATATGAAAGGCGTGGAGAAACAGAAAGCCTGGGCTCCATCATCAAGAATGTACTATGGCTCAGTGATTGGAGAAAAGAGTGCAGTAGTTTCTAAACAAATCAGATATCCAATTTTGTGCAATTCCACTTTGCAATTCCAATTGCACTTTGTGCAATTCCACGTCCAAGAGCCATTTCTACACCCAGGCTCAGAGCATAGTTCACAATGGTCAAAATGTGGCAGCAAAGCCCAAGTGTTGATGCCTAGTAACTTAAAATGAACTGAAGTTTGTTTCTCACAGTTCTGAGGGGGAAGCCCGAGGTCAAGGTGCTGGAAGGTTTATTTCTACTGAGAGCTGCTCTCTGCTTCCAAGGTGGAGCTTCAGTAAGAAATGCTGCTTCTTCATCCTCTCAGAGACAGAAGGGCAAAAGGAGGACAGACTGCCTCCCCCAATCCCTTTTAGGAGGCCATCTATCCATTCACAGGAGAGGAGCCCTTGAGGCTGAATCGTCTATTAAAGATCCACACGTCAGGGCTACCACATTAGACAGTGCTTGACTCTAGGGGAAATACACTCCAGCCATGGTCATATTCTGTGCCAGGAAGGAACCCTAAAACATCACCTAAGTGAGGTAAGCTAGCTACCAAAACACAAGTATCATATGATTCTCCTTGACATGAGATATCAAGAGTAATCAAAGACAATGTCATACTAAGACATGTTTGGTTTGAGAAATATATTTGAGTGTCAGGAACCTATAGATCAGTGACTGTGAATCTTTTTGAACTTTCACTGATAACAAACAGCTGACTGCAGCACTGGTGCCATAGGTTCACCACCACTGATATAAACAGTAAAGAAACGCATCAGTTAGAAGAATGAACCAGGCAGACCCAGCCATGTACCAAGGCTGCTTACAAACCCCAAGTGCCGCGCCCTCTCTAGAAACAAAGCCCTCGCTAAAGCTTAGCTTGTGTACTCACCTGGATTAAATCTTCCAGCTTGTGGGAAACGACAGCTACCACTTTCACAGAGGTTGTTTTTCACGCTAAAATCTGCAAGACATAATCATCTTGGGCAAGAAAACAAAACTCAGGGAAGGCAAGCATCATAACCTCAATTTTAAAAGGAAAATATTCTATTAACCTCCGAGAATATCGCATAGTTGGGGGTAGATCAGTAATCTCGTGGCACACACCCTTACGAAATATAGACCTGAGTAATTTGCTATGTGATTCTGGAATTTAATAGCTGTAACATTCACTTATTTAGATCAACCATTCTATTAAAAGGACAGGAACTGGCAGAATCTTAGCTGTGTCTGTGAAGAAGCGTTTGGGCAGCCTGGAGACATAGTCACTGTGGAATATATTTCCCATTCTAATAAAACCTTTGATTCTTGGACTTCAGAACTAAACTTGATGAGTTTCTCTTAGAAGAAACTATCACCTACAACGCAGTCAGCAAAGGCTTCTGAGTGCTGCTAAAGGGGGAAATGTTTATCTCTGAGCCCCAAGGTAAGGTAATGGTACTCTTATCTGATGTTTTTCTCTGAACAGAAACTAAGTGTTGTGTAACCCATGGAGGGAAATAAGTGAATAGTAAGATCCACCCAAGGTGCTTGGTGAGCCCAGGGTCCCACAAATTAAAGAAGGCAAGACAGTGGAAAACAGAACTGGCCCCTGCCTTGGGTGCGGAATTTGCAGGTCCCCGTGGCAAACAGTATGGACAGGAAGTGTCAACGCTGAGCACCCCTTCGGTTGCCCATGGGTTTTGATCCAGTAGCTCAGACCATGTTAAGGAAGGTCCCCAACCAGAGGCACAGTTTCAATACCTGGGTATCTATAGGTGAAGAGGCACCTTTCCTCTCTGCACTCGTGAGCAAGGTGAATCTCTCTGTAGGTGTGCACCTCTGTGACCTTCACCCATCATGTCTGGAAGACAATGTAGCCCTTTACCCCGTGACTTCTTTCCAAGATGATACCAACAAATAATCCGGCCTCTTCTGGGATGTTTAAAATGAGAATTTAAATCCACAAGATATTTTTTTAGGACAACATTTGTAGTGGAAATGGATTTGGTGATTGCAATCAGCAAGTATTTAAAGTCAGGGATTCTAATTCGTTTTTTAAACTTCAAGTTTCCAATCCCCCTGAGGGATAAGATAGCACAGTAGTATTTTTGCACATGTAATTCTATAACCTAATTCCTATTATAGCTCTGTCATTTCTCTTCGGTGTCATCTAAAGTATAGGTCTGGCAACCTTACCTGTAATTTGGGGACAATGCTTCACAATTAAGTTTTGATTCTTAAGACCTGAGAGTTATACAAATAAAAAGCATTAACCTCAAGGGCATGTCAAGGGGTTCGCGAAAATGTCACAGCTTTTCTCCCCTCATTGTGTATGACATCAGAAAATGCACCCCAGAATACTTGTATAAAAATCACAGATTTGGGCTCTGCCTAGTGCCAGTGTAACTTGAGAATTCCAAGACCAAGGAGCCAAGGCGGTAAAGTTTTTTAAGGCTGGCAATAATTAAAATACTCAGTGGAGAAGAATCTGCATCACTTCTCATTCTCCACTTTCAAGGTGTGGTAGATGTGGTGTTCAAAATTTCAGTGTATAATGTACAAAGGTTCATCCCTTCAGGGAGAAGGGGAACTTTTAAATGAAGGGAATTCAACCTGGAGACGTGGGGGAGGGGAGTCTAGTGAGAAGCTGCGAGCCAGTTCTCCAGTAGGTCTCCAGAATTTACAAGCGAAGTGAAACCCAGAGCCAAAGGCAGCTGGAAGAATCCAGTGATAGTGCATTTACCTCCACTGGAATTTAGCATCATAGGAAAAGATGCAGTGTCCTGGAGTCTCCTTGCATAACACAATGCCACAGAGGACTATGGAAGAGAACCCACAGTCAGAGCCTAAGAAAAGAACTAAGGATTCATGATAGAAAACAGATCTCACACTGCAGAAATGAGCTGTGGGCTGGAGGCAGTGAGCACATGCAAAACACTGCAGGGCTGATCAGATGGGCTCAGGCAGGAAAATTTAAGGGTAGAATGAAGCAAAGGCGAGGCTGGCGTATGACAGCAAGTCTAGCGTTAGGTGGACAGAGAGCCAGAGAGTTTGGTTTCTTGGGACCAGATACACTGAATACAAAGTAAAGAAGTTAGGAGTCCCTGCCCTTTGGCTGAAAGTTTTCCAAGTTTCTATTATTTTAAGTATTGCTTTTTATATGTTACCTTTCAATTTGAACAGGAATTGGAATTTATGGACACTTATGGTGCACAAAGCAAATGGTGTGAATCTCTTATTTCTAGTTTTACACCATATAAAATGTTTGGCCACAGAATCGCAAATATGTCATTGCCACTTGGTGCTAAACATGATAAATTTCAGGCACCGAGCTCCTGCAGATTGCTAATTTCCACGGGCTTGGCCCTGCCACCCAGCCTACTTCTTGTGCCATCAGAAACGTCTGCAGTCATTTGTCTGTCGCAGACTGTATGGTTTTCCACCTCAAGGCACTCACTCAGGGACAGGCTCCTCCAGAGCCAGGCTGCTGAGACAGACCAGAAAAACTCTAAGACGAGAAGCTATGCTCTTTGTTCCCCCAGTAAGCGAGGGCCAGACGGAAATTTCTATGCTTGTAACTAAAATTCCAAAGGGAAAAGTTATGTTCTATTTAGGTTGCTGGCACCTTCTATGAGAGCTCACAAGAAGAGTGATCACATTTTTCAAAGGAAGGGAGAAAAGGGGCTGGGGATTTAGCTCAGTGGCATAAGCGCCTGCCTTGTAAGCAGGCAGTCGTGAGTTCGATCCCTGGTACCGATAAAAAGGAGAAAGACAAAAAAAAAAAAAAAAAAAAAGAAGAAGAAGGGGGAAAAGAACAAAGGAGAAGTGGGAACAGCCAGGGTAGTCGTGGGGTTCTTCAGATGACTCGCAGGAGCAGTGCACTGGGGAGCTGACTGCTAACGGGGCCCCTCACTTGCTTCTCTGCAGCAGTCTAACCAAGCAAAGATGGGAGTAAGTTTTGTACAGAACTAAGAAGACTGGAAATGGTGAGCTAAAAGAGGCATTTTAAACAGAGCACTGACGCAACTAGAACAGTGTTTCAGAATGATAACTCCATGGAAATGTGGAGAAAGCACTGAGGGGTTGCATGCCCAGAGGAAAATAAGACAAGCAGGAAATGGTTGCAGTGGTCTGGATGAGCCTTAGAGATGTGGACCGTGGGGGAAGAGAGGGAAGAGATTCCATCAACAATGTGATGCAAAGAATTTTAAAGAGTTGGGGCTAGGTAGAGAGCAAGGAGAGTGTCTACCTTTGTACAAGGGCAATTTGATGAAGAGATGCCTTCAGTATTTCCCAGGCAAGGCGGTCAGGATTAAGGTAAGCTAAATAAGACCCTACCCCGGGAGGGGTGGAAAATTGAAGAACACACTGAAAAACTCAGGAGGCAAGATGTATAATATTGTACAGCAGCAGTTCTTAAAATCTGTATCAATATAAAATTCTGTGATGAATGCATTAGCCAACTTTTCCAAGTACACAGAAACAACAGCATGTGTGCATGTGTGTGTGAGCTATGTATCCATCACAGAGAGGGAGAGGGAAGGAGAAGGAGGGGGGAGGGGAGGGACATGGAGATGGAGAGATTTTATATGCAGTCACTCGTGCGATCCTGCAGGCTGACCTTTCCCAGGATCTGTCCTGTTTATTTTCCTCCTTGCTGAAACACAACACCTGACACCCACAACTTGAAGGAGGTGTTTATTTTGGCTCACAGTTTGGCTCACGGTTTCAGTCCATAGCTGGTTGGTTCCAAAGCAGGGCTATGTGGCAGAGGAAAAACAGCTAGTGGCATAACTATGGGACTTAGAGAGAGAGAGAGACCAAGGGAGGAGAAGAAAGATTCAGCCTCTGGTCTCGCCCACAGGGGCCCACCCGGCTTCCCCTCCCAATATCACACCCAGCTTTAACTCAGCTGGGGACTGATCCGATGTGAGTGTTCCCCCTCCTCAGGATGAGCACAGGAGGCTTCGGGGGTCATCTAAATGTGAACCACATCAGTGTTCAAACAGGAGGCTCTGCTTGGCTCCAGTGTGCTGTCAGAGCACTGACCGGATCAGTTCCAAAGTGAAGACCAGCATGCCCAGGACTGAAAGACTAACAACTGATTCCAGTCCAAACACTGGAAAACAGCTATTGTCTTCAGGGTTAGGAGCAGGAGAAAAGACTCCAGACTCAGCCTTTTGTTCTATTCAGGTCTACAACCACTTGGATGAAGCCCATCTGATCTCCTCTCTACTCCATCGATAATAATAATCCCACACAAAAATACCCTCACTGAAACTACCAGAATAATGTTAGAGCAGATATCTGGGCATCTCACAGCCCAGTCAAGTTGTTACATAAAGATGAACATTATATTACGTAAAATATAAAACTTTAACATAAAGACAGGATGGGTAACATTGATTTTCTTTTTTTTTTTTTTTTTTTTTGCCTCAGGCTCCAGTACGACTTAACACAGCACTTCACCTACACATTGTAACACTTACATGGCAAAACCTCTTTCGACAGCAAGGACTACCCAGCGTCACCCTCTGCCCCAGCATTTGCGGTATGCGGTGCGGGAAGAAAGGGTCCAACAAGCGCATACACGGAACACATAAAGGAGGATTAGTTTGAGTTTTCACCCTGCCATCAGCTGCCTAGAGCTAAGAGGAAACAATTCATGATGCCCTAGATATGCTTCTGGGTGTTTCCCTACAAGGACATCTTTACTTCATGGTTAATTTTCAATGTATAATCCCCAGTTTGGGAAGCAGAGGAAGAGGCTCACTTTCTTCCACTTTTCAGTGGGTGTCATTTCCACAGCAGGGAGCAGGGAATGGCAGGCAAGGATAATGGAGGAAAGTATCCCAGAAGGTTTCTGTGCATCTTAGGGCGTGCACCACACTGCTGCAGTGCTCCACGAATTAATACAAAAGAAGGAAGAGGAGGGGGGGGAGGAGGGGGAAGAGGAGGAGGAGGAGGAGGAGGAGGAGGAGGAGGAGGAGGAGGAGGAGGAGGAGGAGGAGGAGGAGGAGGAGGAGATCCGCGGAGCTTATTTAGCTTAGCGAGCAGCAGTAGCATGATAGGGCCCTGGCTCTGTCCGCCTCCCACCTTACCACACTGTCATTACTGCCTCCTCCATAATCTCCTGAATGCAAAACAGAAACAAAACCTCCAGTACTGCCTTCTTCCAAGGTAAATTTATATTTACTTTTAAGAATTCTGGAACAGTAAACAACTAATTCTTGATTATACCTTGTGTTCCCTACATCAAAATACAACAGAAATAATGACTTGAAATACACACCTGGATGCAAATCAATTTCCTCTCTCTAATAAATTAGCTGTTACCTGAAGTCAACTTACAATAACCATCTCTTCAACACCATTGCTCCAGTCGGGGAGTAACCATAAGAATGTAATTATCAACTTACACAGCTCCTCACCCATCTGTTTGGATTCTGAGAAGGAAATTTGGTTGAATTGCTTGTTGATGCACTTGTTACAAGCCTGGCTTTCTGTTGCTATTAGCTTCTTGATCCAGGAAAACTCTTTTGCCCAGCCTGCTGCCTTCCAAAGTGAAATCTAAACCCCGACCCCTCTCAGTTCGGTCCGCAGAGTCTCCCCCAGCTCTGACTGCCTGGTGCATTTCAGTGAGCACCACCTCATCACACCTAAAACAGGGTGAAAGGCACTCACTTAACATTTTGGAATTTTAGCGGGTATGTGTTTCTTCACACTTCCCGCTATCCTTTTCAGCATCTGGATCACAAGCTCCCTTGGTGAGGAGATGCCTCTGAGAAACGGATGGTAGAGTTCGGGACACAATAAGAAAATGCTGGTTTTGAAGGTTTCAGTGCTCAAATCTATGCACAAGACACAAAGGTCCAGCTGCTACTCACAAAAATCACCTCTGTGACACAGAGCCAGGGTGCCTCAAGGGGGTCCAACTCCAGAAGCTGCCACAGTGCCACCAAGGGCAGCAGCTACACCAATGCCCAAGCATCCCCTCTGCCAAAGGCCATGGAAGGGACCCAGTTATCTTAGTGTACGCACTCACCTGAAATTAAATCTCCAGGAGTAGGGGGAGGGGAGTCAAGTATTTAGAGAATAAATAAGTAGAACAAATAAACCTCAATGTATTATACATACCTAGGTATACCTAGACTTGGGGCCTGAGATCCTAATATTCCCCGGTACACAGAAGAACAGATGAAGGAAATGTGACATGTGTACCAAGTGGAATATCAGTCAGCTATAAAGAAGAATGAATCACACACTTGGCAGGCGGAAAAAATGGAACATGGGTAGGGTGACATTCTTCTGTAATCTCAGCACCCTGGGAAGCTGTGGTGCTAAGCAAAATAAATCAGGTAAAGTTAAACACTGTGTAGTTTGTCTTACAGGAGAGCCCTAAAGTGGGAATAGATTAAAGGGTAAGGGAGCGATGGTGGGGAGAAGAGAGGCTGACTTTTGGACATGGGTGCAGGAATTGGGGGAAGCGGAGAAGAACAAAGTCACGGGGATGTGTCCAGTGCATGTACCAGCTGCCCAAACTGGAACCGCAGTCTGCATTGTAAACACACACTCAAAAAAACAATACCATAGCAACATTAACAGTAATAATAACAGTGAGAGTAATAATATCCCCAGGGCCTTTCTCATGAGCCTGAAGTGGGATATAAATCAGGAACTCTCTGGTTCTCAGGCTGATGTCTGTCTTTCCAGCTCCTGCCGTTACACCGATTCCGAGTTGAAACCACTCCCCTGGCACAGGTCCACACCTACGGCTCTCCTGCGGGCCGAGGCTGCCTCAGCTTCCCAGGGTGCTGGATTACAGAAGAATGTCACCCTACCCAGTTTACACCAGCCTTTGTAAACCAGGTAAGTTGCAAGGGAGAAGTCGGTGGCTGTTAGAATGAAAGCTGTCCAACCTTCTGATGCATTTGCAAGCTTCAGTTCTCAGTGAGAGACTTCAGCACTCAGAGGTCACATTTGCTAGCTTTATTCTTGTCCTTCTGTCTTCGTGGTTGTCCAATTTTCCATTAAAACTACCCGTTTGTTTCTAAGTTATAACGTTTTCATTCTAAATTCACATTTCTTATACATTTCAGGTCTCTAAAGACATGTCCACTCTGCCTCTGTACCCTTAGCGTCCTGTTCACGCGCCGGACTTTTCAAATGTCAGTGCGTGTTTGCCTCACGTCGCGTTTTCCTTCGCCATGTGGAGCAGGTGTGAGGCAGAACAATCTTCGTTCCTTCTCTGTTTCCTTTCTCTCCCCTGCTTCCAGTTCTTGGCCCCTCCTACTGGGAAAGACCTGTCTCCCTGACTCCTCGTACCTTTCATTTTGTGCTTTATTTACAATTTGGGTTTCTCATATAAGAGAAAGCACGTGGTACTTGTACGTCTGATTTATTTCATTTAACATGATGGTCTGGTGCCTCGTTTCCTGAGATGACTCAGATTTAACCTTCTTTATGGCACGGTAGTACTCTGGCGTGTGTAAATGCCACATTTTCTTCATTCAGTCATCTGCTGGTGGACAGAAGAGCTACTTCCATGGCTGAGCTGCTGTGGATTGTGCTGCTGTGAACACCACGCTGTGTGTGAATCACTGATGCACTGTCTTAACTCTCACCTGAAAATGCCCCGGGTGGGGAAGAGCGGGCCAGGTGAATTCCCAGTTCCAGTTCTGCCACCTTTCCCTGCTCCCTGTTCGGAGAGCGCTGGGTCTCCCTCTGCTTTGGAATCTCCATCGCAGTCCTGTTCCTGGAGTTTTACACAAGTCAGATACTGCGAATCCTAACATGTAGCAAAAGCTCTCATGTTCTCTGTTTCTGGGAACCAACAGAACTGAACCCTGAGGGGAAAGCGAGTGATGCCAACTCGTTAAGGGCAGTTTTTCTAGGAAGCAAGGGCAGAGCCCTGGACCCCACCAGCTCTGCCCACGCGGCTCGGTTTTCAGACTTCTAAGGCCTTCAGAACCCGTTCCACCCCATATGCAGGGGTTTATATGCTTTCTTATGTAGGAGAAAACGTGAGCCATTTAACCTTCCGATCCCAGCTTGCTTTCCTTTCCAGGTGTCCAGTCCCAGCTGTTTCTCTGCATAGCACACTTCCTTCTTTATAGCCGAATAGTATTCTACCATGTGCCTATGCTGCGTTTTCTTCCTCCACTCACCAGCTGATGGGCATCTGGGATATTTCCAGAGCTGGGGGCTGCAATCATGTCCTCCAGGTGTGGGTACACAGGGGTGACTGCAGCAGGCCACCTCGGCTCTTTGAGGAAGATACCTGGAGAGGCGCAGTGGAGCGAAACATATTATCCCCATGCTTCAAGGAGTCTCCATGGTGATTTCCATCATGCCTGTGCTTGTTCACCTCCCCAGTAGAGACACCCAGTGGGCTCCTTATCCCCTCATCCTAGCCAGGGTTTCTTCATTTCTGAATTCCTGATCATAGTCATTCTAATAAGGATGAGATACAATCTCAAAGTAGATTTGGTCTGCATTTCCAGGTCATTTCTTAAGTATAAAAGACAGGTAGTCACAAACAATATTGAATCTTGAACCAGGCATAGTGGTTCACGCCTGTAATCCCAGCATTCAGGAGGCTGAGGCAGGAGGATTGTTGCAAGTTTGAGACCAGCCTGGGCTGCAAAGGGAGTCCAAGTTCAGCCTGAACTGCATAGAGAGACCCTGTCTCAAAAAGATTAAATAAATAAATGAATGAATAAAACAATATTAAATCCTGCCTATATTGTATTAGAAATAAAAATATATGTATACTTGGTTGTTCACTTTTTGCAAAAATGAAAAATAAATTCAGGGTGGGTAAAGGAGCAGAGAGTAATGGAGGTGAGGATGGGGGCCAAGAAGATGAAGCTTTCTTGGATGGACCTTTTTGTAGCCATCAGCTGAGCGTGTCTCATAATCAAAAAAGCAATTTAAATTAAAAAGAGCGAAAATAAAGCCATAAACTTTAAAAAACACTAAGGCAAAGGAGTGTGCGCATCTCTACTTGGTAGCATGTCTGCCCAGAAGCAGTGACTCCCGGCACCTTGCACTATAACGTCCTGGCTCCTCCCTGTTCATTCCTGGTGGCGTCTATTCAAAGCACAAGGAAAACTGACAATGAATCTAAAGCTTCTTTCAGACATGATGATGCGTATATGATTTTTCAATGTATACATTTAAGGAAAGATAAAATGAGAAATGTAACAGCTTGTTACAAATTCCAGATTTATTTTTGATGTGGAAAAAAGGGTAAATAATTTTTTGAAAAATATATTGACTGGGTGTGGGTGGCACATGCCTGTAATCTCAGCACTTGGGAGGCTGAGGCAGGAGGATTGCTGTGAGTTCAAGGCCAGGTTGAGGTATGAGTTCAAGGACAGCCTAAACTGCATAATGAAACCCTGCCTTGAAAAAAAAAAAAGCATGCTATGATCTTATTGAGCTGTGAATACAGAGATGCACACATTAGTTCACTAACATATGTCTTTTATGTCCGAACCATTCTACGAGCCCCAAAACAATGCTACCCCAATGCCAGTGATCACCCCACACATTCGGATCTTGGTTTCCAGCCGCATCCCCACTAGTGAGAGCCAGGTCCGGCAGGTGAGGTTTGCGTATTTTGAAACAGATACCAAGGAAACACCCGAAGACATAATTTCCTCCAAAGGAAGGTTTAGCTCCTGCTTCTTGCGTAATGCAATGTATAAAAGGAGTGATAAACTTTCTTCACCAAAGGGCTTAATTTGGCACTCATGTGGTCCTTAGACCGAACTTCAAGTTAACAGACGATACAAAACATAAGGAAAAAATAGCAACAACCAAATAATCTATTTACAAAAACGAAACAAAATATTAGCACTTGTTGGGTCAAGATGCGAGTTAAACCGGTGTTTGTTTTATTCTTTTCCCTTCTTTGCAAGGTTGAGAAGGTGTTATCAGAAGCACTCAGGAAAAGTGGACTCCCCCATGCCAGGAGCTCTCCCTCTCTGTGCAACACTCTCCTGGGATGGGCCCCGCCAGGACCAGTGACAGAAGCCCACCCGCTTCGCTCAGAGACTGACTTGCATGTGGTGCTGGCTCTACCTGCACAGCTAAGCTGGTGAGACAACTTTCTTACCACACGAGACTGTCTGTCTGTTAGCCAGCCTTCCATCACTATAGTAGGATATCAGAAGCAGGGAATTTATAAAGAGAAAAGGTTTTTTTTTTTTTTTTTTTTTTTTTTTTTTTGCTCACAGCCCCGGGGATTTAGTCTAAACTCCAGTGACTCCACAGTGGGAAGGTGTGGTGCAGGAGACCACTCACTCCAAAAGCTAGAGAGCAAGGCACAGAAGGAAGAGGCTGGGGTTACGCTCCAAGGGCATGTCCTGTCACCAAGGGACCATCCACCAGGCCACACCTTCTAAAAGGACCAGCACCATGCATGGCCAATGGTGAACACTTAACCCAAATCCTAGCACCCCCCAACATTCAAAATCCAGCTTCCACTCTAGGGCCTGTAGACCCAGATCTCAGTGCAATCAACAAAACTTCTCTCTCTACTGTGTAAATGATGACTGCTTTGAAAGCAAGAACTTTGAATTCTTCGCATCCAGGGTCAGCAGCCAGCATGCAGTGTCCAATTGCTAGCCAAGTCCTACATTCAACAGATATCTCCATGGTGGCCTGCAGAACACTAGCTGGCCTGTGATTGACGTCAGTGACTGAAGGACCCTCCGAGCCACGGCTATTAGACAGAGGGCACAGGACTGCTCCGCGAGATGCAGCAGCATCTCAGCTCTTCAGATACTCTCGGCTCTCACTGACTTCTCAGCTTCCCGCAAGATCCACACACATGATGAGATGCATCTTGCAAGCACAGCAGGGGGAGATGCTTTGAGATCTCCAGCCACCTCGCAGATGGCATGCGGAGCTTCCCCAAGAAAGCCCTCACTTTTGCACCAGTGCTGACCATATAGAAAGAGCCTTTCCTGCAAAAACTGAAAAAGTGAAAACTGTACTTTCCATGTTGACAAATGCAGTTGGCCTTCAAAAGTAATAAATATAACTACTTTGACCCTATTTCTCCATTAGGATTCTATCCTTACTGCAGAGTCCTAGGCACCGACTGATGTGTGGGAATTTTATTGCTGTGTCTCCTCACCCTGTGGTGCTGGCATTCCTCCAGATCCTCAGGCCCAGCCGATCCTCACCAGTGCTCTCGTGGCCTGCGACCCCCGTGGGGTCGCTGTTTAGGGATTTCAATGTTGAGATCTCAGAGAAGGCTAGAAATGTGCCCAGTACTCAGCCTGTAATTTGGGCATAAAAAGCATAATAAGCCCAATGGCCATGTTCCAGAACAATTATTCCTTCATGACAACAAAGTCATTAGTAAATTATTAACAATGAAACAATAACATGTCCCCAGGCTTTGAATTCTCCTCTAGTACTATTCCTCAGTCCTCCAAGGAAAATATCATTAATTCATGGGGAGTTTAACTGAGGTGCCCGAAGTGTGCCAGTCTGCGGTCTCAGGAGACGTGTGGGGGAAAGGATGAGCACAAATGCATTCAGGAAAAGGCTGAGTTACGACATTTTGTATCTGTTTCCTTGAATTCAAAGCAGCCGACACCAAGGAAGGGAATGTTCGGCTCTTGCTAAAACGTGGTGCTGGGGCCTGTGAGGCTCAGGAGGAGACAGAAGGAGGAAGGAGGGAGAAGGGGAGGCACAGATCCAGCTCCACCAGACGACAACCAACAGTGCAGAAAACACTGGGGTGCCATAGAGGATGACAGCTGGAAAAATGGGTTGTTAGATGGGTGAGGGAAGAGGGAGAGAACAGAGAGAGAGAAAGAGGAGGGAGAGAGAAGAAGAAGGACAGCGAACTCACAGGCTGAGACCACACGTAATAAAGGACTGAGTACAGGATCACAAATAAGCTGCAGAAGTTGAGCAGGAAAATAGTAACTCAGTGAGAAGTCAATTATGAAAAGCTTTTAAGTGCGTTCATACCGTCTTACAATCAGTTTAACAACATTGTAACATTCCTACATGCTGTAGGAATATATAAGATAAAGAAGGTGAGATATGAGGATGTATAAAATATTTCGATACAAGAATGTCAGGATGCCTAGGCAAAAGTATCTCGATACCCCAAAGCACACCTTACTCCAACTGTGGGATTATTGTAACACTGCATAAAAAGTGTGGACACAAAGACCAAAGGTCACTGTCTAACTTGAAAATATCAATGCATGAGTAAAAAAGAACTCTTTTCTCTGGTTTCTTTGCCTTGTTTCCAAAGACAGTGCTCACAACATCAGTTACAGAAAATGAAAATGTGCCTAATTTCCATAATAGGGTCCAGCAAACATAGAAGTCAGTAACAAATCTACAAATGTTGCTCACCCAAGGGTAGCTTTCTATGAGACACTTGGGTTGAGGGTGGATGGGCTGTGGTCATAGCACCCCCAAGGAGCTCCCCATCAGGTGCAGCCAAATTCCGGGGACAGCAAGGATCCATGGAGAAGATGTAAGGGAAGTCAGCAGCAGGACTGATGAGCAGTCAGTGCACTGATGACCCCTCCTCAAGAATGAATTTCAATCTGGCAACACCAAAAAGCTGTTTAGGGATTTCAATGTTGAGATCTCAGAGAAGGCTAGAAATGTGCCCAGTATCAGCCTGTAATTTGGGCAAAAAAGCATAATAAGCCCAATGGCCATGTTCCAGAACAATTATTCCTTCATGACAACAAAGTCATTAGTAAATTATTAATAATGAAACAATAACATGTCCCCAGGCTTTGAATTATCCTCTAGTACTATTCCTCAGTCCTCCAAGGAAAATATCATTAATTCATGGGGAGTTTAACTGAGGTGCCCAAAGTGTGCCAGCCAGCAGAGCAGAGCGAGGACTACACCGTGGACCTGATCTCAGAGTGGCCTCTGCTCCTCCCATGAAACCCTGCAAGCCACGGAACCAGGTATCACCATGAAGAATGTGTGTCTGAGTGTCTATGGATTTGCATTTATGCACATATATCATTTGCATGAATATACACACGTGTGTTACAATTATTATTTTGCACATGTGAAAATAAATCAACATTTAGTAAGCAGTTTCAGAGATGGGCTGAAATGACCACATTTTGAGATATAGAATCAATTTGCTTGCTTTTACAAACTGTACCACCTTGGACATGTCCTGTAAACTCTACGTGACTCCGTACACTGTGAAATGAGGCTAATACTAGTGACAACATGACCAGAATTTCTGATTAAATTAGATTATGCATCTAAAGCATGTAGAATACTCTCTGGTCGGTTGTGATTGGTATATAATTGTTAGCTATTGTTATTTTCCTTGTTATGATTGATATGTTTTGCTGCAAACTTGTTTTTGGTTTTGTTTCTTCTTAATTTTTTCTTGTTTCATTGCTTATATTCAGTTGCCTATTTTCTGTTAGGAGCCTCAAGCAATATGCTACGTAAGCTTAATCATGTAACTGGACTAGCTTGGGTCCTCACAGAGCTGTGACCTTGGGTTCTGCATCTGGTCGTTGCTCTTCCTCTCTGGAGCTGTTCTCTCTCTCTCTGCTTCCTTCCCCCTGTGAACTACACAGCTTTTCTCTGCCACACCCTTTACTGTGTTCCACAGAGACTGCCAATCATAGACTGAATCGCCTTGCTAGGGTTTAAATCAAGACTCTTCACCAAAGCCACACACACATTTGAGCTGGGAAAGGTGTATTTTTATTTCTGCCTTCTACCTCCTTTGTGGCTTCCTGGTCCCTGTAATGTGTATGGTCTCCCTCCCACCCCACCTGTTCTGCCTCAGGGTTAACTGATTGTGGACTGAACCCTCTGGAGCCATGAGCCAAAATAATCTCCTCCTCCCTTTAATTGTGAGCCTCAGGGGTGTTACGTTCCAGCAAAAGGAAAATTCATTAATACAGGAAAGATTTGCAAACTAAACTTATCTGTAGCAGTAGATGATTCAACAGTCTTGCAGCAAAGGAATCTCTGTGATGCCCACCATGCCCAATAGCTTTAGACTGACACAGTGCTGCAAGGTTTTCCCCTGGGGGTGTAGGCTTCACTCAGCAGAGACTGGCTGGCAACCTGGGAAGATGAGGGTCTGTCCCTGCAGTTCCACAGTGTCCACTGCCATCCATGTGCTCACAGCAATTTCCCAGTGCCCTGGTCAGACTCAGGAGACCAGAGCAGTCACAGGCTACCGAGCTGCATTTGAACCATAGACATTCTTTCCTATGCATGGTTCCAAAATTGACTTTCAGTGTTGCTCTCCAGTTCATAAAACCTCACCAGACCTATTTTCTACCCAACTAACTATTTACTATTTCCACTTTCCCAGTAATCCAGTGCATCTCTACAATTCACTCTCAGTATTTTTCCACATGTGCATTGAAACAGTAGGATCCCTGGCAATCGGAGAAGGATTTGCTGAAAACTCACAATAAATTGATTCCAGCTTTTCTGCATCAAAATAAGTCTTAGCCACTGGAGAAACCATAGTCTAAGCAAAACTGAGTCTTGTGGTTTGGAATGAGAAACATTTTTACGTACTGTCACCTGATCCAGGTGCTCAGAAAAGAGCCATAAAATGGCCAAACAAATTGCAGTGCTATAAAAGCAGTTAATGCAGACACACTGCCCAGTCTGGATCATGAAGCTGAGCCACCTTTTAACTGTGGAGAGGCCAATCCATGTCCCCTGCATATAATGTATATCTTTGCCAGGACAGGTGTGAGAAATTCCTTCAGAAACACAGCCAGCATGCGTGTTTCTGTTTGGAAATCAGTGAGTCTTTCCAAACACACACACACACACACACACACACACACACACACACAAACACACATAAGCACATCTGTCGGTTACACACGCATCCATGCACATTGGTGCACACACTGGTAAGTAGCACTCCTACACTTTAAGGCAATGATTTCCTAGCACACACAGCTTAAACCTACTTCACTGCTTCCCCAGTCAGCTCCTTCCCCTTCTCCAAACCCCTCTGTAACAATTGTAGAAAAAGCCACAAATCAGTTTCACACTGTTTTTGGAGCCCGAAGTTAACAGTACACTGGACCATGTAAAATTGCCATTTGAGGGTTAAAATGGCTAGAAATTAAGCAACTCAATGTGTTTTACCTTTTGTGTTGCTTATTTTCAACTGGAATGTAATTTATATGCAGTAAAATACATATCTCCTTCAGTATCCAGTTTGATAAATATAGCAAATGTATTAATGACCCAGATACTATCCACATATAAAACATTTGCACCACTTTAGAAAACATTTCACCCCTTTTGCAGCCAATCCCCTGCCTTTCACATCTGCCGCTGTGATTTTTGTCGTCACAGACTAACTTTGTACTGTGAGACAGCCCCAATTCTCTGATGCCTGGCTTTTCTCACTCAGCGTTCTGTTTCCAAGATGCACCGAGGTTGATGCCATGTGAGAAGCGATTCTCCTGCACCATAGAAGACATTTCCTGGATGAATGAACCAGTTTCCTTATGCACTTGTCAGTGGCCATGGAATTGCTCACAATTTGAGGCCATTATGCAAAAGAAAAAGGATACTATGGAAATTCTTGAATAAACCCTGGTGTAGACATATGCAATCATTTTCCTTTCAAAACTATCTGGGTTTCTGACTGTTCACTGCACAAGAAACTACTTGTTTCCAAAGCCATTCTGCATTCCGCCTAGCACAGGATTCAGGCTGAAGGTGCCGTGTGTCTCCATCTTGGAAAGCATGCCCAGCTTTGGTCCTCTCAGGCACCTGGGTGTGCGTGAAGCGGCACAGGATTGTCCTTCCTTCACCTATGATGAGGCTGGGCACTCCTCGTGGGGAGAGTCATACAGTTGCTAATTGTTTGCTGCATGTGACTAAACCAGCATACGAAGAGTCAGACCTGGGTGTGGAGGAGCATTGATTCCACACAGGAAGGAAGTCTGCAGCAAAGAGAACAAAGCAGGAGGCTCTAGTGTGTGGCAGAGCTGCAGAAGTGGCCGGTTATTCCCTCCTCTCCGCGCCTGAGGATCAGCTGTTCTCCGCGTGGGCTCTGCTCCACATCAAGCCTCATTTTATGGCTTAAACAGACCCAAACTAGTTCCCACTGTCTTCATAAAAAGGCGAAATCTCTCTTGTCATTAATGCCAAAATGGACTACTAAATTTCCAGCACTTTCGGAGTGTTGGGTTTTGTAGGAAAGGACGATGGTGGAAAACTTACCTTTGCTAATTTGACAACAGTCACGTTTGACTGCAAGAAATTGAATCTATGTGTGTGAACACACAGCCGCATGTGCACCTCAGGAGCATTCCAATTATTTTTAAGGAAATATACAAAGATATCTCTTTGGTAATCTTTTTTGGAGAAAAATATTGATATACAGAAAAAATAGGAAAAAATAAATAGGTTGAAGAGCAATGTTTTTGGGGTGAGGGCATGCATGTAGGAAGGGTCTACCGCTGAGCTATGACCCAAGTCTGAAAAGCAGTAGAGAGAATGCCTGTTTTCCTTAATTTCATTACATTGCAGGATGATAGCTTTATTGTCTGCAGTGTAGGCCTGCAGATACTAATTTTGCTATAACTATTTTAGGTCCTGCTTTCCCTCACAGGTGAGCAAAGCCTGTCTACTTTCATTTTCTTTTCTTCTCTTACTGCTTTGGCTAGGATTTTCAGTGTGGTGCTGACAAGCATTTTTAAAGGACCAGTTGTATTTCCGTTGGGAAATCATCCAATTCCTCACCATTAAGTGAAATATTACTTGGACACTTAGCGTACACTTTCTTTGCCAAAGTGAACAAGTTCCACTTTAGTTTTATTTCCTGTTTAATATTTATCAGAGTGCAAGTTGATTTTTATCAAGTGCATTTCTCTGCATTTATGGATTTGGCCGGATGCCCTCTCTTCCCTAGCCTGAAGATATGATGAGACAGACTCACTGATTTCCAAACTGTGAACCCCTGTTGTATCCTGGAAAATAATCCCTCTTAGTCTTGGTATATATTTTTTAGTTGTGAATTTTGAATAGTGATGCTTGTTTTAGGGACTTGGTCTGTGCCCATAATACATCTTGGTCACTTTTAAGCCTTTTTCTTCTTTTCCTCTTCCTGCTCCCTGCACTCATGAGGAGTATATCCAATATACACACACGGTTGGGCTTAACTTACTGACATTTCATTGACGACTTTTATGTCTGCATCCGTGAGAGATGCTACAGCTCTCTTTCCCTGAGATGTCTGTGTTTAGCTTGGATATTAAGGTGATGCTTGCCTCATGGAAAGACTCAGGGGTGCCCCTCTGCTCCTGTCTCCTTGTAGCTCAGAGTGACCAAGTGACCTTATTAACAACTTGGCAGACTTCAACAAGAGAAGCATCTGGGGCTAGTGTTTTTGTTTACTTGTTTATTTTGGAAGGCCAGTAATCTTTATACAATTTACATAATAGCTATTTGCCTATTTATATATTAGTATCACATTTTCTGTCTTTCCTTCTCAGTCACTATAGCAAGCTTGATCTTTTCAGAAGCCTTGCTTTTACTTGTCTGTTGATATTAGTCTATTGTGCTCTTATTTTCAAATTCACTGATTTCTACTTGGATTTTTATTACTTATTGTCTACTTCTTCCTTTGAGATGAATTTATGGTTCTTTTTTAGTTGTCTAAGGTTGAAGCTTAAATTACTGATTTTAGATCTTCCTTTTCTAATATAGGCATATATATTGATATTGATATATTAGATTTAAAGCCATTGCTTTAAATTTCCATCTGAGCACCCATTGCACAAATTTTGATAGATTGTATTTTCACTTTCATTTTCATTTAATTCAAGCCAGTTTTAAATTTCTGTAGAGAATTCTGTGATCCAAATACATTTAGATATGTGGCTTATAATCTTCCAGATTGTTGAAATCTGTTTCATCAGCTGAGGGGAGGCACCCCATCACACACTTAATGACCTCCACATTTCTGGGGAACATGGCTGCACTCCTGTTCATGCATGGAAAAGGCCATGGTTGTGTTCCTCACTCTGTGAGTTTGCAACCAGGAGCAAAAGTTTGCCAGGTCCTTCTGTTCATGAACTGAATTGTTCGCATACAGACATTTTCATGAAGCAAGATATTGCAATAATTTTAATATCAATGTTTAGTTCTGTTACTTTGAAGGCTGAGAGTACACTTGGTGGTGTTTGGGTTCTATTAAATTTGCATGTGTGTATTTCGTGGCCAGAGTCCTCCCTATCACCGTTAATATTCCACATAAGCTTGAGAAGAATGTGTTCCGATGTTGCTTGGTGAACTCCTCCGTCTTTAGATACCGATTGGATGGCTGTTCAGATCAACTGTATTGTCTCTAACTTTCTACCGCATCATGAACCCATCAGTTACAGATCCAGGATGCTAAGGTCTCCAACCATCGAAGTGAATTGATCTGTTTCTCTGTGCAGTTCTATTGCTTTTGCCCCGCGTGTCAGATGCTCTTGTCCCTAGGCAGCTTCTCCTGTCTCCTTGAAAACTGAGCTCTTCTTATCAGTAGACAGTACCTCCTGTGTCATCTCTGATGGTATTTCCTGCTCTGATTGTTGTTTTGGCTGAAATTAACAAGCCTAGTCCATCTTTCTTTTAATTGGTGACAACATGCTACGTCTTGCTCTACTTCTTAATATTCAGTTTACTCAAGACCATTGGGTTCCAGCTGAGTTTCTTATAGACAATATGTAGGTGGACTTTGGTTTTCCCAGCCCACTCTAACAATCTGCCTTTTAATTGGTGCATATAAGCCACTGACTTTTACAGTGACTGATGATATGATTATCCCAGCCCTTACGTATATGAGACTTTTCACAGTTTTCCTTTTGTATTTCCATCTTTGTTTTCCCTCTTTTGTTATCTATTCTGGCTTTAATGAGCACTTTATATAATTCCATTTTCTCTGTTGTTTTATTCCAGACATTTTTAGTGGTACCCTTAAGGTTTACAATATACAGTTATAACTAAGGCAAATCCAGTTTCAAAGAACACTGTACTGCCCCATGAGAGGTGTGAAGCTACTGTTCTAGAATGTTCTGGAATCCTCTCTCGCATCCCTTACAATGCTGCTCTCATGAATCCACTCAGGCACAGTATCGTCACCAAACATGGCTGGCATTGGTATATTGACCAACCTGTAATGGATTAGCTCAATTAAGAAAAAGGACAACAAAAGATTTTCTTTTACCTTCACTTATTCTTTCCCTGATCCCTAAGTAGCTAACCTATATCATTTTCTTTTTCTTTAGTTAAGACAAAAAAAGCAAAACAGAAAAAAGGTAGAAATAATACACAATTTCAAAAACAAGGAAGAAATCACTAGGTGATAAATTATATATTGTTATCTTAGAAGTAGTTGCTCAGGTCACAAATTAAAGCATAAAAAGTGGACAGTCAAACAATGACAGCACAAACCATTCTGTGTGATGAACTAACAAAAATTTAGTAGTATGGTCATCTATCACTTAAACACACATGCAGTTATGTCCTTTAGAGCACTTTCCTTCCCTCTCATTATCTCAATATCTATTATACATTTTGGATCTTATTACTCTTTCAGATTTTTATTATTAACATATATCATTTTCATTCCCTCTGAAGAACTATTTAAAAGTTTTCTGGAGCATCAGTCTACTCATGACCCTCCACATCCGTTTGTATCATCTGAGAATCTGGATTTCTACTTCACATTTAAGGATAATTCTTCTGGATATGGAATTCTAGACTAGCGAACTTTCTATTCAGACGAATTGAGGTTTTTTTCTTAATGCTTTATTTTTCTCTGTTCTCATGTTGCTTGGTTATTTCTGAAGAGAGGTTCAATGTAACCTTTGTCTGTGTCTTTTATGGGTAAAGCAGCTTCACTTCTGGCATCTTTGAAGATTTCCTTGTCTGATTTTCTAAAGCTTGCAGATGATTCCACTTATTCACCCTCTTTCTTCTCTGAGCAGTAGATCCATTCTTTGCTGTCTGTCACTAACCGGAAGGGGAGAGGGAGGATTTCATTCATCATGACTGCACTATTTTCTTTTTTTTTAAATTTTATTTAAGAGGAAAAAGAGAAAAACACAAAACAAAACAAAGCGGTGTAAGGGTACACGTAATACAGAACTACAAAAAAAAAAAAAAAAAACATAACAGTAAGAAATCACCTGTTAATAGATTACATATTATCATCTTGAAAATAGTTGCTCAAATCACAGTATCAAAGAATACAAAGTGGACATTCAAACAGGGAGACTGCAAACAGCTGTGTTCAATGATCCAAAAACATTGATATAGTCAGCTATTTAACACCCCTAAACACACTTGCTGTTATATCCGTTAGAGCTCTTTTTTTTTCCCCTCTCTTTTTTACAACAAAATTTACACATTTTGGATTTTATTACTCCTTAGTTCTTATTACTTTTTTGGGGGGGAGAGAATACAGTCAAATATGGCATAACAAAGCTGTCAGTCAAAACCAAGGATAGACATAGCACATGGTGTAGAACAGAGTACAAGGTTATCAACAATGGTTATCAACGTTGTCTCTTGTTTCCTTAAAAAAAATTGTCTATCTCATTAGATATTATAAAGTTGGACAAAACAGTAGAGAACAAGACCAATAAAACTTAGGCATTGTAAACATTACAGGACTTCCAAAGAAGACGATAGTCAAACCAGAATGGGCATCTTAGTGAATCTTATTGCCTTCAAAGTAGTTGCCTATATCCTCAAACTTGATACTATCATACAGAATGGCACAGAGTCTAATCAGTCAAAACAAGATAGTGGGAGTATTACAGGACTTCAAAACAAGTTAATAGGAAATCAAAAAGAGTTACTATTATGGATCCTAATTTTTTAAATTTTTTCCCTTAATTAAGACAAACATAAGAAATAACTAAATATTTTTTTTAAAGAATAAGGGGGAGATTGAGATAAAACAGGACATAGCAATATAACAATAGAGGGCAAAGCATGACTGTTTCAGCAACCTAGTACTTCACCACCATATAACCCGACTTAATGGTAGTTACCATAGTGTCTGTCTTTTTCCTTGAAATATTTGGATAAAACTTCATATACTCTAGTTTCAAATATTTCCATATCAAGAAGCCCAGAATAAAGCCTTTCTAATTAATGAGTGAAAACTTTATAAGGTTTCAAGGCCACATAATGGGGAATCATGATTACCACATATTTTTATATATTTGAATCATTACTTACATTAGGGAAACTATTCGGTATTCACACATGCGAGATTGATTTATTTCACTTATGAGTATGGTCTCAAGCTGCGCCCATTTATTGATAAATATCTCAATGTGATCCTTCTTTATAGCTGAATAATACTCCATTGTATAGAAATACCACAACTTTTTTATCCATTCCTCAGTGGATGGACACTTGGGTTGTTTCCAAGATCTGGCGATTACAAATTGTGCTGCTACAAACATAGGTGCACATATATCACTGTGGTATGATGCTTTCAGTTCTTCTGGGAATATGCCTAGAAGTGGAATAGCTGGAATAAATGGGATTTCCAATCCCAACTTTTTGAGAAATCTCCAGACAGATCTCCACAAAGGCTGTACCAGTCTACACTCCCACCAACAGTGCAGGAGAGTTCCTTTTTCCCCACAGCCTCTCCAGCATTTGTTGTTGGTTTTCTTGACCCTGGCCATTCTTTCAGGAGTGAGATGGTATCTCAGTGTGGTTTTAATTTGCATTTCTCTAATGACCAATGATGATGAGCATTTTTCCATGTATTTATTTGCCATTTGCATTTCTTCATCTGAGAATTGCGTATTCATCTCAGATGCCAATTTTTGGATTGGATCTTTGAATTTTGGGGGTCTGAGTTTTTTTAATTCTTTATATGTTTTAGACAAGAGGCCCTTGTCTGAGAGAGAGTTCACTAAAATCTTTTCCCAGTTTGTGGGTTTTCTTTTCACTATGCTGGAGATTTCTTTTGACATGCAGAAACTTTTTAATAAGAAGTGGTCCCAATTACTGATTCTGGGAAGTATTTCCTGTGCGGTTTGAGTCCTGTTCATGAATTCTCTACCTACTCCTATGCCTCCAAGGTTTCTACCTAATTTGTCTTCCAATAGATTTAGTGTTTCTGTTTTAATATTCAGATCTTTGACCCATTTAGATTTTAATTTAGTACATGGTGATAGACATGGGTCTAGCGTTAGTTTTAGGCAAATGGAGAGCCAGTTTTTCCAGCACCATTTATTAAAGAGATTGTCATTCTTCCAATGAACCTGCTTGGCTCATTTATCAAAGATAAGGTGGTTGAGTGTGTTTGCAGTTGTGGTTGTATCTTCTAATCTATTCCATTGATCTTCGGTTCTGTTTTGATTCCAATACCATGTTGATTTTACTACTGTTGCTTTGTAGTATAACTTCAAGTCAGGGTTTGTGATGCCTCCTGCTTTGTCTTTGCTGCTTAGAATTGCCTTTGTGATTCTAGGTCTCTTCTGGTTCCAGATGAAATTTAGGAGTGATTTCTCTAGATCTATAAGGTACGTTGGTGGTATTTCTATTGGGATTGCATTGAATCTGTATAACAGTTTTGGGAGAATGGCCATCTTCACAATGTTTGTTCTTCCTATCCACGAGCAAAGGATGTCTTTCCATTTGCTGAGATCATCTTCAATTTCCTTTTTCACTGTATTATAGTTTTCATTGTATAAGTCTTTCACTTCTTTTGTAAGAGTAATTCCTAAATATTTCATTTTTTTGGTTGCTAATGTGAATAGTTCAGTTTCTCTTATTTCCCTCTCTGTGATTTTGTTGTTCGTGTATAGGAATGCTATTGATTTCTGAGTATTGATTTTGTATCCAGCCACATTACTGAATATATTTATTGTATCTAAGAGTCTTTCAATGCAGTTTAGGGGGTCTTCTATGTAGAGTATCATGTCATCTGCAAACAATGACAACTTAACTTCTTCTTTTCCTATCTTTACCCCTTTTATTTCTCTTTCTTGCCTAATTGCTCTGGCTAGTACTTCCAGTACTATATTAAATAGGAGTGGTGATAAAGGACATCCTTGTCTTGTGCCTGATTTTAAAGTAAAGGCTTTCAATTTTTGGCCATTTAGTATGATGCTGGCTGTTGGTTTGTCATAAATGACCTTTATTATATTGAGGTAAAGACCATTTATTCCAATTTTCTGTAAAGTTCTTATCATGAATAAGTATTGGACCTTATCAAAGGCTTTTTCTGCATCTATAGAAATGATCATGTGATTCTTATTTTTGGCTTTATTGATATGGTGGATTACATTTATTGATTTGCATATGTTGAACCATCCTTGCATTCCTGGGATGAATCCCACTTGATCATGGCGTATAATCTTCTTGATGATTTGCTGGATCCTATTTTCCAATATTTTATTGAGGATTTTTGCATCTGTGTTCATTAGGGAGATCGGTCTATAGTTCTCTTTTTTAGTTGGGTCTTTCTCAGGTTTTGGTACTAGAGTAATATTTGCTTCCAGGAATGACTTAGGAAGGATTGCTTCCCTTTTAATTTCATTGAATATTTTGAGGAGTGTCGGCATTAGGTCTTCTTTGTGTTTCTTGTAGAATTCTGCAGTGAATCCATCTGGGCCTGGGCTCTTCTTGGTGGGTAAGGACTTAATTACATTTTCAATTTCATTAGCAGAGATTGGGTTATTCAACAGGTTTACATCCTCTTGATCTAGCTTTGGTACTTCATATGCTTCTAAGAATCTGTTTATTTCTTCTGTGTTATCAAACTTTTGAGAGTAGAGCTTTTCGAAATAGGTGTTGATGATCTTCTGTATTTCTATTGGGTCTGTATAGATTTCTCCTTTTTCATTTCTTATTGCATGAATTTGAGCTTTTTCTTCCCTTTTTTTAACAAGGTTGGCTAGGGGCTTATCGATTTTATTTATTCTTTCAAAGTACCAACTCTTTGATTCGTTGATTCTTTGGATTGTTTTCTTAGTCTCTATTGCATTGATTTGTGCTCTGATTTTTATAATTTCCTCTCTTTTTTTGGCTTTGGGCTTGACTTGCTCTTCTTTTTCTAGCTGTTTCAGGTGTAGCATCAAGTTATTTATTTGTATTCGTTCTGTTTTCCTGATGTGGGAAATCAGTGCAATAAATTTTCCTTTCAGGACGGCTTTCATTGCATCGCACAGATTCCGGTAAGTTGTATCTGCATTTTCATTTTCTTTTAGGTATTGTTTGATTTCTTCTTTAATTTCTTCTTTTACCCACTGATTGCTCAAGAGTGTCTTATTCAGTTTTCATGGGTTTGCAGAATTTTTGCAGTATCTTTTATCATTAATTTCTAATTTCAGAGCGCTATGATCTGATAACATGCAAGGGATGATTTCAACTCTTTTGCATTTGCTTAAATATGTTCTGTGAGCTAATATATGGTCTATTTTAGAAAATGATCCATGTACTGCTGAGAAGAATGTGTATTCTGATGTTGTTGGGTGGAACATTCTGTATATGTCTATCAAACCCATTTGTTCACAGGTGTGATTCAGTTCTGTTATTTCTTTGCTCATTTTCTGTCTGGTTGATCTGTCCCTTGGTGTCAATCGCGTATTAAGGTCTCCTGTTACAATTGTGTTACTGATAATGTGAGTTTTCATTTCTGTTAATTGTTTTTTATAACTGGGTGCTCTGGAGTTTGGTGTGTATATATTTAAGATAGTTATCTCTTCCTCTTGGAGTTTTCCCCTTATGAGTATGTAGTGGCCTTTTTGTCCTTTAAGGTCATTGTTGGTTTAAAGTTCACGTTGTCTGCAAACAGAATGGCTACTCCTGCCTTTTTTTGGATTCCTGCTGCATGAAGAATTGTTTTCCATCCTTTGACTTTCAGTCTGTGAGTATCCTTCTGGGTTAGATGGGTTTCCTGTAAACAGCACATGGTTGTATTTTGTTTCTTGATCCATTCTGCTAGTCTGTTTCTTTTGATTGGTGCATTGAGGCCATTTACATTAATGGTTATTACTGTTAAATGCTGGTTAATTGTAGGAATCTTATCTCTCTGCTTTTGCATCTTTATCTTTCTGTTCTGTGTAATTATTTGCTTTGCTTAGTGGTTTTTTCCTTTGTGTATCTAAACTGTCTTTCAATATTTTTTGCAGGGTTGGTTTGGTCTTCATGAAGTTCTTCAGCTGTTCTTTGTCATGGAAATATCATATTTTACCATCTATTTTGAATGATAGTTTTGCAGGATATATCAGTCTTGGTTGGAAATCATTTTGCTTTAGGATCTGGAATATTTCACTCCATGCTCTTCTTGACTTTATCGTTTGTGCTGAGAAGTCTGCTGTGATTCTGATAGTTTTTCCTTTATAAGTGATCTGTCTTTTCTCTCTGACAGCTTTTAATAATCTATTCTTGTGTTGGATTTCTGGAATGGTGATTATTATATGCCTGGGTGTAGTTTTATTTTGGTTATGACTATTTGGAGTTCTATATGCTTCACTGATCCTGATGTCAGTTTCTGATCTCATGCTTGGGAACTTTTCAACTATTACTTCTCTAAATATCCTCCTGACATCCTTCATGTTGTCTCCCTCTCTTTCATTAATCCCTATCATTCTTATGTTATTCTTCTTTGCATTGTCTTGCAGTTGTTGAATTGTTGTTTCCTGATTCCTTGTTATTTTCAAAACATCTTTCCTTTCCTGTTCACTAGCTGCAATCCTGTCTCCAAGGTCTGAAATTCTATCTTCACTTTCATTAAGGCGGTTTTTACAACTTTCAGTGGGGTTTTTTATTTCCTGTATATCTCTGTGCATCTGCATTATGTATTCTGTTTGTTTCTTATATTGCTCGTCTAGGGATTCTATCTTCTTGTTTAGTTCCTCCAATTTTTTATCTGTGTTTTCTTTAGATATATTTAGAATTTCTTTCATTTCTTTTATCATTTCTTCTTTTATCTCGGAGATTATTTCGAGTTTGAATTTGTTTAAAGCTTCCTGGAGTTGCTTCTCAATTTCAGTAGCTATTGTGTCCGATATATGAGGTGGATGGGATATATTTTCTTCTATATACATCGCTCCTGGGGTTTCTTGAGATGGGCTGGAGCTTTGAGGTTGTAATTTGGTCTTTTGTTTTGTCAGTTTCCTATATTTCTGTGTTTCAAGTGTTATTTGAAAGCTTCCTCAGGATCTGTTGAAAATCCCCTTCTATGTTTGCAGCTACTGAGACACTGGCACCATGCTACCCCAAGCCATTGGGCCTCCAGAACCAGTGGCCCTCCTCTGCCTGCTCAGAACTCCGCAGTTCCAAACAAGCTGGGCCTCAGGGACACTGTGCGCCCACCTGCCCCTTGGAAGCTCCACAGTTCTTCAATCTCAGCCGGGTTAGGGTACTCACCACAGGCCGCAGTGCCTCAGAAACCTGTGGTCCCTCCCTGCTTGCAGAGATATCCACAGTCCTCCAGACACACGGAGAGGCCGATGCAGGCACCCCAGATCCGCCCAGCTCCTCCTCTGTACACCGATGGCTAGGCATGGCCGCAAAACAGGCTGGGCTCGCCTGATAGTGTGGGCCGGCCCACCCGTCAGGAGCTCAGCAGTTCTCCAATTGCAACCGGAATGGGGAGGCTGATGTGGAAGCCTCAAACCCACCTCTCCCCTTCACTGCACCTGGAAGCCTGGGGGGACTCCAACAGTCTGGGCAGAGATATTCAGAGTCCTCCAGACACGCAGAGAGGCCGATGAGGGCACCCCAGATCTGCCCAGCTCCCCCTCTGCACGCCGATGGCCAGGCGCCTGCAGTCCATTTTTTTAATTATTATTTTTTATTTTGAGATACAGTCTCAGTAAAGTCATCCAGGCTAAGTTCAAACGTGCAAGCTTCCTGCTTCAGCCTACCAGATTGCTGGGAATACAAGCATACAGCTCCAGGCATGGTTCCATACAGTAGTTTTTCTTCTTGCTTGGAATAAAATCCAAACTCTTGTCTACCTGCCACGTGGCTGCTGTGACCTCTGTGACCTATTCCCATCACTAGCACCGGTTTGGATTCCAGTGGTGCCTCCATTGTGTGGCCCACCAGTGCCCTGGCTTCTCAGGCAAGCCCCCAGGTCCAGATTTGTCCACTTCCACTGGTCTACTCCAATTCCAAGCCACTCTGGGGACACTTTCAGTCCCCAAGGGACCTCTAGCCCTAATCTTCCTGTTTCCGCAGCAGGACGCCAGAGAACATGTCCTGTGCTGAGGTACTTGCTTATTTCCTGTCTCAACTCCAATACTTTCTGAGAGCAGGGAAGGCGTGTGCTTTATTCTCTAAGTTAGCACTTCCCAAAGAGGCCTAATTCTACTCAAAGAGGCTTTAGGCAAAACCAGGAAACATTTCTGCTTGCCACAACCTGGGAGGACAAAAGGTGGCACTGACATGCCAGCCAGGAGACAAACGACATTGCCCAGTATCTGACAGTACACAGCACAGTGAAGAATGTCCATAGTGCTGGTCTTAGAGTCCCTAAGATGGATTTCCAGCAGTGTGTGTGTGTGTGTGTGTGTGTGTGTGTGTGTGCGTGTGTACGCATGCAAGTGTGCACACACTTGTGTGTTTGGTATGCCCTAAACATTAGAAATAAAATTTCTTAAAAATAAAAAAGAAATATTTGAGCATCATAGAAGAAATAAGAACTGAGGGGGTAAATGCACACTTAAATTCAAATGGTCAATAAATATTCTTAAATCGCTCAACATCTAGCAATAATTGTGCTGTTTTCCTCCACTATTGTGCCCCATGAGCAGCAACTCCCATGACAATAGAAGAGGTGATTACCCTGCTGCACGAGTGTGGGGAGTGGAAAAGTGCTGCCCTGGGCCTGTGTGGATGTGTGACTCAGGACGCCGCCTGGAGGACAGGGAGGCTGTATAGGAGGGAGCCCCAACTGCAGCAGATCCTTTGATGGAGGAGTTTTATTTCCAGCAATTTGTCCTAAGGAATCAATCACAGATGTTTAGAAGGACACAAGTGCAATGCTTTTCTCTGCAGCATAATTTATAATAGTGAAAAATTGGAGACAATCTAAATAGCAGCCAATAAGAAATTGTTTTTTAAAACATGGAACGTATAAACTATGATGAAATTCAAGAGAGTTATTACCAGATGTGCAGGAATACCAAATGAAATAGAGAAAATTATCAGAGAGAAAACAGACTCAGTGTAAAATTCAACCCACATTTGGTTAAAATATGGGACAAGATAACACTAATTTTTATATAGGTAAATATATGCAAAGAAAAAGACTAAAATTAAAATTCAAGTTATGCTCATGCAAACTCTCTAAGGCAATACCACAAAACAAGACCAAAGTGACACGATTTTCCCTATAGGTGCTAAGACGTATTACCAAGACTTGGTAAAATGATACATTTTTGGTGTCTCGAAAACACTCTAACAGGACAATAGAATAGGAGGACAAGCTAAAGATAGGCTTATGTGGGTAGAAAAATTTCAAATTATACAAATGCCACCAAAATTAAATATAGAAAGGATAGGTATTCCAAGATAATCTTGACAAAATAGATTAATAGATTAGATAAAAATGAAGATAACATCTTACCTAACGTCATGTATCAAATGAGTTCTCGTTAAATCAAAAGCTAAAATGAAAAAGCATGTTTGCAAAGGTAGTATGAAATATTATCAGTGAAAATTTTTCTAACATAGATTGGAAAAAGAGTTTAACAAAACTTCAAAATTAGATAGCATAACCAAACAATAGTAAATTTGGTTATATAAAATTTAAGAGATCTTGTTTATTCTTTGAAAGCTTTAGTAGGGCATAATTGATACACAAAGAATTTTACATGTTTAATATCTGCAGTTTGATAAGTTAGGACATTTGCAAGCAATTGTAACATTATCATCTCAATCAAGAAAATAAACATATCCCACACCTCACCAAATTACTCTGTGTTCTTTTGTTTCATTTTGGTTTTTTTGTTTTGTTTTGTTTTATTTTGTTTTGTTTTACAAGAAAAAAAAACATGAAATCTGCCTTCTTAAATGTTTAAACGCATTATATTACATTCTCCAATATAGGCTCTATACACTACAGGAAATTTCTACAACTAATTCATGTAGCATGTTGTGTCCACTCAACAAAATGTACAGAAATTTTTCACATTAGGATATGATATCTGTGGTGTCCCAAAGGCAAGGCTTTAATATTAGAATAAACAATAAAATATTTTGACTGGACCCACAAAGCGGCCTAGCGGCGAGGGTCCACACCCGAGGGCTGACGGCACTACTCAGGAGGCCAGGCAGCTGCCAGACTCCAGAGACTTTGGTCCAGCAAGCAAAGGAAGGTGCGTCCTGAACGAGGCCGTCCAAATGAGAGCAATGAACAGGACAAACCAGTAAAGAGCCCATCATCCAGAGTTGCCCCTCAGACGTGTGTCATGCCCATTGCTGAAAGCCATCGGCGTGCAGAGGAGGAGCTGGGCAGATCCGGAGTGCCTGCAGAAGCCCCTTCCTTTGTCTGGAAGACTGAATATTTCTGCAAGCAGGGAGGGATCGCAGGGAGGGATTCCTGAGGCACCTCGGCCTGTGGTGAGTGCCCAGCACAGTCTGCCTAAATCTCAGACTGTTCTGGACCCCCCAGGCTTCGGGGTGCAGTGAAGTGGAACAGTGGGTTAGAGGCCACTACAGCCGCCTCCCCATACTGGCTACACTTGGAGGTCTGCTGAGCTCCCGACGGGTGGGCGGGCCTACACTATCCCCCGAGCCCAGCCGCGCCTAGCCATCAGCGTGCAGAGGAGGAACTGGGCGGATCGGGAGTGCCTGCAGAAGCCCCTTCCTTTGTCTGGAGGACTGTGGATATCTCTGCAAGCAGTGAGGGATCACAGGCTCCTGAGGCACTGCGGCCTGTGGTGAGTACCCTAACCCGGCTGTGATTGAAGAGCTGTGGATCTTCCAAGGGGCAGGTTGGCGCACAGTGTCCCTGAGGCCCAAATTGTCTGGAAATGCGGAGTTCTGAACAAGCAGAGGAGGGCCATTGGTTCTGAAGGCCCAATGGCTTGGGGTAGCATGGTGCCAGAGTCTCAGTAGCTGCAAACATAGAAGGGGATTTTCAACAGATCCTGAGGAAGCTTTCAAATAACACTTGAAACACAGAAATATAGGAAACTGACAAAACAAAAGACCAAATTACAACCTCAAACCTCCAGCCCATCTCAAGAAACCCTAGGAGGAATGTATTTAGAAGAAAATATATCCCATCCACCTCAAATATCAGATACAATAGCTACTGAAGTTCACAAGCAACTCCAGGAAGCTTTAAACAAATTCAAACTCGAAATAATATCCCAGATAAAAGAAGAAATGATAAAAGAAATGAAAGACATTCTAAATATATTTAAAGAAAACACAGATAAAAAATTGGAGGAACTAAACAAGAAGATAGAATCCCTAGACGAGCAATATAAGAAACAAACAGAATACATAATGCAGATGCACAGAGATATACAGGAAATAAAAAACTCCACTGAAAGTTGTAAAAACCGCCTTAATGAAAGTGAAGATAGAATTTCAGACCTTGGAGACAGGATCGCAGCTAGTGAACAGGAAAGGAAAGATCTTTTAAAAAAAACAAGGAATCAGGAAACAACAATTCAACAACTGCAAGATGATGCAAGAAGAATAACATAAGAATGATAGGGATTAAGGACAAAGAAGGAGACAACATAAAGGATATCAAGAGGATATTTAGAGAAGTAATAGCTGAAAATTTCTCAAGCATGAGATCAAAAACTGACATCAGGATCAGTGAAGCATATAGAACTCCAAATTGTCATAACCAAAATAAAACTACACCCAGGCATATAATAATCACCATCCCAGAAATCCAACACAAGAATAGATTATTAAAAGCTGTCAGAGAGAAAAGACAGATCACTTATAAAGGAAAAACTATCAGAATCACAGCAGACTTCTCAGCACAAACAATAAAGTCAAGAAGACCATGGAGTGAAGTATTCCAGATCCTAAAGCAAAATGATTTCCAACCAAGACTGATATATCCTGCAAAACTATCATTCAAAATAGATGGTAAAATACGATATTTCCATGACAAAGAACAGCTGAAGAACTTCATGAAGACCAAACCAACCCTGCAAAAAATATTGAAAGACAGTTTAGATACACAAAGGAAAAAACCACTAAGCAAAGCAAATAATTACACAGAACAGAAAGATAAAGATGCAACAGCAGAGAGATAAGATTCCTACAATTAACCAACATTTAACAGTAATAACCATTAATGTAAATGGTCTCAATGCACCAACCAAAAGAAACAGACAAGCAGAATGGATTAAGAAACAAAATACAACCATGTGCTGTTTACAGGAAACCCATCTAACCCAGAAGGATACTCACAGACTGAAAGTCAAAGGATGGAAAACAATTCTTCATGCAGCAGGAATCCAAAAAAAGGCAGGAGTAGCCATTCTGTTTGCAGACAACGTGAACTTTAAACCAACAATGACCATAAAGGATAAAGAAGGTCGCTACATACTCGTAAGGGGAAAACTCCAAGAGGAAGAGATAACTATCTTAAATATATACGCACCAAACTCCAGAGCACCCAGTTATATAAAACAATTATTAACAGAAATGAAAACGCAAATTATCAGTAACACAATTGTAACAGGAGACCTTAATATGCCATTGACACCAAGGGACAGATCAACCAGACAGAAAATGAGCAAAGAAATAACAGAACTGTTATTTCATACCTGTGAACAAATGGCTTTGATAGACATATACAGAATGTTCCACCCAACAACATCAGAATACACATTCTTCTCAGCAGTACATGGATCATTTTCTAAAATAGACCATATATTAGCTCACAGAACATATTTAAACAAGTGCAAAAGAGCTGAAATCATCCCTTGCATGTTATCCGATCATAGCGTTCTGAAATTAGAAATTAATGATAAAAGATACTGCAAAAATCCCACAAACACATGGAAACTGAATAACACACTCTGGTGTAATCAGTGGGTCACAGAAGAAATTAAAGAAGAAATCAAACAATACCTAAAAGAAAATGAAAATGCAGATACAACTTACCGGAATCTGTGGGATGCAATGAAAGCCGTCCTGAGAGGAAAATTTATTGCACAGAGTTCCCACATCAGGAAAACAGAACGAATACAAATAAATAACTTGATGCTACACCTCAAACAGCTAGAAAAAGAAGAGCAAGTCAAGCCCAAAGCCAAAAGAAGAGAGGAAATTATAAAAATCAGTGCAGAAATCAATGCAATAGAGACTAAGAAAACAATCCAAAGAATCAACGAATCAAAGAGTTGGTTCTTTGAAAGAATAAATAAAATCGATAAGCCCCTAGCCAACCTTATTTTAAAAAAGGGAAGAAAAAGCTCAAATTCATGCAATAAGAAATGAAAAAGGAGAAATCATTAAAGACCCAATAGAAATACAGAAGATCATCAACACCTATTTCGAAAACCTCTACTCTCAAAAGTTTGATAACACAGTAGAAATAGACAGATTCTTAGAAGCATATGAAGTGCCAAAGCTAGATCAAGAGGATGTAAAACTGTTGAATAACCCAATCTCTGTTACTGAAATTGAAAATGTAATTAAGTCCTTACCCACCAAGAAGAGCCCAGGCCCAGATGGATTCACTGCAGAATTCTACAAGAAATACAAAGAAGACCTAATGCCGACACTCCTCAAACTATTCAATGAAATTGAAAGGGAAGCAATCCTTCCTAAGTCATTCCTGGAAGCAAATATTACTCTAGTACCAAAACCTGAGAAAGACCCAACTAAAAAAGAGAACTATAGACCGATCTCCCTAATGAACACAGATGCAAAAATCCTCAATAAAATATTGGAAAATAGGATCCAGCAAATCATCAAGAAGATTATACGCCATGACCAAGTGGGATTCATCCCAGGAATGCAAGGATAGTTCAACATACGCAAATCAATAAATGTAATCCACCATATCAATAAAGCCAAAAATAAGAATCACATCATCATTTCTATAGATGCAGAAAAAGCCTTTGATAAGGTCCAACATTTATTCATGATAAAAACTCTACAGAAAATTGGAATAGATGGTCTTTACCTCAATATAATAAAGGCCATTTATGACAAACCAACAGCCAGCATCATACTAAATGGCCAAAAATTGAAAGCCTTTACTTTAAAATCAGGCACAAGACAAGGATGTCCTTTATCACCGCTCATATTTAATATAGTACTGGAAGTACTAGCCAGAGCAATTAGGCAAGAAAGAGAAATAAAAGGGGTAAAGATAGGAAAAGAAGAAGTTAAGTTGTCATTGTTTGCAGATGACATGATACTCTACATAGAAGACCCCCTAAGCTCCATTGAAAGACTCTTAGATACAATAAATAAATTCAGTAATGTGGCTGGATACAAAATCAATACTCAGAAATCAATAGCATTCCTATACACAAACAACAAAATCACAGAGAGGGAAATAAGAGAAACTGGACTATTCAAATTAGCAAGCAAAAAATGAAATATTTAGGAATTACTCTTACGAAAGAAGTTAAAGACTTATACAGTGAAAACTATAATACACTGAAAAAGGAAATTGAAGATGATCTCAGAAATTGGAAAGACATCCCTTGCTCGTGGATAGGAAGAACAAACATTGTGAAAATGGCCATTCTCCCAAAACTCTTATACAGATTCAATGCAATCCCAATAGAAATACCATCAACATACCTTATAGATCTAGAGAAATCACTCCTAAATTTCATCTGGAACCAGAAGAGACCTAGAATTGCAAAGGCAATTCTAAGCAGCAAAGACAAAGCAGGAGGCATCACAATCCCTGACTTGAAATTATACTACAAAGCAACAGTAGTAAAATCAACATGGTATTGAAATCAAAACAGTGCTGAAGATCAATGGAATAGATTAGAAGATACAACCACAACTGCAAACACACTCAACCACCTTATCTTTGATAAAGGAGCCAAGCAGGTTCACTGGAAGAACGACAGTCTCTTTAATAAATGGTGCTGGAAAAACTGGCTCTCCATTTGCTGAAAACTAAAGCTAGACCCATGTCTATCACCATGTACTAAATTAAAATCTAAATGGGTCAAAGATCTGAATATTAAAACAGAAACACTAAATCTATTGGAAGACAAATTAGGTAGAAACCTTGGAGACATGGGAGTAGGGAAAGAATTCATGAACAGGACTCAAACCTCACAGTTAATACTTCCCAGAATCAATAACTGGGACCATTTCTTATTAAAGTTTCTGCATGTCAAAAGAAATCTCCAGCATAGTGAAAAGAAAACCCACAAACTGGGAAAAGATTTTAGTGAACTCTCTCTCAGACAAGGGCCTCTTGTCTAAAACATATAAAGAATTAAAAAAACTCAGACCTCCAAAATTCAAAGATCCAATCCAAAAATGGGCATCTGAGATGAATACGCAATTCTCAGATGAAGAAATGCAAATGGCAAATAAACACATGAAAAAATGCTCATCATCATTGGTCATTAGAGAAAGGCAAATTAAAACCACACTGAGATACCATCTCACTCCTGAAAGAATGGCCAGGATCAAGAAAACCAACAACAAATGCTGGAGAGGCTGTGGGGAAAAAGGAACTCTCCTGCACTGTTGGTGGGAGTGTAGACTGGTACAGCCTTTGTGGAGATCTGTCTGGAGATTTCTCAAAAAGTTGGGATTGGAAATCCCATTTATTCCAGCTATTCCACTTCTAGGCATATTCCCAGAAGAACTGAAAGCATCATACCACAGTGATATATGTGCACCTATGTTTGTAGCAGCACAATTTGTAATCGCCAGATCTTGGAAACAACCCAAGTGTCCATCAACTGAGGAATGGATAAAAAAGTTGTGGTATTTCTATACAATGGAGTATTATTCACCTATAAAGAAGGATCACATTGAGATATTTATCAATAAATGGGCGCAGCTTGAGACCATACTCACAAGTGGAATAAATCAATCTCGCATGTATGAATACCGAATAGTTTCCCTAATGTAAGTAATGATTCAAATATATAAAAATATGTGGTAATCATGATTCCCCATTATGTGGCCTTGAAGCCTTATAAAATTTTCACTTATTAATTAGAAAGGCTTTATTCTGGGCTTCTTGATATGGAAATATTTGAAGCTATAGTATATGAAGTTTTATCCAAATATTTCAAGGAAAAAGACAGACACTATGGTAACTACTATTCTTTAAAAAAAATTATTTAGTTATTTCTTATGTTTATTTTAATTAAGGGAAAAATTTAAAAAATTAGGATATATAATAGTAACTCTTTTCGATTTCCCATTAACTTGTTTTGAAGTCCTGTAATACTCCCACGATCTTGTTTTGACTGATTGGACTCTGTTCCATTCTGTATGATAGTATCAAGTTTGAGGGTATAGGCAACTACTTTGAAGGCAATAAGATTCACAAAGATGCCCACTCTAGTTTGACTATTGTCTCCTTTGGAAGTCCTGTAATGTTTACAATGCCTAAGTTTTATTGGTCTTGTTCTCTACTGTTTTGTCCAACTTTATAATATCTAATGAGATAGACAATTCTTTTTAAGGAAACAAGAGACAATGTTGATAACCATTGTTAATAACCTTGTACTCTGTTCTACATCATGTGCTATGTCTATCCTTGGTTTTGACTGACAGCTTTGTTTTGCCATATTTGACTTTATTCTCTCCCCCCCCCAAAAAAGTAATAAGAACTAAGGAGTAATAAAATCCAAAATGTGTAAATTTTGTTGTAAAAAAGAGAGGGAGGAAAAAAAAAAGAGCTCTAACGGATATAACAGCAAGTGTGTTTAGGGGTGTTAAATAGCTGACTATATTAATGTTTTTGGATCATTGAACACAGCTGTTTGCAGTCTCTCTGTTTGAATGTCTACTTTGTATTCTTTGATACTGTGATTTGAGCAACTATTTCCAAGATGATAATATGTAATCTATTAACAGGTGATTTCTTACTGTTATATTTTTTTTGTAGTTCTGTATTATGTGTAACCTTATACTGCTTTGTTTTGTTTTGTGTTTTTCTCTTTTTCCTTTTAAATAAAAAAATAAAATATTTTGACTAATAAAAGTTTAATCTAAAATAGGTAACGGATGTGAAGATAATTCAGGCAAGAAAAACTACAAGTCAGACAAAACAGAAAAAGAAGATGCTCGAGTGAAACACTTTAGTCAACCGTTCATACCTAAGGTTTCCATATCTACATATTTAAACAAATAGATCAAAATGTTGCAAGAAAAGCAGCCATAGCTACTGACTTTGTAAAGGACTTGTCATCACTCCCTGACACTATACCATGATGACAATGTGGCATCTACACTGTAGTCAGTGTCGTAAGTCATCTAGAGATGGTCTGAAGTATCCCAGGGGAAGGCAGAGACTGTGCAAAACTGCATCATTTTATATGATAGGTCTCAGCATACTGTGATTTTGGTGTCTGCTGGGAACATGGAGATGGAGAGATGTTAGGAAATAATCTGATTAAGGAAGATTATAATGAGAGAAATACAAACTACAACAAATTGCATATCACGATATACAAACTAGCTTTACAAAATGTAGACAGTGCTCATGTGGCTTGAGCGGCAGAATCAGAGGTGCACAGAAGCAAATCCGTTTGCACTGCTGGTGAGACTGAGGTCCACTGTGGTTATACCAGAGAGCAGTCACACAGGACTAAGTGAAATTTAAGATACTCATGATGAAAATCGTCAAACTTTATAGTTGAGGATACTTCTTGGAAATGTTTTCTCATGAAAGATAAAAGAATATTTAAATAAAAATAAAGAAGAGACTTTGTAAGTTGCCAAATATAGTTCCTGCAATTGGTACTCTAAAGGTACAGAATGTTGGAATATAAAATAAAGAATTAATGTAAAGATAGTCAAAATGTTCTTTCAAAAACAGTCATAGCAAGCAACAAGATAGAATCTAGGCAAAGTGTATTTCTATGCATAAAGTGCTAATACAGAATAAGCAATACTTCAGAGAATGGATGTGGGAATCACAGTAAACCTGTGTAAATGCGATAATATATTATCAAAATGCACAACAAAAATGGCAAAACAGAGGGCCAGGGGTTTACCTCAGCAGCATGAGTGTCGGCCTGGCAAGCACAAGGTTGTGAATTTGATCCCCGGTACCAAAAAAAAAAAAAAGCAAAACTACAGGGGAAGAACTTGGGCAAAAAGACTTTCAACATTTTTTTCAGCATCTTATAAATTGAGCAAGCAAAATAACACGTAAGTACAAAGGATACAGAAGATTAGAACATTTACCTAACACACATATTTACTAAAATACCCAGATGTTAAAGAATATGTGTTATTTTCAGATAAGCATGTACTGTTTACACAAAAATCATCAAATATCAACCATAAATTAATTCTAACAAAATAAAAAGAAAAAGGAATGATGTGAGGATTTTAACTAACATAGAATATAATACTAAGTAGAGGTGTTGTATAATATGCAACATAGAACATATGCAAACTGTATTACATAGTAACATCAAATATTAGTGTGCACAATCTATGCTAACATTTAGGATTTTATGCTATGTAATCTATAGATTATTGAATATCCAACATCACAGAGTATAGTACAGAAGGAAATAAAGACAGAATTTGTTCTTTGGCATGGAAGTGTTAAAATACGGATGTTAATGTTTAAGCAAACTTGTCTACACGAACAACATGAATAAAGGAAGCAAGCATGGATGTCCCTGGGATAAAGGACAGAGGAAAAGGTGAAGCCCCATAGCTGCTTCTCTCAGTTCCTGCTTCTCTCTGTGAGTACCTGGAATCCTGGCACGGTCGCAAGGTCAGGTTCAGACCACCTGACTCTTGGACTGTTGAACACACTAGTGGTGAGCGTGTTGCTGTGCGCCCGTCCAGTGGGTCAGGTATGTTCTGCTGTTGGAATTGTCTAACATGTCTGTGAAGACTCATGTGTGCACTTGGTTTGAGGTCGGTGCCTTAACAGGTCATGCTGCTACTTAAACCATTTGAAGAACGCTGCACTGTGAGACACCAGTGGACTTTCCTGGGTGAGAGCATCTCACAGCTGCCCTAGATCTGCACCTGAATAAAACATGCAACCCCACCCTGCTCTGAAATGAACCAACAAGAAGCCTGACCTTCTGGTCTTTGATCCTGTGGGTGTTTTCCCTGCCAGCTCTATACTAGATTCTTTGTTCTATTCTTCTAATTTGTGGGTGTAACTCCTTCCAGGGCACTACTGAACTAGTGGAAGGTCCTAGGCCTCTTAAAATAATTATCAACTATTTCATGATAATAAGTATGAAAGCTTATCGAGAGTAATTCTTGGACATTATGGCTTGGAAAAATTGACCCAGAAAGAAATAGAGAACTAGAGTAGTCATATAAGCATTTTAAAATTTAAAACTTGAGATAGCTCAACAAGTAATATATCAATTTATAAATTACAAGTGATTTTATCAAAGCATAAATAAAAAGACAAATTCAGAAACTACAAAAGTGAGCATGTTCTAAATAATTTAGTTCTAAGTATATGCTTCATCCAGATGAATTTCTGAATCTGCCGAGTAATGGAAGATAGCTGTGGAGCAATTTCCTTATCCTGAATAGTTTCCCTGTGATCTGTCTACCTTCCTTGCCTCTAGCGAGTGAGGAAACACCAGCAAACAATACACAGGAAAACCTTTGTCTTAATGGACATGATAAGGGCAGCCAGGGTGAGCATCAAGACAATGACCACAGGACTGAAGGGAAGGGAGGCAGAAGAAGCCGTGACCATGAGCAGCAGCAGCAAGGGAAGAGCAGGAGGGAAGACCTTGCCAGGTTTGGCCTCGTGGTACGTTCGTCTTTTACAGGTGATCCAAACGAAGTGAATGTTTCCTGGTACTACGCACCAGTTAGCACACAGTAGGATTTGACTTGTGTTTAGCAGGATCATGCTGGAGGTCTGTTTTTGCCAGACTGTCAAGGGATAAAGACGGAAGCAGAGAGACCAGCAATCTGGCAAGTGATGCTGGCGGCTCAGAGCAGGCTGGGCACAGAACAGATGGCTATGGTTTCTGACAGTGAATACCTGTGCACGGTGGTCATAATTGGACTTGATAGATCACTTGCTTGCAGGAAGTGACAAATGAAATCTGTGATCCTTGGAAGATTGTTGATGTCAGCAAATGCAGTTGCTTTTAAGTAGTGGAAAGACTCTGAGTGGAGGAGTTTAGAGAACATGTCTGAAGGTCTGTTGTGATTATTTTGAGGTGCACAGCACCAAAGTCTGAGTTTACTGCTGGATTTAGAATTCTAATATAAACTCGATATATACATCGCATATATAAATAGATATAGATGATAGAGATATACAAACATAGGCATGGACAGACATACACATAGGCATAGACATAGACATAGGTAAAACTTAAAATTATACCAAATTATCAAGGAGGTGAACATAACCATTGAAAGAAGGAACCCGAGGACTGAGTCCTAGGTCACCCTGGCAAACAGAAGTCAGGAGATAAGCAGGGACCAGCTAAGCAGATCCTGATAGAAGACACCACTAAGTAGGAAGAAAACCAACTGAACTCATGGGTGAAGGGGGAAATATAACACTACATTGAAGATTTAATTGGAGGATTAGGAAAATCATAAGATATGCAAAGAGCAAAATGGTTATTTCTCCTTTTATTTCACTTACATGTAAGTAGACATCTGAGACAAAGGGTTGGAGGAAGGCCGCCAAAACTATATAAACACTTCTGCAGTTTGCCATTCTAATAAATGGCTAGAAGCTCATGGCTATCACCTTGAGTACCTCTTATAACTGTAGAGGGCAAAAGTAACTTGTATTAATCTCATGATGTCTCAGTAAATTTACTATTAAAATTCTTACACAAATTTTTGTTTTCATGATATATAAATTTTTGGCAGAATCATATGTTATTCATGTATAATGAATCATATATTATGTATATGAGGAGACAGAGACAAAGACTAAATATATAATGAGATATAAGGTAGCACTATTTAAAATTTTTAACTATAATGATTTATTGGCAGTATTTTTCTAGAAAAGAAAAATTATTCAGACCTTTGAATAATTCATTTTACCTTTCAGAAATCATAATATTGTGAGCAATTATTTTGACATTCTCCTCATTTAAGTGCTATATATCTTAGTCTAAAAATTACAAGTGGTAAAAAATAAAGAAATGGTTAAATAAGTGAAGGCTTCCTACTCCCTTTAATTTCAAGAAATGATTACAAATATTATACCATAAGGACAAAACTGATGCAATAGAAAAATATTAAAAATTTGATAGCATGAAAAGAATTGGCATGAGGATTAGTATTGTGTTTTTAAAAATAAAGAAAAAGGCTTAGAAAGACATTAAATGATGTTTATCTCAAAAATCAGGGCAATGAGTGCTGAAGCAGTACAAACACAGGTGTTCCCTCTCCTTTGATAATTTGCCAGGCTGCATTTTACAACTGAGAAAGTTGCGTGGCTTCCAACATTAAAATTCTCTGTCACTGCCAAGGCATGTTGTCAGGGATGACCAGGCCTCACAGAGAAGGTAACTCTGCTCAGTGGTCAGCACAGAGGCTGGACCACGGTTTGGCAGTTCTGCAAAGCGCAGGACGCACTCGTGGCAGTGACCTCTCCAGAGACCTCCTGTCTGTCGCTGGCTGGCGCCCGCACAGCCCCAGTCCCAAGGGTGCTGTCTCCAGGCTCATGGTTCTGTTCTCTCCAACCCGCCCAAAGCTGACGTGAAATTTCCAATATGATGTCAAGTGGTCGTGAGACGCTAAGGTCATTTTACCTAAGTAATGAGTGACACTCTTGATTTACTTATAGAAAGCTCAACACAATATAGTGCCAAGAATGACAGAAAAGGGAGAGAAGAATAAGGGGGGAACTGAGCCCTTTTCATACCAGTGCTCTCAAAGCACTTACCGCCCCAAGCCAGGTCTTCACTGATGGCACTGTTCCTCCTCTGAACCTGAAAACAGCAACACTTAAAACTGTGAGACACACTGAAGCCGAAATACAGAGGAGACCTCCGAGGACTTCCGATCTATCAGGCAGGAGACAACTAATCTCAAGGAACTCACAGCTTCACGTGAGCTCTCGCTTGGAGAAGAGCCATTTTATAAAACAGTGCTGTAACCAGGAGTCAGGAGTGAGTGGATAATGGGTACATGTCCTAGAAGCAGATTTGCAAAAATCAATTTTTCTAGATTAGAAAGTTATGACCACAGTGCACTCTCCTAACATATTTTGTGACTCAGCATTTCATCTCTAATATTCCTTTTCCTCCTGTTTAAGTGTCTACAAATGGAAGAGTCAGTAAGTGAAAACTTACTGTAAGTGATTGTGAGAGTTACACTGGATTCTTAAACACAGGAAAGCTAAAGTTATCCCTGTAGTAAGGAGAATCACAATTCAATATTGGTAGATAATAAAGTTCAGCGTTTTTTATTGTATCTCTCTTTTTATTTTAAAGATAATGAAACAAAATGATAAAACAGAACCAAACAAAACAGTGTTGAATAACCTTGGATTTCAAAAAGAAGACAGAAAGAAATCCCCACAGACGTTAGAGTGCAGATTTTTATCCTTTAACCACTTGCTCAGGATCCCAGATCTGCAAAGTCAGTCAAAAAAATTTATCGTTTTAAGTTGTTTTCGTATCTCAGTAACTATCATCCCAGCCTGTGTTTCTGAGTCAGCCTGTTGCTTATGGAGGAGCAGAGCTCAGCTCTTCGGTCTCCCAGCCCAGTGGCTCACAGGAGGGGGTTGGCTTCTTGGTTCTCCTCCTGGCCCATGAAGTTAAGCATTTTAATACAAGGTTTAGTAGCCTGTACAGTCCTAGTAATGAGGCCCTGAATAAAAGTACTATCGAGAATACTGGGTAACAACCATGATGCTCTGTGCAGGAAGCACTCTGTGAAAGTCATTTAATTCTCACAATTGTGCTCCAAAGTATTTATTATTTTCCCACTTGGAGATAAGAAAACTGAGTAAAATTAGAGACACCTGAACAACTTACAGTAGCAGTGGCATGTGGACAGCGTTTCCACGGTGGAGGACGATGGCTTAGCTCTTTTCTATGACATTGGTCAGTCCAATCCGTCTCTCCACTCCGGGTGCAGAGCACCAGAAGGCTCCAGAACAAGGAGGCTGTGAGTTAGACTGTCAGAGTCTAGACACATTCCCAACTTTCATATCTATTCCTTGAGCTTATGCCAAAGATAATGTGCACATGGTGATTTCTGTATACTCATTCGCATGCTACTGCTACACACAGGGTCACACATACATGATTCTTTACTTGGTTAGAATAATAGAGCTCCAAGTGATAGGTTTATTCTTCACCCCCAAAATTTGATTTTACACACACACACACACACACACACACACACACACATATACACACACACACACAGCTGGTAAATAGTGCACCTCATCCCTGACCCTAGTAAGCTGTACCCTAGGATGTGCCCAAGCATAGATCGATTGAAGAATTAAGGAGGGCAAAGGATTGTTCACAAGGCCCCCTGTCCACCAGCTCTGGGAAGCATGCTTTACCAAGACATTTTTATTCCGTGTTCTAGATACCCTGAGTCCATTGTTTATAGCCGGGGACACTGTATTTAGAGAAACGCAGCTTCCCAGGATGACACAGCTGGACAGTGGCCACCACAGAAGCTCTGTCTGATGTCCTCTGCCTCCAGAGCTCACCTGCTGTCCCCAGGTTGGCTGTGTGTGCATGTGGTGGCTGTCAGAGTGTGTCCTGCTGCACATAGTTCTGGGGCAGGCAGGTGATGGTCCTCCGAAAGGCTCAGCTCCAGTCTTGTTCTGCTGCCTTGAACTCCTGCAGCAGCCGCGGCTGAAGCCCTCCCAGAGCCTTTGCCATGGTGAACCCAGGGGGTCCAGAGATGGCAGCAAGCAAATTGGAGCCCAGCGACTTAAAGGGCAAGGGCAGGTCTGCAGCTCTCTTCCTCCACGTTCCTGTCCTTTTTCTTGGTTCCCTGGGCAGCTTTAGCGCTGTGAACTTTGATTACTTCTGAGTCTTCTGGCTTGTATTTAATGCCTCTCTCAATTCTATTTATGGCAGAGCTTTTAGGGCACATAGAGTTGACACAGACAGGAGCTGAAAAGCAAAATGCAGACAAAAACTGCATGTGCAAAGCTCTGGGCAGCAAAGCTCCCACTGAGGCACAGAGGAATGTGCAGTCAAGGATCTGACTCCCAGGATGCAGCCCACTGAGAGCAGCGAGGCGTAGGTGGAGGGCTGCGGGGAAGTGGGGGGCGTCTGAGTGGGTTTTCAATCCCCACAGTCACAGCAAGGCAGCCAGCTCAGCCATCTGCACTTAGGGGAGAGGACACCAACTTCGGCTTTTAGGGTTTCTCTGGCTATATGGTTTGAGCTTTTAAAACTTAGCCCTAATTAGATATTTTCACTATATTTTCCTGTAATCTAATTTTCCCACAGTTATTTCTTCCAAACCAAAGGTGCATGTTTCTCTGCTTAGTTTAAGAGAAAATTGCACACACTTTTTCCAGAATAACCATGCCAGGGGTCAGGGCGGCAAGGAACTGGCTCCCCCTGTAACATCCCTGCTGTGGTGTGGGGTGAAGTTCACCCCAGAATGCAAGGTAGGACAGGGCTCAGGGACATACTCCATGGAGGTGTACGTCCTCCATGTAGCTCACTTGTGCTAAGCCTGCCCACTCCCCTGTATTCCGCCAGTTCTGCCTCTCAGGAACACACTTCACAGCCTCCCTCCAGGACCAGTCCGCTTTCAAGGCCTCTCCTTAGCTTCATCCCATCCACTCGAGGAGCTCAAGGCTGTGCATCCTATGCACAGCCAGGCTTCCCCTTTGCTGAAGTCAGTGACAGCGCAGAAGCCCCCTCTCACCTGCCTGGGGATGCGGCCCCAAGCCACAGGAGAAAGAACCCAATCCCGGAATGTAGCGTCTTCTCTTTTTATTTCTTTGCAGTTTCATGCATACAAAGATCAGTATATGATCATTTTTCTTTCCTTATTAAGTAAAGAGCTTTTTACTCACAGGAAACCCTTCCCAGCCTTTCTTTGGAGTATCCAAATTCCCAGCAGCTACCTACTCTTGCAATCCGGAATTGTTACTAAGTAAAATAACAGTCACTAGAGCACAAGCACTGTGATGCTGAGGCAGGCAGCCTGATAACCAAACAGACTACTCAGTAACTAACGAGCAGGGGCTATATACTGTGTGGATACGCTCAGCAGGGAAGGGATGTCTCAGCCACTGGGCTTACAAAGAGAGACAAAGCAATTTCATCCCAGTGCTCATTTCTCTGTGTAATCTAAAGCTTAGGAAAAGTTTACTTCTGGAATTTTTCATTTACAGTTTTCAGAGTGTGATGACCATGATAACGAATCCTCAGGAAGTAAAACCAAGAGCTTGTCATATCAGCACTGTGAGAGGGAGAGGCAGGTTTAAGCCCAGACTGGGCTACTTAGTGAGATGCTGTGTCAAATTACATGTTTCTTTAAAAAGCACTGGAGATGTAGCTCAGTGCAGAGACCTCAGCTTCATTCCCCAGTACCACAAAAATAAAATAAAATTATAAAGTAAAATCAGGGATAAGGAGGAACTACCATATTTGTTGTTTTATAAATATTGCTGCAAATACCGACCCTCGTTTCTCTGCCATGTCCTTCAGTCTTTTTGTTATCTTAAAGCATCCTCTAAGTTTGTTCTCGAATGTGTGCAGACTTCTGATTTCTGTTCTCATCTTAAGAGTTCACCCAAGCCAGCAGTCCCTTTCAAATAAGGAAAGTAACAATAGCAGCACTTCTCACTAACAATACAATAATCATAAGTTTAACTTTGCTATTCTAGTGGTCACACCAAGTTGAAAGAGAAGAAATTAATTTTAACAATTTATGTTATTCAAGCCAAGATATTCAAAGTAACATTCCTTCAGCATGTAGCTTGGGTCACATTCTAAGTGCCCAGTGACAACAAGTGACAAGTGGTTACTGTGGAGGTCAGGGGAGACCGTGGGGACCCTGAGCCTGAGGGTGAGTGGGCTCCACTGACTTTCGTCCCGAATGACACAAATTTCAACCTCGACACAGGGCCACTTCAAGCCAGGTGTGCCACACGCCTTCTTACACAGCCTGTGGACTGAGGAGCTGGAAATGGAACCAGCAGCCCCCTCACTCCAATACAGAGACTCTCCAGCCTCCTTCTGGCCAACTAATTCAAGGATGCAAAGACCTGCTCTTCAAGCACAAACACCCCATTTCTTTGCGAGAAGAAAACAGACAGACAAACACAGCAGAGAGAGAGGGAGATGGAGAGACTGAAAGAGAAAGAGAAAGGATGACGAAGAAATCACTGGATGATAAACTTCTGCGAGAGACAGAGAGAGGGAGTGAGAGGTAGAGAGAGACACAGAGAGAACACAACCTCCATAAACTTCAACTAGGCAAACGCAGTTTCACTGCCAGATCTGCCAGACAAGATGGCCATTTCTCATCGGCTTCCTCAAGCATCTTTAGTATCCTTAGTGTCTGTGTTGTGTGGCTTATGTCACATCCATTCCACTGAAGTATTTTCTGGACAATTTTTTATGCTAACAAAAAATGGTCCTGTCTCAACCTCCAGTCTGATAGAGGATTCATTCACATGTTTAGGCTCCCATCACCTTTCCCCTTCCCTTGCAAGGACTATGTTGCCTTACCAGAATATGCTCAGTATGCAAGGGTTGGCATTTTTGGTAAATTATAAGAATCTGTTATGTTACTACTAAAAGATATTTCTTATTTTTTTTTCATTGAAAATGGAGCACATTGATGCAGCATGAGAAGGTCTGGGATTTTGTTGTGGTGATGGTTTATAACATTTTTCACATCTTAGTGCCAAATATTTATTAACCTGGCTTGATTTCTAAACATCATCACTTGAAGAGCACTCAAAATAAGGCTTCATTGGACACTTTTCTGACTACACGGAATAATCGTCTGTAGCAATAATGTGGCTATTTCACCTAAAATCAGGAGATGCAGCAAGTGAATTTTGATGGGAAAGTATAGGAAACACAATTTCTGAGTTCCACAAGCCCAGTACATTCTTTACAATAGCTTCATACATGCCGATGCCATAAATTAATAAAATTTTGCCGTGCAATCTTTGCACTCTTTGCTCTCTGGAGCCGAACTCTCAGAGCGATTTCCACAGTGACGGGGAGTCCAAGGCACCAAGGGAAGCATCTTAGGCTTCCATGAGAAAAATGCACATACTTCTTTATGCACTCTTCACCTCACCTTAAAATACCCTCACATCCTCATGAACTCAATGGGCACCGGACTGATGTGACTGTGTCTCTCCTTAAGGCCGGGCTTTGCCCCGGAATATTACTCTCAGTCTAAGGTCTTGCCCCTACTGGATTCTCCACATGTCTCACAACTTTAACCTCAGGCCTTCTCATATGTTAGCCATTTATTTCTTGCCTGCCTAAAGATCTCTTTTATTTTCTGCTTTGTCAATACAAATCTTATCTATTTAGGGTGCACAGTAAAAACTTTTGCTGCAAATACACATGTGAGATGAGTCCTATACTCAAGGATATCAGCATCCCCCGTCCTCACAGTGGCCTCTGTGTGTGGGGGCTGACAGCACCTGAAATCTGCTCATGCAGCAAATCTCCATGACACAGCAGTCTCATTACCTTTTGTCACCGGATCACCTATCACATTACCAGATCAAGTCTCCCTCCATATCCCCAGTGCTGGGAAGTCTGACCACACCTTTTCTGTGTTTTCCTCCTCACTGCCCCTTGGTTAGCCACCATTCCACTCCTTGCATCTATGCACGGGACTCTTTTAGACTTCATAGTTGAGTCCTGTAGCATGTATCTTTCTGTGTCTGGCTTATTTTACTTAACAAATTGTTCTTTTAGTTCATCCACGCTGTCACAAAAAGTAGGAGCACCTTCATTTGGAAGGCTGAATGATGCACCACCATTTCTTTATCCGTGATCCACTGGTGAACAATTAAGTCAATGCTGTATGCAGTGTTGTCAAAAATGCTGCGAAGAATCTGGTGTGCAGCTATGGCTTGGAAGCCCTGATCTCAGCAGAGTGGCTCCTTCACCGGAGTTTTTCAGTTTCTCTGTTGAGGAAACTCCATGCTGTTTTCCATAATGGTTATAGTCCCACCAACAGTGTTCAAAGGTTTCCCTTTCTCCACACTCCACCAATAGTTATTATCACTTGTCTTCTTGATAATTGCCTTCTTAATAGATGTCCACCAATAGCTCATTCAGGTTTGAATTTGGATTTCCCTGATGATTATAAGTTTTAACCACCTTTTCAGAACCCGAGTGGTCATTCGCCTGCCTACTTTGGAAAAATGACCATCCGAATCCTTTGCCTGTCTTTATGAGATGTTTATAGCTCTTGGTTTATGTAAGTTCCTTGTGTACATTTGGGGAACCTTCATTTTGTGGCTGCTTTTGTTTTACACTTGCAGAAGTTTTTTAGGTTAAAGTAGTCCCGTTGGCTCATTTTTTTGTTTGTTTGTTTGTTTCCTGAGGTGTTGAGACCAATGTCTTGTTTTATTGTAGAAAGTATTATATCATACTTTCTGTTCAAGTGTTAAATGTATTTTGAGTTGACTTTTTGTGTATGCTGTAAGTGTCTTATTTCATTGTTTTGCAGGAAGCCATCATCTTCCTGACACCGATAGAGAAGATTATTTTTCTCTAGAGTTATGTGTCTGTAGCTTTCCTTTCTTGTGACATTCCAGAGTTCAGTGTCACTATGGTGGTGGCATTATATTACGTATATATGGAAGAATTTAAGTAGACTCCATGTTAAATTTTCTTCAGTCATGGAGCCATTTGGTTTGATTTTCTTTATTGAAAAGTCTTAATGAGTACTTCAACCTTCTTTGTGTGTGTGTGTGTGTGTGTGTGTGTGTGTGTGTGTGTGTGTGTGTATTTGGTACTGGGGATGGAACTCATGACCTAGCACTTTCCTGGCAGGCACTTGTACCACTGAGGTAAACCTCCAGCCCCACCTTTTCATTTTTTATTAGTCTGTTCAAGCTTTCTATTTCTTCTTGATTCATACACCATAGGCTATAGATTTGTAGGCATTTGTGTATTTTATATTAGCCAATTTATTGAATATAATTATACAATAATTCACAATGATTTATAATTTCAAGGCATCTGGTTTAATATATCCTATTTCCTCTCTTATTGTATTTAAGGAAGCCCTCTGATTTCAGTGATCTCTGGCAGGTCACTGACAGACAGTGGACTTTTCAGCTACTGGCAGGCTTTACTCTGCATGCCAAGAAGGTTTCCTGGTATCTCTGTTGCCTTGTTGAGTTCCCAGGGCCTGGCCGATGTGCAATAAATCACTCCAGGATCACTCAGCAATTACTTGGAAAAATGATTGAGTGAATGAAATTATGATATGTTTGCCTCTGACGTGTCCTCTGAGACACTTACCCTGGGTTTTCTGAGATCCTCGGGGTTAAATGATTTAGAAATCTTATGCCACCTTAGGGTCATGCACACTGGCAGATCTGATGAACCATAGCAGGAGACATGGGGTCCATTTGGAAACTAAGGCCCAAGGATGCTGCAGTACCATAAGAGGACACCACTGCACTTAGAGGGGGTCCATGCAACCCTGTACCCCGCAGTTAGGGTACAGAAGCAAATCACATGGCTTCCTTCTTTACCTCGTAGGGACACAGAGAAGTCGCAAACAGCCTCCAGACGTGGCTCAAGGCCTTTGTTATCTGACCAGTGTGTGTGGTGAGACGGAGCACCTGAGACCAGCTATGTTTCCACATTTGCCTTCGGGCTCGACAACCAGAGAGCCAGCTAGAAGCTGAGTCATGTTTATGTTTGGAAGGTCTAAGTATGGAAGCTTTAATTGTATTTTCACTTGCAGAGATGCAGGATACATGTGTAGTACACATGTCACATGGTGCACTGTGTTGCATGTGTATGTGGTCTATGTGCACAAAACACGCATCATCTGGACATTGTGCAACGCGGACTCCTATCTACACTCTAGTCTTTTCAAACAAGATCTTCTATTGACATCTGACAATTCCACATTTATTCCTGCCTTCAAGATGAGCCAGCAGGAGTTCTGATAGATGCAATTTTAAAAGAGGCTGAAAACAGGAAAATCTGATTCTGCCCTACTGGGATTTAATGCACTCCCAGACAAAGGTTCTATTGATTTTAGTGTATGCAGTCAACTGAACAATTCTAATATTCAGTTGATAGTGAAAGCACTGATGAAATTGCCAGGAGTTTGATCAATTAAAAAAAAAATAAGCAGTATAACACCTACAGTAAAACTCGGCCAGATATTAGTTCCTTTCACACTGACAGCTGAGCCCAGGCAAGGGGTGTGTGTGTGTGTGTGTGTGTGTGTGTGTGTGTGTGTGTGTGTTTAAACAATTCACGTTACAAATCAAAATATAACAATTTGCATTCCCTCCTAAATGTCTGGTTCTGACCTAAATCAGCAGTATGTGGACCTAGTGGTGCAGGGAGTGAGGGAATTACAGGAAATAGTCTGGGGGGGCGGGGGGATACAGGAAGAACAGAAATGAGGAGAAGGAGAGAAAGATAAGGAGAGAGAAGGAAGCTTTTAGAAAGATGAAATTGCATTTTTAAGTTTCAGGCAATAAAAAACCGCAGTGATGCAATCAAGACAAAAGATTTTTAACCACGTTGCACCCTCTTTGAGACTGGATGTGGCTCAGTCAGATGATAGTTTAAAAGAAAACCAAGGAGAGTTAGTGCATGTTTATCCTTAAGACGGACTGTTATTCATTCTCTCAATTAATTGATTTGAATGATAGTTTCAGATAACTAATGAACTGCTGATGCCCAATGCCAAAATCGCAGGCAAGGAAAACCAGCCTCCTGCTTCTTCCTGACACAGATAGGAGCGCTCTCCCTCCTGCTCTCCTGCGCGTTGCATCTTTGTGAAACAGCTCTGGCTCCATTTGCAGCGGAGCAGGGAGTGTGCCGTCCTAAACCAGATGGATCTGAACCACAGCTGGGCCACACACAGTCTTCTGGGCATCAGGGACCCAGGAGATGGAGCCCATTCCAATGCTGAGATTTTCCGGCAGGGTGATGATTTATTTGTTTCTAAGATAAATGTGCAGGCCGTTTGGAAAGAAGGCCCTAGCAGGGAAGGTAAGCAGATGCAGTGATGCATCTAGAGTTCCCTGCAGTGATTCCAAGGAAAAGGAGCCAGCGAGTCCTGTGGCCAAGTTAGGGGTGGTCTTGGGGTCAGCACGGGTCAGCTCGGCGCACCCCACAGGCCACTGTGATTCAACACCAGGAAGTATTACTCGACTACTCTGACCAAGCACTGGTTCAGAAAACATGCCAGTGCTTGTTGAGTGGCTGCTGGGGCCCGGAGCACCAAGGAGCAGAACCAGGGCCCAGTGAGCTTGTGTCATCACAGTCTTCAGTGTGAGCATTAGTGGTTGCCGCCACATGTGAGTCTGAGCTGGGTGGCTCCCTGCCTACAGACGGTCAGGTGATATAGGCCAGGTCCATCCCCAGAGCCTCCACTGGTGAGGCAGGGGAAGGGTGTCAAGGTCAATGGATCAAGGAGAACAGAAACCTGGATTCTCTCCTCCCCTCCTCAGGCCCACCTTGATAGATTTAAACCGCTAAGCTCACAGATACCACGACAGTGTGGCTCCTAGCAGATCCTCAGATCATAGACTGGGGGCTTTCACAAGATGTCTTTAAACAGCCGCCCCAAGATGACAGGGCAGACACTCCTGGGGGTCCTGAGAGTACCTGATGCCTTATGACTCCAAATCCGAGTGAGGCAACACTTACATTATTTATGCTTTTCAATAAAAATTGAAGCTACTTCAGTTTTTAGCCGTGGTCCAGGAAATTTAATTGAGCAAGTACAGGTCTAGCAGGCTGTTCATTGAGCTCTTGATAAGGGTCTGGCTGAAGAATGGATCAGTCACGTCTGGACTGAACTTCTTGGTCCCCTGTCTAGAGCAGCGAGGAGGGAGCCGTAAGATTCCATCTCCTCGCTGGCTTCCCAGCTCACCATGCATCGGGAAGAAAGCAGCCTCACAGAGGCAGTGCAGGAGCACCCAGAGATGGCTTCTTGAGGCTGCTTTTCGTGTTTCAGCTGAATTGTTAGCTCTCGGGAATGTGAGTGGTAGCACATGCCAATCACAGAACAAGAAAAGAGGACAGAATTAGTCGCAAGATGTGCAGGTCATTTTAGCTCCGGTTATTTCCCTTCTCAAGCTGCCTAGAAAACACTGTCATTCTATTTTTAAAATATCTTTGAATTCACAAAAGGCTTGCCGCTGGCCTCTGTGAAGGGAAATTCAGATTCCAGCAAACTGCTGTTCTCATCTGGGCCTTGAACAATGCAGCTATTTTGGCATACTGATGGCATCTTGGGGGAAAAAGAGGACATACCCCAAAAGGTAGAAAACAGATTTTGCTTATTCTCTAAATAAGTTTGGCAGTGACAGCTGAGATCCCAGGAAAAAGGTAGAGTCCTGTCAGCCCAGCACCCAGAATGTCGCGAAGGTGCAGGCAGAGTGCAGGGTCTCTGTGGTGAGGCCATGTGGACTGGGGCCCAGAGCTCAGGCGATGCTTCAAGAGGGCTTCTCTAGCTCATGGGCTGAGGGGCAGCATGTCTGACAACTCCACTGCTGGGGTGGGGTGGGTGGGAGCCTTGGTTAACTCCAAGTCGATTGTGCACCTCAGACTATTTCCCCCTCAACTAACCTCACTTCTCTGGCTGACAACACACAGGTGGGATCAGAGCAAATTTAGCATGTGCCCTAAATGTCCACGTGACTCCCATGCTGCAGCCCTGCTCAACCGGAACCCATCAGCTTTCCTCGGCCCATGGGAGCACCCTGATCATCTCAGTGTGCTGAGCTCCCTGTCTTGTGTTTGGAAGAGCCATGCAGTGGGTGGTGATACTCTTTCTGCTGCCTGCTCTGCAACTGCCGCCATCCAGCACAGCAAAGGACTTCTCGCCACGTGTCTGCAAGCCCAGGTCCCGTGTCTACCCTGGAAACAATGCAGAGAGGACCAGCGACTTCCAGGATGATGTTACCCAGAGAGGCCCAGCACTGTGCAGGAAGCAAGCTGTGTGTGCTTCACTCAGAGGGCCATGAGCATAGCATGGGCTTTCCTCCACAACTAGGTTTGATATCCTTGACACTGCTGGCTTTGTGTGAGCCTCCCAAGCCGGTATACTATTTCATAATGTCATCTGCCCAGAATGTGTCTTTGACTGGCTATTTGAGATATTCCTACCAACATTCTGCAATTTTCTTTCCTATCAGAATTGTTCCTATATAGTAGTTCCTGGTATTAGAAAGCTCCTCTCGGGTAGAAGAGTAGAGAAAAAAAAATAGGAACAAGTTATATTATGTACAGGCCCCAATTCTCTTTGATGAAAGTAGTCATTATAGATACTTAAAATGTACCCATAAAATCTGATTGGAAAAAAAGAGATCCCCCGCTGAGGAGGTAACCCCAATTGTCTACAGCATTTGCACTGGGAAACACTGTCAAAGCCTTGATTTGATCTCAGTGTCTGGGACACAAAGCTGCAGATTCTGCATCCAGCAGGGCTTTGCTCTCCCACTTGCCTGTATTTCCCCATTTCTGACTACATCGAATGCAGGGAACGCAGGACGCTATCTGCAAGTTGGTTGGCTCAACTGAAAACCCCAAAGTTCCAGCTCACGTGTCTCTAAGACACCTTGGTGAGAACAGCTCCCTTCTTCAGTTTGAAACCACTCCTGCCTCTTTCCTGCCGGAGGCACATGGCGATTGCTTGACTCACTTTCAAAGAACGTTACAGGCAGGTACTCTTGGTGTCCCATGTAGACTAGAATGTACACGTCCCCTGAGGCCCGCATTTAAATAGATAAATTGCACCCTTCTCTCTCTCCAGGGCTTGAACTTTGCATTTTTGAGTGTGCTGTCAAAATTCTATCCAGTAAATCTCTTTATGTCTCCTAAAAATAGATATAGATAGATGATTAGATGGTAGTTAGATCCCAAAAGGGAAAAAGTCTCCAAGGATTATTAGTGTATATCTTACTCATGTAAGAAAAAGCAAAATTAGGTAAATTGGATATTCTGACACTCCTTAGCAGGCTTTCTCAACTATGTTACTACTGACATTTTCATCCAGAGAATTCTCTGTTGCGAATCTGACATCGTCACTGTGTAATATTTAGTGCCATCTGTAACCACTGCCCACTTTTAACAACCGAACATGTCCCCAGTAAACTCCAACTGTGTCCTGGTGAGGAGATGCTAAAATCACCACACCTGTGAACTATAGCCTTGGTGTCATCATGAAGAAGGGGGCCAAAGAAACACAGCACCCTTCAGGCTTTGCTGCTGTTGATACACTGGTGTGATCCGGGCTGAGCAACCAGCCAAGAAGTCTAAAAATGGGTGCAGGGAAAATTCTTTGTAGAGCAAAAAAGTGTAACTTAAAGCACCAAAATTACAAGTTTAATAGTCCACAATCGAGACTTTTCTGAACTGGCCTGGAATTCCAGTGGTCACAGTGTAGGCTCTCTACATGCAGCTCTGGAGGTGCCCTTGAGAGTAATAATTTTGTTTCTCCAAGCTCTTTCCTGGAAAACCCCATAGGTCCTTGTTCATACAAAGGTGCTGTGACACTGCTGTCTACATGGGGCCTCAGTCTTTGATGTTTTCCTAGGGCTTACAGCTCTGTGCTTCAGCTCACATGGTGGATTCTCTGGGATTCAGCATGTGACCGCTGTTCCCCTGCAGCTTGATAAATGGGGTCATCTTATCTGACAGACATCCTGACAGAGAGCTGGCAATCTGAGGGTAGAAGCCAGGATTTGGGACAGGCAGAGGCAGTGCCACCTCTGTCCTAACTCAGCTTACTTTTCCTTCAACTTCTGCTCACCTTCTGACACCTCCCCACTGCCTGGTGCTTGCACCCTCAGTCCTTCCTCCAAACTTTATCCCAGGTGGCCCAATGCTGTGTGGCTGGAAAGTCTGGAAGTTGAAGCCTTGACAGCCCACCTGGAAGGGAGGGAACTTTGAGATTTATTCAGCTTCTCCTCTCACAGCAACAGTGACCAGATCTTCCTTGCCTAGAGGACACAAGAACACCCTGTCTCCTGACCTCCAGGGATGGTTGGCCAGGTGAGGGACCTCAGGCATATCCCAGAAGTGGGTGATTTCTCAAGTAGTTTACACCTTTGCCCACCCAAATCGCCTTCCATTTGGTGTGAGCATGGTGTTCTTACTGCAAACTAACACATTTCCACAGCAGGTCTCAGCAACAAGAGAGTTACAAAGAAAGAGAGCATAGCAGTCAGATTTCCTGTTTCCAGGAACAAATACCTAATACTCACAACTTAAAGGAGAATGGATTTATTTTGGTTTGCAGTTTCAGAAGGCTGTGTCTTGATTTTCTGGCTTCAAGACAAAGACATCCTGTTGAAGCACATGGGGGAGGAAAATTGTTCAACTCGGAGCAGAGAGAGGCAGAGGGAAGAACCAGGGACAAGTGTACACCATATCAGGTCACACCACAGTGACCTGTGTCTTCATACCAGGTCCCACCTCCTAAAAGCACAGTCAGCTACTGGTTTATCAATGGATTGATCCACTGATGAATATCCCACCCCATGAGCCATCCACTTTCCAAAAGCCCCACCTCTGAGCACATGAGACTTGGGGGACATTTAGATCTAAACCATAACCAGAAGGTGGGGAACCAGAGGCAACGTTTCCGCTGACCACTGTGCCTGGAGCCCCAGTTCAGCCCTGGGTCCCTGGTCCCTGTAGCCTTTAGTGCTCCCACTTCATTAACAGCTGTGACAACTGAAAATAAGCAGGCATCTTATTAGCACACATAAAGGTCTTGCCTCTGCTCCCTACTGTGGGGTCACACTGACCTTTGCAGCATGGGGTCAGCCCCAGTGGCCTCCTCCCTGAGGCCAGTTCCTCACTGGCTCTGAGGGGACCAGTCTCTGGCGACACAGCCCATGCCAGCCCTGAAGTTCAATGCACAGCTCACCGGCTGGGCGGCTGTGCTAATGAGAGCAAGCAGCAACCCCACCCCCCAGCCTGTCTGCTAATAATGTTCCTGAGATGGACAGAGAAATCAGGCTAAGAGCAGGCTCATTAGCATATGTGCCTGAAGCTGTTCACCTCTTTGGGAGAACAACAGTCCCTGCTACTGTTCCCGCCACCCTACCTAAGCAGAGGGCACTGAGGACGGCATCAGTGCTGAACCCCTGCAGGCTCTCCCGAGGCCCCTCCATCCTTCGTCCTGTCACCCCGCTTCAATCAGAACAGGTTCTGCAATGCTTTCTCGTCTGCCCTTCGATCCTAAGTCAGGTCCCTGGGCCAGCAGCACCGCCTTGCCTTGGGACTCCCAGGACCCACGTGGGACCTGCTGCCTTGTAACCTCCATTTTAAGACAAATCTCATTCCATTTGAGTGCATTTGAGAGTCAAAATAATGCTAGTTTAGGCCACATGACAAGCACACGCTGCGGGGGTGGGAGGGTATCATTTTCCTTTGTGAAATTTTGAAAGCCTTTCTACGACTTAACTCCCAATGGAAAGTGCTCTGCCTCAGTCTGCCTCAGTCACTTTCCTAATGGCTGAGACTCGGTGTCTGAGACCTACCACTTCAAGGAGAAGAGATCATTTGGCTCATGGTTTTAGTTCACAGTCCGCTGACTCCAAGGCAGGACAGCACTTTGGCAGAGGCGCGTGGTGTACAGAAAGCAGAGAGCGTAATGGAGGAGCCCGGGAGGAGGTGAACCTTTCCAGGTCACACCCTAGTGACCTGATTCTTCCTCCCAGACCCCACCTCCTAAAAGCAGGACGGCTGTAATACCCCTATGATCTAGTCACAGTCCAAAAGTTCTGCTTAAGATTGCAGGAGGGTTGAAGGGGACATCTGGGTAAAAACCATGACACCTTCTCCAAAACACACGTTTATGTGAAGTCTTTATGACCAACATATAAGAATGTGACCCTAGAGACATTGTAGATATAATTTTTTTTAAATTGGTACTGGAGATCAAACTCATGACTGCCTGCTTGCAAGGCAGCTGCTTATGCCACTGAGCTAAATCCCCAGCCCCACAGATATAATTAAAATGAGGGAATGTACAGGACGAGGAGACCTAATCCAATATGCCTGGGGAATGCAGACATGAACAGGCCCAGAGGAGGAATGCTATGGGGTCACGAGGTAGGGAGCAGAGAGAGGCCCTTACAGCCAAGAAACACCCAGGCACAGCACGTCTGGAAGCTGGGGACAAGCAGGGGACAAGTTCTCCTGCACAGCTTTGGAAGGAGCCTACCCTTATGTAATGAAGATCTCACACCTTCAGCCCCCGGGACTGTGAGACCCTAACTCTGCTGCTTAAATCACCCAGTTTGCAGTGTTCATCAAGCAAACTAACATGGTCACCCCTTGGATGCTGAGTCCAGGAGTCTTAGGAAGTCAGCTCCTAACAAGGTCTTCTCTCAGAAACGCAGCCTTCTGTAAGAATCAGAAAGAAAATATGGGAATCTATCCACCATCATTTACAAGAGAAAGAATAGTGCTGCGTGTACCATTCCCTAATGGTACATAACCCCTGTGAGTCTGATGGCTTCCTCCTGAGTCACTTCATCTCGGTCTGCTGGTGATTCCTGGCCTCCTTCAAGGCTGTGTATATCTCTATTTGTATTTGTCCTTCCTCAATAGCTCAAGTCTCCTAAAGTCCATTGCTGTCAGAGCACAGTGGAATCAGGCAGGCACCAATACCTATAATAACATCAAAATACAGTAATAATTCCGCAGTGCAGAATGAGCTGGTAGAACCAGGATGTATTAAAATAGTAAGTGTCTTGAGTCTGAGAAATTCATGTCAGGAACATTTTTGCTGGTCACTCTTTCACAGTAACCCAGGACCTGACTGATTATTTATGTGGTTTAAAAGATGGACACTTTGCCAAGTTTTTAAAATATTATGCCAAAGCAGCCTTGTGCAAGAGATTTTAAATATATGAAAACTTCATCCTGAAAACAACTCCCACAAATCTAGTTTATACACATTTTTGACTTAAAGAATCAGTAAAAACAAGATCAGTAAAAAAAAAAAAAAAAAAAAAAAAAAAAGATCAGTAAAAACAAGGTTCTCAAGCAGTGTTGCAAGTTTTTAAAGATTTCTTTCCCTGTTCTATATCCATAATAGTCACATGCTTCATTTCAAATGCAGTTGCTGTTCATGAAAAGCAGTCCCAGAATAGTGGCTACTGGAAATCAGAGGAGAATGCTCTGGATGAACTCTCAGCCTCTCCATCACCTCTGCACCCCAGGAATGATAAACCCTCATGCAAGGATGGAAAGAAAGGACGGGGGATGCAGCTTAGAGGCCTGGCATAAGCACCTGCCTGGCAAGCAGCAGGTCCTGAGTTCAATTCCAGGTACAGGAAAAATGAAAAGAATAGAAAGAAAGCTGAGTGTGGCGGTCCCTGCCTGGAATCCCCTCACTCCGGGAGGCTGAAGCAGAAACATCACCAGTTTGAGTTCAGCCTGCACAACTTAACAACACAGTGAGACCCTGCCTCAAATTTAAAAATAAAAAATAAAAATCTGGGGATATAGCTCAGTGCCAAGGCCTTGAGTTCAAAGAAAAAAAAATCTTTTTAAAGACTAGGCTAAAAGGGATCAGGGGTTACTAATACAGGACATAGGGAAGGTTCTGGACCACAGGAACTACAGCCTTCAAGGCTCTAGATTTGAGTCATTTAGGCAAGTGACAGTGAAACCTGGGACCAGAGGGAACAGGGAAGTGTTACATGACCAGTGTCAGCCGGGCCCCAAAGCTGCCCCACCAGCCAGACCTGCAGGGCGCTCCAGTGAGACCTGGGTACACCAAGCCCAGCACAGCAAGACCTGAATTCAGAGCACCTGACTGAAATTGACTTAAATCCATCCAGGCGGGGCTTCAGTATTCATTCCAGCCCCACACAATGCTATGCTAAACTAGTTAGTGGGCTAATCCGGCACCATGCAACTTTAATCTCAGTATCCACACACCCATGATCCAGCCACCTCCCCAAATCTCCCTTATGAGTACAAGAGGCTTTGGGGATGCAAACCAGAACAATGTCATTTACATTAGCTTGAGGAATGTGTGTGTGTGTGTGTGTGTGTGTGTGTGTGTGTGCTTGATAGATACATAGGTATCATTCCCAATCCACTTCCCACCCCCCTGTACTCTTCCCCCTACTCCAAAAACTTTGCCTACATTTTATACTTTAACTAATTTATGATTGAACTTCTCATATAAAAGAAGCCACGTGATATCGAGCTGGCTCCCTGGTGAGTAACTGTGATGTGAAACCAGTGCACTCTCCAAGGGACTAACCCTCCACCAGCTGCGCCCTGTGCCCTGCGAAGGCCGGGCTCTGCCTTCTCCCACTCAACACTTCGCAACAGTGCATCTCCTAAAAGGGAATTTCAGTGCAGGACAGGCTGTCCCTGTTCATGCATGGCAGTTGGATTTCTCTATGAAACTTGTTCCCCTAGCACGGGGACATAAACTGTTCAGGCAGGAAAATAGTTTTTGAGTGAAATAGCAAAAAAGGAACACGAATCAAAATCGCCTTGAGTGTTTGTGGTCTTTTATCATGGCACATTCAAAATGCAGTTTTCTTCTTTGAATATATTTAAATTTTTCAGCAGAAGGATGCGGTAATATTAGATGCGATTGAATTTCCAAGTAAGCAATAACTCTGGTGGTGCCAACTCTGTCTTTCGGCTCAGCCCCATATGATTGTCCAGGAGAACTCATGGAAATGGTGGCCCGGAAATCAGAAGTCCCTCTGCATCTGCAGAAATCCATTCTTGTGCCATCTTTGGAGCTCACTTCTCCTCTGTAAGGAACTGTGTTACCCATTTTTTTTACACTGCAATTTCTTGAACTTTCTTAGAGAGCATTTTCTGTGAATACGGGGTTCCCCTCCTCCACACCCCCCTTACAGGATCCCTGCATCTTTGCATAACAAAACGAGATTTCTTTCTTCTTTTGATGGCTCTCTTTTCCAGACCTTTAGCAGGTATGAAGCCTTCCCTCACCCCTATTTAGCTGTCACAGACATTCTCTTCTTCTGTGTCATCTACATCCTCTGCATGTCATAGGCATGCTAATATTTTCTATACTTGCCTGAAATTTTGTTTACTGCTTTTTATTCTGAAGCCCATGCTGCTCTAAAAATTAAATGTAAAACATGACCCAAAGATACATTTTCGTTTGCCAAGATTTCCAGGTTACAGTAAGGCTGGAAGAACAACTCACAAGGGACCCAGTGCTGGAGACTCGGTACCAATGCAAAAAGAACACTTCGCCTGGGGCCCCAGCTTGGGCTCAATGCCAGAGCACTGCATAGCAGGTGGAAGGTGTCAAATCAAACTCTCAGTTAACGAACCTCCAGAATCCGTGTGACATATAACAAAACACCTAACATACTTTCACACATCACACAGATATCCCCTATACTTTTACATAGTGTTTTCACAAACTTGCATGGCACATGTGCGTAAGGGGTATTTCTCTGTGTGCAGTCTAGATCTGTGTACCAGAAACACCATCCCATGATTTTACAGACACCCGCCTTCCTTCTGTGACTCCCAGGTAATAACTGCAAATGAGTAAAACAGTGTAAACCACCTAAGAAAAGTCTTCCGCTTAGTCCTGTGTCTTAATTTGACTTTATGATAATACCGACATGAAATGCTTCATACCTCAGATGGTCACAAAAGAGGATCCAAAGAGCTGAGCTTAATGGTTCAGTTTCCTGGGTGGAAAAACCTTCCAAACATACTTCTGACCTAAATTCCACACCAAGCCAGTAATTAAGATGTAAACTTACATTCCTACACAATCGCTCCCACGTCTAGAGATTGAGATTGATGATTAATGTCTTAAATTAACAGCTTGCAGGACAGATATCTGTCAAGCTTTAACAACAGCTTTCTAGAGTGGATGTTTTACCTGGGGACAATAACTAATAAATGTCAGATTCACTTTCTGTGCACCTAGTTCTAGATGGCCGCCCCAGGCGTGTGACATTTAAAATCAGCTCTGCCTCACCTCGTAAAGAAAAACCCAGTGAAGAAGACACAAATCTAATCAGAAACCTGGTATTTAACAATTATTTTTCCTTCAACTTTTCTTTAAATTTTGCACAATATTAACACATCAAACAAACGCACTGGTTTTATAAGGTCTTAGAAATCTACACCCACAGTGAAAACTTGCAAGTGGAGGGGTAGATGACCCCCAAATGTGACATCCCAGGACTCAGGAGGTCCTATTGGCGGGGAGCTGCACCCTGTCCCTGCCCTGATCTTCCGGGAAGCCCTGCCTGTGTATTTAGGGCACCTTCAGAGAATCCTCAAAACTGAGCTTTAGACTGAAAGCTGAGACTGGGGCAAAGCAAGACAAGGTCGATTAGAATTTTAAAAAGACACAAGTCCACAAAGGACTATTTCAAAAAGGTCATTTGAAGGAAGCAGTGTTTATACCTTGGCATTGCAGACTGGTAACAAGCAGTCCCCAGAACTCACGCTGAAAAAGCGTGAATTAGACATGACAACTTGCCTCGCTAAATCGATGCAGAGATGCTTCTTGGGCACCTCAAACCCTGTGGCTATTACCCGTTCTCACCCCTTACCCTGCACGTACATGCTCCCCAAACTCGGTCACCTTTCTCAGTGTTGGCATCTGTTGAACCTGTGAAGATTCTAAGGCTGCATACCCCTAGGCTCAGTCCTGTTGCTATTGGGAACCGGAGTTTGTGTTTTCACAAGTGTCCCAAGGAATTCTTATACTGGTGACCTCTAAGAGACACTATCCCTTCAGGACATGCTGTCAGCAAGGTCTCTAAAGTTTTGTCATGAAAATGTCCCCCCTGCCTCATGCGGAAGAGTGGAGAAGAATGTTACAGAGTGGCAAAGAGGGTGACCTCGGTGCATCACCTCCATGCCACTGAGGGTTTTGGCATCTACTTTCTCCAGAGAAACAGACAGACATTATGTTTCTTCCCACTTCCTGCCAAGCACGGTCTTCACCAAGGCAGGATGGTGCGAACTACCACTCGACAAACAACCGGATCAGCAGTGTTGAGAGTCTGTGTGGACCAGTGACAGGGCAGCGCTGTGCTGCAGTGTGAAAGGCCAGGCTGTGAGCCCACGCAGGTCCCTGCCTCTCCCCAGTGATCGCACACTGCTTCCTTAGGCACCGGCACCCAGACCCGGGGGATCTTCAGTGCCCTGAAGCCATGCTTAGGGCCGCAGGGTGGCTGCTGGGGATGTCCTCCCCTGCCTGCATGCTGCTTCCTGCTCCTCCTGCAGGTCCCTGTGTGGCGTCATTTGGCTGTCATTATAAAAACTCTCTCCCTTGCTCTCTCTGTCTCCTGTTCCAAGGAGTACGTCCCCTCCATCCTGCATCTTGCACTAGCAGCAGCTGGTTAGTTTTCCATCCCACCCATCCAAGTGTAGATAGACAGTGGAGTACACTTTCCTTGTGGAATGACCTGGCCTGTGGCAGGTCATCACCACAGTTGAAGGAAAAAAAAAAAAAAAAAAAACAAATGATTCAAGTACCCTCAGACTTGGGCTTTGAAATCAGCAGTGGTTCCTGCTCATTCTCTTCCTCCCTGGATCAGGGGTGTCCATGTAAAATCCCCCGAGCCCCGGCAGGCCCAGTGGCAGCTGTGCTGTGGGAGGAAGCCCTCATGGAGGAAGAGATTTCATGAGGCCATGACAGCTCAGGATCCGTGGCACAGGCACGGCAAGCCTATCAACAAAGCCTTCATTCTCATTGCTCCTGCACTGGTGGAAAACACAGGGTCGCAAGGCTCCTGTGTCACAAAGACCTGCAGAGAAGAAACTTTGCTCTTAAGGTAAAACCTTTGCAAAGTCTCTTTGTTCCAAACCACCAGGGTTCTCCTGCCCCTACTCGTGGTTGATGGTGTGCTAACTGAGGACAGACAGCAAAGATGAATTTTAAAAGATATCTCAGATTCTTAATCTCTAAGTTTCTGGTCCAGTGTCAATGGTGTGTTATTTGTCTTATGAATTAAACCAAACTGATTCACTGCATGTGAGTTGTCTGATACAATACAATTTATTTTCTCTTGCTTCTTTCTATGCGCCAAATAAACAAAACAAGGGCCTTACTCACTTGCTGTGGTGAGGAGAACAATAACTAAGGACACTGCAAAAATGTTCCCAGTAGTGCAAATTCAGACATCTTGAACTAGAGAATTTTTCACAACAATTCTCCTAAATACAGTCTTTTCAGCTCTCTGGGTCTCTCCAGACAACGCTAGACTGAATTTTGAATACGATTTCTTAGGAGAGATTTGAAGTCACTTTGAACAAGGTTTTAGAGATGCTGTCGCTAATGAGAGTGTTAACATTAGAAGGTGGGCACTGCTGATCGCCCTGCTATGGGCAGCGTACCTGGTACAATTTCTATTTGAAAATGAAATGAAGACTTTCTTAGCATGATTAAGGAGAGGTAAGTAATATAAGTTGTTGTATAAATACAAGCCTCGTTTCATAAGGAAGATATTTTCCTGTAATGACTTTCTGACAAAATTAACTAATGCCCCAGCCAGTGTGTTAAGAAATAATATAAATCCCACCGTGAGGCAGTCTGACCTGGTCAGACTCCATGTGACTTTTCCCATGGGGAGATAATTTATCAGATGAAAGAGGCAGGCAGCCATGTTTTTCATTTTGCAATAATTAAAATCTTTTTTATTTCTTCACGAGGAATCAATGGTGTTTTTATTATATTTAATCTTGCAAAGAAAACAGGGAAAACTCGTTTCATCCCAGGACCCTGGCACAGCAGGCTGCCGGGCTTCCTCGCATGCTCTTTACACTCCACAGGCAGCTTGGAAAGAGTGACCGGTGGCTGGGGACCAGCACCGACCCTCCTGGGAGCCTGTGTGGGCTGGCAGCAGTGGTGGCCAGGAGATGCAATGATGCAGGAGTGGTGTCCACCACCACCCCAGGGCGGTAGATCCATCAAAGCGATTATATTCAACGTTACCTCAGAGCCCTGGGGGAACAGACTGAAGGCTCTCAGACACTGCCTGCCTCATTGGGTGTGTAATCCATACAATCTGCACCTTCCATAATGGCCGTGACAGTATCTTACACGTGAGGCTATTGAGACTCCGCTTCGTCAGCGCTCAGCAATCACAGGGGGACTATGTCTGAGTCACACACCCATCTCTGCCATTCTGAGCATCTTCCCAGTGTGTCCCCATCTGAAGGAGGGAAGATGGCATGGGCTGCAGAGAGAGAGGAGGGAGCCCCAGCCACAGAGAGTGCTGGCCGTGGCCGTGACAACACAAGCAAGCCCAAAGCCTGGCCAGGCACCTCCCAGGGGCTAAGAAGTCTCCTTCTGCTCACCCGAAACTGCAGGTCCAGGGCCAAGGGTAGCTCAGGCCAGCCTCAAGCTCAAACTCACTGTCCAGCAATGAGCAACCTGAGCAGCAGACCTTCTGAGCCAAAGCCCATGGCCACCCTGCCACCTGCTAAGCGAGGAGCTGGGGTTCCGAGCCTTCCCAGGAGTTAGCTGGGCTGAAGAGAAGGCCAGGGCTCACAGCTCGAAACACTAATCAGTGATTGAGGGGCCCCTGCCACCAGCGAGCCCTGCATCCTCCTGCATGGGAAGCTGCCTGAAGTCCGGAGCAATCACCGATGCACTGTGTTCTAGAAGGCTGACTTCACCTACGGAAAATCCATTTCCACAGTCCTTTGTCAGACCCCCGCCAGGTTACTCTGCTCACACATCAAAGAGGAGCAGACTGAAGTGGGGAGACCTGGAGCTCAGAAAAGCAGGGTAGGAAGGATGATTCCTTGCTCAGTCCTCTTGAAACAAGAGCTCTTTTACATGATTTCCCTTTAAACTAAAAATAACACTTCCTTTTTCCTGTATCCACCATCCAGCAAAAAATATTCACTGAAGAATTATAAAGCTCAGAGAATCCAAAAGGATGAGGGAAATCCACACAGGACCTGTACTTCGTTCATTTTTCTTCACAAATCTTTATCTGTGGAAGTAGTGTGTGTGTGTGTGTGTGTGTGTGTACACATGTGCATTATGGAAACCAAATCTAGGCCCTTGCACAGGTTAGGCAAGCACTCCACCCCCTGAGGTATGCCCCAGCCCCCCTGAAATCTTTGTCTCAAGGCAAGAATGTGAACCAGGGCTGTCCCTCGGGGGAGTTCATGGTTTCCCCAGCACTTCACTCCCTCCATGGTGAGATCACCAGGCCTCTCTCAGACCCTGATTAAGCATGAAAACCAAGGGCAGAGGGAGGAGCCGGCTGGTGCCCATTCTTAACTCATCAACTCGCGCCCCTCCCCCTATCGCCAGCACCTGCCTGTGCTGCCCGTGTCTGGCACAGAGCCTTTGTAGGACTTTCTCTGTGAGGGCCATGCATCATCTAACAAGGGAACATGGACTGACAGGCACCTGTCGCCAGGAAACTCGGGCCCCTCACACAGATGGGAACCCCACAGCTGCAGAGACACCCACATAGCATCCACTCATAGCTGGGGCGGTCACCTCCAAGAGGGACAGGGGTGGGCTGCCAGCCCACTGCCACCATCAGAGCCCCGTTTGGTGAGTGGGGAGTACCCAGGTGACTTGTTCTCAGAGCTTGGGGAAGGAGACATTCGGCTTGGGGCTGAACCCCAGGAGCAACTGCACATGAACCCCATCTCTGCCTCTCCCCAGCTCGTGCTACAGAATTCAGGAGAACACAGCTTTCTGAAGACAGTGTGGCAGACATCCAGAACAGGCCGGGTTGTTATCAGTTCAGACACACAAGGACACCCATTCTCTCTCCTCACTGAGCTACTCCCAGACTCCCTTCATTTAAGTTTGGAAACAGGATCTTGCTAAGAAGTCACTAAGTTGCCCAGGCTGAGCCTGAACTCGGAATCCTCCTGCCTCAGCCTCCCCCCGTGCTGGGATGACTGGTCTGGCCACGGAGCCAGGATTCTCTTGGTTCTTAGTGACCTGACTCGTTCCTGCCTGTAGATTCTGCTATAATGAATCTTCTGCCTGCATCCTCTGGACTGTGAAACTCGCACCCAGCTCTTTCAGGAGAAGCACAACAGAACTTTCTTTGGCACCACACCTGACTGACTGAAATACTGCTGCTGTGTTTTTAATCATCGTCCAACTGGTTCCCAGCTCCCCATGGTCCCCAGCTCCCCGTGGTCCCAGTCAGTCCTCTCCCAAAGGGTCCTCTGCTCACTGGGAGCCCCACCCCCTGCAAATGCCACAGCTGCACAGGGCATGGCCACAGGAGCAGATCAGGGCAGTCAGGCACTCAGCCTCCTGGTGCAGAGTGCGTTTTGCAGCCCAGCAGTGTGGCCTGGGTGCCACCCCAGAACAGAGAGGCCTCGTGCTCCTGCGTAAGCATGGCTCAGGAGCTAGGGTGTCAGCTCAGGAACATCCCGTTAACATGCTCAGTGCCCCTACCGAGGCTTTCACAGAGTCCTGTGTGACAGGGAGCCACGGCGGCCTAGCAGCTGCAGCTAACAGGATGCAGAGTCCTAGCCAACCAGAGTCCTGGCCGACCGTACCCCAGGCATCTGGCATGCACTCTGCAAACCCCAAAGGATCCAAAAAAAAGAAAATAAACCGCTGGGCCCGGAAGTCAGCAGGAGAAGCAGGCAGCATCTGGGAGCATAAGGAGGATGGCAAGGTGTCTGTTCCTCAGACACCAGTGGGGAGGCTGTCAGAAGCGGGCATTAGCACTGGGCAATAACCACCCACACCCTGGGGGACTCAGAGACAGCTGGCAGGGCCCGACGTGCTCTTCTGCCTGCCCTGTGACCATGGAGACCACGTCCCCCATGGCCCATCTTCCCGCCCTCCCCTAGGCCTCACTGCCAAGAGCTTTTGCACTGACTCGCCCTGGCCTTAGCAAGCCCCACTGGTATGCAGACCCTGGAGCAGTCACTCTCACCTTAGTGTGAATTTAAGCAGGTGATCTTCCTAGTTGCTGCACTCTGACCCATGCAGGGAGAAAGACATTTCCTCGTTGGTGGTGACTTTCGCATTGAAGGGGCCGGTCTGTGGTGGGTGGGCAGAGAGATGGTGCTATGTGTGTGAGATGTAAGAAGCACGTGGTCCTGGCCAGGGACCCAGACTCTGCCTGGCACATGCCAGGCCCAGGGTCAGTCTCCCGCACTGCAAAACATGTTTCTGTGAACCATCTGCCCACTTTTAGTCCCACACTAATTAGAGTTTTTCAGAAAATGATACACTGGTTTTGGTTGGGGTTTTTAGTTAGCTTTTTATAATATTTTGTTGTTGGGAGCCACAGCCCCGAGCCCGGTCGCCTCACTTGGCGGACGTGAGGCCTGTAGTAAAGAGTGAAGCCTGAGGTAGATTGCCCCTCCCATCGAGCACGTTAGTTTCCTGCTTACCGCGTAAGCAACCCGCTCAACAATATAGTCTGCCTGGCAACTGATGATGTTAGCCAATCAGCTTGCCTTGCTTACTTTAACATGATTGGACACTGTACCCGTATATATACCGGTGCCACCCCTGGGCGGAAGAAGAAGCCAGGTAGAAGCCCGGAAGTAGAAGCCCAAAAGGAGCCGCGGAGAGCGGACCGGTAGAGGCTTTGGGGCAGACTGAAGCACAAAAGGAGCCGCGGGGAGCGGACCAGAGGAGGCTTCAGCTGGGAGAACCCAGGGCAGGCTGTACGGAGAAGGAAAATAAAAAGAAAAGGTTGTCCACTACCAGACTTTGTCGTGTGTCCTTCCTGCCGGCCGGGAGCGGACATCGACATTTGGAGGCCCGCCCGGGGACTGATCACCCCCGCGACGTGGAAGTGGACAACGCTCCAGTACAGAGCTGCGAGACAGGTGAGTTGGGGATAAGCCTGGGCTCTGGGTGGCGCGCACCTACAGGGCTTTTAGACTCCCCTCAGGCTCACGCGTAAGTGGCGGATTCCTTGGGCCTCACGCGGTGAGTAACATATTAAAAAATGGGAAACATGTTAGGTAGCAACACTAAGAGCGAGGGTGGTTGTGGAGAAAGCTCTCAAGAGCTTACAAAAGTACGCAGGGTATCTGAGCAGGCCCAGTCAGGGAGCTCCCGAGAGGTGTCTGTCAAGGGGAACAAGGATGCTAAGGAGGAGGACGGGGCTCTAGCCTCGGAGTCGTCTGACTCCGAGGACGAGGGAAAGTTGAATGGCAGGGAGGCCAAAGAGACCAGCTGTCAGGAGCCTAAGTCACTCAATAAGGAGTCGCAGGGTTCTTTTCCAGCGTTGCCCCGCGAATTGCGCTCTGCTCAACCTGGTCTGCGGAGGAGTAGAGAGCTCCTGAGCGCTCCCCGGCGCGAGAGGGAGGCGAAGCCTTCCGCCCCACCTTGGGGGCCGTTTCCGGAGGCGATTCCTCGCCACGAGGCGGCCGCCTGGGAGCTCTCTCCCCTTTCGCCAGAACAGGAAGTGATGCACGGGCCCCCATTTTCCGCCCAATCACGGCCGCTGTCTTATGCTCCGCTGCCGGCGGGTCGGTATTTTTACAGGCGGCTTTGGCAGGGGGGACGCTTGTCTCATGAGGTACATCCACCTGGGATAGATAGTGGCCCCTACGAGATATTTCCTGTACAAGTAGCTATGGGCCAGGGACGCAATGTATGGGAGCCTTTTGAGATAAAGCAGATTAGAGAACTTAAAAATGCAGTTACAACCTTTGGGCCGACTGCGCCTTACAGCATTGCCATGCTGGAGAACCTGTCTTCTGGGCCCCTCACCCCCGCGGACTGGATTCAGCTGGCAAAGGCGTGTCTGCCCTCGGGTAGTTACCTGGATTGGCGAGCCTGGTACACAGAGTTCTCTGCCGAGCAGGCTGAGAAAAACGCCGGTCGAGGAAATGGGGGCTGGGGACTTAGCTCAGTGGCATAAGAACCTTCCTTGCAAGCAGGCAGTCGCCAGTTCGATCCCTGGTACCAATAAAAAAAAAAAAAAAAAAAAAAAAAAACGAAAAAGATAAAAATAAAAAACAAAAAGGGGGAGTAAGCCAAGGCCTGCCTCCAAAGGCGCGGTTATCTATGGCATGACAATGGATGGGCCCGGATCCAGTGGTCAGCTGGAACCGAGGCGCGGTTTGTGTTTTCCCACAGAAACCGGGACGAGAACCACTGTGGATACCGGAGAGACTGACACGGGCAACAAAGCCCTCGACTGAAGATCAGACCTGCCCTACTGGAGATCCATCACAGACCAACCAATAAGATGAATAGAAATAGCGGTAGCCCGAAATGGACAAGAAGATCCTCAGGCATATGCATGGCTTGCTCAATTGGCCCACGACCGAGTCTAGATATGGCGGGCATCCCTCATTCTCCTCCATAAGGTGACAATACACAGCAGGGTAGGTGAGTCAATGACGGGTAAGAGCGTGCCTCCCCAGCACGACTCGACCTAAGCCAGGCCCTACCCCATCCTGCACGTAAGCCGCTGGACTGTTAGATGCTGCCTAGGTCTAAATTTCTCTCCGAGGGGATTTCTTTACGGAGAGGAAATGAGTGCAAGCTTGTGTGCATCCAGGTTCCGTCCAGTTTGTGCCTGGCCCTAGAAAAAGGACGAGGGCCTCAGGGCCTTGGCAGACCATGGCATGGCCAACCAGGGTCTAAGCCAAGGACCTACGGTGGGCCTACACATAGGGCATAAGCCTCTGCACCCAGTCCAGGAAGGGCTACGATGCGCACATTCATAAAAAATAAAAAAGGGGGAGATGTTGGGAGCCACAGCCCCGAGCCCGGTCGCCTCACTTGGCGGACGTGAGGCCTGTAGTAAAGAGTGAAGCCTGAGGTAGATTGCCCCTCCCATCGAGCACGTTAGTTTCCTGCTTACCGCGTAAGCAACCCGCTCAACAATATAGTCTGCCTGGCAACTGATGATGTTAGCCAATCAGCTTGCCTTGCTTACTTTAACATGATTGGACACTGTACCCGTATATATACCGGTGCCACCCCTGGGCGGAAGAAGAAGCCAGGTAGAAGCCCGGAAGTAGAAGCCCAAAAGGAGCCGCGGAGAGCGGACCGGTAGAGGCTTTGGGGCAGACTGAAGCACAAAAGGAGCCGCGGGGAGCGGACCAGAGGAGGCTTCAGCTGGGAGAACCCAGGGCAGGCTGTACGGAGAAGGAAAATAAAAAGAAAAGGTTGTCCACTACCAGACTTTGTCGTGTGTCCTTCCTGCCGGCCGGGAGCGGACATCGACATTTTGTCTTTGTTCCTATTTTACTTTGTTCTTATTTGCCTTTTTTTCTTTCTTTTTGGCTTTTTTTGAGACAGAATCTTGCAATTTAGTCCAGGATAGCCCCAAACTCAGGGTGCAGCCCAAGCAGGCCTGGCACTTAGAGCAATCCTCCTGCCTTGGCCTTCTAAGTGCTATAATCACAAGAATGGGATACCATCCCCGCTTCCTGTTCTGCCAGCTCTTAGAGAAACTGTAGGTCTGTGAAGTCAGGCAAAGTGGCTCTGCTGTGTCTCAGATGTGACCGTGGGGTTCGGCTGTGCACAGCCTCCTGGGATGGCCATTTCCTCATGAATGTGGCTCTCAGAGGCAAGGACTGGCTTGAACCTGGACGTCCTTCTCCATCCGACTCCTGCAAGGCTTCGGCCAGCATAGCCCTCGAAGCTCCTGGTGTCATCTCAGGGTTAGGGCAAGTGCTTTTCCTCCCCTGCTAGCACTGAGGCCCTCACGTCCCAGTTCCTGATATTTGGGTTCCTCCTCATGGCCTCTGGGATAGTAACTGAGCCTGCGTCTGCAGATGGCTGGGCATTGTGGGTGTGTCTACTGTTCCCAGGGACCGAGCTGGGCCTGGAGCTGGCCAGAACACAAGGCTCCCATCTGATGCCTGTAACACATCAGTGGTGGGCACCCCCCACCCCTCTTCCCCTACATTCCAGAGAATGCACTGCCCGCAGCCAGGATCTAATTCCCAAGGTCATGTCACCTGGATGGCACCTGGAAAAGTCTGGCTATTTGGGGGCCAGAAATGGAGCCAGGACAGCATGAGGCCACCACCCAGGGATGGGATCCTGGGATGCAGGCTCCAGCTGCCCTCCTGGGCCAAGGACACTGGGAGCACTGCATGGAGGAGGGGTGCGTTCCGCAGCCCCATGTGGGGAAAAGTTGTGGCCCGGCCTCCCTCCCCACTCGCAGCCTTGGCACTGTGTCCTCTGGGCCTAGAGACGTCATGATCTCAAATCGGTGAAATGGGTCAGTGCTGAGGCCCACTGCGCATGGTAAATCAAGGGGTCAGAGTTATCTTGGCCCTGTGTCCTCCTGAGTATCCTGAGGCCTGGAAATAGGATCCACAGAGGAGGCAGGCAGACAGCATGGGCACAATGGACTCAATCCCTGCCGAGGCCACACATCCAGCAGCACAGAGAACCCGCACTCGCCCAGCCCTGTGACAGGAAGAGGTTGAAGCCCAAGACAGAGGCCAAGGGACCATGCACTGCAAGGGAAGTGTGGACTCTGCCAGAATTGCGGGCTCCATGCACTTTTCCTGTAGAGCAGTTCTGAAGTTCACACCGTGCCTGGGAGATGGGGTTAGGGCTGGGGCCAGGAAGGCAGCGACCTCTGTGAAGTGCTGTTTCTAATGCCATACTCTGCCTGCTCTGACTCTGGATAAAGAGAGGAAAATTGAGACGGGGTAGTGGGGGGCCGGGCCGACACAGCCCAGCAGCTCATCAGTCCGAGGCAGGGTCTCCCCAGATCCTCCCCATGTGGCTAGACTATGCACCTTGGCTCTGAGGACTGCCAGGGCTGGAACCTTTGCAGATCTTGGGCTTTTAGCCCCACGATCATGCTAGCAGCCATCAGATTCCAGGTCGTCTTGTAAATTGGAGCCGTATAAGCCCGTGAGCTCCCAGAAGCCTTTTGTTTGTTGACTACAGAGTTTAAAACCATACATTTTAGCATTCTGGCTGTCCTGCTCTCTCCAGCCCTAGGGAATACAGGACAACTACTTTCTGCCCATCAGCCACGTGCCTGGTCCCTGGTCAGCAGTTAAAATGGGGCTTGTCTTGTGTTCCTCTTTCTGGAAGTCAGCAGGAGGCTGCAGACTTCAGCTTGCATCTGGCACGAGCTGAGCTGCGAGCACTCGATACAGATAGGCAGCCTCAGTGAGTGACATCACGCTCCCCAGTCCGCTAGCAACGACTGCACTCGCCTCTGAGGCCACCGTGAGACTGCAGGTGATCAAGATGAAGGGCACAGTCCTGGGGCTGGCACGATGGTGGACAGGAAACACAGGTCTCACCGTCCGGCCTCAGCCTCACTCCAGCAATGGTCAAAATGCCTTAAATCAGACATTTTGTGTTCTAATGTTCTTAGGTTCCACAGCAGCCTTCCTATCACCACGGAGAACTACCAACCAGGGCTTGATAACAAGCCTATGTTCTCGGCATAAAGATATTCAAGGACATAAAGAAACAAACAGAAGCCAAGCCTTCAGCTCTGAGTGGAGCTGGTTTCCAGTTCTGAGGCGGAAACCCTCCCAACATGCTTTGTTCAGGAAAGAGGGGATGGCAGCTGACATTCTGAAGGGCCGGTAAACATTTCACTAAGCCACCTCGTCAAGCAGAAACAATCATTTGACAGAGAATGCCAACATTCCTCTAGATTTGAGAGAACTCAGTGCTGTCTGTGTAGGTTCTATGGGCACTCATCCAAATCCTGCTAGCACAGACATTCGCTAACACCAGTCTCTGCAAACACAGCCAGAGAAGGGGACTTCAACATTCCCATCATAGGCCCTCTCACAGGTGAATGGATTGTGTGTGGATTTATACCTAGTTTTACTTGGCTTCCTGATATTGGCAGAAAACTTTTTTCTAAATTAAGTCTTCACCTCTTTCCAGGGCACCAGCTGGATTTGTCATTGTGTAGCATTACAACCTGAGACTGCACTGGCCAGAGAACTGGGGACCATAAGGGGAGCAGGAAGGGCATGGGTCGTGACTTTGCAGGAATCTGTCATTGAAGGTGGGGCACGAACCACATCCCTGAGGCCCCGTTACTCAGGCCTGCTCTCCTGTGACTCACAAGGTTGCCAAGTACATTGCAAATAGGAGGATCAATTCTCAGCTGCGCCTTCTCTCCCTAAGTTGGTACCATACACTCCCTCCATCCTGACCTCTCTTTTTCTCACCTCACCTGTTTTTTCTCAGCTACCAAGATTTGCAAGTTTGTAACTCAAATCCTCAACAGGAACCTCACCCAAGCTGGTTGATCCCCTGTCCTAGGAATCCCCTGATGATCCTGTTTCATGTATCCTCTCTCAAAATACTGAAACTCGGGAGCAACAGAATGTGAGTCGTAATGCAATGTTCTGAAAGTCCCAGTTTAAAAGCAAACAGGTGAAATAAAGTTTAATCACTTCTTTTTAGTTGGTTTGCTAGTTAACTGTAATTGTCAACTTGACCAGATTAAGAGACATCTGGAGAAGGGACTGGATCATGAGAGCACTCTGCTCATTAGCAGATTAATCTACTGATGTTCAGAGCACAATGTGGCATTAGGACAGGGGCCCAGATGGAGGATGCCGTTGTCAGGCATGTGTTTGAAGGACACATCTGTCACTTGTGCTCTTGCTCATGGCACTGCTTCCCATCAATTAACTTTATTCTACCACTCCCTCCTGCCATGATGTTTGTGCCCTGGAGCCAGCTGACCATGGACTGAACCCTCTAAAATTTACTTCTCCTTGACCTTGTGGGTGTCAGGTATTTTGTAGAAGCAAAGCTTTTCCCATTCTATAGGTTGTCTCTTCACTCTGTTGCTTGTTTTCTTTTGCTGTGCAGAAGCTTTTTAAGGGGACCTGATCCCATTTGTTAATCCTTCGTGCTATTCTTGTGTAACTGGGGCTCTGCTTAGAAAGTCCCCGACTGTTTCTGTGTCTTCCAGGGTTTTGTATATTTTACTTTCCAGCAGATTAAATGTTTTTGTTTTAACATTTAGATCTTAGATCCCTTTTGATTTTAGTTTAATAGATGATGAGCTATATGGGTCTAGATTCAATCTTGTGCATATAGAGGGCCAGCAGCACTTAGGAAAGAGACTATCTTTCCTGTGTTGTGCATTTTGGCCCCTTTGTCTAAGATCAAACAGCCAAGTGGGCTTGGGCTTATGTCTGCATTATCTGTTCTGTCCCATTGAGCCACATAACTATTTTCATGCCAGTACCACTCTGTTTTTGTCATCGTAGCTTTGTAATATAACTTGAAGTTCACCTGTTTTGTTCTTGTTGCTCAGGATAGCTTTTACTATTCTGGGTCTCTTCTGGTGCCATATGAATTTTAGCATTGTTTTCTCTAGTTCTGTGAGGAAAGCTATTGGTATTTTGCTTGAGATTATATTAAACTTGTGTTTCACTTTAGAAACTATGGCTTTTTTTACAAGATTGGTCTTGCTTATCTAAGAACACGTATCTTTCCATTTTCCGATGTCCTCCTCAATCTCTTGGTTCAGAGAACTACACTTTTCTTTGTAAAAGTCTTTAACTTCCTTGGAAAAGTTCCAGCAAAAACTCCCTAGAATTAGTAACCAAATTCAGTAGCATAGCAAGATACAACATCAAGAGACAAATATCAATACATTCCCATACTTCATGGACTTCATAAAGGTAAAATTGAAGTCCTTCTCTACTAAATCCTGCTTGTCTGGGCCTTGATTCTTAGTAACTAGAAAATTAGAGTTTGACCATGAAGTTCAGACTCAACATGGGAAGGACCCTTGGAGCACCAAGCAGAATGGGCTGGTATCCCATTGTCCCTGCCTCTGAGGGAGGGAAAAGTGAGAGAAGAAGAAGTTTTAGGGTGTCTGGAGTTGAGGAACATTCTAGTCCGATTCTGGATTAAAGAAGAATGATCATTGTCTATATGGCATGTCTATAAATCAGGCAACAGAGAGTCACAAGCAGGTGATATTCTGGACTTTCTGAACTGACACATTTTTGCAACCCTTCTTTCTGTATCTTAAGTCTAATAATCTTTTTTGAGGTGTTCAGACAAATTTATGATTATGTGTAGACATGAATATGTCTGTTTCCTGTATTGCTTTGAATCTGAAATACAATGAGATGTAGAAATATGATCATGATTAAAATTATCATAATATTTTATTGTTGATATCTGGTGCATTTTGGTAATAAATTTCATGGAATATTGCTAGAATACTTCCAGGAGATTTGGAAATATGTGAAAATCAGAACAGAACAATTTCTACCAAATGTTGCAAGAATCACAGGGGCCACAGTATGGGAAGCAGTCGATTCCCTAAGTTAGACCTGCAGTACTAACTGACCTCGGACCTGTTAAACAAATGTATCCCTGGATTCCATTAGAGTTTTCCAAAGCAGTGGAGAAAGAGGCTGATGTTGAGAATCACTATCAACCATGACGCTCTTTCTATTTGTGCACCACACAGGACTAAAAACAACCCAGTAATCTGCCTGATGATGCCCCTAGCTCCTAACATGCCTGGCTTTGCTCAGGTTGCCCTGGACCCAGTCTCCTCCAGGCCTTGGCTAGTACATTTCTTCTCATCCTCCAGCTCTACACATCATGAAGGAAGTGTTGTACCCTCCACTTCCTATCCCTATCATTCTGCTCTTCTTTCTGGAATAGTTTCAGATTTGGCTTCAGACAAGACCAGTAAACGTGCTAACCTGATTTTCATTTAACAGAGCTAATTAACTTTTCCTAGTTCTGCTAATTTAAATTTTTGAATAATGCTGACCCAGGTCATAAAATTACATAGGTAGAAAATCTGTACAAAGAGATCATTTAATATGATAGGTTGAGAGTCCCTCTCCTGAAATACTGAGACTACAATTGTTGGGGGTTATGGTGCTTTCTGATTTTGAATTTTTACATACATGTGATGAGATATCTTGGCAATAGGACCAAATCCACAGAAATAAATTCATGTTTGACATACATTTTATACACATAGCCTAAAGGTAATTTTAGGGGACAATTTCAGTAATTTGTGCATGAAACCAAGTTCCACAATGTAGACTTTTCTGCATATCATTTTGACACTAAAACATTAAATTTTGGAATATTATGGATTTTGGATGTCTGTTTTAGGAATATTCAATCTGTAAAAAAATTAAACTGGTGATGGGGAAAGGAATCCTTGAGTGTTCTTCTGTATTCTGCCCTCAGTTACCTGATGGTGAGTTTCATCTGCTCAAACTTCCTCACATTCTAGCAACGTCAGTGTTTGGGGAGGGAAAGCAGGACAGAAACTACTGGCTTTCATGAAGACATTTCAGGAAAAGAGCAGCCAACTTGAAGCCAATGCACTCTCAGATCTTTCACGCACACTCTCATATGAGGTGTGTGTGACAATGGCGCTTCTGGGGAGGGCATGACATGGGTGAGTGTGTGGCCCTCAATTGTCTGCACTGAGCCTGACACACCTGTTTGAGGCCAACAATCAGACTGGACAAGGCTGAGGCATGCACAGCTGGAGGGAACAGAAATGCATGATGACAGAAGTGTGAGCGGGTCAAGTGGAGTTGTGGTGGGGCAGCTATAGTGACTGAGAGGAAGACCAGAGGACCCTGAGGCACAGCCTGCCCTGAGAGTCCAACAGGAGCTGACCAATGAGTCCCCAGGATACCGATTCTCTCTGAGTGCATAGGTGGGGCGTGTTAAGATATCAGTGTGTGTGTGCGTTTGTGTGTGTGTCCTTCTGTGCATGTTGGTTATTTCTTTGGTGTTCCAGTCATTTTCTGTTTTGGGTGAACACAACCGTACTTGGGCCATGGATTCATCATAGGGCTTGTCTTTATTTCTCCTCAAAAGCATTTGTTTCACCATTAGGGAAATTAATATTTCAGAGATTAGCAGAGATTTGGGGAAGCATATGTTTTGGTAACATTTGGTCAGTGTTTCCAACATTTAATGGTCATTGTTTTGCAGCAATTTTAGGTGTGAAAGAAACTTACATGCTGAGGCCATCTACATAAATGTCAGAAGCACGCAGCAGAGCAACCCTGAGGGCATGGTGGTCCAAAGGCTGAGAGAGACAGGAGCAATGGGTCCTGACAGGCCCTTCAAGGACACACCTCAATGACCCAACCTCGTGTCCTGTGGCTCCACCTCTTAAAGGTCTTAGCACCTCCCAGGAGCACCAAAGGTTGACTGACCAAGTCTTGGAAGACATGTATGCAAACCACGGTACCGATGAAACCTAAAGACTCACAGGTAGCCCTGGAGGTAACTGGGACTTCGGGAGTCAGTTTAAGGAGACTGGGGCAGCGGGGGGTGATAGAAATCGCTTATACTGAGCACCTGTCATGTGGCCATGCTCAGTTCAGTGGCTCATACATTTTCTCATTCCTGTCTTCCAGTGTCCTGAAAAGGAAACCGTCTTGGACCGTTTTGACAGATGGAGAAGCGGGCAGTCAGGTACACCAGCACTGAGGAGGGTGCGTGAGCCCATCAGGGCAGAGCCTGGGCCTTGGTAGAAGCATCTAGTGACACGGAATCCTGCCTCTGTTTTGTCACAGTGTGGAACTTCCTGGACTCACTCTGATGTGGATTCTCCTCCTCTTGCAACAGGGTCACAGCCTAATGAAGTCATCATGAAGTTGGAAAATCTAAGTTGAACCATTATAAGTTAAGAACTACATTTTGGGTTTTTTAAAATTTTATTTTAAAGAGATTAAAAGAAAGTAATACAATAAAAACAAAACAGAACTGTTATAGGATTTTAAAACAAGCTGATGGGAAATTTATTGCACATTGTTATCTTCAAAATAGTTGCTCAGATTACAAGATACAGGCATGTAAAACAAATCAAACAATATAAACAATCACAGTTTCTCTCCCTGAACTAACAGGCTCAATAGTACCATTCTCTTCACTATCTTTAATATGCTTATGCATTTTTTTCCTTCTTTTCTTTTTCCCCCATCCCTGTTCTTTCCTTTTGTGCAGTTTCATTCCCTTTCACAATATCTATGTAAGCTATTTGGCCTTATTTAATCTTTTAGTTTCTTACTTGAGACAATATGATGTTTACACATGTGAGACTGATTGATTTCACTCATGACTATGATCTCTAGTTGCAGCAATTTGCCTATAAAAGTTTGAGTTTATCTTTCTTTATAGCTGAGAAGTACTCCATTGTATGAATGTATCACATCTTTTTTATCCATTCTTCAATTGATGGGCATTTGGGTTGTTTCTAAGAGTCAGCTTTTATAAATTGTGCTGCTATAAACGTAGGTGCGTATATATCACTGTGGTATGATGTTTTAATTCTTTTGGAAAAATATTCAGAAGGGGAAAAGCTGGGCCAAATGGGACCGCTAATCTTAGTTTTCTGAGGAATCTCCACACTGATTTCCATAATGATTTCACCCTTCCACACTTCAAGCAACAGTGGAGAGGGTTCCTTTTTTCCCATAGCCTCGCCAGCATTTGTTATTGGTTGATTTCTTGATGGTAGCCATTCTTACTGGAGTTAGATGCAATCTCAATTTTGTTTTAACTTGCATTTTTTGAATTACCAATGATGTTGAACATTTATTCATATACTTACTGGCCATTTGTATTTCTTTTTTTTAACTTTAATTTTTTAAAATTTTATTTAAAAGGAAAAAGAAAAAACAAAACAAAACAAAGCAGTGTAAGGGTACAATTAATACAGAACTACAAAAAAATAGTAAGAAATCACTAGGCCATTTGTATTTGTTAATCTGAGAAGTATGCATCTGAGAAGATGCCCATATTTGGATTAGGTCTTTGAATTTTGGGGTCCTGAGTCTTTAAATTCTTTATATGTTCTAGATAGTCTTTTGTCTGAGGGACAGTTGGCTAAGATTTTTATCCTAACTAGTGAGTAACATGGTTTATGTTAGTGGCCCCCAGGCCTCATGCATTTGCATTGTGCATTTGTGATTGGTTCACTGTCTAGCACTTGGATTGATGGTGTCAGTACTACACCCACCTAGGGGTGGAGCCAGAATGTAATGTAATGGCAGGAAGAATGCACGTCTTGCTCTCTTGCCGGTTTCTGCCTTGCTGTTTGCAGCTGCCATGAACTGCGGCCCTGCCGTGCCACCCTGCCTTGGGACCAACTGAGTATAGACTAAAACCTCCAAAAAACTGTAAGAAATAAACCTCTCCTTTTTCAACTTTGGGCATCAGATAAAAAGTAACTAAGACAGTGGGTTTTCATTTCACTCTGTTGGAGATTTCTTTTGACGTGCAAAAACTTTTTAACAAGATGAGATACCATTTGTCGATTCTGGGAAGTATTTCCGTGCAGTTTGATTTTTGTTCATGAACTCTCTGCCTACCCTGAGTCTTTTAAGTTTTCTACCTACTTTGTCTTCCAGTAGATTTAGTGTTTCTATTTTAATATTTAGATCTTTGATCCATTTTGACTTTAGTGCATGATGACAGGCATGGGTCTAGTCTTCGTTTTTGGCATATAGGAAGCCAGTTTTTCCAGCACCACTTATTAAAAAAGCTACCATTCTTCCAGTGAATTTGCTTGGCCCCTTTGTCAAAGATAAGATGGTTGAGTATGTTTGTAGTTGTGGCTATATCATAACCTATTCCCTTGATGTTTAGGTCTTTTATTTTTTTTGCCAGTACCATGCTGATTTTATCACAGTAGCTTTGTAGTATAATTTCAAGTCATGGATTGTGATGCCTCCTGCCTTGTCTTTGTTGTGCAATATTGCCTTTGCTATTCTAGATCTTTTCTGGCTCCAGATGACTGCCAAACAGAATGCCACAAATCATCAAGAAGATTGTACCCCCACAAACAAGTGGGATTCATCCCAGGAATGCAAGGATGTTTCAACATATGCAAATCAATAAATATAATACACTACATCAACAGAGCCAAAGACAAGAATCACATGATCATCTCAATAGATGCAGAAGAAGCTTTTGATAAAGTCCAACACTCATTTGTGATTTAAAAAAAAAAAAGTCTTAGGGAAAATCAGAATAGATGGTCTCTACCTCAATCTGATAAAAGTCATCTATGAAAAACTAACAGCTAACATCTTACTAAATGGACAAAACAAAACCAGGAACCAGACAAGTGATGAGTGTCTGCCCGCGTGCTGTTTGCTGAGTCATCCTGGTGGTCCAGCAAGGCTGAGACTCCAAGAACAACAGTGCATCAACTGCCTGCTTCTTCTTCCCTGAACCCAGCACAGAAACCTCCTCTTCCCTTTTCACCTGCGCAGATCTCCTTCAACCAGCTGCTGATGTCATTTTGCCTGGCTCCCAAACTCCTCCCCCAGCCAGACCTGAAAAATCCCAAATGCTTTGTTCTGGTTGGAGGGAATCTTGCACTCTTCTGCAAACCTCCCATGGCAGAAGGCCACAATAATGCTCTCTCTCTCTCTCTCTCTCTCTCTCTCTCTGTCAGCTTTGCCAAAAAAAAAAAAAAAAAACTAACAACAAGAATGTCCCTTATCACCACTACTATTCAATATAATTCTGGAGTAATTAGACTAGAGTAATTAGACTAGAGAGAAATAAAAAGAATGAGGGTTAAAAAAAGGAAGAAGTTAAATATATTTGCTGATGACATGATACTCTACATAGAAAACCCCCAAAACTCCACTGAAAGACTTTAAATCTAATAACCAAATTCTGTAATGTAGCTGGATACAAAGTCAACACTCAGAAAGCCTTAGCACCCCTCTACACAAACAACAAACTCACTGAGAGAGACATTAGGGAAACCACACCCCTCACAACAACACCAAAAAAAGTGAACTACCTAGGAATCAGTCTAACAAAGGAAGTAAAAGATCTATACCTTGAAAATTATAAGAAATCACAGAAGATTTTAGTCCATGGAAAAGCATTCCTTGTTCATGGATAGGAAGAAGGAACATTGTGAAAATGGCCATTGTCACAAAATTACACAAATTTAATGCAATTCCAATCAAAATACCATCAGCACACCTCACAGATTTAGAGAAATTAATCCTAAAGTTCATCTGAGAACTTCATTTTGAAACCCAGATTTCTCATTTGTAAAATAATGCATATCTATGATAATACACAACACTTGTGGGGGAAAGAAGTTTAATACGCATAATGTGTCTGCACATGAACCTTTCTTAAGCTGTCCCCTCAGTTTCCACTCCAAAGACACATACTGGTGAGTGCTGACCTCAAAGTTTGGATTCCACTCACCGTGATGCGGAACTGTGAGCTATCCTGACCCACAGAGCCCCAGGCTTCAGAGCTGGATCCAGGCTCAGAGCAGCAGCCCTGTGCCCCAATCTGCAGCCCTGAAGAGCAAGGACTCAGGGACTGCAGAGCTGCAGCTACTTCTGGGTGGCTCTGACCTGCAGGCACCGCTCCTCTCCACCCTTAGGAGGAGCTGTGGTGTGGGACTTGCTTTCCAGTGGTAGCACCTCCAGACCAGGAGAGGAAACAGCCAGTTCCCGCACCTAGTGACAACTCAGAGGAGCCACAGCACACAGCCACACATCATATGGGCACATTAATTACTCTGGTTGCAAGATTTTTCCTCATAACATCTTGAGCCAAGGAAGGATGGAAAGACAAAAATTAATGACTAATTTTCATAATTTTTTAATTTCTGAATCTGGCTTTGCTCTCACTCACACCAAGGTCTCCTTTCTGGCTGCAGCCTAATTACGTGTAACACTGGCTCCTCATCTAGCACCAAGACCATGCCTCGTTCCCATTTGATCCCAAGCTAAGCTTAGCTGCCAGCTGTGGAGCCCTTCTCTCACCTTGCGCTAGGTTTGCTCTAACATTCACGAGGCCCCCAAACAAGGAAACGACCCCCAGGCCACACTCACTTTTACTCTTCCCTCTGTTTATATCCTGCCCATCTGAGGCCTTGCTAAATTAAGTATTGAAAATACACGCGCGCACACACACACACACACACACACGAGTGCACAGTTGTGAGGATAGCAAGACTGAATATGTGATATCTTTAACTCATCTGACTCACATGCTATTGGTCCACACAGCTGGGCTTTGTAAAACTAAATGAAAATACTTAATATTCTGGTGTCTTAGTTTCCTTCTCTGTAAATGAAGATGCAATGCATGTCTCCAGAAAGCCAATTCCTAACACAGTGCTTCCACATCAGCTCAATCCATTCTCTCTCTCCTTCTGCCTCCCTCTGTGTCTATCTCTGTCTCTGTCTCACTCTATCCCATGAGATCACACAAATTAAAGAGTTCAGGGAGCCTCGCTAACCATGCTTCAAATCCTCAGCAACCCCCTCGTTATGGCCCATCATCAGAGTGCTCTTTATTTACCCACACTTATTATGCACAGGCTGAACTAAAAACAAAAACCTGTCAATCACATAAAACAGAACGAGCCAAAAGGGGACATTTACTATACAGCATGCCACCACAGGCAAAACTGAATTTCAAAACAAAAGCAGATGGACACCTAAATTGGGAATGCTGGCAGCACACCTTTTGTTCAATTCCCTTCACATCAAGTAATTATCTGAATGCACGGACACCGCTCGGGGCCCTGGATTTCTTTTACTGGCTGTAATGGAGCCTCCTTGCAGCCTGCATCATTATTCTGAAATTTATTACATAAAGGCTGATCATATCAATTCCGCCAAAGAATAAGTAGCTCCATAAGGATTAAGGAATGGAAGGGCAAAGATCAACAAGTCCTGAAAGAAGTTTCAAGAAACGTACTTCTTGTTAGAAAAACTGGGCTGGATTCTCAACAGTTTTCAGTGATTTGGAAAGTACCACTTTCCCAGAACACATGCCCACTTACTCAGTGACACGTTCGACACACAGCCACACACATTCCCAACCAGACCCACTTCCAGGCACCAGACAGGAGCCTGCCTCTGGCTTGCACTGCTTGTGCTGGGTGGTTCTGCTCCTGAGTTTGGTTAGTGACCCCTGAGCCTGCTTCTCACAGTCCCTGTATGATTCCCACCATCCTCGGGGGGACCAGCCAGCCTCCCACTATTCCTGTCCATGCCCAAAGCCCACACAGCCAAGCACAGCAGCTCTTGGGTGGGAGGAAAGAGCAGGGTCTCAAGCACCCAGCACCACAGGAGAACAACCTACAGCAAGGCACAGCGGGGGTGGATTCATTGGGACACAGCTGACCATAGCGGAGGAGGGAGAGAGCAGAAGAAGCCAGGAGAGGGTGAATCTCTGTCCACCTGGTGGAAGTGGACCACTCAAACGCCAGACTGGACATCTCAAAAACAAAATACAACTAAAGTCATGCCACTAACTCTTTTAAAGAGCTCAGAGAAACAAGAAATCAGAAGGCTGCACACTCAGTTTAGCTGTCCACTTGGTACAAAGCTACTGGAATCCTGCATTTCTGTAACTTAAATTTATAGAAGCACATGAAACCCCAGCCTGAAGGCAGACCCTAAACACTGTCTCTATATGGACATAGAAATCCATGAACACACATTTCAGGAGAGAAACATCACTTTTTTCTGTACTTTGCAAAAACAGTACAGAACACAATAGAAAGATGGAAATTTAATCCAATTTGAGCTCTAATAGGCAACTAGATTCTCATGAGCCCTTTTCCTTTTAGAGAACCCTCAGTTGTCCATCATGGATTTTTATTTCCTTGTAGCCTACAGCTAGCTCACAGGCTTATACTCTTCTTCATTCTCAGTCATGGAAGTAGGGGGAAATTTTTGAGAGACTAGAGTAGCTCTCTAGAGCATTCTTCATTCTCTTTGGCAGTACAATGAACTATTATTTGGCAGTGTCCTGCAAATATTATTATTCTTTCTGACACAAGCAGATCAAGAGTTGTGTGGCCCTATTCCTAAAATAGATCTGTAGCAATAAAATAGAAAATGTATTACAAGGAGTTGTCGTAAAGTATTTGTTACTACTAATTGCACAACACCACAGATCACATAAGTTTTAAAGGAAAGGAGTTTATTCTAGCTCATGATTTTGTTCCTAAGCCAAGGGGACCATATGAACATATGATGGTGGTCTTCTTGCTAGCACTGTTCTGAGATGGCACAAGACCTCATGAGGCAAGAGACAGGGAGTATCACAGCCAAAGTGGCCTCAAAGGTCATTAATTCACTAACCCCTTAAACTGTTGGTCACATGGGTAGATGAATGCATTGGTCACACAGGTGAATTAACCCATTCCTGAAAGCAGGTCCTAATCACCCTGAAGGGGTCCCACAGGTATCATCTTTTAATAGCTCATCAAGAGGATTAAATTCAACATGAGTTTGGGAACAGACACACTCTAGCCAAGCCACCATGGCAGTCTTTCACTAGAACCCTTCTGAAGACCACAGTGCTATGTTCTCTCTGCTCTTCCGGACTAAACAGCAATGACTCCATGAAGAGAGGGAGTGCTAAAGTGGGCCATCCTCACCCAGAAAGAGGGAACCAGGCCATGTCTAAGCAGCCATTCCTGCACTTCCTCTGAGCTTCCTGGTTCACGTGGGCAGAAGTCCGGCCCTCTCCTCTGTACCCTGCCCTCCCACCAGTGAACAGACACCCATGCTGTGTGGGGAATCCCCTCCCTGGCACAGGCTAGAAGTCATCGCACAGGGCTGCAGTGAGGCTTGGTATTGTCTGAGGACACAAAAGGACATCAAGACCCTTTTGATTAAACTCTGTCTCTAGGTTTCCTGAAACTTCCATTTACTTCTAAACAGATGCTCTTTGTTTAGATACAGTGATAAATACTTAGGATCACTCTTACATGCAAAGTCCTTTGTGAAAGTCAAACAGCAGAATCTGAGGTGTGGGGGAGGGGGACCAGAAGAAGGAAGTCATAAATTTAGTGAGGTGGCATGGGGGACACATCCTGTAATTCCCAACACTGCACTGTGCACTGGACATTTGCCAGGGGGATGAATTTTAGTTTTCTTACCACAAGTACACATTAAAAGGCAGCTACAGAAAGTGGTTTATATTAGTTTGGTTCACAGTAGTATCCATTTGCATGGCTATGCATAGCAAAGCAACTGTTGTACAGCTCAAATACACAGCTAGAACTGTGCCTTTTAACCCACACACGCTCATTTCCCTAAAGACCTAGCTTTAAATTGGAGTAAATGCTGTTCTTTTGTAAACTGTTTCCTGGTGACTCTCAAAATACGAAGAGTACACACACACACACACACACACACACACACACACACACAGAGTGGTGCCTTGTATCAGGCAGGAACTGGCTCAAGGATTATCCCTCAGATATTAAATTTTAAAGATGCTTAAATCCCTTCTACAGAGTGGTATATTTGCACATAACCTACACACAGCTGCCCATACTTTAGATCAGCTCTGGATAACTTAGAATACCTAATGCAATGCAGATGCTATGGAAACACTTGTCCTGTATTGTTTAAGGAATAACAGTGAGAAAAAAGTCCATAGAGGCAATGTTTTTCTTTTGACTATTCGCTGTTCAAAGTTGGGTATGTCAGTGACTGAGGTGAAATTACAGCAGAGTAGCCCAACCAAATGGGCATCACATCTGTAACCCAGCAGCTCGTTACCACCCACAGTCACATCCCATTCTAGATGGAGTTGTTTCCCCGCAGTCTTGCTCTGTGACCAGGGCTGCTAGGAGTCCCCTCCTTCTCCTGGGTCCACAGTCCTCCCAGTCTCAGTGTCCACCTGCACAAAATGAGTACCTGTCCTAGTCTTTGCCTGGGAAATCCCACAATGACCTTAGAAAAGCTACTTATCTAGGCTGGGGATATAGCTCAGCAGCATAAGGACTGCCTGGCAAGTAAGAGTTCATGAATTTGATCCATGGTACAAAAAAAAAAAAAAAAAAGGTACTTACTCTCAACCTTCATGGTCTCATTTTTAGAACCAGGATTCTCATTCAGAACTCAGCAACCAGAACTTGATGAATTACAGCCAGTGCCCAGAAATGATGTGAGAACTGTTCCTCTGTGAGTGTGATGCTGTCTTTCATATCACCTACATCCAACAGCTCCAAACCCACCTGCAGAGACTGAGGTGAAATTGATTTCCACATGGGTCAAACAACAGGGGAAGAGAGAGTGAATGCTCCCACCAATGGAGCCCAACAAAGTCCTGGCTCACTCCAAACACCACGGATGTGAAGGATAGCTACAGACAGTGCCCTGCATCCTTAAAGGGGTGTGTGGGGGTGGCAAGACCATTCTCCTTTCCACAGACAAGGGTGCTCCGTGAGGTCGCATGAAGGCCCCGCTGTGGGCTTCTCTCCCCAGGGCTCATTTATTGTCCTTCTTGATGCACCTTATATCCCTGCGCCCACCCACAGAGCTACAAAGCTTTCCCAAAGAAAAGACCTAGAAATGTGGTCAAGAGGAAATGGGAAAGTAAGTGGAATCATTGACCCTATTTTTCTCATCATGGAATATTTTACCTTTCTTCCAATTTTTCTGAAGGGGAGATGCTCAAACCTCCAAGCAAAGGGCTCTCCAGTCTCCTCCTCTCTCGCCTGCTTCTCGTGTCTCTCTTTATGTCCCTGCCGTGTCCCATTGGGGTTATGGGTGTAGGAGACTCTGGAAGAGTGGCTGAGGGGGCAGAAATCCAGGGCAGGGAAAACGCCGGTCTCTGTCACCCAAGAGTTAATGAACGCACGCTGACCTGCATGTTGGAGCCTCAGAAAATAAGCACGACACAGAAAAGGAAAAGCTGCTGCCAGGGCCACGGATCTGTGCGACCTCAGGGCCTTGGCTATTCATAGCTTTGCCTATAAAGGCCCCATTAGCTCCAGAGAAGGCCGAGCTGCTCCACACTGGCTCCCACTCGGGGCTCTCAGAAGGGCCAGCTCTCTGGCCTGGTGTGTGGCCTGAGGGCATCTCTCTGGTATAAAACTCTCCATCAGCCTGCTTCCTGTCTGCTGGCTTTGCTCTTTTTAGCCCAAGTGTGGAGGGCTTAACATTTTCCTCCTTTGGTTACCCATCTCCTACGGTCACATCGCATGCACTTCGATCTCTTTTTTTTTTTTTTTTTTTTCTTTATTTCTGCAATTTGATTTAAGGTTTTTGTGAGACCTTTTGACATTTCTCTCCCAAGTTTTCCATTTACCTTACAAGGTAACAGCTTTTTTAAAGCTTTGGAGAGTGCTGGGCATGGTAAATGAATCACCTCTCTGCCATTTATATGTTTGAGTTCAATCTTCTGACAAGAAACAAGTGGGCCTGGCATTTATGACAGATTTTTGCAGCTATTAAACCAGGTCATACTATTTCTGGAAAAGTCTGCATACTCCTGCCTTTTTGCCCGGTAGGGCTCAGGGTTGTTCAAAGTTCTTGTCCAGCACTGTGAATAGTACACCAAGGATAGTAGACTGCTCTCTGTTTTTTTAATTTACGAACCTTGGGTTTAAGCAATGAAGTGGCGAATTTAGTTCTTCTAGAAAAGTAATCCTCATTTCCGTATGTGACTACACTACGCCTCTCCTGCAGGCAGTACCTGAGGAGGCCAGGCCCACAGTCACAGCCATGTGCCCATTCCACGAAAGATCAAGTAGTAGTGCATTGTGGGAAAATCTCCAATGATCAGCTGAGTTCAAGCACCATCACTCTGAACCCCAGACAGGTGGCTTCACCCTGTGTTCACCTCCCGAGCCTTTCCAGGTGCTGACCATTACTAACAAAGTACATTTTAGGAATAAAAATGAAGAGAAACACAGCTGTGAGGCTGCTCAGCTTTCTCAGGTGTGTACCCACTCTCCACTGCCCTGTCCAGAAGGGACTCTGTGATGACACAACAATCCATCACAATCAAAGACCCAATCCACCTCAAACTGTCAAAGAGTAGCATGACCCAGATTTGGAAAAGCAAGAACCAAACTGCAAGAGTCCTTCATGCCTTAATCACCAAAACAAGTAGGCAAATCTTGGTCCCACTTCAACTGGCCACAGATGCTGGGCTGGTGAGGGTTTTTTCCACTCTCCTAGAAGCTTATAAACAAACCAAGAATGGTCTGTCTGTCTTGGCAGAAGCCGTGCTCTGTTAGTGGTTCCTTGGAAACAGGAAGCAGGGATGTCTTCCAGGCTCTGACGGAGATCCACAGCTTTGTGCTGCTTGGCTTACCCGTACTGGCAAACGTTCACTCAGATAGATTCCCAAGAAGCCTTGCACGGAGCTGCCTTAGGCACGAGGACAGGCAGTACTGGCAGAGACCATGGATCCTCTTTGAAAGCTCTTTGTAGTCAGCCACTGGGTCAGACAGACACATAGGAATTGCAGGAAAGAACAAATTTCAGTCCCTCCCGGCTCACCAAAAGAGGCTGACAGCATTCAGTACACAGGATAAAGCTCCTGCAGGGGATGCCTTCCATTGTAAGATGGGGAACTTCATCAGGATAGGCAGCCTGCAGAACCTGCTGTCCCCCGGCTCCCCAGTGACTGAGTGACCATGACTTCACTCCAGTGAAGAGTATTGGCTGCTAACACCAGACCCGGCTCAGGGGTCTTCAGGAAGAAAAGCTGAAAGAATGTAGTCTGGGTTCAAGGCTCATGGTCACTGGTACCCTACCTACTCTGTCTGACCTTGACACCCAGTCTGGCTTCCCTTCAGGGCCACTGCACCCTGCAGTCTGTCTCTGATTCAAAGCTGACATTCCTTCCGGATGAGTCCATTCGCACTGTGAACAAACTCACCCAAAGCAGGTCCTGTTTCTTACTGATTTGTCTATTTAGTCTTAGAGAAGCAAATTGAGCAGGAACCAGGGAACCAGGGCAGAAAATATATAACGATCAGCACAGAGGTTTATCTGCTGCTCTTCATCAAAGCAGTGCCTCCTGATGACCCCAGGAGTGGATCTCCTTTTTCCCTTTCCTGTTTTTATGTTTTTTGGATGAAAATTTATGGTCACTCATCTTGAGAACTTCTTCAGCAATCAAGTTCATGCAATCTGACAGTGAAATAGGTTTGGCATAATTTTGAAGAGAAAAAACCCCATAGATGACTTGTCTGGGGCTATGGGATTCCAAAGCAGTGCAGGTGGCTTTCAGCTCAGAGCTTTCTGTCTCCAGGTCTGATGGTGTATGTCACACTACATCAGAGGAAGCCTCTAGGCTGCTATTTCCCTGCTGTAGTGCTGAGTGCTTGCTAGGAGCTTATACCAGAGATGGATGAGGAATTCAGAGATAACTAAGACAGGTTCACCATCATGTTCAAGAGCTCTCAGCCGCAGTGCAGTGTGAGGAAGGGGAAGAGCATCTGCCAGGGGTTAAGAACAGCTGTTTCCTGAGCTACACTGGAGAGACAAATAAGAGTCACAGTAGCAGCAAGGTATGAGAATATATTGCTACTCACTGCTCAGGCAAAGGACACTGGTCAGGGCACCTATCTAGGACCCAGCTTCCAGTGTGAGTGATCACAGAATGACCACGGACATTTGCAGGGTCCTGAATAATGAAGTCACAGGAAAGCCTGGGAAATTGGGTTTCTGGAACATTCTCAGGTGACCTTAATGCTGCTGGCCTGGAACCACATTTCAGAGCCACTAGAATGGGAGACTAAAGAGAAGCGAATGGGCAAAGGCATGGAAACCAGCATTTCTTCCTGTGTCAGACAAAAACCCCAGACATGAGCCCTGTGTAAGCTGGCTGATGTGCACGGTTGGGAATGACCACTGACGGAAACTGGAACTTTTGCCTCTGTCCACCATTTTGTTTTCTCTTCTCCTTCTCAGCAATCCAGACTCTCAACAAAGGGCCTTAAATAATGTCTGCATCTCTCTTTACACTAATCCATTAAAATTCTGTATACCATAGTTACATTCATATGAAGGAATTCTCGGCATTACCAGTAGTACCAAAAAGAAAATCCTAGAAGGGTGAAGACAAACTGAGAGAAAACAATCACGGAAAATTCTCATGCATCAGTGGAGAAGAAATTTGGAGGAATGCCCCTACTGATCCCACACTAAAACTCAATAGAATTAGCTTCTGTTCCTGGGCTTTGGTAATAGTACTAGAATTATAATTTTAAAGGAGCGTTAATGTGTAGTATAGCAGCACATTATCAAAAATGCACATAATAATATTTAGTGTCCACTTAATATTGAGCCCACTTCTGAATAGTTTTGTATTGCAACAAGCTTGATTCCTTTCTTTTTCTTCTTCTGCATTTGCACTACTTGTTATGTTTGCTAACATCTGAAAATCCATATTACATTTAGGTAACAATTAATCCAGTTTGTGGTTTTGCCAACTCAGCTGGACAGTTGTTATCCTTTATATGAAAAGAGGTTTCACCTATAAAAGTTACTACCATAGAATTTGGTGCATGGATGGCCTAGGTGGCTTTGAATTTGGGCCTTTAAGCATCTATCCTACTACGTTTCCATTTTCCCACCTACAAGCCTATAAATAAAGTGACTGTTGAATACCCAGATCTACCCTGTTCCTTCACTGTTTTAAATGGAGACAGTTCTGTTTACAAATGTTTATTAAGCAAAAAACTGAGAAACAGTTCATATTGAAGCAAGCATCTGTCAGTACCAGACAAGGGCCAGCCTGACTCTGTTTGTAGTGTGAAAGGAAACTCTTTGTAAACTGATGCAGGAGCAATCACATTTTTAAACAATAAAATGGGATTTCCACTCATAAGAGACAAAAATTTATCTCTAAAATGAACCCCATTGTCTCAGGCACTTTTCCACTGCAGAATCACTTTTTCAAAGCATTTGATGGGCACAACTTAAAGGACAAATTGTTTATTTTTGCTCATGGTTTCAGAGGGTTCAGCCTGTGATTGGCTGGTTGTGAGGCCAAAACAGCATGGTGGAAAGGGATGGGAGAAGAAAGCACCTCAACCTATGGCAGAGAGCAGGAAGGGGCTGGCAACCTCCAGCATCACTTCCTGCAAACAGAATTGTCTCCACTGAGCCCTGAACTCATCCATTAGTGAATTCACGAACAAGTACAGCGCCTCCATGGCCCAGTCACTTCCAACAGGCCCACTTCTGAACACCTGGGTTCTTAGTGAGCATCCACATCCACCCATAAAATATATTATGTAGAGAATAAAATTCCTATAACCAAATAGGAAAGTACACCTTCCTATACTACATAATGAGCATATATGGAAATAGATGAAGAACTAAAAATCAGTAACAAAAAGGAAGAGAAAGAAACAGAAAAATGCGAGCAAATATTCTATGAAAGAGGAAATCCACGTGACTAATAAGTACATGCATAAGTTTATTTTTTTTATTTTATTTAAGAGGAAAGAGAGAAAAACACAAAACAAAGCGGTGTAAGGGTACACGTAATACAGAACTACAAAAAAAAAACATAACAGTAAGAAATCACCTGTTAATAGATTACATATTATCATCTTGAAAATAGTTGCTCAAATCACAGTATCAAAGAATACAAAGTGGACATTCAAACAGGGAGACTGCAAACAGCTGTGTTCAATGATCCAAAAACATTGATATAGTCAGCTATTTAACACCCCTAAACACACTTGCTGTTATATCTGTTAGAGCTCTTTTTTTCCCCCCTCTCTTTTTAACAACAAAATTTACACATTTTGGATTTTATTACTCCTTAGTTCTTATTACGTTTTTTTGGGGGGGAGAGAATACAGTCAAATATGGCATAACAAAGCTGTCAGTCAAAACCAAGGATAGACATAGCACATGGTGTAGAACAGAGTACAAGGTTATCAACAATGGTTATCAACGTTGTCTCTTGTTTCCTTAAAAAGAATTGTCTACCTCATTAGATATTATAAAGTTGGACAAAACAGTAGAGAACAAGACCAATAAAACTTAGGCATTGTAAACATTACAGGACTTCCAAAGAAGACAATAGTCAAACCAGAATGGGCATTTTAGTGAATCTTATTGCCTTCAAAGTAGTTGCCTATATCCTCAAACTTGATACTATCATACAGAATGGAACAGAGTCTAATCAGTCAAAACAAGATCATGGGAGTATTACAGGACTTCAAAAGAAGTTAATAGGAAATCAAAAAGAGTTACTATTATATATCCTAATTTTTAAAATTTTTTCTCTTAATTAAGACAAACATAAGAAATAACTAAATAATTTTTTTAAAGAATAAGGGGGAGATTGAGATAAAACAGGACATAACAATATAACAATAGAGGTCAAAGTATGACTGTTTCAGCAACCTAGTACTTCACCACCATATAACCCGACTTAATAGTAGTTACCATAGTGTCTGTCTTTTTCCTTGAAATATTTGGATAAAACTTCATATACTATAGCTTCAAATATTTCCATATCAAGAAGCCCAGAATAAAGCCTTTCTAATTAATGAGTGAAAACTTTATAAGGCTTCAAGGCCACATAATGGGGAATCATGATTACCACATATTTTTACATATTTGAATCATTACTTACATTAGGGAAACTATTCGGTATTCACACATGCGAGATTGATTTATTTCACTTATGAGTATGGTCTCAAGCTGCACCATTTATTGATAAATATCTCAATGTGATCCTTCTTTATAGCTGAATAATACTCCATTGTATAGAAATACCACAACTTTTTTATCCATTCCTCAGTTGATGGACACTTGGGTTGTTTCCAAGATCTGGCGATTACAAATTGTGCTGCTATAAACATAGGTGCACATATATCACTGTGGTATGATGCTTTCAGTTCTTCTGGGAATATGCCTAGAAGTGGAATAGCTTGAATAAATGGGATTTCCAATCCCAACTTTTTAAGAAATCTCCAGACAGATCTCCACAAAGGCTGTACCAGTCTACACTCCCACCAACAGTGCAGGAGAGTTCCTTTTTCCCTACAGCCTCTCCAGCATTTGTTGTTGGTTTTCTTGATCCTGGCCATTCTTTCAGGAGTGAGATGGTATCTCAGTGTGGTTTTAATTTGCATTTCTCTAATGACCAATGATGATGAGCATTTTTTCATGTATTTATTTGCCATTTGCATTTCTTCATCTGAGAATTGTGTATTCATCTCAGATGCCCATTTTTGGATTGGATCTTTGAATTTTGGGGGTCTGAGTTTTTTTTAATTCTTTATATGTTTTGGACAAGAGTCCCTTGTCTGAGAGAGAGTTCACTAAAATCTTTTCCCAGTTTGTGGGTTTTCTTTTCACTATGCTGGAGATTTCTTTTGACATGCAGAAACTTTTTAATAAGAAGTGGTCCCAGTTATTGATTCTGGGAAGTATTTCCTGTGCGGTTTGATTCCTGTTCATGAATTCTTTACCTACTCCTATGTCTCCAAGGTTTCTACCTAATTTGTTTTCCAATAGATTTAGTGTTTCTGTTTTAATATTCAGATCTTTGACCCATTTAGATTTTAATTTAGGACATGGTGATAGACATGGGTCTAGCTTTGCTTTTCGGCAAATGGAGAGCCAGTTTTCCAGCACCATTTATTAAAGAGACTGTCATTCTTCCAGTGAACCTGCTTGGCTCCTTTATCAAAGATAAGGTGGTTGAGTGTGTTTGCAGTTGTGGTTGTATCTTCTAATCTATTCCATTGATCTTTGGTTCTGTTTTGATTCCAATAGCATGTTGATTTTACTACTGTTGCTTTGTAGTATAACTTCAAGTCAGGGATTGTGATGCCTCCTGCTTTGTCTTTGCTGCTTAGAATTGCCTTTCAGATTCTAGGTCTCTTCTGGTTCCAGATGAAATTTAGGAGTGATTTCTCTAGATCTATAAGGTATGTTGATGCTATTTCTATTGGGATTGCATTGAATCTGTATAACAGTTTTGGGAGAATGGCCATTTTCACAATGTTTGTTCTTCCTATCCATGAGCAAGGGATGTCTTTCCATTTTCTGAGATCCTCTTCAATTTCCTTTTTCAGTGTATCATGATTTTCACTGTATAAGTCTTTCACTTCTTTCGTAAGAGTAATTCCTAAATATTAATTTTTTTGCTTGCTAATGTGAATAGTCCAGTTTCTCTTATTTCCCTCTCTGTGATTTTGTTGTTCATGTATAGGAATGCTATTGATTTCTGAGTATTGATTTTGTATCCAGCCACATTACTGAATTTATTTATTGTATCTAAGAGTCTTTCAATGGAGTTTAGGGGGTCTTCTATGTAGAGTATCATGTCATCTGCAAACAATGATAATTTAACTTCTTCTTTTCCTATCTTTACCCCTTTTATTTCTCTCTCTTGTCTAATTGCTCTGGCTAGTACTTCCAGTACTATATTAAATATGAGCGGTGATAAAGGACATCCTTGTCTTGTGCCTGATTTTAAAGTAAAGGCTTTCAATTTTTGGCCATTTAGTATGATGCTGGCTGTTGGTTTGTCATAAATGGCCTTTATTATATTGAAGTAAAGAGTATGTATTCCAATTTTCTGTAAAGTTCTTATCATGAATAAGTGTTGGACCTTATCGAAGGCTTTTTCTGCATCTATAGAAATGATCATGTGATTCTTATTTTTGGCTTTATTGATATGGTGGATTACATTTGTTGATTTGCGTATGTTGAACCATCCTTGCATTCCTGGGATGAATCCCACTTGGTCATGGTGTATAATCTTCTTGATGATTTGCTGGATACTATTTGCCAATATTTTATTGAGGATTTTTGCATCTGTGTTCATTAGGGAGATCGGTCTATAGTTCTCTTTTATAGTTGGGTCTTTCTCAGGTTTGGTACTAGAGAAATATTTGCTTCCAGGAATGACTTAGGAAGGATTGCTTCCCTTTCAATTTCATTGAATAGTTTGAGGAGTGTCAGCATTAGGTCTTCTTTGTATTTCTTGTAGAATTCTGCAGTGAATCCATCTGGGCCTGGGCTCTTCTTGGTGGGTAAGGACTTAATTACATTTTCAATTTCATTAGCAGAGATTGGGTTATTCAACAGTTTTACATCCTCTTGACCTAGCTTTGGTACTTCATATGCTTCTAAGAATCTATTTCTTCTGTGTTATCAAACTTTTGAGAGTAGAGGTTTTTGAAATAGGTGTTGATGATCTTCTGTATTTCTATTGGGTCTGTAGTGATTTCTCCTTTTTCATTTCTTATTGCATGAATTTGAGCTTTTTCTTCCCTTTTTTAAATAAGATTGGCTACGGGCTTATCGATTTTATTTATTCTTTCAAAGAACCAACTCTTTGATTCATTGATTCTTTGTATTGTTTTCTTAGTCTCTATTGCATTGATTTCTGCTCTGATTTTTATAATTTCCTCTCTTCTTTTGGCTTTGGTCTTGACTTGCTCTTCTTTTTCTAGCTGTTTGAGGTGTAGCATCAAGTTATTTATTTGTATTCATTCTGTTTTCCTGATGTGGGAACTCAGTGCAATAAATTTTCCTCTCAGGACGGCTTTCATTGCATCCCACATATTTCAGTAAGTTGTATCTGCATTTTCATTTTCTTTTAGGTATTGTTTGATTTCTTCTTTAATTTCTTCTGTGACCCACTGATTACACCAGAGTGTGTTATTCAATTTCCATGTGTTTGCGGGATTTTTGCAGTATCTTTTATCATTAATTTCTAATTTCAGAGTGCTATGATCCGATAACATGCAAGGGATGATTTCAACTCTTTTGCATTTGCTTAAATATGTTCTGTGAGCTAATATATGGTCTATTTTAGAAAATGATCCATGTACTGCTGAGAAGAATGTGTAGTCTGATGTTGTTCGGTGGAACATTCTGTATATGTCTACCAAACCCATTTGTTCACAGGTGTGATTCAGTTCTGTTATTTCTTTGCTCATTTTCTGTCTGGTTGATCTGTCCCTTGGTGTCAATGGCGTATTAAGGTCTCCTGTTACAATTGTGTTACTGATAATTTGAGTTTTCATTTGTGTTAATAATTGTTTTATATAACTGGGTGCTCTGGAGTTTGGTGCGTATATATTTAAGATAGTTATCTCTTCCTCTTGGAGTTTTCCCCTTACGAGTATGTAGTGACCTTCTTTGTCCTTTATGGTCATTGTTGGTTTAAAGTTCACGTTGTCTGCAAACAGAATGGCTACTCCTGCCTTTTTTTGGATTCCTGCTGCATGAAGAATTGTTTTCCATCCTTTGACTTTCAGCCTGTGAGTATCCTTCTGGGTTAGATGGGTTTCCTGTAAACAGCACATGGTTGGATTTTGTTTCTTGATCCATTCTGCTAGTCTGTTTCTTTTGATTGGTGCATTGAGACCATTTACATTAATGGTTATTACTGTTAAATGCTGGTTAATTGTAGCAATGTTATCTCTCTGCTGTTGCATCTTTATCTTTCTGTTCTGTTTAATTATTTGCTTTGCTTAGTGGTTTTTTCCTTTGTGTATCTAAACTGTCTTTCAATAATTTTTGCAGGGTTGGTTTGGTGTTCATGAAGTTCTTCAGCTGTTCTTTGTCATGGAAGTATCGTATTTCACCATCTATTTTGAATGATAGTTTTGCAGGATATATCAGTCTTGGTTGGAAGTCATTTTGCTTTAGGATCTGGAATACTTCACTCCATGCTCTTCTTGACTTTATTGTTTGTGCTGAGAAGTCTGCTGTGATTCTGATAGGTTTTCCTTTATAAGTGATCTGTCTTTTCTCTCTGACAGCTTTTAATAATCTATTCTTGTGTTAGATTTCTGGGATGGTGATTATTATATGTCTGGGTGTAGTTTTATTTTGGTTATGACTATTTGGAGTTCTATATGCTTCACTGATCCTGATGTCAGTTTCTGATCTCATGCTTGGGAAATTTTCAGCTATTACTTCTCTAAATATCCTCCTGACATCCTTCATGTTGTCTCCCTCTCTTTCATTAATCCCTATCATTCTTATGTTATTCTTCTTTGCATCGTCTTGCAGTTGTTGAATTGTTGTTTCCTGATTCCTTGTTATTTTCAAAACATCTTTCCTTTCTTGTTCACTAGCTGCGATCCTGTCTCCAAGGTCTGAAATTCTATCTTCACTTTCATTAAGGCGGTTTTTACAACTTTCAGTGGAGTTTTTTATTTCCTGTATATCTCTGTGCATCTGCATTATGTATTCTGTTTGTTTCTTATATTGCTCATCTAGGAATTCTATCTTTTTGTTTAGTTCCTCCAATTTTTTATCTGTGTTTTCTTTAGATATATTTAGAATCTCTTTCATTTCTTTTATCATTTCTTCTTTTATCTGGGAGATTATTTCGAGTTTGAATTTCTTTAAAGCTTCCTGGATTTGCTTGTCAATTTCAGTAGCTATTGTGTCCGATATATGAGGTGGATGGGATATATTTTCTTCTATATACATCACTCCTAGGGTTTCTTGAGATCTGCTGGAGGTTTGAGGTTGTAATTTGGTCTTTCATTTTGTCATTTTCCTATATTTCTGTGTTTCAAGTGTTATTTGAATGCTTCCTCAGGATCTGTTGAAAATCCCCTTCTATGTTTGCAGCTACTGAGACTCTGGCACCATGCTACCCCAAGCCATTGGGCCTCCAGAACCAGTGGCCCTCCTCTGCCTGCTCAGAACTCTGCAGTTCCAGACAAGCTGGGCCTCAGGGACACTGTGCACCCACCTGCCCCTTGGAAGCTCCACAGTTCTTCAATCGCAGCCCGGTTAGGGCACTCACCACAGGCCGCGGTGCCTCAGGACCCTGTGATCCTTCCCTGCTTGTAGAGATATCCACAGTCCTCCAGACACAGGGAGAGGCTGATGCAGGCACCCCAGATCCGCCCAGCTCCTCCTCTGTACACTGATGGCTAGGTGTGGCCGCAAAACAGGCTGGGCTCCGATGATAGTGTGGGCCCGCCCACCCATCAGGAGCTCAGCAGTTCTCCAAGTGCAACCGGGATGGGGAGGCTGATGTAGAAGCCTCAAACCCACCTCTCCCCTTCACTGCACCTGGAAGCCTAGGGGGACTCCAACAGTCTGGGCGGAGATATCCACAGTCCTCCAGACACACAGAGAGGCCGATGAGGGCACCCCAGATCTTCCCAGCTCCTCCTCTGCACACCGATGGCCAGGCGCCCATGCATAAGTTTATTACCAAGTTAGGAAGGATGACATCCAAATTAAAACCATGAGGTAAGACTGTATTGCTAAAAATTTTTCAAAAATCAGAACAGTCTTTCTAAGATAATTAAGTACTTACAATGTTGTAGAAAAAAGTTAAACATCACTACTTCTGGAAATTCAAATTTTTAATAAAAACTTCTGAAATGTTTTTACAGTTTCTGGAAAATTTGAACTTGCCTACAGTTTGTAGCCAAGCAAGTCAATATCTGAATATATAAAGCAATGTCCCCAGAAAAAATCATAAGCAAATGCACCTAAATATATGAAATTGTGATCAAGATATCCAGAATTTGAAAGCATCCTATAAATCTGTCTGCATTAAAATGGATAAGTGGTGTTACTTTCATATTACAAAGCAATAGAAAGCAAGGAGAGTAAACAGTATACAGTACTGTGGGTGAGTTCACCAAAAGTATTATTAAGCATAAATGAATTTAAAGTATGATTCCACCTCTGCTGTGTAAAATCAGTTTGAGTCCTATGTCGCTAAGGAACAAAGGAAGATAATGCATAACAAAGTAAGAAAGTCATTATTTGTGTACTGATCACTTTTCTGCCTCTGAGATAAAATTCCCAACACTCCCAGTTTAAAGAAGGGAAAGCTCACGGTGTCAGAGAATGCAGTCCCTGGTTATCTCTAGACAGGAACAGCACGATGAAGGGCACGATGGAGAACAACCGAGACTCCATGGCAGCCAGGAAGCAGAAAGAGAGAGGGAAGAGCCAGGGACAAAAAGGAACCCTTCCAGCTCATGCCCCAGCAATCACCTGACCACCTCTTCCTGCCCTAGCCCACCTCCTCACAGCACATCAGCTCTGAACTCAACAATGGATGAATCACCCCACGATCCAATCACCAGCTGGAAGGCCTGCTCCTGACACATGAAAATTTGGGGGACACTTCAGATCTAAGCCATAATAGCTCAACACAGATGTTCAGGATACTGACGACAGGTTGAAGAAACTGATGGCTCCAACAGAGAAAGAATGTGTGGGGTGCATGCAGCGTCTTGTCGGGGATGGCTTTGGGGCCCACTCATCCTCAAATCCTGCTCTGAAAAGACTCTTGTCTGCTACACTGTCTTGAAATCACTGATAATTTTTAAGAAGGACCTCTATATTTCACTTTGCACTGGGTGCCCCCTAATTGCATAACCAGACCTGGTTCTCATTATATGGTATTTGCTATATAAACTCTCTTATGGAATGTGTTCCACTTACTGAAAAAATCAGAAAAATGTTATTTTACACAATTGCAGGTGTAGGAAGTGTGGATTAGGGCACAGATATGGTGCCAATTATCATACTGCAGCAAAGGTCCTGCAGATTTTATCAGGATCACTTTTTCACTTGTCTCTTCTTGGCAAAGGCTCTGGGCACAAGATGCATTACTTCTAAAACTAAATCTGCGAACCATGCTCTGCATCTGAACCACAGAGATTTAATTGAGCTTTCAGCCTATAATTTTTAAGTACATTCCCATCACCTCTACTGTAATTGAACTGAAATTCTGCCACTTTCTTTGATATAGATATATATATATATTTTCAAAACATCACACTGTCTTTGATTTGCATTCTTTTGTAACTGAATACACGGATGTTTTGCTTAAGAATCCAACTGTAGTTAAAGAGTATTCAGTTTTACGTATCTGCAACTAACAATCCAAGCAAAGATGAAGAGCCACAGGCTCCAAGATGCTCAAGCCTATCTCCTTGGGGAAACACATATCTTTGTGTGTCTTCATTTCCAGGCACACAGCTCTCATCTCTGTTCTCATTTGGGCATTGTCTTCATGGTCCTATTTGCTCCCATCCTGTCTAGCTCCTCTTCTTTGGGAACACTGTCTTACATCCATGTTTGAGCAAAGTGGAAGGAAAGCATGAATAAATGAATCATGGACAACATGAAAATCAGAAGAAAAAAGAGAATGTGGCCTAGTGAGAACACCTATGACCCCTCCTCTCTAAGCACAGTCCCAAAGGGAAGAAAGAAATTACCCTTCCCTAACCAGACGCCTCCGGAGGACTGCTGGAAAGGTGAGCAGGCTTCCCAGAGGATTCATGTCTGGAGCAATCGGCCGTAGAGCTGCGATTCCTGGTGCAGGAGGCTCAGTCCCGCCCCAGCCCCATGTCCAGCCCCACGCCCTAGCCTGGCCTGTGGTCCCTGCACTGCCCACTGTGGCCTGAGCAGCCTTATATCTAATGTCAGCTCGTGCAATCTGTCGCTTCCCCTCCTCCTTCCTTGCTTTTTTTTCCTTCCAAGAAGCCCATCTACCAGTTTCTATGTCCTCACTCAATAATAATTATCTCGTCCAAGGATTAATTATAATGTTTTCTTGATAAACTAAAAAAAAAAAAAAAAAAAGAGAGAGAGAGAGAATGTGGCATCTTGATGACTGATCAGTAGTTGCCATTAATGAAGTTATTACTCTGCCTTCGGTGGTTCAGGACAAAGGAGTTTGAGAAAGGAAGTCACTCACTGGGCTGACGACTTTCACCCAGAGAGGAAAAACAAGAGGCCACTGCAACAGGCCCCAAGCGGAGGAGCTACAAAGATATGCAGCCAGGCCTTTGGTGCATGGACTGCTTTGGAAAGACGTGGAAGAGTCTAACCTCACAAGCAGGTCTGGGCAGGAAGTCTAAACCCTCTGAGATAAGCCAGCTCATGCAGACTTCCTACCCCTCCATGGACATCCCTGTGTCCCCATGAGGAGAACCAGCGCTTTCTGCATCAGGCAGCCACTTTAGGCAAGGTCCACCCACATTGGTCAGCTTTCTGATACTATGACAAAATACCTTAAAAGATCAACCTACAAGGAGAAAAGATTTAGTCTAGCTCACAGTTTCAGAGTTTTCAGTCCATGGTGAGATGGTCCCACCATCTCCATCCTTTGGTGTGGCCCTTGCATCTTGGACCAGTGGCAAGGCAGAGCATAATGGCTGGGAAAGCTTGGTAGGCCAGAACCTGTGACATCATGGAATCTAGGACAGAGACAGAGAGACAGAAAGGAACAGCACTCCCATGAGCCCTTCACAGGTTTACTTCCAGGGACATAACTTCCTCCAACTCTGCCCCCTCCTAATTTTTGTACCATTTCCCAACGGCACCACAGGCTGAACATGAAGCCTTATGGAGTTTTGGGGGCCACCGAAGATCCAAACTGTAACTCCCCTAAAGTTCACTGTGACCACAATCACAGAAGGTGCTGGGTACAGCAAACTAGACTGTGACATTGGTGCATACCACCCACACTTTTCTCAACCACAGCTTCTCCACAGACAGCGGGACATGGCCTCCCCTTTGCATTCTTTGCATTTATTTGTATAACTCTTACATGAACTACTGTAATGTACAGCAGAACATAAAATCACAGAACTGTACTATATTGCACATACACTCAGCAAAAGTTACAGTACTGTATAAACAAAGTACTCCGCACAAAATAACACAATGAGGTTCCATAAACACGAGGTACAGAGCTGTACAGAAAAAAGATCAACCTACAAGGTTGATCAACCCAGACCTGCTTGTGAGGTTAGACTCTTCCACGTCTTTCCAAAGCAGTCTAGGTTTTATCTTGATGGTCTTTTCCAAGTTTAGATCCCAGGATCTTCAAGCAGAAAAGTATAGGGGAAATGTGTGACCCTATCTGGGAACTGACAAGAACCTCTTGCTAGGCAGCAATTTGTGGAGGTTATAGTTTTGCTGTCCTATAGCAGCATCAGGGCAGGACAGGTCCCTTATCAGGACATGTCAGAGAGGGAAGGAAGGACCCCAATCTGAGCCCAACTGCTGCCTTCAGGAGCCACACGGAATGGGGAGCAGAGCTAGAGTCCCTCCTGCAATTGCACTCTACATATTAGAAATTCCCCCAGATGGCACCGGCTAAACTGAGGCCTGGATGCTGTGATGCTTTTAGTTTTCCACACAGAAGGTCTGTGGTGCTTAGAGTGAAACTGCTGGATTACACAGAGAGAAAAATGAAGACAAGGAACAATGCAAATCTGGCAGTTTATAAAATTTTCTGTCTCTAAATGTTTAATGACTACAAAAAATTCCAATCAAATGAGGCTGCTGAGGGGAGGAAAATGTCTGGTGAGCTGAGGTCAAAACCTCTCACATTCCACCCTTAAATCCCACTTCCTAGGCCCACTGAGGATGGGCAGAAGGTGCAATGGTGTGGTCCTGATGGCAGGAACAGAAGCTCACCAAACAATACAACGTGACCAGGCACATCTAGCACCAGCCAGACCCCAAGTCCAGATGCCATGACTGGCTGCCACTTGCACTGCCTGAACCGCAAATCAGGGAGCAGGGCGGCTGGCCTGGCCCTTTCCTGCTCACAGATTCAGGCCACTTCCCTTCTGTCCAGTGAAGCAGAGACAAAGGCCACTCCCCCTACCCTTCCTCAGGGTGGGACCCATGCTCCTGAAGGGCTGAAGGGCTCAAAGTGGTGCGCTGTACAGGAGGAGCCTTCAGCGGGAAGGAGCGAATCTCCCCAGCTCCACAGCCTGCCCAGTTCTTCAGCTCTGAGCCCTCAACTGCCACACGTGCATGGTGACAACCGCATCTCAGCACTGCTCTTGCTGTCCTCGCCTCACACCCAGCCAGCTCCTGTCACCCTGCCCAGGCGGGTAGCAGCGCACCCGTGCATGCAGCAGTGTGTGGCTTCCCCATTCATGCAGTTCTTCGCCTCTAAACCGAGCACCCCAGCCATGTGTGCTGGCACACGCCTGTAACCCCAGCACTCTAGGAAGCTGAGGCAAGCAGTTCACAAATTCGAGGCTTACCTGGACAACTCTGCAAGGTAGCAAGAACTTGTCTCAAAATTAAAGTCAAGAAAGAGCTGAGGATGTGGGTCAGCGTGAAAAGCCTCCATTCAAGCCCCAGTAAGTAAACAACACTCAGAAATAAGAAGTGTAAACATTAAAATGATTCCAGTCAAATCCTAGCTCCTTCATTTTCATTCAACATGTTTTCTCCTATTGGAAAATGGGACAAAACAACTAGCAAGTTTGTCTTGTATGTGGTCACAGAGATGAGGGGAGGTTGTGCATGTGGTAGAGGCCACCATGGCCAGCACACTGTGTGAACTTGGTGCACCTCAAGGTCATCATTATATAGCGAGTCCTCATCTAATGACTTGCCCGTTTAATGATTGTTCAGATAGACAATCTGCCACTCAAACTTAGGTCCTGTCTTTTTTCTGTACAGCTCTGTACCTCGTGTTTATGGAACCTCATTGTGTTATTTTGTGCGGAGTACTTTGTTTATACAGTACTGTAACTTTTGCTGAGTGTATGTGCAATATAGTACAGTTCTGTGATTTTATGTTCTGCTGTACATTACAGTAGTTCATGTAAGAGTTATACAAATAAATGCAAAGTCATCAAGTTGGATTTTCCTTGCATTATTTCTTTGTTCTGAATATTGCAATGTACATATTACAAACAACATCTCATTTAGCCACCAATTTAACTAATGACCTAGTCATGGGAGTGGGACTCAGTCATTAAATGAGGGGCATCTGTGAAGTAGGACTCAGTGCCGGTCCTATCTCTTGATCCTACACTATTGTCCTTTCACCATCAAGGACCGGGTCTATCTCAATATCCACTGCATTCCCTAGCCTTACGTTGCTCTTGGTTGCATTAGGTTCCGATGTCATTAAATTGAGCAGGAGCTTGAGATAATCTGTCCTGTGCTGCACACTGTAGTCACGCTGGACAGCTTCTGAAGACTTGAGACCAAAAGCAAGGGAGTCGGAACCTCTAGAAGAAATATTTATGTACTGTGGTGGTTATTTTTTCTCTCCTTGCTGAGACAAAATACCCAACACTCAAAGTCAAAAGAGAAAAGGTTTATTTAGCTCATGGTTTGTGGAGGTCTCTGTCCATAATCAGCTGGCTCCAAGGCAAGGTAGCACAAGGGAGAGGGCAACAGTTCACAGCAGCAGAAGACAGAACAAGAGCAAAAGAAGGGAACACAAGCCTCTTTTCTTGATTTATATTGTAGGCAGGCTACCTGCTTTATGGTAAGTCCTCTACACCCTGGGCTGCACAAATGCTGAGTCTCTTAGTTAAGTTTTTAAATTTCTCAAGCTGACACAGTGTATCAACCATTACAAAATCCTAAGGTGAAAACAAGCACCATAGGGCATGTCCTCTACACCTAGGATGCCTGATAATAGTCAGAGTTTACCAGACCAAAAAATATAACAAAAATATACAAATACATGAAAAATTACAAGACTGGCTTATGATGATCAACCACAGAGTTGGATGAGGATGTGTGCAGTGGGTGTCTGCACACTGGAGACTGAATGTTTCAGTACAAGGTCTGGAGCTCACTGTGACATTCCACGTAAGTCTGTATCAGGAAGCTGGTGGATCTGCATCAGAAGCCTGAAAAATCGAACTGGAAGGCTGAAGAGTCCCAAGCAGAAGCCAAACAGTCTAGACAAAAGTCAGGAGATGACATCCAAGCTGAAAGTGAAGACTGGAGCTCCTCCAAAGACCAGCAGTCAGTCTTCCTCATTTTCCTAAGAGCCACCCTAGGGTGGATCCTTGCATCAACACTGTACCAAGAACCCCAGAGAAGTCAAACCTGCAGCCAGAGCTGAGCACCATGACCCTCGCCACTCACTCCCTACTCACCAGTTCCCAACTGCCCATCAATACTGAGGGCACAAAGAAAAACTGTGAAGACCAAGGTGAGCAAGGGAGTGCCCGACCCACAAGCTGAAGTGAGCCCTGCACCTGTGGATCACTTGCAAATCATGAGGACAACAGCCTGCCCCTGAGAATAGCTGTGTGCACAGAGGACCATGCCAGGTTAAGCAGCTGTGTCATTCCTGTAGACAGGAATATCCACTGCACTTCCTAGCCTCATGTTGCCCTTGGTTTCAAACAAGGGACAGGGCTAGCGAAAGGGCATTGCATGAATGGAAGCTTACTATTACACCTTCAGGGTTCATCCAAGGTCACTGTTAGGAGTCACTGCTATGGGTTCTGTTGAGAAATAAACATGTTCTGTGACATCATATCAGGTGTATGTGCACACTCCATGATGTGTATGTTCCACTCATCTGCATCCAGTAAAACAGAAGGGCAGAGTTCCTCCTTCCTCACACTCCTTGAACTTCAGGCTTTCTCCACAATTTGAGTTCTAGAAACCCTACAGAGGAGGTTCCGTTCATTGAGGAATTTTGTGCCTATGATTGTGACCCAACTATGAAAGATTTCCTCTTTTTCTTTCAGCTCATTTCCCTTATTTTTAAAATGATATCACACTTTGTCTTAGACAAGATGGGGATAAAATAATGGCATATCAATGCTGCTACTCTATAATTTATTCACAATAAAGTAACTGATTCACATTTCTTCATTCAGCTGAGTCAGACACAAGGAGGGGCAACGTAGTGTATGAATGATTATCATGTGTGAAGCAACTTGTTACGTGGTTTGCATAATCAAATTGCTTCTCCCAGAAATCCTGTGACATTTTCTTCACCTACCATGTAATAAGAGCAGAAGTAAGATGAGAGTAGATGCCATGAGGTCTGCAAGGAGCCCAAGGAGGGGTTGAACAAGAGCCTTGAGAAGGGATGTTTACATCCCAACACTCACCCCTGGCAATGGACAGCCTCAAAACCACACTCCTGACACTTCACAAGACCCAACATCCCAGTCTTCATGCCATGTTCATATCACATTAGATAAATTCAGTTTATACCTAAGTAGTGCACACTTGGGCACTTGGCATGACAATGAGAACCAGCAGTGGATCCTGCCTTTACGGGAATTTATAAACTACAGGAGGAAAAACATACACAGAATAAAAAGCAGCAGAGCAGTGCGCCCACACTCAAGGAGAGAGAGCTGAGCACATCCACCCTACTCAGCAGCATGTGGTGAGGGGACAGTCAGTCCCCACGGGAGGGGTCCATGTGGCAGGACAGGCACAGGAGTCACAACTGAGAGTCAAAGATCAAGAAAGAGTCTTAAATTGCCTTTACACACCCAAGGCTGTGAGTAAAGGGCTGGAAGTGGTTTCCTGGGCCCAGGAGGGAGAGAGGGTCTACATGTCTAATGGACTCACAGCAGGTATTTTTAAAGCTTTGTGCTGAATAGCAGGATTCCAGCATCCAAATTACATGTCCCTCATGGTGAATGTGGTGAACAGAACAGACCAACAGTGTACAGGTCAGGGAGGAGGTGCACAAAGGGACTAAGAAAAAGTCAGTGTGTGAAGGGCAGGGGTGCCCTGTCCCCAACTGGGAGCAGAGAGTGCCCCAGGGCCCGCTTTCAGTGGGCTAGGGGAGAGCAGGGGCTCTGGCAGCTTAAACCTCATATACAGAGTGGATGGTAAAGCAGATGTGTCATGCATGCCTAGAACCCCAGGGCTGTGGAAGGCTGAGGCAGGAGGATCACAGGATGGAGCCCAGCCTGGGTAAACTAGTTACTTAGGAAGACCTTGTCTCAAAATAAAAGAGGACTTGGGGATGGAGCCAAAACTAAAAGATATAGTAAATAATCACTTGATATTGTTGTTTAAAACAACCCACAAGAGAACTGCTTGGCCTGGGTTCCACCCTGTGCAGGACCCAATAGCCAGACATGAAGTTGTCCCAAATCAGTTCCATCTGCGCAGCACACACTAACATGGTGAAGACCCCTGGTGGTTGACTGGCTAGGAGGGAGGGGCCAGCCTGCACTGCCCCTACTTGTACCTCCATGATCAACAGCAGACTGGAGAGGGCAGCAATCCCTAGCCAGCACACTTCAGAGTAATCATAGCCAATATAGAAAGGGCCTAGGACCTCCACAATACACGTGTCTGGAAGAAACCAGAAACACGACAAAAGAAAGAAACAAAAAAAGTCTCCATCCTCCAACCCAAAAAAGCTGGGTCCAGGAGAGGTAAATACAGAAGAGACAGAGGGCAGCAAAACCCGTAGAATCAGGAGCAGCATCAGCTGACAAAAAGAAATATCTTTTTGAGATTATAGAAGAACTCAAAACAGAAATGCTAATACAAGTAAAGCAAGATATAAGAAGATTAATAAAAGGAATGCTAAGCACTTCTCAAGAAGACACAGATGGAAGAATGCAGGAGCACAGAAAAAGGAGGAAACCTTTGATGAAGAACATAAAAAAGATCTAGAATACATGAAACAGATTCAAAGAGATTACCAGGAAATTAAAAACTCCATTGAAAGCTGCCAAAACTGCTTGAAAGAAACTTAAGAAAGACTATCAAAACTTAAAGACAGGTTTGCAATGTGTGATTGCAAAAGGAAAGATCTCTTAAAAATAACAAGGAACCAGGAAGTAACAATATAAAGGCTAGAAGATGACAAGAGGATCTTAACTTAAGAATCAAAAGTGTGAGAGAAGAAGCAGGAGCAAACACAAATGAAATACAAAGACTATCCACAGAAATAATTAAGGAAAACTTCCCAAGCATAGGAAAAGGAAATGATATTCAGATAAATGAGGCAATACAGAACTCCAGCCACCTACAACCAAAACAGAGCTACACCCAGACATATAATAATCAAGATCCAAGAAATTCAACACAAGAACAGAATATTAAAAACCATCAGAGAAAAGAAACAGATCACCCATAAAGGAAAACCTATCAAAGTCACGACAGACTTCTCAACACAAACCACCAAATCAAGAAGAGCTTAAAGTAGTCCAAGCCCTGAAAGAAAATAACCTCCAACCCAGATTGATGTACCCTGAAAACCAGTCTCTCAAAATTAATGGAGAAACAAGATGCTTCCGTGACAAAGAGGAACTGGGGAATTTCACGACTACCAATCCAACCCTACAAAAAATACTGAAGGACATTCTAGAGAGAGAAAAAAACACCAGGGTTTCAGGAAAAATGGCAGAGAGACTTCAGTGAATGGGGCAGACAGCGGAATGAAGGGGAAAAGTCGACAACCAATGGCAGAAAAAGAGCATAGCAGAGATGAGGCAGAGAGGATTGGCTATAATCTCTATCACAGATGGCCTTGATACACTAACAAAAAGAAACACAGGCAGAGTAGATCAGGAGATTGAGTACATCAAGATGCTCTTTATAGGAAGTATAATCAACCTGAAAGCAGGTTTACCGCCTGAAAGTCAAAGATGAGAAAACAATGCTCTATGTGACAGGGAACCTGAGGGAAATAGGGGTAGCTCATCTAGCAGCTGTGGATAGGTTGGAAAGTCAAAACACTTTTATGAAGTAGAGAACTACACAGCTATAAGGAAGGAAAACCTTGAGGCTTTGGTAGGTAAAGGAATACAACTTAAGATCAAGCTCAGGGGTAAAAAGGTTCAGAACCACACTTAGGTAAATAGCGGGTTATGTCCCTAATCTAAAACCTAAATGAGTTAGTGGGACCCAAAATGTACAAAACACCCTGTGAAAGTGAAAGGGGAGGAATTATCTAAAAAGGAAAGGCAGAGGACATTGTTAATAATGTATCATGATTTAAACAAACATTGCCCTCATCACTCTGTTTAGTTTGGTTATATTCTGTTCCAGTCTATTTAATTGTACTAGATTTGAGGGCACAGACAGCTATTCCAAAAATAGCAGGATATACTACACTAACCATCCTCAATTTCCTATTAACTTAATCTGAAGCCCTGTATTACTTACACTGTCTTATTATGACGGATCTTAGCTGAATCTGGTTTGTTAGATTGCTATCTTGTCTTGACTGATTTTATTCAAATCTGTTATGCTTGCTAGTATCAAGTCTGAGAGTATAGGCAAATACTCTGAAGACGGTAAGATTCAGTAGGATATCCATTCTGTTTTGACTACTACCTGCTTTTGAAGTCCTATAATGTCTCCAGTGCTTTGTTTTTATTGATGTTGTTCTATACTGCTATGTTCAGTTTTACTATGCCTGATGATATAGACAATTCTATTGAAGATAACAAGAGACATCATAGTAACCACTGTAGATCACCTTGTGTTGTGGTTTTGATATTGTGCTATGTCCGTCCTTTTGTTTTGAATGACCTTGTTTTGTTTTCTTTCTCATTTGGTTTTGTTCTTTTCAAAATAAAATTTTTAAAAGACCCAACTCACAAGAACAGAATAGAGATATGGAAAGGAATTCAGACATTCAGGCCTCACTCAGAAACCCAAAAGACTCAGGACCATGCTTGAAACCCTCCAGCATTGCTTCTGGGCAGTTAGCTTTTGTTCATTCCTGTGGTTTCTTGTTTGTGTTTCCATGGTGACTGCTGTTATATCCCCCTCCGTTTATCTTCAGTCATGAGCAAGTTTGCAGATGTTACTTTTCAGGAACAGAGAGGTTTTGTGGCTGACGTTAAAGCATGGAAAGAAAGAGGTGTATTTGGGGTTAAAGTGTATTCAAAGAGAGCAGAAAGACAACCTAAGCATCAGTCATTTGGATTTTTTCAGGACCTAAGTTAATGCAACCTTAGTCTGACACCAAACTGCCATTATTTATTTAGTATGAATGCATTATGACTAACTTCTGGCTTAGAATCCACTGAAAACATAAAATATCCTTTCATGTCTGGTTCATGCTCATGTATGTGAGTTGATGGGCTTTCTAAATAATCTGACTTTTCATTTCTGAAGCATGATATGAAAGTGACAGCCAGAATAATGTGACAAAGTGGTCCCTTGTGCGAAGTCTGAGGGCAGACGTCCAGAGCTCGGGCACTTCCTGAAGACCCTGAATGATGAGCCCAAAGGCGTATGAGAAGTGATCAGAAGACACAATGAATGTTCGGTAAAAGACACATTGCTATAAGTGCCGGGATAAGTACGCTTGACCCGGGAGTACAGAAGTATTCTGAGTAATTTGAGGGATCGATGACATTGTATTTACTACAATACAATTTTTAATTCAGTATCACCCTATTTTATGATCACCCCTCATTTAGGACAACATCTATCAAACAAAAACATGACACTGTTCATTCCCCTTATCCACCAGGTCTGGAACCCATGTGACTTCCGGCTTCCTCTAAGACAAAATGACCATGAAAGGTCAACATTTTCATTGACCTTTCATTCTGGATGCCAAAGCAGAAAGGACAGAGCCACTAAGACACTGTAAAAAGTAGATTTCCAGAACTGCAAGAGTGGTGGGATACTCATGTTGGGAGAGATAGGTCATACGTGGAGAGGAATTACCTGCAGTGTGTCTTTTATTGTAATAAGTATTTAAAATGCAAACATTTGCCATCTTTTTTTATTAGACCTTGTACATAAGGAAAAAGTCCCACCCATTCGGGACCATACTCACCTGCCTGCTAAGGACCAGGTATACAAAAGTCAGCTATTCTTTACATTCTCATTATATTGGAAGCACACTTTGTTCCAACCAAATAAAAGCAGCACATTTAGGAATAAAGAAAGAGCACGTAGTCCCAAAGGGAGGAGTGACTGCAATCCATGTGAACATGACAAGCTGGATATCAGGTTCACTGGCGAAAGTGATCCAAGAGTTCACTGTACCATCCAAGTCACAGATACTACCTACCACGCGATTTAGGGGCTCACATACTTGGTTCCTGTGAGTAGTATACCTGGACTCCCAAGCCATCTGGACTCCCCAGAGATACAGTGTGCAAGATGGCACTTACACTGGAGGTGGGAGAGGCCACAGGGAAATTTGATAGAATCCCACTACAACCATGACTGCGATAACTCAGAGATCAACAAGAGCAGTCTAACACTGGTGTAAGAGACACATGCCCGCCAGCCCTGCACCATGTGTAAACCCTTCTCCACCACACCGGGCAAGGACCGGATGAGAGACGGAGAAAAGGCTGTTTTTAGTCCCAGTTCTTGGTTCAGCCAGGGACCGCTCCTCTCCAGTTCAACAGATGGCAACCCAGACAGATTTCTCTGATGCTCTAATTAGTTTTCAGCACCGCATTATCACCTCACAATGGAATCCAGAAGAAAAGCTCCAAGTGCAGGATGTGTACAGGGCTGATTTGAATGCAGTAAAGTGAGTTCTTTAAGCTAAATTCCCTCATCAAAAACAGGCTTCATCCACTCGGGAGACATTTTAAGGAAACAAAGATACAGGAAAAAACTGTTAATCAAGCAGCATGTCTCTCACATTGAAATGTGGTCAAAAATGTGATGTGTGCTCCAGATAAAACACAGATAAGCCACATTTTGGATTAAAAAGAACTGGGTATGAGAAGATGGGAATTCTAGTTTCATCTCTGTCACTAATTAACTTTCTGGCTGAAAGCAAGACAGGTCCTCTGAGCTCCATGCTCTTATCTGTGAAATAAAAATGCAGGACCATGGGGGGAAGCGTATGGTCCTTTTTAAGTCTAATGTTCTCCCATTTTACTAAGATGTGTGCAACATTGACTTGGGAACCCTCTCTGCACACTTCTCAGGCTGTATTTTTTCAGATAAAATAATTTCTGACTTTGCTGAATATTAACAAGCTTTAACAGCAGAATTGCTTTGGGGGATCCACTGTGTGTCCAAAGTCATCAGCAGATGCCTGGTCAGCAGAGCTGGTGCCCGAGGAGTCAGGTCAGTGGCGTCAGCATGGCTGCAGATGCCTGGGGACTCCCAGGACTGCAGGAGGAGCTGGCTGAGCAAGAGAGAAGTCGGGGGCAGAAGCTGTGCTCTCAGCCCTCAATGGGTGCTCACCGGGCATTTCATAAATGCTGCATAGCAGCATGACACAAAATGCATTTGCACAATGTTTAAAACACATCTGAAGTGTAGGCTTGGCCATGGATTTATATGATTTGGGGACTTAAAAAACGCACAGCCCCAGGCTGAGCTTTTCATTTTTGTTTTCAGGCGTGGTGAAGCATAGATAGCCATGTAGAAATAGCACTGAACCAGAGGGCTCCGAGCTCAGAGTTGTAAAGCAAGTGGAGAAACCAAGAGCTGACTCTGCTGACTCTTCCTGGCCTCTCAGCAGCAGCATTTCTTTCTTCAAGGGAGAAGACATGACCTTCATGGAGGTAGTGTCCAAGTTCTTCACAGACAAGCCTGACACAAAAGGTGGGGGATGTTAGAGCAGCATTTCTGGGCTTCATGGCTGTCCTTGGGGGGAACAGGGCTCTGGTTTCTATCTCCTATCTTGGGGCCAGAGGGACAGCCTTTCTGTGTCTTGCCTTGGGGAAGAGACAAGAGCAAGGGGCAGGTGGGCAGAAGGCGAACAGAGAGCAGCGTTGCTCCTGGGGCTGCTTACAAAGCCCACACTCCAAGGCATCCTCCTCTGAGGTGCAGTGTGCTAACACCTCCTCAATGAGTAATGAGCAGAGCTGGTGCCCAAGTAAAGAGCCAGGTTTCTCTTGCAGTGTGTTTATCACAATGTGACAGAGCAAGCCAGAGAGCATCAGCATGTGTAGCCTTCTGACAGGGACACACACACAAGGGCTTGTAAACTACACTGACTATCGTCCCAGAGGAGGAAACCTGGTGAGCAAATCCATAATCGTACTCACTACCTTCCTAACAGTCTTTGCATTCCTAATCTCTTACTATTCAGTTTGTTTATTTGATCTAGTGAATAGATGGGCTTTGTTTGCCCTTATTGCTTGCTTATTACAGAGGGCTATTTCCTGATTCATCTCACTTTCTTCAAAAGCTTAATTCATAAAGAAAACAAATGAGCTGAGGACTATTTCTCCATGAGCACTAAGGCTTCATCTGAACTGATTTTTCTCTTTGAAAGACCTTCTCCTACATCTTCATTTAAGGGATTCTATTTGCTTCATAACATGCCATAGTTTTGATGCAGGAATTATTTTGAACACCTACAGATACATTCTTTTCCAAAATACAGAATTACAAAGTATAATATATAAAACAAATGATCTCAAGGCTACAAATAGGAACATCTTTCTCAGATACACATATGCCTCATTATCCAAGAGGAATTGCTTACAAGACATCCTCTATTACTAAAATCTGTGGGTGCTTGGGTCCTTTATAGAAAATTGTGTAGTATGTACATGTAACCAATGAGTCCTCCAGTAAACTTCAAATCTTTGATAAGTTACTTACAATACCTACTTATATGTCAATGTGACATAAGAGGATGTTATACAGAACTATTTAGACTCAGTACAAAAATAAAACATTTGTGCTTTTTCAGTAGACACAAATTTTTAAATATTTTTCATTCATGCTTGGTGAAATCCTTGAATATGGAACCCACTGATACAAAGGGCTGTTGGTATAGATTTTTGTAATCAGCTTCTATTTCTCTTCTTCTGTCAGCAATTATGTGGTTTCCTCTCAACAGCAGATCCCACGTTTTGGGCAAAGCATTGACTTGAAATGGCCCACATGGTGATCCATAACCATTAGAGACTCAGGCCCAGTCAACCCTGCAACCTGACCCAGCAGGACTGAGGCTCTGGCTGCTGCCGTGCACTGTGTCTATGAGGACTGAGGCATAGGCAGGGAATGGGCCAACAGGAAATGGGACAGACCCGGAAAGCCAGCTGTGGATGGGCAGACCAGGCACATCTGAGCCCCACATCCTGCCAGCCTGGAAGCTGGCCTCTCCACTCTCAGGTCCTTCTCTACCTTGAGTCTGGGAGACCTGCTGAATCCCAAAGGATGCACTGCCGGCAGATAACCAGACCTCACTACCATGACCTTTAGACAAAATCTTAATTTAGTAATAATTATTTCCAAGTTGTTTTTGAAAACTGACACATATTTTAACAGAGGAAAACTTTCCTCAAACTATCCAATTTGCAGTAGCATGAGAAGGCAGTGGTGAGATTCTGCTGTAATTAATAGACATGTCATAAGTGCATGATTCAATATTAAAATCTCGCCAAGGGGACGGAACCAGAGATAAATGTCCTCATCTGGGCTGAATGGAGCTCTTAGGACAGAACCATGTTATAAAGTCCTTTAATTTAAAAAAATTACATTTCCAGGGCCTACTACTGTCAGAAAGACAGATAATCTGGCTCAGAAAGAAATAAGGATTTAGAGGATTGCACTCAGGGCCTAGCACAGTGGCTGTGCATCACTGTCGGGGGCAGAGCAGAGGCACAGAAGCAGCGTCCTGCACCAGCTGTGAGAGGAAGATGCCCAAGCCTCACTGAATCTGGGGTGTAGAGAGCTCCACCCCTCCCCACTCTACCCAACCTCGGGATGCTCCCATATGAGTGGTCTTTAACTCAACTTCCATTATGCTTTCATTAGAGTTAGCCGCCTAGAGACTCTCATTTCCACAGGCCCTGGGACATGGGAGAGACTGAGGGTCTGGCACCCAAGAGGAACCTGGCTCTGTGGCACCTAGGACCGTCTTGTGCTCTCTGACACTGCACACAGGCTGAAGTAAGGCTACAGCCATGGACAGTAGGAGACTGACACAGCTGGAAAAGGACTGTCTCCTTCCAGAGAAGGCCTGCCATTCTCTGTACCTCCTTCCAGAAGCCCCCTTGCTGTCTCCCACACCTGTCCATCAAAAGCCAAAAAGTTCCTGGGCGAGGCAGCACAGATCTACCATCCCAGAACCCTGGGAAGCTGAGGCAGGAAGATCACAAGTTCAAGCCCACACTGGTCAAGGCAGGGTCTTAGCAAGACCCTGAATCAAACTAAAAAAGTAAAAAAGGGACTAAGTATGCAGCTCAGTGTGAAGGTCCTGGGTTCAGACTCTAGTACCACCACCACCACCACCCACACACACATGATATAACCTACCAGCTAACAGTCCCATATCCTTTCTTCTCCAGCCTAAGTGGAAAAAATCTCACAAACTATCACTGAATACCTCTCTCACTTTGACCCACTCACGCCCTGGAAGAAGTAGAAGGCGGGAGAGAAGCAAAGCTATGCAGGTGTCGCTACCACTGGAGAGGCAGAGCAATTCGGGGGACAGAGTGCATGGCCACCCTGCAAGGTCAGGCTGCAGATTGCCTGACACGAAGCAGCCAGATGTGTACCTAGTCACCTGGGGGCTGCCAGTCAATTGGCGTGGGCAGTAGCCGGAGTGTCACGGTTTATAAAATCTCGCAGCAGGCTCAGGGCCCCAAAGGTCTGGCAGGCAACCTGGTGGGGTCAGTGTGGAAATCCAAGGTGAGCTCCCAGAGGGCTCTTTCCAGAATCCTCAGAGGAGCTCTTTAATGCAAGTGAAGCAGTGGGAAGAGAGGATCCTAAGGACCCCTAAACCACAAAACCCAACAAGAACCTCAGGCAGTTCAGCGCTTGTTAACTCACATGGGACATTCGCAGAGGTTTGGTCTCAAGACGCTTCAAAATCCCTAAGTTTATGAACGCATAAATGTTTGTGCAGTCTTCCGGCTTTGCCTGGAAATCTATTTCCATAAAGATCCGTTTCTTTCTGGGGAATTTCCTCACAGTTCGCGCTGATCATCTTTTAGCCCTTGTTAAAGTTCATGAGTAGCAGCTGAGTACCAGGCAGAACTGGCTGGGGAAATTTGCCCACGGTTTCACTGGCCCATTACTTGGCTGTCACCTTGGGCTGGTGGCCAGCATGAGGCTCTGGGGTCCCATGCCCAAGGCCGGGCCTCAGGAGGCCCGGCTGCTCTGCCAAAGGCTCCTGCTGTGGCCTTGAAGAAGTCTTCCAGCAGCCAGCTGAGATCTCCAAAGAGTCTTCAGACTCCGAAGGCAGTACCTGTGGGCAGACTATAGCTCTGAGGCCAGCAGAGCAGAAAACAATGCAGAGTGTCCAACTGCTGCCTTCTGCAAAACCTCCTAACTCCAGCCTCCCCCCATATCCACTCACACTGTTGTTCTGCCCAAACAAACAGATGATCTGAGAAAATTAAACCCAGCCAGCCAGGTTCCACTTTCTTGCACTTTTTACATGACTGGAAATGGAAAGCAAGAGTAAGATTCTGAGAAATTGCTTCTCAGCCATGTGGGTGAATCACTTCTTAAAACACATCACTGTCAGACTTAGGCTACATTCACTGTGTACCCCTGCTGTGCCCCACTGATGTTGAACACTGGGTTCTTGACTTGGTATGAAACAGAAAGCTTCAACAGATGGGAGAACTTCTCTGGGGGACTCTGCCACGACCCCATGTGTTAGCTGGTTTCCTGTCCCTATAACAAATAACTGAGAGAATCAACATGGAAAGAGGAAAGTCTGATATTGGCTTAGGATTTGGGGAGGTACAATCCATAGGTTCTATTGCCTTGGGCCTATAGAGAGGTAGCCATTATGGCAGAGAAAAATGCTCACTTCATAATAGGGAGAAAAAGAAGAGACCAGGGTTCCCTATTCCCTCCCCAGGCATACCCCCAAATTACCTAAAGACACCCCACTAGGCCTTTCCTTTCTGAAGTCCCACTGCCATCTAATCATGCCTGATGGAGACCACTACAAAGCAGTTCTGCACAGGATTTAAGATTAATCAACAGACTTTGTATGTTCATTTGTGACTCTGTCCCAGGCCTAGACCCCTTGCTTGGAGAAGGATGGCAGATTCATGGTAAATGAACCTCAATGAATCACTGGTCCCAGATGAGGCTTATAATGGCCTGTTATGCCCTGATGCTTCAAAGGACAAGATAAAGCCACAGCTGGGGATGACTGGCTCCCAGCCCAATTTACTAGATAAAGACCATAGCTGTAGGTATCTGACTCCTGCAGTGAAAGTCAATCTGGAGATAAGGAAGTTCTTCTAAATTAACATAATTCATTACTTGGAGAAGTCCTTGAGCTGACTCCCAGGGTCCTGCTCAGTTTTACATGCTTTCCACTCTATCCCCCTCCTTTGTTTGAAAACCAAATAAATTTGGTCCACCCAGAGAAGTTCACTGTCTGTCCCCTGAGAATCTCAACTTCTTCTAGAGGGTTTTGACTGTCTTACATCTCTAAAATCACACCACTTATTTTTTATTTAAGCCTTCACCATCCACTCATTTAGGAGGTTGCAGGCCGAATCAGTCTGCAATAAGTACCATCATTACAACATCCAAGGTCATAAGCAGCCACCATAGGTCATTTCCTCTACACCTCAAGCTGCAGAATTACTGAGCTACTAAGTTAAGATTCAAAATTCTCAAGTTGACACAATGTATCAACCATGACAATCCACCCCTCCTCACTTGGCAACCAGACACACTTTAAAGCAGTATCCAGTTACAAAATATGTGTGGTTCCACAACTTGAACTTTGTAACACAGGTTTAAAAATACTCAAGAGTAAGCACCAAGTCCACCAACACTCTATGACATGAGAACCGTAACATTCTGTCCCCCGCCTCCAAAGACTCATAGTCCTGTTATGCAAGAGGCAATTTAGTCCATCTTTGAGAATTTTCTGCATCACTGAAAAGTCCAAGTACCAGGACTCCTCTGAGATTTAAGGCAAACTCTTAGTTACAAGCCCTGTATAAAGGAAAAGTTAGTTAAATACTTCCAACATTCAATAGCACAAGATAAATATTTTCATTCCAAAAGTTACCAATCAGAAAACACAAAAGATTAGATCCAAAGCAAGACTAAAATCCAGCAGGGCAAACATTAAGTCCTGTAGTTCCTTGTGCAGCATCTGAAGCAATCTGTGGCACACTATGAGCTCTAAAGAACTTGTGTGGCTCCACCCTTGTGGCACTTCTGGCAGTTATAGCTCAGATGGCTTCTCTTTTAGGCTCACTCTGCCCCCTTTTTGAAGGTTTACTCAGATGATCCACATTCCTGGATTTTTCAAACTTCTGGGGTCTCCACTGCACCCCTGACTTCACCCTAACAGCTTCACATATTGCCCTCTTGGGGACACTCTGCCTGACTTTCCAGGCCTTGTGAAATCAGGGTGGAAGCCTTCTAAATCCCATAACTATTGCATTTTTCATGTGTCCAAAACAAGCACCATGTGGATGATGCCACGGTCTGCTGCCAGCTGGATCAGTAGCCAGCCTTTCCGCTCTCTTGGCTGTAGGAGCCAAGTGACTAGACTGCTGAGCACTTTAAATCCAATTCTGAGGAGCAAATTCTGGAATTATAGTGCAGCTTCCATCATTCTAGAACGTGGTGCTCTACAGATTTCTTCTCAAAGCAAAGTCTTTCATCTTTGCATTTTTGAGCCTACAGAATGGTGACTTGCTGCTTCTTATAAAGTCTGCAGGCCATCTTTTGTATTCTCCTCCTCCTTCTCAGAAATCAAGATCTCCTCTGCTCTATCTTTGCTATGAACAGCTTTACTGGAGCTTCCTTTCTGGCCCAATTCACCTTGTAAATCATTCTGCAGGGCTCTTTGCTCTTATCATAGATATGACTAAAATCCCCAAATAGTAGCCATGCCACACCCTCAACATTTGAGTGCCTTGAAATTTCTTCTGACAGATTAATTAGCCTCACACCCTTAATCTCAGTCTCATGCAAAGTCTCTAGGCACTAGGAAAGTGCAGACAAACTTTTTTTCAAGCTATAATGCACATCATCTGTAGTCCAGGAGCTAAGGCAATCCTTCTCAAAAGAAACCTTCCAAGCCTGGTCTTTACTGGTTTTTCTAGTCTTAGGAGCTCTGACTTGACTCTGCCATACAGAACAGCCTAAGGCATTCCAGCTCTATTCTTTTAAGCAACAACTCCGAACCTTTTCCAAACTCTTCCCACAAACTCCTTAACCACATGGCGAGATATAGTCACAGAAACAACCCCACTTCTCTAGTACCAAATTTTGTCTTGTTTACTTTTCTGTCATTGCTGAGCCAAAATACTTGCTGCTCAAAATTAAGAAAGGAAAGGTTTATTTAGCTTACAGTTTGTGGAGGTTTCAGTCTAATCAGCTGGCTCCAAGGCAGAGTGGCATGGCAGAGGGGCAACAACAGTTCATGGGGGCAGAAGATGGCAAGCAGCAAGAGCAAAAGAGGAGAAAGAGCAAGCCTCTTTTCCTGCCTTATATTATAAGCAGGCCACCCACACCCGGCACTCATACTATGCCCCCGCCCTCCTCTTACACAGGCTCAGGACATTTACAAAGTGAAGACCCTGGCTGCCTCCTGAGTCACTCAAGTAAACTTCTAAGTTTCTCAAATTGACACAATGAATCCACTATCACTACACTCTAGGCAGTAAACATCTGCCCTAGGGCATGTCCTCTAAGCCCCAGGATGTAGATCTGCTGAGTTACTTAGTTAAACTTCTAACATTCTCAGAGAGACCCCACAGAAGGAGAAGGCACTGGCTATGCCTGCCTTCAGAGAGGCCACTGTTTTCCATGGTCCACGTTTTGGTAGGGCCAAGGACACTTTACCAACCCCAAAGCAATATTATCTTATGAAATATATGTTTGGGTAACAGCTATCATACCTACAGAAAAGGTTTAAAGGCAGAACCCAGAATATCCATTCCAAGTCAGAGTCAGACAGGCTCTGGTTGTGGCTCTGCACTGTATCATGGGAAGGAAATGCAGAAACCCTACTCACTAGGACTTCCCCAAGTTTCTTTCTTCTGTCCATTTCAAATATTATTTTTCACCCACAGCTATCTCCAAAACATTGTCTTCTCATTTCAGATGCTCTCATGGAGTGACCTCATCTTTTCCATAGCTTCATCCAGCTGTAATTTATATAATAATATATCCTCAATGAGTACATCCACTCCAGTTTCATTTTCTGGGTTTCTGAAGATGCAAAAGCCCAGGAAATGGTCCCTTTTGATGCACTGTCGACTCTTCAGTACTGCAGCCTCTCAGCACAAAACTTATCCTGCCTCTCCAGCTTCTCCTCACTGAGATGCACCTGCTAACAAAAGTCATAAACCTGGTATCCTTGCTCTTCCTCCTCTTCTCTGCTCCCACATCACATCATTACCAAAGTCTTGCCGATTACCTGTCTATGTATCTCCACACGTTCTTTGCTTCTTTTACCTACTTAACCTTCCCTCATTCAATCTTTCGTCATTGCCTGCCTGTTACTGCACAACATTTCAACTTTTCTACCTTCTTCTAGATTTGAGATCTTTGAATTTCCAGAAGGGTCCATTTACTAAATTACAAATCTGCTGTCACAATCCATTTTAAAGTCCTCCTCTGGAAACTCAGAGCCCTCAAAGTACGTATTGACATTTTGATCTAGTCTAGTCTAGTCTAGACTAGACTCAAATGCATCATAGTCATTTTGATCTGATCTAGGTCTAGTCTTTATGTTCCCTGTAGCCTTCCCTGGACCCTGTAACCCTTCCTTTTCAGATACCCTGATGGAAATTACCAGCACAGACACAGTTTGCTTGTGCTGCTACCCTGCCTTCCTAAACTCTGGTTAAGCTCTTTCCCTGTGTCAAGACTCAGGCCCTCTTTGCCCACGCCTGCACCAGTTTTTCTCACAACAAAGAACAGTTGTGTCCACTGATGGGAGCTAGGAAGCAGCTTAGGAGTGAGAGAGATGAAAGAAGTGTAGGAAGCCACCCTCCCCTCCCCTACTACAGTGGCTTCTGGTGACACAGGTTAGAGGGATGGGATACAGAGGCAAAGGAGACACTGCACGTGTTTAGGTCCTAACCAAATAGTCACAAACCAATTTATAAAGACAGGACTGTATGAGCCAAGGACTCACAGGCAGTGGGATGCTGCTCTTTCATCTGCAGGAAAACGATGAGTACACTTCTCTCTCTTGTCCTCTTAGGGACCTTTGCATGGGTTTCCTTAGATACCCTCATCATTTGTTCACTCTTGGGCCACAGCACCTCGCCCCACACCACACACTGGGCCAGGACCAGGGCATGGGATATTTAGGACAGGAAGACCTAACCCCACACCTCAAGAAGATTCTAATTTAAAATCACACTGACACACTCAAATGCACCATAAAAGTTGAATACAGCCCAAGCCAATTCCAGAATGACATATTCAAGAATTCTTAAACCTACTTCTCCACAAGAGCAACAAGAACACTGAGAAAATGTGCCAATATTAACTTCTCAAGGTTTTTAAAAATCATCTAAAGACTTCCTAAAAATGCTAGGAGTGTTCATTCAATAAAAATAGCTGACTCTGAAAGAATTGCAAGCTTTGTGTATTTTCAAGAGTTCTTTGCCTATCTCCTCCCCCTAGCTCCAGGATCGCCTAGAAAAGCAACAGGCTCATAACTACAGTCATTTAAACACACACACACAACAAAAACTCAGCAGCTGCTGGAATTTAGCGTTCTACTAGAGAGAATGAATTACACTTCTCTCCACCGCAGAGATCTGTCGCTGCTTTGTGAGCAGCACGGCACCTCCCAACACAGCGCCATCCTCAGGACTGATCTTCACTTGACCTGTTTAGTGCCTGCATTGCACAAACGGCTTTACTTCTCAGGGCATTTGTCAGAAACGATGATCAACAAGTGTTTGCTATCATCTCTGTCTGTGGTAACTCAGTGGATGACTCACAGCTTTAAAAAAGTAAAGACAAACTAGACAATAAGATTATTGGGTCTTTGAAAAGTTCTTATGAACTCTTCTGTCATATGCAGAGGTATGACCACAGAAGCCTCAAGAAAATCTGAAGCTTTTACCTTTGTCTAGTAGATCTCGAGTATCAACACAAGCAGGGAATGAGTTATGAAGGAGATCTACAATTTGTCTAAGCACTAAAATCATGCTTGGAGAATTACTGGTCCATCAAATTCAGGGAAACTATTTCAAATCACTAACTGATCTCTAAGATAACTGATCAGCAACTTCACTGGCCACAGAAATAAAAGTGCAAACTTTTCAGATTCAGTTTGGGGAAACTCACTAAATAAATAGCACCAAAAATGTAGAGGGGGAGGAGAAGAAATTAACTTATAGTTTCATGCATTCTATTACTTTAAACTTCTAGGTTTGCACACACACACATACACACACACACACACACACACACACACACACACAAACAAGATATAGAGAGAAAAATGTCGAAATTAACTAAATATTAATTTAGAGGAAGCCAAAATATTCCTTCCTTATGAATCATTGTTTTAAAATCATTGTTTAAATCATGTTGGAAACTGAAAACAAATCATGTCTAAAGACTAAAGAAAAGTGTGAGAATGATGCATGTCATGGAGATTATATAAACATTTTAAATTTAAAAATTACTAAATAGAAATCGCAAAATTTACTAGAACTTAACAGGAGATTTCAACTGACAATAAAAAAAGGTGTTTGTAAACTTAGAGGTGATTAAATGGCAATTAGAAATCTAAAGAACGAAAAGAAAAGAAGACAAAAAATTAACAGAGCCTCATAGACCTGTGGGATACCACCAAATACACCAACATGCACACAGAGGAGAACACCAGAGACAACAAGGAGAGGGAAGGGAAGAAAGAATGTTAGGAAACAACAAGCCACCATCTCCCTACAGTTTATATCAGAATTAATCAGCACATCCAAGAAGCTCAAAAAACCCCAAGCATGGTAAACTCAAAGAAACCCATATTAGACATTTCAGTTAAGTGACACATGAAGAGACAAAACGGGTACTCTCAGAAGCAGCAAGCAAGGAATGACATTTAATAAAGAGACCGCTAACTTCTCATTGGAAACCTTGCCAGTCAAAGGAAAGTGGAAGGGCATATTTAAAGTGCTGAAAGAAAAGATCGCCAACTACAAACTCTATATCCAGCAAAGCTACAACTCAAAAGCAAAGGGAAGATTATGACATTCCCAGGTTAAGAAAAATGTAAGAAAATTTGTTGTTACCAGATATTCCTCACAGGAAATACACAAGGGATTCTTTCAAGCAGGAATACACAGAGCTCTACCTGAAGAATAAAGCAATTGGAGAAATAAAAATCAGTGATAAAAAGAAATTTAAAAGACAGTATAACTATATTTTAATTTATAACTTTATTCTCTATGATCTACAAAAAGAACTTAATATGTTCATAGGCTAAAGAATTGATATTGTTGAAATAGCAACACTCCCTAAATTAATGTATGGATTCAACACAATCACCATCAAAATCCTAACAACATTCTTCACAAAGCAGATAAGACAACCTCAAAATTGAACACAAAGCACAAAAGACCCAAATTAGCCAAAAGTCTTATGCAAAACAAATAAACTGAAGGCATCACACCGCCTGACTTCAAAATGTATTATAAAGATATAGTATCTAAAATAGCATGATATTGACATAAAGCAAACATGTACACCAACAGAAAATACTGAGCATCTGGACATAACCCTACACTTTTACAGCTGCATGACTTTTAGCAAAGGAGCTAAAAGAACGATTCAGAAAAAAGGCAGTCTTTTGAGCAATGGTGTGGGGAAAATTGGGTATTCACATCAACTCAAAATGGACCAAGGACTTAAATGTGATATGTGGAACAACAAAATTAATAATAGAAAACATAAGGAAAGCCTCAGGAGATAGGAATGGCAAGACAGTTTTGGACAAGACAAAAACAAAAGATGTGTGCAAACTATGCACCTTTGTCTCAATAGGAAACAATTAAAAATGAAGTAACCCATTCAAAAAGTGTTGGAGATTAGCTCAGTATCAGTCTCTTCATGAGCATGAAGGAGCCCCTGCATTTGGTCCCCAGCACTGCAAGACATACGCAATGGTGAGCAGACCCGTGCAGAGCTTTCTCAAAGGAAGACATAAAGTGCAGTGAGGTGTGAATAAAGAGCTCAACATCCAGCTGCCAGGGAAATGAAAACCAAAACCTCAAACAGACTTCACTTTAGTGTAGTAAGCACGGCTGTCTGAGAAAGACAAAAGATAGCAAGCGGTGGCAAAAATGCTGAGGAAGGGGAGCCCTGCACAGCACTGGTGAGAAGGTAAATCAGTACCATCATTGTGGAAAACGCACGAAATTTCCCCCAAAATTAAACATAGAGACACCATATGATCCAGCAGTCCCATTACTAGGGATGACATTTGCATAAAAAATGTTCTCCAGAAGTCACCTGTGTTTGTGGTGAGATAATTCTTAAATTGTGGGATTGCTGTATCACTCACTGAATGAATCCACGAAAGAGTTCACAGCTGGATGTGCTGTGAGGAGTGGGGTCTCGCTGAAAGCGGTCACTAGAGTTACAGCTCAGCCTCTGCCTTCTCTCGATGATTCTTAGCTGTAATTCATTAAGCAACTGTCCTCTGTCACATCTTGCTGCCATTCATTTCTCCCTTAGTACCACCTGGCCATGAACTGAACTATCTAAAACTGTGAGCCACCATAAACTTCTCCTCCTTTAAGCTGTGGATGTTTGGTATTTTGTTCCAACAGTGGGAAAGTACTTAATTCATGGGACTTGTCCAAAGGAAAGGGAATCAATATGATGGAGAGCCATCCACACCCCATGTTTATCACAGCAAGGATGGAATCCACCTAAGTGTCCATCGACAGATGAACGAGTAAAGGAATGGGCAGATAAATGCAATGAAGTACTATTTGACCAAAAGAATAGAAGTCTTTGGTGTTTTGTAACTACATGGATGGAACTGGAAATCATTGTTAAGTGAATGAACTAAACATAGAAAGGCACATGCTGCATGGTCCCATTCCTATGTACAGTCTAAAAAGGTTGGTCCCATAGAAGTTGAGAGTGGAGTGAAGGTTTTCAGAGTGTGAGGAAAGAGAGGAAGGGAAGTAGGAAACAAGCACAAAAAACAAGGCAGGAAATGAGTACAGAATTGGTTATATAAAGAACTGTGCTCTCGGGTGACTGCAGAGAATACTGATGTGTTCTATATCTTTAAAAGCTATAGCTAAGGACACTGAGTTTTCATCATGAAGAAACAGTTAACTCACTTCAAACACCACACAGTGTATATGGATATTGAAGCATCAACGAAGAATTGTTGTATACATTTTGGTGATTTTACTTGTCAGTTTACAAACAATGAAGTAATAATTTGAGACTTCAGTATTTTCCTTTTTCTAATTAAAAAAAATAAGTAGAAAGTAAGCAAGGAAGTAAAATTTACGAATGATGCTAGGAGTCAAGCTCATTCACACACCCCACTCACGGCACCATGTTTTCCTTCAAATGCACATAGACATTCTCCAAGGATCACACGCTCACACACATGGTTTCCTGAAGTTAAAATGATTGAAATTATAAAGTGTGTTCTCTGACTACAATGGAATAAAATTAGATGAATAGCAAGAGAAAATACTGGAAATTGCAAGATATGTGGAAATAAAACTGCCTGTTCCTAATGGGCCAAAGAAGAAATTGCAAAATAATTTTTAAAACCTTTTGATGCAAATATAAACAAAAACTTAACAAAACAAAATTTATGAAAAAAAATCAATGCAAAGCTTAGAGGTAAATGTGTGTAGGTATAAACACTGCTATTAAACATGGGAAAGATGTCTTATAAATAATCATCTACTTTAGAACAACTAGAAAAATTAAAATAAAGCAAGAAGAGAAAATAAGGATTTGGGGATGAAAAACAAAGGAACACAGAGTAGCAAAACAATAGAGAAAGTTATTGAAACCCAAAATTGGCTGTTGTATGTAAATTCAAACAGACTGAAAAATCGGAAGAGGATTTATGTTACTAATACCAGAAGTGAGAAAGGAGACATTGTTAATGGCCATTCATAGACAAAAAGGATGCTACAAAAACACTACAGAAGGTCACGCTAACAAACTAGATAATCTGGAAAAAAGAAGAGTTTATAAAAAGATGCAAAATGAGATGGACTAGCAAAGAAAAAGAAAATTTGAAGAGCTCTATAACCAGTTTTACAGATGAAAAGGGCCTTACATTTACACAGCTAACTTTAATGTCTCACAAATTCTGCCAAATAATAGAAAACAAGGAAATCTCAACTTATTCAGTGAAGCCAGTTTTACTGGTACAAAATCAAGGCAACAACTTCACCAGAAAACAAAACTATGAATCAATGTCTTTTGGGAATATAGACAAAAGTTCTCCAAAAAATACTAAGAAATTTCACACAGGAATATAGAGATGTAATTCTATATAAGTACAGTTTATTTCAAAATTCCAAAACTAAATGAACATCAAAACAATCTACCAATGTAATACGGCATATTAATAGAATAAATAACAGCACATGACCATGTCCAAAGACAAAAAATAAAATCATTTTACCATTCCTAACAGCGTTTTGTAATTAGAAAATAAAGCCACAACAAATTAGAACTAGAAATGAATTTCTTCATCCTGGAAAAGAGCATCTGTTAATCCCACTTTCCAATCAAAGTGCTTCTCTAATGAGAGATCAAGCCCAATCTCTGAGGGCAGTCACACACTCTGGCTCTGGTGTGCATGCAAACACGAGCGTGTGCGGGCGCCCTGTCGTGAAGCCTTCACTCTGGGAGAGAACAGAGGCTCTGAGTAAACCGAACTCCTTCCCCTAAGGCTTGACCAGTTCTTTTCAGGGAGTGGGTTTCTTCTGGGGTGACAATTCTCTAACAATATAAATTTGAGTCATTTGTAGGAAAACAGATGTACTTTTTGAGTATGCTATTAACTGAAATAAATCAGACACATGACCTTAAGTACTGTGTGGTTTCTCTTATATGAGAAAGCCAGATTATAAATAAAATGCAAAACAGAAGACAGACCACATGAAGTAGGGTGGTAGATCCTTCTCCAACAGGAAGGGGACCAAGAGAAAGGGTAAGGGCAGGCGAGGGAAGGGGCTGGCACAGGACTGGAAACAAGTGAGGTGGCGCACCAGCTCCACATGGAATGTGAGTGTCGTGTGCTGCACACATGGACTTATAAACAGTAGTGACAGTTCCACAACACTGTACACACACTAAAAACCCCTAATTTGTACACTCGGAGAGGTTGAAATTTTGCATGCCATACACTGCATCCGCAGAGAGCTGTGATCACCAGTGGAACATGACAGGCGGACTTGATTGTGTGACCAGGAAGCAGCGATCCCAGTCCGTGAGGTCCATCAGCTACAGCCCCTCTGGTCCTGAAAAATCACGTGGGTTTCCCTTCTGTCCACTTCCCTGCTCTGCTTGCTCTGTCACCCGGCATCTGATCTCGAGCACCCTCATCTACCTCCTCCCACTGTCAGTTAAAGCTGCCAACTCCACAGCAACCAGCCCCAGGCTGCCCCTGTGCGTGATGAGCCTCTGTTCTCCCCCCAGAGTGAAGGCTTCACGACAGGGACCCTGCACACACTTGTGTTGCATGCACACCAGGGCCGGAGTGTGTGACTGCCCTCAGAGATTGGGCTTGATCTCTCATTAGAGAAGCACTTTGATTGGAAATTTCAAGCAAGCCTGTGCCACTTTCACTTAGCACTCAACATTCAAGCAATTTTTTTACTTACAGGAGTGCAGCCAGGAACTGTCGCCCTCGCTTCAGTCCTGCGGGCACTGGAATGAGAGAAATACTGTAGAAAGAGCGGGTCTACTGTACAGCACCAGAGGAGACCTGGCAGGTACTGCTAGCTAGAAAAGGAGACCGCTGTGTTCCTGGAAATGGCATACATTTACCAGCAATTCATACCACACAGAAGGAGCCAGAAGCTGGGAATTGGTGCACAGAGCAGGGACTCTTGCAAAGAATCTAGCATCACAGCAAGATCTAAAAACAGAAAGAGAATATGAAATGCAGGGTCCTGCCAATGCCAGCTCCCGATGGAGGTGTTGCCCAGTGAAGGCTGTCCAGTTTGGTCCTTTTTCAGGCTGTTCTTGCCCCGGCAGTGCCTCTCCATTGCTCCCCTGCCTACACTGGAAATCCTTAAAACCCATCTTTTGCATGACCCCAGGCATCCGCGTCCCTAATCCATAAGGTTCTGACATTCCAGCTAGGAAGCTCCTTCTCTGTCACGCACCCTGCATCACCTAGAGAGGCCTTCACCCAGGGAGTCCCCAGCTAGCTGTGCAAACCAGGCCCCACGCTAAAGCCCTCGCTTCACTCCATGTGTTTAAGCTTCTCAAGACAACTGACCCCTACACAATCGAGGCCATGAAGTGACCAGCGTCACTGGATGGGAAGGCGGTGGGATTCTTGTCCCCTCCATGACACATCCACACCCACCTCCTGGGCCACAGTGAGAAGCCACCTGCCAGGAAGCCTCCAAGGGTGGCCCTCCCCGAGTGCCCAAGGCAGATCTGCACTTTGGGGTGCACCATCCCAGAAACGTTTCAATTCACTTTTAGAGTCACAAAATTCATGTAACAGATTGTCACCTTGTGCCCATTAGGAATACAGTCCAGTGATACTAAACTGCATTCTTATTGCTGCAGAGTTGCCATCACCAGCACCTCTGTAACTTCCTTCACTAAACAGCAGCCACACAGACGCCCTCTGCCTCTGGTCCCCACAGGCTACTTTCAATCTGCAATTTCGGCCACTCCAGGTGGTTTGACTCAGTAAAATAATGTAGTGTTCTTTTTCTGATTGGTTTATTCCACTTAGCACAGTGTCCCTGGGGTCCCTGTTGGGTCATGTCCCAGAGCCCCTTTCTACTTTAACGCTGAATAATTTTCCATTGTGCGTGCATCGTTCCTAGCTTATCCTGGGCACTTGTACCCCATGCCTTACCTGCCCTTAATGCTGCTGGTGTGAACACGAATGTATGAGTACCTCTTCAGGACTCTGATCCAACTTGCATCCTGTATAGACTTGCTGGATCTAATGGTAACTTTTATTTTTGTTTTTTCTTTGATCAGGGTCTCACTATGTAACCCAGGCCAGCCTTGAGCTCACAGTGACCCTCCTTCCTCTGGCAGATGCTTCATTGTAACAATAGAAAGCTGACCCATCTAAAGGGGTCTACATCTAGGGGGACACCTAACCCTAACGTTTTCATGAGCTTATTGGTCGTTGGTATTTGAAAAATAGGTAAGTACTTTGCCCGTTTTTGAACAGGGGCATGTTGGTACTTTTTAAAATTTTTTCTTATTTTAAAAAACAAAACAGAAAAAGGATAGGAATGACACAGAAATTCAAAAAAGAAAAAAAGTAGGGAATTAACACTAGTTAATATATTGCATACCGTTATCTCAGAACTAGTTGTTCGGGTTTCAAAATCTAGATACAAAAGTGATCGAGCAAAAATGACAGCACAAGCTGTTCTTTCTGATGAACTAAGGGAGATTAGTAGTACAGTTATCTATCCAGGGTACACATACCTACATACATTTATAAATGTTTATGTTGGTACTGAGCTTTAAGAGTTCTCTGCATACTCTGAATATTAATCCTCTATCATATATATAATTTTCAATTACTTTTCTCCCAATCTCTGTACTTTTCTTCTGCTGATACTGGTGCTCAGGGCACTATTTTTTAAGATTTTCGTGAAATGCAATTCGTCTGCAGTTTGTGGTGACAGAGGGCCGGGTACACCCTACAACTGCATTCTGCTGTTGGCCGTTTGTGCATTCACACAGTTCCCACATTGTGCTCAGAATTTCAGACGCCAGTGGTGTGCAGGACCTGGAGGTCGGGTCCCCAAGCTCCCATCTGTTGTCCCTAAGCTCCAGGCTGAGGATGAATCAACTGGGAGACAGTGGGGTGGAGCAGCAGTGCAGGTGCCACTGAGACGTCAGAGCCCTGAGAATCCAGAGCCCTGGGCAGGGCACAGCCTGGCCACCGGCAAAGCCCTAGAGAAGCGCAGATGTCTGCATGTGGGCAGAGGTCCAGAGATGCTACTTTACATTTGCATTTCTTGTGAGTACAAACTAAAAACATTTTATCCATTTGCACAGTTTTTCTCAAGGTTAAAAGGAGATCATGTAAGGCTCACCTATAAGAAATAACTTCTAGTAAGTCCTAGTTTTGTTTTTGTTCTCCAGTGTAGCAAGTAAAGGCAAATGCTTTACGACGGGCACTGATTCAAATCAGAAACTCTGAGTGTGGTTTTTGCCCTCCTGGGCACAGTTGGCAATGGACACGCCACACTCTGACAATGCAGTTGTTATGAGCATGCTGGCACCTCCTGCAGCAAGACCAGGGAGGCTGCTCAGCCTCCCGCAAGCACAGGCTAGGTTGGGTACACAGCACCTCAGTACACAGCTGCTCAGGGGTGGCGCCCACAGGAGAAGCCCTGCCCTGCACCTCACTAGCTTTATGAGGTTCAGGCTGCCAGGATCCATTCAGAGACTTGGATCCAGTTGGTGTATGGAGTTGGAGAACCTGAATTCCCAACAAGCTCCTGCAGGACACCAAGTTCTTTTTCCTCTGCCTTCTCAGTCTCTCCAAGGAAAAGATGGAACCAGCTGGGGTGAGCAGAACCCCAAATGCCTGCCATGTTCTGCTCCACCGTGCCTGCCTCCTCCCTCACACCGTATCTCACCACAGCTGCCCCTGGTGTGGCCTGGGCTTTGTCCCGGGCCAGAAGGCAGGTGTGTCCCTCCGGAGCACCTTCCCAATCTACCTCCACCTGGACAGGACAAGGTGGAAGGCTACTGGCCTGGGCCTGGTCTCAGGCTCCAGGAAACCCAGAGCCAGCTCTCTGAACTCTGTTCTCACCTCTATCTAGGGCGGCTCAGTTCCTATAGCTTCTGAATTCAGACAGAGCAAGCCTGTGTGTCCCATGTTCCTTTCAACTTTCTGACGAGAGACCTCGATCCCAAACTGCAAAGGGCACAGGTCCTTGCAGCCAGTCAGATGAGAGAACAGCACCGCACTGGTCCCGGCCAATGAGGGTAGCTGTCACAGGCCGGGGTTAGAGCTGAACTGGGAGCTCTTCCTACCTGCTGGGCCCCCGCAACCCGTCATGGCCATGACTGTGGCTCCCAGGTGCACTTCTAATAGGCCCCTGCTGCTTGTTAAAAGCACAGAGGCATACCAGCCCAGGACAAGCAGCTTCGACTGCTGACTTAGACCCAAACTTGTGGGGTAAGACATAAATTAGATTAAAGCCTCCACTCAAAACAGGCCACAAGCTTTGGATGCTTGGTATGGGAACTATTTTTGCTCTCTTTAAAATGATTTTCAGCCAGGTGTGTAGGAGGGGGCTTTCAACAGCAGAGGCCTGGAATGCTTTTCCAGGGCTACAGACACCCCGAGACTGGGTCTCAGCTTTATAGTCAACACTGTATGTACAGAACTCTGCCTTGTTTCTGACTGTGCTAGCCAGATGGGAAGCAAGCAGTACAGGAAGAGGAAAGGCCCTGGGCCTCGGGGCTCCTCCTCAGACATCTGCAGTCACATTGTCCCTGTGGGGCTCGGAGGGTTGGATTGTTTTTAAATATAATGAATCACAAGCCTGATGCCCATCTTCGGGTGTCAAGCCACTGAGGTCAGCCCTGAAGGATGGAAATGTGGGCAGGAAGCAGAGAGTGATGAAGGTGGATCACACAGTCATGGGGGAGCGTCCTTTCCTAGGGGAGACAGGCCACCAAGCCAAAAGCCAAAATGGCTCTGTGAACAGGGTAACACACACATTTGCCCCAGGAGTCCCACTTTCCTGGGAAATTGATGAGGCCAACTTGGATCTGAAACTAGATCTGGTCAACAGTGTCAGAAAGGAGACAGGTACAGTCAGCTCTCCATCACCGTGACAAACTCCCATGACAATGACCTGGAGGCAGGAAAGGTGGTTCTGGCTCATGGAGTTGGTGTTGGTACAGTCCTTGGGGCCCGTGGTATGAAGGTGCACACGGGGCTCCCTACCCCATAGTGCCAGGATGCAGAGGGAGGAGTAGAAGAAGAGGGCATGAACTCTGATTGCCACAAGGTTACCTGTGCAGTAGGAGGTTAGGTGTTGCACGGTGGCTGGAGGATACGGGTATGACCTGCCGACCAAGGGGACTTGGTAGCCACAGTTTGGAGCAGGAGCTCCCCAAGCACGATGAAGGATCCAGCTGAGCCTGCACCCAGCACAAATCGTCTGACACAACAACACACAGAACCTGGCACTGGATGCCAGTCTTCTAGCAGGAGACCAAGGGGGACTACCAGGGTCAACTGTCCAGGGTCAACTGCCCAGGAAGACACAAAGGGCCGCAGCGATGGACTCGGGCCACCACCCTGTCTCTCTTGCTGCAGTCCAGTCCATTCTGCATGCAAGATGCATCAAAGCACGCTTTTCTCCCTGAGCCTTTATTTTGTTTCTTCTCCCTTTTTCCCTTCTTATTTCTTCAGCAATCTTTTAGATTCACTGATTCTTCTGACAGGGTCAGGACAGAGTTCAGACCTCCATGTGGCAGGGAATGAGCACATTGATGACAGTGCCGTCTGTTCATTGTGGAGACAGAGACCACGAGAGTCAGACAGCTTGCGTCGGTCAGACGTCTCAATGCGGGGCACGATTCCTGTTGCCCATAACTTAAGGAAGAAAATGTTCACTGGACTCCATTTCCTGTGGGCTCAGTCCATGGTCAGCCACTCCAAGGCAGAGCGGCATGGCAGAGGTGTCCAGCACAGGCGAAGCTGCACAACCCACTGGGTCCAAGAAGCAGAGAGAAGGGAGGAGCCAGGAACAGGAATTCACTTTCCAGGCAACACTCCAATGACCCCTTCCATCCAGCCCTCCAAACAGCACAGTAGCTAGAGCACCCTCATCAATGAATCACCTTTGAGAAGCCCCAGGAGACTTTCAAGGACCATTTAAATCTAAACCACAACTGTTTTCAACACAATTTTTCAATTTTTCATTTTGAAATTGCCCTTCAGAATTGCCCATCCTAACCATGCCTGAGCACACACAGTGGTGACAACCATCACTGTTCCATCTCCCAAGGACACCCTAAGATTCTCTGTCCAGACACTTACTCCTCACACTACCCTGAGGTAGGTAAGTCTGAGTCTCCCCACTGGTCAGATGAAAAAACTCTAATTTTCCACAATCATAAAGCTGACAAACACCTCCGGACTGCAAGCTCTCTGATTTTTTTGTTTCTAAAATGCACTGCCAAAGAAGCTCTTCCAGCTATAATTTGCAATAAGATAAGGAAAATCTCCCTGCATCAGAAATACTAGCAAAGCCCTCAGATTGGTGATGGGAGACATTAACCTTAGAGAATAAAACTGATATTCCCCATCTGTCAAGCTGCCCCCTCGAAATTGAGTGGCCCTTCCCTCCCTGTCTCTGGACCAAGCATGAACACAATTATGCTGTCAGCAGAAGCTGTGGCCCTCGACCTCCCATAAGGGGACTGTCACACTCACCGAGGAAGTGACATTTCTGCAGATCTGCTTATTTGCAAATATCTTTCCAAACCGTTACTGACATAAGTCTCTGTTTTTCTCAGCATCAAACAAATCTGTATTGCACATTAGAGAAGGGCATTTCTTACCAGAGACAGAGGCACTCCGAGAGCTCTCCTGCCTCAGGCTGGTTCTGGACTGTCCCCAATTGTGTTTACCCTCCTGAGGTTCACACGGTGTGGGTAGCCACTAAGCCAGAGCAGTCACACCTGAAAATATGCTTTGCGTCCTTCTACATGCTCTGTCTGGCTGGACCATCCCTGTCCCAATTCAGCGGTGAGATCTTTGTTCTTATTTGGCTGAGATTCAGTCCTAATTGTCAAGCTCTACAATTATCTATGGAACATAGCCTGCTTATCAAGTGTGCTGAAACCCCTTCACCTTGGGTCTTAAACACAGCAGACTCTAGGCACCCTTGGGTGAAACAGTGAACAAGTCCCGGCTTGGTGGTACAGGACTGTCATGCTAGCACTCAGAGAGGCTGAGGCAGGAGGATCCCAAGTTCAAGCCCAGCCTGAGCAACTTTGTAATTTAGTGAGAGATCCTGTCTCCAAGTAAAAAATTACTAAAAAGGACTGGGAGTTCAGTGAAAATGTACAGGGCTCAATCACCAGTACTAAAAAACAAATCAATAAAAAGAGAAGAAAAGAGATCCTGAACACCTGAGGGGCTGCACATGGACTCCAAGATTACCTTTTCATCCTGTGATTTTTATTGTAAATAATTTTATCTGAGGGCTTCATCTCCACAGTTCTTGCAGGAGCTAGTACCAGGCCTGGCACAAAGGGGAGCTGACCCTTATGTAATAGGAATTGATGACCAAGAGGAACACACAAAATATTCGTGTTTGTAAAGCAGCTCCTAACTGGGGATGCACAGACCAAGATGGCAAAGCTGGCAGAGAGTGGTGATGGCCAGTCAGCTCCCAGCCCTGGACTCCTCAGCTTCAGCGTGTTAGTTCTTCCCAGCAAACACCTGGGTCCAGTCCTGCACAGGTGGAGGGCACACATCCTGCCCTGGGAGCCGGAGGATACCTTCCTGGCCCCATGATCCTGGTGACCTTGGGATGCACGGGCAGAGAGTGAGCGGGGCACATGGGGGCAGGGACTGCTGTGCACTGGGGCAATGTAGGACCGGGGAGGAAGTGGCAGAGGAGACAACTAGAGTCAGCCTGGGACCCCTCCCCGCGCGCCTCCTTCCCTCCTTCCCTCTCACCCAGTCTCCTCTGGTTGTCTCTGCTGGGCTCTAGTCTGTGGAAAACCCTTCTCCAGGATGCATAGGAGGGCAGCTATCAGCCCAAGTGTCCGTTATTCCAAACCTGCAGCCCTTTCCCATCATTTTCCAAAACATTACCCATTGCCTGACAAGTGCTGACCGAATGCCTTTGTGCTGGGTGTTTTGACTGTCAGCAAAGGGAAGGAAACCGGAGGTCAAACCAGAGCAGAGCAGGCACATCCGGGTGTCCTGGAAGTAGCACTGTGGCAGCAACTGGTGGTCAGCTTGTAATACCAGCTGAACCGAACCAGAGGGCCCACCTGAGGACTGCTGCCACCATAAAAAGGAGACCTGGAGAGGAAGAGGTAGTGGTTGTGGTTTGATGCTGTGGGTTCTCCTGTTGCCGTGGGTTCTCCTGGAAAAGAGTTTCTTTCCTGGCATGCTCCTGGCTGTTATCATTGTCAGAGGAGCTCGGGACCTTGTTGGTGCTGAGAGTAGCTGTGGTTCACTTTGTGAGGGGGCTCTAGTCCTGACTGTCACCATTGCTTCCTGGCTCCAAGGGGAAGATGTGTGCTGTTCAATCTCCAGGAGAAGCTTGCATGCTGATTCCTAATATGAACTCAGCTGTTCTCATTGTTGGAGGAGTTCGGGATGTCTTCCTCTCTGAGGATGGCTGTGGTACTTTTGGGGGAGCCATGCCCTAATTTTGAGCATTGCTCCACGGCTCCCTGCAGAACCCTCAGTCTGCTGGCACAGCTCCTTCACCCCACTGGCACAGACTCTCTAGTTTCCACCACTGCCCTATATGTCTGTTTCTGAGGCAGGAAAGGGAGAGGAGCTGGCAGGACCATCAGCTCTGATGAGCATGGACATTCGGAAAGCAGAAGTGAAAACACAGAGTATTCCCAGCACACTGCCCCCGTACCGTCCCTCCTGCCATCCCACCCCAGGAAATCGCATGCCCTTTCCTAACACCCATCTAGCCCTTTGTCCTGGGTCCCTTATCACAAGTGTCTTCCTAGATTTATTTTTTTTTGACCCCACCTGACTGAAGCTGAGGCACTCATTCAGCCACACTGCCCCAGAAGCCCCATGTGCCTGGCCACCCCACCTGTGTCCTAGTCTACTGAGTCTTACTGCTGTCCAAGGCCCCCTGGGAACCATAGGGAGGTCTGCAGACACGCTCCTGTCTCTGCATCTCATGCTGCCCAGCCTTTGGTTCAGTTAGATTTCCTACCTCAAAACAGTTCCCATGATGAATGCCTGTGCAGTCCGAGGTCCTCTTGTCCTCCTGGGTCAACAATTTGGAAGTGACATTCTCCCACTTGGTGTCCCCTGACTCCTCCCTGTCCCTAGAAGGACACTGGACGTGGCACATGAATCTGAAGGGAATGGGGAACCCTTCAGATTCCCCATGTGGGTAATACCAGTCATGTTCATATGGCAGAGCCAATACAGAGTATGCAATGCAACAATCTCATTCTGAAACATTTCGGAACAGGTGAAAGTTGCTAGACCAGACTGCACAAGCTGTAGGCCTCTAAGTCTGAGTGAGAACCTGGAGGGTCTGCATGAAGGGTCAGGGAACAAAAGGTGTGGACCTGGCCCGGGTGCTGTCACCCCACCATGGCCAAGTGCTCCAGGGTGCCGGCTCCCTGAAAGGGCTTGCTGGGTGACCTGGATTGTGTGAGCTCTGCCAGTCAGAGTCCCCAGGAAGCCCACAGAGACTGTGAGGCGTGGCTGTGGGGAATCCGCCCTCAGGAACCTTGTGAACAGAGAGAGGAGACAGTGGACAGGGAAGGCAGCCAACACCCACCAGCGACAAGGACTCACATTTTCACGAAATGAGAGCAGAGGAAGCAAGAGGGGAGCAAATTCCAGCTCCCTAGTCAGAAGGATGGCAATTCCTCTGTTCTGTTGCTTATTCCCCACTCTGACCCCTGACTTCCATATTTCTAATCAACCTTGGCCCTGCATTAGCCCAACTCAGACTTCCCCGCCCAAAGCACAATGGCCCATGCCCTTGCAGAGCCAGGTAGGGCATAGAGGTGAGCAGTGCTCACCTGCCAGGCAGGGTCTCTGGCTTACGGCTCCAAGTAACCTGACCCAGAAACCACCAGTAGTCCCCCAGCACAGAGAAATCTTAGGAATGTCTCGGAGTTGCTTGCCTGGGACTTGATGGGTTTTCATCTGCATTTTGCCAGGTGGAGGCCAAAGCATTAAACACACGTGCTCCAAGGAAAGTCTCTCTGCCAAGACAGATGGAAAGAACAAGTTGGCAAGAAGCCTGCTTCTCCTATCCCTGGACTCCAGTGACGCCACAGAGCAGAGCAGTGTGATTTCCAGCAGTGAGCACTTCATGATGAGTGCCTGATGGACAGTGGGTCAGGAGAGGTGCTGAGCAAGAGGGGCCTCGCCAGGGCCTGGACAGCAAGGACATGGTCACACTAAGTGGACTGGGAGAGGCAGGGGTAGCATGGCCTCCTGCTGAGGTCTCTCCTCAGGCATCAGAAGACGTGGTGCTGTGGGGACCCGCAGGTCTGGAGGAAGCCAAAGGCACTGCCTTGCAACCTCTCCCTCTGCACGAGGAGGAAACACAGGCACCCAAAGAGGCCATGGTCTACAAGCTGGAGGCCAGTGGAGTCCCCTAAATGAACAGCAAAGCCTGCCTTCATGAGCAAACGTAAACCAGGCAGGTGATGCTCACCTACACTCCCTGCGCTCTGTAGGCTGAGGTGAAAGAATCCCAAATGCAAGCCCAGCTTGGGCAACTGAGAGCCTGTCACAAAACAAGAAACCGGTTTTCAGAGCAAAGGTATTTACCTTAACTGCAATGTTCACCCTTCACAGGCTTAGGATCCAGCCCAGGTCAGCATGACCCCAAGGCTGTGATGGTGTCACACAAAGGTGGGGTCAGACCTGGCCCAGTGCTTTCCCCTCTTGTGAAAACACATGGTATGACGTCCTCAGGGCTGTGCCCAAAGCTTTCCTGAAAGACAGAGATCCCTGGGTATGCAGAGTTTTGTCCTAGCTTGCAGTTCTGTGTAGAGGAATCCCCCAGATTTGCAAAGAACAAGGGAACAGGTGTGGGACAGGCTTTGGAGCCCAGGAGCCAGGGTGAGAACCCTGACTTCACACTAAACTGACACCAGCATCTGCTTTCTTGGGTTCAGTGCTTGGTGCCAGAAAATTAAACCAGCAAAAGACATGAGAGGCCCACAAACGCCAGCAGGTATTCATATCTTCCCCTACGTGCCTGGTGGCCGTCACAGAAAAGAAGTGAGAGTACTCACTAAATCTATAGAGCATTTTAACAAAGGGTGATAAATTACAGAGAAGTAAAAAGACAAAGGAAAGGGCAGTGGATTTGGAGAGAAAGGCTACGTGGGGAGAGCTCAGCAGAAGACAGCTGTCAGCAACTGTCACAAGGTGAGTCACACAGGCCTACCTGGGTGCCAGCGCTTTCCGTCTAAGGATAATGGTGGTTTATGTCCCTTCTCACAGCAGGTAGTGGAGCTTGAAGACCTACACGAAGGGAAGCCTACACCTTGGTCTTAGGCAGACAAGCAGAGGATACGCAGTTCTCTCTGTCTTTGATGTTATTTAATTGGCTTCAGCTTAAACCAACCCTTCTGCAGCAGTGGCACCTCCTGGGTAGTGCCCCCCAGCTCTTGGATGTCACCCTGACCACCAGGGATTGGAATGAGATATGATTGTCACATGACTCCCGACACCAGACAGGTGCTAGGTTCACGCTGCAGCGGTCAGTGCGGTCTCCCCAGCTCTGCCACTCACAGCTGCAGAAACCACAGTCGCACAGTGCTGGAGGGGAGTTACAGAAGGCAACCCGAGGGCTTCCAGGGTCCTTGCACCGCATTAAGTTTTAAACTCCAATCATGTCAGAGCTCACACCCTCCTAACTTTTCCCAGGCTGCATCCTCTGCTTCCTGTGCTTCCTTCACCCCACACGGCAGGCTCCGCCCCGGACCTCCTCTGGCTCTCTGGTCATCATGGCAGACACAGCAAAGCAGTTGCTTTTACAAAACTTCCACTTCTCATGAAGGCCTGAGCTCACAGGAAGCCTCACCACAACTCCACACAGGACGACACTTAGAGCAAGGACCCGAAGGTGCTGCTTCCAGCCCTCCACACCCAGCTCACTCCGGAGCCTGGGAGGAGTGGTGCAATGACACAGGAGCCCCCTGCTCCCACACCTGACTGCTTGATCTCGGGTTCAGAACAAAGGTGAGTCACAAAAGGCAGAAGGGTTGGCACAGGTGGGGACAGAGGCCACTCCACAGGGCAACTGAGGCATAGGCCTGCAGTGAGCACACCCTGTGGGATGGGGCCCTGCCCAGGGCACCTTGGCCCATGTAGCAGGAGGGCTGGCAGGTGACCTGTGGCTGGACCACTCAGTTGTATGCAACCCACAGGAGCTGCACATTAACCCCTCTCGGGCTCTGGGCACACAAGAGACTGTCACAGGTCTTGCCGGACACCTGCTCATTGGCAAGCCTGGTGGACAGGACAGTGACCAGCAGGTAAGGCCACAGCAATGCATGCTGAAGACAGAAGCTAAAATCACAGACTTAAGTAAGACATCACAGATAAACATTTGCAGCCTCAAGGAGGAAAAGCTTTGTTTGGTTAAATGTCCTAAATACAGAGACTGACTTCCTCACTAAGTAGTCTATAATGACATTATTTATCAAAAATGAACTAATTAACTCCTATAGTCAGTAAATCTTTACAATAGACTAATAAATAACAGAAAATGAGAGAAAATCACCATTTTTTACCATCATGGTAACAAGTGACTTAGGCAAAGAGCATTAATCAAAACTAAAACAAAATGTCAGTGAGGCACAGTGGTGTGTGTGTGTGCTCCCAGCACCCAGGAGGCTGAGGCAGTAGGAGTCCCGCTACAAGGCCAGTTGGAGCTGAACAGTCAGTTCAAGGCCTGCCTGAATGGCATAGCAAGACCCTGTTTAAAAAAAAATAAATAAATAAATAAATAAATAGATGGAAGTTCAATGAGAAACTGGCTATTTACACAATTTTACAAAATATCTTCAGCAAGTTATGACTAAGTATAAAATAATACCTAGTAACAGCACCAGGGAGAAACAGGATCAAGGTGAACATCACCAACACTGGGGCAGGTTGACTTCTTGTGCCTCTTGCACCAAGACAGACAAAATGCTGCACCAGAGAGACCCCACCCATGACTGCTACCCTGACCCCAGCGGAAGTCAGCCTGAGGGGACACTCAGGGCACACCCACCTGGGACCTTTCAAATATCAGTGTCGAAAGAGACGGCACCCAAGAGCCTTTGCCAGACCCCAGGAGTCTGAGGCCACACAGGGCAACAAAACACAGTGTGTGTGCCGGTACGTGATCATGACCCGGAAGTTCAGTGACAGGGCAGGCACGTTAGGAGCCCTGGGCCACAGTGTGCAGACCGAAGCCTGACCACAGTGCAGTGCCCTGGGAAAGTGGCCGGGCTCCACAGCCACACTGCAGCTCTGTTAGAAAATGCCCTGCAGTCACGGGAACCACACTGAAGTGTAACATGGTAGGAGACAGGACACAGCCACCTCACACTCAAAAGGGCTAGGAAAGGGAAGGAGGGAGGATAAGGGGAGAGAAGGAAAGAGAAAGGAAGAGAGGAAGAAAGGAAAGAAAGGGGAAAGAAACAAAAGGAGAAAGGAAGACAAAGAGAGAAAAACAGAAGAAGAAAGAAAAAGAGAAAACACGAAGAAAGAAAGAGAGGAAAGAAAAGAGAAGAGGGAGGAAGAGAAAAAGAAGGGAGAGAAGGAGGGTGGAAAGGAGAGATGGAAAGAATTAGAAAGAAAGTAAATTTATAAAACACTAAGGAATCCTTGTGAAAGGTATCAGGGATTCTTTAGCCCACTTTTGTAACTTACCTAGGAGGGAAACTATTTCAGAATTAGATAGCACAGTGTACACAGTGGAAGATTATATGTCACACTATCACAGCCCTGGTTCACGGGGTCTTCGAGGGGTCCAAGAGAGCGCCATAGTGTTTCATAATTATCCCAGAGCCCCAGTAAGGGAGAGGCATGGAGAACCCCTGCTCAGAAGCTGGGCTCAGCCCTCCCACTGAGCAGCAGGTCCAGTGGCCTCTGCCCTGCTTGGGACCCGCGTGATTCCCGCCTCCTCTTGCCTTGGATACACTGTTTTCTGTCACTGTTCCTTTATTCTGAGCACCAATACTTTTCTGTTCTTATCGCTGATTTTACTAAGTGTTCAGCATGTGAACAGCCTGGAAATGAAAATGCCCAGCCCGCAGATCTGGGTGCGGGGCCTGACATCACCTTGGGTCCAGCAGCCGCCGTGACCAGCACACTGGTGTCCTTCCTAGAAACGGACACTAATGGCCGAGCTCCTTTCAGAAAATTAAATAGAAAATGCAGTGCATTCTTTTCCAAACATGAACACATACAATGAATCAAGAAAGAGTTGGTTCTTTTGTTCACAAGCTGAAATAAGAGATTTCAAAAGGCTGAAAAACACCAACTAATTATGTCACTACTAGGAGAAGGACACCAGAGTTAGAAGATGATGATATAAGGAGACAGAATTGGAGGTCAATCTTACTGGGAACAAATGAGCAAATAGCCTAAATAAAAATACTGAGAAATTATTTTCTGCCCTGCATTAAATGCACATGCAGATGGAATAGCTCTTCTCTGAAGAACAAGGTGTGTCGACATCAAAAATCAGTTTTCCTAAGGCTCCTTTTTTTTCAGATCAAAGAAGAATAATCCATCATCATTTCAAAAGATGCAAGAAAGGTACAGCTGAATGTTTATTTGTGATGGCAAATGCACTGAGCAAGCTTATTGTGAAACTGTCGCCCGCAGGAACCTAAAGCCGTGTGGCTGGTGGTAAGACGCATGCGTTCATGCATCACGTTTATAGAAAAAGGAAAGAATGTAAATCCTCGCTACTTCTGCGCAACATCGCACTGCAGAATCTAGCCACTGCTACAAGAAATATTTCTTTAAAATGTAAGTATGAAAAGAAGTAGAGAGCAGGCAAATTTTATCTGCAAACAAGACACACTTATCACAAATATTATGGCTTCTTTGAGAAAGTTAAAAATTAGACTATTAAAGATACTTTTTAAAACAACTGAAAGGTGCCTGGATGATCAATAGACATACAGATATCAGTAGTGTCCCCATGGAACAAGCAAAACTGAAACCTAATAAACTTCTGAAATACAACTCTTTTCACAAGAATAGGAAGCCCGAGGCATCTGGAATAAATATTTCTAAAGTTGTTTAGAAATTTAACTTTAAAACTGCAAGCTATTTCAAAATGAATAGTCAAAACCCGCGTACACGTGGATACATCCTGATAAACATCAGTGAGGTTTCCCTACACACACGCACAGGCGCAGACAGGAGAAACACAGACACCCACCTAGATGAGTGTAGATGACGGCCACAGATATGGATGAAGACACAGATGTAGGTAGATATAATTAATGAGAACATTAAATACAATGAGCATAATTATTCCCCCAATTTATCTCACAGTCAATTGAAATTGTTGGTTAAAGTCCAGTGAGGTAATTTTTGGAACCTGACCAGCTGAGATGTATAAGGAGTGGAGCCAGGATTAAGTAAGACAATTTTAAAGAAAAAGTGCAAGACTGTAGGACTTTGCTTATAAGAAATCGCCTCAGTGCATTTGTGCTGCCAACACAAAATGCCTCAGCCTGCATAATTTATAAACAACAGATACTCATTTTCTCTGTTCTGGAGACTAAGAAGGCAGAAACCAAGGCAATGGGCTGAAAGGAGGGGTCCCATGCTATGGCCCTGGCGGCTTGGGGGAGAGGGCAGCAGTGCAGAGGGTCCTCAGGTCCACCGTTCTTCCCCGAGGTGCCAGCTCCAGCCCTGACCTCTGAGTCTCCCTACGCCCCCACTTCCTGACACCACTGCATTGCGGATTTGCTTTTCAATGTGGATTTTGAGGGAACCCAAACAATCTAATCACAGCAGATATCAACTCTCATTCTCAAAGTAATCAAAATATGAAAAAGTTGGGAAATACTAAAGGATCATAGATATAATACACTGACATATGACAAAGGTAGTGTTAGAAATCAATAGGATTGGCAGGAAATCTGAGGGAAATGCCGGGAGATCTGATTATCTGACAGAGAAATAATATATTGTAACACATCATCATCGAGTTTTAAAAGAGTCTGTAAAGAATGAAGTCCTATACATGGAAAAAGTACCTGCAAAGTGTAAGGAGGAAAAGAATATGTCTATGGCTTTAAGCAAAAATTCCTTAAACATTATTGAAACATTTAATATAATTAATGTTTGTTCAGCATGAAACTAAGATGAGTCAAGGTTTTAAAAATAAGGGAAAAGGGGAGAAAATAAAAAATCCAAAAAAAGTGCTGAAATCGTGTTTATAATATATAGAATATATATATGCAAGAGATTGGGTATGAAAAATATGTAAATAATCATGCAAGATACTTTTGAACACCTAAGAAAAATTAAACAAGTAATACTAATGGTCCACAAAAGAGGAAATCCAAAAAACCAATAAATGTGAAAAGACAAATTCACAGACAGTACATGCAAACAATAATGTTACATTATACATTCAGTAACCTCGGTAGAGCTTCAAAGTCTGCTACCATTATGATAAGGGAAGAAAACTGGTAGGGGAATAAATTTTGTGGTTATCTTGTAATCAATTTGGAGAGATGTAACAAAATTAAAGACGCATATACTTTTTTATTATAGTTCCGTGTTTAATACTTCTCCTAAAATACCTTTTATCTGCATGTACAAAGCAATATAAAAAGAACAATATTTAAGTCAAAAGAAAAGAAATAATCCAAATGCTTCTCAATAGGAGATGGTGTAAATAAATATTGGTTGGTTCATATAATAATGTAATATAAAGCACCTGAATGAAATAGAGGTATTATATCAACATAGATAAATCACAAGAAAAACCAAGTAAAAAGAACAATTGCAGAAGCCTATTTACAGTACCTTATTCATCACAGGAAATTGCAAAATCAAAATCTAATGTATGACCATAAACAAGTGAAGCCACAGTGCCTACATGGACAGGAGAGTTGTGGGGTCACAGTCAGCCCACCTGGAGAAAGTGTTCTGATGCACAAGAGGAAAAGTCTTGAAAAATTAACCAAAGGACCCGGATGTTAATAAAAGCAGGCAGGAACAAGAAAGGAGCTGGCACTTGGGAAAACTGAGAAAACAAATACGTGAATTTTCTGTTTTTTCTTATTTTTAGCCTGAAGGAAGGCCCAAGTACGTCCCAGAAAAGTTGCTAAAATCTCAGAGGGAAGGCAGTCCATGGTGTTGGCAGGCAAATGAACCAAGCAGCGGGTGGAGGAACTCAAGATGGAAAAACGACATTGGAATCTTACAAAAGAGGGAACAAGAAGGGCAAGCCTGCGTCACATACGCAAATGCCCCAGATCCCCAGTGCCCAGTGTGAAAACTGAGCTGTGCAGCTGAACTAAAAATAACCAAACTAAAACTTGAGTGACCACCACCTCAAGGGAAAGAGAGTGTCAGTGTTTTGGCCAATTACCTGATTGCTTACAGGATAATTTTATTTTCTGAAAGATCATAAAAGAAATCAGACTTCGATAACATATCAACCACAAGTTCTAGGATACGATCTTAAACTCAGTGTGCAGAAGGAAAACAAAATTTACCCTCTAATAATAACACAATAATAGTAAAAATAACAGACTGATCCCTGGATAAATCAAAGGGTGAATAAATAAACCAAAGTTCTGGAACATTAAAATTATACCCAAAGACAGAAAGCACAGTCACATACACATGAGTAAGTTAGAAATTCACAGCAAAGAAATTACAGGAAAGAACAAACTGGGACGCTAGAGCTGAAAGCACAATATCAGAAATTATCTTTTAAAATTGCCTTTTTGCTTAGCAGCAGAAAGAAGATGGCGGGAAGAGGCGGCTGTGGGCTTGGCATCCCCTGAGCCCCTGGACATGACCCAGTCTGTCGAGAGGATTGGTAGGAACAGACAGAACCTCAGGGGCCAGGCAGGAAGGCATCCACACAGCAGGACGGAGGCCGCTGGCACCCCAGGAAGGAGGGGAAAGGAGGCCGGGGAACATAGAGGAGGAAAGCACGCTGAGGAGAGAAGCTCCCTAACTTCCTAAACTGATCGAAGTCATCGATTTCAAGCAGGATTCACACAAAGAAAACCAGACCTGCACACATTGTAGACAAATTCTAAAGACCAAAGATATGAAGAAAAATGTTCAGAAGCATCAGAGATGTTGGGACAAATATTTAAATACATGACTGCTGGCTTCTCTTCAAGAAGAAACGAAACCCAAAGGAACTTGGAACAACTCCATCTAAAACACCGATGTTGGAAACAAAATGGTTCAGACTGTATTTGAATAAAATCCCAAGTGAACCTGAAATGTCAGTGATTTTACAGAGAATGTAATATGAAGACCTCTTAGTTCCTCTGCCATTGCTAATTGATAAATGGAAAACAGAAACACACACAGAGCACGACAAAAAGGAAGCGATCGCGCACAACACATCTGGATTTTTCATTGGGAAAAGTGTAGTTTATGAAGGCAGAAGAAGAAACAGGGAAGGACAGGTGGGAAGTACTGACTACAAGGGAAGTCACGCTCTAGGCGGAGGTGAAGGACCATGACTAGGAATTAAAGCAAATGGGTCTTAGTGGGTAAAACGAGGAGAGAGTACACACTAGACAGACTTTCATGCAGAGAGGGGACAAAACACCAAGAGACAGATGAGTGGATGGATAAACGGACACACGGATGGACAATGGATGACACAGATGATAAATCTACTGGGGAGAAGTGTCAGTTGAGGACCCTACCTTCTGGACAGTCAGGTGTGTAAAATATAGTTCTTTCAACTTTTCTATGTTTCAATTGCTTCCTAACACAATTTTGAAAAAATAAAGAAATGAAGAAAAAGAGGAACATTCTAGAAATTGATAGTGTCCTGGCTATAAACAAAAATGAGAGCCACTGGGAAGAAAACGTACTGGACTACCCAGGGTATTCCTCACACACAGGCACTGTCTTCACCCCACAAGAGGGTCCTGGGACGCTTCAGCACAGGACCTCTTCCCGGAGTGTGTTTTAAGCACTGTGTGAAGTCTGCACCTTTTAAGCAATTGTAACTGCCAAAACAGAGAGTTGTGCTCTAACAATGACCTAACCATGTGTCTGACCCTTCGGGACAGTGCAGTTATATGGTGCCTGTGGGGCCAAGAAGGGAGCTGCCAGGTGGGAAGGTGTGGACCCCATGGTGAGGGCAATGTGGATGCCTGCGCTGACCATTCCACAGCGCAAACATAGGATCACAGGCACAAACCCAGCCTGGAAAACTTAGCCAAATCCCATCTCAGCTAATATCTAAACATCTAAAGTGGTCTGGGGGTGTAGCTTGGAGCCATGATGGTCCTGGCCAGTTCCACCTCAGTCCTGCAAGAAGGAGGCAGAGGAGGGGGAGGGAGCCTTCAAAGAAAAGATGCCTTCAAACACAGAGTTTGGCAGATGGCTCAAATGGTGCAGCCCTGCGGGGAGTCCGCTCTGATCCCGAGCCAGAGCCCACAGGGACTGCCGAGCCTCGGTGAACCCTGCGCTGTTTCGGGACCTGAACGCTGTGGCACTCTGTTCCTCTCCACCTTCCTGGGCTTCAGCTCTCTCCCGGCTTTGTCTCGCTGTGTCTCCCTGCACACATCTCCTGGTGCCCCGCTTTGCTCTTCCTATCCCTTCTCTCCCACTCTTCAGCTCTAAGCTCACCCAAGCCCCCGCCTTCACCCGCATCCTCCTCCCTGTCCTCCCTCACCCCCTTTCTCCCCACCTCCTTTCCTCCTTGCTGCTGAGATAATAACAAGAATAACAAATTGCAAGTAGCGCAGGTGCCCAAAGTATTTGCAGTTCACTGGAGCACACAAAAACTGATGGCAATATCTTCAGGTTAGCCTGATAGAAACTTTCTATTATCCAAACCCAGAGAGGCAGGAGCCTTCAAGGTGATTTTTAATTATAGAAACTTTGTCAAGCTCCTCTTTCATGATCACTCATCCTAGGCTGAACTAAGAGACCTGGGAAGGCAATCAGTCACTGGTCTGTTTAAGGAGGAAGTGCATCAGAGCTGCACATTTACAGATGCTGGTGTGACCATGGCCATCAAGGTGGCTTCCCTGTGCCGGCGTCCACAGCAAACAAGGGTCAGGGTGTCCTGGATGCGAAGGTCTATTCAGCCGTGTGGTGTCCTGAGGACCCTGTCGGTGAAATGGACTGTGGAGGATCTGGGCCAGAGAGAGTTGACTGCTGACCTGACCAGTGTCCCAGTGTCACTGCTGTCATTGTCTGCAATGGTCAGCATCTAGCGGACCTCCTGCTCCATTAATGTGAAGTAACAGTCACTGAGTAGGGAAGTAATTAAACGTTCAGAGTGAAGTAGTTTGAGACTCAGTCCTCATGACCTCCTCCCCCACCAAACCTGGGAGGTGGTGATATGGGAGGTGACATAGGAGAGCGGTAACTGAGGTTTAGATGATAGTCGCCTGTGGTGAACGAAGTATCCCTGCAATCCCAGCACTTTGGGAGCCTGAGGCAGGAGGATGCCAAGTTCAAAGATAGTCCAGACAACTTAATGACTTAGCAAAACCCTGCTTTTTTTAAGAAAATAAATATTTTCGGGGCTGGGGATTTAGCTCAGCGGCATAAGCGCCTGCCTTGCAAGCAGGCAGTCTTTAGTTAGATCCCTGGTACCGATAAAAATGAAACAGACAAAAAAAAAAAAAAAAGAAAATAAATATTTTTAAGGGCAGTGTAATGTAACTGAGTACAAAAGCTCTGGTGACAATCCAGGGTGGCATAAAAAAGAAAGCACTTATTTGATAGCCATGATTTTGGCTGTCTCACACACACACACACACACACACACACAAAATAGGTTTCAATCTCTTTTAATTGAAACCCAAAAGTAACCAATTTAATTCCTTTAAGTGATCCTTCTAATCTTTATATTTTCTGACATTGTTGTAATCTTATTCTTTTAGTTTTTTTTTCATTTTAAAGGGAGTAAAACATAAAAATAACAGTGATAAGACAGTAGGAAATCTACAATAGTTACTATATTGCATATTGTGATCCTCTAAATAGTGGCTCAGAAGACTGGCTTTAGGCCTACAAAGTCAGTCAAACAATATAGTTCCTCCAAATCACCCAGTTGCTTACAGGGGACAGAGATAGTTCTTCTCTCCTCAGCATATGCACCACTTCACTCACAGGCAGGGTGTAGCTTCCTTCCTGGTTCTCCCCAGTCCACGACAAACTGGTTTATTATTGGGGTATTTTCTATGCATTTTAATCCTATGCTTTGATGTTCATTGCAGATATTATTCTTGGGGTTTTCTAAGAAGAGGAATATGTAAACCTGTAATATTCTACTCTAGAAATAATAACATAGGAAACCTCTAAGTTTCCTCCCAGTATGGTGTGCCAAAGATGTGGACAAAGATACAGATTACATGATGGTCACAGTTAAACCAGGCAGAGTAATGGCATTTATTCTAGTTTAACTTTGAGTTTTCTCTGTGCTACATAATCTCTTCTCCAAAATTACTTCATGCTTCCTTTCTCCTCCTGTTTCCTAATTTTTCTGCCCATTAAGGAATCCCCAGAAACTCACACCTGAGAGTAAGTCTCATCTTAGCATATCCAAGCACAAGAAATCCTTCTCTGTGTCTTGGAGGTAGCACTCCTAGGTATCCTTCCACCACCTTGCTGTGGATTCTTTCTTCTTTGTCCTCTGAAGGCTGCAGCAGTGGACTGCATTTCCAAGCAACTCAGCCCATATCAGATGCATTTTTCACTTGCACATTCCTGGGAAAAATATCTAACACCCACAACTTTAAGGAGAAGTTTATTCTGGCTCATGGTTTCAGTGGCAATCCATGGTTACTTGTCTCCAAAGCAAAAACATCCTGGTACAAATACAGGGCAGAGGAAAAATATTCAACCCATGGCAGCCAGGAAGCAGAAAGAAAAGGGTAGAACCAGGGAGGGTGATACAACCTCCCAAGGCTCAACCTGGTGACCCACCTCTTCCAGACAGACCCACCTCATAAGAGTACATTTAGCCATGAACTCATCTGTGGATAAATCTATTGATGAATATAGCATCCCCATGATCCCATCACCTTCCAAAAGCCTGATTTTAGAACACAAGATTTTGGAGTCATGTCTAAATCCAATCACATCACATTTATGTTGGTCTTTAACCTCCAGTGTCTCTCTCTCCCCTCTCTCTTCTCTGTCTCTATTTATATCTCTACCTCTACTCTATTTCTATCATCTCTCTCCTCTCTCTTCTCTTTTCTCTCCCTCATCTCTCTGCTCTTCTCTATCTCCATCTCTATTCTCTATAGCTACTTCTATCTCTACTTCTGTATCTCTCCTTATCATCTCTATCTCTCTTTATCTCTATCTCCTCTCTCTTTCTCTCCCTCTCAGAAAAGCCAGGCTAAATGAGGACATAACAAGATGGCAAGCACCTACAATCTAGAAAGAGAGCCTACACTACAAACTGACCCTCCCTGACTTTCATTTGAGACTTCAAGCTTCCAGAAGTATGAGAAGTGATTTCTACTATTTGACTCACTCTTCTGTAAAATTTTGTTACTGTCATATAAGTCTATGTTAATTTTGGAGTGAGAGACAGGTGCTCTTATAAGAAATACCTAAACGTAAGTCTTTAGAGTGGAGCTATGTATAGAGATCAGAAGGGCACTGAGGTACCTGTGCTAGGAAATGTCTACACTGCCTGGAAGAGATTGTGTAGAAATGTGGATACTGATGATCATTCTGGCAAGGGTTCAAGAAGAAAACAGAAGAGTTGTGGAGAATATCTTTGTCACCTGAGAAAGTGCATTGATGATCATGAATAGTTTTCATTCATAGGTCAGACTATAAATGCCAGAGGCCATTCTGGTTAAGCTTAGACAGTAGTAAGAAATGAGAGCATATGAGAAACTGAGGAAAGGCAATCCTTGCTTTACAGCAGCAAAGAATTCGCCTTAATCACCTTCCTGTTCCTGTTCCAGTGTGCAGTGGAGAACAGATCTGAAATTGGTGGTGTGGCTGAGGAAATTTCTAAGCCACACATTGAAAGAACAACTTGATTTCTCCTTTTCACTTTCAAAAAAGTGCAGGAGGAGACAGATAAGGGGAAGGAATCGTGAAGCAGAAAGGAATCAAAGCTTGACAATTTGAAAAATTATGCACCTACCCATATCACAAGGATAAATAAATGAGGAAGCTTGTTCTGAAAAGAGCACAGAGGACATAGTGAACGAGTGAGTGGTCATGTCCACAGCAGCTAGGAGCAGAGGATGGACTGTCGCAGGAGAAACACTGCTGGCCACCTGGAACTGAAGGTGAGAAAGTGGATGTGACAGAATAAAAAAAAAAGAAGTTACCAGGCTTTGGGTTTAGACAGGGCAGAGAAAAGCACCAGGCTGCCATGGACATGAATTACTCTTTCACTCAGAGATCCCTGAGCCCACCACTCCCACCGCAGACCTGAGGCAGGGATGGCTCATCCTCCTTTTCAAAGTTTTGAGCCTTTAAAATGTGGGGTGGGGTCTGGATGCCACCAAGCAGTAGCTGACAGCTACAACATCAGCCTCCTCCCCTCCCAGGCCACAGGCACAGGGCTACTTTGGAGACGAGCTGGTAACACTGCCACCCCAGAGGTCAATAGACGCAGGAGAACTCATCCTGAGCCTTAGAGTCTAATGGAACTTGACCTACAATGTCCTATTTGCTTGGAACCTTCTTGCCATTTCCCCTCTGCAATGGGAATGTTTATCTTCTGCTCGGCGCATCAACTTCTCTGGCTTTAGAAATCTGCAGCTGTAGGGGAATGTTAGGTCTAGATGTGTTTCACCTAGCATCTCAGACCTACTGCATTTACATAATGCTTAAATAAAGCTTTGGACTTTGGGGTTTAAAATTGTTGCTAAAATTAGTTGAGACTGAAGCTGTAGGAACAGAGCAAATGCATTTTGCAGGCAAGGAGATGGGCAGCTAGAAGCAGAATCCTCTGGATGCAAGGAATGTGCCCCCCCACCCAGATTCACAAATTCAGGCTCCACCCCACCTGGCTGGGTAATTTGACACCCATACCATCTCAGCCCATGACAAGCTGTGTATGTCGTGATACCACATTTACCAAGCCTTCTCATTATGTCACTTCCTTTGTTGCCTGATGTAATCGGTGGTATATGGGTTATCATGGTCCTTTCAGGTATAAAAGCCCACAGCTAATTTCCAGAGTAAGAATCCATGTGGAGTGACAGACTGGCAAGAAGATTAAAAGTGATGGGGGGCAGTGAAAAAAAAAAAAAAAACTCATGACAGTTCCTGCTCACCAGTCAGGAGGCACCCATGCCACCATAGATACAATCTCGTAAAATAAGAACAAAACAACAACCAAGGAATCGCCTCCACTGAAGACAGTAAGACCAACAAAAATCAAGAAGAATCTACCACTTATGGATAAACTTCTAGTGACCTACGTTGAACATCAGACACAGAAAAGATCCTATCTAGATTTAGGAAAAAACCTCACTTGGCCCCAGCCTGGGAACTTTTCCACTTCCTGCTACACTGGACCAGTTCAGCGGGTCTTGAGCCAGCCTGCGCCAACTTCCCCACTCCCTACCATGCTTGGTGGACTCTGGAGTCCTGGTCCTGCCACTGCCATCAGTCCCAGAGACTGGGTTGCCTGCAGTGAGTGTCCCCACACCATTACCTGAACCCAGAGAGTTTAGGATCCTGGCTCAGGCCCTGGCCTGGGAAATTCTTGGCTTCCTGCTGCACTGAACCAGCTCAGTGAGGCTTGAGCCAGCCTGCACTGGCTTCCCCACATCCTACCTTGCTTGTTGGACTCTGGGAATTTGGGCCTGCCTGTGCCATAAATTCTGGAGATGGGGTGGCCTGAGATTAGTGTCTCTCCAGGATCTCAAACCCAGGAGTTTGGGATCATTGCTCCCATCAGCCAAGGAACTTCACAGCTTCCTGCCACACTTAACCTGCCCTGCAGGGCTTGGGCCTGTCTGCCCCATCCCCAGTGACCCTCTCTCAATCTGGGGAACTGGTCGACCAGAGTCCCAGGAGATGAGGGCATAGAAGAAAATTTCCAACAGGCCCTGGGTAAGCCTTAGAATAACACTTGAAACACAAAAATATAGGAAAATGACAAAACAAAAGACCAAAATACAATCTCAGACCTCCAGCCCATCCCAAGAAACCTTACAAGCTATGCACATAAAAGAAAATATATGCCATACACCTGAAATCCCTGACATAATAGCAACTGAAATAAAGAAACAACTCCGGGAAGCTTTAAAGGAATTCAAACAAGAAATAACCTCCCAGGTAAAAGAAGAAATGATAAAAGAAATGAAAGAGATGCTGAACATATCTAAAGAAGACACAATTAAAAAATTGGAGGAACTAAACAAAAAGGTAGAATTCCTGCATGAACAATATAAGAAACAAACAGAATACATAAAGCAGATGCAAAGACATATAAAGAAAATCAAAAATTCCATTGAAAGTTGTAAAAAATGCCTCAATGAAAGTGAAGATAGAATTTCAGACCTTGAACACAAGATTGCAGCTAGGGAAAGGAAAGATCTTTTAAAAATAACAAGGAATCAGGAAATACCAATTCAACAACTGTAAGAAGATACAAAGAAAAACAACATACAATTGATAGGGATAAATGAAAAAGAAGGGACAACATAAAGGATGTCAAGAGGATATTTAGAGAAGTAATAGCTGAAAACTTACCAAACATGAGAATGGAAACTGACATCAGGATCAGTGAAGCATATAAAACTCCACATCACCATAACCAAAATAAAACTACACCCAGACATATAATAATCACCATCCCAGAAATCCAACATAAGAATAGAATATTAAAAGTGGTCAGAGAGAAAAGATAGATCACCTATAAAGGAAAACCTATCAGGATCACAGCATACTTCTCAGCACAAACAATAAAGTCAAGAGCACAGAGTGAAGTATTTCAGATCTTAAAGGAAAATGATTTCCAACCTAGACTGATGTACCCTGCAAGACTTTCCTTCAAAATTGATGGAGAAATAAGATACTTCCATGACAAAGAACAGCTGAAGAACTTCATGATCACCAAGCCAACCCTGGAGAATACTGAAAGACAGTATTAGATACACTTAGGGAAAAAAACACTAAGCAAAGCAGACAATTAAACAGAACAGAAAGATAAAGATGCAACAGCAGAAAGATAACAAGTCAACAATAAACTAACATATAACAGTTATAAGTATGAATGTAAATAGTCTCAATGCACCAATTAAAAGAAATGGACTGGCAGAATGGATCAAGAAACAACATCCAACCATATGCTGTCTAAAAGAAACCCATCTAACCCAAAGGGTTACTCACAAACTGAAAGTCAAAGGATAAAAAACAATACTTAATGAAACAGGAACCCCCAAATAAGTGGGGGTATATATTCTGTTTGCAATGTGAATTTCAAACCAATAATGATCAAAGGAGATAAAGAAGGTCATTACATACTAGTTAGGGGAAAACTTCAAGAGTAAGAGATAACAATCTTAAATATATATGAACTAAATTCCAAAGGACTCAGTTATATAAAACAAATATTAACAGAAAAGAAAAACCAAAATAGCAGTAACACAATTATAACAGGACACCTTAACACACCATTGACACCAAGGGACAGATTAACCAGACAGAAAATAAGCAAAGAAATAACAGAACTGAATCACACCTGTGAAGAAATGGACTTGATAGACATATACAGAATATTCCACCAACAACATCAGAATACACATTCTTCTGTGCAGTACATGGGGCATTCTCTAAAATAGACCATATTTTAGCTCACAGAATATATTTATAGAAATGCAAAAGAGTTGAAATTAACCCATGCATGTTATTGGATCATAGCATCATGAAATTAGAAATTAATGATAAAAGATACTGCAAAAATCCCACAAACATATGGAAACTGAATAACACACTCTTGAGTATTCAGTGGGTCACAGGGAAAATTAAAGAAGAAATTAAACAATACCTACAAGCAAATGAAAATACAAATACAACTTACCAGAATCTGTGGGACACAATGAAAGCTGTCCTTAGAGGAAAATTTATTGCACTGAGTTCCCACATCAGGAAAACAAAATGAATACAAATAAATAACCTGATGCTACAACTCAAACATCTAGAAAAAAAATAGCAAGTCAAACCCAAAGCCAAAAGAGGGGAGGAAATTATAAAAATCAGAGCAGGAATCAATGCAATAGAGACTAAGAAAACAATCCAAAGAATCAATGAATCAAATAATTGGTTCTTTGAAAGAATAAATAAAATCGATAAGCCTCTAGCCAACCTTATTTTAACAAAGGAAGATAAAGCTCAAATTCATGCAATAAGGAATGAAAGAGGTGAATTCATTACAGACTTCGCAGAAATACAGAAGATCATCAACACCCATTTCAAAAACCTCTACTCTCATAGGTTTGATAACACGGAAGAAATAAACAGATTCCTAGAAACATATGAAGTATCAAAGCTAGGTCAAGAAGATGTAAAACTGCTGAATAACCCAATTTCTATTAATGAAATTGAAAATGTAATAAGAGCCCAGGCCCAGAGGGATTCACTGAAGAATTCTACAAGAAGTACAAAGAAGACTTAATGATGACACTCCTCAAAATCTTCAATGAAATTGAAGCAATCCTTCCTAAGTCATTCCTGGAAGCAAATATTACTCTAGTACGAAAACCTGAGAACGACCCAACTAAAAAAGAGAACTATAGGCCAATATTCCCTAATGAACACAGATGCAAAAATCCTCAATACAATAGTGGCAAATAGGATGCAGCAAATCATCAAGAAGATTATATACTATGACCAAGTAAGTTTCATCCCAGGCATGCAGGGATGGTGCTACATATATAAATCAATAAATGTAATCCACCATATCAATAAAGCCAAAAGTAAGAATCACATGATCATTTCTATAGATGCAGAAAAAACTTTTGATAAAGTCCAACATCTTTCATGATAAGAACCTTACAGAAAATTGAAATTGATGGTCTTTACCTAAATATAATAAAGACCATCTATGAATACCAACAGCCAGTATCATGCTAAATGGCCAAAAAGTGAAGGCCTTTCCCTTAAAATCAGGCACAAGACATGGATGTCTCTTATCACTGCTCCAGTTTAATACAGTACTAGAAATACTAGCTAGAGCAATTAGACAAGAGAGAGAAATAAAAGGGGTAAAAATAGTAATAGAGGAAGTTAAATTATCATTGTTTGCAGATGACATGATACTCTACATAGAAGAACCCCAAAACTCCATTGAAAGACTCCTAGATATAATTAATAAATTCAACTATGTAGCTGGATACAAAATCAATACTCAAAAATCAATAGCATTCCTATACACTAACAACAAAATCACTGACAGAGAAATAAGAGAAGCCACACCCTTCACACTAGCACCCAAAAAATGAAACATTTCAAAATTATTCTCACATAAGAAGTGAAAGACCTATACAGGGAAAATTACAATACATTGAAAAAAGAAATTGAAGAGGACCTCAGAAAGTGGAAAGATATACCATGCACATGGATAGGAAGAATAAATATTGTGAAAATGGTCATTCTCCCAAAACTCTTATACAGATTCAATGCAATACCAATAAAAATACCATCAACATACCTCATAGATCTAGGGAAATCATTCTTAAAATTCATCTGGAGTGAGAAGATCAAAGAATAGCAAAGACAGTTCTAAGCAACAAAGGCAAGGCAGGAGGTATCACAATCCCTGACTTGAAGTTATACTACAAAGTTCCCGTAATAAAATCAACATGGAACTGGAACTAAAACAGAGCTGAAGATCAATAGAATAGATTAGAAGATACAACCACAACTACAAATACACTCAACCACATTATCTTTGATAAAGGGGCCAAACATGTTCATTGGCAGAACGCCAGTCTCTTTAATAAATGGTGTCGGAAAAACTGGCTCTCCATATGCCAAAAACTAAAATTAGACCCATGCCTACCACCATGTACTAAATTAAAATCTAAATGGATCAAAGATCTGAATATTAAAACAGAAACACTAAATCTATTGGAAGACAAATTGAGTAAAAACCTTGAAGACGTAGGGGTCGGTAGAGAATTCATGAACCGGACTCAAACCGCACGGGAAATACTTCCCAGAATCAGTAACTGGGATCACGTCTTATTAAAAAGTTTGTGCAGGTCAAAAGAAATCTCCAGCATAGTGAAAAGAAATCCCACAAACTGGGAGAAAACCTTAGTATACTGTCCCTCAGACAAAGGACTTCTGTCTAAAACATATAAAGAATTAAAATATTACACGCCCAAAATTCAAAGATCCAATCTAAAAATGGGCATCTGAGATGAATACACAATTCTCAGATGAAGAAATACAAGTGGCAAATAAATACATGAAAAAATGTTCATCATCATTAGTCATTAGAGAAATGCAATTAAAACCACACTGAGATTCCATCTCACTCCTGAAAGAATGGCCAGGATCAAGAAAACCAACAACAACAATTGCTGGAGAGGCTGTGGGGAAAAAGGAACTCTCCTGCACTGTTGGTGATAGTATAGACTGGTGTAACCATTGTGGAGGTCAGTATGGAGATTTCTCAAAAAGCTGGGATTGGAAATCCCATTTGTTTCAGCTATTTCACTTCTAGGCATATTCCCAGAAGAACTGAAAACATCATACCCCAGTGATATATATTCACCCATGTTTATAGCAGCACAATTTGTAATAGCCATATCTTGGAAACAACCTAAGTGTCCATCAACAGAGGAGTGGATAAAAAAGTTGTGGTATTTTTATACAATGGAGCACTACTCAACTACAAAGAATGATCACATTGAGATATTTATAAATAAATGGGTACAGCTTGAAACCATTCTCATAAGTGAAATAAATCAAACTCACATGTATAAATACCTAATAGTTTCCCTAGTGTGAGAAATGGTAAGAATACCTAAAAGTATGTGGTAATCATGATTCCACATTGTATTGCTTTGAAGTCTTATAATGTTTTCATTCATTAATTGGAATGGTTTTATTCTGGGTTGTTTGATTTTATTGTTTGTGATGGTATGGACAGTTATTCTGAAGAAAACAAGACATCATAATAGCTAGTGCTGATTTAATGTCATCTTGTTTTCAAGTCCTATTGAACTTTTGTTCTTCTGTCTCCATCAGTTTTATCATGTTGTATCTTATTCAATTTTATTATATGTGATAGTATAAATAAAATTTTTTATAGACAAGGAGATAATATAGAAACCATTTTCATTTTCTCTTAGTTGGTTTTAAATACCCTGTAATACTTTCATTCTCTTGAATGGTTTTACACTGTCTTGTTATGTTTGATGCTATAGTATACGAAGTTATACTCAAATATTTCAAGGAAAGAAACACTGTGGTAATTACTGTTACGTCGGGTTATCTTGTGGTGAAACACTAAGTTGCTTAAATTATTCTGCTCTGACCTGTGTTGTTATATTGCTATGTCCTCTTTTATTTTAATCTTCTTTTTTTATTTTTTAATTAAAAAAATATTTAGGAAAGAACACTGCATGTGTTTGCATAGTGATGGAATAGTCTGACTACACGTGCTAATAAAATAAAAAAAAATTAAATGAATTAAATAAAACTCAGTCAATGATATGTTTGCATTAGGGTCACTGTGTGGTCTCACACAGATGGTGACCCAGGGCTCTCCCATGCAGAATTATGCTGCAGGATTCCCAGACAGCAAAACTCCAGTGTTCTTCCAGGGCTGGAGAGAGGCTATTTCTCAAGGCAGAGGAAGAACTCCTGAGCTCTAAATACTTATTCAGCATTCCACAAAACCAGCATCTGGGCCACCATCTGCAGTCTCACCAGTGCCTGCTTCCCGGTCCCCTGAATGCTGAGTTATGAAAGTGACAGCTCACTGCTGACGTGCAAATCCCAAAGCCCTCCCCACATTTCTGCTCTTGTTTCTTTCCCATTCTCTTTGGCCTTGTGAGTTGTTTTGGCTGGCATCTAGAGGCCCCCAAAAGCCTCATGCGCTCAACAGTGGGGAGCTTCCAAGGTGGCTGGATGAGGGTGTGGGAATATGGCTTAGGGGTGTGACTGACTCTGGGAGTGAAGGGTGGATGACAGAAGCCCCAGCCTGGGTGTGGGTGCCACCATCAATAGGATGTGGGTGGAACCCAAAGGGAGGGAGGAAGGCAGGCCTCTGCTACTTCCCTGTTTGCTGCCCCTGCTGCTTGCTGCCTCCTGCCTGCCATGGCACCAACTGCTTCTCCGCAGCGCCCCCCTCTGCCTTGGAACCTGCTGACTACAAACTGAAATCTCTAGAAACTGTGAGATCAAATAAATGGTTCCTCCTTTACCTTGGGGTGCCAGGTATTTTGTCTCAGCAATGAAAAAAGTAATCAAGGCATGAGTATATGCTTTTTTAAACACTGATTTACTGTCACTGTGCTATCTCAGGAGGAAACCACGGCACTGCGGGTCTGATCACTGCTCGGGACCTGCCTGCTATATCTGCCCCCAGCTGGGTGATTACCTGCCTGCAACTTGGTCTTATTCCTAAAATGGGATAATGATAGCTCAGTCGTGTTCTGTTATTGTGAGGACTCAGTGGCTAATACCTGTAGAGGGCCAGAACAGGAAATGACATAACCACAGTTGTTATGGGGCTCGTGCTACCAGCCAGCTCAAGAAAAACTGCCGAAAGCATTTTCTTTCAAAGCCTAAGTTCCCTCTGCTTCTCAGGAAAATCACGCTTTCAATTTTTTTTTAATTGTGGAGTTTCAGACACATGCACTTAGGTGGCAGAATAAATGCAGAACTCCCCAGTTAATACACACCACCTGCGATGGCAGGCATCAAGTGTTTTTTTTCAGAGAGTGAAGATCACGACATAACAATGATTAAGAAACAGCAAACCGAAGGCCCTGGTGACAGTGGCTGCTGGCTCTGTCCCTTGTGTTTCTCTGTGCTGCAGCAGCATGATATGTGTAAAATGCGACCTCCTGACTCCAATGGCACACATCTTGAGCCGAGAACCATGTGCAGTTGCCCACTCACCGAATGCACTACAGTAACTCACCTGTGCACGCTACTTTGCCCTGTAAGGAACAGAGAACCCACCTGAAGGTTCCTCATGAGAAATACCTGACCTAACATGTAAACTACTTCACGCCAAGGCCACAGGATACTGCCCATAAAAATTATGCCCTAGTGCCCTTCTATTTTAGTGACTATAAATACATTTCTAATAGCATATACAAGTGTCACTCAAAACCTTGGTTTTCTTACATTTATCTGCCCTAGAAGTCTTCCATCTCGTCCCAAGCACACATCTCAGGTGGTTTGGGGGAGAACCAGCACTCTCAGGATATAAATCCTTTTTCCCCAGCTTGTAGCAACGCTGAACTGTAGCCCCAGGCAGTGGTGGAAAAGGCCGGCTGAGGTCAGGGGCAGCAGCCCCTTTGCCAACATGGGGCTGGAGCCTCCGGGGTCTGGGAAATGTTGGTAAGCTCCCCCACCATGGGCATTAGACACCTGGCCACACAGGTAGGCAATTCTAGTAGTAAGATTCCCAAAGGTTGTGTACAACCCCACAGACTCCACCAGCGGCTCATGAGAAATATGAAAAGCAAAGCCAAGAGACAAGAGGAGAGTAGGCTGAGAACATGCAGCCCAGAAACAAAAGTCCAGAGAACAGTCAGGCTCAAACAGGGCTGTGAAGGTGGATCCCAGGAGCACGGTTCAGTGCGAGCTACTTAGCAACAACTGCCAACAGCACACAGTAACTGTGTTACCCAGCTGACCAAGTCAGTACACCAGCACCCAACTTCCCGTCACGACTTTCCCTCCACTCACACATCAAGCGGCCCACCCGGTCTCCAGATCCCAGCCCTCCCTGACACGATGGTGTGATCAAAAAATAGGTGAATGTACTTGTTTTGATTTTTAGTATATTATTATAAAACTATACGCTGTCACGGACTCCTTCACTTCAAACACAATCATCCTATCAACCTTGCCACCTTCTCACACAGTTCTGGAAGTCCTCTTTCCTGAGTGTCTTTAATTACACAGTGCTGGCTGCCTTGGTACTCTGAAGTGATTCAAATATTGACCTTTTAAGGCCAGGCATGGGGACACAAGTCTGTAATCCCAGCACTCAGGAGGCTGAGCAGGACAACTGTTATGAGTTTGAGGCGTCATGAAACCCTGTCTCAAAAAGACAAAAATAATTGATCTTTCATGGTCATTTTGGTTTTGGGTAAAAGCCAGAAGTCACATGTGCCTAAGGTGGGCAAGTATCCACCATCACGTTTTAATTGGATAGAATTTGCCATAAAGTTTTGATCAATGAGTGTTGATCACAGAATAATAAATGTGTAAGTTAAAACACACATTATAGTAAAAGACACATTGCTGTTAGTTACCCCCCGCCAAAAAAATTACAAAGAATACCCCATTTGCTTGACACACACTTACGCCCTTGTTCCTGGCCAGGGTCTTTCACCGTAACAGCTTTTATTTTTTTTTTTAAACTCCCTGTATCTTCTGCTCACCCTTGCATGAGTTGGGAGCAGCCTCAGCACTGAGACTGCTCTTTCCTTCTGCACCAGGACAGAGACTTCTCAACCCTTAGGCCTCTGCTCCCTGGCTCTCACGGCGCCTGGGTGGGGAACCAGCCTCTCTCAGCTTCCAGGCTGAGAACTTTCTATGTTGACAATTTGACTGATACCTTATTATAAAAATCTTAGGCTGTATTGTTGAAAATGTGCAAAATATTGAAAAGCACGAAGAAGAAATTTTAATCAGCACCAAAAGAGGCCACTGTTAAGATTATTTAACCTTGCAATAATTTTTCCATTCATTTTTGCTATATTTTATAAGTAAAATATCCCCCCAAAGTCTCACATATTCAAAGGTGGGGTTTTGGAAGGTAACTGCATCTTGGGGGTAGGAACTGTACCCATTCATGGATTCATCCAGGGATAAGTTCAGAGCTAAAGGTGCTAAATGTGGTAAGGAGGCAAGACCTGGTTGGAAGTACTGGTTCCCAACGTGTGAACATATTTCCCTCCCTGGCTCCTCCCTGGTCTCTGCTTCCCGACCACCACACCTTTCCACCATCTTGTTTCTGCCTTGGAGTCAGCTTACCATGGACTGAATTACCCAAAACCATGAGCAAATTACACCTCTCTTACTCCCTTCATTTAAAGTATGGACATAGGGGATTGTGTCCCAGTGACAGGAGAGTCAACTAATATGATTTCTATAGAAGTTTGAACAGCCTATGTGAATTCAGGATATAATGAATGTTCTTCATGAATCCTTCTGTAGGAATTATCACAATGTCATCACTTTAGGAAATGCTACAAATATTCTGTTGACTCCTTCAGTGCAAGCAATGTCTCCTTGGCTTTACTTATCATTCTATGTCACCAGACTTCTGGAAAACATTCTATGTCTTCAGTTCTGGAAGGCAGATGATTGTATTGTTGGAAAGATTCCTATGGAAGAGTTTAGAAAGTTGTTCTTTTAAATGGGTAATAGTTTTAAAGATCCTTGTAGTAGAGCAAAGACCTTAGTCCATTTTGAGTGGTTTTTAGAGAACACCACATGCTGAGTAATTTAGAAGGAGTGGCCAAGGGTCCCTGTGGCAGAAGATATCACATGACTAAGAGGAGCTGACCTTGTCTGTTAGAAGGAACCTGCTCCTGCAGTAACTGCACTGATTCACGCACTGGAGCTTGGCCCTATGACCTAGGCTTCTTGAAGGTGCACTGCGAACAAAGCTTCCCACACAAGTCCACAGCCATAGCTTCACTCCTTTACTTCAAAATGTCATTTAAAAGAGCTCTCTCGTTCCCCAAAAGTATCAAGAATCTGATAATCCTTCCAGTGCATAATGAGCCAGTACCAGCTGATAGGCATCCTTTTCTCCACAGTACTGGCCACCACTTTCACTGCCACTTTCCAGAAAAAACAAGAGTGGTCAACACAGAGTCAGGCAAAGTGGTTTATTCCTACCTCTCTTGTAACTCCTGACCAACTGAGAACACTGGAGAATTGCCCGAACTCACAGAAGTCACAGTAGAAGCCAGAGCTTCAGATCCTGTGTGGCCAGCAGAACATCTTACATTTTTGATGACACTGGCTTCATCCAAAGCCAGCAGAATGAGTTGTGAAGTTTGCTAACCCTGCTGTAGTTGGCAGAATACTGGCCAGCACTGTCTCTGAGGCGCTCCGAAGAAAGAGGCAGATGAGGCTGCTGACTGCTTGGTGGTCTGTGGCCTCTCAAGGTGGGGAACTGACTGGAGAGGAGCCCCATTCCAGATGCAGGCTTGGGGAACACAGGCGGGTGAGCATGTTATGCCTGCCTTGATGAGTAAACTGCTGCCTGGTGAGTGCTGTGTGATGAGTGATCCTAAGAGGGCATCTGTGTGCCCAGGGGAGTAGCTGGTGTTCAGGAATTTGCAACTGAATGAGGGACAGCTCCGTGGCCTTATCTTTGCAGGCCATGCTCTCCGATTATAAATAAGTAAGCTGCAGTCATGAGGTGGGGGCTTTGGTTCTCAATCCTCAGATTTACATTACAGAAAGGGGAAGTTTCCAACCTTCACTCACCTGGGGAAGGAGTCCCTCCCAGAGATACAGTCCAGTAGCGGGAGTGTTTCAGGAGAATGAGTTCCCTCTGATGGGGAGACTTTTTCAGATATCTGAGAAAAGCCACAGCAGCAGGGTGCTGTTAGATAAAAACTACCTGAGGCCACTGTTTAAACTAAGTTTCCATACTAGGTTTCAGCAGATTAGGCTAAAAAATCAAAATGGAATCACTCATGATGAAGTCCCACATCACCAATCTGAAACTAAGCTGTTTATCTGACCTTCCCAGGAATCAGGACTAGGGTGATAGCAGCCAGATGCCCCAGACAGGCTGGCTTCAGTTGGTTGGCATGGTAACAAAGTTGCCTGTTTCTCTGCTTTAACACACACACACACACACACACACACACACACACACACACACACACACAGTTCCTTTGCTCCCTGTACTGGTTTTACAGAGAAAGTCGTCTTGAAATGACCAATCTGCTTTTTCTATTTTATTTTTGCTATCTTCAGCCTTTTGTTTTTTAATCTGTGAGACCAACCTCCTCTGTTGTGCTCATTGGAACATTTGTTTTATCTTATAGAATGAAAAGATGCCAGATACTAAGATCATAAATAAAGCCAATTAAGAATTTTAAGCTAAGTTGGGAGTTTTATTTTTGACAATATCATAAGAACCCAGTAATATTTCAACTACTTATAACAGACTGTATTGAATCACAGACTGAGGAATAAAAAGTCTCGGGAGATGTCTTTGATGCTTGCAGCTGAACTGGCCTTCAGCAATTAATTGGCTTCAGAGGTCAGAACTGGGACAACCACGTTCAGGCCAGACTTCATGCTTCATCGAAGCCCTTCAATCCAGCCTCCAGCAATTAAAGAAAAATGGTTAGTGTCCACTAAATGCTAGGTGATGAACTAAGCCTTAAGATGTATCTTAGGGAACTGGTAATGCAGTGAGGGACACAGAATGCTGCATAAATAATTCTATTTAATGGAGGAGGCAGGTAGGAAAGCACCTCACAGAGAGATGATGCTGCAGCGACATCAGAAGATGATGAGTTTTGCAGGGAAGCTGGGAGAAAAGGAGCCTGTCACCAGGGCACTGGCCAGTGAGCCTGAGAAACAGGATAGGTGACAAAGGGCAGGGCTGGGGTGGCGGAGGCAGCTTCAGGGACTTGAGTCAGGACTTTCCCAAGATAGTGGAGAATTTCCTCCTTTTTTCTTTCATACTAGGGCTCAAACTCATGCCTTTGCGCTTGCCAGGCAGGCCCTTGTTTGCTGAGCTATATCCCTGCAATAGTAGAGGATTTTAAGCTGTCATTTGATCCTGCCTGTGTTCATCTCCTTCTGGCCTCCTATGGAGGACTGACTGAAGTGGGAGACACTGGCCTCTGACAGGGATTGTGGGTGCCTGGTCAGCCAGGAAAGGCTCACTGTAAAGTGGCCAGCTTCCACCCCCTTACTGGGTTTCTCAGCTTTATTCTGTGGCAAACATTCCATGAGTATATTCAGATGTCAATTTCCAGCTCAGAGAGTGGCCTTTTAAAAATTCCCCTCCGTAGCACAGCAAGCCAGAAAAAGTAAGAATCAGGCTTTTTCTTATGCCATTTGCTTTGCTCTTCACTGAACTAGTGAATTGTTAGGAGTTCCCCAAACATCACCCAGAAAATCCTACTTAGGTCCATCTGACCCTGGGGGAAAGGTTGGGAATCAGACTGCCATGGTGCTGCTAAACAATACACTTTCAATTAGGTGCTGGGAGCCATCAGTGATGGTTCGGCTTAGCCCTGGCAGTGGGTTGGCCTCTCCTGAACTACAGATCCAAGATGCACATCTGCCGATCAGCATGAGGCTCACTCAGGCCCCTGCAAGTATGAAGTGAGAACAAAACGTACCTTGTATGTCTGCACTATAAAGATGCATTACAGGAAAAGACATGTTGCCATGAACCCCAAAATCCTGGCCCTCAATTGGGACACATTTGTCTCATAGCATTGCCAGATTCTGCTCACTACACTCTTTCCAGATCCTTGGTATCTGCTGTAGTCAGGGGTTGTACACAGAGAACAATTCAGATCAGGACATGGAGTTTATAATATTTTTACAATGGTCACTGAGAGTTAACACAGGAAAATGGAGGAAATCTATCTGCAACACCAAAGACATAGATTATTTAGTCAAGAGTCTAAACCCCAAAGCAATGTCCCACATGAGTCCAGATAAAAATCCAGACCTTAGGAAAATGCCTCTCACAAGTCCAACTGGAGATTCAGAGCCCACAGGAAGGACTCACGCCAGTCTCTTTTACAGATCCGTGCCGGGAAGACCCAAGGGTCAGCGGTGGAAGCCAGAAAGACTGCCAGCAGGATGAAGGAGCTGTGCTAGTGGGATGAAGGTTCTACGCTGGAGCCCAGAAGTCACGTTCACAACAAAGACTGGGGCTATCCTGAAAGGCACCACAGCTATCCTCAGCAACACGGAGGCCCCAAGCTCCTCCGAAGACAAGCACAGTCGAGTGCGTGCCAGGAAGCAGTGTGAGGAGTTCATCCTGGAGACCAGGCAGCACATGTCTTCCCTTCTGGAGCCAGGAAGCAATGCTTGATGTGAAGACCAAAGCTTCTCCAGGAGAACCAACAGCTCAGACAGCAACTCGTAGGAGAACCCACAATGCCTCCTTAACACCTCAACCCTCTCCACACCTCCCTTCTTCTCCACCTATTTATCCTGCAACCCTCCTCAGGTGCAGCATCTTTGCTGAATGAATGCTGATGTAATCCAGCTGGCTTTAAGTTGACCACCAGTTCTCAATCCCTAACAGTATCCTGAACAAAGAATTGGGCAAGACACGAAAAAGGTAGGGAGATTTTACATTTACTGAGGGTGCTGAAGGAGCACACTCTGCAGAGAGGCTTGGGCAACTGAGAGAGCTCACAGCAGCCTAAGGGCTATCAAGGGGTCCTTGGGGCCCTGGTTCCTCAGGCTAACATCAGAGCTAAGCCATCCTATCATATGCTGCTTACTTTCTGCCAGAAGATCAAAGACAGCACTTTCTGGTGGGCCCAGGTTGCTGGGAAGCTGTTCTGTGCCTGTGTCCTGGATCTTCTGGTTGACAGGAAATGGACATATGTGGCTGGCCATGCCCCGGTCTGCCCCAATGGAGCTGGCCACTTTCTGAAACAGTTCTGCGAGTCCTGTCTCCTGAGTGTCTCTGCACGGCTGCCAGCACGTCCTGAACCGATTCAAGCCATTTACAATTCCTGCCAAATAATACGATGACAGCATGGCCCCATCCACCATCTTCACTGGATCTGGCACCTGGAAATGTCTCAAAAGTCAAAATAACCAAGCAAGGGGAATGTTCTAGAGCTATGCAGGACACCAAGGCAGCCAGAGAGGACAACTACAAACACTCACAAAAGAGGACTCTGAAGCTGCCGCAGGAAGTGGCGAGGCCGATGGGGTCAGTGTGTGTGAAGTGAGGGGAGGATTCTGAGAGGGATTCATGGTGATGTGTCTATTCCAATAACAATTTTTTTTTAATTGAAGCCATCACTGTAAGTTTGAAGACACGAGGGCCATTGTACTACAGAGGGGCCATCTGGGCAGCTCCCAAGAGAGAAAGCCTTGCTGTTTTATGTTCCTACCTTTGGACTCTCGGCTCCTTTAGTTTAGTTTTCGAATATTCTGCATGCTTTGTCATTTTCAGTTTGTGTTTGGGGTCTATTGAAGTTCACAGCCAGATATTTAAGATTGCCCGCAACTGAAATTCACAAAGACACCTTTGGGGATGGATCTCTAGAGAAATCTTCCAGCAAGCTGGACCCAAGCTCCTGACTAGAACCCAGGTCTCATCAAGAACCTCTGAAGGGAGCCTCAAGGATGCACAGAGCCCTCCAACCTTCCAGAACCGACAGGCAGGGCTGTGTGTCACAAGATGTGGAGGACTTGCTAGGAGGAAGAGCAGCCAGATCCCCGTGGACCTGTAAACTCCCAGTAGACCCCCTCCCTGCTTGTTTCCTGGGTCCCCTCTGTCACCACAGTGTGCCTGCTGCTCAGAGGGCCCGAGCACAGTTATGTAAATATAACACATTTACATTGGGCTGCAGCCCAGACTTGTGTTTGGAATCCTTTTAATTTTGAGAAAAGACATTGTTGAGGTCCAGCAGCCCTCCTGCCTCAGCATCTCAGAGTGGTGGGATTACAGGCATGCCCAGCTTGAACTGTCACTTACGGGTATAGTGCTGAGCTCAGGTGCAGCTGGGTGGGTAAACGTGTGAGTTCTGTAGGGTTTCATCTCCTTTACACTGGCCCTGGGACGCCCACATTTCCCCCTCTGCTTCTTTCCAGCAATATGGAGTCAGGAATTCTCTTACTACTGAGACCCTTGGGGCGGCTCTGCAGCGAGGGCTGGGGGGTGGGGGGTGCGCTCTGAGCAGGGCTCTGAGGAGAAACCTTTCACAGATGCATTTGCTGGGAGTTTCCCTCAACACGTGCCAGCCTGTTTACTCATGTGATAAAATAGGAAAGGTAGAATCTACTTTGCAGCAGCCTTATGGAAATGAGTTAAAATGAGTATCAAGAACCCAAAACCAGTAGAAATTAGTATTTATTATATGAATTTTGGCCCAGGTATCTTAGCTGAATAACCTGGAGAAATCACTTCATAAATACCGTTTTATTAAATGAGTTTTAAGAAAACTTCTCCCTACACTTGTAGTGTGGCACTGTGAAATACAACACCACGAGCTTACACATAAGTGTGGATTTCCTGTCAGACCCCCTGCACGTTCCCCACGGTGAGGGCTTCTCAGGCAAGGTGAGCTACAGAGCCAAGTCAGGCAGAGGAGAAGGCTTGGGCCAGGGGCCTCTGTGGCCCGGGACGCTCCGCGCACCATCCGCCCTCAACAGCACCCGTGCAACTGCTCCCCAAAGTCAGTGCATGCATGGGAGTGTGTGACTCCAGGAGTCAGGAAAAGATGAAAGGATCACCTACCTGGATACAATCGCTGCTGTGTGCTCCACACTCGGGGGCTGCTGCAGCCCCTGTGACAACGTAGGTCCTCACAAAATCCCAAAGGAGGACGTTTAACCTCAAAGGCAATAAACTCAGCTCCACCTCCTGCCTTTCCTAACAGCACTCTATTGGAGATGCGCAAATAAAATGAAAACATCAGTGCTTGGTAACAGGATTTAAATGCAATATCACTGTAAGATTCGCATCCATTAAGTTCAGTTCATCTTGAGAAACCTGAAAACAGAAATTGAGTGCTGTAGATCTCTCTGGCATACAAATAATTCAGATTCACATCTCTTTCTCATGGGAACAGCTATACGCATTCCACCTGTCACCAAGGACACAGAGTTCTAGGTGATGAAGGTCAGGGCACTGCTTCTGCACAGCAGGGCCAAGTCTACAGATGGCCTCAGTGTGTCCCCACCTGGTGTTCAGAGAGCAGGGAGGGAGTGGCTCTCGGGAGTTTCTGTGGGTGCTGGTACACCTGGAGGAACCAAGTCTCCCCTAGGACAGTCACGCTTTTCCAAGGTCATCAAAAGCAGATGACAAACATGAGAAGTGATCGCAATAAAAAACATTGTGTGTGTGTGTGTGTGTGTGTGTATGTGTTACAGTAAAAGACACATTGCTATGAATCCTCAGCAGAACCCTCCTGCCTGCTGCAATGCTGTATCCCACTATTTCGGCCCCTTTCTGAAGCAGTTCTGGAAGTCTTTTCTGAATGTGATCAAAATCATGGTGAATGCCGCTACCAAGTGCCATCCAGGGGAAAGACAGGCTCGTGACAATCTGACCCTGCTAGTCATCCACCTTCTTCACTGGATGTGACACCACGTAGCTCTGGCTCTTCCTCAAAGACAAAATGACCATGAAAGGTAACTGTGCAGAATCAACACAGGACAGCAAGACAGCCAACAAAAGCCACTCAGGAAAGAGGACTTGCAGAACTGCTTCAGAAAGGGCAGGGTGGGGGAATGACGGGGTAAGTGTGTGGGAAATGAGGGGGAGTTTTTTGGTGGGGGTTAATGCTGATATGTCTCTTGCTACAATGAATATTTTTAAGTTAAACACTCACTGTAGTTTTCCATCACCCTTCATACAAGCCTGTTACAAGATGACCCCTGCCATTTGAAATAAGAGTGTGATGAGGAGAAGGGGCGAGAAGAGAGTAAAGACCCAGAGTCGTGCAGAGCCCTCTGCAGCTGGCAGTGATCTCCACCCCGGTTCCCACGGATGGGACCAGCTGGGCGTGGGAAGTCCCAGGGATCTGCTCTATAGGCCGGGCTGGTGTGGATCCCACAGCACACCCACACCTGGCACAGCCTGAAACCCGGTGCCAGGTCCTCTGCCACAGCGGCACTCAGCTCTGATGGGGAAGAGGAAGAGAACAGCTCTGCTGCTGCTGCAGCCCATCAGTGGGCTGCCCCATAGCCACCTCAGGGGTGACTGGATTAATTAATTGGGCCTAATTAATCACCCTCTGGGTGATGGGCACACGAGAGGAAGACGCTGCCTGGTCAGAGGGCTCAGCCACTTAGAGGTTTTGCCAAGAAAAAATTCAGAGTATTTTGTCCTAATTACCAAAATTACTGTAATTCACAGAGTAATCTCACCTGGCCGTCTGTTTGGGAGATGACCACATCCATCACATAAAAGTGGTGCTCACTCCTGACTGTGATGATGCACAGCTGGACAGACAGTGGACTACCTGGGGCCTGCCTTCACTGTCCTGTGTACTTCACAGTGTAGAAGCTTTGTGGACTGTTAGCCACTGAAACAGGAAATTCCTCTCTGGCCATCCACCTGAAATCCCTATGTTTCCTGTAACTGAGAAGGAACGCAATTGGCAATCCTTCTGAATTCCTTTCAGCAAGCCGTGAGTGATTTAATCTCCAACCCAGACAGATTGCACACTTTTACCAAAGAATCTGGACTTTCTATCTTCTGAGGCTCTGGAACCCTTCTATCACTAGAATCCGAGTAAGACAAAAGTGCCACTCACATAGTGCGACTGTAAACCCTGATGCGCCAATGCCACTGGACTGAGAAACACCTGGCGGACTGGTTGATCTAGGTTGTGTGCTCCCTTGAATCAATCTCAAACCACCCCACCACCTCTGCACCTTGTAAAAATACTGTCACCCATGAAACCAGCTCCTAGTGCCAGAAAGTCTGGGGAGCCCTGCAGGACACAGTGCCCACTCCACCCTTTCTGGTGCAGTCCCTCCACCCTGCTTCCCAGCCACCATAAACTCAGCAGCCCTGCTCCTCCACACTCCTCCACCGTGATACTTCTACCTTAGAAACAGCCTACCAGGGACTGAATCTTCTGAAACCATGAGCCACATTAACTCTCGCCATTAAGTCACTGCACCTCAGCAACATAAAGGCTGCTAGGGACAAGGAACATGAAGCAGTCACTGGACAGTGTCAAAGAAGCCCCCGAGGTGGAGATGAGAAGCCTGGACTCACCCTGACCACAGGCAGGTTTACTAACTTCCATCACGGAAAAATACTTTCAAGACTTATTAGTAAAGAAGCATAAAGGGATTTGCTGCACAGAATTTAAAACTATACTGTCCTGGCCTGCGGGTAAGTCCACAGAGACCCTAGAGGGGGAGTGGGGATGAAAGGGGACAAGAGACACGAAGAATGGAGACAAGTCAGAAGTCCAGTCATGTCTCCTTTATTCATGGAAAAAGTATCAAATATATAGGGTATTGGGGAGGAGGGAATTGGGTTCTGAGATGGCAGCAGGTAACTTAGCAATGGTGGCAAGACTGAGGGTTATAGGTTAAGTTAAATTTTCAAATCTTGCTTCCTGGCAGCCAAGGCCAGACCTCTTCCACCAGAAAGGCCTCCTCCATGGCCTTTCTGCTTCACAGTCAGCGGGGTATGGACTGCATCTCCTGAACTCTGAGCCAAATTGAAGCTCTCCTCCTTTAAGTTGTGGGCGTGAGGTATCATGTCCACCACCAGGAAATACTGAGCTAAACACCAGCTCTGCTGACACCTTTATCTCGGGTTTCGGCCTCCAAAGCAGAAGACAATGGATTTCCATAGCAGTCTACCCAGGCATGGTATTTGTCATGGTGACCTCACAACACTGAGAAAAGTCTGGCTGATTGCCCTGATAGTGACATCTCTTTCTCACCTCTTTGAAACACATAAGATACTGAGACCAGATGTCCAGAAAGGATGGCGGGAGGGAAGGAGCAGGAGTTTGTCCTCTGTGAAGCACCTGAGACTTTGGGTGCTGACCCAATAGGGCGGAGGAGGTGGAGGATAGGGAGAGCAAAGAAACTGCTAGAGATGTGGCAGGGGCTGGTGGGAGTCAGGTCCCTGAGCCAGATGAAGGAACATCGTTTCTGTGACCAGATCTCTGCAGATCCTCTTTGTGCTCCCTTTTCCTCTTAAGAGATATTTATTGGGGCTAAAGGGTGCTCCTGGGAAAGGAGGGCAAGTATCCTGGAGGGAGTGACCTGCATGCTAATGCCAAGAGGAAGAGCAAGAGTTCACCGGGAGGGGGATGAGGAGAGAAGAGAAGGGCATTCCGGAAAGAGAATAGCATTCTTCAAGGGCAAGAGCACACGCAGGTGACAACCATGGTTCAGGCTGCATGAAGGACCTGCTGTGGAGAGGGAGAGGTGGAAGGTGGGCTGAATGGAAGCCGGGAAGTGCGCTCCACACCATTCCTCCGAGTGTAAATGCCATCCAGAGGGCAGAACACAGCCACAGAGGGTTTGCAGGCAGAGGACCAGCAGCAGCTCAGGCTCTGGGAAGAGCACTGTCAGGGAGGGAAAGGACAGACAGCAGGAGCAAAACGCCAAAGCACAGAGACCAGCAAGGGACCTGTGCTGGTAACCCAGGCAGCCAAGGAAGGCAGGAAAAGGTAGCGCAAAACAGATGGGTAGCTCGTGAGTGCCCATGCCCTGAACGGGTGACAGTGAAAGGAATCGGTGATGCTAGGTGTGTAACTGTCCGCTCCAGCATCGGACAGTGAGAACTAACACTCAAGGAACCATCAGTAGCACTGCAAGGCAGAAGTGCGGGGCCTGCATTCACCGGTTCAAGTGACCCTGTTCTTTTACCTGACAGGCACAGCAACAAGACCTCTGCTCACGTGATCCCAGAGGTACAAGATGAGAGAAGGCAGTGTCCTGCTGGAAACCTACACCAGAGTCCCGTGCTGTAGGTCCGGGGCATTCTGTTTCACAGTGATGCAGAGTTGGTTCTCCATATCTGTGTGTTTTTTTATGTTCCGACTCCTCCTCTCTGTATTCCAGCAACCGTGGGCTGGGCTGAAAAAACTTAGAAGACAGACACAGGCTGCATCTGTCCTCTGGACCAGTGGATGTGGCTTTCTTATTGTGCAGCACAACTGCGCCTCAGGAGTATCACGGGTGAGCTAACGATGCTCTGCAGCTCACAGGAGGTTCCAATACAGACGCTGTGTTACGTAAAATTCCTGAGCGCTTGCATGTGTCAGTGTCTGCTGTCTTCCTGCAACCAATACCCCCCAGATTCCAACTCCCTGCAATTGAAAATGCCCTCAAACAAAGCATCAAAACATCTGTGCTTCCTGTTTTAAAAGCTTCAGCCGGAATCATTTCATCTCTTCTGAACCAGTTTTTTTTTTTTTAATATAAGTCCTAACAGATGATAACACAGGGGCTGGTTTCTCCCCCTACGGGTACTAGCTGGCCAGGAGACAGTTTTGCTGGTCGCCATGGTGAGTGAGTAGTGCCAGTATCCAAACAAGGAGGTGTTGCTAAGCATCCTGCAGTGTACACCACGGCCACCCACAGTGATTTATTGGGCACGAAAATGTCCACAATGCCAACCTTGGCCCTAAGCTTTGCCTATGAGCAGAGAATTTATGGAAATGGAGGCGAGGGCAGTTCTACCTTAATGAAGCCATCCCTGATTCTCAAACAAAGGAGCCAGGACTCAAAGAAAGTGTGGAATTCATCCCAGGTTTCATCATAAGGAAACTATAGGGATGCTAAGCAGCAGATGGGTGACTCTCCCCACTGTCCCATAAGCCTCCCATGTCCTCTCCACAGGTGACAGGAGACACAGCTCTATCACCTCTCCTCCATCAAACCAATACCATTGTTATCAAGGATAAGACTGCCTAATACAGTTACATATTTTTCATAATTGTTTAAAGTACTGAAATTCAGTATTTCCTTCAGAATCTTCTCAGCTTTTCAAAGTAACAAAAAGCCTTTAATTTTAGGCTCATGCACTGCAGTAGACTTCAAGGAACCTGGCTGCTTCTGCCTGAGATATCCACGTGGCTCTGCAACCCTGCAAGGAGCTGTGCTCTGCCAGCAGGAAGCTCTCAAGATGGCGTGCTGGGTCTCAAGGTCCAGATAATAACGCTTTTCTGCATACATCTTTCCATTACAGACTTAGCTGTTTACTTCCTCCAGCACTAGCTGCCAGCTTGCTTCAAACCTCCATTAGAAGCAGGCAGGCTGCATTTGCTTCTGCAGCGCCAGTGTTACAAACAAGACGCTGCTTGAAAAGGAAAGAAAACTCGCAGGTGCTCAGCACACGTTCAGGGAGTTTGTTCTTTTATTACACCGCGGCTGCCTTTCCAAAACTGCAGCCCAGAAATGCTCGCTGGAGAGAGGGTAATAAATGAAGCAGGAAGATCAGGAGAGATTGTAGTAAAAGCAGAAAAGGAAAAAAAGAAAAAGAAAAATGTCACATGCAAAATGTCCTTATGGAAATTCAAAGAGCATGCTATCTATAGCCTCCAAGAAACCAAAGCATGGTGGATATAGAGTTATATTTCTCCAACTTCATACATCCCAGATTTCCCCAGGCTTCTTTCATTAGCAAATCTATTTTCTTACAAAACACATTAGCAACCAGCAATCTATTGTTTCACAGAACAAAAAAATGCTCCTCTAAGAAAAAATTCAGGAATTCTTATTTCCATTCTATAGATGAGAAAACTGAGGTTCATAGAAGTCACATGACCAAACTCAGTGTCACCCAATGTATGCAGCTTGGTACCAACACTTGCACACAGGATTTCTGAATCCAAAGTTCCGTCTACTCTATATATAAGATTGTTATTGTTTATGCCTCTCTTTGGTGTTTTGCTTTGCTTTGTTTCATTTATGAGGACTTTGTACAAAACTACATACAACCAGAGTGTGGCTGGTCCCTGGGTCTTTCAGACGTCCATTCACAAAAGCTTCTCACCTTCTGCTTACAAGACTGGGCCCCTGGACGCACTCAGCCCTCGCACTCACAGCAGGCAGACCACAGTGCACCCCTCGGACCCATCTCACCCTGGCACAGACTCTGAGGAATCGCCCCCTCACAGTCTGGGCTCCATATCAAGGCACCAGGCCTGCTCATCCATCAGGGACTTGCTCCCGGTTGTGATGACTGTGCGGTCACCCCCACACCCCGGTCCCAGTGACAGAGGCTTCCCTTAGTGTCCAGCGCCTGCACCAGTTCCCCTTCCTGAAACTCAGGACCCCGTGGAGTTGCCCGGTCCAGGACCCTGAGGTCACAGTCCAGGTCTTGAGGTCCCTGGAAGTCCATCTGTGGCAAGCCTGTCCCTAGTTCACAGTGCTGTGGCTGGAGGCATGCAAGGTGAAGCTTGTGGGAAGGAGTCAGGCTATGAAGGTGTGTCCTCAAGGAGGCAACTGGACCTGTCTCTTATCTTTGCATCCCATCTGTCACAAGCTGAGCAGCTTCTCTCGTCACACTTCCCACTGTGACAGGCCCAGACAACAGGTCAACCAGCCTTGGACCGAAGCCACCAACACTCTGAGTCAGAGAAGCCCCTGCTTCAAGGTGATCAGCTTGGGCGTTTTGACTCACTCATCTGCTAGGCACCAAAGCAGGAGCCTCCTCTGCCAAGGACCTGCCAGCTGGTGCTCATTTTGAGGCTTGCTCTGTCTCAGTCTTGCTGTCTTCTGAGCAGCCACCATGGCACAAGGACATGAAAGACCAGCAGCGGTGGGAGTGTAGACTGGTACAGCCTTTGTGGAGATCTGTCTGGAGATTTCTCAAAAAGTTGGGACTGGAAATCCCATTTATTCCAGCTATTCCACTTCTAGGCATATTCCCAGAAGAACTGAAAGCATCATACCACAGTGATATATGTGCACCTATGTTTATAGCAGCACAATTTGTAATCGCCAGATCTTGGAAACAACCCAAGTGCCCATCAACTGAGGAATGGATAAAAAAGTTGTGGTATTTCTATACAATGGAGTATTATTCAGCTATAAAGAAGGATCACATTGAGATATTTATCAATAAATGGGCACAGCTTGAGACCATACTCATAAGTGAAATAAATCAATCTCGCATGTGTGAATACCGAATAGTTTCCCTAATGTAAGTAATGATTCAAATATATAAAAATATGTGGTAATCATGATTCTCCATTAGGTGGCCTTGAAGCCTTATAAAGTTTTTACTCATTAATTAGAAAGGCTTTATTCTGGGCTTCTTGATATGAAAATATTTGAAGCTAGAGTATATGAAGTTTTACCCAAATATTTCAAGGAAAAAGACACTATGGTAACTACTATTAAGTCAGGTTATAAGGTGGTGAAGTACTAGGTTATTGAAACAGTCATGCTGTGACCTCTATTGTTATATTGTTATGTCCTGTTTTATCTCAATCTCCCCCTTATTGTTTCAAAAAAAAATTATTTAGTCATTTCTTATGTTTGTCTTAATTAAAGAAAAAATTCAAAAAAATTAGGATATATAAATCGTAACTCTTTTCGATTTCCTATTAACTTGTTTTGAAGTCCTGTAGTACTCCCACGATCTTGTTTTGACTGATTAGACTCTGTTCCATTCTATATGATAGTATCAAGTTTGAAGACATAGGCAACTACTTTGAAGACAATAAGATTCACTAAGATACCCATTCTGGTTTGACTATTGTCTTCTTTGGAAGTCCTGTAATGTTTACAATGCCTAAGTTTTATTGGTCTTGTTCTCTACTGTTTTGTCCAACTTTATAATATCTAATAAGATAGACAATTCTTTTTAAGGAAACAAGGGACAACGTTGATAACCATTGTTGATAAACTTGTACTCTGTTCTACACCATGTGCTACGTCTATCCTTGGTATTGACTGACAGCTTTGTTTTGCCATATTTGACTGTATTCTTCCCCCCCCCCCAAAGAAAGTAATAAGCACTAAGGAGTAATAAAATCCAAGATGTGTAAATTTTGTTGTAAAAAAGAGAGGGAAAAAAAAAGAAAAGGAGCTCTAACGGATATAACAGCAAGTGTGTTTGGGGGTGTTAAATAGCTGACTTTATCAATGTTTTTGGAACATTGAACACAGCTGTTTGCAGTCTCCCTGTTTGAATGTCCACCTTGTGTTCTTTGATACTGTGATTTGAGGAACTATTTTCAAGAAAATAGTGTGTAATCTACTAGCAGGTAATTTCTTACTGTTATGGTTTTTTGTTTTGTTTTGTTTTGTTTTGTTTTGTAGTTCTGTATTGCGTGTACCCTTACGCCGCTTTGGTTTGTTTTGTGTTTTTCTCTTTTTCCTCTTAAATAAAAAAAAAAAAAAAAAAAAGAAAGACCAGCAGCTTTCCTGACACCCCAGGGTCAAATGCAAAATACCCCAAGAGATTTGTCTATGCACCAGAGACCCAAATAATACAGCTAAGGGTCTGGACCCCACAGTAATGTCCTGCACAAGCCCAGCTGAAGGTCTGGAGCCCACAACAATGTCGAATGCAAGTCTGTATTAAGAATCGGGGCTGGGGATTTAGCTCAGCAGCATAAGCACCTGCCTTGCAAGCAGGCAGTCATGAGTTCGATCCCCGGAACCGATAAAAAATGAAAAAAGGCAAAAAGAAAGAAAGAAAGAAAGAAAGAAAGAAAGAAAGAAAGAAAGAAAGAAAGAAAGAAAGAAAGAAAGAAAGAAAGAAAGAAAGAAAGAATCTACAGTAGGAAGGCCCAAAGATCAGCAGTGGAAGCTAGAAAGTCTGTGCCAGCAGGGTGAAGGATCTGTTTCAGCAGGCTGAGGGATCTGCCCTGGAGCCAGGAAGCGAAACTCAAGGTAAAGACCAAAGGTAAAGAGCTCCCCTGAAGAGTACCACAGCCATTCTCAGTACCAGTGAGGACCTGAGTTCCTATCACTGTTCCTGATATGAACTCAGCCATTCTCATCAGGAAACCCAGCGTAACAAGCTTCTCCAGGGGAACCAACAGCACCATCTTCCCCTCCAGTTCTCCTTCTATGCTGCTGGCAACAGACCTCAGGCGGCCTTCCACACCCAGCACCATATTGACTCAGTTCAGCTGAATGTTATAGGATGACCATCAGTTAATCCACCACACACCCAGAAACAGCCATCTGTGAAACACTTACTAAATCATTTTGTGGCTCAACACTAGTTCCTGGTGGGGAAGATAGAAACTGTCTCAACCAGGGAGACTACCAAGGAGCTGCTGCAGGGCTTGCCGACAAGAAGAAAGAGAAGACACTCCAGGGAGGCTGTGGCTGTGCGTGACTCAGGGGCCATGCTTTCCATGTGGGGAAATCTGAACTCAGTGTGGACAAGCTGAACAAGAGAGGTCTATAGGAGGAAGAAACACCTTCCCTCGCTGCTGTTAGTTGCATCTGGCCTGGCAATGCCAGCACTGCTGGAAGGTGGAAAGCCTTTAAGAGATGGCACCCGGGGGGTCTTTAGGTCATTGGTGCTGCAGCCTTGCGAGCGGTGAGTGACCCAGATCTTTCCTTTTCCTCTAACTTTCGCTTCCTGGTCATGAAGTTGGCGGGTCTCACTCATCACAAGCTCCCACCATGAGATGCTGTCTCTCTGTGGACCAAAAGGCTGCAAAGACACCGATCACAGGTACCAACTTCTAAAACTCTGAGCCAAAATAAGCACTTCCTCCTGAAAAGCTGATTTTCTTGGTATCTTAGTTACTTTTGTGTCACTAGGACAAAATACCTGACACCTACAACTTAAATGGAGGAGAGGTTTATTTTTGATTCATGGTTTTCAGAGGATTCCATGGTCTGTTGGCTCCATGGCAGGATGTCAGGGTGGAAAGGCACAGTGGAGGAGGAAGGCAGCTCAAGTCATGGTGGCCAGGAAGCACAGAGGGAAGAGAAGAGCCTGTGGGGAGATAAACCCTCCCAGGTCACACCCCCTAGTAACCCCCCTCTGACCAGGCCCCATCTTCTGGCAGCACCCTGGGCTATGAACTCATGAGTGAATGAATCCTTGGGTGCGAAGAGCACCCCACCATCATCCAGTCACCTTCCACACAGAAGAGGCTTCGAGGGACACTTTGCATATAAACTACACTATGAAGCTGATTAACACAGCCACTTCTAGCCTCACAGCCAAAGAAATCATGAACAAGGTTGAAATAACGTGAAGGTTTTATGTGTGTGCAAGATATATTGGTAAATAGGGAAGCACAGGCTCCATTTTGATGAATGAGAATTCCACCAAGAGAAATCAGGCTGAGGCTTTAAACAAGAACCTGCTACAAGCACCTTAGCATTCGGGGCTGGGGGACAAGCAGAATTGAGACAAAAATCCTATGATTAGAAACCTGCACAAATTAGGGTGGTGGTAATTTTATAAATCCATGATTAAGAGGCAAAACTGGCCACGCTGCTATTTCTCAGACCTTGGCAAGGTATTGTTAGAGTCCACAGAATTATTCCTTCCAGCGGCTTCAATTCCCAGCCCAGTGCTGGTGTGACTTTACCTCATCAGGAAATCTCTCCAGCTCAGCAAAGGGTTTCTGCTCCCATTTGGACCATTCCTCTATCATTTTTATTCTTACGTTGTCAACCAAGAACAAAAGACTGATGAATCAGAGAAATGTCTTGGGGTACAATGTCACAATGAGATAGGAGGAACGGGTTCTAGTGAGCTGTTGCACAGTGCGGTAACTACTGAACATTTCAAACAGCTGGAAGGGACAATTTTGAACATTTTGCCGCAAAGAAATGATAAAAGTTTCAGGTAACGAATGTGCCAGGTGCCTGATCTAATCATTACACAGTAGATACATGAACAGAAAATCACATTGTTCTCCATAAATTCATAGAATTATTTGTGTCAATTAAAAAAGAGAAAAATTATGCCCATTTATGTTATATTTGGCAGGACATGGGAGCCTTCAGAAAAGAGAACCCAAAGAAACAGGCAAGCCTGTGTGTTTTCTAATGCTCCGTTCCGTGAGGAATTGAACCACTGTAGGAACCCAAGATGAGCAGATTGGGCACAGTATGAAGGTAGCCAACCACAAGGAACTAGGTAGGGGTGTTAAGGTTCTTCTGCACCCGTGTCAAGGAGAAAGATGCTTTTGCTTCTGGGTTGAATGAGGACCTTAAGATACAGTATATTTTATGGAAAAATTTGAAAATTCTTGCAAAGTTTTTGACCTGACCTAAGAGAAAGGGCAGAGAGAAGAGTAGCCTCCCGCGCCTGGTGTTTCTCAGATTTTTTTCAGCTGAAAATACACCACCTGCCAAGGTACCATACTTCATGATCCTCATCCTGAACCTCTGTGGGGCTTTTAGGACTCCTTGTAGAAATATACCCACAAGGTCTGCAATGTTCACCTCCACAGATTCAGCTAATCACAGACAAGAGCTGCCCTTAATGAAAATGCACAGATGTTTTTGCTTGTGTTTGACCTTCAATTCTTTCCATTAATGTGCTACTAGGTGTTATGCCCTAGAGATATTTAGAGTTTACAGGAGAATGTGCAACTTTCACACTATTTGATAGAATGGCTTGAGCATCTTAAGATTTTGGTGTCTGCAGTGGGTCAGAGAGAGTGGACCAATTTGCCACAGGTGCCAAGGGGGGACCATGTGAGAGTATGGAATTCACAGGAAGAGTTAGGGCTGGAGGTCAGATTTGAAGCCCTAACTGACAGATTGAATGGGAATGAATACAAGCACATAGAAAGTGGAAGGAAGAGAAGAGTTTTGAGAAATGAGCCCTAGGACACTCCTGCTTTGTCTGCACAGCATTGGAAGGCTGACTGGAACATGGGGCTGGTTTCTTGACTAATGAAGGAGGTGGTGATGCCAAGATCAGAGGAGCAGGAAGAAAGCACACTGGAAGTCACATGGAGAGACTGGACAACTCTGGTCGGTCAGGATGCCAACGAGGAATCTCTGCCTTTGGAATCAGTGGGTTCACTGGTGTTTTTGGTTACAGTGTGACAGGGCAAAGCAAAAGCACAGTGGATCAAAGTGGGAGTTAAGTAAAAACTACAAAAGAGTTTATTCTGGGAACTACAGCAATGAAAATGAGGGCTTTTTAAGGTAAGGTATTTTGCAACTTGTCTCTGTCCCTTTGTGAAAGAATAAAAATCATTAATGCAGGAGTGACATCTAGCTTATTAGCTGTTAAGGTGTTGTAGTAAAGGTTTACAAGGGAATGTATTTAGTGCAGGACACATAATTTATAGGGTCACTTTATAGTATTCACTCAAAGAGCCAAATATACACACTAGAGACCCAAAGAATCCAGCTGAGAGCCTAGGTCCCATGGCAATGTTCTGTATGAGTTCAGCTGAAGACCGAGTCCATGGCAATGTCCTCTACAAGTCCAGCTGGGGGTCTGGAGCCTACAACAATGTCTCATGCAAGTCTGTATCAAGTATCTGCACTGGGAAGGACCAAAGGTCAGTGTAGAAGCTAGGTCTGCGCCAGCTGGGTGGAGGAACTTTGCCAGCAGGCTGAAGGGTCTGCATGGGAGCCAGGAAGTGATGCTCAAGCTAAGGACCTGAGCTACTCTGAAGAGAATCACAACCATCTTCAGTGACAGTGAGGACCCAAGCTGCTCAAATGATGAGAACAGCTGACTTTATTTCAGGAAGCAAGCGTGACAAGCTTCTACAGAAGAATCAACAGCACCATCCTGCCTCCAGATACCCTTTTATGCTGCTGACACCAAACCTTAGACGTCCTTCCACACCCAGCACCACACTGACTCAGTTCAGATGGATGTGCCAAGCTGACCATTAGTTAATCCACCACGACCCACCCTGGTCAACTTGATAACCAGATACATATCCTTAAACAGCAGTCTTCAGCAGCAGATTTGTGAAAAGTTAATATATCTTGATCTTCAGATTTACATTAATAATTACATATATACAATTCTTACTGCACTCATTTCCACACCAAAAGCAAAATATTTAAAAGGTTCTCAACATTCAAGGTTAAAATTACAATATTTTGACTGAATAACCTGCATCTAAAAACTACATTAAAATCATATTTAAGAGAGCTACTACAATCACAATCCTTGCTTTCCATTAACTTTTAACAACAGTACGTGGCAACAACAAGAAATGCCCCAATGGTCTCGTGCATTTCAGACACACCTTTCCCTTCTGGTAAAAGGCCTCTTAAAAACCATGATCTACTCTGTTTCATCCCTGCAATCCACAGCTTCCCTGGGGCCTTCCCTCTGGTCAAATGCTTCAAATCCCCCTGCTGGCTCTTCACTCAATTTCCAACATAGATCAGGCCAAAAGCTCTCAACAGTAACCACACCACTGTTCCAATAGGAGCCTGCATTGAAATTTTTCTGCCACTCAGGCAATATCTCTAACATAAGCAAAATGCAGACCCACTTCCTGCCATAGCACAGGGGATCCAGCAGCCAGTGAAGTCTTCTCAGTAGAAGCCTCCTGAGCCTCACTCTAACCAGCAGAATTTCCACCAGTGCTCTGATTTTCCAGGGTCTGACCAGAGTCTCCAATATAGTTTACAGCATATGGGGACCACCTCTTCAGCCAGTCTCTCAAAAGTCTTCCAAATTAATTCCCAAGGCTTTTAAGCCACATGGGCAGGCAATGTCACAGCAGTGAACCCACTCATGGCACCAAATGCTGTCTTAGTTACTTTTCTCATTGCTGAGACAAAATACCCAACACCCAAGGTTAAAGGAGGAAAGGTTTATTTAGCTCAAAGTTTGTAGAAGTTTCAGTGCCTAGTTAGCTAGGTCCAAGAAGAGTGGCTCATGGGAGAGGGGCAACAGTTCATGGTGGTAGAAGACAGGAAAATCAAAACCCAAATTAACAGTGTCTTTCTGCCTCTTTAGTACTCTATCCAGGCTGCTGGGATTAGGGTGGATTTATTCAGCAATGACTCACTTTTATTCCTAGTATTGCACCACCAATCAATCACACACTCTCGATTCAGCCATCTCCAAAAAAGCTCTATGATTTCATGAATCATAGAGGAACATCTCAACATAAACTATAACTGGTGTAAATCTGAAATGCCCCCCAAAAGTCTCCTGTGTTCAGAGGTGAGGCTTTCAGTAGGAAGAAGTAGACTGGGTCATGAGGTTTTTAATCTCATTAGTGGATCAACTTGTGTGTGTGTGTGTGTGTGTGTGTGTGTGTGTGTGTGTGTGTGTGTGTCTGTCTGTCTGTCTGTCTGTCTCTCTGTTTATCTGTCTGTCTCTGTCTCTGTCTTCCTTTCTCTCTTCCTGATTCCTCATAATCATGCACTGAACCATTTCCCTACACCAGAACTTCTACATGGCTTTTCTGCCTTGGAGGTAACTAACCATGGACTGAAACCTCTGAAACTATAAGCCAAAATAAATCTTTCCTCCTTTAAATTATTTGCATCAGGCATTTTGTCTCAGCAATGGAAATGTGACTAATACATTAGCAGAGTCAAATTCTCTATCAGATTAGAGGATTAGGAACCCAGCACTTTAGAGTGGCAGACACTGGCCAAGGCAGGACATAGGTGTTCATTGTGACCAGGAGGAGAAAGGGGCTGAGTCACAGAATGAGTGGACTGATGGTACAGAAATGAAGAGGCTCTCATCCCATCCATTTTATTTTTCAGTGAAGTAAATATACAAGTTATTGAGTGAGGAAGGAAACGACCTGACAGAAGAAGAGGTCTGTAATGGATAATTTCAGGTATTGTGGTAGTTAAATTGGATTGTCAACTTGATTGGGCTGATTGCTATTCAGGGGAAGAGGAACACACACTTCTGGGTGTGTCCAGGGGTTGGAGGTGTGATTAGGGGAACTATATCTGATCCTGGCCCCTTTCTCTGTGACACTTTTTCCTGCTCTGCCTCTTGGCTGCTATGAACTATGTATCTTTGCCCATTCATACTTTTTTCCCATGATGGTCCTGCCTTGGAGCCAGAAGACCATGTACTGAATCCTCTAAGCCATAAGCCAAGTAAACTGTGTGTCCTCTGTTAAACTGTGGGAGTCAATCATCATGTCCTGCAACAGGAGAGCTGATCAATTCAGGAACCAGTATACCTGGATGATGGAATAGCAGAACAACTCCTAAGGCTTTGTTCTGGGTTATATGTGCATGGATGTTTCCACAGGAGATGGGCAAGTGAGTGCGTGTGGACCACATGGGGAATATCCACTCTCAGTATGGGCAGGTGCCATCCATTCTTTTGGAGAACAGGACAGAAACAGATTTCCTCACTCTTTTCCCTGGAGCTAGGATGCTCTTCTGTTGCCCTTGGCATTCCAGGCTCCAAGCTTCCCGGCTTTGGGATGCCAGTGATTTACACTTCTCCTACTCCAGTTTCTCCCATTTTAGTCTTGCACTGAGAGTCACGCTGTTGGGTTCCTTGTTTCTGAGCCCTAAAACTTGAATTGACCCAAAGCACACATATTGAGAACAACATGACACAAGTCCCCTAGTAAACCACTCTCCTATATATTGGTTTCATCTACTGGTTCTGTCTCTTTGGAAAACCCTGCTCTAAGGTGGGAAGCGGAAGCAATCTCCAGAGAGCAAGAGGATGTGGGCAGGTCATCCAGGGGCAGATAGGAGCACTGAGTCCTCCCAGGAAGCTCTGAGCCACTGACCAGTACACAGAAGAGACAGACAGTAAGATGTGCAATTCCCATGATCTCCCAAGCATTTTGACTTTAGAGAAAATCACAAGATCTTAAGGCCAAAATATTGGAATCCATGGCTGCACAGATACACTTTCTCTGGAATCATTTCAAATGACAGCCAGCAAAGAAAATAAAAAAGGAAACAAGGACAGCAAATATTTGCCATAGCAAAAGGCAATCTAATCCTCCTCCTGTCATAATAACCTCCATTTATTCTGCATCTCTCTTCATTTCACAAACGGTTTGCATTAGGAGACAAGAGAGGCATTCTATGTTCTGTTCCATTATGGCGATGACTAGGATGATCCAAAGTGATTAGGGCACTAAGACTGTCTGCCCCTACAAACATTTAAAAATATGCATCTGTGCCAAGTGGAATAGAGTCTTTCATTTCTCCCAAGTCTCATAAGACAAGATGCACTTGGCTAACAGGTCATCCAATTCCCTAAGATATAATAACCTCAGTTTTCAGAATAAATACCATTGTGGTCTAGGTTACAATTCATAATGCCAAGATTGCCAGTGAATTCCCTGCCCCTCTGCAGAGAAACACGAAGTCCCAGTCCACGTGGTCTAATTTATCAGCATTACAAGGCAGGCGTGGAAACTCCAAAGCCTGTTTACAGGTGACACAGGAAGAATGCAAATGTGTTGTTATAGTTCAAGGTCACTTAGATCCTCAGCAAATCAGCTTCGCTACCCAGAAAGGTCTTTTGTAACAGGATTTCAGACAGAAAACAAAAACCAAAACAAAATAAAATGGTTCTTTAATGTGGAGGCAATCTTTCACTAGCCCTGCAGTATATATATTTCTATTTTCTTTCTACTAAAGTAATTCTTTCTCTGAAGGTAATTGTACTTCCTACCCATTCACAGTCCTCAAACACATTTCAGAATTTTTCAGTAGTGATATTCCAATACTGTGCAGGAAAATTGATTGCAATGTGTTTGAGAGAATTAAGTCCCCAATTTAAAAAGCGATCGTTCTCATTGACATTGTGTCTTAGCAGGAAGCCTGGAGAGGGGACCCTGTCCATGGTCACAGCAATGAAGGCAAGTAAAAGGTCTGTGCTGAGATCAGGAACACTGCGTTCTGTCCCCAGGATGTGACAGCAGCCCAGACAGTGATACAATTCAACTCTACCTCCTGGCTCCAACTCACCACAAAATGAATCCAGGCCTTCAGATCAGAGTGGTCAGATCTGCCGGTGTTTGAAGAGAACTGGAATTATGGCACAGAATCTCTAAGTTTTCAGTGTTTTTCCCTGTCGGGCACTGTGTAGGTCAAAACAAACCGTCTCCATCGGGGCTCTCGGGGACCTCAGCTCGCTGGCTCCACATTGGAACAGCTGCCAACTCGAGCATGCCTGGTCCTCATGGTGGCTGGTGGTGTTGCAGGAATGTGACCCTGGTGCAGACACCTGGCTGCTCACCCAACTGTGTGGCCTTCAGTTCCAGAACGACACTTCAACAGCCAAGAGGGTCTCATCACTTGCTCTGCCAGCGAGGTCAGGCTGTCACCACCGAGACACAAGCCTAGTGCCCTCCTTGGTGCCACACCATATACCGTAGCGTCCTGAGCTGGCTCCAGCCCTAGGGATAGAGAAGAGGGAGCCTCTGTGTCCTGGCAAAACGGGCTTTCCCTCCCAAGGCTTTGGCTTGGCCTCTTGTGACGAGGACCATGCGATCTCCTGCTCAGTGGGCTACAACAAACTATCGGCCACCTTCTGTCCACTCCCCCACTACTGGACATGTGCAACTCTGCCCCAGCTCTTGGTCCCCCACTGCCAAGAACTCTGCTGTCAATGGCTTGACCTCCAAAGGGTTCCATCTGGGAACTTGTTTTCTCTCTAGGTGAAATCTGCCAGGAACACACGTACATCGGTGGGAAGTTTCATGAAAGAAACTTCTTTAAAAGAAAAGGCCTATTTTCTCTCTTGTCACAGCTCTTCTGACACAAAATGGGTGGGTATGCCAACACTGCAGACACCACCATGAGTTCCATGATTTAGCACAATCCTGGCATTGGGAGGAGTTGGAGTTGACCACGGGAAGGCAGCAGCATGGTCCCCATTTCATAGCTCTCCTGAGATCCGGCCTCACTGACAGACTGGCTACAAATCTGGGTCTCCACACCCCCTCCTTGTGGTCAGTATTTGTTAGCACAGCTGCAGAACTCAGGGGAGCAGTTTCCTTACCCTCAGTGTTTTGACATAAAAGATGCCACTGGGCAATAAGGCCAGGGGTCCCCAGCTGTAATCCCATGACTCAGGGGGCTGAAGTGGGAAGGTTAAAAGTTCAAGGTCAGTTTGGGCGATTCAATGAGGGCCTACTGTGACTCGGCAGGGCTGAGGATGCAGCTCGGTATGAAGGTCTTGGGCTCAATCCCAGTACCAGGCTCAGCTTGAAGGAAGAAATCTGCAGGATGAGGCATGGGGATGCAGAAGCGGGTGGCACCCCAAGCCCTCTCTGTGCCCCATAAGCTCTTGTAAGCCCATACTTGGGGGTTTTCAGAGGTTCTGCTCTTGGGGCCACCCCAGAGGGAGCATTGGAAGGTGAGGCATGCTAGGAAACAGTCACTCCACTGGGGTTGCAGCATTCAAGGGGATACACACTGCCCTCCAGGATGTCCAGCCCAGAAATGGTGGAGCCAGCTGACCACAGCTAACCAGCTGAGCCCTGGAACAGTGCAGCCTTTCCTCCCTGGACCCCGGTTCATGTCGAGTTCTTGACAGAATGGCAAGAAAGGTGGTGGAGTCGCTGGGGCAAGAACCACTGGCCTTGGAGACAAGTCATCTCCACGCCCTCTCCCCAGCAGGCTGGATGCAGCATGGTTCCTTAGGGGACAGCTAGGCCGGGCAGGACCCCACATCCGTGGGTATCCAAGTCCCACAGCCAGGAGCTCTTATGGGTAAGTTCCTCCAGTGAGAACCTCTGCCTCTGCCCCGCACAGCATCAGGAGGGTGGGAGAGTAGCACAGGTGGAGACCAGCAGGCATCTGAGGCACTCTTCTTCCAAGCTCATGTCCCAGTCAGGGCCTGGGACCCCTCTTTTAGGAGCCCCAGCTGCCCCTTTCTACCTCAGGAAATCCATAACAGTGGCAGGGACAGCTTCATGCAGTGCAAGTAGCAGTGACTAAACTCCACTGCCACCAAAATTCCCTGCCCTTCCATCTCTACGCTAGGAGTGGCCTGAGTGATCCAGGCTCCTTCATGGGTCAGGACATTCTGCCAGCAGAAGGGAACCTGCATTGGCAGCATTAGGGGGCGGAGGCTCGTAGGTACCTTTGCTTTCCCTGGCCATGGTGGGAAGAGTCCACACTCAACCCTTCAAGAGTCCAATGCAACTCCTGAGAAGGACAGACAGACAGACAGAACCAGGCACACTGGTGGATCCTCGTAATACCAGCACTGTAGGAGGCCAAGGCAAGAGGATCATAAATTTGAGGCCAGCCTGGACATCTTATTGACTTAAGAGACCCTGTCTCAAAATTTTAAAATGGATAAATTAAAAAAGGCTGTAGGTGCAGTTCAGTGTGAATTGCCAAGTGTAACCCCAGTGTGGCAGAAAAAGAGAGAGAGAGAGATAAGAGAGGAGGGAAGGGAGAGGAGGGAAGGAAGGAAAAGGAAGAAGGGAGGACCCCATATGACCTTCTCACTACAGGTATAGCCATTTAAACCAGGAATATGTATCCTACAACAACACATGGACCCACACAGGGATCCACCAAAAAGCCCCAGAAAGTTCAGTGTCCTCTAAACATGTAATATTTCTTGTGCTCATAAAAGATGTGATCCAAATATATGGTAATTGCTTCAACACTTTAAATTTATACTTGTTATGATTTGCATCTGGATGTCCCCAAAGTTTCATGCAGTCATGGGGGTGGGCTCTTCAGGGGTGGCTGAATCTAGAGTTTATGATCAATTCATCATCTCGTGCTGGGATTGAGGGTGAGCGTTACACTCACCTAAGAGCAGGTAGCCTGCATTCAATGTAAGGGAAGAAGAGAGACGTGCTCTCCCTCTTGTTTCTCTTGTTGTGTTTGCTGTCTTCTGCTACCACAATTGTGGCCCCTCTGCCACACCACCCTGCCTTGGAGCCAGCTGATTATAGACTGAAACCTCCACAAACTGTAAGCCAAATAAATCCTTCCTCCTGACTTTGGGTGTCAGGTATTTTGTCTTAGCAATGACAGAAAAATAACTAAATACTAAAAGAATTAAAAACATTATGTGTACCTATGTTTGTAGCAGCATAATTTGTAATAGCTAAATATTGAAAATAACCTAAATGCCTTTCAACCAAGGAATGGATAAAAAAAATGTGTATTTTTATACAGTGGAATACTACTCAGCTATAAGGAAGGATAAACTTGAGGTAAATGGATGCAACTTGAGAACACACTCATACATGAAATAAATCACACTTGCATGTGTAAATATCATATTGTCTCCCTAGTGTAAAAACTGAAGGAGTAAATAAGATCCAAAATGTACACTAACTATTATGAAAGTGAAAAGGGAAGAACAAGTGGGATAGGAGAAAGGAAAGGAAAAAAGAAAAGAAAAGATATATGTACATATATATATACACAAAGAGAGATACATGTATATGTATACAGTACATATATGGTACATATAGTGTATATACAGTACATGTATATTTATATACATATCTATATACATATGAATTATACTACGAATTATACTACTAATCTCTGTTAGTTCATCAAAAAGAATAGGGGCTGGGGATTTAGCTCAGTGGCACAAGTGCCTGCCTGGCAAGTGGGACATGGTGAGTCCGATCCCTGGTACCAAAGAAAAAAGAATAGTTTGTGCTTTGTTTTATCATTTTTCTCATGCCTACCATAACAATACACAATTATTAACCATTGTTACCCTCCCATTATTTTGTTTCAAAATTCTGTATCATTGTTCTTTTGTTTCAAAATTGAAAAAACAATTTAAATTAAAAAAACAAAAAATAAGCTTTCTCAGAAAGACTATGCTAGGTTATTTTTAAAATGAATAAAGGTCTTTTTCAAGAAAAGAGAAAGATTGCTGTGAACCCTCCTCAGATTACTCCCTGCTTCCAACACGCTTACCCCCCCCCCCATGCTGTTTTCTGAAGCTGGGTGCACACCTTTTCTCCTAAGCGCCCTTCCCAGCTGGGATCAGAACCACACGGAATGCTGCAGCCCGGTGCCATCCAAGGGCAGGCCAGCCGATAAAAACACAGCACTGTGTCTTCAGCCAGCTCAGCCACTGGATCCGGCTCTGTGGGACTTCTGGCTCCTCCCCAAAGTCAAGGGACCAAGCAGGAAAACACTTAGACCTGACCGAGGACGCTGAGGCAGCGAGGACAGGGTAATAGGTGACACATGGTGCCAACCTGAGAAGTTTAGGAAGAGACTCAGCAGGGGCGGGGGCCTCACTCTGTCAACATCCTGAGCCTGTGGTCCAGGAGGGCACAATGACAGGGGACACGGCTCAGTGGCACAGCGCCTTGTGACCTCTGCATGAGTGTTGGGCGGGGTGACCGACTAGCAGGATATGGCCACATGGGGACCAACTGAGGGGGACGCTGGTCCCCAGACAAGGGCGGGCTCAACTGACATCTGCTTCTTCACCTTTTGGCTACTGGGGGATTTTGTCTTGCTTTGTTGTTCTGGTTTGATTTGCTTTTGCTTTTCTTTTGTCCAGTGTTCCTTGAGCTGGCCTTAACTCCATCTACTCGCCATGCCATCCCGGTTTGTATTTACTTTAACTTTCATTAGTCCCTGCTGGCAGTGCAGGTGACCACGTTCCTCAGGGGAGTTGGCACAGCAGCATCACACAGCCTCATTCCTTTTAACTCTCCTTCTCTTTTCTTTTCCTCCCTCCCTCTGTTTACTGCTCTCTTAGAGAAGATCTGTGTCCTATTATCTGTCTTTTATTTTGTTCTTTGTTTATACTTTAGAGCCAAGCATGGTGGCGCACGCCTGCAGTCCCAGCACTCAGGAGGCTGAGACAAGAAGGTCACTGTGAGTTTGAGGCCACGCTGGGCTACACGGAGCTCAAGGTCACCTTGAACTACATAGCAAGACCCTGATTCACAAAGAAGTATTCACACGTTGGGCTTCTCACATGAGAGTGCTAAGCCTGAGGTCTGATTGCTGTGTTCCCATCATGGTTCCAGGTGTCTTTTGCTGCTGTCACTGCAGAGAGCACTGCATCCTCCATATTCTTCTGCTCCCTGGCACAGCAGTGCTGTCTGCGTGGGTCCCCAGGCTCCTCCTGCATCTGTGTCCCATGAGTCCCTCACCTGCTTCAGCAGCAGGCGCCATGGTGAGGAGCATCCCAGGCCACTGGCTGCTATCACTCAGGGCACACAGCCTCCCTGGGCCTACCCTTCCCAAGCAGCGGGGCCAGCACCGTGCGGAGTCCACCATCAGCATCCTCATGAGTGGCCCAAGCTTCCTCTGGACAGGTCCTCACTCGGCCAAGTGACCACCCAGTGCTGCATGGCCTGCAGGGAGTCACCATCACAGCTGTCCTTCCTGAGGGACGCGTCCTTCGGGCCAGAAAGTGTCACCTCCTATTTAGGGGAGGACCTCATCCCTAGAGACTGGCAGACTGTCCACACTGCACTGTCCTGTCCTCGCCAGCCCAAGGGCTCCTCCCCCAGCCACAGAGCACGGGCTACCCTGCCATGCCCCTGTGCCTGAGCCTGAGGCCTGCGCCCCTCGAAGCCCAGTAGTCCGGGTGTTTCTGTGCACGCATCTCCCTTAGGGCAGAAAGAAATTAAATGACATACAGACACATGCACTTTTTTTAGTTGACATGGTTTGCAACAATTTCTTCATAAACAAGATACCTGAGTTCCTGTCTCAAAATAAGAAATAAAAGGGCTGGGCATGCTGCTCGGAACAGGAAGCTGGCTTAGCATGTGCAAGGCTGTGGTTCCAGCCTCACCGACACATATGCATCAACATCAATATCAGACTGGTTAAAACCCAGAGAGAAAAGTGTGATTCAACACAGACACAGACAGACTGAATACAGCATGGATGGAGCAGAGCGGGCTGGAGGCTGAGTGGCGGCCATGACAACTGGCCCCTGGTTCCCTTTCCCAGCAGGCTCCTGGCTGCTCTACTTTGGTGCAAGGAGGGACAGGACCAAGACAGGGTCTCAGGGTCCACGAAATAGACAGTGTGACTACAGACGACACTCGGACCTGGGCAAGTTTCTTCCTTGCACCCTCGTGAATACTGGTGCCTGTGTTCATGGATTCCTTACACATGTATTGATTCACAATCTTTCATTTTCTTATCTGAAAATATTAAAATGAGAGTAATAACACAAATGGGTTTTCTTTCCTCTGGTCCCTGCACGGTCCTCTCTAGCTCCTTTTATATAATGAAAGGTTTTAATCCAAAAGTGTATTTTTTCACATGAGCTTGCAGAGCCTTCCTTTCTCAGCTTGTGTCTCCCTCTCCTGTTCCAGTCACTGCTGTACATGTCATGCCTGGGCCTCAAGCACGGTAGCCCGCTGTTCAGACTTCAGGGTAGCTGTAGTATAAGCAAAGCTCCCTTCTATTGTTAAGGCGTAGGGGTGTTTTCCTCATGCAGTATTTCAGTGAAGCGTTTTGATCCTCATTCAAGTGGGTTCCTGCAGGACGCTGCCATCCCAAACCTCCCCCACTCTGCTCTCCCACCCCTCAGGGCCTCTGGATCAGCCAGGCCTGGGTCCTGGAAAGGCAAACCACAGTTGCAGGCTGCAGTGTGTCCCAGAAAAACGGTGCAGAGCTTACAGGCTTTGATAGTTAAGGCTTATTGGGAGGTGTCATTAAAAATATTTTCCTTTTATTTCTCTGTGTTTAAATCCATTGCATTTTTGATCCCCAGATGTTAACGTGATGTTTACTAAGGGTAAAAAATAAGGAAAGAAAACAATACTTCAATCCTCATGTTTACCCATACAAAGCACCCACATGGACCAGCAGTCACCCCTGATGTCAGGGCTGATCGGAACCCTATCAGCTGGCCACCTGGGGCCCCACTGCAGCCCAACTGCCCCTTCTACTCCCGGGTTTAGGAATGGACATTGCTGTTGAACAAGTGATTATGTCAAGGGAGACGCTTGTGAAAACATTATCTGGATGTTGGTGGAGGGGGAATCCAGATTTTTAGTGAGGCAGCAGTGACATCTCGTGGCCACAGAAAACACCTGCAAGCCGAAAACTCCTCTGCCTGGTGTAGGTGAAGAAACTGTTCCAGAACAGTCTCTGGGTGCTAGGTTTGAGGGAAGAAGGTGGCTCTCGGAGAACTGTCAGGCAGTTAGACATTAGTGGGCCTGGCACAGACAGAGCAGGGTGTCCGAGCTGCATAAAGAATAAATACATCAGCGTATTCACAATCATTTCACAGTGACATCTTAGGTGACTCATGACACACAGCCCTACACCTGGCCACCTGCCGTCCTTCTCCTGGCCAGGGCACACAGCACTCCTAGCTGCCACAGCCCACAGCCCAGGGAAATCCGGGGGCGAAGTCCTTTGCAGAGCGACCCTGCCACCTCAGGCCGACACCTGGTTTCCGTGCAGCACTTGGCCCAGAAGGACAGAAAGACGCTGAACGGCTCTCGAGGAATTCTGAGTAAGGTGCTGACGAGCTTCATCATCACCCCGAGTCCCGGGACCCTAACAAGAAGCCCTGGGTACGTGACAAGGCATGTGGGCGGCTGGATGTGTAGACACCTTCCTGGCCCTGTCACCCTCCCTGCTTCGTGAAGGCGTGACTGTCACCACACCTGCCTCACAGGATAGGACCCCTGCCTGTCCTTCCACATGAGCTGCGAATCTTCATGGGACTCTGTGATTCAGGGCGCAGCGAAACGAGGGCCGAGGAAGAGGGGGCCAGCCCCTCACTGCAGTAGAAAGTGCAGCAGTCCCCAGCGGCTGCAAAAGGACATCCTGATGTGTGTCACCAGGTCGCTGGCCACGCCAGGCTCATCAGGAGACAGAGGGCATCCTCAGCCACGTGACACAGGAAAGAAGCATCAGCAATGTCATGAGGCCACTGCAAGGCTCAGGGCACTGGAGCCACGGGGACAGATGCTGGTTGACCCGGCTGGCAAATGCCATGGCACCAGGCCACCCACACTGGCACTGACTCAGCAGACAGAGGCTCCCACCATGTTGACCACATGGCTTCGTGGCTGCACAGAATCCATCCTTTGCCCCAGGACAACACTCAGCATGTGTTCTAAGGACGGGGTGGAAGGGTATGCGAAGAGGTATGCCTTTGTCTCCAGGGGACTCAAAGCCAGTGCAACATGTGAGCTGCTACTGCTGAGAAGCAGGACAGTTCTGAGTAACAGGTGAGCTGGGACCAAAGCCTGTGCAAGGAAAGGAGGTTGAGGCATGAGCATCCAGACCTTCTCTGGAGATTTCCTAAGCTGCTGTCTTGTTCCATGACTACTTTTCTTACAGGAGGATGCAGCTCTCACCTCCATGCAGAAACCCAGAGTTGCGTTTCCGCCAGGTGGACACACTGATCCCACTATGGCGCTTCAAAGGCCTGAAAGATGCTTTGCCTCAATCTAATCAGTAAAAACCAAGTGGGACACCGCAGTGGGAAAACCACTGAACTTAGACCTGGGTAACACAGTTGTGACTCTGGACCCCTCTTCTGTAGCTGTGTTTCATTAACTTCTGTAAATTTTCTGAAACCCAGTTTCTATCCTTTGGGGGAAGGGTTACTGGGGATTGAACTCAGGCCTTTGCATTGAGCTACCTCCCCAGTTGTTTTATTTTTTATTCTGAAACAAGGTCTGAAACCGCAATCTTCCTACCTCAGCCTCCTGGAGTACTGGAGGTATACACACCATGCCTGGTAATCAGCTGAGTTTCTTAGTATATTTTAACATAATACCACCACTCACCTTGGAGTAACTGGTTTAACTTGATATAAGCAAATTGAAAGTGTCTGGCACTTACACAGGACTTACCAGCTTTCTGATGCTTTATTATGAAACACCCAACAGTCCCTGTGGTTGCAACTGTGTCTTCCCTCTCAATTCTAAACTTAACATCTTATGGCGTCCTCTTCACCACCCACCTCCACAGCTTTCCTCCCTCTGTGCATCTGTCAGTCACAGTATTTCCTGATGCATCTCAGAGACACACGTCAGCCCACTCCCAGAGTTCAGCACTGCCTCACCATCCTTTGTGTTTCATTTTGCAGAAGTTAACGTGCAGTGGGAAATACAAATGCAAAGTGTGCCACCCGGAGGATTTTGTGGGTCAAGCTCCTGCCTAGCACGGAATTGCAGTGCCACGCCTCTGTATCTCTCTGGGAAATTCCTGACCCACTCTTGAGGCGCAGCCGCTACTCAGATTATGTTCACCACCTATGAGTTTTGCTCCCTATAAAGCCAAGTGAAGGGGACCGTCCATCCTGTGCCAGATGCAGTGGCCCACAGCTGTGATCCCAGCGCTTGGCAGGAGAAGCAGAAGGATCCCCCCGCAGAGAACAACACCAGACTGCACTGCACAGGGAGACTGAACAAATAATAAAGTCAAAAGACCCACAGTTTCCGTCACGTGACAGTGGACCGTCCTGTTTCCAAATAGGTGCATCCCTTAGAGGGGTGGCACCCTGCATACCCAAAGTGGTAAATGCACCCCAAGAACAGCTCACTGCTGCCTGCAGCACAGGACAGCACCTGCAACTCGAGTGACCGCGCGCCCGCAATGCTGCGTTCCACCTGCAGGGGGCGGCAGGCCACCAGCCCGTCACTCTGGATTCCCCAGCACAGCTCTGCTACCCGGAATCGCATTCCGGATTCACAGGAACAGACAGAAGTGTGGTTAAAACGTCAGAAGAAGGAAAGTCTCTTGAATTAGCTAGAAACGCATTAAAACACTTGTTTGTTTTTGTTTAAAGTTTTAAAAACGAAAAAATAAAGCAGCAAAAGGCAAAGACTCAGGGGACACAGAGAAAAAGGTGGGTCACTCACCTCATCGCACTTTATTCACCCTGCACAGGCCTCTCGCATGCACGGAGAACTGAGGAGAAACGAAGGGTCCGGAGGCCTTGCGGAAAGACCGAGGAGACACGGAGGGACACGGAAGAGGGGGGAAGAGACCCAGCCTGGGACGTAGGACACGGCGTGGGCGGGAATGATCCGAGGAGAATCGGAAAGACCCGAGGACACACAGAGAAAACCGAGCAGACACGGAAGGACCCGAGGAGGGGCTGACGGAACCGAACTGTGGGATTCCCAAGTGGAAGAAGGGACCCGAGGAAAAGGGAACAGAGGCCTGGTGAAGAAGACCCAGGAGGCACGGAGGGATCTAAGGCCAGAGGTTCAGAACTCCACAGGGGCACAGTGACCCGCAAGAGTGCAAAAACGTTTGCAGGAACCCGAGGAAGTGTGGGGCAGTCAGGCGAGCTAGGCTGCCTTACCTTTAGGGCCGGAAATGGACAATTCTAAGCGGAGGGGCCCGAGTCCTGACAGAGACAGCCGAGGTGAGACCCGAAGAGCCTCGGGTACTCAGAGGCCTCAAACCCAGTAGCGCAACAGTGAAGGCAGAGAAGAATGTTAGGGTCCCCTTCCTCGACAGTGTAGGCAGTTGAGGCCAGGTTGGGACTGCAGGCCCCGTCTTCCGTGCACAGGTCCTGGGCAGTGCAGCCGTGGGGCCTGCGGCGACAGGAGGGCCAGACCAAAAGGCCAAAGGCCAGGCAGCAGAGACAGGCCCGGAAGGCCGTCTGGCCAAGGAGCTCAGGGGTGTGAAGGGTGGAGGCCCCATGCTCAGAGTGAAGCGGGTGATGCCCAGTGCAGAAGGCCGGGGTCATGAGCACAGACCAGGCCAAAAGTGCCAGTGCAGGTGTCAAAGCAGAAGGTAAGGGCGCCCGGTGCCTCCTTGTGTCTAGCGTTTGAGGATCAGCTCCGAATGTTCTGGAAACTTAGGGAAAGACAGGGGGAGCCCAGGACGACGGCTTGGGGTACAGCTTACTGCAGGCTCCTGTGGAAGCCTGCACCACAAGGAGGCCACAAAGGTCGGTTCTGCTGGCTGAGATGGACCCTGGCAGCCGGAGGTATGGATCGCCGGCATCCCATCTCAGCAGGGCCTCCCAGGAGGCTGGTGTTGCAACCCTGCCATGGGGCCTATGTCCCATGGACCACGCTTGGGAAGTAAGGGAGCCAGTAATACAGAGGACAAACCACTACTAGGGCATCTGTGTCTGTGAAGATTAGTGAGCATCTAAGCCCCAGAAAGCAATCCCAGGTACCTTAAAACCCAGAAAGAAAAGAGACTGTCAGGTACATTTCCAGCCAACAGGAGCTTTGTTCCGTGACCAGCCAGCACTGTGTAGGTGTGACCCCAGTAATAACACCCCTAGGTAGGCAAAGGCCAGAATGGCCCTGTATAGTGGACTCCATTTTCCACAGGAGAGGACAAATGACAGTTAACCAGAGATCCCCAGAACAGCTGTCTTCCCATTTTCATTAAGTCTGGATTGATCTCTGGGTAAGCAGCTCTCAACTGAAATGAAAGGAGGTCACCAGTTCTTCCACAAGAAAGGACTTCTGGACAGTTGTGACAAACATCGATAGGAGCTCACCACTCAGGACAGGTTTATTTAGGAGAAAACTGAGAGGGACTGCTCTGGCACTTTGGTCAAACTGGTGATTCTTCAAGGAGGATATTGTGACCCAGTTCAGGGGTCCTGGAGTCCCCTTCTGGAGGTTCTAAATTCTTTCGTTCCTGAGCAAAGAATTGGCAGACAGAAGGGCAAACAGTAGCAAAGGTTTATTAAAGGCATTACAAGAAATGGCCTCTGCAGAGCAAGTCTGGACCAAGTGAAAGAAAAGAAGAGTATCCTACAGCATGACAAGAGGCCACCATGAAAGAGAACATGGTGCTGAAAACCCAGTGTGACTGTCCTTTTTGTATCAGCCATTCCTCAGGCTGATGTCAGGTCAAAGCCATCCTATTGGAAACCTCAAGTTCTCACGAGAATTGCAGGTACAGGGCTTTGGGAACTGCTCTGCCTGTGTGTTCCAGAATTTGGTCACTCTTGTCCTCTGACAGTTTGGCCACGCCCTGCCTTCCTGTCTATTAGATCTTTTATTGGATTGTGAGCATAAAGAGGGAGGGGGCTGTGAGGAGAAAAGTTCAGAGTAAAGGAGTCTGCTAGAGATAAGGCTAGAGAAGCACAGGCTGGGGTGCTTGTCTGCCAGGAGTGACTGCACCTTTATCCAACACAGAGGTCAAACTCAGACCCAGGGCCCACCCCTGTACCTCCACATATGATGCGTAAGTCTCAGTGCAAAAGTTTCAGATGATTTGAATTTTCTCCTCATAAGAAGGCAGGCTCACAGATTGAGGATCATTGTGTGGAAGAGGCTGGTCATTGACATAAGTGTCAGAATACTATAAGAAAAGCTACGAGAAATCAAGGGTTAAATATTTTCATTAGAAACAAAAATTCTAACAATAATCAAGAGTGGCTGTAGTGTTAGGCTGGCTAAATAGATAAATTAATGAGATTCTGAGAATCTACAAAGGAGGCTGATTAACATGGGAGGAATTTTTGAGGTCAAGTTTCAGGTTTTCTCTTGTCTGGAAGAATGAAAGTGCTGTGGGTGATAAAGGACCAGTTCTTTTCTGCCCATCTTAAGACTCAGACCCACAGTGGCACTTAACAGAGTTGACAGGAAAGACGAACGCTCAGGCTTCAAAACCTGAGAAGCAGCAGCTGCTCACTACTCTGTCCCACTATCTAATTTTCATACAAATTTTCAAAGCAATGTGAAGAGTAGACATTTGTATCTGGCCTGGTGAGTTGGGAGTGGTTATGATACACATGCAAAAGAAATGGAAACAATTGGGCCATGAGAGAAGGTGCTAGACTAACTCACTGATACTCTCTAAGAAAGTGTGTGGTGACCAAGAGTCCTGCTAGTGACACTCTGCACAACCAAAGAGCACAGAATCAGAAAAACAAGAACAAATGAATCATGGAAGACTGACGGCATCACTGCCTAAGAAGATTTTTTCCAGTGATTGAGACATTCAACAGTGTCAAGCCAGTCTTTTCCAGGCTTGTTCCAGACCAGAACTGGCAGCCACAGGGAGTAGATGCTAAGGAGGAAAATTCCTGTATCTGGGCACTGAAGGTAAAGGTTTGCTCTGCAAACCACAAGCTCCTCCACCTGCAAGCACCATGGTACCCAGTGTGGAGAGAGGAGCCCGGGAGGTGGGGTGGGAATGGACACTAACAGTACCAGGACTGCACTGGTAGTTCTGAGAGCTTCATCCTTGCACCAAGCTCACCACCTGCAACCCTGCTGAAAAACCCCAGGGAAGCATGGGTCCCTGGGGAGCATTTCGTGCAGTGACACCCCTCTGTGCTTCTCCCTGCCTACCAGGGCTTTTTCTGTCTCCCAAGGCCACCCAATCCCCCCCAGGGGAACCCCACCCCACGAAAGACCCTCCTGGATACTCCGGTGACATCTGCATTCACAGGATATATATTTTTTTCCAAATAAAGTATTTTTTAAATATTTAGATAACCCCTGATTGTGAAATTTAGGTAACCCCCGTTGTGAAATTTAGTTTTAGTTTTTTTTCTTTTTTTCCTTGAAATAAAATGGATTTGAAAAAAAAGGAAAGAAAAATATTTAGGTAAAAAAGAAAGTATAAATTGATGTAAAACAGCAAAAAAAATGAGCATAAGTTATAGATTTGGCAGAAACAAACATAAGAATGACTCAAAGTTGGAAAAACACTGAACAGAGTGAGCTGTTCTCGGTTTTAATGATATAAATTTCAAATCAATTCAATTATCCTTTCCTTTTTGTCAAAATAATAAAGAGATACATTTTTTTTCCATCTGAGGATGCTACCGCAAGCCCAAAGCCACAGGATCAGGCCACTATGGACTGAAACCTCTGAAACTTATACCACATTATAACTTTCCTCTTTGTAAGTTGTTTATCTCAAGCGTTTTGTCACAGCAGTGCAAAGCTAACTAATGCACATGTGAAGGAATCTACTGCCTAGAAAGTGTTGCCTTACAGAAGAAAACAAACTTCTCGTCCCCTTTGTCTTTGGTCAGTACAGAAGAACATGGTTTGTATCACAATGCAAGGTTCCTGTTCTTCAGTGTTGAGAAAGGTCACTTCTTTTTTCCCATTGTTTTGGCCACCAAAGATTGCAACCTAGAGACATTTGCAGCCTTGGCTCAGCTCCCATGTAAACCAGATCTGAAACACAAGAGCCCAGTTAAAATGACACAGCTACAGACCAGTGCATAGGCTGAAAACAGAGAAGTGGTGCTTTCCTTAGCAAGGATTTTTGATGCCCAAAAGGTAGGCTCTGTGGGTGCCATCAAAGACATTATGTCCCAATTTGGTATGGAAACGGTTACCATATACATACCCTTGATGCCAAAAAAAAGAAATGCCATTGATCACCCCAAGAGAGAGGCTTTCCAGGAGTTCACTGGACCTTCCACCCCTGGTGTGGCTCAAACAGACTTGGACTACCCTTGCTGGAGGGGAAGTTAGTGACTCTGAATTAAAGCCAGGGCCATCTATCTCATTTTTCTTTCTGGGACAGGACCTTGTGAAGTTGCTTGGTTGCTGAAGCAGGGCTTGAACTTGTAATCCTCCTGCCTCAGTCTCGCAAAGTGGTGGCATGGACCACCAATGGAATCAATGGAATAAATGCACCCCTAGAAGGAACAGTCACCATGTGATCTTGTACTTCTAACCCCCTGGGAAGTGAAGCCAGAAGTCCCTGGTATTTACATTACTAGCTTTGTGGTGCTATTACATAAGTACTGCTGTGACCTTCATGTGTGAGTTTATATGTAGTCATATTTTCCTTACCTTCTGTATACACCTCAAGGGGGAACTGCCCTCTGTATTGCTTAGGGATCTCTCAAGGAAGGGGATTTATTGGGTAGCTCACAGGATCAAAAATCACAGAGCCCTCGCTGGCTGTCTGCACACTGGGGAACTGAAGGAAACAGAAACTGCTCAGCCCAGGAAACTGTAAGCCATAGAACATGAAGGACCAAGGATGCAGCCCAGTTCCAAACTGAAGGCACGGAAGGCCCTGGAGTCGCTGCTGCAAGTCTGCATTAAGGAGCTGAAGGTTCAGTGGTGCACATCTGTAATATCAGCACTGTGGGAGGCTGAGACAGGAGGATCACAAGTCTAAGCCCAACCTAGGCAACTTAGACTCCATCCCAGAGTACTTTACAACAAACATTCTGGGATGTCCTGTGTTCAATCTTCAGTACTGAAGAAAAAAATGGGGATGGGGAGGAGAAGGAAAAAGAACACCTGAAAAAACTAGAGTCAGGCAATCACAAGAGCAAAACACAGAAGGGACTTGCTGCAGCCAAACTGAGCTTGCAAGCAAGCCTGAGTTCTGCCCCTTTCATTCTTGTCCTGCAAGCCTATTGGATGACTCCTCCTATGGTCAAAGCAGATCGTCCACCTCACTTGCTAACCTACCTGCCAGTCATCTCTGGAACCACCCACAGATGTCCAGAAGTTACCTGACAATCATCTAGGTGCTCGCAAATCCAGTCATGTTCACAGTCAAGGTTGAGCATCCTACCTGGGTTACATCATCAGACTAACATTCTGGAAAGCCCAAACTTCTCCAAAGCACCATTATATATTCTCACCAGCAGTGTCAAAAGTTATAGTTTCTCCACAGCCTTGTCAACATTTGTTATTGTCTACATTTTGTACTTCAACCATCCTAGTGCCTGTGTGATCTCCCAAATAACGAGCAGCTGATTACATCGGCATATTTGTATTGGTACTCCGATATTTTCTTGGGGGAAAAATAAAACACTTCAAATCCTCTTCCCAACATTTAACGGGGCTATTTGTCATTTTATTACTGCTCCAATGATTATGCATTCTGAACACAGAGACTTTATTAAATATATAATTTTAAACATTTTCTCTCTGTAGAATTTTTGCTTTCTTAATGGTATTCTTTGAAAAACACAAAAAGCTTTCAATTTTGATGAAGAAATCCAATTTGTCTTCTTTTCTCTCTATGCTTTTCCTAGCATGGCTAAGAAGTAATGAAGATCCGCTCCCCTGTTTCTTCTAAGAGCTTTCAGTGTGAAAGCAGATGTTCTTACATTTTGGAATGTGACCCACTCATTCTTTTATCACTGTGTATCATGCTAGCGATAGATTTTTCACAGATATAAGGTTGAGGGAATTCTCTTCCATGCTTAGTTTCCTTTTTTAAATTTATGTATGTAAGACATCACAGTTGCGTTTATTTTGGGGGCATGCTATGTGGATGTAGCATATCTGGATCAAATTCAATCCCTTTATCTTCCTGCCCACCCTCCATGATTTCCTTTTCCTTGTCCAACAAGTCTGCCTTCTTTGTTTCCTACCGAGTCACCTTTATTGTAGTCTCTTATTTATTTATGTTTCAGATTTTCCATAATAGAGAAACCATACTGTGTTTAACTTTTGTATCTGATTTATGTAACGTTATTGTCTCCATTTCCACCATTTTCCTACAAATGGCATGACTTCCTTCCTCTTTAAGGCTGAGTAATCCTCCATCATGTATACACCACATTTCTTTATCCATTCCTCTGTTGGTGGGCATCTAAGCTGCTTCCAGAGCTTAGCTATTGTGAGTAGCACTGTTAATCAGTATGGTATACATGGATTGCTATAATGATGTCTGGTAACTCTGAGAAGTCATGCAGGAAAGGCATATCTGTATCCAGAGGTATTTGTATGTCTATTTTATTGAGGAATCACTACACTGATTTCCATAGTGGTTGTTACGTTCCCACCAACAGGTAGGGGCTCCTTTTCCTATGTCCTCACCATATGCTTGGTAGCTTATTTTTAATCATGCGAAGGCACTGGATTTTTGTGTCAGGTGTTTTTCCTGCATCGGTTATGGTGTCTGTATGCTTTATCCTCTTTCCATTAATGTGGCACAGGTTATTCGTGACTTTCCATATAGATGTCCTTACATCTTGGTACAGGTCCCACTTGGCATGGGGTGTCATATGAGTGTACACAGGAGTATTCCAAAGATACAATGAATATTTAAATAATTAAAACTTACTGCAGTAAAAGACACATTGTCTAGCATGATACGATCAGTCATGTTCAAAGTAAAAGGGAATATTTTGAAGGAAGATTAATGGCAATGCAACTTATACTGTAATATTTTAAAAATTTTAAGCAGTCACTATTTTTGATCACTCTTCCTAGTTGTAAAAGTTTCTGTCAAATGAAAACATCCCACTGAGGCCTCATCCACCTTATGAAATTGGTATGTTCCAAGGGGGATTCATGGTAATGTGTCTTTTAGTGGATCTTTTTATAAATTTAAATATTCATCATATATTTCCACCACTCTCATTTTATATGCAATGGTGCTTTTGTGTATTTATAATGCTTCATATATAAATAGTGCCTACCCTGCAAGGCTGAGTCAGCTAATAATTTGTGAAGTGTTTTAATGCCTATAGCCCTGCAGATGTCACCCCGTGGTTCCGAGTCCACATTGTGTCCCTGTTGTAACATCCAGAACTGCCACTACACAAGACAAACTGGGAGGTGCTCCATCCTCTCCTTGGTTTTGGAGGGGTTTATAAAACATGGGCATAAATTATTCTTTTAAGTGCTCATTAGACTTCACCAAGGAGGCCTCTTGTGCCCATGCCTTTGTTTGTGAGAAGTTTAAAGTTGCTAATTCAGTCTTTTACCTTGAGAAGAGCATTCTGATTTTCCATGTCTTTTTGTCTCCATTTTGCTAATATGTGGGGATCTATGTTGCCCTGTGCTACCATTACAGTAACCATCATCTTGCTGACTCATCTCTGAAGGAATATTTACTGGGTCTTCTATGCCAGAAACTATTAGATATTGCAAGCAAAGTTTTTTTAAATTTGTTTTTAATTGAGATAGGGTCTCATCCTGTAGCCCATGCTGGCCTGAAACTCACAGTGATCCTCCTACCTCAGCCTCCAAAGTGCTAGGATTACAGGCCCATACCACCACACCCAGCTTGACACAAGTTTTATTTCATTTTATTTTTGCAACAAGGTCTCACTATGTAGTTCAGGCAGAATTTGAACTCACCATGTAACCCAGGCTGGTATTGAACTTTCAGCCTCCCCAGTATGGACACAGGTTTTAAAAACAGTATACTGGCTTTAAGACTTCCCAGTCCTAGTGGAGAGGTGAAGGGGAAATAAAGAGGATTAAGATTCTATACACACAGAGATCCTAAAATGGCAGCTTGCTAGGGGATTGGGCGGAGAGTCTCTCGGGAGAAATCATATTAGATGCTAGAATATGACAACATGGAGAGGGCCAGACGAATGGATAACGATTCTTATTAACCAAGACAGCGTGGCTGGAGGATTTAAAGTCATGCTGAGACTGCGAAGGCTGATAACAGGAGGCTGCAAATCCCGCGCCTTTAATGCAGCAAACTGACCTGTGGACCCAACAGGAAAAGCTGTGTTGGCTTTTGGTGACTGCTGGAAATTGAGACCTGGGACCCCAAGAAGCAGCCAGGATCGCCCCGCTGCACCAGAAGAGATTGTGAAAGGCTCTGGAGCTCCGAAGCTGAACGCTGTGCAGTTTTCTGACCATTCCATGCTGTGCCGGGAGCACAGTGAGGGCGAGTGGCGTGGTGTGCAGTAGACTCAAGGGAGGACCTGCACCGAGCCCTGGTGAGTATTGGGGACTGGGTCCCGTGGCTGCTAGGGTTGGCCAGAGAACATCTTGGAACTGGGCAGAGCCCACCACCACGGGGACATCAATAACACAGAGAGTCTGGCGGAAGACATCTTAGAGTTGGGCAGAACCTGTGGCTCAGTGACATCACCGAGTCACCCCTGTAGAGAGGTCTGGTGGAGGACATCTTGAAATTGGGCAGAGCCTGACACTGTGTTGGCTTCAGCGTCATACAGAGAACTGGTGGAAGACATCTTGGAATTGGGCAGACCGGCTGTCCTGGTGCTCCTGTCACAGAGAGGTTTGGAAGAGAACAGCTGGGATTTGGGCAGAACCCTGTGCCATGGTGACATTAGTCAGCTGCTTCTGGCACAAAGAGAACTGGCAGGATCTGCTGGGGCTGAACCAAGCCTCTGCTTGGGGCCCAATAAGCAGATACAAAATAGTCACAACTCTGTGACATCCAGAAAGTACAGCCTAATTTATGGATTGACTGGCACAGAGGCTGGAGGCTACCCTGTACCACCCCTGCATCCCAGCCTACCCCAGATAACAGCAAATTGGGGAGGACAGCAAAAACTCAAGTCAGCATGCTTCTGAAAGGCCCTAAGCAATACGGAGGGGCCAGAGACCCCCAGAACACTACAGTCTGAAAGAATCCAGAAACATGACAAGAGATAAAAATTTTACAAAATTTCCAGCTGCCCAACATGAGAAAATAAGCCCAGGAGAAGTAAACACTGAAGAAAACAAGAACAGTAACCATCCAATACTGGACACAGCATCAGCCGAAATTAAAAAAATATCTCCATGACCTCATAGATGAATTTAAAGCTGTACTCTTGATCCAAGTGAGGCAAGATATAAACAGATTAATTAAAGAAATGACAAGCCCTGCCCAAGAGAACACAGATGGAAGAACTGAGGAAATCAGAAAAGAAAGAGAAACTTCTGAAGAAGAATTTAAACATAACTTGGAATACATGAAACAGATCCAAAGAGATTACCAGGAAACTAAAAACTTCATTGAACACTGGCAAAATATCCTGACAGAAACTAAAGACAGCTTTCTGAAACTTGAAGAGAGATTTATGGCATATGATCATGAAAGAAAAAGCCTCTTAAAAATAACAAGGAACCAGAAAGAAACAATTCAAAGGCTAGAAGATGACAAAAAGATACGTAACTTAAGAATAAAGAATGTGAGTGAGGAAGCAGGAGCAACCAAAAATGAAATACAAAGAATATTCACAGATATATTAAAGCAAAATTTCCCATGTATAGCAAAAAGAAATGATATCCAGATAAAAGAGGCATACAGAACACCAGCTACCTACAACCAAAACAGATCTACGCCTAGACATATAATAATCAAGATTCCAGAAATCCACCAAAAGAACAGAATATTAAAAGCAGCCAGAGAAAAGATGCAGATTACCTACAATGGGAAAATTATCAAAATAACAGCAGACTTATCAACACAAACTCTTAAGAAGGGAGTGGGGAGAAATATTCCAAGTCCTGAAAGAAAATAATATGCAACCAAGGCTCATATACCCATCAAAACTGTCTCTCAAAATTAATGGAGAAATAAGACAAGGAGGAACTGTGAGAGTTCGTGGCCACCAATCCAACCCTACAGAGAGTGGTGAAGGACATTACAGAGAAAGAGAGGAAGGGATACCAGGATTCAAGCAACAGTGGCAGAGGGGCCTCAATGAACGGGGCAGACAGTGGAGTGAGGGAATAAGGTGGACAAATTATAGCAGAAAAATGGAGTAGCAGACATGAGGCAGAGACGGTAAGCTATAGTCTTTAGTATAGACAGCTCTGAAACACTATAAAAAAAGGCAGAGGTCATTGTTAATAGTGTATCAGGATTTAAAAGACACAGTAGTCTTATCGCCATATTTAGTTTGAATTTAATTTGTTCTGGTCTGTCCACTCATGTCAGATTTGAGGGCACAGACATCTGACCCAAAAATAGCAGGTTATACCATGGTAACTATCCTTACTTTCCTATTAACTTAAACTGAAATCCTGTATTACTTACATTGTCTTACTATGACTGATCTTAATTGAATCTGAATCATAAGACCATGGGTTGGCCTTGGGTGATTTAATTTGAATTTGGTATGCTTGTTAGTATCAACCCTAAAAGTAGAGGCAACTACTCTGAAGATGACAAGATGTAAAGGATATCCATACTGGTATTAACTATTAACAGCTCTCAAATCCTACAATGCTTTCAAAGTTGTGTTTTTATAAAAATAGGTAATACTATGTTTAACTATATTAAGCCAGTGTTGTGGACAAATCTATTGAAAATAACAAGAGAAAACATAGTAACTATGGAAGATCACCTATATTGTGGTCTTATATGTCTTATCCATTGCATGTTTTTCTAGGAATTTGTTTTGCTGTCTTTTTATGACTTGGTTTTCCCTATAATACAGAGAGGATAGATATATATGTAGAAATTCACACATGAGTTTTTTTTTAAAAATTATTTATGGGAACAGATTATATAATGCAAGATGTAATGAACAGATACTCTGAAGAAGAGACGCTAAGAAACCCACTGCTAATTTTGTAGCATTATGATATAAATTCTAGCAATACTATTATTCGCTGATTAGAATGACATTGGTCTGGTCTCTTGAGTTCAATTTCAGCATATATAGAGATGGGGATGGCTACCATGAAGAGAATGGGAGATGCGATGATAGTTATTATTGTCTTCCCTAATGTTGGATCTTGAAGACCTAAACAGCCTTCATCATCCTGTAATGATTTGATTAGTTCTATAATATGCAATAAGTATATAAAGTGGGTGAAGATGGGGACAACAATTTGTAAGAAACTAGAGACAGTTAGATAGACAGTGAAGATCTCCAGTGGACTTGCTTTGAAATCTGTATTTCTTTAAATTGTTTTTTTAACTGTTTTGTTCTGTTTTGATATGTTTAGTCTTACTCTCTTTGAGATATAAAACAAGTGTGTAGGACTGATAACCATACTACTGAGTTTTTGTTCGATCATTGAACAGAACTGTTTGTAGTGTAACTTTTTGAATGTCATCTAAATACTTTAATTTTGTAACCTGAACAGCTATTTCTAAGATGACAATATGTAACTTATCAAACAGCGATTTCTTATGTTTGTTTTTCTGTAATTTTGTATTATTTCTACCCTTTTTTATCTCCATGCATTTTTTTTTGTTTCCTTTTCTTTAAATTAAAAAAAAAAAAAAAAGATTCTATACACAGGTCCTGGGGATTTAGCTCAGCGGCATAAGCGCCTGCCTTGCAAGCAGGCAGTCATGAGTTCGATCCCCGGTACTGATAAAAAAGAAAAGGAAAAAAAAAAATGATTCTGTACACATGTGTACCGGCTACTCATGAAGAATGTAATTATTATGTATTGTGAACATAAATAATAAACTAAAGGAGGAGAAGAGAAGATATGGAGGTTCCTTTAAATTAAGAAAAAAGTTCCCAATCTAAGGTAAAAGACAAAACCATGAAGAGTTGAATGTACCAAACCGGTAGATTGAAAAAAATGGGTAGAAAAGTCATTAATTTTCAGTTTAGATAGAAAAGTCATGAACTCTGCCTGGGTCACAGATGGGCGCAGACAGGGTGGGGCTGGCTGGGGCTTGGAGAAGGAGGAGCAGAATGTCCCACAGCAAAGGGCCAGCCCCGGGTGGCCTGCAGACAGGACCGCTGCCACGTTTGGTGGGGAATCAGCACCAAGCTCCCGACAGCCCGGCCTACTGTAATCCCACAACCACGTGATAGACACCAGGCGCAGCTCTAAGCTGGAGCCCACCTGCCTTCCCTGCTTGGCCTCAGTGGTGGTCAGCACCCAGGCCAGGGAAGCCAGAGCTGCAGGGCCTGGCAAGCACCCGGGGGTCACATATACACCTCGAGTATAAAGCAGACACCACTGTGGGGCAGGGGAGGGGGGGTGTTAGTGCTATAACAATTTAGGGAAGCTCTGCATCCCCCCCAAAAAATGACCTGGGGAGAGAGCTCAGTGTGAGACCCGAGTTCAACCCCTAGTGCCACAAAAAATAAAAACCAAAAGCAGACCTTTAGAAAGGAGGTTGAACCTTCATGGTGCCTGGGGCTTTTCAGGGGACCCTGAGGTAGTGGCTTTGGCTGGACCACTCCCTTTCTCTCCTGTCCTGGGCTCCACTTTGACTTTGAGGGGTCTCAGGAGCCAGTGTGTGGACCCCAGAAGTCCAGGCTCTGTCCAGAGAGCACAGGCACTGTGGCCCAGGAGTGGACCACGTTCCAGGTGCATACAGCCTTCTGCTGTTCCCTCCTTGCCCTCGTGGGGACAGCATAGCTGCCCAGGCACCTGGGGAGAGGACTCTGGCCAGTTAGGGGGTTGCTGTCTGGACGTCCTCCTACCTCCTGGACGCAGCAGCGAGCTTTGCAGGAGGCAGCTCCAATCGCTTCTTCACTTGCTGTTTGTAGTGTGCTCTCGTTGTCCGGGGGATGTACCGGTCAGGGAGCCCATGCTATTGCATAGACGGGGAGTCTCAGCCTCCTGGACTATACCGTGCTGATGGCGCCTGCAGAGCTCAAGCTAAGCCAGCTGGCAGGGTGCAATGCACTGCGTTCAGGAGAAAGAAAAGCAGTGTTCCTCAACTGTGTCCAGGTAGTGTGAGAGGCATCAGAAGGTGGTCAGGGCAGCCATGGGAAGAGGCAGCCCCTCCCTGATGGCAGCGTGGGGAGCCCAGGATGTGCTGGAGCATGGTGCCAGAACAATAGCACCCCGTGGCCCGGCAGCACCATGAGAAGCAGGGGAGCTCTTTGGGCTGCTGGCCCACCTCTCCTGCTTCCTCTGATGGCTAGGGACAAGTCTGCCTGGGATAAAGGACAGGACTGTAAGAAAGGGAGCTGTGGACTGCACACCCCAAGGCCACTGTCTCCAAGTCCAAACTAGAGGGAGTGACGTACTCTAGAATCCTAACACTCTGATTCCCAAGCCTAAGGGAGCCTCACTGGTGGAAACTGCACCCCAAAGATTGTGGAACAGGTAAGCTGATGAATCAGGAGATCTTCAAAGGCAGTGGGATGAGGACTCAAATCTTTTTCAGCACCGCATAAAACTTGGGAACTGTGTCTTAGCTGTCCGGTGCCTTACCTCTACAGCGAGGGCGCCAAGGTCCCAGGCCAGGCCTGCAACCCAGGAGTCGGGTGCAGCCCAGGAGTCGGGTGTTTGTGTTGCATATGGTGTGCTTGGGCCCAGGGTTCCATCCCCAGCACTGAAAAGAGAATTCAGAACTTTTATCGCACTGGAGGTTGACCCCAGGCTTTGCACTGAGCTGCCACCCCAGCCCCTTTTAGTTTCTGTTTGGGGATAGGCTCTCTCTGACTTGCTAAATCACCGGAGAGAGGCTCCGTGCTATGACTGCAAGCCTGCACCACCCCACCCAGCTCAAAACAAGCCATCAACAATGCCATGCGCTCTCTGCCCTTCTCCATGCCTGCAAGTAGTCTCAGAAGTCAGGGTCACCTTCAGTCATTCATTTATACTTTACACCAACAAGTAGAGTGAGCTTGGAAAAAGACCCCAAGCTTCAGGGAAGGCCCAGCCTGAGGTGGGACAGAATCAGGAGGAAAGTGCACAGCCAGGGCCCCTCCAGCTCCTGACACACAATGCTGTGAGGTAACAATCATGCCGTGTAAGTTGCTGAACTGCAGAAGCATGGAAATAATACAAGCATGACCCTTTGGTGCCAACGTGTCGGGGACCCGATCTTCACCCCCAGAGCTCACAGGTGCAAGACACAGCACAGCACGTGGCCTCTGGTTCAAGCTCCATTTTGCCTGCTGAGAAAAAAGGGCCAAACCGGGAGCCCTTGGACCCAGTGCCTGGCAGGGGGACTGTAAATCGTGGCTGTTTGTTCCTCCAATCCCTGATACACCACACACACGACCCTTCCCACTCACACAGAGTGGCTCCTTGATGGCGCTCTCCTGCCTGCTCCAAGGGGGGCTCCTGTCTGTCCCCTGTGACTGCCCGCACCAGCACCACAGCTTGTTGGGGGCAGCCTTGCCCAGCAATCAGCAGTGACACATGGGTGGTCTGCACTGGCCCTGGGGGGAGACCAGAATTGCCCACTACCAGGGCTTTTGGTTTTCCTCCAACATAGCCACTCGCAAACACTCACCTGAATAGCAGTGATGATTTAATTCCACAGAAGGGCTGCAAGGTCACTGAGAGAGACAGCTTGTCAGTGGAGGACCAACCTTTAAGTTAGCAGGCCTAGAAACAGGTCCCTGTTCCCTCTGCTGCCAGGCCCGGGCAGAACCCGTCACCTGTCCCTGCTCAACTGCTGAAGTTGAGAACCTGGAACAGCACGGGCAGGTCCCTGAGGAAGGAAGTCCCATGGCCCTGGGGAGAGCAGGTGGCAGGTGTCCTGCTATAGCCACATGGAGGAGAGCTAGGAGTGGGCAGGTGGCCAGAAGCAGGGAGACCAACAAGGATAGAACCCCAGGTGGAGACGGCAGCCACTCAGCTCAGCAAGAAGGAATTGGTGCTGTGCACACAAGAGCAGATCCCAGAGGGCTTAACTGAAAAGTAGGGGCCAGCATTTGGTGGAGAGGGAGGGGACGGGGGCACCAAGGGGAAGAAGTGAAGACAGCGAAGTGGGGGAGAACAGGGGTGTCGCCCAACAGAAGGTCCCTGGGGCAACAGAGGCCCCATGGGGACTTCAGGGCAGGTATCCAGATAAATCAACCTGAACTTCAGAAACATAGTCCAAAGAGACTCCGTTTCTGACCAAGGTGTATGGTCTTATATGCAGAATAAAACAACGGATTTTAGTTTGGGGTTGGTTTTTGTTTTTTGACAAGGTCTCATTACGTAGTTCAGGCTGGCCTTGCCCTCATGGCAGCCCTCCCGCCTCAGCCTCCTAAGTGCTGGGATCAAGGGTCAGTATGGCCACACCTGGCAGCAATAGGTAGCTATCCAAGCTGCAGTGGTGAAGAGTTTGCCCACATTCGCCACTGGAGGGCAGCACACATCCATTCTCTCCTGTCAAAAGAGGGATTGAAATGGGGTGTTAAAATGCTGGTTAGGTAAAGTCAGGCGTTCAGACTCAGTATGGCGAGCAGGAGGGGCCAGGGTGACCTTATCAGGGTTCTCCGTCATGGGGACATTTGTGCCAGGCCACCACGGAGAGGTTAGGAAGCTGGCATGTCTGCAGAGAGTGACAGGTCACTCTGCCCAAGGAGACCTCACACTTACCTGCTGCTCCTGCCAGGGTGGAGAAAAGACAGCCAGGCAGCGTGAGCTCATGTCCTGCAGGAGACACGAGGTCACGGCGTCAGTTGGGCCCCGACACCCTTCTGTGCTGGGTCCTTGCAGCTTGCCGGGAGGTGCACAAGAGGGCACGAGGGTAGGCTTCCAAGGACTCAGCCTCCTACGCTGATCAAGGGAATGAAAACCCAGGTGTAAAGAAAACTGGGATTGAAAACCACAGTGACTGGTTTTTAAAGAACTGGCTACAGTAAAGGGCAATTGCTGCCAGTTCCCTTTAGATCCTGCTCCTCACTGGGAACACACTACTCACTGTTTTTGCTACTATCTAGAGCAGCTCTTAAAAATGTAGAGGAATTGTAGCAATGTATCGGATACAATTTATTTACAAGTTTTAAATTGTTTCTTTCTGAACTTTTCTACTTCATGTTTTTACCCTGAAATTGACCTGAGCTGACTGAAACCTCAGAAAGCCAACCCCTAGATAGAAGAGAGAGGACCACCCCGGCCCTGCAGTGGGCTTTTGAAAAGAATATGCTGCCATTCCACAGGGACAGTAAAAGATGCTGGCTCACCAGGGGGCAGCCTGAGCGTGAGAACTAATGGGAGATGTGCGTTCCGGGAACCACTGGCAGAGCCGGAGCCAGGGATCTCATAAACAGCAATGGAGCAGAGAATCAAATGCTGTGAGAGGGCAGGCGGGAGGTCAGGAGAGCCTAGCCTCTGGCAGTAGCCTAGGTCCACGGTGGGGGCTGCTTTCAGTCTGTTTCAGGTCACAGGGACAAAATATTCGGTTCCCTCAATGGGTAGGAAGGAGGTTTACTTTGGCTCAGTTTCAGTCTGCAGTGGGCTAGCTCCGAGTCAGAAAGGCATGGGAGTGGGTCTGGCGGAGCACAGCTGCTCCTGGTATGGTGGACAAGAAGCAGAGAGCACCAAGGGTGGAGCTGGGAGCGAGATGCATCCTCTTCTGATCAAACCCTTGCCCAACAGCAAGTCTTCCACAAACCCTGCAGCCAATCACTTTCCAAAAAGCACAGAGCACCTGAGGCTTTGAGTGAGATCTGGACACAAACCATCCAGTAGTTGGTTCCAGCGGGACAGGGAGGAGGCTGAGACTACACCCAGAGGCCACCCGGCCTCAGCACATTCAAGGTAGTGTGTCAGGTAGGAAGAATTTCTGGTAGAATAAAGGGTCCATGTAATGTGGCTTTCAGGATACAAGACAGGTACCTCAGGATCTGGACTGCTCACATTGAAGTATCTGGGTTATAGAGGAGGAAGAAGATGGAGAGTCAACCCACCCACCCACCTGTACAAAAGAGAGCTCCTGGTTGTGATAGATGTGCATGTGACCTGGGGAAGTCACCTTAGCATCTGTATCCCTCAGTTCCCCATCACGGGGACAAAAGTCCCAACCCACAGAGGAAGGTGCTCGGGCTCATGGTTTTACAGGGTTCAGTCCATAGGTAGTGGCACCAAGGCAGGAACAACAGGCCAACAGGTGTGATGGAGGGAAGCTGCTCATGTCACAGCAGCAAAAAAGCAAAGACCAGGGGACAAGCACACACCCTTCCAGGCCACATCCCAGTGACCACCTCCACCCAGGCCCCACCCCCCAACAGTGCGTTCAGCCCTGAATTCACCTATGACAAATGCACGGATGAGCACAGTGCTCCATGGTCCTGTCACCTCCCACACAAGGGAATCTTGGTGGGACATTCGGGTCTCAATCATGACACCACTGTACTATCATCTCAGTTTGTAGCTCGACCTCATTCTCAGCTTTTGTATTAAAGATTCCATCTTTTTCTTTTAAGCCAGAATAGAGACACTGATGATTGACAAAGCTAAATCCACAAGAACCAGGTATAGAGACCGGAATGTCCACTTCCTCAGTTATGAAGGATCTCTGGGAAATGCAGTGAGAATCCTAGCAAGAGTCCTCCACAGACATCCTACCCTTAACAGTGGGAAGACCAGCAGTGCCACAGGTCAGCAAGACTGTGGCTCATGGCTCTCGCCTCTGCTGTTCATGGAGAGCACGCACACTGGCAGCCTCTTTGTGAGTGAGCAGTCTTAGTTCTTGATGTAGGCTGTCAGGAACACATGCGTGTGCCCACCAAAGCCTGCCCTATACCCTGGACACAGGATTTTTATCATCCTGGAACCAAAGTCACTTGCCTGTGAATCAAAAGTAGGCTGAGTACATAAACCAGTATGCGGAGCACCCCAAAGAACCCGCAGCTGCTGCCTTCAGCATGTGGACAAATCTCACGGCCAGAAGCAGTCGCCCCTAAAGAACGATGGTGGTTCTCTCTGCAGACACAGGGCAGGGTGCCAGGACGTCCCGAGCCCCAGAAGTGCTCTCTGTCCTGCTTCCTGCTTGAGTCTCACGGCCCAGCCACCCAAATCCCTAACAGGGATGTGCATCTATGAGACCTGGGTACATGACAATACTCATGGTAGGAATGGAAAACCTTATAAAACTGAAAGCACCAAATCAGAAGGTAAGCAGAGGTTGTGAAAGAAACACAGACTATTCGATGAGCAGCTGTTGTCATCAAACACAAAATAGCAGGACTGCAAAGAGACGAACCACAAAAATCTTCCCAGAGAGTCCGAAGTCACTGCCTGGCAGAACTCTTCCTGATCTAGCACACTGCTGGGACGTAACAGGCACAAGGTAAACAGTTTGCCAATTAACAAACAAAATTGCTAAGCCAAAGCTGTGTCAATCAAATCATTAGAAGGAATAACATGTTAGTCTAAGCTAAGCAGAAGCAATAAAATAGTGCTTGCTTGCTCTCTCTTTCTTTTCTTTTCTTTCACCTATTTATCTATTTTGACACTACTGGGACCAAGCCTACCACCCAGGTCCTTTTTCTTACATTTTTATTTTGAGCGAGGATGCCACTAAACTGCTCACGCTGGATTCAATCATGTGATCCTCCTGCCTCAGCCCCCCTGAATGCCAGCATTGCATCGTAGGTGTGCCCTGCTGTGCCTGGCTTATTTTTTAATGAGTGTGTCCTTTGTGAAGGCTTTTGAGGCTCTTATCTATGGCCCCAATCCAACTTGTTTCCATTTCGACAAATCTGATATATTTGGGAAACCTTGTAAACTAAGTTTTAATTCAGTTAGGAAACCTGGATTCAGGCCCAAAATTGATGATACCAAAATGAACAACAGTAAACTGAAACTCCTGCCGGGGAGGAAGAAAGGGCGCCTTTGTCCAGCTTCCCCGACCCAGTGAGACCTGCCTCGCAGGAGGGTGTGCAAACTTGGAACACAAATCCTCCAACTTGCCAGTTTCAGTGTGAGACAGAAAACAGTCATTTAACTCAAGACAGGGAAAATGCAGACCGAGGTCTCCCTCAAGCTGCTGCGTGGAGCAGTGGTAGCTCACCTGATGGCCCAGTGTCACCCAGTGGCCTGGGAGACAGAGCTGCAAGACTGACTGGCAGCTGCCATATGCAAAAGCACCAGTAGATTTCACACTCACTGGGCCTCTGCCTCCTTGGCTCCAGCAGGCAAATGCTAAAAGCCACAGTTTACACAGCGAGCCCAGGAATGTCGGGGGCACTGCACGTGCAGCAGGGAAGTAAGGTCTGGGTGGGGGGGAATGTCCCTGGGAAGGTCAGGGTTCTCCTGCAGTGGCCGCCAGATGCCAACCACTTCTCGGCCTAGGGAACAATGCTTCATGGTGAATGTGCTGCCTGCTTGAGGAAGTGGATGAGGAGGCTCACGAGCGCCACCCCTGGTGTCCTGTGATAGTGCAGAGAGGAGTAGCCTGGAAGCAGGCAGCCAGCTCTGGGGCTGTTACAGGAGGATGCCTGGGAAGGAAAAGACCCACGGACAGCTGCCTGTGGTCTCCCACATTTCCTTTACCATCGCCGAGTCGATTCGAGGTCTCCACACCATTTACGTGACTTTCATACTGATGTCTTTAAAGAATAGATCTCCCATTAACCAAACACACGATGGCCGTGTAGAAATCAGATACCAACGTCACAAATGATGGTGAGACGCATTGATGGCAGAGTGGCACCGTCACCACCCTGAGCAGACCCCTGGCTCTTGTAAAAGTCTGCATGAAAAGCCAGTCATCACTAGAGGGCTGCTCCAGAGACAAAGTCACAGCTGATGGAACTGGAGTCCGCAGGTCAGACCCTGTCTCCTCCACATCGCAGTGCTGGGGAGGCCTGGGCGAGGCTGGCTCCTGGATGCCCCTTTGGGGGACTCCTCAAGGCAAGATGCACGGAGACAGGATTGAGCTAAGGTGGATTCCTGGGTCCCAGCAAAGGTCAGCCACTTCAAAGAGAAATAAGCCTGATGGTCGCATGTTCCCATAGAGCACAGCCGGGGGTGACAGAGACCCATCTCTTCCTGTACCACGTGCTCAGACCCCCTGAGCAGGAGTGAAATCTGCTTCCTGTCCTGTGGTGGCTCCTCAGATGCGATCAGAAACCCACACTCTACAAAACTCAGCTGCTTCCGTAACAGTACAGAAGTGTCCCTTTTTGTTGTCTTTAACTTACAGGCAAAGGGAAACACTTCCAAGAAAGCTGTACGGCCTCCTGCTGCCTGTCCTCGGTGACAGACAGCGAGCCAGGTGTCAAACCAGAATGCCAAGTTCCAATCCAGATGGGGCAGCCCACGACTTCCTACAACATCATTGCTTGATGTCAGTCCAGTCCACAGGTCCAGCAGGCATGACTTCTTAGACACAGGGAGCCCCAGAGAAGAGCTCCCTTCACACTTCACACGTGTCACCAGACGTGGCCTGGTCCACAGGAGGGAGCCCGCTCAGGGAGGAAGGCCCAGCCACATGGCCCGGAGTCTGAGGTTTCCGGAAGGGAAGGCTGCCAAGGCGAATCCGATCCGGGGACCCCATCCGTTCTTCCTCGGGAGCTGAAACTCAGCACCTGCCTCTCCATGCAGCACACAGCTCTTCTCCCTCCTTTGGAAGGGGCTGGCATCCTGTACCCTTGAAACTTGAGCCACCCGGCTGTATTGTGTGTCCTGGGAACAACGCAGACCCAGGGATACCAGCCCTGCTGGCTTCTCCGCACCTCCGCCTGTCTGTCCCCTGCCCTGGATGGCAGGCTGGAGCATGCGTCAGGGTCCCGCAGGTGGCTTCCTGGCAGCCCTGCTTAGAGCAGGACACATGACAGGGAGTGCACTCTTGGGTCCCTGCTGGGCACAGAGGAGCCTGAGGTCCGGCCCTGTTGTCTTCCCTGTTTCCTCCCCTTCGTGCAAAATCTGCTTAGAGCAGGAACCTGGATTCGTTCCCCACCAGGGCAAACATGAGATAAAGCCCTAAACTTACATTTATTTTAATTAAATCTACTGGTACATTTTGGATACACATGATGATGGCATTCATTACAGGAAATCTGTACCTGTACAAATACCTTGATTCTCTTTTTTCCCATTCCCCAATCCTCTCTTCAAGCCCTTTTCCTCTCCTTATTTACAAAAACTTTGTTTCCGGTTTTTCCTTCTATTCTCTCTCTTCCTTGTTCCTCCCCCACCCCCACCCCAAGTCCCTTTCCCATTTGAACATTTGCTTCCTATTTCACAATATCTATTAACATTTTGGTCTTTATTTACACTTTCAGTTTCTCACACCAGAGAAACAATGTGGTATTTACACGTGTGTCCAATTTATTTCATTTGAGCATGGTGTCAAGGTGCTCTTTACCTATAAATGGCTCAAGTTTATCCTTCTTTATGGCTGAGTAGTATCCCACTGTATAAAATATCTTTATCCATTCATCAGTTAATAGGTATTTGGGCTATTTCTAAGATTTAACTTTTACGAACTGTGCTGCTATAAATATGGGTATGCATGTACAGCTGTGGAATGGTGCTTTTAATTAATTTAAATATTTATAATGGAGCAACCCTTTTTATTGGCATGACCACCTATAATATAAATGTCCAATGCCCACTGCATTTCAGATGAATTTGTGCTAATTTCTTCCGGGAAGCACTGATTGTGCCAGAGGGTATTATTTTTTTATTTTTATTGTTACTTCTTATTGGTATATATATCAATAATGAAAACCTGTAACCGAGTATATTGCTTATAATTCTATTTTTCAGATTATCCTGGCCTTCCAGAGACCTGGGATCCAACTGGCAGATCAAAGAAAGTGAGTGACACTCTCTGTCTCTGATGTCGTTAGCGTAAAAGAAGCACTCACCTTTTTCATGTGTCTAACACTGATTCTCTCAGGTGCTCATACCAGCCTTGTAGGAAAGTGGCACATAATCCTGAGGATGTTGTGAGACCGATTTTTTCATTACTCCTCAGGAGCTCCTGGGGGGACCTGTGACTCACACCCACACTGACGGCTGAGTGAAAGCTGGACTCTGGGTGCCACGCTCAATCATGTCATCCTCTTGGAATTAACATGCTAACCCAGGCACGGTGGTGCACACGGCAATCCCAGTACCCTGGGAGGCTGAGGCGGGAGAATGTCAGGTTCAAGCCATCCAAGGCAACTTAGCAACTTCGTAAGCCACTTTCTCAAAACAAAATGTACAAAGGCCTGGATTCAATACCTACCATCAGGGAAAAACAAAAGATGAATATTATACAGGAAAATTGCCACCTGTCGTGAGACTCTGCATTCATGAGGAGTGTCCCCAAGTACTGTCAGTTTCCCACTACAAATGCGAATGACCACGTGAATTAACTTGCAAATAATGGAAGGGCAAATAAATGGGTACACCTCCCTCTCTCCTCAATCCATTCATTTGCAAAGGGCCCTTTAATGTGAGAAAAGCTACATGTGCATTAAGTCTATCAAGTAACCCAGTTAAGATCACCACAGAGTAAGCATTCTTAAATGTTTTCAACCATTTTAAACCCTCTATATACTGCATACTCACAAATAAGACCATGCCCTCCCAAGTCACAGGACAGTCACAGTGGGTATGACATCATTAAAACAATTCTGTGGAAGAATTTTGCATGAAAAAGGCATTTTAAATGACCAAGATAGCTGAGCTGATCATATATTAATGCTAGCTTAATATTTCAGCGAGAGCCCAGTGGTGTGTGTAAATTGTCTAACAGGAATTTACTGCTAAGGCCTTAGTAACGGGACACGACCATCTCCGATCTGCAGCAGACAGATTAGACACAGACACAGACATTACATTAAATGTTAAAAGTGTATCAAAGGGGAGATGGGAAAGCTGAAGAGGAAATTCCTAATATTCTAGGGAAAATCAGCGTAATCGAGTGATCCTAACGGGCTCCAAACACAAGCACTTTGGCTACAGAAAGGGCTGCCGGGCTGGGAAGTACGGGTGCCCGCCGCATCTGTCCGCTAACAGCTCCTCCTTTGACTGGGGGTTGAGGGACATCTTTTATTTTCAGGAATCTGGAAGTTGAGTGGCATCCATCCCAGACAGGGCCTTTGGGGCACCTTGTTAGGTGCAGATTCACCTGTGCAGTTAGTGCCAAGGGCAAGGGGCCATGGGTCAAGGGCTGGAAAAGCAGCAAGGGCACCGCCCGATGACACTTTCCCATGGTCCTCGGCAATGTGGGACTCTGGGGAATCAGGGTGCATGTGAAATGGGTAAGACGCTGCACCTCTTGTCGCCCTGGTGGGTGTCACCTGGGCCATGCAGGTACCCAGCCTGCCCCCGTCCTGCCATACTCCAAGGAGCGTCTTGTCCCCTGAGACAGCACGGCTCTCTCATGTCACTTCCCATGGGACAATGACCAGCATGTAGACTGCTGGGACCCCACCATAGACACCTGTCAGATGGCAGCGCCCCTCCCTGAGAACAAAAGGCTTTTGTGGCTCCCGAGGCCCCATCTGCCGTGTGGGATTCTCCGCCCAGCTGCTGCCCGCCCTTCCTTTCCTCCCTGCCTGCAAAGAGGGTGAAAGAGCACATGGTGAACGTCATGCAATGACAGAGGCCTCGCTTTTCAAGGGGAGTGCTGGTGGCCTCTCCACATCCTCGTAGAGCCACAGGACAGGTCACCAGCCACGCCGTGGAGCAGAGAGACTGAGAGCGAGTTTTCTGATGCATCCAGTTTATCTGAGCTGGAGGACAGCTGGGTCCTCGTCCCGTGGGTGGAATTGGGGCCTCACACAGCGCCATCTTGTGGCATCTGTGACAGCTGATTTGATAATCTGACATCGAGGGTTTGCTGAACAGTGATGACCAGCAGGACAGGCAGACATACAGCTGTGTATTCCCCTGCTTCGTTAGAGTCTGGGAAAACATTGACATTTACACTGGCCTGGTGGCTAACGGCAGTGTTTTCCTACTTCTTGGCTGTTTCTCTCTGTGATTTTCCAGTTTTCAAGGCCACAGCATCAGAGAGCTGAGCAGAGAGGGTCACGGGACACCCCAAGGCCTAGCACAGTGACAGCGAACCTGCAAGGACCCACATGGCCCGGAGGGCACATGTGCTATGCGTTCTCTATCCGTGTTCTACTGTCATAAGACACAGTCACATGCCCTGCAGGCTGCATCGGACACCTTGCCAAAATGATCCAACCACTCTTAATTTCACACATTTTCAGTGCATAAGAAGGGATGTATGTCATGGGCTCCTGTAGCAGCCATGCTTCGGGTGGGAACCCCGTTCCCTTAGGCTGCTCCTGCTGCCAGCTCAGAGCTTTCTGCTCTCCGTGCTGAATGTACTTAGCTGCTTCTTTTCTGGTGCTTTCCTGTCACCTCATGCACTGAGTAAGGAAGGAGAGCCTTCAGGGAGCGAACTTCAGGGTCTGTGGAGCAGATTTCAGGGTGGAGGGTACACAGGGTCCCCCACACACAGCTGCTTCAGGTCTGTACCCTGAGTCTGCCTTCAGGTTTTCTTTTCAAAGTGATTGCTGTGTGTGTAATAGGACAGCAGAACCTCGGCTTCTCTTCCACTTCCAAAGGCAGGTGTCTCTTGGTTATTTCCCATTTTGTAATTCCTATTTATAGATTTTCCTACTTTCATGACTTTCATGCAGTCTATAGTGTATTTTCTGTATTGGTAATTTGCTTTATATCAGCATACTTCTTGACTATAGGAATCACTGTATTTATTTGGGTTTGCCCTTTTTATTTACTTTCCGTGACATCAATAAAACTATGCCTAGCACTGAGGGCTACCTCCTGCACACCCCATCCCTGCCCCAGGTCCCCACACCTGGCCCTGCTGGCATCCCTGCCCTAAAGAGCCATCTCTGGTAGCTGGCAAACACTCCCTCTTGCTTGGGCACTGTCTTTGCCTGTGTCCTCTCTGATGTCTTGCCACTGTGGAGGAATAGGAAACGCTTCCGTGCTGCCTTTCCTGAAACTGCACTCACCGCAGAAACCCCCTGGTGTGTTCTGCTGAGTTGCGGGAGCCCTGCACCAAGGTCTGTGTGAATCGCCAGCGTTCTGGAGCCCTGCTTGTCCCGGAGGCTCTGGAGCAGCTGCAGGACACACAGCCTGCACTGCACTCAGTCCGCCCCAGGCGATTGATAAAGCTGTGAGACACAGGGCCCAGCCGTGTGGGGACTCCTGTTCGCTGACTAAGGTGTCACTGCTCCAGCAACGACCATGCTCCTCCCAGACCTCGGCCAACAGGGCATCGCTCGGATGGTGACAGCCACCCCCAAGACTTAACATAGCTCTGGAAATGATTGCTTGCTCAAAGGTGTTTCATGGCTGAGATACAAGCACAGTTATGATTATAGATGACTATTTAATAGAATGTTAAATCACTTGCAATGTGAAAGAAAAGGACCATGAGAAATGTTCACATGTCCTGCGTGCGACAGGAAATGAGGCACTTAATTGTCCTACAAGGTGGCGGTGTGAAACAGCCGTCTCTGCTCCTCATACATTAACAAGCAGCTATCTGAAGCATCACTTTAGGGTCAGCCAGCAAGGATGATGCAGAACTGATGGCTTTCGTGATGGACACTTTTCTCCTCCCCTGTCCATTTTTCTTATTTGGTAATGTTGTCTAGCAGCTTCCAATGCAAAATTCTCTGATTGATTGGCAGCATTCCAGATGATAACTTCTCTCTTAAAATAGACCTAGCTGCATCCGTGCTACCTGGGAGGCTGACGCAGGAGGACCGAAAGTTCTGCCATTCCACCCCAGCCTGGGCAACTCGGTGACTCACTGAGGCCCTGTCTCAGAATAAAAACAAAAAATCAAAAGGAAGCTTGGTATGGAGCTCAGTACACAGGTCCTGGGTTCAATTCCTGGTGCCAAAACCAAACCAAACCAAAACAATTGAGACACAGGTGGAACTGAAAGGTAAATAAGAGAATGCTCCAGAGGAGGAGGAGGACAGGGAGGATGAGGATGAGGAGGAGGACGAGGAGGAGGAAGAGGATAAAGAGGAGAAGGAGGAGGAGGGGAAGGACTAGGAGGAGGAGGAGGAGGAGGAAGACAGCCTGAGCTATGTCACCCAGAGTTGCATTTTCATTTCCTGGTTGACTCCCTCAGTGGGATGGAATCCACTTAGTTTTGAAACCTCTAGCCCCAAGCAGGGCACACAGCCTTTCCTTGCCAGTAATAACCCTGCAAACTTCAGCTGCTCCTTAACACCCTAGTTCTTCATCTATAAAACAGAAGGAAATCAGTACTCTGTGCAGGGACATTTTTAAAAGTATTTTTAAAAACTTGTCTGTTTCATAGTAAACAGCTTTAAAAATTCCACTTTCTAGCTGGGGGTAGGGTGTGGTCCACAACTGTCATCCCAGGACTCTGGGAGGCTGAGACAGGAGTGCCCAATTATATAATCTTTAAGCTACAATCTTTAGTAACACACACATACGCACACAAAACAAAGCAAAATACATACTACCAAAATTGGGATCAAAAGTTTTCCAGTTTTGGAATATTAACATGTGATAATGAGATATCTTGGGTCTGGAATCCAAATCTAAATACAAAGCTCACTTACGTTCCATGTGCACCTGGACACATTGCCTGAGGGATAATAATATTTCTAATATTTTTGTGCATAAGACAAAGTTTCCCAATGTGGAATTCACTCCTGTGAGGTCACTTTGGCCTAAGAAAATCACAGCCTCAGATTTTCATGCTAAAAATGCTCAGTATGTACAAGGTTCTTGCCAAAATACCTTTGCATAAATATGAGGAGACCTCAGCCATGTCTGAATTTAGATGAGGAGAATTCTGGGAAAAGCAAAACCGAGGAGCCATTGGGGACCAGAGAAGACTGTGGTGGCAGGACCACCTCGTGCCCATCCTGGAACAGACAAAGGGCACTGGTGATGTTCATGTTTCCCTGGTGCTGTGTTCAGTGGGTGACACTGAAAGAGTGTACATTTCCGGGCTTGGATAATCAGCCAGGTGATGGGGGACAGAGGGCCTGTACCAGGTGGCCCAGGACTTCCTGTGCTGTTTCCTGTGGCTCATCTCCAGGTGTTATCCACAAACACTTCAGAATGTTGTCATCATCATCATCATCTTTGGTACCGGGGACCGAACCTAGAACCTGGGTTTCCCACACTGAGCTACGTCTCTAGGTGTTTTAGTGTTTTATTCTTGGGACTGAGTCTCACTTAAGACATGAAGCTATCCCAGCTGGAGATCGACTTGTGATTCTCTTGCCCCAGCCTCCCATAAGGAGGGTGTTTTTAATGTAAAAATTCTTGAAGTTCAGTTGAATCCCTGTAAAAGTCTGCACCTATTTCTTGTGACTTTTTGCTTCCTGTTGTTGGTATTCTCTTTTGCATGGGAGTCATTTCATACATGTGCAGTTCCAACCTGGCTCTGCGATTGGAGGAGACGGGATAGAGTTCATCAGTTCTGCTTACAGGTGGACACCCGAGTCCTTGGCAAGGCAGCTTACTGGGGTCAGAGTGGCTGTTGGGGACTCCAAGGCTGGCGATGTGGGCTCGGGCAGGTGGGGAGCAGGGAACAGGAACCCACATAGCATGGCCACATCCCGGTTGGTGCTGGAGACAGAACCTGCTGGTTCAGGACGAGGAGAAGATGGGGCAATGGGGCTATAAATCCCTGTTGGAAAGAAGAGCCATGGATTCTCTAGAACCAGATGAGTCAGCCCCCAGGCACACAGGCAAGGGTGGGGAGGTGAGGGTAGTGGACCTGTGGCAGGTGTACCACAGCTGGCTGTGTGTTGTCCCCAGAGCTCCAGGGCTCCCCGTCCCCTTAGGGGGAACAGTCTCTTCTGCTTATGGACAGTCCTGGACTCCGACAGTTCATCTCACCATCTTTAACTCCCTGATGGTGCAAACATGTTATGTACCCTGTAGAAACCACCCCTTGACCTTTGAACCTCACCTTCTACAGGCCCTGGGATGCTCTCCCACGGTGCAGAGCAGTGCATGAACTGCTGCCCACCCCCCATCAGCCACAGGTTCAGAATGGGGAGCGCCTGTGTCTCTGTGGAGTGCAGTGCTGCTGACTGTGGGTGCTGGGCAGTTTGCACACAGTACCGGCATCTTCTCCATGGACATCTTCAGTCTATAGTGGGCTTACTGGGACACAAAGAATCGGCACTGGGAAACACCACATTCATGTGTCTTCCTGAAATGGTGGCCAAGGTGACTAGGTATATCTGTCCAGAGACACAGGCAGACTGGAGATGTGTGTAGACACCTGCGTCCCTCCACCAACAGACACCCGGCAGCTTTCAGAGAGCCCCAGGGCTTCTCCCGTGGGCTGTGTTGCACCCTCCATCCCTCTTGTTCTGCAGCTTTGTCTTTCTGGACTGGGCCCCTCCCAGGCCTCTGGCTCTCCAGGGCACAGACAGTGTGTGGGCTTTTCCACCTCTGCTCCTGCGAGCTGCCCGTCACGCCCTCATGTAATTAGACACGTACTTCTGATTCTGCTTCTCACAGGAACCAAAACTATCACAAAATGCCAGTGCCTTCCAGAAACACCTAGAGGCACATCCAAAAATAGTGTTTTCCTGCTGCCTGGGTCTCACTTAGTCAAATAGGCAGCAGACCTGTGAGGAATAAGGAAGAGAAAAGGGGTCAAGGAGCCCAGGATGCTGGCACAAAGGGTTTCAGGGACAGCAGCTGGCAGGCAGCCCCCCATACTACCAACCACAAGCAGTATGGGGTCCCCTCTCCCTGCTGGGCACCGGCACACCTTCTGAGATGAAGCAGAGCCCCTCCTAGGAGAGGATGGGTCTGCTAACAGGGCAGCCTGGAGACAGAGCCCTGGAAGTACAGACAAGGATGGTGGCCTGAGAGGCACCAATCTGTACCTTCTAGGTAACCTCATGCCTGTCACTCGGGGTGTGCAGAGCTGGTTCTCATCGTTCCTTTGAGTTAAGACGTACAGGGATTTGAAAACTGGCACAAATTCCTAGCATGTATCTAACATGGAAAGCAGGCTGCTCCCAACCAGGTGTGGTTGTGCATCCCCATGATCCTAGCACTGTGGGAGGCTGAGGCAGGAGAATCAAAATGTTTATCTCAGCCTGGGCAATTTAATGACTTCGGGAGAACATGTCTCAAAACAGAAAAGGAAACAATGGCTAGAGACATAGCTTTGTGCGAAGGCCCTGGATTCAATCCTCAGTACCGCAAATAAACTAAAACCAAACGAACCCAGGCAAAACAAAACAAATGCCACTCCCTGAAGGGTGCCTCTTCTCTCAGACAGCGTTTCTGTGCACAGCGCCAGATTTGGGTGCCTTCCTTGTCTGCAGAGGCTGGGACACAGGCCTGCCAAGCCGCCCACCTGGCTGCCACCCCCAGATGTGTCTGCTCCTGGTAAACTGCAGGATGAGAATGTCATGATGAATACTAAACAAAACATCCTTGGAAAATCAGAGTAAGCCTGATCTCGGGAGCCAGCTGAGATAAGGGAGGAATGGAAATGGCGTGGCTGTGAGGACCGAGAGGCCTGTCTGGACTGCGATAAGACCATCTTCCTCCTCCCTTGGTGAACAGCTGGGCTTTCTCAGATAGTTTATACGTAAGATTTATATTTAGCTGGTGCTATCTAGGAGATCATCGTGCAAGAACATCCAGGAACATGGACAGGAGGCAGAGTGGTCCCTCGGTCCTCAGACACAGGTGACGGGACTGACAGAGAGCAGGGGGACAATGACCACTACAGGGGCCCTGTTTGTCTCCAGTGTTCTGCTCTCTGAGGTCGAACAGTGGCAGCTAGGAGTATATTTGGTTTGCAATGATGCTTGCTTTGGTTCACAGTGTGAAAACAGCATCACCAGCGTCTCCCTGGCACACAGTAAAGGGCACGTACTTCAAGTGTGCAGGTCGGTAAATGTCAGCACATGTGTGACCACGGACACATCTTGGCAGTCACGACCATGATCCCGGCCGCCCTGGCCACCGCCCCTTCTCTCCTCTTCCCCAGCAGTTCCTCCTCCACCTACTATATCCAGGCAACGACTCTCCCCTTGCCACTTCAGGATAATTTGCATTTCCTGGAGTTTATATAAATGGAATCATCTGTTCCCTGCTCTCTTTTTTGATCTGACTTCTCTTGATCTGTGTGACTATTTCGAGATTCCTCAGTGTCATTGCATAGACTATAAATAATTGATGCTTTTTCACCGATAAATAATTTCCCATTGGGTTCACAAACTATAATTAATGTTTCCAGCTCCCTGTTGTAGTCCCAGATAGTTTGCCATGGGACCCAAGGCAGAGGACTGCTGGGAAACACCGGTCTCTGCACCTCGGTGCAGATGTCCGATTGCACTTCTGTTGTGCGAATTACTAGCAATGGAACGGTGCCGTGTGGTAGGGATGTGCTTGGCATTTAAGTGACCTCCAGACTGTCTCAAATTAGCGTCATTTTGCAGCATCACAAGAAGGGCTGACGGTCCTGGTCTGCTCAGATTGGCTGCACGGAGCGCAGTAAGCCTCTATTGTTTCTGATAGTTGTAGATTGTCACCTCACTGTGCCTTACATTTGCATTTCCCTGACGGATAACACACGCTTTGGGCATCTCTTCATGGTTTATTTTTAACCCACGTATCTTCACTTGTGAAATGTCTCATAAATCTTCAGTCTATGTGTCAACTGGTTTTTTCTTATTAATGTATTCGGAGATGACATACAGCTTTTTTCATTCATGAACTGTGATCCTGAGGTCATATTAAGGAAACTTTTACTTAACCCAAGGTCATACAGCCTCTCTTCTATGTTTTTCTTCTAGGAGCTTCGTAATCTTAGTTCTATTTGCTTTCTTTGAATAAAATTTTTATATATTGCCCAAGTTAGATTCAAAGTCAGTCTTTTTTATTTGGGGTATAACCTTGTTCTAGAGTTATCTGTTGAAAAGTATATCCTTTCTCTATTGAATTATCCTTTTTATGAAAATCTCTATTACATAGTCATGTAAGTTTATTTCTAGATTGCCTATTTTGTTACATTAATCTTTTTACCTAGATTTATGCCAATACAGTATCCTTCATGTGGTATGTTAACCACAGTCTTAATGATTATTCTTTATCATGGGTCTATAAATAATATAATTCTAGCTTTTCAACTTCCTTCTTTATTTTCAAAGATATCTTGACTATACCAGACTCTTAAGAGTCAATTTTATAATTGTCAGTTTCTGTAAAAAAGTGTGAAATTTTCATTGTGATTCCACTAAATCTATAGATAAATAAGATGAAATTTTTTGTGTGTTTGCTTTTTGAGACAGGGTCTCATGGTGTAGTTCTGGCTGACCCTGACTCTTTATGTAGTCCTGGTGGCCCTTGAACTTGTGGTGAATCACAAGCAAATTCCTGCCTTAGCCTCTCAAGTGCTGGCATTCTGGACCTGTGCCACTGTGCCCTTCAATTAGAGAAAATTTGACATCTTCACAATATTAGTCTTCCGAGCCTTGAACATAGTTTCTTTATTTATTTCTTCCTTTATTTTTCGTGAGATACATTTTGTAGTCTTCAGAATTCAGATCTCGTATGGATTTGCAGAATTTACTTCTAAATATTTTACACTTTTGAGCTGTTTTTTAAAATATTGATTTACTAATTCATTTCCTACAGCATGTTCTTAATAATATAGAAATATATTCAAAAGTTTATGTTAATCTTGTTTCCTACAATGTTGCTGAAACTGTTGTCAGTTCTAGTGTTATCTTTTGTAGTCTGTAGATTTATCTACATAAACAATCACATGTATCATATCTATAAAATAAGATTTTATTTTTTCCTTTTCAGTCTGGATTAATTTATACCTTTTTATTCTCTTGGTGTGACATCCACAATATCTAGTACACCATTAAGTAGAAATTGTTATAACAAATGTATGTATGTATTGTTCATAATTCTAGGGAAAAAATATTCATTCTTTGGTCATTGAGTGAGTTCATTTCTATTCCTGATTTGCTGTTTTTGTTCCAAATCAGAAATGGACATTTAGATTTCAATGACATTCTTTTATTCCACTGGGAAGATTATATATTTTTTTCTTTTTATATTTTTAATTTAGTGACATCTGCTGATCAATTTTTCAGTGTTAAATCAATATTCTGTAGGACAAATCTAGAGTCCTTCAACCAACTCTCAGATTCGATGCAGTGCATGGATCCTGGAACCCTGAACAACAGCAAGGCCATGTCCTTTTGTGGAAGGACCCAAGACACCACCAAAATTTCTTGGCATGGGTCTTTCTCCCAGCCTCCTCCTGACCCAGAGTCTCACAATCTTTGCAGAGAACAAAGCCAGAGATAAAAGCAAAGGACCAGGGCTGGCAAAGCCTGTAAAACACTGGTTTTGAACTGAAGCTCCTTCCAGGTGCAGCCCACCAGCCAGAGGAGGGTGGACGCCAGCCAGGTGACCAAGGGAATTCTGCTCAGATCCAACCCACAGCACGTCCCGTGCCTTCAACCCTTCCTGTGGTCAGCACCACAGTTCCGGGACACGTAATAGACAGACACACACTCTACAGCTGGAAAGATCCACAGCCTGGCTCAACGATCTGTGAAACAGGAGCTCTTTCGGTGGGCAGGTCCAAGTGGAAGCCCCAGAACTGCTTTCCCTAGGGACACAGCAGAAGGAATGCAGTAGCATGGTCCTGCCAGGGGCACAGAAATGAGTGTTACCACCAAAGACTGGGAAATAAGGGAAAGGTGATCTCACCACATCCTCCCTGGAGTTTCCTATTGGTACAGAAAGCAGGCGAATCTTGCAGTGTGACTGTGGGTCATCATAAGCGTGAGTGAGTGCTGGCCCCAGCCATGGCTGCTGTATTCGGCAGTGTGGCCGAGTACATTTCCCAGTGTGCGGCTATGGCTGTAGCAGGTGCTTGTCCCCATGCATTATTAAAAGCCACAAGAAGCAGTATGCTAGGAGCTGATAAGACCAGCAGTACACTTCCTCTGTCTCAGCTCTCTGCCCCACGTCATCCTCCTGATCCTTCCACGAGGTATAAGATGTGGTCAGTACCTTCATGGTTTGGTGCTGTTTGGATCTAGCCATGAAGAGGCATTTGCTGTTCCAGGCACGTTGGTAAGACCTGCATGCATCAGAGGACTGGAAATACATCTCATTAAAATTCACAGCCCTCCTGCCTCAGTGAAATCTCTGGGGTTCTGGGGCATGGTATGTTCCTCCACCTCACCCATCATGTACCCCAAAAGCTGCCAGCTCTGGGTAGGGAGGCTCCCTGGAGCCTCTGCAGGGCCCACTCCTGAATCACAGCACAGCACATCAGGATTTTGGAGCACAACTCTGGCTTCAGCTGCAGAGAGAGAACTCTACAACTCCTTCCTGGCCCACAGTAGGAGCTGAGCCACCAAGGCCCCACACCAGGTGAGCTGCCCATGCTGGGCCAGGTGTCATCCGACCCCCAATCCAGGCAGGACTACAGTGAACCCACCCAGGCAACACTACTGCTTCTCCAGGAACAGAGCTCTGAGTCACCCCAAAAGACAAAGAACTGTGACCACTGAGGTGCTGTGCTGAGAAGGCCATCATGACATGAGTACCCATCCCGACATGAGAGTGGCAGTTATGGAGATAAGACCTTTCGCTGTTCGGAGTATCTCCTGCTTGGCCAGGAACACGCTGTGTATATATACTCATGCATTAAGCCGGTATCTCATGCAGCACAAAATGTTTTGGCTTTGTATCAGTCAACACTTGGGTGATTAAGTGTGTGTGGCAGTGTTAAAGCTGTCTGATATCAGAGTTTGCATGGACTATCCAGCAGCCCTGGATAGAGCTGTGTTGTTCAAAGTCATGGTTGTGGGTGTGCATGGGATCACGTGGACCAAGGGCTCCACCAAGGACATAAGGAAGGGTAGGTCCATGGTGGTTATCTCTATGTGGAGAGTTAGTTTGGCTGAAGGAGATTTGAATGCATGCCCAGCTGACAGGGGGCAGACTCACGGTGGGTCATCTGATATGCCAACTTGACCGGGCTGAGCATCGCCAGGCTGCTGGGTGGAGGTGATTCTGAGAGACCACGGAGCGAGACGAGCATTTGAAGAGCAAACCGAGTATAGAAGGGGGCCCCTCACTGAGGCCCCAGACAGGAGGAAAAGGAGGAAGGTGGGTCCACCCCTCTGTCCTTCTGCTGCCAGCCCCAGATGCCCTGGTCTCGCCTTCAGACACAGGCTGGGGATGACAACCTCATGGCCCCAGCTTAGGACCTCCGGGCCTGGGATGGGGTGGTGCTCCTGGCTGTCCTGACCCTTGGCACACAGATAGGGGACTGTGGGGTGCATGAAACCCAGCCATTCAGCCTGAGTACCCTCACAGGAAGAAAGGAGACGGAGAAAAGGGAGGAAATCGGGAAATGGGCGGGGAGCGAGGACCTCATCCGAGTGTGCTAGACGCAGGTATAAACATGCCAAAGTGAAAGTCGTTACAGACAGCGAATATGCACTCGCAAAGTGTCCCTCTAAATTAATCTCCTCGCTCTCCGTCTCTCTCTGCCGCTCTGTCACTGTCTCTCTCTCTCCCCAGTTCAGCATCTCAGAAGAACCCTGACTAATGCAAACGTCTTACAGCCCCCGCTGCACCTCCCAGCATACTATCCTGTCTGATTTCAGTATTTGGTTTTAACCTCATTCCATGAGTTGGGAGCTGTTCCCCGCTCTCCCACTCTCTGGGAGAGTGGATGGTCAAGACACATCCTAACTGCATGCATGTACATGTGCACACACACACACGTGCTCTCCCGCCAGCGTGTCCCTGGGTTCACCCAGGACCCAGCCCCACTGCCCAGTGGAGAATCCTCACGTTTCTTGTTCGAGGCCCATGTGCTGGGGGTGATTAGATGTAAACTTGCCCCTTAGTCCTGGAAAGGACTGCATAGATGGGAAGGGGAGAGCTAAAGCAACTCAGGGCTTTGCTCTCAGCCTTTCCTTAGCTGTCTGCCCACCAAAAGGAAGAACCACTGAGTTCGTTTGGGGAACTTTCTAACTTTGCCAGCGTGAGCAAAATGCCCGTGCACAAGTACAAGCCACCAAATACAAACTGCGTCACTGCAGTGATTCGACAGACAAGTCAGCAATCTTATATGAGTGTTTAAACTCGGTACTGCACGGTGCTTTTCAATTCCTGGACCACAGCTGAAAAGAGTGTGGGTCACAGGGCCCCAGGAAGAGGGAGGCGGAATGCAGGCAGATCCAGGGGTGAGACGGGCAGAGTCTTTATAGACTGGTAAACCTTTCCCCATCGGTGGACTTAGAGCCCCGAAAGTTCCTTACAGAGTCATAGCATGCCAGACATGGTGGCACACACCTAGATCCCAGCACCCCAGGAGCCTGAGGCGGGAGGATCACGAGCTCAAGCCCAGTCTGGACAACTTTCTGATTTAGGGAAAACATGGCTCAAAACAAAAATTTTAAAATGAGCCAGGAGAGTAACTTAGTGCGAAGGGTCAATCCCTGGTGCCAGAGAATAAATAAGTACAGGATAGAGCCCAAGGACTGATAGCTGCACATAGGCTCAGAAGGTAGGTGCAAGTTCCCGGAAACCATGGCACACAGTCTTAGAGAGGGGACGCACAGCCCTCCTTGGAAGCAGAACTCCTGGGTGATGTCCCCTAGAGAAGAACTGGGGGCACTGGCTGCTTAAAGAAAGGCTCTGGGACAGGGGGCAGAGAGAGACATGTCCTTCCTCCTGCTGCCTGGCTGTGCTGTGTCCCAGCCACATGGTTGCTGTCACACAGGACTGCTGCTCCTGCTGCTGCTGCTGCTGCTGCATGTGGAGCATCTCGGCAGGGCTGGGCGGTGACACAAGCTCACAGGGTAGAAGAGTAGAGGATCCAGGGGTGATTTTGGTGCAAATGGGGAGAAGCTGGAGACTCAGCCCAGAGGGCTGAGCAGGTTGGCCTACACCTACACCGAGCCACACCCCAGCCCCTGAGCAAGGCTTGGCTATGGAGCAGCTGGCTCCTCTGTGGCACCTGGCGGGGTGGGTTTGTTTTTAATGCTTGGTTGTTGTTGTTCCTTGTATGCATTGTTGCAGATGGAGCACAGGGCCTCAGGGCCTTCCAGGACCCTACAGCCACTACTTTATTTTTGTTTGTTTTGATTCTGTGAGGCAAGGTCTCATTACATAACCCAGACTGAACTCAATTCATGGCGATCCTCCTGCCTCAGCCTCTGGAGTCCCTGGGTTACAGACGTGCGACACCATAACCCACCAACCCCTCTTTCTAAGCTACTCTTTGTACCCTTGGAAATTTGCCCATCATGTATCTGCTGCCTGTCAAGTGCATGGGGTTGACTATTATAATTTTATTCAAAGATAGGAAGAGACAAAGAGGTCTCTGTCTACCAGCAAGCCCTGGAGGAGGCCATAGGAAACAATGAGGAATGTGGGGAGACTGGCTTGGCTCATAGACTAGAGGTCTGGGGACACAACCGTCACCTCCTGGGATCCCGATGGTCCTGTCCCATCCAGTACTCACATCAGCAGGCGGCCCAGCTGGAGCTCTTGTCCCTGATGCTGGTTTCAGGATCCGTGGTGACCACAGCCCCCCTGCTCCACGCCCCTCCCCCCACCACTGGTACCAACCTGGCCTCCTGGACATCCGTCCTGGGGAGGCCATGGGAGGGGAATCTAAGGCAATTGTCCTGGACCAGGACCAGGAGCAGCAGATCCAGCTGTGTCGGTTTATGTCCTAAACAACAGCAAGGTTCAGAAAGAGGGGTGCAGGACAAGAGGGAGGTTTTGGGAGGACGAGCTCTTTCCCCACTTCCATGGGAGCGATCCAAACCAGAGACTACCACTTCGAAAAAATACAGTTATTTAAGAAGCGAGAGTGAGGAGATGCATGATAGAGCTTTGATGGCAGAAGCTATGAAAGGAAAATACTTTAACTGAACCACAAAAGTAGAAAGTTGTATGCTTCAGTGGACACCCGGACTTTGATTCCAGCTCTTGGGGAGGCTGAAGCAGGAGGCCTTTAATTCCAGCACTCAGGGAGGCTGAAGCAGGAGGACTACAACTTTGAGTTTAGTCTGAACCATTTAGGGAGACTTTCTTTTAAAATAAAGAGATTAGGGATGTGATTCAGCACAAAGACCCTGGCTTCTGTTCTCAAAACTGGAAAAAACAAGAAGACATCGAGAATGTGAAAAGATGACCCACTGCATGGGAGAACATATTTGTAAACACAAATAGATCATAAAGGGCGGTGAGCAGACTGTAGAGAACTCAGAACTCGAGACATGTGAAGATGACCCATAGAAAACAGAAGAAGACATGAGTGGTATTTCCCGAAGGAGACACAGGAAAGCTCAACACTGTTAGGGAAATGGAGATAAAAACACATCGAGACTCCCCTTTCTTCCCACGATGACAGTGACAGTCTAGGACAGATGAGGACAGGTGTCCAGGGCGTGGGGAAGCTGGACCCGGGAGCTGCTTTATGACAAGAGCTGTACACAGCTGCAGCCGCGTGGAAAGCAAGTTGGCCAGCTCCGCAGAGAACCCTCCAGGGCTAAGCCACCGGATGTCCCCTGCCCCAGCAATCCCACTCTTGGGGGGACCCCTGGGGCAACCAAATCCTAGATCCCAGCAGAAATTTGGGCATGAGTCTCACTGGCAGCATTATCCATAATTGCCAACACGAAAACTTCCTAAGGTTCATGGCCCGAGGAACCAGGCACGCACGCACGCTCTGAGGGACACTTTCCTCAGTAAAGAGGCCCAAGCTGGAAAGACCAGGACCATGGGATCGCAATTCCATGACTCCTGCAGAAGCAGCGGAGACAAAGAGGTGAAATAGACAGAGGGTTTGTCCTAAAATTCGATTGTGGTGGTTATGCATGTTCTTAAACACCTAACCTCTCTCTCTCCCTCTCCTCTCTCTCTGTCTATTCCCTCCTTTCCCATCACCCCCACCCCTCTTCCTCTTATCTTCTCTCCGCCACACTTCAGTGTAACCAGGGATCCTAGCCACAGCCCAACCACGAGGGACCACACAAACGTGACTCTCCAAAACTATGAGCTAAGAATCTTTTTTTCTTTACACATCACACAGCATCAGGCATTCTGTTACAGAGGCAGGACAAGCTAAGACGCCATCCTAAGAATGTCATTCCATCCTCGCCTTGAAGCCAATTTCACACATATATGCAAGCAGCAGCCCTCGCTTAGGAACAGCTAGAAACGAACATGCATGATAAAAGCTCAAAAGAGAGGAAGATGGACGGGAAAACACACAGGGGCTGAGGGGCACCGCAGGAGGGGGTCGTTTTGCAGGCCACACTTTAGCACCTCTGCGGTAGCCTGTTTGTACCGTGGGGTGCCATGGAAGGGAGGGGGAGGCTGGGGCAGGCCTGGCTCCCCGGGGTTGGAGCCCCAGGACTGGCTGTGTCCTCCATCTGCACCCCAGCCCAGAATGCCGGGACAGGTAGCCAGGCCAGGAGTGAGCAACCTGAACGGAACTCCTCTCCCCTGGGGACAGACCCCACACCGTGTTGGGTGCAAGCCCTAGGGATGTGAAGGGGTAGTGAGGGTCCCGGGGCCAGCACCAGGTAGATGAGAGTGTCACCAAGGGCTGAGACTGGCGCCCTGTTGGCCACTTAATGGCTGGTAGGGGGGACTAGGGGCGTGACCAACTTGTAGACGGGGCGTGGTCATGCAGGGCTCGGGCGAGGCTTGGGGCGTGGCCACCTAGCGGTGGGGTGGAGCTCTGGGCGGAGCCGGGCCCCTAGTGGGCGGGGCGGGGCAGGACCGGGTTCTATAGGCAGAGCAGGCGCCCAGTGGGCGGGGCCAGGGTCTGGCAGAGCGGACCTCTCCCGAGCGGGGCCTGGAGTCTCCGGGCGGGGGCGGGCCCCGTGGGAAGGGCGGGGGGGGGCCGGGGCGGAGACGGGGAAGGGGCGGGCCCGCCTCGCGCGCACCTTGCTCAGCCCCGCCCGCTGTCCCCGCCACCGGCCGCGTCCCTCCGCCGCTGTCCTCCGCGGGTTGCAGGCGGACGATGGGTCCGCGCGGAGCGCGGTGAGCGCGGCGGGGCGGCCTGAGCCTGAACGGCCGGGCCAGCATGGAGGCGCCGCGCGCGCTGGCCGCCAGGCCCCCGAGCGGGTAAGCCGAGCGTGGAGTGCGGGCCGCGGGCTCCGTGCTGCGTGGGACGAGGGGAGCCCTGCCGCGTGAGCTGCGGCTGCAGCTCCGGCCGCGGCGGGCGGGGGCGGGCGGAGTCCACGCGCGCCGGGCCGGGAGTCCTCCCTGCGGTCCGCAGCGCGGCCGATCCCCGAGTGCGGATGGAGGAGATCGCGCTCTGGCCGGAGTCCCTTCGGCCTCTGGGCCCCAAGGTTGCAGAGGTTCCAGAGCGCTCTTCTAAAACAGCCGCCTTGGGCTTTGCGGAAGGAGCCAGCCAGGTTAGCAATTCGGATACTCTTGAAGCTGAGAGGCCTTTAAAAACATTATTTTTGCAGTGCACTTAATTGTGGTTATGTAATTCGTTTTTAACAAATAACCTCCTCCCTCCCACACACACATACAGACACCTCCACCGCCATGTAAATAAACGTGGGAAATCCTCCCAGGGTGACGGCCCTAAACGCAGGGCGGGGAGCAAGTGCCCAACCCTCTGCCGCTGTGCTAGGCTGCTAAAGGAACCACCTGAGTTGATTTTCCCACTGGCACCTTACAAACAAGGTGGGAAAAGAGCATTTATGAGGCCAGCCAAACTGTACCTCGCGTGTGTGTCCGTGTAAAGCCTTCTGCCTGTAGAAGTGAAACCAGGCAGTGTGGCGGGCATGGGGGAGCCAGGGCCACCCCGATCTCCGGGGAGGCCCAGGCTACAGCGGGCGCAGCGCTGCCCACAGGAGCGAGAGCTGGAAGTGGTCTCTTCGTGTGCCTCCCTCTTCTTCCTATGGCCTGATTTGTTTGTCTTTGTCCAAGAAATACAGACACAGGGTTCTTATTTTCCGCTGCTCCCAGCGACTGGATTATTTGTGAATACTTTGAAGAAATAAGGGTCAAGAAAAAAAGTCAGCGTGCTTATATTTTTCAGAAAAGAGTCTTTGAGTTTGATCATGCGTATTAGGTGTTAAGATCTGAGGGAAGTGGAGGGATCGGGTTTTGGAGTATTCTGTATTTTTAGGTGTATTGTCTGTCCATCTCTAAGGGCACAAGGGTGCTGAGGTTCCCGAGTGTGAGACATTCCCGGGGGAGCAAGTTTTGTTGATTTGTTATTGAACTTACTATCTCTTCTGGCTGCCTTCAGAACAAGCCAGCCTGTGCAACGTTTCAGTCTGGTAGCGCTAAGGTTGGTGGTAAAACCAAACTTTCTCTGAAAGGCTCTCTGCCCACTTGCCTGTGTCATCCCAGGATGACAAGAGGAGTCATTGTTTCATTGTGTGCACTCAAGCTTGCGTGGAAACAGTGAACACCCAGGGTTTGGGTGCCGGTCAGGAAGCCCTCATTAGCCTTCACGGTGGAGCAAGCTGGTGATCCCAGTGCCCTGGGAGGCTGTCAGGAGAAAAGCAAGTTCCCACGCTGCCTTGGGTAACTTAGTGAGACCGTCACCTGAAAGGAGACCGATTCCTGAAAGGACAAGTGGGCCAGGGAATATGGATTTATGGATTCTGGCTCTGATCACATTATTAGCAGATAGATCTTAGTTATCTGTGTTGGGAGCACAGATAGTTTTCCTTGAACGGAGAGGACAGTTTGTATCAGTAACTGTGCTTTAAGGAAAGAGACTATGTGTAAAATCTCCCGAACAGACTTGATGTGTCACCAAGGAACTTTAGAGCTCAGTTTGGGATAAAGTGTAATAATCAACAGGCTGTTCTAGAATACAGATAGAGGTGAATCACTTTTTGCAGAAGTTTAAAAATACACCAAAGCCCCAACCTTATCTGCTTACTTGCAGTTTATCCATTTTTTTGTGGCTTATCTGCTTGAGTGTCCATGAGATTCCTCCAGAGTCCTTTGTGAAGGAATCAGAGGGATTTTTTTTTTTTTTTTTTTTTTTTTTTTTTATGTTGCATTTTGACTGAGGCTCAGAAAGTTTGGGACCCTGCAGAGCAGCGGTTCTCTATTGTTTTCTAGGGAGGAATCACGCATTTGTGTAGAATGGCAAGGTCTCCTCCGGTGACGGTGACGGTGACACTAGATATCAGCACAGGGGGTGCATCCCGTCAGAGGTGTGCCCCTGAGCTTGTGTGTGGGAGATCAAGGGGCTTTCTGTTTTATCAGGTTAGCAGAGCACCAAGCAGTTTGCAAACATGTATCAAGTGGGTAACTTGAGCTACCTTACTATGGTTAACAGCCAGCATGAGCACAAGAGGAGGGCCTGGGCGTTGTAAGGGTCCCAAGGAACATGGCAGTCATGGGGCGAGCCAAACCCTCTGCATGGAATGACACTAAAGAATTTGCAACCACAACGCGTTGCTAGAGAAGGTGTTTGTATTCTTTCAAAAGAGAGCGTGGATAATAATTGTTATATAAGAATTTACCGCTCAATTTGAGCTTTTTTTTTTAAATGAGATTCCTGGGATTGAACTTGGTGGCATCCCAGCCCTTTAATAAGTTTGTTTGTTTGGTTGTTTTGTAACAGGGTCTCGCTGAGTTGTTTCTGGTGGAACTGAAGTTTGCACTTCTGCCCCAGCCTCCCACGAGGCTAGGATTGCAGGCATGCACCGCCACACCCGGCTCAGCTATGCTTTTAAAGAGATGTTACCTCTCAGCGGTCTTTATGCTGGCCATTCATTTAAGGACGTCAAAGTCAGGGATGCTGGATTTGTCAGTGTAAAGTGGAGAGTACGCCTAGGAATCTTATTGTTCTGTGGCTCTAAGTTTTAGTTTTAAAAGAAGTTGAACATTTCTGAGTCACAGTATTAAATAATTGTGGAACATTTTATGACTTCTCAGTGACTGGTCAGGATGAGGAAACCAGGTCTGACTACAGTTCGTGTAAAGATACTGGCAGACCGGGAGTCTATAGGTTTGCAAGCTGTGCTGTGTTTTTTGTCTCAAGACAGTGTCCTATGGTGGAGGGGGAGCTCTCCCACTGGTGGTGACCTGAATTCTGTGGCCTTTTTAACCTGGGACCTGAGAAATGAGGTCCTAACTGTAGGTACTCAAACTGCACCTCTAAATTTATTAAGAAAACCATGATTCTAAGATGCGTTCGCACACCATACTAGCCAGTGTGTGTTTGCAGGCTTTTGTACTTAGGAAATTTGAAATATGGTAACATTGTTCCTGTTTAGACTTGAGCTAAGTAAAGATACAGAGAGCCAGTGTATTTATGATATAGTGTGCTCCCGGCCTCTTATTCCTTCTTTCCCTGTCCATTTATTTGCTGGGCCCTATGATCTTGCATCATGAGTCTGTTTATTTTAATGATTTATTTCAGTGACCTTGAGGTTTGACATTTCTGGACCCACCGGAAGCTCGTACATGACTTCATCTTTGTACTATTCTTTACTTAAAATATGTAGCATTGATTTATGCTATTAGCATGTATAGATTTATTAACAATGGGCCTTTTTCAGTTTATGAGTTTCATTGATTTCAGTGAGCTGTCAATTTTCGTTCTCACCCCTGCCCCCACTTCGTGATTTGCTCCCCGGCTGCCCAGGTCCTTGGACTCTGCCCTGGAGGGCCCTTGCTGGGTGATCTGACCTTACCCCATTTTCCCCATGATTATTTTTCTCTTGACTCCTCCTGAAACTGAATTAAACTATTCTGCATGCTTTCTGTGATGTCAGTTTTTGTTTGTTTGTTTTGTTTTGTTTTCCCCCCTACAGTACTGGGGATTCAAGCCAGGGCCTTTTCACCGCTCTGTGTTTACATTCCCAGCCCTTGCTTACTTTTTTATTTGGACTAAGAGTCAAGCTAAGTTGTCCAGGCTGGATCAAACTTGTGATCTTCCTGCCTCAGCCTCCCATCATGCTGCGACTGCACCTTCACACCCAGCTCAGTGGCTTTCACTTCTGAGGTCTGAGGTTCACTGTCCTAGACCAGAGCCTGCAACCTGTGCCTGGGTCAGCCCTTGCACGCTGGAATTTGGGGCAGGGAGATTCCCAGTTGTCTCCCCTGTCGGACGCTGAGTTGCTGCTGGAGAAGGCCCTGTCTTCCGCAGGCCAAGTCCAATTAGGAAAAATTCTCCAGCCAGAAATACTTCTATTAAACAATAAGTAGGCAGCTTTTAAAACTGGCTGTCAGAGTCTGTTTTCCTTAGGCAGCTTTGATCAGACAGATCCCAGCCCACAGGTGCCTTGGCACGAGTTCTTCTGTGGATAACCGAGTAGTCCGAACCCAGGGCCTCTGCATGGAGGTGTGCCCCCAGCCTTCTTTGCTTGGTAGGTTTTTATTTTGAGATAGAGTCTTGCTAAATTGCCCGAGCTGGTATTAAACTTAAGATCCTCCTGCATCAGCCTCCCAGAAGGCTAGGATTACAAGGGTTCAAATCCACTTGAATAGATAAGAGTGACCGAAGTTCCCTGGTGGGCAGCAAGGCCCTGGCCTCTAGTTTCTACTGCTCTGCGGACTTTCCAGACTTCCTGCCGAGCGCTGCCTGCAGCCGCATCTGCTCTGCCTTGAAAAGCTGTATTCTGAGGTTTGCAGCTTCTACTGCTGAAAATGGGCCTTGGCTGGAGCTCACAACAAGTGAACGGCCAGGCTGCCCTGGAACGGCCGAGGCTCACCCTGCCCAGACCTGTCAGTTGGCTGGCCCTCCTGATTGCCATCTCCATGCCTGCCCCTAGCGTGGAGAATGTATGGGCTCTTCACCCTGCCCTGTGCCCAGGAAAGTGCTGGCCTCCAGAGCAGGCAGCCCCCAACCTCGGGGGAGGTGGTGGTATCCAGACAGTGATCCTGGAGGCCAGGCCTACGGCGGCTCTCTGTGTGCCACACACCAGGTGCTGATGCGCATTGCTTCTTAGGGTCTCAGTTCTGCCCACACCATCCCCACTCCTGCTTGTTCCCGTGGACACCAGTGTGGATGCCAGAGGAGGGTCCCCTAGCTCCAAGGCCCGGGCAGCTGCCGGAGGAAGCTGGGCCCCTGCCTGCCTGGCAGAGATCTTGTCTCAGCTGAGGCGTGACAAGTGCAAAGCTCATCATCTTGAAAGGTCCGTGTGGTCTTAGGCGTCAGCGAACAGGAGTAGAGAGAAGCCGACCCAGCCCTGCAGCGGTGTCAGTTGTGTGTGCACAGCTCGAGCAGTCAGCCTGGCAGCTTGACTGCAAGCCAGCCCTGTGTGTGCACACACGTACGGGTTCCCTTCCACTGCCCTCGAGGGCTCAGTCCACTTCTGGCAGTGCTTTTCTGAGCCTAACGATTTGGGAGTGCGTTGGAAAATGGTCTTGAGCAGGTGTGATAATTCAGCAGGAGCATGCACCTGCCTTTAGTTTGGTAATTTTTAAATCTTTAAATAGATAGAGCTTTTTACTTTTTTTGGCTACACCCTTACTAATTAAGAGCGAAACCCACTAATGTTCAGTACGCAGACCATGGAATAAGAAAGAGACTGGCTGGTGTGGCGGTAGCCAGAATCCCAACAGGAGGGGCCTGGCCACCCTGCATCTGCCCATCTGCCCCTCTGGTCATTGCCGTGATTTTCCCACCCTGATGGCTATGGGATATGGGATATGGGATAAAACTCAGCACAGGGACCTGAGCAGCTGCACCCAGGAAGTGAGCGTCTTCACTGCAGAGGCCTTGGAGCCCAGAGCCTCCCGGGGGCCACTGTGCTTCCTGGAGGACGGTCCAGAGCAGGGCACGGCTCGCTCATGCTCTGCGGGCCTCTGTGACCCAAGCCAGGGGCTTCCAGTGACAGGGACAGCACCATGGCCAGGCCGCTGAGGGCTGCTGCCCTTCTGTAGGAAGAGCTGGGCAAGGGATGTGCAGGGCTGGGCCTAGTGCCGCAGAGGTGGGAGCTGTGTCATGCCCGGAGTTATCTGTGTCCCCTGAGCCCAGAGCTCCTGGCCTGGACTTGTCAGCTGCTGTGCCTGGGATAGAATATTCCAGAGTCAGGTTCTGAGGATGGAAAGCTTGTGTGGGGTCACAGTTTCAGAGATTTCAGTCCACAGTTGCTTGACGCTCTTTGATTTTGGGGTACCAGTCATCTGCACTGAGCTGCATCCTCAGGCTTTTTTATTTTATTTATTTAGTTAATTAGTTATTTTTTGAGACAGAGTCTTGCTGAGTTGCTAACTTGCCCAGGCTGAGCTTAAAAATATCATGATTTTCCTGCCTCAGCCTCCACTGGGATGACAGGTGTCATGGCCTTTGCTCTAGGTGGGCCGAGGCATCTTCGTGGTGAGCCCCTGGGAAAGTGATACATTTGAAATGTTTTATTAATGTTGGCTTTGCATTTCCTGAGTTCAGAAGCATGCAGCGCTGCTAGCCAGGGGTGAATCTTTAACGGAGAGGCTTCCTGGGGAGTAAAGGGCGGCTTGCTTTACGCCCCAGCTGCTTTACTGCTAAGCTCCTCTGGGAAAGGGGGTGACCTGCGATCCTTTGGGGACACTTTTGCTGAGATGGGGCAGTGAAGTTAAAGTGCTACATGGTTGTTGGCATGCAGATGTGGTTGCTCTTGTCTCAAACAGTTGTAGAGAGTATTTTTTAAAGTACTGAAAATGGAACTCAGGGCCTTTCCACTGAGCTGCATCCCCAGGCCATTTTCCATTTTGGGCCAGGACCTTGCTGTGTTACCCAGGCTGGCCTCGGACTTGCGATCCTCCTGCCTCAGTCTCCAGGGGTGCTGGGATTATAGGTGTGTGCCACCATACCCAACCATGGTGATGCATAATTTCAAAAATATTTTTCGTGAAATTTTCTGGGGTCCCTCTTTCTGTTGGAGGTGCGTGGGGGGAGGTCTTTTCTGGCTGTGTGTCGGGAGCTGGGGGATTCCCGTGGGGTGTGGTTGCAGCTCTGTATTAGATAAACTTGGGTATTAGAGAACATAGTAAGCAAGTCTTCAATCTGCTGGGAACACATGAGGGAAGGACCCATGCAGAACAGGCCAGAGGGCGAACCTACCCTGAAGGGAGTTGGGTCCTGGGTGAGCTACAGTTTGAAAGGGATGTTTGTGTTTGTCTCATCAATGTCCAAAGCTGGCCAGCCGCTGTCTCCGGGCCCCAGTGTCTAGAGGGTTGGGCTGGCATCCTCCCAACCCCAATCCTCATCCATGTGCCTCAAACTTAGATGGAAGTGCTGGTTTGGATCACAGGCTTGGACCTCAGCTGTGCCGCAGCATAACTGAATTCACACACTAGCAGCTATGTCGGGTTCCTCCGCTGTGCAACTGTGTAACCCTGTTCCACACTGGCCAGTGTGCTCTGTGGCCTCAACTGTGCAACTGTGTAATTCCATTCACACTGACAGCTATGTTCCCCATCCCAGCTGTGCCACTGTGACTCCATTTTGGACTGGCAGCCCCATGCTGCACCCTTAGCAAACATCCATCAGCCTCTCTGAACAGGGCAGGCATGTCAGAAGCCACTGACCTGAAAGTGGGTCTTTTATGTTCACTCTGCACAGGACCTGGGAGGACCTGGTTTAGTGCTGAGTTTTCCAGCATGCTAATTTGTAAAAGTTTCTGTGGCAGCAATGGAAACAGTTTATTTCTAGGCATGCAGCCTCTGAGTACCTTGTTACTATAATTTCATCGTGATGTTGGGGATATTGAGGCAGAGTTTCATGCAGGCCAAGACTTGGCTGCCAGGAAGGAGGTGATGTCTGCCAACTGCTCGGTGCCCTAGCAATGTCTTCTCTTAAGGAGTTCTGGGGGTCCTAGCAGTTCGTTATCGAGCTGCCAAATGAAGTCTGAGACAGTTCCTGCTGCCGGAAAGGAGATTCTGATTATCTCCAAGATGGTGGCACTAGGAAAGCAGTCAGTGGTCTTAACTTCTTTCCACAGGGAAATGTGGTCTGGTTGTCTCCCAGGTCTCCCTGTGTTTGAGCCCAGAACCCCCATTCTACCTTGGGGCACCTGGAAGCCCATGGACACTGAAGGAGGTGACTTGGGCTAGGTGAGGTCATGTGGTAGGACCTTAGGGGCTTTGTAAGCTGAGGGAGCAAGACCAGGGGTGGCAGGATGGCTCTGTCTCTGCTACATCACTCAGGGATGTCACAGTGCAGCAGGGAGCCCTCATGAGATGCTGCACATCCGGCCTCCAGAATTGCAAGCTAAATAAACCTCTGTTCTTGCAAAATTACCCAGGCTATGGGCAGGAAGGGATGAAGAGCAGTGCTCAGGGTTCTGGGTGTCTCGTCAGGTGTGAGTACTAGTCCGATTCTGCTGCTGCATGTCTGTTATGCTGCAGGGCCTCCCAGGCCTGGGTGCTGACCATCAGCGGATGCTGCATGAGCAGAGATGGGCAGCCACAGCCACTGCCCTGAGATGGGACACCAGGGATGGAAGATGAGACAGGAACAATCAGTCGGAGCCACCAAAGGAACGTGGCCCATGAGAAGATGCCCTGGAGGCTGGGCATGAGGCAGAGCTGCTTGGACTCCAAGCTGGGGCTGGAAAATGGAAAAGCAGGGCCAGGCAGTGCTGTGGGCAGGAAAGTGTGGGCCCCAGGACAGCAGCTGCCCAGCAGTGGTGGACAGAGGTTGCTCATGAAATAATTCACTCCTGCGAGGAAGAACGGGGTCCGGGTGGCTGATGTCCCAGGTGCCGGGGCCAGGAGGTGGCAGAGCAGCAGCCCCCAGGCCGGGGTCAGCTCAGCCCCTGCTGCACTGTCCTCCTTTGCATTCTGGGAGGCACTGAGGCCCAGGCTCTGCAGATCCCCATAGGGCCTCCCAGCAGCCAACTCCACACCTTCCATATAACCAGGCTGGGGAGGCTTCTGTAGCCCTATTTTGCTGCTCAGTGCCTTGGGAGCATCTAGCCCACGGGTGCTGTCGGTGGTGCGGACTGTGAAAGCTTCTGGTTCCTCTGGGGCGGGTCCTCTGCAGGCTTTCCAGCCTAACAGTCACCATGTACCTTCAGGGAAGCCCTGGGAATGGTCTGGGCCACCAGCTCCCAGCACCCTGGGGTCAGGGAAGAGAAGGCAGCAAGTCGCTCACTGAGACACTGGAATGGAAACATGCCTGGAGTCCTCTGCCTTGCACTCCAACAAGCCGAGGTTTTGCAGGGCAGTGTGGTTTGCTCTTACACAGATTGTCACCACCGATGTGGAGAGGGCAGGATGGGGGGCGAGAGGATAAGGGAAAGTCACGTGTGTGCAGGGCCAGCAGCTTGCAAGTGCCAGGCCCTGCCTTGTCCTCTGGTTTTCATGGCAGCCTCTTGGCCCTGACCTACTGGGATTTCCTTCTCTACTTCCAGAGTGGGCATCCATGGGCCAAGAGCAGCCTGCCCTGCTCAGAGCCTCTGGGGAGGCCCTGCATGGCCCTGGCCTGGTCGTGTGGGCAGCAGGAACAGCACTGTCCCCCATGCCCACTACCGCTAGGCAGTGAACCCCGCAGAGACTGAGGACTAAGTGGCATCCTGACAGCCTGGCCTGACCTCAAGGAGCGCTGGTCAGCGATGATGGATATGGCAGTTACCAGTGATGACCAGTGTCTGAGGTCAGGCCAGTCCCACGAAACCTCTGCACTGGTGAGATCACTGCAATGCCCAAGCAGCCTGCAAGAACAGGCTGCCTGGCTATAAGGGGAAGAAGGCTCCGCCTCCAGGTCAGGTCCCTAAATAAAACACCTGGATGGGGGAGGGGTGCACCAAAGCCAAAGGGCAACATTTCGGTGTCACCTGGCAGCTTTGCAAAGGACAAATCTCAGTTCAACTCGTCTAGTCCCTGGGTGGCCCAGGGGAGCCGGGATTCTTTGGAGGGGACTCATGCCCATGTCTGACTGCCAGTGGCCTGCGCACATCCACCCAGTGCCTGTCCTGCCCATCCCTCACTTAGGCATGGACTGGCACGGATGAGCAGGCCCAGAGTCCTGTTTAGGCTGAAGGAGCACTGTGTGAGGAGCCCCGTGGTCCCCGCCGTAAGGCCCGCGTCTCAGTGCCGTCACATGGCTGTGCACGCAGTCGCGCCAGGAGGCAGCTGCCCGGAATCCGAGCACCCAGCGCTGACTCATCGGGGCACCACGCTGGGTGCAGAGCTCGCCCGGCACTGACTGCAAGATAAAGCCACGCTGTGGAAGACTGTCAGGGCCACGTGCTTGGCTGTTTTCCTGCAGAATGATTTGTCTGGAAGAGAAAAAGTCTTCCTGAATTATTGATCAAAAGACCAGTTTGCCAGGATGGATGTAATCATTATATATCACACACAAAGTCTACTAATGAAAAATTTTAAAAAAGAAATATCAGGCTTAAACTCAACACCTGCATTGTAAAGAAAAAGAGAAAGTTATGAGGTAGTTATGTGACATAAAGCTCTGGTTGAAAAAGCAAAACAAACCAAACCAACAAAAAGAGAACGAGATTATTTTTTTAAAAACATGGTGTCCTCAGTCAGTCATCTTCCACCTTAAGCTAAACCCTAAATTAAAACCACAGTGCATGGTCTCTGTGTGTTGTGTCTTCCTTTCCTGCATTGTAATAGAGGTTTAAATATGAAACGGTCCATTTCTCTGACATTGGTCCATTCTAAAATGTATTTAGTTGACTCACTAAATCTTTAAAATGAACACAAGTTACAGCTTACCCATGTGGACCCTTAGTGATTCCGCCCTCCTCAGCCCGCCCTGGAAGCGAGGGCCGCTCTCTCTGGGAACTGGGATGGGGACCGTCATGGGGAGGTCACATGTGCAGAGACAACCAGGAAAAGGACACCAGTCCTGCAGTGGGTCAGGGTGCACAGCAGTAGCAGTCAGGTTTATTCTTATGAAAGGTTTCACTGAAGCAATTCTTAAATAGAACCCTCCTGCTGGAGATGTAAACACATACCAAGATTAGCTCCAGGGACTCTTTCTACCGAGTGGTCTGCAGTGCCTGAAGCTCTTCAGGAGGTCTGCCTGGAGGCTGAGGCTCAGGATGGGAGGAGGTAGATATTTAGGCTTCACAGGGACTTGCATGCACACCAGTCTCTGACCCAGGCAACTCGAGAGGTGCAGGCGTGAGGCTATGTACCCAGGGCTGTGTCCTGTGCCTCCGGTCACCAGCCCTTTGGCCCTGACCCTGGCCGAATGTTCCATTGCAGCAATCCAAAGGCACAGGCCAGGGCATTTGCTATGTGAGTGGCCGAGCACACACAGGATTCTTCTTTCACTGCACATTTTGTGTGAGTGTCCAGGCTGAGTGGATGTCATGAGTCGATACAAAACGTCGGCCTTCGTGGCCACTTTGACTCTGAGGAGGAGTTGGAAGTCACACAGAGCCAGATCTGTGAACAAAGTGGACGAGAGGACGCAGTGTCCTGTTTTTATGAGCTGCTTTTCCACTGGATGGTGCTCACTAGCACTGTTTACCATGTTTTTGATCACAACTTGTAAAAACACAAAAAAGGACTCCAGAGCTGCTGGAGGAAGCAGCAAGGATGATGGGAGAAATATGCCTGAAGACAGGGACATTTTGTGCCTGAAGGCAGGATTTTGAGGTGGGTTCATGGAAATGAGGCACTATAATAAATTTTTAAAACGTGGGCATCTACTTCATATTTTGACCACACTTTGTAGAAGTGAATGTGAGAGCGTGTTAAACCTTTACTTAGAGAAGTAGGCTAACGTTGTTACCGACCAATGGAAACCCTGGGCGAGAGGCCCCGGACTCAGCTTAAACTGAGAGCCCGGAGCCGGGCCAGCACACCCCAGAAGTCACCTTTGATGTCTGTGGGTTCCTGCTTAGGAACTGCTTTCCGTATGCTGTTCTTGTTTAGAAGGTTAGGTTCTTCTTGGAGAAATTCTTCCTCTGTGTGCTTGCAGAGGTGTGCTGGATTACTACCCTGTGTGTTACATGTGATAAAGTAGATATTATTATATAAACGTGAGCAGAGAACCACACGTATTAACACACAGTGTGCTTGGTACAGGATGAAGTCAGGACCTCTGGAAGGGAGAGATCACGGCTCCCAGCCTGTAGGTGTCCGACACTCGGAGTCCGAGTTCTCTAAATTCCAAGGATGGAGTCTAGGGTTGGCCCAGGTGAAGAGTGGGAATATTTATTGAGGAGGAGAGGTGCGTTCGTCTCCTGAGAGGCAGGAGGGGCCCACTTCACAGGGGAATGTCTGCAGAGCACACCCACGTGGTACGAAGTGGGGTACAGCCCTGATCTGCCCACTGTGAGTGTAGGTGATGGGAATCAGGCAGGGAAGCAGGTCCTGCAGTAAGTGTGTGCGGGGAACATGAGAAGCTTCTCAGGAAGGAATGGCCCGAGGATCCAATCACCCACTGAGGTGCCTGGGGTCTCCCAAGACTTCCATCAGGCAGGTGTCACCTGATGGCCGGTCGGCATCTGGAGGCCTCAGTGCTGCTGAGTTCTCATCTGGCCCTGGCTCCCTCAGGCACCCAGTGCTGTCTGACCTCTCAGCTCTCTCTGTCCGACTCGGTCGTGGGTAAGGTGAAGATTTAGGGTGGGCCCGTGCGGCTCACACACTGTCCAGCTGCGTCCCTGAGCCTAGGCCTGGGCCCGCCCAATGGCTGGGCACTGCATGTGCAGTGCAGGCGGCTCCACGTGACACATGCTTTGCTGCCCCTGGAGTCCCTTCCCAGGGACGGAGATGATAAGGTGAGGCCACCATAAATGCACACATCATCGGTGTGGGGGACACATGCACCCTTCCCCTGTGCAGGCGCTCAGGAGTGGTGGGTAGGTCAGGAGGCGGCTGACCTTAACGCCAGGCTGCAGGTTCATGTTCCCTAGGGGTGGACAGAGTTCAGTTCCGTGGCCATCAGTCTCCACGTGGCCATGCTGCTGGGGCTGCATCCACGGGCCTCTAAAAGTCAGTGCTGAAGTCTGGGCAGAGCTAGCTTCTTCGCTTCCATAGCAAATGCACCCCGGAGGTGGATTCTCGGCCCAACAGCTTCCTGGAAGGACCAGGTTCTCTGCTCTCGTGCCTGGCGTTGGCAAACTGACTCAACTCTGCTGAATTACATTTCCTCAGCTCCCGGTTCAGTGATGTTTTTGAGACAGAGTCTCACTGTGCAGTTTAGGCTGGCCTTGAACCCATGACAGAGCCCAGGCTGGCCTTGAACTCATTACGATTCTCCTACCTCAGCCTCCCGAGTGCTGGGATCACCAGCGTGTGCCTCCACGCCTGGTGCGGTTTTTGTCTTGTGCTATTGCTGCTTATGCTTGAACAGAGCTCGTCCTAATGGCTGAGCAAGGGGAACCTGATTTTAGAACCTGTGACGTCACAGGCAACTTCTGCAGGCCCAGGAAGAAGCTGCCACTGCATGGGAGATTCTTTAATCCCATTCCCCCAGAAGCAGAGAGGTGACTGGGGGAGCCAGGTGGATTCCAGGAGCCTTCACCCCTCTCCCTCTCCCTCCGGAGTCTGAGTCTTTTCTCTGGGACTCTCTGCGGCCAGAGCCCTGGGCTCTGTCACTTCCTCCATGTCCAGGTGACAGGCTGCTTTTCCTCCTCGGTGCCCTAGTGGGCACTGTCCCTCCCGCTCCGTCCCTATGAGGAAGTTGTCCTGCCTCATCCACCCTGTCCTGCCACTCTGAGTGATCGTCTCAGCTTCCTCTGTGGTCTTGGCTTTTCCTTGAGCTGTGGTCCCCTCAGGCCTCTCTCTGGTGTCCCTGGCAGCCACTGTCCTCATCCTCAAGCTCACACTCCAGCATCTGACAGGAGAGGGACACAGTGTGTGGTGCTAGAGACCTGGCCTTGAGGTCCCTCTATGCCACTGTCACTGGACCTCCTTGCAGAGGTCCTTGCAGAGGGTGGATGCCTGCAAGGCTGCTGTAGGAGTTCGCTGAATTGCCGGGAAATTAGGGACAGAGCAGGGGCTCACAGTGGGGAGGGAGCCATGCCTGGGTCAGGGCCACTCCTGTGTGAGCCCCACGTTCTGAGTTCAGTTTACTGAATCTTCCTGGAGCCAGAGTGGGAGGCTGGGCAGAGAGGGACAGCCACACCGTGGGGAGGTCATCAGGGCACAGGGGAGCCCCAAAGGCTCCTGCGGAACAGGGAGGGACAGCTACACTGTGGGGAGGTCATCAGGGCACAGGGGAGCCCCAAAGACTCCTGCGGGACGGAGGGTGGCTTCAGTTTAAACCTTGGAAAGAGCCCGCACTGTGTGTGGGGGCCCATGCTTGCAATCCCAGCACTCTGGGAGGCTGAGGCAGAAAGACAGCAAATTGGAGCCCAGCCTGGGCAACTTTGTGATTCAGTGGGACCTGTGTCATAATAACAAATGGAAGAGTTGGGGGTGCAGCCCAGTGGGAAGGCCCTGGGTTTAAGCTCCACCCACCCCTTCCTTACACACACACACACACACACACACACACACACACACACACACACAGAGTCCAAAAAACCTTGCACCCTTCCCGGGCCTGGCTTTGTGTCTAAGTTATCAGAGTGGTGCACAGCTAATCCGACCTCTGTGTCGGGTCACAGTGTAGAGGAGGACGGGGCAAGGCCCTCCAGTGCTGTCCATGCACCACCCCAAGCTGCCACTGGGCAGTGATGAACATGACATGATCCTGGGCAGCACCAGCCCAGCCTAGGAGCCCTTATGCTCTGGAACCCCTGCGCACCCTGCTACTGGGCCTCTGTTCCTGGTGCTCCTGCGGGTGCCGGCGGGGCCCAGCCTGGGCAACTCAGCCATGCTGGCTACACAGAGCTGCTGGGGCACAGAGACCATGCAGTCTTGGCCTCTCCCTGGACAGTGTGGGTGGGAGCAGAGTTCACCTAGGCATGGACACCTGCAGCCCACCGGGCTTGCGGCCACCAGGGTTGTGCTGGTTCCTGTCACTGCCATCACCCTCTCATACCCTCCGATGTCCCAGTATTGGTGCTGGGCCTAGGTGCAGTGAGGTGGACAGAGCCAGTCACCAGGCCCCAGAATAGGGCAGAGGGCACAGCCGGGCAGCAGAGCCACAGGGAGAGGGGTGTCGCTCTCGTGAGCGTTTCTGAAGGGCTGGGCTGGTGTCCTCAGAACGATGCCCATGGCTGAACTTACACAGTTGGTGCCTGGCTCGTGTAGGTGAGCATGCAGGGTTCATCGTGGCTCGAGGGACCTGTGCCCCGGATTCCCAGGCCAGGGCGCCCTCACCTACCACACAGGGAGCTGGAGATGGGCTCGATGCCAGTGCAGGCCCTGAGCGCCCAGCAGAGGATGAGCCTGTGGGGACACAGGGATTGGGGGCAGGTTTATTTAGTGATGAGAGAGCTCTGGCTCAGCAGATCTCACGCCTGCATGGAGGATGCAGCTGGCACCAGCACAGGTACCACTCGGGAGACCACAGCCAAGGCCCAGGGACAGGTGGGCGGAGGGGGCTCCAGGAGGTACAGACATGTGCCTCGGTGGATTGTGAGGATGCTAAAGTTGCTGACCATCACCAGGCCTGACAGTGCGCACCTGCGGTCCCAGTGCTCTGGAAGGCTGAGGCTGGAGAACTGCATGTTCAAGCCTGGCCTGGGCACTGTCATGACTGGAGCTCTCTGGTATATGATCTGTGCAGACTCAAAGCCCACTCCTTTGGCACCACACGCAGGGCCCAGCCACCTCTCAAGGACCCTGGGTGCCCAAGGATTCCTCTGAAGACTTGTAGGGGACAGGACCCTAGGCCCACAGTGCAGGTGACAAAACCCGGTCCAGTGAAGGCAGAGCTGCCCATCGGGCTGTGTGAGCTGCTGCTCTCTGTAGATGGCAGAGGAGGCCCTGGGGACAGTGTGGCACAGGATGAAAGGACCCAACTCTGAGGGTGGCCCTGTCCTTGGGCAGCATAGGACCAAGCCTGGCTGGGGAGAAGGAAAGGAGAAGCCCACCAGGTGGGGATGTGGGCACCAGCCTGCCAGGGCTGAGCAGAGCCAGGAGGCACCATCCTCGGACTCCGAGTCACGGTGCAGTGTCCGAGGCTGAGATCAGGGCCAGGGCACAGGGAAGGAGGAGCCACGAAAGGCAAGGGAACAGGCACAAAGCGATCATAGGGACAAGCCCTTCTACATCTGGGAGCGCGTGCTCTGCTGAAAAAAGAAGCCACAGTCAGGACGCAGTCCTGTCGGGCGCAGGCTCTGCACCCCGCAGCCCGATGCCCAGACATGGTGGTCACCCTCGGGCAGCCATGGTTCCTGCTCAGGCAGCTGCCTGCTCTGCCTCCACTTGGGATTCTCCCGTGGGCACCTTTCATCCCCAGAGGGATGGAATGGTTTCTGACCTGTGACTGTTTTACGTGGTTCAGACGGAACTGAAACACGCAGATTCCCCCGTCTCTCTTGCTTGGGCTCAGTGTCTGTGTGGGACGTGACATCCAGGCCCAGCATGCGCCGGAAGGCAGAAAGGGTTGGGCTTTGGAGCAGTTTAGATTTTGGATTTTCAGATAAGCAATGTTCCTCTGTTGCAGTCATACAAATATTTCACATTTAAGTCAGGTATGGTGGCACCAGCCTGTAATCCGAGCACTGAGCTGAAGCAGGCTGAGGCAGGAGGCTTGCCAGTTCCAGCCCAGCCTGGGAAACTAAACTAGTTAGCAAGATCCGCTCGAAATTTGATGTATATAGAAGGCTCCTGGATGTAGCTCAGCGTGAAGGCCCTGGGTTCCCTCTCCGGTACCAAAACAAACAAACAAAAACCAAATATTTCAAATTCCAAAAAGTCCCAGCCACTAAGACACTAGTTTCCACAGGCCTTTCAGATAGGGACTGCGCCCGGCCCGCCTGGGGCATTTTCCTGGCCCAGGCCTGTGTGTGAGCTTCAGAGCTGGGGCAGGGGAGAAGCTGGCTCGCCTGGGGTTCACCTGCCCACCTGCCCCAGTCCCTTGGCCTGGAAGTGCACCCAGGCAGCCCCCGAAAGTGTCTCCATCTGCCTTGCGTCAGGAAGGAAACCCAGTTTTCACTTCCACACTACTGTCCTGCGGACTGTGACCCGCAGCTGGGCCTGGCGTCTTCAGGGGCAATGGAGTAAGAACCGTGCCTCCCGCTAGTCGCTCTCAGGAATTCATTCCTCATCCTGACTTCAAGCACCTTGATTCCGATTCCCCAGACCCCCGGTGTCCCTCTCTGTGTTCTCCACAGGGTTTGCCTCACTTCTGACCTCAAATTTTGAATGGTTTATTCTGCATATGGCACGCAATGACTGGAGAGCAGGGCACAAGTGCTGTCTCTGCCACTCAGAGCCCTGAGTGCGAGTCTGGCCTCCAACCTCTGCCTCCCTCCCTCACCTATCCCCTCTTCCCCACCCCAGGAGGCAAAGCCTGAATCTTAGTGCACTGAGGGGTGAGGATCATTGCTGAACTTCCCGAATCTGTGGATTTATGTCATCCACCACGTCAGGAAGTTTTCTGCCGTTCGTTTTCCTCTCCGTGAGTCTGGGTTTGCAGAGTGAATGTTTGCGCTCCTCATGCAGGGCTGCTGCAGGCGGGCCCCTCCTCTGTCCTCCCTCCCTCCCTGGGTCCCCTCCCCACTTTAGAAGGAGCTATCTCCCCAGTTCCTCTTGTCTGTCAGATGCTATTTCCTACTCTCTGTCCGTCCGCTTCACTCTTAGGGTTTGGGCTTCTCATAGAAGAGCGGCCCTCTGAAGTTTGAGGTGGTGTCTCTGAGTGATTTCATCAAAATGGCAGCCTCAAGCTGCACCCATTTCCCTGCCATGCTCAGGCTTACGCGTCTCTATGGCCGAGCAGTCCTCCACTGTGTGAAGGCCACATTTCCACATCCAGCAGTGTGTTCGTGGACACGCAGGCTGCTTCCAAGTTTTATCTATTGTGAGTCATGCTGCTACACCCTCGAGTGTGCGTGGCTCACTGTGACGAGATGTCTTCAACTCTTTCGGGGTGGTACCTATAAGGGGAGTCGAGGGGTGGAGTGGGATTTCTCATCTGGGTTTTTAGGACTCTGCACTGACTTCCATGGAGGCTTCACTGGTGTATAGCACAATTCCAACTTTTCCCTCCAGCTCCTGGTCCTGCGTTCTTTGTCCTCTCCTTCTAGGATCCTGTCCATGTGGAAACTTGACCTCAGATTCTGTCCGGAGGTTCCAGGTTTATGCCTCTGTGCGTCTTTGTGACATTCAGGCTGGGTGATGTCCTCCCATATGTCTTTGAGCCCATTGTGGCTGCTGTGGAGCCTCCCTGTGAGTCTGCATTCCAGCTATCCATCCTCATCTTCCCTTCAAGCCCCAACACAGGGTTTCTCCAGGAGCTCGCTCTGCGCAAGCCCTGGCCTCTGCCCTCTGAGTCCAGGACCAAGGGAATAGTGGTAAACCAAGTGCCAGCTCGGTGGACCCGTGTTCCGGTCTCTACATATTCGCAGCTTCCCTGCCGCTGTTCTCGAGGGGGTATCCAAACAGTCAGTCAAGTGTCCCGCAGTGGAAGACATTGCTTTGAACCCCTCAGGCCACTCCTCCTGCTCCCAGTTCTCCCATCCCCACCCTGGCCACTCTCTGCAGCAGCTCTGGAGTCCTCTTTCCTGAGGGTCTTAAGCTGTGATCAAAATTCCACCGAGTTTTGCTGCCAGGCTCCCATCTGGCAGAAAGCCAGGCCCCTTGGAGCCCGGAGCTGCGTCCTCTGTGTCCTTGGTCACTGGGACTGCACTCCTTGAGGTCCGGTGTTTCCCAAAATCAGATGAGCTTGGAAAGAGAGTGCTCTGAGTAGACGCAGGACCTGGAGGCAGCCAGAACGGTGCAGCTGAAGACCTCAGGAAGGGGGCTCCAGGCTGTTGCGGGAGGCAGCCAGGGTGAGGGGCCAGGTGTGCTAGGGCGAGGGTGGGGTGCCAGGCTGCTTGGTGAGTGCACACAAGGTATAAATTTATCCTTCACTGTTTTGTTCAGTCACCAAGTTGCTTCCCATGGCCTTCGTACAGCTGCTCGGGCCAGGCCGACCTTCCCGGGCCACATTTCTTTCATCCTCGCTGTTCTGTGCTCCCACACATCCAGATGGGAGTCAGGTGCCATTCAGGCAAAAAGTGAGCAGGTGAGCTCCGAAGGGACTCAAGGTCCATAAATGCGATCACTGAGCTAACAAAGTGACCTCAGAGGCCTGCACACTTTCTGAGGGCTTGACAGTCTGGGGAGTGGAAAACTACAGTGCCAGGAAAAAGGGAAGCAGTGCCATGGCTGGGAATGTGTGGGGTTTGGAGTAGGAAGGAGCTTGGCAGGGAGGTGATTCTGCCTGACACATAAGGGGGCTGGGCCCCGGTTCATGTCCTGGGGCGCAGGGCAGGAGCAGCTGCTGTGAGGTATGCTGCAGTCTGCAATGACAGTGATGTATCAGTGTGATATCCGCAAGGGAAGCACTGAGCTTGTGCAGGGCGAGGACTGCAGGGAAAGCTCCGAGCTGCCTGCATCCTGCTGTGACCCTGAAGCCTACTCAACACAGCACGTGGGCCAGAGATCAAGCGGTGAAATCACCGAGGCTCTGGGAGTGTGGCGAGAACCACTGGTGATTTCCTAAGGAGCCCAGAGCGAAGCCCTGTGCATCCAGGGGGCTCACAGAGTGAACCCCCTTTCCTCTTGCTGCCAGGGGCTCTTGGTTGCTGGTGGCGAGTGCCCTGGTCAGCGGGGTCAGAGCTGCCATGCGGGTGATTCAGGAGGTGAAAGGCACACCGAAGTGAGCGTGCATGGTGCTTTCATGAAGCTGTGCCCACGCGCGCCCTCCTGACCCTCTGGGTCCTTCCAAAGCTGAGTCCTGAGTCCCTGGCCAGCCCAGGGCGGGTCCAGGGCGGGGCGCCTGGTAACCCGAGAGGGACAACAGCTGAAAGGGCCCTCTTGGGGCGCAAGAGCGTGGGCGGCCAGTGTTTCCAGGACGCCTGCTTCGTGGGCACGGAGATTAGGATAGTGGGCAGCCGGGCGGGGACGCAGGCTTGCCGTGCCCATGGTCACCTGTTAGCTCCCGATCGCAGTCCACTAGGAAGGCAGCTGGTATGGATGTCACAGCTGCCGCGTTCCCAGTGTGACAGCTTCTGGCTTTTGCAAGATGGGTACATGGCCAGGAAGACGCTGCTGCTCACAGGCTTCGAGCTGCAGCCACCAGGGTGCCTAAAAATAGCACTGCCGTCCCTGGTGCAGTGGACGAGGCTCTGAGTGACCGTACATGGCCAGGGCTGGCCCCCGCCCGCTGCCCCACCCTGCTAATCTCCGGATCGGATTTACCCGCCCTCTGTGGTAGCATGTGGGCAGCACTGTGAATGCAGGGCTTCTAAATTTATGCTCCGCTTGGCGGGGTGGGTGGACCCTGCGCTGGGCACTGGCTTTTCAGGCGTCAGGAGCAGCTGAGCCCCATGCGGCTGGGCGGGCTCTGCGTCTCGGGCACCACGGAGCTGCCCTGTGATGCTGGGGCTCACCTCCCGCACTGCCTGCTGCACAGAGGCGACCCCGGGATGCTGTGGAGACTTCAGACAGTGTGGACCTGTCCCTCCTGTCCCTGACCCAGCTGTTTCCCAGTGGCCCCCAGCCTGCTTCGAGGAGCAGCCCCTGGTGGGGATGCTGTTTTTCGATTTGTGTGCTGGTATTGAGCCCAAGGGCTTCACACCAGCCATGTCTCCGGGTCCCTTTTCATTCTTTTGTGACGAGAACTGCGTCTCACAAAAGTTGCCCAGGCTGGGCTTGAACTTGCCACCCCCTTGCCTCAGCCTCCCAGTGTGGTATTTAACTTTTCTTCTTGGAATACCTGGCTTGCAGAAAAGCGACCCCCTGAAGAATTCCCAAGTAGTCTCTGCATAGCCCGCTGCTGACCGGGGCCTCGGGTCTTGGTCTGCCCTCCCCGTATGGCCACACTTGCTGTGTTCACAGGCATGGGCACGCACACCCGTGGGTGCATGCACTGACCCCACAGGCAAGGAGCCTGTCCCCAACCTGACCCTCGGCCTCCCAGCCCCACCCCCACCCCCATCCACCCGCCTTCCCGTGGACTCCCAGGTGTTTGAGGCTCTGTCCCTGGGCACCACTATGTGTGACTCAGTCCTTCCTTCCATCCACTTAGTCACTCTGTGCTTGGTTCCCAGCTGCCCCTCAGCCTCCCAGGCCAGCTCTCCTGATAAACAGGGACATCTGGTGAGGGAGGGAGTGAGAGAGAAGCACTTTCCCAGGAAAGGCAGATCAAGCATCTGGCCGTGGTTCGACAGGACACACCTGAAATCCCTGCCACTTGGGAGGCTGAGGCAGAAGGATCACAAATTCGTGCCCAGCCAGGGCAGTTTAGCAACTCATCAAGACTGTCTCCAAATACAAATAAGGAGACCAGCGTGAGCTCGGGTGAGCTCCTGTGTGCTGGGGTGGCAGCAGCCTTAAAGTCATTCCAAATGCTGGTAGCAGATAAATCTTTTTTTCCTAAAAGTATCAGGCTCTGTCTTGTGTCTTACATGGTGACCAGCTGAGGGCAGGCCAGGACTCTGCTTCTAGAACTGTCTGTTGCCTGTGACCAGGGGGCCTGGGAGTCCCCTGCTCTGTATAATCCTGCACCTCGGGGCAAGGGGTGCAGGCAGCACCAGTGTGCACTGCAGCTCCGCTCCTGTGGAGCCCTAGAGCCCCAGAGGCCGCCCCAGCTGCCTGTGTGGTCTCCACCCTCCTTTTGCACAGGACCCTACTCCGCACCTTTGGGTTTTCCCCCCAGGCCTGGGATTTGGGCCCTTGTGTGTAACATTTGTTCCCAGTGCTCAGTGCTGTGCGTCAAGGTTGTGATCCCAGGGGTGGTGACAGGGACCACGCACCTCCTCCTCTCTGTCCCTCAGCGCCCCTCATCTCCTGACCCCTATCCTGCAACAAATGCAGAAAGACGACTCAGGGAGCACTGTCTGGTGGCCAGGCCTGTAGGAGACACCTGGGAGGACCTGTCCTTGGGAGGGACAGGAGGGAACATGTAGGCGGAGCATGCAGGGGGGGAGGCAGTGGGAGCCAAAGGCCCCTGTGCAGAGGGGATGCCTGACCTGATGGAGGCAGCTGTGACCGTGGCAGACAGAGAGGACAAGAGACCGTGGAGGGCACTGGAAGTCACTAGCCCTGCAGCCACCACAGTGCTGACACAGGACAAGGCCCCCGGTCAGGGAGGGCAGGGGCCAGAGGCCCAGGACTGCAGCTGCCCAGTGGAGGGTGGGGCGCAGCATTCGGGGGACAGGGCGTGGCACGGCCACTGCTCCTGAAAATAAGTAGCTGAACCATCTTCTGAGATGCCACCGGATTCCAGGGCCCCTGAGGCATTTAGGTATTTCAGGAATCGAAGGGTCAGGTGAGTTAACTATTTTCAAATAAGCCACCGAGTCTGTCTGGCCTTGGAGCTGGGCTGTGTTTTTAGAACCCGCTTTTCACGCCAGCTGGGTGGCGCCACTATAAATATGCAGGGCCTCTGGAACCTGCTGGGGTGGGAAGGTCTGAGGCTGGCGGCAGGCACTGGGGCAGCAGGTAGGTGACACCCAGCCTGCCCCATGTCTGCCGGTTCTCGGCCATACAGGTCTCTTCCCCTCCTCCTCCTCACTTTCCTCTGCCCTGAGCCAGGCTCCAACGCACGACCCTCCTGCCTCAGCCTCCCAGAGTGCTGGGATGGCGGGCTTGTGCCACACTACTTTAGGCTCCAGTTTCTTCTTGGGTAAACAGGAAGGTTGAGAGAGCCGTGGCTGCCATCCTGCCCTGGGGACCTCTGTGGTGAGCGAGAATTTGGCAAAAACCTGCAAGATGCAGCTTTGCATTTGGGAAGCTTTGTGGGTGCTCAGGGTTAGATTTTTATTCCTTACAAACAGGACACTGGCAGAGTTTGTCATCGCTGACCAATGGATGATGCTCAGATGCCCAGGGAAAAATGTGCAGGGCAGGGGGAGCTGTGTTCCCCTCTCTCCTGCATGCGGTGGGCTGTGAACCCCACCCAAGCCCACTGACTTGCTGAGCCATTGACCGTGGTTCAGACACGTGGAGACCCCCAAGTGGCCCTTGGCCTCTATGTCTCAGCCCAGCTCTGCTGGTATTTGGGGGTCGGGAGTGAACCTGGGGAGCCCCATGCACTGCTTTCCTGTTTGCGCTCAAGGACCTGAGTTTTCCCAGCCCCAGATTAAAGTGAATTTCTCATGTGGTCCGTGCAGAGGTAACGGCATACACTCCCTGCTTTCCTGGTCCTCGAACTGTCCTCCGGCCTCCCAAGAGGGAGTCTCAGAGTCCCCCAAGGCTGTCCCAGGCTGGGGCTGCACTGGGCGGCTTTCCCGAGGCCAAGTCCACACCCTGGATCTGTAAAAGGCGGGAAAGGGGGGGCTGCTGAGGGGGGCTGGGGACCTGCTAGCTGGGAGTGCAGCAGGTGGATCCAGCTCACCTGCGGTGGTAGACTTGTGTGAAATGTGCTGATGTGTACTGGAAAGTTCCAGGGGGAGGGCCGTGGCATTATTCGTGCATTTCAGTTTCTCTAAAGCCAACTAAGATTTATAGCAAGTCGGGACTGGAGGTGCACACCTTAGTCCCAGCATTCTAGGAAGCTGAGGCAGGGAGATCACAAGTTTGAGGCCAGTCTGGACATAGTGGGGCCTTGCCTCAAAAACAAGCAAACAAAAAAGTCAGGCATGGTGGTGCACACCTTAATCACAGCCCTCTGGGAGGCTGAGGCAGGAGGATTGCACATTCAAGCCCAGCCTGCACAAATAGTGATAGGCAGACCCCAGATCAAGGTAAAAAGGGGACAGGGATGCAGCTCAGTCCCCAGTGTGGACAATGGTTTGCAGGTAGTTTGAGGAAAACAGGAAGAAAGCGACACCCAGAGGGGATGGTAGAGGTAGGTGAGCAACTCCTAATTGTCCTGCAGAGCCCTCAGAGCCGGTGCCTCCTGCCGGGGTCAGGCAGCAAGCATGTCCAGTGCTGACCCTCTGGGGGCAGCTCCGCTTTCCACCCCATAGCAGCCTCAGATCAAGGCATGTTTTCCCTTCCTTCTTTCCTTCTGGCACTGGACATCGAACTCACAGCCCTCATACTGATCTACATCCCTAGGTCTCTTAATTTTCTTATCTTTTCCTTTTCTTTCTTTCTTTTTTTTTTTTTTTTCCAGACTGTCTTGCTAAGTCCCTAAGGTTCCCAGCAGACTGGGCTCAAACTCATGAGCCCCCTGCCTCAGCCTCCCCCGAGTCCTGGAGTGAGGGACGTGTAGCCCCGCACCCAGTTCCCTGTGTTCATAATCTGCCTGCTGGTTAAGCTCAGCCAAGGGGAGAAGCCCTGGCAGGGCAGCCCTGCCTCTGTCAGATGTCGCCAGGCTGGGATCTGCACCGGGGCTGGTTCCCAGCAAGTCCTCAGCCAGAAAGACAGAGGATGAGCTCGGCAGACAAGTGCTCCCCTGAGCTATGTCCCAGCCCTTTTTATTTGGTATTAAGAGGTGGTCTCACTGAGTCGCCCAGGCTGGGCTTGAATGTGGGATCCTGCGGCCTCGGCTTCCCCGATAGCTGGGGTCACAGACATACACATCACAGCTGTCCCCTGACGAAGGAGTCGCCAGTGGAGTTAGTGGCACTGGGAACGTTGGTTTTCTATTGGAAGTGATAACATGCAGGGCCGATCCTGATCCCTCCTCTGACCTCTGACCTCTCCTCTCTGACCTCTGACTTGTGCCGTGTATAGCTTGTGTTCCCCAGACCCACACATGGGCCTCACTTGCTGGTGCATAGCCGGGGACCCAGGCAGCTGCTGCACCTGGATCTTCCGGTCACACGACACTCGCCTCCCTGCAGACCCCCGTCCATGCTTCCCGTGCCCTTCATGGGCGTCGTCACTGTGATGGGGGTGTGGGGAAACCAAAGCCCAGAAGCCTGGCATGGTACCGGGCAGTGTCACAGTGCTGCCTGCTGCCCCTTGGGGTCTTCCAGAGCTGGAAGTGACTGACTGTGTCACTCTGGGGTCCTGAGTCTCCATCTGGGAAAGGCCCGTGTGGTCACATCTGCTTTTACCCTGGGAGATCGAATAATTTAAACACGTGTCCCAGCATGTCATACTGTGTGGACACTTGTCTTGGGCCCTGTGACCAGTGTCCTTGTCACTTTCAAAAGCCTCAGAGGAGGAAAACAGGTTCATGTGGGCCCAGCTAATCTGAGACGGTGGCCAGGGTACGAGGGCCATGTGGGTCCCTGAGGAAGAGGACAGGGCTTCCGAATTCATGGCTGCTGGAGCTTCATCTCCTGCTGGGTTTGCTCAGAAGCTGTTCAGAGCAGAGTCCGGGTTCCATGGTATTTCCTGCCACAGTGTGCAGGGAGGTTGGAGACTCAGGGCCCTGGAATGGCAGGAGTGGACACCAGTCCTCAGGAAGGTGGGGTGAGGCTGTGTGTCGGTCTCTATGGAAAGATGGTGTAGACTTGTCACTCCCTGCTAGGCGCCTGTACTGTCTGCAGGGTGACCCCTTGTGTGCCCAAGCCTGGGGTTCTGGGAGAGGACCCTGGTTTGGGTCTCAGAGTCTCCTCTGTAACCGCACCCCCACCCCACAGCAGGGTGGGTGTTTAATTCCCACACAGTGAGGAACTCAGGGACGGAGTACAAGGCTGCCAGGAGGCTGTCTCCCGTGAGCCTGTTACCAAAGGGTGGCTGTGCCTCCAAGGGCCTGGCTGCCCTCTGCCACAGTACTGCCCAGGTTAGGAAAATATCTGGAGCAGTGGGACCACAGGGGAGAGAAAATGTCCTTAAAAAGTAGAAATAACAGTTTCAAATTTCTGTTCCTGAAAAGTCAAGGCTTTCTGTCTGTAGCAGGGACTGAAGCCAGGGACTTTGCGCTGAGCTATATCCCCAGCCTGATTTTAAGGGGTCTCCGTAGGTTACTAAGTTCACTGGGCTGGAACTTTTGATCCTCTGTCTCAGCCTCCCAGAGTGCTGGGATGACACACCTGTGCCACCAAATCCAGCTGTGAAAAATCGGGTTGCATGGACGAGAGTAACCTTTTTGGTTAGAATTTTCCCTTCTAGCCATGCTAACACTAACCCTAACCCTAAGGCTCATGTGGTCAGAAGGTAGGTGGTTGTGAGGGGTTTTACACATTGAACTGCATTTTTGACCCCTTTTGAGTTCATTACAGACCCTTCTGGAAATCTCGACCGTGATATAAGGTGGTATGTTTTGTTTTTGGCAGTCATACGTTAGGCAATGCTGCTCCACTGCAAAACTGGTTGACATTAAGGCACAAAGGACACATGGGGAAAGGTAAAATTAACAGCAGATACAAAAGAGGCTTTTGCAGACTTGCCTTCCCAGGCTTCCTCCAGGCAACTGAGTTGCTTTATCTGAATAAAAACATTACCTTTCTTAGTTTCGGGTTCCTAGCACAGAAATACAAGTTGAAACAAAGTAGCCTTATGCCACTGGGCGTGGCTAGGCTTAAACTTCCTGCTTCCGGCCTGGGGATGAAAATCCTCTCCCCACGCCCTGTGAGCCCCAGGGTTTGCCAGTGAGCTCTGGTAGGAAAGGCAGGGGCTGGGGCTCAGGGCAAGCTCTGGGTCGCTGCCCAGAACCTAATAAAGAAATAAGTATTTTAAAAGCTAGCCAGTGTTTCTTAAACAAATCAACAACACGAAGTTACCAGTTCAGTTCTTGAGTCCAGTGTTTGCCTATAATCCACAGTTAAAGTTCTCAGCTGTCCTATACAATAATTTATTATTTTAGTAGTGAATTTGCCCACCTGTTACCCAGTAGAAATACTTTGCAGCGCATATTACTAGTAACTAAAAACATCAACAGTTACCTTGCTTTTGATTTAATGTTCTTAAATATCATATCAACCCAAGACAGCTGGAAAGACAATGTATTTTTATGAAAGGGATTGTAGACCCCCTAAAAAAAGTTAGAGACCCATGGATAGACCTAGTCAGCCTGATTCTCACTTCTGTGAGAGGTAGGTTTTTGTGGGAGGCTGTGTCGCTGTTTCCCTGGGCTGTGTGAGTGGGTGTCCACTTCCCATCCACCAAGGACTCTGCCTGGCCACAAGGTGGACTTCGAGCTCACCACCATGAGTCGCAGCAGGGCGAGGGAAGGCCATACCTTTTGTCCCCACCTGCCTCGCCCCAGCCGGCCCAGGGCGGGGACTCGCAGTGGCCCTAGACAGTGGCCACCGCTTTTCAGCATGCCTCTGTTTTGGTCTTTGGACAGAGATAAGTCCTGCCCCCACGTCCTGGAGCAGCCTCGCCTCATCCCCTAGAGTGGAGGTGAGATCCACTGCCCAGTGTGCTTCGGTGGCTGTCCCCCTCCCTTGGGCAGGGTGCCGGCGGTGAATGTGCAGTGCCCGCCCTCCCCTGGAGGTTGCCTGCTGCTCTGCTCTGCCCTCTGCGTGGCCGTGAGACCTTCCTGCTGGGTCCTCAGAGGGCCACTGCTGGCCTGGGGAACTGAACCAGAAACAGGGACAGACAGACGGACCAACGTGGTCAGCAGAGGACGGGAAGACTAACAAGGGTGAGCACTGCCCGGGCTCCACCGCAGGGGTCCCCTTAGCCGAGTGCTGGTGTGCAGGTGGGTGCCAGGCCTACGTCACTGTCACATGCCCCGAGGGGCGGCCGCACTGGAAACCAGAGCAACGGGCCCTGCAGGGCCCGGAGGCCGCGGGGCAATCTGGGAAGGAGGAGGCTAGGCTGTGACCTCCAGGCCTCTTCGCTGCCTGCTTTCACCTGTGGGGGGAACTGGGCTCCCATACAGAGTGTAGGAAGGAGTATGGGGCCCTCACATGCCTTTCCCCTGGCATGTCCTGCGTCCCAGTCAGCCACCCCTGGGCTGTTTTCAGGTCATTTTTGAGTCCCAGCTTAGTGTGCAGGTAAAAGACTTCTGGTTCCTTCAGCTTTCAGAGCTGACGATTGCTTTTTTATTACCTTGTATTTGTGTTTTGAACTCAGCCCCTCCTGGCAAACGTCCACTCTGTCCCTCCAGTGACACTGTCCACCAGGCAGGTCCTCGCTCCTCTCTGTTTCTCCCTCTCCGGAGGCCCGGTATGCAGGCCCCAGTGCCACCCCGCTCCAGCACCACCCAGCTCCAGCTTGCCATCCCTGAGTGCTCCTTATCTGCCGTCCCTGCCTGAGCCAGGACAGAGCTGCCTGCAACCAGCACCTTTGTGCTGGGACTCTATAAATGTTCCCTAATTGCCAGAAAAGTGTTCAGTGACATTGGGATTGTGTCACCTGGGCTGTAGAATCCAACAGAACCGGTCTGGCTGGTTCCTTGTCCCAGGCCCTGCCTGTCACCCCCCTATTCGCAGCCAGGCTGACAGACGCAGTCCATGGAGAGCCCAGGGCCACTCCTGGGCTCAGCCCTCTCCATACTGCGGTTCCACTTACTGCTGCCTGCAGAGCCCCACCTGGCTGCACGCACACCTGGTGAGAGGCACGGCCTTTCCTGGGCCAGGAGAGCTCCTGGGGCAGGCAGGTGGCACCAGGGTTCCCTGCCCCACCGGCTATCCGCTTCCTAATCTCACAACTCCAGGTCGCTAGGAAGCCGGGTCCATCACAGACCCTGCTGGTGGGGTGCTGGTGGGGGGTGGCCGGGCTCTCTCCCAGGGGCTGGCATAAAAGATTGCCAACAGAAGTGGGAATGTGTGGGCGAGTTTTAGGGGGAAACTGCACCTGCGCTGTGGGTGAGGCTTTGCAGGCAGGGAAAGTGGCCTGGGCAGCCTGTGGGGCTCCCTAAGGCCCCTGCCTGGATCTGCAGCTCCTCACAGGCTCCCTGGCCATTGCACTGCCTGTGAAATTCTGTGCTTGCTGTTGGTTTTCAGGGACCACCTGCTCCAGCCTCTGTGTCCTGGCTGTAGATAAGGAGGTGACAGGAGTTTGCTGTGTTGGATAAGGAGGTGACAAGGAGGCCTACAGAGATCCTTTAGGGGAGGTAGGGGCCCATCCACAGGCTGTCACTGTCACTGTCACTTGTGCCCTTGTGCATGGGCCTCTTCCACCCAGATGCTTTACTGCTGATGGCTTGCATGGGAGTGTGGTACCTAGGGTATCAGCCTTGGCTCCCATGGGGCTGGCACAGCTGGGCCACCCCGGGGTGTGGCTCTGCAGCAGCTCAGGAACCTGGAGGAGGTGTGAAGCCAGATTGGCCTCTGAGGACTCTGACCTCACTCTGCCCTCCACTTCCTGTCCCCTGGGTGACACAGAGATCTGATGGAGCATAGGGCCTTCTGGGCAAAGTGGTCATGGAACTCAGGGGCATAGGTGGCTGCTGCGTCCCAGGGCACTGGCACTCATGCTGCTTTTACTCTTCGTACCTCAGCCAAGACCCCAAGTGGCCCTGAGTCCACAGTGGAGCCTGGAGGTCAGGTCGCCTGCCCGCAAACAGTGTCACTCACACCCTCTGAGGGCCGTACTGCCTGCTCTGGCCTCAAGGGCCCTTCCCAGCCTTCCATGCCAGGGCTCTGCCTCATTTTCTGTCTCCCCTGATACCCCTGAAAGCGTCCCCTCCTTCCCATGGGGGAACACAGCCAGCCTACCCCAGGGTTTCCTGTCCTGCCTCATGCAGTCCCAGGGAGGTGGCCTCCCCAGGGGGCAGATCAGATGGCCTTTGCCACCATGCATGGGCACAGGACACCATGCAGTATGACACAGGACATGCCCACTCTGGTCTCTAAGCCAACGTGGCCACCAGATTTCTGTCCTCCCCAGCTCTGTCCTGGACTTGCCTTCCAACAGCTTCTCCAGCCTGTGCCTCTTGGGCATGGAACCCACTGGCTGCAGGCTGGCATGTACCCACCTTGGCGCACCCCACCCTGAGCTGCCTGGGCCCTTTCACTTGCTGAGGGGCTTAGGACATGGGCACTGAGCCCTGGCTGCTCCCAGTGCCTGCTCACCTGCCCTGCCCTGTGGACACTTGGCCATAAGTGCGACAGCCAGGGTGGGCTGCCCTGTGCAGGGGGATGGAATACAGCACATGCACACAGGAGCTCGGATGGGTGGGGAAGGGCTGCAGGGCTGCTGGGGAGCAAGTGCACAGGCAGCCCCAGAGAGGGGTGCAAGTGGAGCAGGGCCCAGGGCCACATGTGCACAAGGCTGGGAAGGGGATCCTGTGGCCTCAGCCCCTGCACTCTGGGGAGTGGCCGGGCAAGGCAGCAATGTGGAAGGGACAGCGTGCCTGCGGTGACCTCGGGGTGTAAGCCCTGCATTGGGAGTGGTTTTCACCATGGCAGGGCAGCTGCCGCCCTCCCTGAGGGCCTCTGCTTTGTGGGTGGCTCTGCAGCTGAGCAGGCATGGCCCTCGCTTAGCCCCTGCTCCTCCACTCCCACTGCCTCTGGAGTCCCCTCTGCATCACTCACCCTTGGTGTGGTGGGAGAATCTAAGGACAGCCCAGAGAAACCTGGTTGGCAGGGGTCTGGGAGATGTGGAGGTCTAACCAGAAGCACAGGCCAGGGGCACGCGAGCACCTCAGGTCCACCGCCCACTGTGCCCTCCTCAGTCACTAGGGAGCTGCAGTGAAAGAGGCCTTAAGCCCCACAGGTGACACAGACAGGCCTGTGTACTGGGCCTCTGCCAGGGGGAATCCCTGGGTGACCCTGTGCTGGTGGCCTGCACATGGGAACAGGGCCAGGCAGGGTCTGCTCCTGACCGAGGGCTGGCCCCGTGGGGTGTTCCCGGTCTGGGCGGCCCCAGACCCTCTACCTGCTTTATCCTCACAGTAGTGGTGCAAGTAGCCAGCACAAATCCCTCTTCTGATGACCTCAGAGGTTTGTTTTTGAGCAAAGGAATCTGGCATGTTCTATATAGCAGGGTCAGACATAGAATAAAATATTCATATGTATTCAGGCTTCATAAGATGCCTACGACCTATTTTCTTATTAGTAGTTTTTAAAAATATGTATTGGGTAAAAGCCTGATAAAGTATTTTTTAACCAAGTGGGATTGCTGCCCAGAGACCGCAGGACCTTACCTGATGTGACTTCTAGAACAGAATTTAGAGCTTCTGTGTGTTAACCGAGGAGCTAGATTTGGCCAGCAGACTCAACACGGCAGGATCCTTTCTAGAGAAATCTCAGCTCAGTCCTAGCGTCTCATCTGGAGGGTGGTGGAGAATGTTCTGGTACCTCGAAGAAGATGGAGAAAGGAATAGCCAAGAAAGAAGATGGGATGCAGGGTTGTCTGCAGGTTTTAGTGAGGTTTTGTTTGACACGTGGCCAGTTGCTTTGTTTTGGCCTTGTTTGTTGTAGCTCACATCATTGGTTAGACGTGGCAGTGGTTTTGTGCCCGTATTTTCTGAAAGCGAATGTTTTTTTCTGGACGGTTCACGTTTGGTGCCCAGCCAGCCCCAGAGACCTCTAATTCCTCAACAACAGGACTGCGGCCTCTGTGTCAGACATCACACAACTCTCTGAAGTACTCTTCCCTTTGGAGCAGTTCCGGACTGTACTACTGATTCTCTTGGCTCTTGGCAAAGAACAGTTAATAGTCATATGAGGAGATCAGTTTTGCATGTCTATATCCGGTAATCTAAGTACCCTTTTGAAGTTGGCAGTATACAATGTTACAGCAGTTGTTCAGTTCCTATCCTCTTGTTTTTGAAAGCCTGTATTGTTCTTGCTTGGGGGTCGTCGCTGTTGTTTGTCTCTTCTGCTTTTTGTTTTCCTGTGACTTTTTCTATTGTTCATACTTTCATCTCATCTTCTAAATGTACTTTACATCAGCCACGAAGACGAAAGGGGAAGATTATTGCCACGAACGTAGAGTGACTCTTGGTAGTGGTTGTCACGTGGAAAGGGCACGTGGAAATTGTTAGTGTGCATGTGTGTTATCTTTTGGGCTAGAAATAAGGGGGAGGGGCGATGGGATGAAACACACATTTGGTTGCTTTTGAAGTAAGACGAAAACCGAAAACGAAAAATAAGAACAAGGGGGTCTGTGGGAATGGGGATCAAAGTAGGAGGGAGACACCGCTAAACCTCTTTCCACAGAGGTGTTTTGAACTACACAGTGGTGTACATACTCGGAAGATTGCATCAGTGAAGAAAGGAAATCCTAACCTCGAAAACGTGGAAGTGTATGAGCCCAGGTATGGGAAGTAGATCATGCCGCTGAGCTGGTCGTCTAAAGGACTGCAGTGATGTCTTCTGCCAAACTTAGTACCCTGATCCTAAAAGCTGTTTGGGAATGCAAGAAGAGACCAGTAGCTGAAGCAGTCCTGAAAAAGTACAGAACTGAAGCACACAGACTTTCTCACCTTAGAGCTCCCTGCAAAGCCAAGGTAAGCAGGAGACAGTGCAGACATAGACAGGAGAGACCACGGCAGAGAGCTGAGAGGGTGAGGCAAACCCCGTGTCTGTGGACAGGTAAGCCCTGTGTCTGTGGACACTTGACTCTCAGCTAAGCACTGAGTCCATTCAGTGGGACCAGGAGCCTTTTCAACAAACAGTATTGGGATAGCTGGGTGTCCACATGCAAAAGGACAGAGCTGGACTCCTTGTTGGCACCATGCAGAAAAATTAACTCAAACCTGCCTTGGGCCATAATGTAAAAGTTAAGGTGACAACTCCTAGCAGAACACAGGAAGGAGCCTTTGTGCTCTCGAGTCGGGGAGGTCTGTTCAGATTCGTGCAGGGAGCACACCAGAGGGACCACGGGAAGACACCAAAGTTCATCAAAACCAATGATTTCTGAGCTTCAGAGAACACCATCCAGAAGGTAAAGAACAACTCCCAGAGTGGATTAGGGTGTTTTGGTGTTATTTGTACAATAAGGATTTGAATCTATAAGGAACTCTTACAATTCCACTGTAAGAAGAAAACCCCATGGGGAAACGGCCGAAGTATTTCCACACATGTTCTCCACCAAAAAATAAATAAATAAATAAATAAATCCAGACAGCCAATAAACACATGAAAAATGGTGATCAAGGAACTGCAGATGGAACCATGTTCAATACCTCTGCAAACTCAGTCACATGAAGCCACGGTGACAGGCAATGGCAGGGATGTGGAGGAGTCGAATGCATGTACAGAATCACCCAGCATAGGTGAGGCCATGAGAACTATGCAGGACCCTGGGTGCTCAGGACAATGAGATTGGGGGAAGAAAGGGTCGTGGCTCTCAGGGGACATGGGCTCTGAGGGGCCAGTTAGAAGTTGGTGGTAGTTACAGTTGTGCAGCTGTGTGAATGTCACTGAATTGTACAGTGTCGGGATGAGTTAGATGGTAAATTTACCTCAGTAAATTACTTTTGTTTGTTTTTTGAGACAGGGTCTCACTATGTAAAGGTCTTGAACTTGCTGTGTGGCCCAAGCTGGCCTCAAACTCCCAGTGATCCTCCTGCTTCCACCTCTCAAGTGCTGGGATTACAGACACGCATCACCATACCCATCTAAATAAAGCTGCTCTTAAAAAGTCAGTGTCATGAACAAAAGTACAAAAAATAGAGAGAATGTTCTAGTTTAGAAAGGTCAAGCAGGGAAATGCAATGCATAAGTTTTGGTTGAAACTTTGGCTTTTAAATAGCTCTAAAATATAACAGGCACAATTGAGGACACTTGAGTTTGGGTTGGATAATAAATAATATTTTCCAGGTGTGATAGAGGTAAGGAGTTCACATAGGGAACCATCTTCAGGAGATGCTTGATAAAGAATTATAAGGTGCACTACCATTTTCTCAGCAACTGACTTCCAAATTGTTCAGAGAACAAACATGTCCATGAGTGTGTAAGTGTACACACATGTAAATAACATAGAGAAAGAGCGAGTGAATCTTGGAGTGGTTTGAGGTCGTTCATTAAAGGTCTTCCAACATTTTTGTAGGTTTGAGATCTCCAGTCGTTCACTCCATTGTTTGTTTTGAATCCAGCAGACGTTTGTTCATTTCCTTTTGTATTTCTGGTGCTTTCACCTGCATGTGTGTCCGGGAAGTACCAGTACTGTGGTTCATGCAGGGCAGTACTTTATGACATTTGAGGAGCTCACTGGAGTTGAGAGATACCATCTCTCCCTTCAGAGAGCATGCTGCAGATACACCTTTGTTTTGATAACCAGTGTTCAAAATAAATTTTAAGTGAATCAAAACTCTTTTAAGCCAGGAATAGCTTTGCTTCAATCCTGTGGTATGGGTCACTTGAGATCAACCATTCTCAAGTGGTGAAAATTGGTGTGCTTTATTTAGCTAGTCACATCCTGGAGCAGGTGTGTGGAATTCTCTATCGCAGTGGTTTCCTGTGAGTAACATTCCATGCCCTCCCTGAATAATAAAAGGCTAACAGGGTGCTGAGTTCTTGTTCTCAGAGGTTCTGGTAAAGAGCTGTGAGCCACACGTGAACAAGACACTCTATGTGTTCTGTGAATTCTCTTTGTTCCTTTTCTTCAACCCATTTGCATGTTTGAATTTGCAAATATATCTCTTCTTCTTAACCACTCAGGTGACCTTGAGCCAGTGGCCAAGGTCATAGTCAACAGGTTTGTCACAGTCACTTTCCTTGTTACTGAGAGTAACCCAGCACTCACAACCTGAAGGAGAGTTGATTTTGGCTCAAGGTTTCAATCTATGCTTGGCTGTCTCCAAGGCATGAACAGGATGGCAGGGGCCCAATGGAGAGAAAAGTGCTCACCCTGTGGTGGCCAGGAAGCAGAGAGGAAGGGGAGGAGATAAGAATTCCCCCTCCAGTTCACACCAAGTGGCCGCCTCCAGCCAGGGCCCACCCCTTACCACAATCAGCCCTAAGCTCACAGCACCCCAGGATCTAAGCACCATGGAAAAGTCCTGGCCTTGACATACAAGACTTTGGGGGACACTTTAGATCTAACCCATAGCAATACCATTAATCAATTAAAAATTGTAATATATACTGTAATCTGTTATTAAAACATTTCTATTTAAACTTGTAACACATAAGACCAGTAATCAGCCTTATAAATCCTTATTATGGATTTTTCAAAACTCTATAATATGGGGCTGGGGATTTAGCTCAGCGGCATAAGCGCCTGCCTTGCAAGCAGGCAGTCGTGAGTTCGATCCCTGGTACCGATAAAAAGGAAAAAGACAAAAAAAAAAAAAAAAAAAAAAAAAACCTCTATAATATGCAAGGAAATCATAAAATATTCCCACAAATACATTATTAATTAACATGTAGAGGTACAAGTCTCACCCAATCCTTTGATGTAGGACTTGTTCACTCTTGCTTCAGTTCTGTGACAGTTTATGTCTGAGACTGAGTGCTTTATAAAGAATGTAGGTTTATCTTGACTGGTGCTTCTGGCCGTTCAAAGTCTGAGTTTGGCAGCTGTCCCTGGAGAAACCTTGTGTGGTGTCCTACCATGGCAGGAAACGGAGGCAACTTGGCATGATTTATCCCAGCCTGCTCTCCCGCGCCTTCGTGCAATGCAGCTGTATCCCAAGGAAGCTACCCTGGACCCTCCCGATGACCAGTCACCTCTGGGAGCTTCCACCGTGTCTCTACATGGCTGCTCCAGGGACCAGGTTTCAAGACAGAGCTGTAGGAGGCCACTCCATGTAGAAACCACAGTGAGGGCCACAGCCCCGCCAGGGAACTGAGCAGAGCTGCCAATGCTGCAGCTCCCATCGTTTGGGTGGGGTCTGTCCTGTCCCCAGTCACATGGCTGTGCTGCTGTGAAGGACATCCCTGTCCCCTAACATTGAGCAAGGGGGCCCAGCCCCCAGGGTCTAGTATTTACACCTCAGCAATGTCTGAGCAAACCATCCCATGAGTATGGGAAGTAGAAAATCACGTTCACTTCTGACATCACTCAAAGTACTTGCACCAAAATCCGAGTAGCAAGTGCATCTGCGTTTGTACAACCCTTGCTGCTCGAGTATAGTTTCCTTGCCTCCACCAACAGGAAGAATTAAAAACACTAAATTTAACCTCTTATCAGATCTGCCCATAGCATTTTTACAAAGTTAGGAAGGAATCGTCAGCTATTTTTATGGTTTTATGGTTTGGATTTTTTGGTGTCTGGCGAAAGCCCCTGCAGTGAAGCTTGGGTCACCCCACGATGGTGCTGTGAGGGGGTGTGGGACCTTTAGAAGGCGTGGCCTGTAGGAAGGAGGTAAGGACCCTGGGGGGTGACTGGGGGGTACTGAGACCCTGCCCTTCTGGATTCTCTCTTTTCCGGGCCACCAGGAAGTGAGCAGCCTCCTCTGCTGTGTTCCCACTGTGACAAACTGTCCCAGCGTGAGCCCAGAGTGTTAGGGCCAGGCAAACACGCACAGAAATCTCCTAAGATAGGTGGGTGATCTCAGGGGTTCCTGCACAGTGGCCTCACAGTGTCCACAGTAAGTCTCCTTGCTGGACCAGATAATTAAGTCACACAGTGACAGACAAGGACAGCTAACAGAGATGAACCCGTGAGTCACACTTGCCCTTCCGCCCCTGAGAGCCAACCTTCAGGGAGAGTTCCCCAAGCTATCTCGTCCCCTTGCCCTGGGAGGCTGTTCAGTGCCTGGGGCACAGGACAGGCTCACTGTAGGGGGACCTCTGCTCTCCCAGGCTCCCATAGTGGACTTTGGTTGGGAGGTGTCCACCCTGCACTTTGTTTGCAGAGGATCTCACACTGCTCATCGGGTGTGGCACCCAGAGAAGGCATGGGTGCCAATCTGCTCTCCCAGGCCAGCTAGAAGCTCCTGGGGTCTGGTAGTGTGGGGACCCCCTTGTTATTGAAAGTACTGAAGGGTGGTTGGTGTGCAAAAATCAAGGCTTTCACTGAGGGGCAAATGTAAGACAGACAGACAGCATCAAGTAGGAACAAAGGGGGCCACAAAGAAATGTGGGTATGCGCTGCTCAGAGAAGCCACAGGACCAAGTCCAGTGCGCCAGGAGAAGTGGAATTAAGGAAGCACCTGGGCATCTTCTCTGTAATCTGGATGAGCCACCACTGAGGCAGTTAGGAAAGTCGTTTCTGGCAGCAGGCTCAGCCCTTGGGGGAGGTGCGGCTCAGCCTATGCGGCTCACTTTTGTCTCCTGGGCCTCTGTGCTGAGCAGGGCATGGTGGTGAAGGCCAGGGAGCAGATGCTCCATGTTGGGTGGTGGCTTTCACCCCTTGCCAGCCCTTTCAAAGGCTGTTTGGGGGCTGCACGACCTGTCCCTGTGTCCCCCGTGGTGACTCACAGTCTCTCCCTTCCGGCCCATGATTCACCCAGAGCCTGATCTTGGACGTCACTTACCTCTGTGACACAGAGCTGCCCAGGAGACAGAAGAGGGACATGAATAGTTCAAAAGTCCCCGTACAGTGGTATAAAAGCAGACATGGGTAAGCAGATTTTACCTGTTTTAGAAAAAGCCCCACTCATATTGAGTCTTAACCAGTCTGGTTTATTTCTGAACAGTTTATAAGCTCGAGGCCACTCGGGTATTAGCATAATTACCTTGGAAAAGCAAACGGTCTCCCAGGAGACAATGGCTGTGTGACTACCCCAGTTAATTTTTTACTGGAGAGATTTCTAAAGCTATGGGACTAAACTGAATAATTTCCTCCTTTAAAATGCAGCCCAATCACTAGGCAACGGCTTTGTGTTTACGGTCACAGTTGTGTCTGAGGCTTCTATTATCTCGGTTTAAAAATAAAAGTTTGCAAGAAAAGTAGTTGTCCTGCTTCTTGCAGATTTTAGCTACCTAATTTTAGACATTTGCAGAAGCTGTGTACATGAAGGACTGTCAGAATGGCTAGCTGGGGACATTATAACATGGGTACTTAGAGTTTAATGGTGGTTTCTGACTCCAGTCTCCCTTGCCAAGCAGGCTGCAGAAACCAGAATTTTTGGTCCCTGAGGTGGCTCTCGGAAACTCATCTGCCTCTCTTTTCTGCTTTGGAGCTGGACAGGAGGAACCCCCTGGCCTGCGACGTCTAGGTGTCACAGGATCTTGAGTATCTGAAGCGGGGCAGGTGCTGATTTATATCCTCAACAAGCATAGGCAAAGGCCCTGGGACTGCTGAGTGGAATCTCGAGTGGGTCTCCATGGCACTGGAGACAGAGCCCTTGCAGTGTGGAAGCTGACTGTGTCTCTAGGTCCCACAGGGCAGCCCTGGGGCAGAGCACAGAACTGCTGGCTGGTTAGGGGATGGAGTGGGGTTCCTACACAAATATATTAGCGCATGCAAAAGATGCATCTGAGACCTGCGGGCTCTGTCCAGAGCAGCCCGACTGCAAGAGGGGATAGAGAGGCCGGAGTGTCCCGGGTGGGCTGTGCCTGCTCTCTGTCTCAGATGTTCCAAGGTGCACCATAGTCCTCAGTCCCTATGCTGTGTCCCCCTAGACTCTCCCTCCCCATGTTCCAAACCAGGACCCCGATGCTCCCACTTGATGTGTGAGGAGGGTAGGGGTCTCCTCTGGGCTCCTCCTCCTCACCAGAGTAGTCAGGAAAGCCATTTCGATGTGTGTGAGTCTCCACACAAGTCTGCCAGATGTCACCATGCTGGGCAGCAGTCAGCAGGTGGATCCTGCCGAGCACCTGGACCCTAGTCCTACCCAGCACGGAACAGCAGCGGCAGCAAAACCTGCCTCACAGGGACCTGCATTTGCCCAACCCAGAGTCTAGGGAGGCCCGGGTCAGCCTGAGGCCACACTGCTGTGTGTGGCACCAGGGTCTGTATGACAGGCATGTGGTTCACCTGGGGAGGCCCCGAGACCGGAGAAGCGTGGGGAGGGAGGCCTTTGGGTCATGCATCCTAGAGCCATGCTGATCTGGGCCCCAGAGCCATGAGTGAGAAGGGAGAGGGCCCTTTGCCCGGACACCACGCTGAGCCACTTCTGGTGTGAAAGAGACCCTCCCAGCATGCAAGGGCTGATCTAACGTCTAGCACGTGTTCAAATGCAACACATTTATTATAATAAAAGACTCCCCTGTGCATCCCCGCCCCACCTGGCTTCCTGCACACTCGTCCCGTGGCTCCTGCCACTGTCTGTAGCAGCTCTAGGGTTTTCTTTTGAGTGTCTTCAGTGGCGCTATGGTGGCTGCCTCGGTGTCCTGAGTCCCTGTAAAACATTTCCCTTTCATGTCGTTTCTCCTCGAGGAAGAGCCAGAGTTGCAGGGTGTCAGACCCCGTGAAAGTCAACAGGAGGAGGTGGATTTCCAGGGCATCACGGCGAGGAGTCTTTCACTGTGACACTTTTGTTTTTAAAATCACACCTCATGGTTTTCATTCCAACGAGGAAATTTAGATTTTAAATGGATCTTCTTCATGAACGCTAATATATTTGATGTTTTCCTTTGGCTTTGAATTCCAGGAGTGACAGAAGAAGTATGAAACATTCTCTAAATGCGGCAAGAATGTTTATTCCTCTCTGCTTAAAAATAAATAACACACACATACCAGATAGTAGAATTCAGAACTCTCCGACTGTCCATTTGCAGAGACCTTTGCTATGGGAAAATTAAATAATACATTACTGATGCTAAAGTAATTTTCTTCCAAAAGTGCAGGTTACTTTGTAGGCAAGAATTGCCTTGTATCTGTTAGACTACCAGCTTCTACAAAGCCGGGGGCATGCAGTACGGGGCCATGCAGTATGGGGTCACAGACTCTTCAGAGACACCCTGTAATGGAAAGGTCCTCGAATCATCACCTCCGTCGTCCCCAGAGCCCACGGCGCTCATAGCCCTTCCCTAGCACGCTGCAGCGTCTGTGTAGAACCTGCGTGCTCCTCTTGTGTTCTTAGCTCCTGCCTAGGTAACTTCCAGCACCTATTACCAAATGGGTGCTAGGTACAAAGTTGGTATACTGTATTGTTTAGAAAACAACCCAAGAGCAAGTCTGTATTTGTTTGTTGTGAATACAATGTTTTAAAACATATTTTCAGTCCCAGTCAGTTGAACCCATGGATGTAGCACACCAAGAAACAGCGCCGGGGGTCTGTGGTTACGGAATCCAGAATCCAGAAAGTTTCACTGAGAGTTTTGTGTTCTTTGTGCGCCATCCCTGCCATGGGCACAAACCACTTGGTGGAGGATTTGTCTCCAGCTCAGAGCTCACATTTTTGGTGAGTTGTTCCTGCCTAGGCTGCTGGTTGCAGGGATTGGTGAGAGCACAGAGCTTGGACTTGACAGAGGGAGCTCAGGTAGTGGGACCAGGAGGACGTGTTCAGAGCCACAGACCAAGTCCTGACTGGGGTCTTTGTGGGGGTGGGTGGAGTGAGGAGCCCTGGCACTGAGGAGTATGGGTGGTGGTTTGGTCGGGACAGGATGGAGCAGCTGTGCAGTGGGGGAGATTGGGAAGAGCTGCCTCCGCCCCAGGACTGAATACTTGATGCCCTGACCTACAGGAGCAGAAGTTTTCTTTGGCTCAAAGTTTTGGAGGCTTCCATTCAGAGTCTGCTGGCTGCAAGGCAGGAGCCTCCGTGGTGGGGCCCAGAGGAGGAAAGATGCTCAGTTCATGGTGTTGGCAAGCAGGGCACAGGGGGAGAGCCAGAGAGGAGGGCACCGGGGGCAGCAAGTGTCCCCCGGGTCACAGCACAGGCCCATTTCCTCCAACTCAGCCCCATGTCCCAGGAGCCCAGGCCCACAGCATTAGGGTCCCATTGATGGGTAAACACCGGCTGTCCAGTCCCTGCCTGGAGCTGTAGGCACAGTGATGGTGAGGGTGCACGGGGAGGGCAGGGAGGCAGGAGCCAGGCTTTGTAGGCCCCTGGTGTGCAGAGCAGAGGAGGAAGTAGAGGCCAGGAGTGTGGGGCATCCTCTGGGGCCCTCTCCCTTCAGGTTGCACAGAAAGGGCCATTGTGTTTGAGATTTGGACAGAACGGAGACCCAGCAGTCCCAAGCAAAGAAGCCGGGCAGAGAGGAGATGGGAAGCGCTTGGGGGCACCCCCTGGTGAGGGTGGCCTCAAAGTCCCCTCTTCCTAGGTGGCTGTCCTGCACTTGGGAGACGGAGCAGGTGCTGGGCCTGAGAGGAGACAGCAGCTTTCTTACACACTTGCTGGCACAAAGGATGTGTAGGGCCCAGTTCCACTCCCGGTGGAATCTGTAACACACATTCCCTGATGCCACCAGCCATGACGGAAGCTTCACACCCTGTCCCCCGTGCCCAACGCTGTGTCCTCCTTTCCTCTGTCCCCATGGCAATGTGGTCTGACCCGGCCATGGTGAGGGCTTCATTTACCATGAGTAGAACCACAGGAAGGCGGCGAGGCTGGCAGCGGCTCCTTTGCTGAGCTGGGGGAGGCTGGGCCCTGACCGGTGGCTGTCCCAGGTGCCCGTGCCCTGCACAGCCTGAGGGCCCCACGCGGGGGCTGCGGGGCTGATTGGTATCACCAGGATTTTTTCCTCTCCCTCTCCCCTCCACCCACACCCAGAGCTGGCGAACGGCGGCCAGGGAGTTGCATCCTCTGTTGGTGGAGTCTGAAATTTAAGAATTTCTAAAGGTTTTTTCTTTAAATGAAAAGGAGAATAATATTTTATACCCTAAGAAAATGATGTGCAATCCACGATTAGTGTCATGAATGAAACCGTACTGGACAGCAGCCAAATTCAGTCATTCAAGTGTTTCTCTTGGCCGCAGCAGTTGAACAGTTGTGACAGAGACCCTGCAGCCCCAAAGCCAACGCTGGTTACTGTCTGGCCATTTCTGGACAACGGTCACTCACTGCGACCTTAGAAACTGGTAATGTGGTACTGTGCATCCTGGTGGGTATCACTGACCTGTTCCCACTCTGGCCACACCAAGACCACCTCCCATCCACTGGGCCCTGGGCGCAGGATGGGGACACCAGGTGTCAAATTTCTGACCCCAGACCCAGTGGGAATAATGACCCCAGAGGGTAAATAACAGGCAAATAACCAGCCAGTGATGAACGCTGAGTAATTCCTACCTTTGGCTTTGCACTAGGTCAGAAATTCATGTAACCTAACTTTTCTTTCTTTTTCTCTTTATTTTAAAGAGAAAAAATAAAAATAATAAAGCAGAATTTCAAAACAGGCTAGTAGGGGAGTAACAATAATGAACACATCATGCATTATCTTCATAGTAGTTTTCCAGAGTATGGGATACAGGTATGAAATCTTCAACCAACAGTATCAGCACAAACCTTTCTTTCCAGTGAACTAGGAGAAACTAGCTGTCTTATCTGGTGTATAAATGTATTTCTTCTTTTCACTTCCTTTTCCTTTTCCCCATCACATTGAACCTTTGAGTTGTTTTAATTTGTCCCTCTCAAATGACCAAAGATGGCGAACATTTTTTCATGTATTTATTTGCCATTTGTATTTATTTATCTGAGGAGTATCTATTCAACTCAGATGCCCACTTTTGGATTGGGTCTTTAAATTTGGGAAGGTCTAATTTTTTTCAATTCTTTATATGTTCTAGATAGGAACCTTTTGTCTGAGGGACAACTGGCTATAATTTTTTACCACCCTGTGGGTTGTCTTTTCACTGTTAGTGATTTCTTTTGTTTGGCCGAACTTTTTAATAAGATGAGGTCCCAGTTGTTGACTCTTTGTAGTATTTCCCTTGCAGTCTGGGTTCTGTTCCTGAAGTCTCTGCCTGTACCTCTGTCTTTGAGATTTCTACCTGTTTTCTCTTCCAGTAGACTTAGCGCTTCTGTGTCACTGTTTAGGTCTTTGACCCACTTTTACTTTATTTTAGTGCGTGGTGATAGACATAGGTTAAGTTTTGGTCTTCAGCATATGAAGAGCCAGTTTTTCCAGAACCATTTGTTGAAGAGGCTGTCCTCCTTCTAGGGAACATGTTTGGCCCCTCCTTCAGAGATAAGGTGGCTAAGTGTGTTGGGGGGTTTCGCCTGCATCCTCTGTTCTATTCCACTGATACTCCGGTCTCCTTTTGTTTTCGTTTTCTTTTTGCTAATAACATGTTAATTTTATCACGGTAGCTCTGTGGAATAATTTCAGGTATGGGGTTGGGATGCCTCCTGCCTTGCCTTTTTTCCCCAGAACTGCTTTTGCTATTCTAGGTCTCTTCTGTTTCCAAATGAATTTTAGGAATGCTTTCCCTAGGCCTGTGAGGTATGCTAATGGTATTTTGATTGGGATTGCATTAAATCTGTATAGCAGTTTTGAGGGGTAGGACCAAGCCAACTTTTCACAGTGAACCAGTTACCAACAATCCAGAAATTCTAGCAGCTGCTCTTGGGCATCGCTCAGAGTGGGGAACTGGCTCAGAACCCTGGGGAGGAGGATTCCTTGGCCTGTGTCTTCCTGGCCAAGCAGATTTGCCAAGAACACAGGAGAGGACACCAGAGCTGGGGGGACGTCAGTCATCTGTAGATGCCCACATCTGTGCTTTACTAAACTGCAGGTGGTTCCTGCTCCAGTCATGGTGACACCTGAATTACCTGTCACCAGTGTCACAATGTGACCTGTGATATCAGCTGTTGGGCTAAATTTGGGGTGGCAAAGAGTCCAGGGCTCTCGGCATGGGCCAGCCCCTCTATCTTAGCAGGCTGAAATCCTATCATGGCTTTTGGGAACCTAACCATGGAAACCTGACCAAAACGCCCTGAAAAACAATCATGCCCTCATATTGCTCTGCTCAGATACATCTTTCCTTTTCTTTCCTAATGTGTTATATTTCTGAAATAGATGCAGCCCCTTGAGTACCCTCCCTGAAAGTACATTTTCTGTTTTAATAGACACTGACCACATGACCCAAGGCATCGCAGAGAAGGGAACATTGTGACAATAATTCTGTGGTTTCTATTAATATTAGCACTAAGATTTCAAAAACACTAGCAAAACTGTGCAGACTTGTGGCAAAATCTGTTTACCTTATTTTACTCAGTACCAGGTTTTATGCAGACATCTTGTGGGCTGGAGGTTCACCCGGCGGTAGAGCACTTGCTGGAAGCCCTGGGCTCCACACCCAGGGCTGAAGAAAGCAATTATTGGGGGGACTCATGGATACAGTAGTGTGTACCGAGGTCAGCAAAGTCACTGATGCATCTCCTTCCTTTATCAGCACATCTGAGATCCATGATAAACACATCCACATGTGTGGCATGTCAGGCATGCGGCGTCTTCCTGCTGCCCGGTGTTACACCTGTGTAACACCCAACATTTTTCCCAACCCAATCTTTCCCAACATTGCTGCTGTTTGCATCATGTAATGATTTGGTTGAATCCTTCTGCTGAGGGTGGGAGGATGTGGGGGCCCTGGAGCTTTGCTGCCAAAAGGTCTCTCTTGTTAGGATGAAGGTGAGAGAAACTGGATTTTAACTTGCAGAGTTACAGATCACCTCCCCGAGTGCAGGGTGCCAGCCTGAAGATGGATTAGGTGCGTGGAGCAGGAGCACAGATCCCCTGGGCCTGGGAGGAGCCTGTGCTACAGAGCCGGCTGGAAAGGGGGTGCAGGCCGGAGCTTAGGGAGCTCAAGGGAAGGCCGAGTGTGATCCCATTTTCCAGTGTGCAGGGCATGTCTGGCAGGGCTGCTGCATTCAAGGGGCGAGTGCTTGAGTCCCAGGAGCCTGTGCTCCCCCTGGAGGGGAGGGGCGTGGAGGGCCACCTCCCCCAGCCTGGCTCTGTGGCCCCTTATAGGGACCCTCCCATCCTCCCCACCTGGTTTGCTGAGTCTCTTCTGGATCTGCCTGGTGCCTGTTACACTCAAAACCCTATAACTCCTCCAGCTCAGACTCCTTCCTGTTTTAAGTCACTTGCAAACAGGAACTGGGTTTTCTTGTTTTTAGATCATCCTCCCACCTCTTAGCTGGGACTTTGAGCCTCAGTTTCCCCATCTGTTAAATGGGATGGCAGTTCCTGATGGTTTGCTGGAAATGTCCTGGAATATTAGCACTTTTTTTTTTTTTTTTTTGGTCTGCTGGGGGTGGAACCCAAGGCCTCTGCATCGCACTCCACCCTCAGACAGGCTCTTGCTAAGTTGCTAAATTGCCCAGGCTGGGCTTGAACTTGTGACTCTCCTGCCTCAACCTCCCAAAATGGTGGGCTTGTGAATTTCAATATGCATTAGTTCCCTTCAGTCTCGAAGGACAAGCCCAGTGAGAGTGGAGGAGCATGCTTGCAAACATCAAGCAGCTCCTGGTGAAGGAAAAGCATCTTCTGCCCTGTCTTTCTTCTCCTGCATAGGACCCAGTGGGCTCTGGGTTCAGTAAAACTAAACCACTTGCCTTGGAGTGGAGTACAAGGTGGGAGAGGGGCTGGGCAGGGCTGTGGGAGCTCAAGGAAAGGAAGAGGAGGAACCCCAGGCCTCTGTGAGGCTGGGAATCCCTGCCCCATGCACCACCTGTCTCTGTGGCTTTTCCTTGTGCTCGGTGCCCATGTTACTTGCTGGAGAGAGGGTGCCCTAGGTCCCCCCAAACCAGTGAGAAGCCTTGGGGATGGCAAAGGGGAGGCCTCTGAGCCTCAGGGGGACCCACGGGTGTATTTCAGGGATTTGGCCTCTCAGTGAGCCAATATCGAGGCCCCAGAGCCACGGATCTGCAGACAAAGCTCTGCTATGAAAGCTGGTTGGGACCCATCAACACCCTTGGAGGCCGAAGGGAAGGGAAGGGAAGGGAAGGGAAGGGGAGGGGAGGGGAGGGGAGTGAAGGGGAGGGGAGGGGAGGGAAGGGGAGGGTAGGGGAGGGAAGGGAGAGGCATCTGCACTCTGCAATGTCCTGGCTGTCACTATAGGAGTGGAGGCTCTGACCATTGGCCAGTTCAGGACAGTGTGGATTCCTGGAGGGCAAGTGAACTTGGAGAGCTCAGCGCTAGGGCAGGAGCAGGGTATGGGGCGTCCCCTGCTCCCTGGACTGTAAAGGGACTGATTAAGTGATGTGACCCTTGGAGGGGAAAATACCAAGCTGAGGCGAGAATAATTAGAGATTTTGATGCAAAGAGAGTCCTAGAGTGTGTGCTCTGAGAAGGTAAGGCCCTCTTTCCTCAGCCTCTGCTGTTCCCCTCCACTCCCCTCTTCTTTCCTCCTCAAGGCCTTGCCTGCTGCCCAGCCACAAGCTGGTAACCCAGACCTTGGCAGCACCTCTGCTGCACCCTTGGTCCTTGAGTGGACATTCCTGGGGTCCTCTCCTCCCGGCTCTGGTCTGAATTCCCAGTGCTGGCTGAGCCCTGGCCTGTCCTCGTGGGCAGCTCTGGCTCGTGGGCCATGGCAGCGGGTCCCGGGCTGATGTTCGTGGCCAGCAGCAGCCAGCTTGCTGCCCAGCGAGCCTGCCAGGTGCACGGTTCGGGTTTCACGGCCCAGGCTTCCGGGGAGGCCCAGCGCCTCTTAACAGAGACAGCAGTGGTGAGGCTGTAGTCAGTGGCACTTACTGGGGGAGCCTCCGTGGCACACTCCTCTCCCTCCTCATCCCCCTCTGCGCCACCTTTGCTGAAGGTATCCTGAATCGTATAGCACTATCACCCCCTTACGGTGCTTTTCCATCTGCTTTAGGCAGTAAGACTCTATTTACTAACGGAAGACAAAGTAACGTTGTTAGACCTTTAACTCTGAAGCCATAAGTAAGCAGTCTCGCTGTGTTTTGTTTTTCATTTTTAATTTCAGTACTGGGGATCGAACCCAGGGCCCCGCTAGGCAAGCGCTATACCCCAGAGCTACGCCCACAGCCCTATTTTTATTTTGAGATGACGGGTCTCTCTGAGTTGCTTCATTTCCTAGGCTGACCTTGAACTCTCCATCTTCCCACCTCAGCCTCCCAGAATGGGGCCACCCTGCCTGGCTGTCCTGCTGTTCTTAATAGCAAATGTGCACAAGTTCGTAGGCAGAATGGCAAGGAAGAGGTCAAAATGCAGCCCTGACATCAGAGCTCCCTGGGAGCCTGCGTGGGGCCGTGCATAGACCCTCACTTCTGTGCACCGAGTCTCGTGGGGGGACCCACGGCCCAGGCACAGGGCAGTGTGTCCTTTTCCTGAGAAGCACTCAGAGCTCTCCTCCATTCCCATCAGTTACCCCTCAGGAGAAAGCGCGATGGTCGGATTTCCTGCCTTTCAGTCACTCACAAAGGTACAGAGAACCAGAGCGCGCTTATCGGGCTGCAGCGAGGCGCATTTCGGTGCACAGCGTCCTAACCCCAGCCCCGTGGGTGTTATCTTAGGGTTCCCACTCAGTTTGCTGCTTTTTTCACACTTAGCTGGAAGGAACTTAATACAGCTGTTTCTTTTATTCCCATCCAATGGGAAAAATACTGCATTGTGGGGCTCCTCCAGAGCAAATCACTCTCCTTGCTGGTATTTTTTGCTTTTGGGGCTGGCGTTTCTGTGCCACCAGGGGAGGGGCAGCTTTTCTTGCTGTCTGCCTTGTTCACGCCTCAGGGACCCAGGGAAAGGGTGCCACCTTGCCTTAGGCCTACGGAGCCCAAATCAGAATCAATCTGGCTGCGCTTCTCCTGGGATTCGGACACCAAGCTGAAGGGGATGGCCATAAATCCTTAGCTACAGCGTACCTCAAAACGTGCCATTAAGGGGTCTCATCTACATTAATATCTGCAAAACTTCGGTCTGGCGTGTCCAGGAGTGGCACTGCGGCTCACGTCCTTTTCCTCCCGTTCTTGTTGAGGTCCTGCCTGCCACTTCCATGGAAACGTCATGCAACTGGCTCACCTTCATTTCCACAGTTACCCAACATGCAGCTCAGCAAGGCATGCACAGCTTTGAAGGCATTTTCACAGGGTGCGGCCAAGAATGGACCCACAGCCCGGAAAAAAATAAAATAAACCATCAGGAAAAGGACCTTATTCCATAAGGAAGCAGGGCTATCCCTGCTGCCCAGGGCACTGTTTGGTAGGGGACAGGAAGGTCCCTGAGGGTCCTTCCTGTGGCACTCTGGGAGGGTTCCTGGTGCCCACAGCGAGGGAGGCCACAGGTGTGGGCTGTTACTCACAGGCGACAGCTGTTTCTGAGCACGAGCCCTGAGCTGGACTCTCCAGGAGAGAAGCTGTGGTCTTTTCCTGGCCCATGGTGGCCATGGATGGGGAAACGGAGGCTGCAGGGGTTAAACACGGGTTAATCCTGTATGGCTCACTCAAGGTGATGAGGAGGTTGAACCAAGAAGCAGTTCCCTCCCTCCCACCTCGAATCTGTCCTCTGTCACTTCTCATTCCCCACTCCCTGCAGCCTGGGGACAGAGCAGTGGGTGGGGACAGGGTGGTGGGATGGCAAGGTCCCAGCCCCAGGCGATGCGGGCCCCTGGTGGACACGCCCGGGACCCCTGAGATCACACAGGTCTGGATGGACCTAACCCAGCAGGCAGCAAGGCAGACCCTACCTTGGAGCCTGTGCCTGGGGGCACGGCTAGAGGGGGGTGTTTGTGAGGGAGTCATCTCCCAATGACAGGTTGGGACAGAGGAGCTGGGGCAGCCTGGAGCAGCAGGGAGAGGGGGAGGAAGAGGAAAACAGGAGGAGGAGGCTGCAAGGTGGGAGCTTGGTGACAGAGAGCCCCTGCCCAGGATGGGAGGCCTTGTTGGAAAGACCTCTTTGTGGGCACCGCCCAGGTTTGCGACCCAGGACCAGAACAACCCCTGGGGCTCATGGAAGGCACGTGACAGCAGGTATGGCTTGGTCTCTGTAGCACAGAGGTGGAGGAGGTGGTAGCTTGCAGCGCAGCTGAGGGAGACCCTTCCTGCTTCCTCAGGGCTGTGCTGGGCAGGCCACACTGCCCCATGGGAGAGGGGGGTAGACCAGAACTCTGGCTGCCAGCCAGGTGTGTGGCACTGCAGCCTACACAGGGAAGGTGCCAGGAAGCAGGAGGGGTGATGCCAAGGAGGGGTGACAGGGAGGAGAGAGCCAAAGCCCTGCATTCCTGGCCCGGCACCCCCTCCCAGACCAGACCCACATGTCTGCCTCTGTTGCTCTGCTTGGCAGTGTCCTGGGACAGTGCCATTTGCTAGAAAGCAAATTAGAGGTGTGATCCAAAAATATGGTGACTGCTTACATAAAAAATTTTAAACATATTACAGGAAAAGACACATTACCGTGAATCCCCTCTGAAACCCTCCCCTCTCTTTGAGCATGCTCATTCCCTGCCCCCATCCATGCCATTTTCTGCAGCAGCTCTGGTCTTCCTGAGGACTTCAGGGACTTCCTGAGGGCCTTGAGGTGCACTGCCTGGCTGCCTCCATGGATCCAAAGCATTTCTCTTTCTTGGTCGTTTTGTCTCTGGGGAGGAGCCAGAAGCCATGCAATGTCACATGCAGTGAACAAGGAAGACACAGCGCCATGTTTTCAGGACTGCCTTTCCAGTGGCTGGTGCTCAGCAGTATGTCCACTGTATTTTTGCTCACACCTCATGAAGACACTTAGGAAAGAGGACTCCAGAACTGCTCTAGGAAGCGGCCAGCCCCATGGGATAAATACGTTCAGGATGACAGTGAGAATTTTAAGGTGGTCAGTGGCAGCCTGTGTTTCATTGTAATAATTCTTTTTAATTTTTAATGTGACCAGCCACCTTATATTTGATCACACCATGTATGAATTTCAAGCTTGAAAAATCGCAGGATGCTGTGCCCTGAAGACTGGCTACAGGGAAACTATAGGCTTCTGATTGCATTGATTCGGGGGGAAGATGAATCAGGACTCTGAGGGGAAGGTGCTAAACCCTGCCTGGGTGACGATGGAAGAAATGTTCTCCATAGATTCCACACGCACTTCTGGCAGGAGGCTGGCTGGCTCCAGAGAGCTGCCTGCCTCTCTAAGGAGCACTGGGTGTCCTCCCTGGGGAACGGGACACCGTGCTTGCACTCCGGCCAGCTGGGAGGGCAGCAGAGCAGGCTCAGGAGAGGGGCCCTGCAGAGCTCCGGGTTTCTCCTGTTGCCTTTCTGGTTCAGAGGGCTCATGCCTTTGGACAGTTCGTCAGGACGCTGCCTCTGTGGTCCTGTGACTTCCTCTCGGGAGCTCAGGAGTACACAGCCACCCCCTCCTGCTGCACTGCTCAGGTGGCAGCTCATGAATAAGTCAGGGCCCGGGATCCGAGGCTGCTGGTCCCCTGCCGGGCTGGAGCAGCCCTGTCCATTCTGTCCTTCGCCCCAAGCCTGGGACTGCAGTCCTCCTTCCCGGGGCCTTGCGAGCCCCTGCCAAGCCAGAGGAGGGGCAGTCCACGCGGCACACAAACATTGCCTGCTGGCTTGGCAACCAGTAAGTTCTCTCCTCTGATTTATTTCATTGTATTTACTCAGAGCGCGCCAGCTCAGGAAACTTTTGTGAAAGGAGACACCCTCTTCTGTAATGTCCAACAATGTGGAGGCTGGAGATTTTATCTGGTTCGGCTCCAGCCTGCAGTTTCTGCTGATAGCGGGCGATCTACACCGCAGGCTCTTTCTTAACTTACTGGAGTTGGTTAATAGCTGTGGGACCAGGTTCTCAGATGTTTCTCTCTGAGTATGTGCTCGATGCCAGGAGATAGCGACTTTCCCATAGGCGCAGGCCCCTGCCTTCAGGAGCTTTTGTTATCAAGCACAGAGTAGAGAGCCCTCCTTGGAAAGCTAATCTCTTTACTGTTGAGTTACTGACAGCTTCCCCCACTCTGGGTCAGAGCTGTGAAATTCTCTGGTGAGGAGGACTCTTAGGGAGCTAGCTTCTCCTTCAGCCTCACAGAGATGAGAGTGCTCTTGTTGATTCTAAAGGGTATCCACACTAGGAGTAGTGCAAAGGATTGTAACACTCTGCAGTCACTGAGCCCTGCATTTCTGTGCCACACCAGAAAGCAGGAATCCTCACATCAACCCTGCGTGAGCCTCTGAGCTCTTGGGGAAACTGAGGCCTTGAGCTAGAGTGGCGGGCCCAGGTACCGCCCTTCGATGGAGGTTTGCGGCATGGCAGCATCTGTGTGTGGTGACCTGTGACTGCTGTCCTTCTGCTCCCTGGTGTGGGCTTCCAGCTCCTAGGGCTGAGCCTGGGACCACATCCCAAGGACAGGTGCTCTCACTGGTCTGCGGCACGATTTCTGTAGGCCCAGCCCAAGAGGCTGTGCTTGGTCTCCCTCGAGTGCTTCTCTGGCTGCTTGTCTGAGGGCACAGACATCAGGAAGAGCCCAGGAGGTCTGGCATGGGAGCGCTGGGCTGCGAGGTACATGGGAGTGTTTCCTCCTTCGTTGCAGCTGGGAAGGTGAGAAGGACCTGCTTGCTGGGGCGGGGCGTGTGGCTTTTGCTGGCCGCTCAAAGGATACCTTGAGCCCCACAGACATTGAGGAGCCCTGGAGCCTGACCCAAGTCCTGCCCCTGCCTATGCCTGCCACAAGCCTAGCACACCTTCCCAGTGCCCAGAACCATGGCCTCTTCCTGTCCCTGAGCAGCTGGTGACAGCCTCGGGATTCTGCCTGGGCCTCAAGGAAGCTTGACAGAGGTTGTTCAGAGCTGGGTCCAAGGATAGGGCTTTCCCCGTATTGCTGAGTAAGGAACTTGGCCCCTGAGGCCCTGGCGCCTGGACCTGACAGGGCTACCTCAGGCACCGGGATTGCAGCCCAGCACAGCGCCTGCTTGCATGGCTGCTGTGACCTGGGTCTCTGTCCTCAGGAAACAAGGAGGCAGAGACACTTTGTGGCCACACAGTGTCCCAGCCAGGGATGACCCCACTGGAGCACTGGGCTTCCCTGCTGGGGTGCTGGAAGGAAGTCACTTGGCCCCCCACCCAGCAGTGCACCCGCAGACTGGGAAGGGTACACTGGCAGGGGACCTTGGGGTACAGGACACACACATCGCATTTGTGCAGTGAGTGGCGTGTACACGAGGTGATCCAGGTCCACAGTGAGCGTGAACATTTTAAAATTATTACAGTGTCTTTAGGAGATTTGATCAAATGCAGAGTGAATGCTGCTGCTGGGTGCCATCTGACAAAACCTCCACAGCCGTGAGAACCCCAAGCTGTGTCAGCACCCACTGTAGTCCGCAGATGGGGCTCTGTGCGACTTCTGCCCAGAGTCAACATGGCCATCACTGGGCACCATTGGAATCCACTCAGGAGGGCAGCAGCAGCCAGAGACCCTCCTGAAAGGGGGGGTCCGGAAAACTGCTACAGAAAGCAGCATAGATGAGGTGATGAGAATGTCCAGAGCGGGGGAGGATTTTGAGAATTCCTGCCCATGTGCCTTTTACAGTAATACCTGTTAAACTTTTTATTTAAACTTTTGCTATATTTGTGGATCATGGCAGGAATTTGTTCAGGAGGTAAAGGTTGAGAGCACACCCCTGTTGACTCACAGGGATGGCTCCACTAGTGGGTGGGAGGGCCTCCTGGTCAGCAGCCCTGTCTGCCTTCTGCGCCCCACTCATGAGCTCAGGACACCCGCTGCCCGCGCTGGCCCGGGTCCCCTGCTGTCCACCCATGCCTGCTTCTATTGCGGCTCCACCTGAGCTGTCCCTGCCCTTTCTTATCACTGCTACCAGGGAGGTCGGATCCCTTTGCCCTTGGACTTAAAGTCTGGAGCTATGGCTGGGAGTAGAGGGAAACCAAGGCAGCCTGGAGACAACTCCCAGGCACCCTTGCAGGCTGTTATCTGTTTTTCCTTAGCAGCCTGAGCCATTAGGCTCATGCCTGTGGCCTTAAAGCCTCTGGGAATCTGGGAGCAGAGCCCTAGCCCCCTGCTGTGGGCTAGGGCCTGGGGGTAGGTGGGGCCGAGCTCAGCAGAGCTGTGACTGACACTTGTGCAGTGCCAGGCCTGTTCTCTTGGCTCCTCCCCACTTGAGTAATGCTTCCTGCAGCTGGCCACAGGCAGCCTTTAAACCCTGAGGGCCCTAAAGCAGCAGAGTCAGTGGTGACTCAGCCTTGAAGAACCTGGAGACCAGGCCAGGGTTGAGAGTGAGGAGACCTGGTGGCTCAGCCTGTGTGGCCTGGGGCTCCCGCCCACCAGAGCCCTGCCTGGTGCCAGGGAGCCAGGAGGTCCCATGTCAGCAGATGAAACCTGTCCCTTCTCACTGCCTCGGCCACCGGAGTGCCTGTCCTGAGCAAGGCAGCACCTGCTCAGCCATGGAAGCTCAGGGCTTCTTGGGTCCGAACTGTGTACAAGTGGTTAAACTCGGGCTGTGATGGTGCCCTGTCATCCCAGCCCCTGGAGGATGAGGCAGGAGGATCCTAAGTTCTCTCCCCGGAAATTGTGTCTCTTTCTGTCACCATGTTCTCAGGAGACCACTGATGAGCTTCAGAGCAGCCAGAAGGAAGACCCAGCCTGATCCCTCTCCTGGGGACCCTGCTGCCACTCGTTGCCCCCAGGGGCCTTGAGCAACTCTGCCCCGCCTGAGGCTCAGCATCTTTGGTGCCCTGCAGCCAGCTCAACATGGCCAGGTGCTGGAGGGCCAATGCTCCCAGGGAGGAGCTGGGGCAAGGGTGTGAAGGCCCTGGTGCAGCTCCCTGCTCAGCATTTAACCCTGAGTGTGGGCCATGGACCGCCTATTCTTCTGGGGCCTTTCGTGCTGAGCCACATCTGCAGCCCTTTTGGATTTTTTTTTTTTTTTTTTTTTTTTTTTTTTTTGAGACAGGATCTCACTAAATCCAGGCTGGGTTGCAATTGGCCATCCTCCTGCCTCAGTCTCTCTGAGTGCTGGGATTACCAGGCCTCTGGGTCAAACATTTTTAGATGAAAGTTTCAGGAGAGTTAGGTGTATCCAGCTGCAGTGCTAGGGTTCCCTGGTCCATCGGCAGAACTTGATTCGGCTTGCAGGCTGGAAACTCCGTCCCCTTCTCAGCCTCTGAGAATCATCCCTGCTTCTATCACTGTGAGGTCAGCAGCCCTTGACCGGGGACAGGAGCGCCATGGGTTGTTCGAGTCGGATTACTCACTGCCATGACCCCCTGAGTGCTTCCCATGCTGTGCAAGATGTCAGAGCCCATCTCCCTTTGAAGGGTACAGCCCTATGTGGTGCACTCACCAAACCTGCCTCCCCGTCCTTCGGTCAACGGTCATGAGACAGAGACCCACTAACATGGTCCTGGACTCTGTGTCCAGCCTCGGACAGGGCCACACATGGGCTTCTCAAAATACGTGTTCTGTAAAGCAGAAAGGAAACTGGGCAGTGGTGCGACACATACATGTTACCTGTAGGTTTACATGTGAGCTGCGGATGGGAAGGTGTGGGAGATGTTCCGTCCTGCTGTTCAAGAGCACAGCAAAGCTCCCACGCAAACTGACTCCCAGGTCCTGGGTAGCCAGAGATTGTTGTCCCCAGTTATTCCCTGCTGGGTGTGGGTGCTGTGGAGACCCTTGTGTGTTGCCCAGGGTGCCCTAGGGCCCACAGCACTCAGAGAGGTGGCGGGAGTGTGCTGTGCACAGCCAGTGGGTACTGTGAGGCTTTCAGAGAGCAGAGGACCTAGCCCCGGGAGCAGGGGTGATGCACGTGAGGCTGAAGTCCGTGCAGACCTCCAGACTCAAGGCATGGCTGTCCATCCCCAGCCCCAGGGGTACAGAGATGCTGTGTCACTGAGTCTGCAGGGCCAGCCAGCAGGAGCGCACAGGTGGTTTCCAGAAATGTACTTCCTGCATGCAAAATGCTTTGTTTTGAGAAATTGTCGCTCATTTCCTGTAAGTGTGGGCACATTCATGCACTCACACCTTGCACACAGGAACCCCACACTCCACACACTCCTCACCCCTGGCCTCGCTGCCCACTGAGCTGTGGTTTGGATCACAGTCCCCAGCCCTGCCACACGTGCTGTGGGACACTGTGTGCATGGGGAGCTCGAGGATCAGGGGTGGGAGGAAGGGGCCGGCAAAATGGAGGCTGCTGTGGGGAGCAGGCTGCAGCCTCCTGACTGTGCCACCCCAGTGGTGGGGGCCCAACCCCTCCCCAGTGGGCAGAGATGAAATGGTGCGGCAAGGTGACTCCTGTGCCTGGGGACAAAAGGTTCATTGGATAACAGCCCTCTCCAGCCCCTTGGTCCTGTGTGCGGCAGAGCTGGCTGCGTACACGCGTGGGTCAGTGGCCGCCTCCTGCCTGGCTGTGTGCTCATTCATTGCCCTCAGAACCCTCTCCTGCTCTGCACACACCTGTCCCCTCACTCCCCCGCTTTCTGTCGCAACTCCAGAGCCCTCTTTCCTGAGTGTCTTTAGCTGTGCCACCCTGGCCGCTCCAGTGTCATGAATCGATTTAAAATGTTCCTCTTTCGTGGTCATTTTGGCCTTGGGGAAGAGCAGGAGCTGCAGTGTCTGATCCAGAGGATGAGACAGGTGAGGACACAGCCTCATTCTGTTTTCCTTAGACATACTGGGCAGGCAGTGGCACAAGACCCTCAGGAAAGAGGACTCCAGAGCTGCTACAGAAGGCAATCAGGACGATGGACGAGGGTCTGAAGTGAGGGGACGACCTTGAGGGGGTACACAGCGATGTGTCTTACTCTAACACTTTTTAAGTTTAAGCACATTTTTTTTTATCAACCCTAGTATGTATTTATTTCATAAAAATTGCCTGACAAACACATTGTTTTTTTCTGATAGTACTTTTGAGCAGTAACACAGGACTGGTACCTTGATTAATGAAAGATTCCATAACCTGCATCTTATCTTGTTTTTAATTCTAAGACAGGCTGAGTCTGTCTTTCCTGCTAGAGACCGAATGACACTGTAGTTAAAATTTAGGGTTCTGAAGTTAAATTCCCTGGATTTGATGTGAACTCTGCCTGTCTCTGACGTAGCAAACATGCACCCCACATTTCTTAGCTGCAATTCACGGAGGGTGATGCTGTCAAGAGGAATCCATGAGCAAATGCATAGCCAGTCCTTCCAGTAGTGGACTGTGTGTCAACTGTGTTGATTTTAGTTTTACAAAATGAAAGGAAGGACGTACATGATGGGTAAGGGAATAGCATAAGCTTAGAAATACCAGGGTAGAGTCCTAAGTCTTGCAACAAGAAATCAGAAGGGAATGCTTTACCCAGCAGAGGAGTGTCACTCCCATCTCCATCTCATGTTGACCGGGCAGATAAGCTCCCTGCTTCTTCCGTCTCTGGTTCCCTGGGCATCCTTGTTTCTAAATGATGTCTTTCATTTCAAAGCAGTGCATGTGCAGATGATACTGGAGGAAAAAATCAAGAAATGTGTGTCGCCTCAGCAGTGCTTCACTGATTTTCCAGTCTGTTTCACGATCTGTTGCTGTCATGTGGGCCTCTTTCTAAAAATGACATTTTCCTAAGCAAATCACATTTTGGAGCTTGTTTTTCCAAAAATCTGTTGAGTATTTTTGCTCATCGAATTACATAACTTTAAACACATAGAGCTCGTGCCAATATAACATTATGCTGTCATGGATTGATGTTGTCTTTCAGTGATACCTAATTAGATAATTTATGTGGTGTATTTACTTACTGACCTTTGGCAGCTTTTTGATGTGAATTTGCCAACCATTGTCTGCCACAATGAGCATCTCAGAACTTCTCGGAGTGCAGCCTGAGGTGTTGTGTCTCTGGGAAATCCTTATAGAGAGACAATCTTCCTGTCTGCACCTCACGCCTCAGCCAGGGCAGGCAGGGAGGTGGGCAGAGCCCAGCCTGGACCTGGGGCATCGCTGGGATCCAGTTTCTGTGTCCAAAGGACATGAAGTTAGAGCAGAGCTCCAGAGCCCTGTGACCCTTGGGCATCCCAAGGCAGAGCAGAGCCCACGAAGGCTGCAGGTAACTGCCGATAGGGCGCTCCTTAGAGAAACAGGGTCCTGCAAGCACAATGCTTCCTGGCAAGCAGCAGGTGCTGGGCAGGTACCGGCTGGTGTGATAAAACGCCCAGGATCTCTGTAAAACAAGGTCCTTAGATAAATGAACGTAGATCCATATGCACTCATGTATATCTGTTACATATGTATAGGTTTATACACACACAAGCATATACATAGACATGTATATGCATACAGAAATACATATTATACAGTCTGTATATAAAATAAACCCACACAGAATGTAGCATTGCTTGTCTTCCTTTACTGATCTGGAAGAAACAAGAACCTGGGAGGATCCCCATCAAGGGGCGGGATGGGAGGGTGTCACACTCTCCTACAAGGGCAGGGTCCTGAGCAGGGACAGGTGAAGGTCAGTGGATTAAGACACCACTGGCCATGTCCTTCAGCCGCTGAGCAGCCCCACCCAGGGCGGTGACTGGGTCCACAGGTGCCCGACTGAGAACTCCCCAGTATAAGCACGGCTGGACGTGGTCTCAGCACAGCTGGTGTCGTGGATCCATACATTCCCCATCGCCAGAGCTGGTCTTGAGTTCGAGGGAGCAGGATTGGCCTTCGGAGGGTCTTTGGGGAGCTGCCACCAGCACCGCTCCAGCACCTCCCCCAGGAACCTGTTGGAAATAGTCCCCACACTGCAACCCTGCTTCTAGTGTGCTGTCCCGCAAGGTCACCATGTTTCTAGGGTGTATTTTCCAGGCACTCTGCCTTTCCTGTATGCTGCTTCCTTTATTTTTCCTTTAACTGGTTTAGTTGTGACGGTTTTAGGGAGGGTATTATCTGTCAGCATTACAGAGTGCTGGCGCGAGGTGCACCCTGAACACTGAGTGTGTAAACAAAAATGCAGATTTACTGTGGCGACAGACACATTGCCATCAATCCGTAAATCACGCCCACCCTCGAACACAGCTGTCCCACGGTCTTGGCCACTTTCTGAAGCAGCTCTGAGCGGCCTCTCTCCAGAGGGTCTGTGGTTTCCCCATGGCTCCTGCCTCGATGCCCAGAGTCGATGTGAGACGTTTCCCTTGAGTGGCCACACTGCCCATGTGTGGCCAGTGAAGGACCGCTGGTGAACAGGTCAGATGAGGACACAGTGTCATGTTTTATGAGCTGCCTTCTGCTGGATGGCGCTCACATACCGTGTTTCTGATCACACCTGGCAGAGACACTCAGGAAAGAGGATTCCAGAACCACTTCAGAAAGTGCACGAATCACGGCATAAGTGTGCCCGAAGCATGTGGGAGGGGGAGGATTTTGAGGCTGTGCCACTTTCATTGTCATAGTTTTTATGTGAAATCCCCGTGTTGTTCTCTCGAACCTTGAGTGTTGACCACCGAAAGGTATTTCTGATGCACAATGCAAACACTCACGAGAACGGGTTGCTGGGCCCTGCGTGAGGCACACACCTTGTCACTGGTGCTGTCCTTCCTTCCCAGGAGGAAGACGAAGGCCCGAGCCCCTCCTCCTCCCGGAAAGCCCGCCCTGCCCAGTATGCCCAGCGAACAGAAGCCTCCTCGAGATGCGGCCATCGGCTGCCACCAGAACCTGATCCACCAGCAGGAGGCACTGCGTGACAGCACCCTGGACGTCACCGTGGTCCTGCCCAGTGGGCTGGAGAAGCAGAGTGTGGTCAGTGGGAGGTAAGGACCAGTGCCAGGTCACAGTGCCCTGAGCCAGAGGCAAGGAGAAGCTGGCTGTGGGGTGTCACGTTGTTACCTCAGGGCAAACCTCAACAAAGGCTAGGGGATGACTCAGGCTGTCCCCACAGAATGTGTGTGCGATACCTGGCCAGTCAAGCTCACCTCGTCCTCCAGGCCACACCCCAGGTGATGATCTGAGCAGAAAGGGGTGCATCACTGGAAAACCCTTTTCGAGCTCTGTGAGCGGAAGTGGAAGGACACTGCTCTCAGCGTCTGTCTGTTAGGGGCTCAGTCCCGGAAGACACCAGGTGTCAGGAGTGAGGCCAGCCCCAGTGGCATTTCCCAAGCCCTACTCTGGGCGCCAGACTGTCAGGTTGTGACAGCCTCTGTGTGTTTCCTCGTCTTAGTGTCCTCTGCACTGTGAGGACGCCTGCCACCTAGCTTTCCATATAACCTGAGAGATTCAGCACAGCAATGCCACAGCCTGCTCTAGAAGATGCCAGAATGCAAGAGATGTCGCCAGTGAATGTATCACGGGCTCTCTAGTATTCCCACACGTGGGCCAAATTCTGGGTAACATTTTTTTTTTTAAGAAAGCAATAGAGTAGCTTCTGCCTTAAAGTACAATACCCAGGAGACTCTTCTAGATGTGGGGCCAAAGACAGACTGCTTTTCTGGAAAGGAAAAATTATTTTTGAAAGGTGCTTTTTAAGAGACACATCCTTAGACTGCTTCTTTTCTCCCTGGTAAGCAGTAGTCGCCAGCACACAACTTGGGGAGGTGACCCCGAAGGCTGGATGCTCGAATAGACTTCTCCTGTCTCAAGTGCACTGGGATACCGTCCCAGAGTCAGCCGCAGGGTTATAGGCAGAGCAGGGTCCCAGGTTCCTGGAGATGCCTGAGCCTGGGAATTGGTTTCATACGTAACACTCTTTAATAATACAAGAACGGGCTGAAGCCAGGTTTCTAACAGACCTGCTCGATTCATTCTCCTGGTCTCTGCTCCACATAAAGGGTGATTTCGGTGAAGAAGGCACGCACCTTTCTGCAGGCTGAGCAAGCAGTTTATAAAAGGCAGCCAGCCTGGACGGTGGGCTCCAGACGTCAGGCTCTCATAGAGAAAAGAAGTTAGCAACCAGGCGCTCCCAGTCACAGGCTGCAAGTCATCAATTTTTCTTATGTTTGAGTGTCTCTGAGCTGGGCTGGGAGAGTCAGGGCTCAGGGCTGTTCTGAAGCAGAGGCGGGCGAAGTCCAGGCACTGTGGGGCCGCAGCTGGAAGGAACTCAACAGTCACATTTGTTTGGGGGCCAAAGAAAGAGGAGGCTTTGGAGGAGCCGCTGCCCTTGGCCAGAGGGAGGCTGACAGAGGGTGTTACGTGTCCCCTGGACCAGTCCATGGTCACGTCCATGGCGTATCATAGCTGAGGGCTGAGCAGGGGATGACCAGGTGAAATCTCCCTAGCACTGGGGCCCATGATTCTGCCTGCAGGACAGCTGTGTGCTGCCTGTTCCCAGATGCATGGGCTGGGCAGATGAGGACCTCAGCCTGTCCCCTGGAGGGCACGTGACTCCTGCAAACTCACTAGTGAGTGGTGTTGAGGGTAACAGGGACATGTCCAGGGAGCACTTCTGTGTGGCCTGACACAGGAGGCTGTGGGTTCCCTCTCGGGATCCAAGGTGCAGATCAGAGAGGATCAGGGCACAGGAAGGTTGCTGGTGCTGGGTGCTGGTGCTGGGTGCTTTTGGGCAGGACACTGTGTGCCATGTCCTGTTAGCCTCTCAAATGGGGTCGCTTTCAAGCAGGCGGACCGTCAGATCTTCCTTACCTCCCAGCCTTGATGCATCTGCTGTCTGCAGGTCAGAGGACCCCAGCATCTCCGTTACTGGGGGCAGTGGTACTGGAGCTGAGCCCAGGGCCTTCATATCCAGCTACGCTCTGGTTTCAGTTTTAAGACAGCATCTCCCTAAGTCGCCTGGGCTGGGCTAGAATTTGTGATCGTCTTGCCTCATCCTCCCAGAGTGCTGGAACCATGGGCATGTGCTGCCACATCTGGCTCCACAGTTGTCTTTGCAAAGCTTTATAAGCCAAATGCCTGCAGCAAGCCAGGTCTCTCCTACATGGATGTAGCGTCCAGCCTGGATACACTGCCCGGCCCACAGCAATCTCTGAGGTCTGCACCTTGCACCAGATTTTCACCGAGCTTCGTCAGGCCTCCTCCTCCGGCACTGGATTCCTGCACAATCCAGCCTCACGCTGGAAATCCGGTCCTGGCGGGAACTGTCTCTCCCCTCCCAGTGGCTCTGGGCTTCCTGGCGCCCCCTGCTGGCCACAGACCCGTATGTGCTTCCTGTGAGCTCCCAGGGTCCTGGTTACACCTTCCACCCCTGCCATGGGACAGGCCTCTTTCCACCTGGCCTGGACTCCATGCCGCCACTGTGTGCCTTGCCTGCAGCCCAGGGCCACTTGCTGCCCAGGACCACTCAGGAAGCCAGGCCATGTTGGGCAGTCATGGACTTAGCAGCACCAGGAGCGTGGGAAGATCGCTGTATGACAACAGTGGCGAATCCTCTACAGGTGTGGGCTGTGCCCATCCTGGGAGTTCAGAGCCCAGAGTAGGGCCCTGGCCTGTGCCATGGGTCACCCTGGAGCTCGTGAGAAAGGCCAATGTGCAGCCCTGCCTGGTCCACCAGGCTGGGGCCCTGGGTGGAGCGGTGAGCGAGTTCCCCTGTGCCCTGGGCATCTGGTTCCTGGCCCCTGGCTGGGTGCATGCCCAGCTCCCCCTTTGCCAGTACAGGATCTGACAGGGGACTTGCCGGTCACTTCGTCCTGCAAACAAGGATGGAGCAGCGACACAGCCCACACCAGTGGGCTATGTCTCCACAGGGGTGGTGTTTGTGGTCGTCTCCAAGACATCACCTGTCAGCAGGACGACAGGCTGTGACTCAGAGTGACTCCAGTCAGCAGGGTCAGCTCTGTACCTGCTGGGCCCGACACGCAGAGAATGGCCTCCAGACGTCCCTGTCTCCAGGGTATGGTCCCCAAGCAGCCTGGGACCCAACCCACTCCCAAGTGTCCCCTGTGCCCAGGAAGGGTACTGGCCATAGCTCCTCCCCTCTGTCCAGCTCTCAGCCAGGACCTCAAACAGTCGCAGGCAAAGAGTCAGCATGTGCCACATCAAAGTCACCCGGTCACATGAAAATGGCTTGGAAGCCTGCACACATTTAGAAAGCAACGTGTTTCAAAGAAAGGGACGCAGAGTGTCTGTCTGTTTTAAAACTTGAAAGCAGAGGTCAAGAGCCAATGCATCAAAGTAAATCCACTTCTAAATTATGAGAACTTAAGACAGTTGAGGCATGGAGAGGTGAGGCTGGAAGAAAGCAAGGGCATCGAAGATCAGCGGTGAGGAAAGAGAGTGCGCCCCCAACACCCGCCTGCTCGCTGGGCTCAGAGCCCTCCGTCCCCTGCTGCCGTCTGCTGTTCCGCTAAAAGCTGGGGTTTAACCAGAACACGGACAGAGGGACATAGACACACACACACACCCTGCAGTCCCTGCAGTGCCTGACAGCCAGGCCTCCACAGGACATCGCTGAGGTGGGGACATCCTCAGCCAGCCACCTTCCTTCCTTCCTGCCTGCCTTGCCCCGAGGCACCCAGCACCTCGCTATCTCAGTGCACCCCTTGTTCAGGGGGCTGTACCCCAGGTGTGGTGGACACAGACTGGCGACACTGAGCAGTGCCATCCTCCTGTGACCGTGGCTGCCTCCGAGCCCAGCACTGTGCTCAGCCGGCTGACGAGAGACTCCAGCCATGCTGTGCCTCGTGCCTTCCTCATGGGGAAACCGAGGCACAGAGAGGCAGTCACTGCCCAGCCAGGCTGCAGACCAGACATGGGGACCGCTTGTCAGAGCCACCCAGGTGCCACGTGCCACCCAGTGAGGGGTCACCGGCCCTTTGTTCCTGGGTGTCAGGAGCTTGGAGGAAACCCACAGGGCCTGGGTCCTGCAGGACACTGAAGGGCCAAGGGCTGCTCTTCCTCCCGCCTGGCTTTCACCTGAGGCTTAGGGCAGCCTTGGAAGACCTGGCCCGGTGGCAGCGTGGGGTTCTGTGTTTTGTGTGCCAACCAGGAGCAGCAGAACCGGCATGGCTCAGAGACCTAGTCCTAGGTTTGAACAGAGTATATCCTCCGTCTTTCTCTTCTTTTAATTTCACTTTATAAATGAATATCATCCTTTAACTAATGCATCCACCCACTCTGCCCTCGAGGGGGAGCTGGGCCACCCACACACACACAGCTAGATGTGGTGCAGGGCACAGTGGTAACCAGAATCCTAGCACCTGTGTCCCAGACCTCCTCAGGTTCCTGTAGAAACCGCTCAGTCTGGGTAGGGCTTCTGGCCCCAGGGAGGAGTCCAGGTCCTTCGCTGCCCCCAGCTGGATAAGTGCAGCTCCTCTGCTCTCCCACAGCCCAACACACATGGGAACCTGGGCCTGCTCTCTCTTCACGTTCTCACTGTGCTGGGATGGTTTCCTTTGTTATTCTTCTCCCATGTCTAATAGTAAATTGGAGCAGAGAGATTATTAAATCAACTGCTTTGTCTGCTGAAAACATGGCTGCAGAGACTTGCAGCCCAACACTCTGGGAGGCTGAGGCAGGAGGATCGCAAGTTCAAGCCCAGCAGGTAACTTAGTGATTTAGTGAGGCCTTGTTTTGAGACAAACGACTGTGGGTCACTACCCCCCAAGTCTGCCTGCTGCCTTTCAGTGTATATATCCCGTCTTGCACATGCAGCAGGGTGATGCCTGCTTCATTCCAGCAAGCCTGTGCGTGAGCCCACGCTGCTCTGGCTCCACCAAACGCCCCACAGACAGCAGTGCACCAGCTTCTGGGGTTCCTGGGGCACAGGTATTGCTCAGGGTCTCCTGCAGAGCAGGGAGCATGACCACTGTCTTGGGGACAGCGTGACGCATTGCTCTGGATCTGAACACACACGGTTAGTAGCTATCACTCTTAGCAGCTGAATAAGAAACGTCACACTTTGGGACCGGGGTGCAGAGAGGTACTGGGGATCAAATCTGGGACCTCTGCACTGAGCTGCATCCCTGGCCCTCTGCAAATTTTTATTCTGAGTCAGGATCTTGCTAAGTCACTAAATCACCTGGGCTGGGCTTGAATTTGTAGATCTATAATCCTCCTGCCACAGCCTCCCAGAGTGCTTGTAGGCATGCGCCCTCAGAAAGAGACAATTTTTAAAAAATCTTTAATGGATATTGAATTTTGTCAGATGCTTTTTCTGTATCAACTGAGATGCTTATGTGGACTTTTGATTCATGCTGTAATAAGATGCATCACATTTGCATACACTGAGCCATCTCTGCCTCCTGGGGATAGAGCCCACTCCACATGGCAAATCATCTTTCAAGTGTGCTACTGAGCTTGGCTTGCTGCTGTTTTTCTGGAGATTCTTGCATTTGTGTTCATCAGAGGTATTAGCTGGTGGTTTTCTTTTCTTGTGCCATCTCCAATCTTTAATGCTGGTTTCGTAAACAGTGTTTGGAATGTTCGGACCTCCCTTTCTTGTCACAGCTTGGGAACATGAGCATGATTCTTTGCATGTTTGGAGGAATTTTCTGCTGTCTGCATGTGACGCAGGGCTTCTCTTTGCAGGTCAGGTTAAAAGCTGATTCAGTCTCCCGCTCCAGTCCTTTCCATCTGGTGCGGGTTCCCTTGGTTCTGCTTTAGCGGATTTAATGTGTCTAGAAGTTTGCTTCTTCTGGGTCACACAGTTTAAACCTAGAGTTTATAATGTGTTCTACAAACACTGAGCAGGTACTACTAAGACCATACGAAGTGTCCTTTTAACATACCCTTGGGCTTACCTGTTTTTCCCAGCTAGCATGATCCTGCTGTTTTGCCAATGTTGTTTACTGGCCCAGAAAATGCTAACGTGATGCCGTACAGTCACGCAGAAGAAATTAATGAGCCACTGTGGTCTTTCTGCATTGTACATCCAATCCTGTTTGTCCTTAAACTCATGCCTTGCTCAGTGCTCATCGAGCTGGGCATCGGGGAGGGCGCAGAGCCTTCTAATGCTCATGATTCTCTTTCCCTCTTTCAGCCATGCCATGATGGACCTGCTGGTTGAACTCTGCCTGCAGAATCATCTGAATCCTTCCCACCATGCGCTGGAGATCCGGTCTGCAGAAACTCAACAGCCTTTGAGTTTTAAGCCAAATACTTTGGTTGGGACCTTGAATGTACACACTGTGTTTCTGAAAGAGAAAGTTCCGGAAGAGAAGGCAAAGCCTGGCCCCCGCAAGGTGCCTGAGGTCAGTGTGCAGCTGTGGGTTGCCTGAGGAGGCCAGGGGATGGTGCCTGTGGTGAGAGAGTTGCAGGCGGCCAGTGGCTCCTGCGGGCTGAGCAAGCTTAGGCACTACGCTGGTTTCATGGGCGTGGCAGAACTTTCTGAACCATTCATGCCCACCGAATGCTGCAGGAAAGGAATCAGTGCACAGCTGGGCCATCCACTGGGAGGACTCCACACCCTACCCTTCCCAGCATGGAAGTGGGGTGGCCCTTCCCAGTATGGCAGCCCCACCATGGACACCATTCGCACTTGGAATGTGGCTTGTATGAAGGAAGACTGTGTCCATTTGATGGACTAGGTTAACTGGCTAATGTCTGCCTCAGTAGACTGGGCAGTCAGGGCTTCTTCCAGCTCCAGGAAGCAGTTGAGATCCAGACAGGATTTTGCTTTTTTCCTCAAGAGAAAGAGGTGTGTAGGGGGGTCTTTTTGAAAAGCTGGTGTCGGAAACATTTGTGTGTTGCACTTGGGGAGCATCTGACAGCCTTATTTCAGGCTTTTTACTGGGGAAAAAAAACTAACTGCAGAAGGCTTTGAGATAGAGATTTTGGTTCCATTAAAAGAAGCGGGGGTTTCCTCGTAGACATGCTAAATTTCCCTGCTTTTTAAAATGAGGATTTGACCGTCAGTTTATCACCCATGATTTTGTGTTTCAGCAATTAACAGACTCTAATCATTGCCTTCTATGCCAGGCCGGAAGCAAGTGTCTTTTTCTTGTTCAAAAACTATCAGCGTCTGAGGAAAAGAGTCTCTCTTCCTTCTCACTGGCTCCCCTTTATTGCCTGGCCCCCACTGCCCTGGTTCTGCTGGTCCAGCTTCCCTTAGAAACTCTGTCGTTGTCATAGCTACCGAGTCCTTCCTCCCAGACCAGAAGGGAGCCCAAGGTCTGTCTCAGTCACTCTTGATGGACATGGACATACTCTGTCCCCGTGGTGGTCAGTGATGCTGAGTTCAAGGAGACCAGGTGAAACCTGGAACACTACAGATTTCAGAGAAGCCTTGCATCCTTAGGCACACAGGGTCAGCCTTGATCAGACTGATAGTCTCTCTTTCTGCTATGTGTCTGGTATTTGTAAAAGGTAACACAGATTCCTAACTTAAAATGTGTGTGTGTAGCATGTATATATCAATTCAAACTGGTCATAGTGATGCACACACTGTAATTCCTGCTCTGTGGGAGGCTGAGGCAGGAAGATTATGAGTTCAGGCTCAGCCTGGGCATCTTGCTGACTTAGCAAGACCCTGTCACCACATAAAAAATTTAAAAAGGGATTAAGATATAGTTCAGTATGAAGACCCTAGGTTCAGTCACCAGTTCTGAAAAAATTACATGTCTGTGTATATTCTCCGTATGTGTTTTATATGCATATAAAGAATACCCTGTATGTATTCATGTAGAAATATGTGTGTAAATATTCACATACCTATGTGGATATTTTGACTTAAACAAAAATTTGATGTTTCATTTTGTGAGGGTTTTTCTCAATGAATTATTCACATTCCACCCAAACTATTTTCCTTTAGAAAACGTCCCTAAGCATCTTGGCAGGTGGCTGTGTGTTAAATTCAGAGCCCTCCTTGGTGTCCGCCGCCCTGTGCCAAGCCATTGGTTCCTTCAGAGCAGGAGTCTAAGCTCGATCTATGACTCTGGACCCTGATTTCCGGGGTGCCTGGACCTGCGGAGCTCGGAGCTCGAAGGGGGAATATGCTGCCCCTGCCCACCCTGCCGGCCAGGTCCTTCCGCGTATGCTCACTCAGGAGCTCTGCTCTGTGCCTTGCAGAAGTCAGTGCGCCTGGTGGTCAACTACCTGCGCACGCAGAAGGCTGTGGTGCGCGTGAGCCCTGACGCGCCTCTGCGGAGCATCCTGCCGCTCATCTGCGCCAAGTGCGAGGTCAGCCCGGAACACGTGGTCCTGCTGCGCGAAGCGGCGGGGGAGGAGCTGGAGCTGTCCAAGTCCCTCAGCGAGCTGGGGATAAAGGAGCTTTATGCGTGGGACAACAGGAGAGGTGAGGCCCTGCGGCGGGCAGTGATGTGTCCCCCACCCCCCCGCTGGACACAGGTGCCCCATACACGCGTGTGTGCCACCCTGAGGACAACTGAGGTGCCACCTTGGCCTTTCTGTGGCTATTGGCCCAGAGACTGACGTGGCGTGAATGGGCACTGACCGGGGTGGAGCTGCTCCAGTGTCAAGGGGAGGGACTATGGCACTCCTTGACCTTAGAGTGGTTCCAGTGGACGCCCAGGCCTTTCCTCCAGGGAGCCTCATTCAGTATCTGTGGTCTCTTTTATTCATTCCACAAACGTGGAGTGGAATGGATTTTTAAAATACACACATTCAAGCTTTGGTATAGCTTTTTTCAAAATTCTTCTGATCAAATGCCCTTTTTCTTCTCACCAGTGTGTCATGAGCTCAGTGGTCACATGCGACCCCACCCTGTCTGTACTTCCCAAAGGTTAGCACACCCCTCCTAGTCCTCGGGGCCTCCGTTTCTGTAGAGGACCAAGAGAGAGGGTTTAGCCACTTGAACTCCGTGGCCAAGAAGTTCAAACACTTCTCTGACCTTCAAGAATAATGCATCTTGTGTTCTGTCCGCAGCTTGAGAGATTCCACTTCAAGGGCAGGGCTTCAGCCCAGGGCCTCACCCAGGCTGGCCTGCCCGGGGTCGCCGTAACAGGGTCCTGTCCTTGGCAGCCTGCCTCTCAGCCCAGGTGCTGTGGGTGTTTCCGCCCTGTTTTAACATGACCCTGTGAGTCTCTGGAAACAGTTTCAGTCAGTGAACCAGGGGAGGAGGAGATGGGAAAGCGGCTCTGGGCCTGAGCTCCGAGGCTTGTGTCTATGTGGAGCAGGCTGTGTGGTTCTGGTCCCAGAGAAGCCAAGCAGAGCTGCCCCAGGAGCAGGGCACGGCCCGTCCAGCCCATGGTGGCCCAGGGAGCCCAACTGCCTTCAGAGCGCCCAGCCCACCCTGACAGGGCCGGAAGGCTGCTCCCAAGCCCGGGTCCCTCTGCACTGCCTTGGGCACCGACCTTGTCCCATGGTTCCTGCACTAGTGGCTCCCAGTCCCTTTCTGCTGCTGCCAGCAGGTCCACTGATACCGAGGTAGGGCTGGTCGTCCCCTCCCCAGCCCTGCTGCCTCTGCCCAGGCTGAGCAGCGGCAGGGGTGAGGCTGTGGGTAGAGAGTTGGCAGGGGTGGTGCAGAAACAGGCTCAGCTGCCACCTGCCAGCTCCAGCAGCCTGCAGTGCAGAGGCCCCAGGATGCCCCAGGCAGGGCCTCTCTGCAGGTGGCCGCATCCCTGCAGGGGACACACAGACCCCATCCCAGAGCAGGGCTGGGCAGTGGCTTCGGGTCTGGAAGCAGCCCTCACTCTCCTGCCTGCCTCTTTCAGTTCTGACCAAAACACAGTCTGAGCCGTCCCTGAGCTGCCAAGGTACCAGGGTGCAGGCTGTGCTCTGCATGGCGGGGGATGTTGGGTTCGGGGCCTGTGGTGTTGCTGGGGGTGGCGGGTGGCTTCCTTGGGGTGCTATGTGAGGCCCGGGAGAGGGGGAGAGGCCTGAGGATACCAGCGTTGCAGCCCAGTGTGGGTGCAGCCCGGCTCCTCTTCACCTCTGCAGGGTGCACCTGCTGCGCACTCCCCACCCAGCTCCACACCACAGTGCAGGGAGCACCCACAGAGTCACCGTTCCTGTGCTGGACACGAGACTGACACCCCTCGTGTTCCTAACACTCGTGTCACAGGTGCTCTATACACAGGATGTGTTCTGTCTATAGGGAGCTGGCTGTGTCTCTAGATACAGAATTCAGAGAGAGAGGAGAGGAAGAGGGAAGGTGGATCTGTGTACCTGTCCAGTGTGTTTACACCGCACACACGGCATATCCCTGTATACATCTGTTCCCACACATGGAAACTCTGGGATTTTCATGAGTTTTTAATGTACACACACACACACACACGGACACACATGCACATGCCCATATACACACACATACACCCATGTGCACCCACCCATATGCACCCACAGCCCTGTACACGCCAGAAGCATCATGAAGACACCAGCCAGTCTCGCATGCTACCGAAAGCCTCATCCCATTCATTACAGTTCTTAACACCAGATTTAATTTAATTCTATTGCACACATTTCTGAAGGAACCCTGGACTGAGATGTGGAGCCAAGCCTAAGAGAGGCTCCCAGGGGAGCTGTGGCAGCCACCCTGGGTTCCAAGCATGTGGCCTGCAGCAGCCTGTGTCTCAGCTGGGTCCTGACAGGCAGAGGCAGGGCCTCGTGGCCCTTTGCTGATCATGTCTGGGTCGCTGGCGATGGTGCCTCAGAACCATGCTGGGACTGGAGCCCAGCTCCTCCTCCTTGCTGTGATGCTTTGGTTTGCAGTTTTACTTGAGAGAAGTGAGCAGTTTAGACCGTCGGCCTTTCAGGGCCCCTTCAGCTTCCTGTCTTTCATGGTTCATCTTAATCAGTTTCACAGTTCTAGGGATAAAACCAGGTTCACATGAGCTACACCCCCAGCCCACATTGTTATTACCATTGTTGTTTGAGACAGTGTCTCCAAGTTCTTAAATTATCTAGGTGTGGCTGGACCTTGTAATCTGCCTGCCTCAGCCTTCCAGAGTGGTGGGATCACTGGGGCATGCACTTCTAAATCGTTGTAATGACTAAATCATTTTATGCTTCCGAAAAAGAAGGAGCTTTCTATCAATTCAATGTGAACCCTGGAAAAGCTCCTGCCAGTAATGTCTGTAACCTGGAGTGAATCCGAATATATTCATCCTCTGCTGCTCCTCTGATCCTCTCGAGCAGCGTGCAGGTCCTGGCTGCCTGTTGTCCAGGGTCAGCTGCAGCTGCTCCTGGGGCTGTAACAGGACATTGGAGTCCCTGCAGGTTTTGTCTGAAGTCACCACGGACTTCTGTTGTTGGTGCCCACGTGGCCAGTCCATGCCATCCCATTCCCTCCCAAGGCCACCCAGGCCAACAGCACAACTCGCCCTCTGCTGCACACCTCCTGCTGCAGGCCCCGCTGGGCTGTGAGAGGAACCCGGGCCTTCCCAGATGGCTATGGGCTACGCGTCACCAGAACACATGCCCCAGCCCTCATGATTCTGCTCTGGACACCCTCCATCTTGTGCCCGGTGCTGCCCCTGTGCCGGGCAGGAAACCCGGGCTCAGCCTCACTGCAGTTGTCCCGCACGAGTGCTGCATTTGGCACCTGGCACAGTGGGCTGTGTGCAGAAGGCGGGGCCCCTCAGTATTACCCATATCGATACATGCAGACACGACCCACATACTCGCCCCAGGGCACACAGTCAGTGGGACCATGGCGCAGGCTCAGAGCATAGACCTCAGCAAGCCGAGTGCAGGCGTGGGACTGCGCTGTGCTCTGAAGCTCTGCCTGCAGCAGGCCTCCGGTGTAACTCACTGCACGCCTGTGCACGCGTATGTCGTGTGGCTGCATGGTGGCCGGCAGGTCCTCCGGCTTGGATGTGGTGTGGCGTGGACCCACTAACCTCCCCTGCATGGGACCAAACCCGGGCATTTGTTCCTGTGCCGTGGTGATGGTGGGCGTGCTGGGGTGTTGCTTCTCCCAGCAAATAGTCTTCAAGGTCTCTCGTGCTCACTCACGCGCTGGCAGGCGCCTGGCCTCTGACTCCTGTGTGACATCCTACGTTTGCAGCCCGGGACACTCCCAGGTGTCTCGCATGCTCTGGCTGAAATACAGACTGCAGGTTTGTGAAATCCTGGCTGCGACTTTGCCATGGCCAGACTGGGGCGATGGCTGTCCAGCAGGTGATGGCAGCTGCAAGGTCCAGTCCTCCAGGGCAGCTGTGTCCACCCTCCTGACCTGCCTGGTTCCTGCCTTGGGCGAGAAGGGTGAGATCAGTGAAAGGCCGAGGCTCAGAGTGGCCTTGGTGTGCAAATAAACGAGTAATAATAACCAGGGGGCCAGCTGGGGTGCGTGTGCCACAAGCCCCACCCTGGACCACAGAGGGAGAAACTGAGGCTCCGAGGGGCTGAGCAGTGAGCCCCATGTATGGGGCCGGGTGTGTCCCCAGGGTGAGCGGAATCAGGACTCACCTGGGGTTTCCACCTGCAAGGTCCCGACAGCCCTGGGATCATGTGTCTCCTGGGTTCCCACTGGTCCCACCACCCAGGAAGCGGATGAGGAGAAACCAGGAAGGGTGAGCCAGGATCCAGAGTTCAGCACTAAAGAAAGCAAGTAGAACAGCCGGTGAACCATCGCCCCCTAGAGGCTGTAACCAGAAAGGCAGGCATTCTGGTGCAGGGGGAGAGAATCCCGGAAGCAGGGCCTAAAGATGGAATGTGGGGATTTCCAGCACCAGCCAACAACCTGCAGTTGTCACCGCACCTGCCTGCTCTAGAAAGGAGCAGGAAAGCTTGTGAGCAGTCTGACTGAGTCCAGGGTCTTAGTACTGAGCTGCATCCCCAGCCCTTTTTACATAAAGTCTTCACTTCAAGGCGGGGCCTCACTGAATTGCTCAGTTGCCCAAGGGGGACTGGAATTTGTATTCTTCCTGCCTCAGCCTCCCAGAGTGCTGGGACTACAGGCATCACCACCATGCCCAGCTCACTCATGGTTCTTTAAACTGGTGTCTTGGCGGAGGGCATAGTTTTTAGGGCCCTGCTGTTCAGAGTCAGCACGGTTTACCCGTGGCCAAGGGCCCCTCCGGTGACCTGTCCGAGCAGGGATGCACCGTCCACCCAGGGCAAGTCCTGCATTTTGAAGACTTAGCTCCAAAACAAACATAAAATGCCAGTGACACCCACACTGATTATGCGATGGAACAACTCTTTCAGGATAAATTGGGTTATATAATATTTTTCTTGAAATCCCTCTCACCGGTATGTTAAATGCAGCTACTAGCAAATAGAACATCACACAGGGCTGGACTCAGCTTCCTCTTGGGCAGCCTGGCCCTGGAACTCTCACTGGTGTATTTGGTTTTTCATTCTCTAAGTGGGGATGTGCGTACCAGAGACTGTGTAAGAACTTTCTGTGGGTTCCACGTGCCCTGAGGCTTTCAGGTAGCTGCAAAAGCTGTGAAAGAAGCAGCTGGTGGTTTCCCCTCCTAGAAGAACTGCTGCCAGTTTTAGAGTAAAAGATTCAGTTACTGCAATTTTTTTTAAAAAGTGAAATATTGAATGTCTTCTTTCAAATGCTGAGAAGTAACTTCGTTTCTCCTTTTTTCCAGAAACATTTAGAAAGTCATCACTTGGCAACGATGAGACAGATGCAGAGAAGAAAAAATTTCTGGGATTTTTGAAAGCTAATAAAAGAAGCAATAGTAAGGTAATTGATTACATTTACGTAGGGTTTCGCATTTCATAAAATGGTTACTTGAGATGTTTGTACTGAATCTGTCTGGGACTTTTTCTGGATAATTATGCCAAGGAATAGGAATTCCTTTGGGTAGGAGGAGCTCACAGAGATGATGGACTCTGAATCCCCACGGTTGATCCTGAAGCAGTTAATTATCCTGGGTGAAGGTGTTTCCTTTGCAGCGGAAGGAGAGGCTGTGAGGCCCAAGGCTAGGGCGGTGACCTAAAACCTAGTGCCTGGGCCAGCCTGGCTGCTGTTTGACACAGCACATAGCCTGTGGATGGATGGGTCCGTGCATTTTAGATACAACAGTCATGGCTGGCAAGGTGGCGTAAGTCTGTGACCTCAGCACGAGGGGGCTGATGCAGGAGGGTTACTGTGAGTTTGAGAGCAGCCTGGGCTACATACTGAGTTCAAGGTCAGCCTGAACTACACAGCGAGACCCTGGCGCGCGCGCGCGCGCACACACACACACACACACACACACACACATACAGCAGTCTGCATCCTTATAAATGCCGTCACCTTTGAAGCCTGCCCAATGAGGAGCTGGGGGCCTGGGGAGGGTATACACCCACCCGGTGCCTTCCCTGCTGAGGGTGGTGTCAGCTCTCTCTAACAGGGTTGGGAATAGACCCCAAGATGAGGTGACTTTGTTGATACTGGTCCTCTGTAGGAAATAAAACTTTGAAGTCATACTTTTGATTTAATGTTATAGAAAAATTTAAAGCCATAGTACTAACAGTATAATAAGTTCTTTTAAAATAGTTATGAGTCCCAAAACTATAAATTCCTCTTAACTCTTCAGAAGAGAGCATGCTTATTATACTTAAGCTATTTTTTTAGTAAGCAAATACAGAGTGAGATAGAAAAATATGGCGAGTGTTTAGAGTTTTACAAATTTATGACAGTAACAGACTCAGTGCCATTAAAATCCCTCAGAACCCTCCCCTCAGTCCACACCCTCATCCCACCTCTCTGCCACTTTCTGCAGAGCTCTGGGCCTCTTTCCGGGGTGTCTTTGGTTGCACTATCCTGGCTTCTTAGGTGTCCTGAATTGGTTCAAAACATTTCCTTTCATGGTCACTGCGACTTCAAGGAGGAGCCAGAAGTCACACGGTGCCAGATCCAGTGACTGAGGTGGCTGAAGACACAAGGTCGTGTGTTTAGGAGCCGCCTTTCCATTGGAGGGCGCTCGGCTGCAGCAGTCACCGTGTTTCTGATCACACCCCATAAAGACACTCAGGAAAGAGGACGCCCGAGCTGCTGCAGAAAGCAGCCAGAATCATGGGATAAGAGTCGGAAGTGGGGTGCACTGAGAGGGGTCCGCAAGATGTGTCTCACTGTAATAAATATTTTCAGTGTAAGTGGTAACCACCTCCTCTGATCACCTGGGGCAGCCTGGTGCTGTCTCTACTAACAAGTGGACTAAAAAGGACAAAAGCACTGAGTGTGTGCTTGGCACCGGCAGTATAGCTGGGACAGGTGCCCGCTGAGTTCTCTGAGGCTGGCGGAGGAGGGGGCTCTGTCCCAGGGACTCAGGGCACACGCTCCTCGCCTGTCCCGATGCCCGTGGTGGCTGTGGCCCAGTATTCTCCACAGGCATGTTCTTTCCCCCTCTCTGTGTCCTTTTCAGTCTTCTCTGGGTGGGGATCTCCCCACAGGAGACCTCCCCTCCTCTGTACCCTCCTCCTCTTCTGAGCTTCTCCTCCTCCGTCAAAATTACTTGAAATTAGAGCATCGGGTTCATTTTTCATTTTGTTTTTGTTTCTAGGGCTGGGGATTGAGCCCAGGGAGCTGGTGCATGCGTGATGCATCTTAATTCTGTTTCCTCCCTCTCCCCTCTCTCCCTGCTCCCTGGGTCTCTAGATCCCTTTCTGGTTTGCAGATGATGTGTCTCCCGGTTCCTGTTGTCTGTCCTTCATTTTGCTCTTCTAATTTCTGGTTCTTTGGGTGACCATGCTGAGCGCAGCCCTGTTCAGCCTGTTTGAGAACCGGGACAGAGGTGAAACTGAAGTCAGACAGCAGCCCCTAGGTTGCCGCCATGGGCAACGGGTGCAGGATGGGTTTCTGTGCTCCAAAAAGCTAGCAGGTGGCAGTAAGGGGAAAGCAGCCTAGCTTTAATCACATGACTGTGAGCCCACTTACACTCCTGGAAAAGCAAACAGCAGGAGCACTCAAGGCGCCTGGCGGCGTTGGGCTTTGGAGCACGCAGGTCTGGGGCGCCACCTGCTGGCCTGCGGATGAGCGTGGCCCACACTGTGTTACGGAGCTGGCCAGCGGAGTCAGCTGCACCAGCCTTTCCCATAATGCACTGTCGCAGTCGGAGGTGTGAAAACAGGGACCCCATGCGTGCAGCTGAGAGCAAAGGAAGGGTACTGCGGGTCATGCAGGAGAATCTGGTGACAAGTGTCCTGGTGTGGGACTCTGAATTCTTCAAGGCTCTTTGTCTTCCTTACTCTGCTTCCTGATAGTGGGCTGTTGGACTGAGGTCATTGGCCAGGGCCGTGGCCCAGGGAGAGCCGTGGAGGGGCGTGGCTCACAGCCCCAATCACCATCCATATTAGGTTGGCAGAGATCCGAACTCTGTCCTAAACCACGTGAGCAAAGCCGTGGAGCAGGGGGAGCGCGGTGCAACTCCAGCCTGATGGAAGGGAGTCTGACAGTCTTTAGCCAGACGACACCTGCCTCCGCTCTACGACCCTGCAACTTGCACTGTCTGAAGTCTGTCCCAGCACTCACAGCCACAGTGAGGGAAGGCTGCTTAGTGCCACCACATGGCCCTGGTAGGGGACTGCAGACAGCACTGTGGCACTGCCACGAAAACAAAGGGAGAGACCCGGTGATCGCACACCCACGAAGAGTGTCATTATATTGGCAGAATTAAGGCTGCCATTGTTGTAATGAGGCTCCCGTGCGGTGGGGTAGTCACAGCTGGAAAGTAAAACTCTCCTAGTTTTAAGCCCTCAGGCAAGAAAACCCTTAATGAGGTCATCATGATTTCTGCTGGCGACCTGAGCTGCCACTCCGGTCTGGGCTCCTGCAGAGGCTGTGCTTGGTGCTGGCCCATGGTCGTCCTCCGTGTGTAGGCGCAGGGAGCGTCCACTCCCCCACATTAATGGTGGAGGAGATTCTTTATTCCCTTCCATGCATTTCATATGGATCTCTGCTGTAAATGGTGCTGGTAACAGAAGGGTTTTCAAGCACTCTCTGCTGCTGGCTTTAAAAATCTCCCATTGGCTTCTACTCCAGGGCATTCTCAATCTGACCGGCAAGTAGGATGGGCAGCATCCCGTGGATGTGGGTCCCGGGGCCTGGGGAGCCCTCCCCCCCTGGTGCCCATGGGAACTGGTGTGTGGGTCCGGCTCAGTGTAACCAGGTCTGTGTGCACCTCTTCCTCCCTGGGATCCAGAGAACTAGCTGTCGCAGGCATGGCCTTGCTCCTCTCTGTCCCCACCTGCTTCCAGGCTGCTGCCGACTTTGTCCCCGAGTCACTGGGAGCTGTACGGCGCCACGAGGTCTACTCTGAAGGGCCCCAGTACCAACACAGGCAGGTGCCTGAAGGCGCTTCCATGGCGGCCCAGCAGGGGGCGCTGTGTCTTCAGGTTACTCACCGCCTACCTGAGCTCCCTAGAGGACCCTGGGGAGGACAGAGGGCACAGCTCATCCGGCACCCACAGGAAGCCTCTGCAGTGCCCAGTGAAGTGAGCAGCGCTTTCGTAGAAGGTTTGCAGCGGCTGCTGTTTTCCTGAGAAAGCTCAGGGGGCTTACCCAGTCTTTGGGGACAGACTGACATGGGACATGCACTGTCCTAGAGAATCAGATCTGACCTGGAAGGGTTAGCGTCCTGGAAAGGAAAGTTAGTCACGAGGACACTTCTTCATTTCCGTAGACAAACAGTGCTTGAGTCACAGTAAATATATTCACCTTTCAAGGACCTTCAAGTGCTTTTCTGAAATTTTGCATTTTTACATTTTCCAGGAAAGTATATATTCTGTGCTCCCTCGCCCCTGTCCTGGGGACTAACGCAGAACCTTTGCAATGAGCTATGTCTCCAGCGCCACCTCCTCCTTTTAAATTTTCAGAGGATCTGTCCGAGCTGCCCAGGTGAAATATGTCATGGTCTCCTGCCCCAGCCTCCCTGAGTGCAGCGACCACAGGCTACAGCTCCATGCCCAGGTGCTCTGTGGGGGTGGGGAATCATTGTTGGCTTTTTCTAGAATTCATTATAGGAAGTCATCGGCCTTTTCCGGGCCCACCCCTGGGTTAACAGCAAATTCTACCAATGTGACCAACCTACAGCTTCTTCCCCTGAGCTTCCTCAGCCACCACCACCCTGCCCGCTACTATAAAGTCTAGGAAAATGAGTTCTGAACGTTTCTGCCTCGGTAAATGCGGATGTATCTGGAGACATTTGTGGCATTTGCTCTGCCTGGGCTGTGGTAGGAACGCAGTCACTCCCCGGTGTTTGCTTTCCTGTGTCTGAAGTGGTTTCCATGGCAACAGCCCTGTTAAGGTTCCTGGCATCAGGAGGACATGGCCTGTCCCCTGCCCTGCCCCCCTCTGCAGAGGCTGCTGCAGTCAGGACTTCGGGAGTGGACCCGGAAGCCGTGCCTAGGGATGGTCGCCTTCCGACATGACTGGAAGAGCACTGCATGAGGGAACCGCATGTCCAGAAGGCAGGGTCTCCACTCAGACCCTGCTCAGAGGGGGTCACGAGGACCCAAGTGGCCGCACCCTGGTGGAAAAGCACAGACCAAATACCTAGGCCTTTGGAGAGCTTATAACTTGGGTTGGAAGGCAGGTGCCAAGGGCAGCCCTGTGCTGCTGGGGCAGAGCTAATTCCTGTAGAGACCGGGTTTGCAGGGCTGCTGCGTGAGCACGGCTTGGGTTGCTCAGGCATCTTTTGGTCTGAGATTGTACAATAAGGAGCCCATGGGAAGCTTCAGGGCTGCATTGGAGATTCCAATGCCCACGTGACCCCTCAGCATGCACGCCCACTCTGTACATCAGCATGTCCTCACATCCCATACTGGTGCACGGCCAGATTGGCCACAGCGGGAGGCAGGGTGCGCAGGGCAGTGGACAGCCTGGCTGGCTGTGTCAGGCCCTGGTTCCTTCCCCAGCGATGTGTGCACACATGCACATGCACACTCACATGAACATACTGTGCACACATGCATACAATGCATACTTCACACACACTTGCACACACATGTGCACATACACACACACACAGAGTCTGCTGATTGTCTCCTGCAGTTTCTGTCCTGACTTGAGAATCAACAATTGTGACCGCCCAGACACCTGAGTCCTCACCCTGAGGACAGCACTGTCACAGCCTCCTGCTGGCTCCGGGAGACCCATGTGGCAATGTCCATTCCAAGCCCCTTGAGGAGCAGGTCTTCTCTGCTCTGTGGCTGCTACTCTTTGATGACAGGGCCACCTTTGTCCCTGGAGCTCTGCACATCTTCCTTAGCATTTTCTCTGTGACCAAGCCTTGAGAAGATACTGATGGGCTTGGGCTCTGGAAGCCTCAGGACTTATGCTCCAGCCTGGTGGCATAGCACCCCTGGGAAGTCACTGGGGTGGGCACCCACTGGGTGAGCCCTTTACAGTGCCCTGGGGCAGGCAGGGCTCAAAGAAGAGGCCAAACCAAGAGCCCAGAGTAAATGCCAGCAGCCTCTGAGTAACCTCAGGGGCACAAAGCAGAGACTTCCCAGCAGAGCGGCAGGAGCGGCTCTCACACTGACATTGGGGTGTCTTCCTAGCAAACTGACCTGGGGCTCTGGGTTGCTTCCTGTTGCCTATTGAGGGGACCCATCAGCCTGGCCAGGAACAGAAGATAGAGAACCGGAACTGGAAGACGGGGCTGTGAAAGCCAGGGCACCCCTGTGCCAGGCCCATGGCTAGAAAGGACGCTATCCCCGCCTGCCCTGGCTCATGGGAGATGACCAAATCTGCCACATAGATCCCGCAACAACAGATCACTTAATGACCTGTTGTTGTTGTTGTTTCTATCTGTATTATTACAAATAACAGGATATCATTATTTTTCATGGTTAAATAGTAGTCTGCTCTGCACATAGTTAACCCTTGTTTTCCCCTCCCTTCTTTAGAGGACTGAGAATTGAGCCTGGGTGGGGTCCTAGCTCTGATATCCCCAGCCCATACTTTCTTTTCTTTTTAAAAATATGAGTGGCGTTGTATATTCTCTTGTGTTGACACTTCAGTGCACACTGTGGGGCACAGGGGGTAGGCACAGGGACTCAGTGCACACACAGTGTCTGAAGCTGCCATCGAGAGAGTGGGCATCTCCATCACTGGGCAGTGATCTCTTTGTCCCCGGGAGCCCTGCACCCCCTTCCATGCCTCATCCGACACCCGCAGATCGCCGGGCCCTGCAGCCTGCGTTCTGCCGAGGCCACGTGTTCTCCGTGTCCGCCCCTCAGGGACACCCGGGCGGTGCTACACCCACCCTCCTGACCAGAGCCACACAGGGTCCACACTCGGCGTCTCCTCGGAGCTAGCACTGTCCCTCTGGGACATCCAGCACATCTGGAGTCTCCAGGTGGTGCCGAGTGCTTTTCTGGTTGTTTCTGAGGCTCCTCTGCTGTTGCCAAAGCATGAGAAGCCCCGGAGCTGGTCTGAAGGGGTGGGGAGGGGCGGGGCAGCTGCCTCTGGGCCGGTGGGGCACAGAGTCCGGCTTTGGACCAGGTTCGTCTGCGCTGACATTGAGACCCAGCTCTCAGGGCTCCGAGTGGCACCACGAACAGCTGGCCTGGGGTTGCCTGGAAGCCACAGTGAGCCCCAAGGAAACCCGAGGAAACCTGAGTCCGAGTCTCTTGGTCACCAGACCCACAGCCCCTGTGGATCCCAGGCGCCTGGAGGAACTGTTTGCTCTCCTAAGTAATCAGCACTTTTGCCAGACAGGATGGTGTTCAGAAATGGAAGCAAGATGCTTACGGCTTTGTCATTCAGAGGTCAGCGCCTCTGAACAGAGCACCTGCCCTTCGTCCCTGGAGGGCCCTACAGGTGGCATTTGTCACCTGAGGGGAGGGACAAATGCCACCCTCAGGCAGGGTACAGACCCAGAGAGTAGGAGCCACCAGAGAGAGGCTGGTGCTGGGGGCCAGTGGGAATGTCCTCTTTCTCCTGGGCGCAGCTTCTGTCCCCTGCTGGTTGTGAGGCAGCTGTGAAGGGGCAGGCAGCCTGCTCCTGCCATCCCTGCTCCTCTCCTTGGCATCCAGGGTCGCATGCTCCTGGGGACAAGCGTAGGACTTGGAACCGAGGTGAAGCGGTGCCCTGCGAGGGGCTTTAAAGGAGCACAGGCCCTGGCATCCAGGGTCAGCGCCTACATCACAGCCGGGTCATGTGATGGTGACAGTGACAGTGTGCCAAGGTGCAGTGCCGAGGGCTGAGACGAGGGCGCCTCCCCGGGCGTTTGGGTGTTCTGGTTCATGCCCACCCCCAGGGAAGCTCTGGGCAGCTGTGGTCTGGGGTGAGCGGACCCCCTGAGCTGCTTCCATGCTTCTGTCACCCAGATGGCCCCAAGCTGGCACATCCAGTCCGCAGGGTCTGTTGCTGCTGCTGTGGAGGACAGCAGGTCTCAGAGCTCCTCCTACTCACACTTAGCCGCCCTATGATGGGCATGGTGGCCACAGAGCTGGGGATGGGGGACGGTTTCATCCACAGACACGTGACTCGGCATTGTTGCCAGACTCTCCCTGGCCTACCGGGAGTTCTGAGTGCCTTGGATGCTCTGTGTCTCACAGGGACACAGGAGCTCTCTCTGGAGCACTTCATCCTCTGTCCTCCATGTGTAAACTCACAAAGATTTAACAGCAGCACATCCCAGCAACGAAGTCAGGGGAGAGGCCCGGATGCTGCACAACAAGTGACTGGACAAAGAAAGTATGGTATCTCCACGTGGTGGAGTACTACCGTGCTGTGAAAAAGATAAGCCTGAGCTATTTGTAAGGAAAATGGATAAATCTTGGCACCCTAATACTAAAGTGAAATAAATCAGACTCAGAAAGTTAAATATTGGGTGGGTTCTCTTCTATGAGGACTTCCAAATGCAAATAATTTGAAGAACAACATAAAAGAGAGATGGTAGGACACAGGGACCCCTTGAACCAGCCCCAAAACATTCTCCTTCCACTCTCCGTAGAAGAATTGGGTTCCAGGACACTGGTCCCGGTGCTGAAAAGGTCGGAGCCACTGGCACAAGAGATGAACTGAGGGAGAACGCGGCACCCTGCCCAAGGGCCCATGGTTCTCGGGTAGCACAGCCACAAGTCTCCAGGGGCTGAGGGCTGCGCCCTCTCTCCCGACTCAGTGGACCAGGCCGGGGTCACATGAGCTGCTGACTGTGGGTGAGGAGACCTGGGCTAGATGCGGCCGCCTTCCCCTCATCTGGGAATCAGTGCACAGGCTCCCAGGCTGCAGACGGGGGAGACCAAAGCGGAGAGAGCACCTTAGCCCCGAGCAGCTGCCATTTGTGGGCCCAGGGCTTCGTGCATCACAGGTGGTCGGGAGGCCTGAGTAAGCCCCAGCCGTGTGGTTTCCCAGCACGGAAGGCTGCAGGAGGCAGGGCCAGCACAGGCCTCCAGGGCGACCCAGCCCCTGGGCCCTCCCTTCTGCTCCTGTCAGAGCTCCCTGCAGGCTGATCCGACCGCAGCTCAGAGGGGACAGGGGGATTCCTAGAGTCTGGGAAAGGCTGTGTTTCCTTTAGGAGCATGAACACAGCCCTCCAGCATGACCACAGCAGTCTCCCTGCTCTCCTGAGGAAGGGGTCGGGGTCCGTGGGAAAGGGATGGCCTGGCTGCTCATGCCTGTTCTCCCTGCAGGGCTGCCTGACCACACCCAGCTCCCCATCCGAGCAGCCTCGCTCCTGGAGTCTGGGGCCAGCCAGGTCCCTGGGCAGCCTCTCGGGAGCCTCGGGGAAGTCGGAGATGAAGAAGCGCCAGGCACCGCCACCTCCAGGCTCAGGGCCGAGGGTCCAGGACAAGACCTCGGAAAAGGTAAGGGCGTCCTGCTCCCGCAGCCCCCTCACTCTGCAGCTCCTCACACTTGGGACCCAGGCAAGAAGTGTGCGGGGCAAGCACCCGAGCTTAGGTGAGAAGCACAGGTGGGGTGGTGCAGCCTCCACTGCTGGAGACAGGAAAGCGCTCAGAACTTCATCCTCAAGATGCGGCTTGCCCAGAGCCAGCTTTCACCTGAGCCCGAGACTGGGGTCACCTGACTGCCTGTGAGAAATCTGCACGGTGGGGGGGAGCAGGTACCTGGAAGACCTGAAGCCCCTGAGGGGGTACAGATTGCAGTAATTTGGGTCCACAGGAAAGCTGAAGCTGTCTTTGCCTGCGAGCTGCTGCTGAATGATCTCAATGTGTTTTGAGCGTTTAAGCGGCCTGCTTTCTCCAGTGTGTTCCCAGAGCCCTTGAATGCCTTTGAAGGCGGCTGAGCCCCCAGCTACTGGCTGGAGTCGTCCAGTGCCCTACCCTTTGGCTGCCTCTCAGGGCTCTCTGCTGATGCCCGGAAGCCTGATTGGAACATGGACCGTTCCTGTCATGGTTTCAACACTCTCAGGCAGCACCATGATTCTGTTTCCGACACTTCCATTACCTGCAGTCAAAGGCAGTCCAAAAACATTTACTATAAAATTCCTGAAACAGTTCATAAATTTTCAGTCCCGTCTCAGTGGTACGGCAGAGGCATGCAGAGGTGGCGGGGTGGCGGGGGTGGCAGGATGGGGTGGCCCAATGCCTTTGCTTCTGAGAACCAGCGCTGCCTAGGTGGGCAGGTCTGTCTGTGACCCACAGAGCAAGGTAAGAATTTCTTGTGCTTCGTGAGCCACTGCACGTCTGACCGCAGCACATCCTGAGCACCAACACCAGGGGGCGCAGCCAGGTCGCCTTTATTGGTGCCAGGACTTTATTTTACTACGGCCTGCTGCCACCCTGTCCCTGGACCTGTCCCTGTGTCACAAACCTTGGGCGCATCCCAGCCATGCTAGCCTTTGAGTTCCAACCTTCCTTCACTTCTTTGTGACACGACTTTTCCTTCAAAAATACCGGAAACTGAGTCCAGGCCTCTCCAGCCTGGGGCTTGGCCCCTGGATCTCCATGAGCAGACACAGCAGCTCTGCTCTGGGCCAGGCCCAGACATCCTCACCATCTCACTGTCCGTCTGCACCTGGACCAAGCTGCTCCAGCTGGCTCTGCTGGCGATCCTCTGATCACCTTTCTCTGTCCACCCAGGAGACCCTAAGCTTCCTGCTTCCTAGACTTTAAGGGTTGTAGACCAAAACTGCTCCCAAGAGCCTCCCGTGTAAGGAAGATGATGGATCCTGGGGCGCTGTGCTCATCTGTGGGCAGGTTCAGGGCTGACTGCTGCAGGAGGTGGGGACTGGCTGGTGGCAGGCCCTGGAGTGGGGCCTGTAAAGGTACATTCTTGTCCCCAGTGCTGCCCTCCACTCTGTGCTTCTCGGTCACTATGCAGTGAGCAGCTCTCCTCTGCCACGCTCTTCCTGCCTTGGACTGAAGCTGTGAGTGCAAATCCACCTCTCCTCCTCTAAGCAGAGGACGTCAGGTCACTGAGACACCATTTTGCCCCATGTCTAGACCTTCCCGTCCAGGCTCCCAGATCTGTCACCAAAGGCTGTAATGCGATGTGTTTTAGAAGAAAACATTTCAGTTTTTGCCTCAAACATTTCATAGCACCACTCATGTGAACTCCCCATGCTGCTACCATTATGCTTTGACAAAAGGAGATCCAGGCCCACGCAGCCCCTGGCTGTGAGGCAGCTTCCCAGGATGGGCCGCAAAGCGTGCCCCTCACGTGCTTGGGTGAGGTCTGAACTTTCCCCTGACCCAGGGACCAGTGCTCCAGCATGGGCTGTTTTCCATGACCTGGCCAGGGGATACTGTTTTGCTTTCGGTTGGGATAGTCTCTCTTCAGTGGTGAAGAGGCTGAATTCCAGGGTCTGTGTTCAGTGAGCTTTCTTTCCAGTGAGATAACATTTACATAAGGTGTAGGACGGAGATGCTGGACTGCACCCGCCTCTTTGGAATGCCCTCTCCCCTGGAAGATGCTGTCGGGCGTCTGAGCCTCTAATGGGCTCACCTGCAGCAGCTGCAGCCTGCTCCCGTGGAGCAGAGCACAGTAAGCAGAGAATTGGGAATTCCAGATGAAAACTAGGCAGTGCGTCAGACTGTAGGTAGGATGCGCAGTGCTCCCGCAGAGGCAGTAAAAGCTTTTCACTGGAACCTGCTTTACCTGGCACAGAATTGGTGGGGAAATCGGCTCACTGAAGTCGGCTCCTTTCCGAAACGCGTGACGGGGTGGGGGGCACCGTGGGTGGAAGGGTTTGCTGGGGCCACACCTTTTCTTTTTTTTTTTTTTTTTTGTAAGTGAAAGGTATTTTGTGAACCTCCTTCCATTTACAGATAAGGTGTTTGTTTGGTAGACCTTATTAATATGCAGCTGTTCCTAGCACAGACATCCTGAGTGAAGAGAGGTTTATTTTTAAGAACGGGACTCATTTGTAAGAAAAGGAGCAACCCTGTGTGTTCTCAAAGATGTATTTCCTTCTCCAATGGGTAGAAAAATTTAGTAATCACTTAGTGAAGGTGGGTTAACTTTAGCCATCTTCCAGTTTACCTGAAGGTTAAAGAAAAATGTAATATTTATATAGATATTTGTTACCTGATTATGTGCACATAATTTTATCACTAGTGTTTATTATTTCAAAGAGAATCCCCCAGCGTTGTGAGAGCCTGGAAATTCCCCATGGGTTCCAGTGACATGCTGTTTGCAGGGCTGTAGGTGGGCCAGGGTGGCCGCAGGCTCAGGAGTGTGGAGGGGCGCCTTCTGCGGACTCACAGCTGCCTGGGCGTTCGACACCGTCCACACACCGTCCACACCCAGGTGCCGGACGCTGAGTATTTTCCTTTGTCACTCTTTTTTTCTTCCCTGTATTGGTGATTGAACCCGGAGCCTTCACACTGAGCTACATGCCCAGCCTTTAATTTATTTTTATTTGTATCTGACCATAGGGTCTCACTAAACTGCCCGGGCCAGGCTTGAATTTATGATCCTCCTGCCTCAACCTCCCAGAGTGCTGGAATGGTGGACGTGTGCCGCTCCGCCCAGCCGCCCTTTTCTATGGGGGCCATCGGCCCGTGTGAATTCCGGTGTCTTCGGAGGTCTGAGACACCGACCCCTCGGGTTCTGAGCGCCATAGTACAGCTTACACTGGGGGAAGCTGCAGCCCAAACTTCTGTATGCACGTCCAGAAGTCAATCTTGCTTTTCATGGGGGCTCCAGATGCTCACTGGGGTCTCAGACACCTTCCCCCGCCCCAGGCTGCGCAGTTGTCCCAGCTCTGGGCCCTGACCGCACCTGGGGTCCCTGGGTAGCACGCACGGGCACGCGGGGTCCCCTCAAGCCGCAGTCCCGGCCCCCCATTGCTCCCCACCCTCCATCCCCCGCTTCTCTCTGGCATCTTATGCAGCCCAGCCCAGGTTTGCGTCCGCTGCTTTCTGCGTGTCCCGATCAGTGCCCTTCCCTGGGATTCGCCTCCCAGTGCTGCTTGGCCGCGTGCGCACCTTTCTTCCGAGCCACGCGTTTGTCTCGGCGTGCAGATGCATGTGTGTGTGCGTGCGCGTGCGTGTGGGTGCATGCGCATGCGTGTGGGCGCATGCGTGTGCATCCCACCTCTGTTGCCATTGGTAATACCCTCCCCAAATTTGCTCTAGGTAACTCGGGGAGTTGCCCATTGTGACGTCCCTTGTTCCACTGAGGTGGGGAAACTGAGTTCCAGGCCACACGGAGCTGCATGGGGAGGTGACCTTGGAGCAGGTCCCCTCGGACCAGGCAGAGGCCTGTCCCTTCCTCTCTACTCACTGAGTCACACAGCTTTGTGTTTGGAAATAGCCAGGGCGCCGCCAGGAGCTGGCCCTACGAAGGTCAGGAGTGCGCCCGGGAAAGCCCTGCTCACCTGCGTAACGGTGGCTTTTCGATGAATATTTTTGACCTAGAGTTATTGAACCACAAATGTGAAACCCATGACTCTGGGGACAGCTGTATATTAGCTGAGAAAGTAAAGATTCACTGGGGACAGGAGCTACCTTCAGATGTTTACATTCCAGTCCTGCAGGCTCTGAGGATGTGGTGTTTGTTAAATATAAGAGAATTTTCCAGCTGGGTGTGGAGAGGCACACCTGTAAGCCCAGCATTCTGGGAGGCTGAGGCAGCATTTTGGGAGGCGGAGGCAAGAGGACCACAAGTTTGATCCCAGCCTAGAAAACATAACATTTAGCAAGATTTTGTCTCAAAATTAAAAATTAAAAAATGTCTGGAGATACAGCTCAGTTCAAAGGCCCTGGGCTCAATCCCCAGGATAGCAAAAAGAAAGAATTTTTAGTAAATAAGCCAAACTAGTGCAAAATAGTTCAATTACTTGGATTTGCGTTAATTCCCTTTGGAACTAAGTAGCCACGCATAGGTTTTGCTTGCCAGCTGAAATGGGAAGTGGAACCCGGGCTTTCCCTGCGCGCTGGTGCCCCAAGTCCCGGAGCAGCTGGGAGGCCGGGCTCTGTGCTGCAGTCACAGGCTGCAGGAGCTGCTGTTCAGTGTCCCTCAAGTTCTCCGATCTGGTCCTCTTTGTCACAGAGGCTCTGCCCGTCCACCTCCTCCCTGGTCACAGGGCTTGAGCTGGAATCTCCATTCCGTCGTTTCCCCTGCCTTGGCATCCTGCCCTTATTTGTTTGTTTATCCCAGGGATTTTTGAGGCGGGTGCTCACTGTGTGCTTCAGGCTCCCCCTGAACTCACCATGCATCCCACATTGGTCTCACAACATGCAGGGATCCCCCTCCCTCGGCCTCCTAAGTGCTGGGACGACAGCGTGCATGCCTCATTATGTCCCAGTGGTTTCACAGCGTCACCTTGATGGAAGCTGGAGAAGTGGATTTAAAGATAAGGCCGCGTTTTCAGCTTTTGATGAAAAATATCCCAGCTCCTCTCCAGGGGGCGCTATCAGCTCCCAACGTGACGCTGAACACAGGGCTTTAAGGTGACCTTGGTGTTTTCAGGCTTTGATTTCCTAGTCCTGGGCACACACAGTTTCGTCCCTGTGACCTTGTGCTTCTCCGCACTAAAGGCACAGTCACAGGTCCCAGAAGCAATTCCAGCGCTGGGCGAGATGTTCATCGGTCTCATATCAGACACAGGACGGACACCCAGAGGGTGTGGAGAGCGCACAGCCCCGCAGCAGCCACAAGCACCTGCTCTAAAACCAGGAGCAGAGATGTGAGTAGACTTCGTGACACAGGAAAGAGTCGGCGTCACTGGTGATGAGGAAAAGGCCCGGCCGTGACAGGCCTCGCTGCCTGCTGTCCAAAGACAGAAGAGAACCAACCCAGGGAGCAGCTGTCTGGGGCTGCAGGGCTGTGACGCTCAAACAAAACGGACAGTGACCATGGAGGACACAAATTGCTGTCCTGAGAGGAGTATTATATAAAACAGCGAGAGGTCTCAGCTGAAAAAAACGTGGATCCTTTTTTACAACATGCTGAACCTTGGTTCACAAATGCTCCTACCTGCAAACAATTCAATTCACAAAAGCATTTGGCAAAATTTTGCTTCTGTTCTTGAACTCTGCACAGCCGTCTTCCCCAGGATCATAAAACACATGAAGTTCATACACCAAGGTATCGTGGCACAAAAGGCAAGGGGAACAAATGCACAAAAAAATGGGAGATGCAAACAGAAGCGGTACACTCGGGTACCTGCCATGCCAAGGATGCCACCTGTGGGCCAACAAAAGCAACAATAAAAACTCGTTCCAATAGGAAGACGTAGGATAGTTAAAAGCCAGTGGGAGAAAAAGAAAGCAAGGGTGTGCGTGTGCAGGCCAACTGCTCATGACTAGCAGGGGAAACATGCCTGACCCTCGGGTGGTGGGTCCAGGGTAGAGGGAGAACAGCCCCAGCGGCCTCAGGGACCGTGGCGCTTTGCAGTCTGAGGAATCGTTACACCGTGCAGACACAGCCCGAGAATCAGCTCTCCCCACATTTCCCCTATCCAAGGCCAACAGATAAAATCCTAAAGAGAGCAGGCTGCTGCCGAGGGCTCTCAGGGCCCTCGCTTCTTTGATTGTGGAGGTGCTGGACATCACAGTGAAACTCGTGGCATCCTTTCAGCTGTGCACTGTGAATGTTTCCTGCACCGAGGAGCGAGAAGGAGCTGGAGGGAGCCAGTGCAGGGGTATAGAAAATGACCAGGTAGAGAAACAGAAGATATTAATATAATACTTGGTAAAAGAGGAGAAGAAACTGGAGATGGAATTAATGGTGATGAAAGAGAGCAGCACAGTGGGGTGTGGTGGCTCACATTTGTAATCCCTGCACTCCAGAGGCTGAGGCAGGAAGAACTCTGTGAGTTCAAGGCCAGCCTGGGCTATATAACTGCATAGCAAGATCCTTTCTGGAACAAACAAACAAACAAACAAAAAAAAAACCCCACAATTTTGATTCTGAAATTGGAGAGATCCCTGTGCCAAGTGCTAATTCCTGGGAAAAATTTGCACTTGACTACCTGAGAAAAGCAAGTTCCAAGCCACTGTGCAAAGTTTAGCATCAAACCAGAGCCAGGGAGGCTGCCGCATTTGCAAGGCGATTTCCAGGTGAGCTCTCCTTCAGTCTGACCTTGCTTCATATGTCAGGGAATGCAGCGTGATGCTGTATGTCTTGCGCTGGCACTTTTTCTTTCTTGTCTCTACTCGGATGCACTTCACAAACATGTTCCTGTGGCCCAGAGGACACTCCGCCTGGAACTACACTTAACCGGAGCACCTTCGGCGGCCCCCGAGCTGGTGTGGAGATGGACACAGCAAGCCGCTGTCCATGCTCTGGGCTGTGCCTGTGCATTTCCTTCACATAGGAGGTCGCCTCAGCATCTCCTTGCTGAGCAGCCTCCCGGGGTTACTTACTGCAGGTGACTCTGGGAACCAGTGTTGTCGCCAGGTGATTCACATGGTGAATGAATCCTTCAGTCGGTAGTGCCCGGTATAAAACTCGGAGTCAGTGGATGGGGAAGAACTGAAGAGACATTTCTTTAAAGGAAAGGTGCAATGGCCAACAGGTTTACCGACAAAGTGCCTCACCTTTAGCCATTAGGGAAACGCACACCAGATCTCCACTGAGGTCCCTTCTCACCCCGGTCAGATTGGCTGGAACAGTGGGGCATGCTGGTGGTGTACAAGGAAAGAAACCTCCACATCGCAGCGGGGAGTGTAAATGAATAAGACCACTTCGGAAATCTGGAGGTCCCTCGAGAAAACAGAAGCAGAACTCCTGTTTGAGCCAGCTATCCCTCTCTTAGTCTACGCCCAAAGAAATCCAAACGAGTGAGGCTTAGGGATGCCTGCTGCCTCAGTTAGTTTTCTCTCATTGTTGAGACAAATACCTGAAACCCAAAGTTAAAGCAGCAAAGGTTTATTTAGCTCACAGTTTGTGGAGGTTTTCGTCCATAAGCAGCTGGCTCCAAGGCAGAGTGGTGTGGAAGAGGGGCAGTATCCTATGCAGCAGAAGACAGGAAAGCAACAAGAGCAGTAAGAGGCAGAGCCGGCTGGCCTCTTTTCCTCCCTTATGGTGTAAGCATACCCCCTCCCAGGGCTGATGTCTCCCTGCCCTCCTCTTGCATGGATGAGGCTGTTTACAAAGTGAGGACCCTGGCCCCCTGATGAGTCAATTAAAATTCTAAACTTTTTAAATTGACACAACAGATCAACCATTATCATACCCCTAAGCGTAAACAGCCACCCTGGAGCCCTGGAGCACTGAGTTAGTTAAACTTTTCAAGTTGATACAATGCATCAACCATTACACAGGCATAGCTGCCACTTCTGCAGCACAATATACAGGAGCCGAGTTACAGAGCTGCCCAGGGGTCTATCAACAAGTGAATGGATAAAAATGTGTATTTACACCATGGAGTATTATTTAGCCATAAAATGGCCACTATTTTGTCATTTGCAGAAAAATGAATGGATCAATCTGCTGAGCAAAATAAACCACACTCAAAAAGACAGACAGCGTATGTTCTTGCCAAGTAGTCTGAAAAGATGACAAGAAAGTAGAAGGGAGATATCATTAGACAGGAGGAAGGGAAGAAGGGAGAGGAGTAAAGGGTGGGCAGAGGGGAGAAGGGATGAAGGTGGGGGCAGTGGGCTGCTGGATATGATCACAAAACACTGTGCACCCCAAACCCCCCTAATTGAGGCTGGAAGACCTGCAGGGCAATGGAGGCGGCGAGATGGGGGACACTTAAAGTGTGCTTTGCACATGAACAGCTCTGCCAAAACAAAGCCCGTTCATTTGTGAACTGGAACGCACTAATGAAACGCTGAGGGCAAAAATGCAAATGGCAGAAAGGTCAACCATCCAGAGTCGCCACCAAAGCAGCACAGTTACCATCCGCTCAGGAGCAGGCTGGCGTGCTGGCCAGGATTTTATTTCTGACTGCTTACATTTTCTCCCAAGCATGAGATTTTGCTATGAAGAGGTCACTATGTTGAATGCTCTGTTTGGAACACATGCTGGGTTTGGAACCCAGAGGAACCAGCTGGTGGACCCTCTCTGTGTACCCCAGAGAGAAAGGGACGATGACATAGAGAACAGGGGCACAGGGCACCCTCCTGCACTGACCCACCACTTTGATAGATGCCACTGAGACAAAGGTCAGCCTTAGGATCTCAGTGCCTCGGCTTAAGAGACACCCCACTGGATGCCAGGTGGGGAACTTGGTTTCAGGCAGGTGCAGACTCCATCAGACGTCCTGCAGGCACCTCTGTGGGCACCGGCAGGAGCAGGTCTGCTCCGCAGCACCAGGTCTGGGTTTTGTGGCTTTACAAGCAGTGTTGAGTGGCGGCCACACTGTCCAGCACCTGGCTGGTGGCTCTCAGATCAGCTGGGGCAATCGAGGAAACCGTCCTCCACCAACACTGATCTTGGTGTCTCGCTTGTCCTGCAGCTAAACAGGGTAGGGTGACTTTGTGTGTAGACTTGGGTCACTCTGTGTGCAGACTTGGGTCACCACAGACCCTTGATTAATTTTAGACACTGAAAACAAAACAGGCAGCCCTGAGTTACATGCAGAACACCACGCCCAGTTCCAGCAAACACAAATTTGTTTCCTATTACCAGCTAACTAAAGCATTTGTAGTAAACAAAAACAGTGCTGAGAGTGGCAAATAGTGCCTTTCTGGTTTGGAAGGGAAAATATTCCAAGTAATACTGAAAGGGACCAAATTATCCTTTAGAAAGAATTCATTCAACCGCAGGAAAAAATCCTTTTTCAAGCCTCTATTGTTTTGGTAGACATAACAACACCAAAGAGGCACGGTGTTCTTTTTTAGGGTGTGTGTTCTCTTTAACCTTCTATATTTGCCAAGGAACAAAACATTAAGAACTGATTTAGCAATTTTTACCCGTGGAATTGGGTGACAATGAACATTTCCTGTCACTAAAAACTGTTCACAGAATGTTTGGTGAGAGAGGCTAGAATATTATTGGCTGGAAATGAGACATCATTCAGAGCCTGGTTTCCTCAGGGAACTCTGCAAACAGCAACACTGGTCCTTCTGGAGGTCGATTTTACTTTTTCCTGTGTTCTTCTCCTAGTAGATGGGATAATGAGGCCTGATCCCGGGCACATTATTTATGTGGCTCATATTTTATTTCCTTCTCATAGATTCGCTGTATCATTTTTTACTTCACACCTCTTCTCACCTCAGTCTCTTAAGAATATTGCTGGAATCCAGTGTCTAAAACCAACCAGGATTGTGCTGAAGGTTAAGTGTTCCCAGCACACTGTCATCCACCTGGGCATCTGTGCCCTGATGTAGGGGACCGGGCACCTGCCAGGAAGGCCCTGGGCGCAGTGCCCTTCACAGACCAGACCTGGGCTGTAGCACTTCAGAGGAGACCCGTGTGCACTCCACACTCGCGATGTGCTGAATTGAGAGGAAGCACAAGAGGAGGCCCAGCTCCTGTGCATGGCTCCTGGCCGGCTTCTGAGCCAACTCTGCACATCCGGTTAAGCGAGGCTTAAGACGCTGTAGATTTGTAAAGGCCCATGTCTTAGAAGTTCTCCATGATCTCTGAAAAAACCCCACAGAACATTCAGGAAAGCTGTTCAGATCCATCCATGACACTCGAATCAAAGTGCTGATGTGAAGCAGGGGAATAACTTTATATGCACAGTGAACCGGTAACCCCAACTCCTCGAGTTGTTTTCTGTTTTAATTTCTCATTGCATGCTTGTGACCTTGCGTTGCTCCCAAGACTATGCGGGGGAGCCTGGTAAAGATGGACATGGGCCCTCCGGAAACCCTCGCATGCAGCCGAGCCCCTGGACCTATGTGCATGGCAGGGGAACTGGATTTCCTTGTGGGGGGCGTCACCACCCCACCCCACCGCTCCCCCATAAGGGCCTTTCTCGTGCTCCCCCTTTTTTGCCCAGGCAGCCCAGAGATCATTCAGAGAAACAGCTCCAGGGTCCTTCGTCTTTCTGATTGTGCTTTTGTTAATTCCTGCACATCCTCAGTGCATTCCTCCTCCTCCTCTTCCTCCTCTTTCGTATTTATTTCATTCTGCTTTCTTTCCGCCACCTTCAAGTGGTTTTGATTTTTAACCTTTTATCTTTTGTAGTGTTTGAATACAAAGCGTGTTTATAGGAGCAGGCTTCACCTTATCTTCCTGTGACATCAATATGAAGAGAATAACAGAAATAAATCTCCAGAGTACGCATTAAGCATAGTAGTGGTTAAAAAAAAAAACACCACTTTTCCTCATCGTGACTGCAATGGGAAGCGGCTGCACACATCACTGTGCGTGCCTTAGTATTAACCCTAAACCTAACTGGCCCCCTCCCCACTTACAGAAGATCTTTCGGTTACTGTCTGCAGACCTGCTGGGGCTGGGTGATATTCCTCCCTGGCAGTGCTTCCACTGCACCCTTGTACCCCAGTTGAGAAGGAGGGGCCCTGTGGTTCGAATCCCGCCTGGGGCCGCTGTGTCCCTAAGGGGCAGCCCCTGGGTACCCTGTTGCCAGTACCCGCCTGCGAGTCTTCCAGTCTTCCATCGTTGGGCAGTCGCTGAGGTGTGGCATTTGTCTGTGCCTATCCCTGCCTGTCAGAGTGGCTGTCGGCACCCTGCGGTCACATTTGAAAAGAAAGGATTTCTCCTCTTTATGAATTTATTTTTTGACAGCCCTGCGGGTTGAACCCAGAGCACACTGAGTTACATCTCCAGCCCTCTTAAAATTTTAATTAATTAATTAACATATTTATTTGAGATACTGGAAATTGAACCCAGGACCTTTACACTGAGATACATCACAAAACCCTTTTTTAAATTCTTAGACTGGACCTCATGAAGTTGGCCACACTGAGCTGATCTGAGACTCTCCGGTCTCAGCCTGGGATTATAGCACGCATCACTATGCCTGGCTTTTCCCAGTCATTCATTAATTTATTTATTTTTGATCAGTAGTAAAGCGTAAAGCACTAAAGTAATAGTGTAAATGCATATTTTCCTCCTTCTGATTGGTTTACGAAACAATTGTATAAAACTGTATGCATCTGTATGTGGTTGAGCCAAGACATGGAAATTAATGAATCTGCCAGTAACTGCTCAGAGGAGGAGGCAGAGGGCAAATTCTGTAACCGGAAGGAAACACCTATCAGTGGTAACAGGGACCTAGGGGAGCACATGGGAAGAACCAGCAGTGATCAGTAAGAGGGTTAAAATGGCGCCATCTCTAAGTGTATCCTAGCTCTCCTTTCTTCTCTTAGCTTCTTTCAAAGTCACAAAATTGTACAGAGTAAGTCCTCATGACATCATGTTGGGTTTGTTTCACTGATAGAAATAACGTGTAGCAATCATATATACAATACAGTGACAAAAGGTGTATTCCCAGATTTTCAACCGTAAGAAGATTACCAACCTTGTCACTTATTTCCGGCTAAGGCCATTTTAGAAGAAGAAGGAAGGAAGGAAGGAAGGAAGGATTGAAAGAAGGATTAAAGGGAATCCTGACTCAAACCCTAGTCCCCAGCAGGAGCCGGGAAGAAGCCAGACCTGGGGCCTCCTCGATCCTGTCTTGTCTCCAGGTGGGCACCTCCTGAGGGCCCCCTTTCCTGGGCTCTCACCCCAGCCAGACACAAGGATGGCTTTCACCAGGACTTTCCTCTCTCTTCAGTTGGGGGAGGCATCAGCGTGTGGGTGGAGTCTCCAGTGTTTGCAGAGACCCTGAAACTGAAGCCCCTCACGTCCGTGGGTCTCACTCAGTGCCTATGTTCCTCGTGGGACAGAACCCCCACACTTGAGGAAGAGGGGTTCCTTGTGTCCACGGTTTCTGTCTGTGGTCAGCCAGCCAGCTCCAAGGCAGCAACAGCAGGCAGAAAGTTTGGGGTGAAATCCCAGATATGGAGCCCGAGGCCACCCCACCATTCCACAGAGCTCCCCAGCTCACCGGGAGTGCTCTGCCACCCCCTAAGTGGCTCCATCCTGACAATCACCGACACCAATATCACACCCAGCAGTCACAGCTCTCAGGCCCCTGCCCCTCCCTGCTGCAGCCAAAACTGAGATTCAGGTTAGGCCAAGTCTGACCCTGGCGACCCCCAGGGATCCAGGCTCCAGCAGGCTGGCTGCTCTTGGCTGGGATGACCACCTGAAATCTCCGAGGCGTGTCCACCTGTGAGGGCCCTGGCCTCTACTTTTCACAGTGCCTACTGGACCCTCACAGCCACCCGGAGCAGTGCAACTGTTTTGTCCCTGGTTTACAGAAGAGGAAGTTGAGGGCCAGACAGGTTAAGCAATTTATGCAGTGTGGCACAGTAGACAAAATATTGCAGTCCCGGCCACCAGGCTCCAGAGTCCTCTAATCTCCTGAAGGACTTTTTGAGGCTGCTCTGGTTCATGTTCTGTGTGGTCATAGTGTCAAAACTATGTGTGTTTAGAGGCAATTACATGTAATAGTCACTTTGTAAAGGATGTCACAATCCTCTCCTTACACACACACCCACACACAAAAGCAATAATCACTAAACCTGCCACTCCCAGCCCTAAAAAAAAAGCAGATTTTCAAAGTATTTGGAACACTTTTCCCTTCCTTTGGTGGGGATTGTTTACCAGCACCATTGTCGAATGCGGGAAGAGGCAGTTTATGAGAATCGAAGCTTACACAGCCTTTTGCAAGGCCAACTTGGAAGCGTGGATCGCATTTTAAACCAGTCTTAATTTTTTGCGCTAAGAGTGCTTCCAGTGAGGTCCTCCCGCCAACAGGGCCCCAGCGGCCATCCAGTAATGCACACCACGAGAGTCTCTGTGTGTCCTGAGCTTCTCGGTCCTCCCCACCTCGGCAAAGGAGACTTGACTAGAGCGCAGCTGACCCCCTCCTCCACCCTCAGCCCCGTCTGCTCTCTGATTCTGTGAATTACACTGCTTGGGTGGGAATCCACTTAGCTTTCCGTGAGGAGGCTGAGGCAGAGCGCGCTGCTTGGGTGGACGGGAAGATGTCATCTCGGGGTCACCGAGGGTCACTGACACTCATTCACCCCGTGGCTTTGGGCTGTCATCTTCCTTCCATCCTGCAGCAGAGTTGGTGGAGTCATCGATGCTCTCTGGGGCTCCTGAGATACTCACGTGAGACTCACTTGGCCCCTTCCGTGACAGTCGGGTAAATCCTTCTGGCTCCTCTGGCTGCCAGACGTGACTGGTGTTCCCTGAAGTCTGCAAACCCATCCTCTTGAATTCTTGTTTAACCTCTGGAAAGCCGCCGCTGCCGATCAGATCTTGTCTGCCCTGGAAAGTCTCGGCCCTTGCCAAACTCTTCCCCAGCAGGTTCCCTCTCTGCTTGTCCTGGGCGTGGCTCCATGTCGGGAAGACACGTGGTATGGCAGGAGCGTTTGTTTAATGCTGTGGTTAACTTGGCAGAAAAATCGCCAGCGGCGAGAGTGGGCGACTTGGCAGAGGCTCCCAGGCTTCACCGAAGCTCTGAGTTGCATGTGAGGAGCAAGCCAGTCTGTGTCTCAGCCTGTCGGGTTGCTTTTCCTCAAGAGGGAAACCAGAGATGTCCCCACTCTCTGCCAATGACCCTCAGCTCTAGTGGATACTCAGGAGAACTTGGGCAGAGGCATGAGCACCCAGCACTCCTGTGAGCCAGGGTGGATTCACCAGAAAAGCCCAGGGTCCCAGGCAAGCCCTGAGTTAAGCTGCCCTTTGGGGAAGAGTTCAGACACTGAAAATTAAACCAGTGTTACAGGAGTCTCGCTCCTTCATTAGCACGGGGAAGCCTGCAGTCAGGACCTCCACCTTTTCTGGTGTCCTGTCCTAGAATGAGGGCTCTCCGCCTGCTTATGACCAGCTGAAGTAGTCAGTGAATAGCAGCATATAACACACTTTCTCACTGAGTTTTAAGAAGAGAGCAGGGACTGTGGGTGAGAAAACCACACAAGCAGTGAAGGTGAATGGTGTAAAAAGTGTGATATAAAAATGATGGCCTCAAGTTCCACCCTTGTCTTTGGGGTGGATGGACTTCCCTCATTTGTTAAGGCTGTGTAATATTCATATATTTATAAATATTATCACAGTTTTATACCATTCACCCACTGACACACGTGGAGATTACTCCACAGCTCTCTTAGGAACATCTGTTCCAGCCATGCGCCCATTGTTGAGTTGGGTTGTTTTCTTTCTTTACAGTCCTTTAAGTTCCTTTTGTATTTCACATTCCTTTGTCAGACTGAGGTTTGAACTAAGCTGTCCCAAGCTGTGGTTTCCTCTTTATTATTTCCTTTGCTGGTGGGAGGAAGCATTTTAGGTCGTGCAGTCCCTTTGTGTCTTCTCCTTATAGAAAGTGCATTCGAGGAGGGGAAGATCTGGCCACTGAGAACTGCAGAACATTGGTGAGAGCAGTTGGAGGAGACTGAGATGGGAAGATGGGCAATGGTCGTGCACTGATGTTCTCTTACATTTCCATGCTACTCAAAGAAATCTGTAAGTTCAGCAAGGTCTCCATCAAAGTTCCAGTGTCTTTGTAGACAAAGCAATTTTCATTTTCAACCATGAGACCCACCCAGTGCCGGCAGCTTCCTCCAGGAGCTGAGGATTTTACTGCTAGGGTCTGTGTGGATCACTTTTTCTTCCCTGAGAGATGGTACCGACCCCTGCAGTGAAAGGAGTCAAGGTTTACTTGGGCTCAAAGGTTATAGAAGTTTCAGTTCATCGTCAGCGGCTCCATGGCAGAAGGGCTCAGCAGAGGGTCTGGCAGAGAAGGGCAGCTGCTCAAGCCATGGTGGTTGGAAATCAGAATTGATGAAGAAGCCAGATCCTTCAGGGCCCTGCTCAGTGACTGCCTCTTCCAACCAGACCCTACCTCCTACAGCAAGTCAGCACTGTGCCTCCGTAACCTGTCATCTTCCAGAGGTCCTCCAGGAGTCTTTAGTGGGATGTCAGATATAACCTAGAAAAGTCTTCCAGCAGAACTGACTTTCCGCCTTAGGTGGCACATGCATGCCCTGTAAGGGGTCGAGGGTCCCACACCTGGAGACACGGGGCTGTGGTCTAGAGGGCGTAGGCTTTGTGGCGGATGTCAAGGCCAGCTAGTCTGGGATGCAGGCTGCAGGGACAGGAGAGCCAGCCTGTGCCAGGGTCAGACAAGCTGCTGACTACTCGCACTCTGTTCTCTGACCTCAAATCACAGTGACCCCTCTTATCCTCTTGTATCTAATTAAAATGAGCACATTAAAGGCATGTGCTCATTTTCTCTCTTATCCTCTGGGAAAGTTTACCAGGCACCCAGATTTACCTGGTGTCCTTAGAATAAATGAGGGCCCATGCTGTGAACACTACTATGTCAGCTTGGGGCCACCCTGGGAAATGCACTGGGCCTCACATTGCTCTTTCTACCATCTGTCTCCAAAGGCCCAGAATGGGGACCTGCACCTGACAGCCCACCTCACAGGACCTGCGCCCTGTGGTCCCCACTCCTGAAGGTGCTGTGCCCCACGAACACATCTCACCCTGACAGAGGCTCCTGACCCTCTATCTTCCTCTCTGCATTTCCTAGGTGTCTCTGGGCTCCCAGGTAGACTTGCAGAAGAAGAAGCGACGGGCACCAGCACCTCCCCCACCACAACCACCACCACCAAGTCCTCTGGTCCCCAACCGCAGAGAGGACAAGGAGGAGAACCGGAAGAGCACCATGGGTGAGTGACCAGGCTTGCTGTCGCATGCCTCTGCTGCATGGAATGTTAGCACTGCCACTAACACTTGCAGAGACAGCTGTGCTGAGCAAAGACCTCCAGGAGCAGGGAGCTTCGAGTTCATTTCCATAGGTATCTGTGGGTATTGAGGCAGGTGGATGGCGCATGTGGTGGGAAGGCAGAGACAAGGTGACAGGTGGAGGATGGATGTGTGTGACCCTGTGATGTATGTCTCTCAGATGGGAGAAAGATAAATCCCCAGGGTGACATCCTTGGAAGCTGTTGTGAAAGGCAGCTGACATTTGCAAAACATCCCAGGCTAAGCTTCGGTCACCTGAAAGTCTGAAATCTGAAATGCTCTAGGTCTGAAACCCACTGAGCACCATGATGATGCTGCCAGCAGGAAACCCACACCCTGAAACTTGGTTTTATGCACAGAGCTATTAAGCCCAGTACGTAAGTGACCCCCAGCATCTAGGTGGGGTGTGTACGAAAGCCAAGTGTGTCTGGAGTGCACACCTGGATCCCATGCCCAAGCCAGCACATTGGGTGCTCACAGATGTTCCGGACCTCGACTCTTCTATCCATGAGTGTGGCACAGATCTGTGAGCCAGAGAAAGACTGGTGTGCAGAACAGAGGTTCATTTTAACTCAGCAGGGCTATTTAGAGGGCTCTTCAGACATTTTTAGCCCCAGCCTTTATGTACTATGCTTGCCAGAGAGATTGCAACCAGGCAGATTTCCAAACTGGCCAGATAACAGAATTCTACATGCATAAAAAGTCAGACCCTGAGTATGGTTGGATGTGATGTGGGTGAGTTTGGATTTGGTGGTGTATAAACCCATATTTGGTGTAGGTGTTGGTACAACCGGGTTTGATGCAGAGTGGGTTGGACTTGGTGCTATGTTATGTACTTGAATTTGGTGCAGAGTAAAATTGAGTTTGGTGTTAAGTGTGGCTGGATGTGGTATTGGGTGTGGTTGGTTTTGGTGTTAAGTGTGGCTGGATGTGGTGTTGGGTGTGGTTGTATTGGCCATGGAGTGTGGCTGTGTTTAGTGTTGGGTGTGGCTGGGTTTGGTGTTGGGTGTGGTTGGATTTGGCCTTGGCTGTGGTTGGATGTAGTGCATGGTGAGATGGAGGAAACCTTCCATTGGAGGTCAGGGAATCTGCAGCCTAACCTGAAGTTGCTCCCCTGATTCCACATAGGTGTTGGACGGCAGGTGCCGCAGAAGCCCCCCAGAGGCACTGCTCGGGGCCCACCCCAGTTAGTGCTGCCCCCACCCCCGCCTTACCCTCCTCCCAACCCAGAGGAGGCGGAGCCCCTCAGCCCTCCAAGGGAAAGTGCTGGTTCCGAGGCCTCCGAGATGAGACCTAAACGTAGGTGCTGCTCATCCCCACCGCTGTGTGTTGACTGTGAGCCTCTCTGGTCACATCTGGGGGAGGGGGCTGCCTCCCCCCACTTCCTGTCGCTGTCTGTGGGCTCTGTGCCTCCTTCCTGGTCTTCCTTCCTCCATGCTCAATGCAGTGAGCCCCGGTCCCAGGGCATGTGCCCCACCCCGATGCAGGCAGAGTCCCAGGGCTCAGGATGCCACCAGGATGGCAGCTGTCCAGGTGAGGCTTCAGCTGGCACAGGGCCCTTTGGATGGAGACAGTCACAGAGGCACCTGCAGGACACCTGTGGGTTGTGCCAGTCACCCGGCCGAGCTGCCTCAAAACTTTACAGGCAGGCATTTGGGCAAACTGAGGAAGTAGAAGGAGAAATAGCCTGGTGAGAGTCTGACAGAAGGCAGAATTGCAGCGCTGTTTGGCCTCTCTTCCTTGGGCTCCCTGTGTAAGGGGGTGCTGTCCTCACAGTCCCTTGGCTTATCTTTCCTTTGGACCTTCTTGGGGACCCTGGGGAGAATCTCCACCCTGGCTGGGTAGGAGCTTCACACACTCAGCCATGTTTATTCCAAAGGCATCCCTGCACACAGGCTGCCCTGGCTTCTTCAGAAACCAAGCCGCTCCCTGGACTGTGCATTCCAGGGGCACAGTGGTGGCACCGCCCGTGGCAGCTTGGAGGGCACCCTGCTGGGGATTTGAGCCCTTCTGCTCCTGAGCCATCGCACCTTTCTCTGTTCCTTGGGAAACATGCAGTAGTGTCCTGGCTTCTGGGTGGAAGAGATAACTGTTGGGTGACTCACTCACTTTCTCCAGGCAAAGCAACCTGCTTGGTCCCTCCATCCCCACAGATGCTTTGAGTACATTAGGGCATCTGAATGTCCCCCTCATCCAAATACACCGATTGGAAAGGGTTAGTTAGCCATCAGGCAGGCCAGGCACGCATCACATGCCAAGAATCCCAGCACTCTGGGAGGCTGAGACGGGAGGATGGAAAATTTGAGGGGGGCTGAGGATATAGGTTGGCCTCTTTTTGCCCCCCACCTATCTCCCACTACTGGTGCCCCCAAATTTCACACTGAGGTTTGGAGCTCGCCTGCACCCTCCCATCAAGACTGCCCATGTTGCTCCTGCTCACTGCACGGGGACCAGGGCGCTGGCCCCACCAGCCTGAGTCCAGCTGGCTCTGGACTTGGGCTTTAGCACAGTTAGGGAGGACAAATCCTGGGGCTTCTGTCTTGTTCTTTCCCACAATGCCAGAATCTGGGTCCTCCACTGAGCCAGCCCATGGGAGGTTGGTACCAAGTGTCGGGGTGAATGTGAGCCCCAACTGCTGTCCCAGGTAGACGTGTGTCTGGCTGTGTGCCAGCCCAGTGGAGCCATTGCTATGCACCTGCAAACTCGCATCTCCTCCTGTACAAGAGACACTCTGCTCCCAGAGAGAACCCACCCTGGGGATCTTCAAGGGTCGGGGGGGGGGGTCCCCTGCAATTCCCATGTGGGTAGACAACCCCTGCCACAGCTCTTGGCACCCTGGGGACACTGAGGCAGATACCTCTCCACCCTAAGTGACACGGTGGGATTTCTCTGACTAGGGTCTCAGACCCCAATCTCACTCTGTCCCTTGCACCTGTGTCACATTATACTGAAAACTCCAGGAGACACCACTGTTTTTGCACGTCCACTGCAATTCACACATCCAGTGCGTAAACTGTTAAACTAAGAAAACGCATGTCCTTCAAAGCAGCAGGCACAGATGACCTTCAGAAGGTGGGAAATTAGAAAAGCTGGTAGAGAAGAGATTCGTGCATGAAGAAACTAAGAAGACAAAAGCCGGTCCTCTGAGTGTCGCCCCGTGTCGGTCTCTTTCCTCCCAGGGCCTTTCTGTCCCTGATGGTCCCACACCTCATCCTGACCCCCGTGGGACACTGACCATGGCTTGTTCCTGAGACTTTTGCTGGGACACCCCTTTTCTGCTGCCAGCCCTCCCCTGAGCCAGCTCGCTTCAAACTCATCCCATTGTGATACTTACACTGTCACTGGTAGGGTCACAGTCAGGTAGCAGGACTTGCGGAGGGAGAAGGGGGACCCTCTTCCAACCGTGTCGGAGGGGTCAGAGACCTGCAGGAAGCTTCTCCTGGGTCTCACTCGCCTCATCCCTGGCCAGAAGAGATCCTCACCAGAAGCCAGGCCTACAAATGAAGGGGCCTGCTCTCCCGGGACAGAGTCCTCGTCCACACTGGAGTGTTGGTCATGGGGAAAGCTGGATGGTGAGTGCAGTGTCCCTGGTGGCTGGGAATTAGCCCGTGTCTTGGGAAGGATGGATCTGGCTGGTGTGATATAGGGGCCCATCTGGACCTTGTGATCCGGAGGAGTTTATATGTTGTAATCTCAGGGAAAAGTTACTGGAATTCTCGCAAGTAATTCCAATCTACTACTTCCACTCAGAGGACCACAGCAAGAATAAGGAGACAAACACACATCTGTGTTGTGGGGAGCCCAGGGGGTCCTAAGTCAAGTCAAAACAAAGGCTGACCAGAGCAAAAGCTGCAACCCAGGGCCAACAGGGTTTTATTAATTTGTGAAGAGAGGAGTGGCTCGGGGTTGAGTGACTATGAGACCGGTCAGTAGGACCCGAGTGCTGGGTGCTGGGATAGGTGGGAGCACCATAGCCCTCTGCAGTGTGCAGAGAGCGGGGTGCACAAAGTATACTGGAGTGGGTCACAGGTGGCCTCTGAGTTGCAGGAATCTGCCAGACACAGTTTGAGGAGGTGTCTTGTGTTGTTGGTGCCTGCTTCAGCTCCGACGCTGGCCTTTGTCGCCCCAGAACCTCCCTGGCTCCTTCTCAGCACCCAAACCCAGCTGCAAGCTTGGCGTTGCTCGACCTAGCTGAAGCTTAGTAGTGGGGAGCTCCAGGCAGGGCTGCACACAGAGCTGTTGCTTTGCTTCAAAGGCCACACATCCGCGCCTTCCAGGCCCATGGGCATTGCTTAAAGCCAATCGACGAGGTAGAGTGCCTTCGTCCCAGCTGTATACACTGCGGTACACGCGGAAGTAGGGCAGAGCTGAGCCTCCGTGGAAGCAAACTGTCTTCTTTCAGGGGGAGCCAGCGCCGTGGTCCTCCACAGCTTGAGATACCATCATGCTACTTAGTCCCAGCCCATCGTGGCCCAATGTGGACAGCAGAGACACTGGCATTCCTGTGTACTTCTTTTAACTGAACAGGGAAATTCTCACTAAGGAAAGGAAGCCCTCAGGCACCGAGACTACTGTGGTCTGTGTGTGAGAATGAAAGTCTTCCTGGGGTTTGCTGCCTGTGCTTTTGGGCACCCCTGACGGTCTTGGAACACATTCCCCATGGGTAGAGGAGCCACTGTGCACCCATGTAGCATGCAGAGATGACTGCTCTGGTTTCTGGGCTATCTCAGCAGCGGCAAGAAGGCAGAGTGGTATTGGTGACGCTGTGGGTTCCATTTAGGACACTTATGAAGTTTGGACCTCCTTAAAATTCTTCAGCTGTAGAAAGCCTAATTTCGTGTCTTCCGGGTGGGTAAGCACAGTGCAGCCCTAAGAGGCAGCTTGGGGTGTGAGCCTCGAGGACGAGCCCTTGCTGGCCACTGGCCTTGTGTCTCGAGGAGGTCCCATTAATGAGATCCGTGCTCCCAGCCTCTTCGCGCTCAGGGTGGCTTGTGGACTCTGGGTCGCTGTGTATTTATTTCCTTCGTATGTGCAGGAAGGGTGATGACACTGTGCCCCTGCTGAGAGCTGTGGGACAAAGGTCACTGCTCCCGGAATTCTGGAGCTGTGTGAGGTTTCTCTGCATAATGAGCAAGGATTTTCTTTAATTGTTCTTTAATCTTCTAGCTTCTTATTAATGGACTTTCATACTAACCTTTAGATACCTAACCATGTGCATGGCTGAACAGTAGAAGTGTGTGTGTCTGGACTTTGCCCCCCATGACTCTAACCATCAGGCTTCCCCTAATGCTTGATTGTGGTTGAAATTTCCCTGTGGACCACAGTAACGAACTTGCCCCATTAGCTTCACTGAGCTGTCTGTCCTCGAGATTTACAAGACTTTATAATTAGACTATTAAGTTATTAATCACTTATTCCAATTAGAAAACCATGGAGATTCAAAAATCAATGTACATGGAGCTCAAATCACACAGCTACAATCTGCTATAAATTCTTAGAGCTGAACCATCCAGTGACTGGGTACACATTTTCTTACCTCCTTTCCAAGACCAAGTAAATCTTCCTTGATTATGCACCCGAGAGTCCTTGGCAAAGAACTGTAAAGGTGGGGACAGAAGAGGTCATTTTCCTCCTGTCCTCAGTACTAGCAATGACAGCCATCGTGTTACTTCCAGCCAAAGAGCCCTGAATTTGTGGCCAGGTGTCCCTTTCCAAAAATTCTTTTAGAGCATTCTAAAATGGGGAAATAAGACTGGAAACAGAACTCCCATCTTGAATCGGAATATGATAACTTAACGGCTAAGAAGTAAATAACAGGAGCCGTCATTCACACACTAGGTGAGTGACCCTGCCCGGGGCCCGAGAAGACCAGGCCAGGGCCGTCTGAGCAGAGACGAGACCAGAGAAACAGGAGTTTGGCAGGTGCCTTTCAATCTGAACTCTACCGCACCGATGTGTTCCTTCCCTCCAACTTGAGCCCACTGTAAATGCTGTCCTGTGTCAAACCAGAGCAGATCATTGTGATGCTCCTGAGACAGGCACAATGCTGAGTCTGAGGTCTCCTGAGAAGCATCCTAGAAGCCTTGTACGTGTGTGCAGGGCAGAGGCAGCCTAGGGAAGACCCCTGCCCCATAGGGGTTTCTGTCCCCTTCCCTTCCTGGGCCAGAAAGCCACCACACAGCCGCCCTTGGGGAAACTGGAGGCCCAAGTGTAGGAGGAGAGTCTGCCTCTACCCAGAGGGACATGAGGAGGGGAGTTGAGGGCATAGCCTGCCGCTGTTACACCTGAGAACCATCACCTCCACCTTGCACAGGCCATAGGCCGGATGCTGCCTGGAAGAGAAACCGTGGGAATCCCGACCAACCTGTGGCTAGCAGTAGGGCAAAAGAGAGGCTTCAGGACCTGTCCCTTTTTTGCTAATTACTTCTCAGGCCTTTACTGACAGGATGCTATGACTTCAAAGGGAATTAAAGAGCTCAGTGCCAACTCCCTGGATGGTGGTGCTGTGCCAGCCTAGAAAAGCGAGTAGTTAAGACTTCAGGAATTTTCCAAGCCAATTGTTAAACAGAGTCATTACAGAAAAGGAAATTATATAAACTTACAATTAAATAAATGGTATTAAAAGCAAAGCCAGTAAGGCTAAACTTCATGACACTCCCTAAGTATTACACATTTTGTCATCTCCCCGTCCTTGACATTATACACGTGCACTGGATCAGTTAAGTCATGTTGTGTGACACTGCAAAGGTGTTGGAACAGTGTACTCCTGTCCCACTGTGTCCGTGCTTTCCCCAGTGGCTGACAGCCAGAGCTAGAAATCAACCCTGCGGTATTCACAGGGTGCTAATTGGCAAAGTTTATGAAGCAAAGCTAATGTATTGTTTTTTAATTGTCTATGTATAAAAGAGCATTTGAGAAGAGTTAATGGTACAAATTAACTGTATTCAAAACATCTCAGATTTGTGGCCAGTGTAGTACACTAACCCCAAAAACTGAAGAACTAACTGTTCTTCCATTTTTCAAAAGCCAATTATCAATTCCTCAAAGATTGACAAATAAGATACTGCTATGTATTCCCCTGGTCCTGTTTGCATATTATTCATGGTCATAAATGAAATTGTCAGTCCACTTTCAAGTCAAAACTATCTTACGATAGATTAAAGAATTTGGCAAAAAGTAATGAAAGCATTCTGTGGGAATTATTGATTAAACAGTATATAATTTATAAAAATAAGACTGCATATTTTCTTATTACTTATAATTTTGTACTTCCTGTGTTTTATATCAGTAAAACTTACCCTTTCTATTTATATCTCTTGTTTTCAGAGAGCTGGGTCCGATTCCTCAGCATATCCCTGCAAACAGTAACAAATATAAGTAGAAATGCTGGGAAGCAGAATTGTTTAATTAAACTGAGGACAAGTGTGTCTTCGATTTCCTGTCAATCAAGGACTAAGATGACACAGATAGTTACTCTTGAAGTCTTAATTGGCAATGTAAAGTCAAGTTAAGCATAAAAATCTCTTATTTATTTGTTCATTTACTTATTTTAATTAATTGTGAGAAATTTTTTCTCAGTTCATGTAAATTTAACTTCTCAGAAATAGGGTGTGGGCGTCTTGATTATTTTTTTTCAGTGGGTCCAAATTTTTGCTAAGTACCAGTACTTCATTCACCAGCTGAGCAGTAACCAGGGCGTGTGCACCGAGCATTCCCTCACTGACAGTCATCTGCTGTGTCTCGGGGTCTGTGTGTGCTGGTGCAGACCAGGGATCCCCTCTCCTGTTACTCCTCCTCCTCCAAGGAAGTCAGGGACTCCAAACTACTTCTGCGGACAGACCTGTATTTTGGGGGCCAGGCTGTACCGGAGAAAGCAGCAGAACTTCAGAGGGCCATGCTCCCCGGAACCTGGGTCCATGGCCTCTTAGTATCTCTCTCCACCTCAGTAAACCGATTGGTGACCCTGTGCTAGGGCCCTCCCTGTACCCCAACAGCAGGGGGGAGGGGGCGTGACCTCAAGTTGGGCGCACCAAGAAGCCATATCTCTTGCTTCCCCGTGGGGTTTTTCCAGTCACTAGACTTCATCTCCAGAGGGAAACAGGGATTTTAACTCACCACCTCTGGATGTCTCTGCTCCAAGAACTTTAAGGTTTGGTGCCAAATCCAAAGATCTTTATCTGAGACACCTACTGAGTCACTGTGGCACGGTTCTTGCAGGAGGTAGAATTCCCTGTGTGGGTTCCCCGGCCCCTTTAACAGCAGGTGTGGAAACAGGAAAAGTAGTGGGCACAGTGCCACCTGCCATGGCCACCTCTGTTCTCCACGTACCCTTAACCCTCGGCGCTGAGAATGAGGACAGTGCCAGCCATGCCCCCTCCTCTGGCTCACGGTTTGCGTCTCTCCTCCGCAGTGTACTGCTGCGCCTCCTTCCCTGCCCATGGCAAGCACCTCTGACGAGCGGGCTCCTCCTGACCTGGCCTCCAGCGGGCTCTGCTGTCCTGGCTCTGATGCTGCTGTCTTTCTCCACCTTTTGGGATAAAAGGGCTCATTTCTACATCCAGTTTCTGTTCCTTGGCATTTACATATAAACATATACTTTGCAGAGATCTGTTTCAGGCTCATTTTCTTTGTAGGTAGCAAAGGCACTTTATGTAAATTCTGAGTAGGTGACATTGACCTGTCCGCCTTTGTTGACCCATGGATCTGGAGATGAGCAGGACTTCATTATAAATCATGAATTCGCAGTTTTCTTACTGTCTGTCCCGTTTGAGAATCTGGTCTCCATTTGCCCAGGGTACACCATGTAGTCATTGTAGTAGAGTTAGGACACACTGTCCACCTGGCAAAACCAGACCTGCAGGACCTCCCGTCCACGGACAGCCTCCCCCTGAGAGAGGCACATGGCCCAGCTGCTCCGTGTGTTCAGGTTTCCCGATCCCTGGTATCCACACCCAGGCAGTTTACAAAAAGGGAAAAGAAAGACTCATCTCACTTCACCTGTTCATTCCTCCATCACTTATTCACCAGACACTGACGGGACACTTACCTGATGCCAGGCTGGCTCCCAAGTAGTGGGGCAGTGGGATGAGCAGCAGCTGCATGGACGCTGGTTGCTTATCTGAACCTCTTCTGCCATGGGGAACCACTAGAGATGGCTCCACTTGATAAGCGCAGGTCCGGAAGTGTGCACACGTGTGAAAGGTGCCCGAAGCGTGTGCAGGGGCTGCCCGCTGCCCTCAGCTCTGGGAGCCTCCCAGTTGCAGACAGACAACCCTGGCTCTGAGAGCCGCTCACCCAGCATTCTGAGGCTCATGGAGGAGATATAAAGGGTCATAGTGAAGACCCAGGGCTGAGCAAATAACATGAACATCCCCTGTGACATGAGTATACTTGAACTGGGGCAGCTTCTCTTGTTTCTCTAGAACATTACTGCTCAAAGTAAGAAAAAAATAGGATCAGTTGGTATTTTCTATTGATGGAGTTTTGTCTGGTTGATCACAATGGAAAGGTTAGTTGACTTAGGCAAAAAGGACCACAGCTGATACCAGCGTGGATGATAAAGATAAGCCAAGCTGCACATGGCTACCTCAGTGCTACGTGTTGTTAGGGAACCAGAAAGTCACAGAAATGGCTTACAAGGAACAAGTTAGGAAGCCTCTTTCTCTGCCTGTCCCTGTCTCTGTCTCTGTCTCTGTCTCTGTCTCTCTCTCTCTCTCTCTCTCTCTCTCTCTCTATCAAAATAAAGGACTTTTGTCTGCTAAGTAGCAATCATTCGACTTCACACCATTAAGTTGCAAAAGCCTAAACAAGAAAAGGTAATGTTTACCTAAATGTTGGGGAAAACATCAGAATTTATGACCCAGAGGCAAAAGACCTTAAAAGAGCTAGGTAATTACTGCAGCAAGCATTTGGTTAAAAAGTAACTGTTATGTAGAAGGAAGGCGGCAGCACCAACTCTCAAGCTGAGGACCCAGGAGGGGATTCTACCCACAGAACTATTGGTCAGAGAAACAGAAAGTATAAGGCCACAAATATATCACATTCTATCAGAAGCAAGCTACAGATATGTAGAGGGGGAGACCAAATTCCACAGAGCCTGGTCAGTACACCTAACAGATAGGTTGGACTATGCCCCTGACTTGATGGGGAAGGTCACTGAGAGACAGATGGCTGGTCTCAGAGAGCACCTGCCTTATCCCTTCAACCGGCCACCCAGGGGCCCAATGTACGATGTCCCAAGCAGGTTTACTGGGCACTCAACACTGTGCTAATGGGTTAGACTCCTGCAGGGATCAGACAAGTGAGCTGTCTTCCTTCTGCCAAACAACAGCATTTCACGAAGCTCCCCATTTCTGGCTCAGACCAGAACCCTTCCCCCGGGAGGCCAGCAGGAGAGCATGGCATTCTTTCCTATGGGAGGCTGCACATACTCAGACATGACCATGTGGTCATGGCTCCCGATTAGAGATGCACACGTCAAGCCACCCACAGGGCTGCCCAGCGCTCACACAAGCTCCTGGCGTGAACGTTCCCTGGGTAAGACCAGTCCCGTACAATGCCAAGGTGAAGATGCATTAGCTGCATACTACTTCCCAGCTAGAGTCATCTTAAATTTTTGCACTCTTTCCATTAAAGCCCACGTGGGCAGTCGGCAGCGGCCCATGCTATAATTCCCAGGTCCTCTTTATCACCAGTACTCTGGACTTTTTCATACGAAGATTCCAAGCTTTTTCCCCGTTTTCATTAAATGTTCTCAATTCTATCCAAGAAGCCACTTGGGAAGCCCCACATGCTCCCTGCCTGGTATTTCCTTGAGCACCCGTTGTAATCAATCACACATCCATCTGTGTTTGCGATTCCTATCAGCTGCTAATTTTCACAGTTTTCATGTTAATTTGGATCCATGGTGTGATACAGTTTGTTCACTGCTCTCCTAGCTTATATAACTGGATTCAAAGTGTTTCCACCCACAGATTCCTCTCCCACAACAGAGCAACGCTTTAGCGGTAGGGATGGGATTGTGTCTCCCACAAAGCAAGAGGAGGCCAAGGCGTCAGGAAGCTCCAGGTGCCTTCGGTCACACAGCCAGTGACAAATCGCCCTGTCCTGGAGGTAACTCTTCACTGGACGTTGGGTGATTCAAATTTATCATTACTTCTCTGTTTATTCTATCCTTCCCACCACCTTAGGAAAATAGAACATTTTTGTTACCATGAAGGAAGCTGAGTCAGACTTGGAAAGTCATACCCACCTGTATTCAGTGAAAAAGAGACAAAAGTTATTAGTCTCTGAGATACTTCAGGCCGAATGCCTCGCTTCTAGTTTGGCAAATCTGCTGCAGCCTTTTAGGGAGGAAAGAGAGGAAAACCAACCCCTGCAGCCTCTGTCCCAGGGGAAGCCGGCATGCACCAGGCTTTCTTCTTTGGCATGGAGGGGCCACGGTTTAAAGAGTGACCACAGCCTCGGAGGCTTCCTCCAACCCCAGGGACCCTAAGCCGAGGTTAAGCATTGGAGCGCAGGCTGGCAGTGGACGGACCTCCTCCACCTGGCACTGGCATGAAGAGCATGAGATGCTGGGTCCTCCTTCAGGAGCCACCAGTGTCACTGGGGTCCCCGAGGCCCTAGCATCAATGCAAGGGCTCAGCAAGAGGCTGGCCGTCGGGAGGCAATTGGGTCCCACAATCAGGTTGCCCACAGGAGAGGGCAGAAGTGGAAAACATTTCCCAAACCAGGAGTGTTCCAGCCTCAGCCAGAGGCAGACAGGCCTGGACGGGAGTGGGAATTATGCAGGGTGCCTCAGGCTCCACCTAAACACACAGCCTGCAAAGCCACGCATGAAGTGGCACCAGGGACAGAAGGGTTCCACCCTTTGCGTCACAGTTCACAGTGCTAGGACCAAGTGAGGTCCCAACCTGGGGCTCCCTAGACACCAGACTCACCCCAGGAGCCCGGGGCCAGTTACAGACGTGCTTTGTGTGAAGGCCAAATTAATTAATGAGCACAAAGTGTTTATTACAAAGTGACAGAGCAGATGGTGCATCCCTTTTCTTGTGGAGTACTGAGCTACGTCCTCAACCCTTTTTACATTTTATTTTAAAGCATGGTCTTGCTAAATTGCTGAGGCTGGATTCGAACCCACAGTCCTCTTGCCTCAGCCTCCAAGAGTGTTGGGATTCCAGGTCTGTGCCACCACACACTGCTAATAGATGGTTTTGAACAGATTTTTAATCTCCCATGGCGGAGTTATACATCAACATTTTGTACTGCAAGTTGAAGTGTGGGAAGTTTATTTTGTGTCCTCCAGGTGCAAGGAGACACCCTGTGTTCCCAGGAAGCATGTTATTTGGTTAGGTTCCTTCTCATGTAACCCACAGGCAAGCTAACAGACACACCAGCACCCTTGGGTTCCCATTCACTATTTGTAACAGTTTCTAATCTGTGTATATGTGTGCTTATGTGCAAAACTATGCATATGTATGCACTTGTATATAAACCGTGATGTCTATTTGCACTATAGACACAAGCACATAAATAAACCTCCGGACGCCGCTGTAAATCTAGTGGGGAAAGGAGTTAGCAAATGTGGTGGTGGATCACAAAGTCTAAATTAATGGAGATATCAAGCTCCATCGTGCCTGAGACCCTGTCCCAGGGTGGAGTGCTCTGTGCTAACACTGCCAGCCTTCGCGATGCTCCGAGGGGCAGACGGACGCCACCTCAATGTCCTGCAGTGTGGCAGGGTCCTCCTGGCAGGAGCATACCTGTCCTGGGCTCCAGCAGCCAAGCCATTGCTCCACTAGGGAAACAGCAGGCGCCGGTCCCCGGGGCAGCCATCGCCTTGCTGGGCCGGGCTGGAGGTCTGGATTGAGACCTGCTCAGGCCAACATCCGGCTCCCACCCTGTCTGGCCCAGCCTCAGCCTCCGGGGTCTCCGAAGGGCCTGCCTGCTTCCGGGAGGCGGCCAAGGTACAAGGGCCGTCTGCACATTTCTACCACCAGGGGGAGCCCTGGTTCTCCAAACGGTGGAGAGTTTGGCAGAGAAAGGAAACAAAGATTAAAACCCGAACTAAGAGCGCTGCTTCCTGCCAGTGTTGTACCACAGCGTGTCACACAGCGAGCAGGCAGGGTGATGATGGTCACGGGGTTGAACCCACTCCGGGCACAAATCGAGGAACGGGAGGCTGGGAGTGTCCGGAGACTAGGCTCAAACCCCAGCTAAATAGGGCCAGGGCCCAGGCTGGCAGAGATTCCATTCCTGGGTGACAATAGGATCTGTGTACTCACGCGCACGCGCACACACACACACACATGCATCTGCAGCCATGGCACACACAGAGTGCATGTGCATATGCACACGCACGTACACACAAACATGTGTGCTGCATAGTATCCCTGGGCACATAAGTGCACACAAGGCACAGTTGCGTATGTAGACAGAGTGTACACATGTACACTCATATACAGCACAGTGTGCATGTTTATGTATATGTGTGTACACACCTGGGCGCATGTGTGTACATGTGATGGCAGTACCTCTCTGTGCTGCTATGGTTCAGCTTCCCAAGGTCCCAGGGTCTCATGTGATGGAGGTGAAGGTGCTGCTGCTGACTGTGCTGTTAGGAGCTGGGGCCTAGCTGTAGGGGTCCTGGGGTGTGACCCAGAAGGCTGTATTCTTGTCCCCAACCTAGCCTTTTTCTTGCTGCGTCCTGGCTGCTGTGGGATGACCAGCCCTCCCCACCATGCCATCTGCCATGCTGTTTCTGCCCTGGAGCCAGCCGCGGACTGACCCCACTGGAAACTGTGAGCCACAGAAACTTTTACTTTAAATCACAGGTGGCGAGTGTTCTGTCCCAGCCATCAGAAAGTGACTACAGCCATGCACACACACACTAACACGTGTGAACATGCTACATGCGCACATAGCATGCACACACACATGTGAACACACAGATGTCCACATGCGCACTCACAGTAGAGTGGCCCCAGATTTCTGTGGCTGTGAGTCTGTGTTCACCGATTCGGACTGGAGAGATGAACCCTCATTATAAAAAGTCAGAAAATGTTAAAAGTCTATTATTGAGCTTTCACCAGTACGTTCACTTTTCTGCTTCCCATCTCCTCCTGAACAACTCAGGGCTGTCTCTGTCCTCCTTTATCTTGGGTTATTGTGTCACCATGCACATCACGGGTTGAGGGAGGGCTAGGAAGGAATGACCTTTCACAGCCCACAGGGGTGAGATCCCCTGCGGCCTCCGAGTGCCTTCCACCTCGGAGGGCCTCAGAACAGGGGCTACCTCCCTCCTTCCCCAGGTCTCAGCGATACCCACAGTCCCACACCACTATGCTCCTGCAGGGCCAAGCTACCCTAGGACCTCAGCCATGTGACCGGGTCAGCCAAGCAGAATGTTGTCACGGCAGGCTGAGCTGGAGCAGTTGGCCCAGGAAGGCCTTGTTCCTCCTGCCCCTGAGGTCACGAGCCACCCCACTCTGCATAGTGTGAAGCAATCTATGAAGCCTGGTGTCCCGTGGACGCTTCAGCCAATGTCACTGTTCCCAAGCTCCCTGGTTAGTTGAGACCCAGAGCATGGCCATGCTGGCTACAAGTTACTCTCCTGTCTTGCAGATGGCCCAGGGCCTTGGCCTGGTTCTACCAGAACTGGATCTGATCCAGAACTTGGGTTGTGGAGTACAGCTTGCATCCTGTGACTGCGTGTCACAAATTATATATACCAAGAGAGAAGGAGGGAGAGGAAGAAGGAGAGGCAAAGAAAGGCAGAGACGGAGAAGGAGCTGGGGTAGGGACTGACTCACCCATCGCAGAGACCACAAAAGGCCATGGTTGCCTCCCTTAGCTGCAAACCCAGCGAGGGAGAGGTGCTGACCCCTAAGGCTTGCAAGCTGGAGAAGCCCTATGTGTAAAAGCAGGAGGATGCCCCAGCTCAAAGCAAATTCAGATCCTGTTCTCTGCCGACCCTCAAGAGACTGGACAATGCCTGCCTACCCTGTCCAGTCCAATGCTCCTTCCACAGGGAGCCTGCAGACACCCTCAGGAGCAGCTTGCGTGCTTTGCCCCACCAGGCTATCAGGGTGAGTAACCCCCAGGAGCCCACACTGGTCACTGGCAACCCATGCCTGTCTTCAGCCTCAGTCTGCAGGCTTAGGGAAAGACGAGGCCATAGTCTCATGTAACATGGTCAGCTGTCCTGCACACAGCTGCAAAGACAGGATCCCTCCCAGGAGCAGTGCAGGCCCTGGGTGGTGGTTGCACTACGCTAGTGTCCCATATCTTTCAGGATGCAGAATCTAATGTGGAAATGCTGGTGCGAAGTCGGTTGTGTTAAAGGGAGAGAGGAAAAAGCCAGAGGCTTTTATTCTGCATGTGTACTTGCATGCACACATAAACGTGTGTAATAAAGTGAAGAGGAGATGCGTGTGCCGTTTCCGGTCCAGGCTTCTGTAGCTGGCGTTTATGACCACCTTCTTCTCCCCTCTTTCCTGTGTCCTTTGTTCTTCATGCCCTAGTTGGGCATGGCTCCTACCCGACGAGATGACCCAAACCTTCATTCTTGAAGGCCTGGCTCATTTGCAGTGCTGCCTGGATTGGGTTGTAGTTTCCGACTGACCTTAGTCATGGGGTATATAATTCTGAGACACCCCACAGGATCGCTGGGTTCCAGACACACCTCTCAGATGTCTGGACCGTCACCCCCACCCACACTGCCAGGCCACAACTGTCAGGTGACCCCGCAGCGGAAGGAGTCCCTGTGGCTGGGAGGCAGCCTGGGCTTCCGATTTGGTGACCTCCTTGGTATGTCTGTGACAGGCTCATTGCTGCCTCCGGAGCTAAGGGCCCTTGGCCTGCAGTGGGGGTGGCTGTGGGAATGGCTGGCCCAACGACTCTAGTGGGTCACAGGGAGGTGGCTCCTGGGCCTGGGGATCCTGGCTGTGGGAGGAACAGTGCTAGGTCCTGGGCCCAATTCAGAACTCGAGCAGCCTTGGGAGAGCCTCGCCCAGGCCCACAAGGTCCTGCACCAACCGGCGCCTCACAGTCTGAAAGGCGACTACAGCACCCTGCGGCTTCAAGACAGCAGAGACCGTGAGGACCAGTGAGGCCCCCTTGCGAGCCCATGCTGCTCCCTCCCCATGGAGCAAGCTGCTCGGCTGGGGCACTGTGACCAGGGTAAGGTGTTTTGTGGCTGTGCGGTGTGTCTTTGAAGAAGCAAGTGACATGTCTCTCCCCACCAACTGGGCCCCTCTGCTCAGGAGCCTCGGCTCTGATGACCCTACAGGAGATGTAACCCCTGGCCCGGGCCTTGTGTCCGAACTGGTCCTGAGCTCAGCCCGGGTCTGACTCTCTGGCTGGTGTGCACACCTGGAGAAGGTGTGGGAGGCTTAATTAAAAATTTTATTACGGTCAAAGACACCCTTCCATGAATCCCCAAGGCCTCTCCCTCACTCAGACACACTCGTCCCATTGTTCTGGGGATGCATCCTTTACTTACCAAATTAAAACCTCGGACATTCACTGTGCTTTTCACCAGCCCAGCATAGTGTGCGCTAACGAAGGGCTGGAAACACCAGGATACAGCTCCCGAAAAGCACGCACTGTCCCCAGCTACATTTTAAGAGCGACAGAGTCAAAGCCTGTGAGACCAACACGGCAAAGCCCACGAGTGCGTAGGGACAGGAGACATCACCGTTTAAAGTCACACAAAGGATGCAGCAGGAACTTGCCTTGAACACGTTGACGGTAAGGAGAGAGGTGCACGCGATTTTCCTCAGACACCTGAGTGATTCCAGCACGCCTGTACCCTGAAAGTGTCTTTAAAAAGAAGATTGGAGGAGAAGCAGCCAGGTGATAGATGTTTTGGAAACGAGTGATTACTTTTTTTTCAACTGTTCATATTTTCTTGACTCTGTAAACTACAGGAGGAAGGCTGCACTTTATTTTAAAGCCTGGAGCACCCTGGTAGAGAAGCGCTGCTGGGTTAGGTGGCCAGGCAGAGGCCTCAGCCTGCGGGCATCGGCAGAGATGCTGGCTGCATCCTTAAAGACAGAGAGGGCATGGGTTCGTGTCCCGGCCCGGAGCCAGGAACCCCGCACTGGACCTTGGCCTCTTGAGAAGGTTATTTTGGGTAGCGGGGATTTGCTTAGGTGAGTGTTTCCAGCCAGTAAAGACAAGTTATCTCGGGCCACCATAATTGTGAGTTAGACAGGCAGCTTGTGTGGGAAACGTCTAATTTACTGACCGTGTCGTCTGCTGCCTTGAGTAAGACCGCGAGTGACTCTACCGCCGCCTGCCCAGGGATGGGCTCTAAGAGTGAAAGCTGCTCTGTGGCCAACACAAGCAGACACACAGTCCCGCACAGCCAGCCCGAAGGGTCAGGGTGCAGCTCATTGGGCTGACAGCGCTCCTGGATTCCAGCTCCTGGGGAGTGTGTGTGTGTGTGTGTGTATGTGTGTGTGTGTGTGTGAAGAACGTAGCTGTTACTCATCTACGGTCTGACCACTCCTATTTTATGGTGTATCAGCCTTTTCTGATTTCTAGAATTCCGAACTGAGGCATGCGTCTCTGCACCGGCGCTCCCTGGAAGCGTCTTCCTCACACAACATGAATCCAGGCCCCAGAAGCCCTTGCAGCCTTCCCAGTTCCTGCGGTGGAGCCAGACCTGAACTGCAGACAGCTGGTGCATTCCAGGAAAAATAAGCATAAAGCAAAAATAATAAAATGGCCAGCAGAGGCTGCAGGCTGGCGGGCCACGTGGCGGTGGAGGTGCCCATGAGACTCGGAGGTGGACCCTGTCCCTCCTGTCATTGTGACTCCTACCACATTCGCAGACCCTTGCAGTGTGTTGGGTGTTGGTGGGTCACTTGGTCACTCTGCTTTTCAGAGGCGATTCTCATGCACTTCCCATGAGATACTGCGGCTCTTCTTTCGTGTAGAGGAAGATGTCACGCATCTGGGGACCTTCATGGTGGCCACAGTTGGCAGGGTGTGAGGAAGCCCCGCCTCTGTCCAGCTGGAGTACCCTGGGAAGTGGAGGGCAGTCCGCCCTGCTGCAGGGGGAGCTCCTGGGGCCTGGAACAGCTGGACAGTGGCCACTGACACATCTTCTGGGGCATCTTGAAGCAGTCACGAGGTCTTAGAGATGTGGTGTCTCCAGGGCCACCACCAGCAGGGGCAACGGTTGTGGCTCCTTCCTGTGTCATCTTGGGTCATTGTTCTGAGACCTGGAGCTGAAGGACAGTGATGGACAAGGGTGTTAGAGGAGCTGGCAGCACCTGGGGCCTGTGGGGGGTGGCGCTGAATGGCTGGGAGGGAGCAGATGCCCCTGGAATCCCTGGCTTCTGCTGGTTCCCTCTAGCTGCTCCTAGCAGAGGAGGAAGGACTTCAAACTGGGACAGCAGGGTGACCCACTCCACTCTGGGATGGGAGGCCAGGGCAGGGAAGCCTGAGGTTCCCAGCATTGTGGCTTCCATGCCCAGCAGCCACGAGAGGAGGAGGGAGGGCGGAGACAGGCACAGACCAGGGTGCACCCCTAGTTCCACTCTGGCAGCACCTGCCCTAGACTCCTCATCCCGTGGGCGGGGGACTCGCCCTGGTATGCTTGAATACCTTCGGGAGTAAATAGCGTGGCACGCAGTGGGTCCCAGAACAGCAAGTTTTCTGAGGTGCTGCTTACATAAAATCCACGGGGTCTGACACATGAGACCAGGGTCCCCAACCCCAGGCCACAGTGGGTGTCAGGTTCCCAGGGGAGCAAGGACCCTGCCTTGACTTGCACAGGCCAGGTCAGGCTCATAGGCTTCTATGCAAACGGAATGTGCAGTGGTAGAAATAAAATTCACACTAAATGTGCTGCACTTGAGTCCTCCCAAAACCATCCCCACTGCTACTGCCCAGGGACAGTCACCTCCCACAGGGCCATCCCTGTGACCCAAAGGCTGGGGACACAGTGCAAGACTCCCAGAGACAGAGCTTTCTGTCTGAGGCTAGGAGCACCAGCTCTTCCCACATCCGCAGAGACGGCCACCCATGCCTGAGATGTCCGGTGCCCTGCAGAGGCCCCAGGGTAAGACAGGGTCGAGCAGAATGGGACCCAGGCCTTCACCCTGAGATACATCCTCAGTGCTTTTTATTATTTAAGACAGGGCCTTGCTAAGTTGCCCAAGGTGGACTCTAACCCTCCTGCCTCAGCCCCCCAAGTGGTATAACAGGAGTGTACCACCACATCTGATGTCATTTTTTTCTTTAAAAAGTTTCAAATATATTGGAACCCATAAATGAATTAAGAGCTCCTCCATAGAACACGAAGAAAATCTTTTAGCTTAGGAAAGCTTAAATGTTTAAATGCATGTATTCTGTATAAGGTTCCGTTCATGTCTTCTGGGTAGAAGAACCTTAATTTGAGTCTTCCCTGACAAGTGGTGTGTGCAGATGTGTGCATGTGTGTGTACACATGTGTGACTCTGAACAGACCTACCCTTTTATGAACACAGTAGAGTATGTTTCTTCCACATAAATAATTGATCAGTGGGGCTTCTTTTATAATTTTTAAAATAGGAATAAAGGGGACAGAAGGAGTACAGCTCCAAGTTATTGAGTCCAAGCACTGTCCACCAAGGCTACTGTGGCTTCATCCCACGCGACCTTCTGTCCCTGCCTCAGGGAGATCCACTTAGTCCAGTTCTGGTCCTCACGCCACATGAGGGCTGCTGGCTGTCAGTGGGCTTCCTGTCCCAAAGTGATACTGCAACAATGTTTCTGTGTCCCCTCCCACCCCCACTCAAACCCCAGGGCCCCAGGCCAGTGTTCAGTGCGTCAAAGAGGAGACACTAATCCTAAAGGAAGCAGAGCTCCTTAGAATTTAGGAAACAGAGCAGAGCTATAACACAATACTTTCAGTTGGCAAATTTTAATGGATTATCACATACATCAAACAAGAGCAGGCCGTTACTGAAAAATAAATACAAATGAACATCAAAATATCTTTGACTCCCTTCTTGCTAATGAAATGAGTCATTCATTAAGTACACATTTAGATACCTTTTGGCAAGTGTTTCGATTTTCACAGATGAGAAGGAAAATCTTGCCACCTTCCAGAAATAGGTTACAAAGACAGAAGACAGCACCTGGATTCTCCACTGTATCCAAAACCCAAGAACAGAGGCCTTGGGGGCACACTCTCAAAGAAAGGTTTTATCTAAATCTAGTTTGCAATTAGCTCTACTCAGAGTCAAGGCTAAGGGTTCAACGGGGCAACCTTCAGAAGAGAGAGGGCTTCAAGAGTGAACCCTCGGGACACGCCCTTCCGTGTGCCCTAAACTGGATTACACTCAAGTGTGCAGTCCAGAGAAAATAAAAAAGTCTAAAAAAGAAGGACCTAGAATGTCAGTTCTCAGGTTATTATGGCTTTACAATAAAGGTTTCTATGAGAGAACGATCATAATGTAAAATAAATACTGTGCAGAATCAGGGAGATTTAGGCCTTTATTATTTAGGATTCTTAGTTCCGAGATACAGAAACACATCAAAGGGTTTCACATCTAAGCGTGCTTTTTATTGTTGTTGTTCATATAACTGGAAACCCAAGTAGCATTTTTTTTCTTTAGTGCCTAGGATTGAACTCAAGCCCTTCATCCTGAACTACAGACTTGGCCCTTTTATATTTTTTATTTAAGACATGGTCTTGCTAAGTCACTACGTTACCCAGGCTGAGCCTGAACTTTCAATCCTCCCGCCTCAGCCTCTCAAAGCACTGGGGTTACAGACACCCATCACCAATTACAGACATGGTGCTCTCCCTGAACTGAAATAGTTTGTTAGTGCTGAGTTTCTATCCAGTCCCTGGCAAACTGCCTCCACACCTCAGTTCAAATGCCCACCGCTTATGTGGCCCCTAATCCACTATCCTAGCCCAACAAGGTGAGGGTCCTTGTTACCATGGGCTCCCAAGTGGTCCAGGTCCACCTCCTCTTCGGTCCAGCCTCTGTGACAGGGTGTTCAGGACAGGGCACACCACCCTGTGAGTGAGGAGCAGGTTACCTGCTCCAGACACGAGGGAGGGGACAATGAGGATGGCTGAGAGCTGCAGCCATTCCCTCCATATTTTTAAAAGAATAGCAGGGGCTGGGGATTTAGCCCAGCGGCATAAGTGCCTGCCTTGCAAGCAGGTGGTCGTGAGTTCAATCCCCAGTACTGATAAAAAAAAAAAATTGAAAAAAAAAGAATAGCAGTAGGAACATGGCCTGGTCTTACAGTGGGGTGTCTCTCTGCCACTTATAACTGGACTTACACTTCAGGCTGTGGGGAAATAGGGGTGGGTTGGTGCTAAGAATCCAATACCCGACTCCGAAAATAGATTTTTAGGTCTGTACAAGCTTCCCAAGTCTTCATCATCTTGCCTTGTTGAAAAACTACCGATATTAACAGGGTGGTGTTCTCTGGTCAGCTAGCTGTGCCGTTACTTCCACCACTGGTCTCTGGAGGGCCCATGTTTGGGGGCATTGATAATCACATTCATATAAAATGCTAACTAGGGCCCACCATGCTAAAGGGTTTGATTCTGAAGAGTATTACCCAGCTGGACTCCCATTTGAGAAACCGTGCCAAAGGGCTCAGTTAGGGGACAGGAGGTTAGCAAGCTACCAGCCAGGAAGACCCCAAGGGGCTCTGGCGACAGAGGGTGTCTCCACGGCTGGTCCTGAACTCTGTCTCTGTGCACTAGCACCTGAGCATTTGCAAAGATACACACACACACACACACACACACACACACACACACACACACACACGGCCTTCCACACGCCATGGGACCCTCATCTCTCCAGCTCCTGCTCTTCCCTGCAGCTCCATGCATGTGAACTTGGCCCTCTCTGGCCCATCTTCCCTGCTCCACCTGCCTGAGTCTTGTGGTTCTATAGGCAGCTTCCTGTCTCTTCCAATGGCCCCACTTCTGTATGCCTGTGGCATCTTCCACGACTGCCACCGTCCCAGCTCTAACATGAGGGAACTGTACTGTGCTCAGGCACCACTAGGAGGGCACTGGGCCTGCCCAAGGGCGTCCACTTCCATGGCTATCCCCCAGAAATGGGTCCCTTCCAGCACTCCTGTCCCCAAGAACTCGCCAGCATCAGCCCAAGCCTCAGTCCCCAGTGCCAAGTTTGACAAATGCCCACTGATCCCTCCCAGAGATGGGCACTGGTCTTGCGCCTTGAGGATATGGTTGGAGTGGACAGATCCATTCCCAATGCCGAGCAGGACAGGCAGAGACATCACATGAAGGGGGGCAGATGACGAACTCCAGAGGCTTGGCGACAAATCCCTCTGAACACCAGGTGTTCTTCCAATTTTCCTTTTTAACCAAATCGACAAAGGTCCTGAGCTGTCAGGTAATAAATACATCATGAAGCATCGTCCTTGTGACATTAAAGTTTAAAAAAAGTTTGGCCTCTAGCAGAGGAAGAGTTTGAGAAATTGAACAAGATGATGTAGCTAGATTAAAACTCCCTCCATTCAACCCTAGTCACCTACTGAACAGTCTCTGGTGGTTACAGCTTTGCAAATGGCAGATGCAAGTGGGGCTATGTCAAGCCCTGCCTGATCCTAACAAAAAGGATTTCCGTCATTTTAAGGAATTCATTAAAAAGATGTGTCTCGTTATAAAATGCATGTGTAACAACATGATCCGTGTCTGTTTTGTAGATGTCACTGTTTCTAGCATTTTTCTACTGCTTGGGTGCAGTGCACAGATTGACCACTTGTATAGCACATGCAGGGCCCTCCGTTTGAGCTCCAGAATCACACAAAAAACCTGCATGTGTCTGTGTAAATCATCACAGTGGTGACTGAATACACAGAGAGAACTTAACACTACCACCTTACAGTGAAAGGAAATGGGACATTAAAACTTAATTTACATACATATTTTATAGAGATTGGATTTTAAAAGACGATCTCTCAGGTGTAAAGTACTTCAGCTGATGAGATTCTATCAGGTGCGGGGTGGAAATAAGTTCCAGGAAGAAGGGACATGGTCGAAAATTCTATCTTAGTGAAGACTTGACCACAGTTTTGCGGAGAGGGTGCTGGTGTGAAGGTACTGGTATCCAACTCCTTGGTTACACCTCCAAAAGTGATGAAGCACTGCTATAAGAACATGAAGGTTTGTGTTGTACGTCTGTTGCAGAGGAAATGTCCAGATGTTGATTAAAGACATCAGAGGGAACTTGTTCAAAAGGATCTGGAGCCTTAGCAGAGGCTGGGGTCCCTTGCCTTCGCTGGGTCTGCAGCACAGACTGAGGCCAGCGTGGGTTGGGAGGAAGGACAAGCCTTGCTGCCAGTTGTGAGTGTCCCGTGTGCCCATGTGCATCAGTGTGTGAGTGGACTCTTGGGAAACCTCTTTCTATAACGAGCAGCAAAAAAGCAAAGTCATAGGACACAAGACCTCCAATTTGTGTTTAGTAACACAGCAATAAAAGCGAATCCATTGAGAGAATACAGAGGCCCCTCTGTGCAGGAAGGTTCACCTCGCAACAGACACATGCTAAGCTGGGGACATCACAGGCACAAGGGACCTGGTACACCCTGCCGCCCGTATCCTCAGGGAACAGAGCTGCCCCTCTGGCCTCATGGCCTGCTGGGTGCTACGGGTCACCGCTGGTGTTCGGTCAAGGGAGAAAATCAGACAGCAATTGGTGTCAGCCCCGGCCATGATCAGAATTCCAAACACGGGGTTTCTGATGTATGTTTACCACCGCTGCACTGTGATGGGTCTGCAGGGCTGTAAGTGTTGTGAGCTACATCTGGAGCGCTGCTCTAAACTCTCGTGTGTTGTGAGCTGGCACTTTCTGGAAGTGCCACACGCTGGGCTCACCAGTGATGAATCCATTAAAGGGGTGCTTTCGGGAGGTAGGGTGGTCGCTGGGGTGTGACCCCCAGGGTGAGTCTCCCCTCCCACCTCTCCTTCTGATTCCTGGCTGCTAAAAGCCAGGTTCCTTGGCCATCTCGTCTCTGCCTTGGACTGAAACCGTGAGCCGAAACCAGCACCCTCCTTTAGGCTGTGGGTGTCAGGTCCTGTCTCCCAGTGACAGGAAAGTGACCAAGACAGCAAGCCAAGCCCTTATAAGTTGGGGATCATGTGTCCCTAGCAGGCATTGTATTCAATGCTTGAAATGTTGTTGGGTGACTATGTAAGAGAAAAGCTCACACTGGATCTGGAGAACTTTCCAGAGCCCCCACTTAGACACAGTGGCACTTTTTGAACTTGGGGTTCTGTAAGGGGGAACAAATGAAGGGTCCATAGTCCTTTCATAGGCTCTGGAGCAACTCATCTGGAAGAGAATTTCATCTTGAATGTATATTAGGCTTCTGCTAAACGCAAAATAAATACATGTTTTCACATTTTTGAAAATCCTGCAGTGTTAAGTTTTGAGTTCACAAAAGGTCATTCGCGCCTTAAGAGAAAAGCAAACTTGTCAGCATATTAATTAACCTAAAAATAACAACAGACTCCCTTTAAGCAAATGGAAGGGGTCAGGAAGGGTGAAGGGATTGTGTTCTGTTTATTATTATTCATGTATTTGTTTACTTACTTGGCAGTACTAGTTGAACTGACACACCATGCCAGCCTTTTCAGATTTCCTTGTAATTCTGAGATAAGGTCTCAACAAGTTGCTAAATGGCTCAGGCTGAGTGGAAGCTTGGCAATCCTCCTGCCTCGGCTTCTTAGAATACTGGATTACAGGTGTGTGCCACCACACCCAGCTTGTTGTGTGCCTTCTGAAATTCCTAATTAGTCACTGGTCAACTGCACAGCAATGTTTACTTCCTGTATCTTGACCCAAAACTTCAAAGAACATTCTAGATCTATGAGGGATTCTAAAATTTATCAGGATCAATGTACTTGTTTCACTTGCCCAAAGTTGAGAGCACAACTGGGACTGAAGTGTGGGATTTAGATTCCTAACTCAGTGCCCCCTGCTGCTGCCCCAACTTCAGGCTAAGACCCAGGATCACAGAGTCCCAGAACTCCAGGTCTATGGCGAAGCGGCGTAGCACGTACTTGCGGGCACAGGGCACTGGGCCTTCCAGACAGCCCCCGACCTGGTGGCTGAATTAGCTCCACGTTCTCCTGCATTTGTAGGCTCAAGGGTTCTAGTGGGCCGGTGACCCTAGACCAAGCCAGGAGGGCCTATGGGAAGAATGTCAGGGGGCTGGGAACTGCAGGCAGGAGGGGGCCTCGACCTTGTTACACCCATGTTACACATTTGTAAGTGCTTGTATTTGTGCCCTGAGGATGTGTGAGTGACTGAACAGCACAGGAACATTTAGAGGAGGGGATGGAGAAAGAATGTCCATGTGTACATGCACCAGCTCCCGAGGAACGTAACTGTTATACAGTGCACATAGACACTAATGTTTTAAATAACAATCTAAACATGCATTGCAGTAAAAGCCACCTTGTCATGAACCCCCCCTCAAAATCCTCCCTGTCCTTCCGGCAAACTCACCCCATTATCCTCTCCACCTCCCAAGGCAGCTCCTGTCAGCTCCTCAATGAGGTCAAAACAGCCATGAGAGGGAGACAGGGACATTCAGGACCAGGAGGACCCGGTCAGCGTAGCTAAGACCCTCAGGAAGGAGGACTGCATCGGCGCTGGTGCAGGAGAGGCAACAATGGGGTGAGGGTGTCGGCACTGAGGGGTGTCTGTGGTGGGAGCTCCGTGGCTATGTGACTTTTACTGTAGTATTTAAAACTTTTAAGCATTTGCTGTGTTTCTTGGTCATGGTGGCTCAGCCTCTCAAGTTGTGTGGATTCAAGGGCTCACAATTGGCTGATTTACACCGTCTTTTTGTGGTATTTTTGACCTCAGAACTTCGCAGGGATCTCAAACCCGCAAACAAGCTCCAGGACCGCACAGCGGGGGGAGGGGGGGGGAGAATGGGGAAAGTAGACTGGCTACCCGGTCCTCCCACCCTGCCTCTACCTCACTGCACTCCATTCCTCAGGGAACCTTGACCGGGGAGGGACCTGGGAGGCTGCTCCCTGGGGCCTGCAGCCCGTACCTCCCTGGGTACCAACTTCCAGGAAGGCAGTGCATTTCAGGGACAGCCCTGGGGAGGCAGGATGAGGAGCATACTGGACAGGCATTTGTGGGTCACTGCCTGCATGCCTGTCCTCCCAGGCTGGCCTGCCTGCCAGACAAGCCATTCAGTGGCGTGGCCAACCCTGAACACATGTCCACCCCCTTCCCATGAGTGCAGGACTGGCCAGCCCAAGTTCCTGAGTTGGAAATCCTCATCTCAGGCCTGAGCTCAGGGCCATCCCTCCTGAAGCCTCTGGACAAGGCCCTGGGGCAGAGCACAGTCCCTGCACTGTCCAGGCTCAGGCAGGAAACAGCTCTGCTGGGATTTGAACTCCAGTCCCAGGGACCTGGAAGCCTTGTGACCGTTTTCACGCAGTCAGCAGAAAACATGGACAGAAAGCGTGGACAGAAAGCGTGCAGCTCGGGCAGTGACTCTGGGCCAGGCCCGCCCCGGGACGCTCACTGCATCCAGCATGTCGCAGCCCCCACTGGTCCCCACCTCCTCCGCGTGTCTCGTGAAGCCTGCGTTCCCTCAAGTGCTTGTCCTCGTGTTGCTGTCAGGTTCTCGCGCAAGTCAGAGCGTGAGGGCTTCTGTTGGTTTTGTTCGTGCCATGCTGTCTGTCTGCTGTCTGGGGGAAGCAAGTGACACTGGTGTCATGGGGGTTCGGTGCCATTAGCATGAGCCCTGAGACTGCAGGGAACCTGCACCCTGGAAGGTAGACAGTTGCCCCTTAGGGAATGCGTCTCTCAGGAGAGGTGTGCAGGCATCCCCCATGCCCCGATCTGTCTCGGGGTCAGCAGCGGCCCTGGTCTCTCCTGGCTTTCACTGCTCAGATCGCACTTAGTGCCCAAGGGGCCAGAGAACCTCAGCCAGAGACAGACAGCTTCCGAATTTTACCTTGGTCCCCCCACCCAAGGCTGGTTCTTATTTACACTCGAATCTCGGCCTTGCGTGGAAAAGTAAGGGGCAGATGGGCTAAGAAGCCGCTGCACATCCCTCGTGCCTGTGCAGTGTGCCAGGAATTCCCACACCAGTATGGCTTCTAAATTTCTTTATATTTTTGGAAACTCTAGTAATTTTTCCCCATTTTTATAAAGAACTTTTTTTGGAGATTCCTGGGCAGGACCTTTCCACTGAGCTACACCCCAAACTTCTCATTTTGAAACAGGATCTCAATGAGTGGTTAAGCTGCCCAGGGTAAGCTCAAGAGAACTTGTGATCGTCCTGCCTCAGCCTTCCCGAGTGCAGGGATTACAGCTCTATACCATGACATCCAGCTGACAAAAGGACTTTTTAAAAACAATTTCAGCAAAACCAAGGGGACCCCTTCAGACTAGAAACAGTCACGTTCATTATGCTGTTAGATTACACATTCAAACATGTTTGCCTGTCTTACAAGGGACACATAGTTGCAGGACAAATCCATCAAACTCTGCATCCATGAGGGCCATTTTTACCTCCAGCCACATGGCACAAACAACTTCCTGGGTGAAGCCCTGACCCCAGGGACCAGGTCCTCCGTGCATGCATACATGGAGCGCCCCGCTGCCGCCCACATTCCGGAGGAGCCAGTCTGGCGGAATGTGCTTTGGGAGGTGGCCGGGCGGGCGTGGCTTGTGCTCACCTGTCCTTGCTGTGTCCTGTGCAGTGAGTTTGCTCCTGAGTCCTGGCAGCCACAGCAGTGTGGACAGCAGCCCGGCAGTGACCTCTGAGGCCGAGGAGACCATCTCTGTGGGCAGCTGCTTCGCGTCAGAGGACACAACAGAGGACTCAGGGGTGATCAGCTCCCCATCCGACATTGTCTCCCTGGACTCCCAGCACGACAGCCTGAAATCCAAAGATAAGTGGGCCACAGACCAGGAAGACTGCAGCGACCAGGACCTCGCGGGAACCCCAGAGCTAGGACCCCCCAAGAGCCCCTTGTGGGAGAGACCTGGCCCCAGGGACACGTGTCTGAGGTGAGTCGGGGACATGTGGGATGGGAGCCCCTTCCTTGGCTCTGTGGGGGTCTGCGCCAGGACAACCCCGTTACTCCCCATTTACATCAGGGTGCAGTGCCAGCTGCCTGACCTGGGGTTATCTGTGGTCAAAGCTCCTCGCTGTCCTAGACACCTGGTGCCTCAGTGATGTGTGACACTTGTCCTGGCGCTGAACACAAATGGCCAAAGGTGCCACGCTCCATATTCCTGGCACCACAGTGTGTTTGCAGGACCTCTTCGTGATTATAGGTATCGGTCATTTGTTTATGCATGTCTCTGCTCTGGGCACAGAGGCCCATCCAGTTTTTCAGGACTGGGAATTACCAGGAAGTTGTACATAGTCTGTTTACACATAGAGAGTTTTCTAGAAGGAAAATCATCAGAGCATCAGACAGAACTGTTTCGTTTTATGGGACATCGGCAACTCGCTCTCCAAAAGGCTTGTCCAGCTTAGAGGTCCCTTGATGGCCTGTGACATCCGCTTTTCCACATCTGCAAAACCCTCGAGGGGAACAGACATCGTGGCTCCTGGGGTGTCAGAGGTCACCTCACGCGGTTTTAACTTGCAGGGCTCTGATTAACAAGGGCGTTCATCTTGCCTGTTTACTAACAGCTTGAATTTCTCATTTTATGGATTTTGCCTTTTTGTAGCCTTTGCCCATCTTTAAAAGTGTATATTGTTTACCTTTTAAAAATGATTAGCTTCTCCTTTGATGGCTATTTGCATGCAGCGTCTCTAAGTCTGTGGCCTGAGCTTAGCTTTTTCATGGTATAATAACTGGCTTTTAATGCGGTGTCACTGAATGTGTCCCGTCTCTGCAGAGCATAAGATCTGTGCAGATCGGAGCTCCTTCCCGTCGTCCTCATGGACTAGGGAAAATCTAAATTCCTTGTAGGTGTTTCAGTGTTGTTTCCCATCACTGGGGCTCCCTTCCCCAGGTTTATTTTACCGTGTGATGTGAATAAGGAATCTGCCCCCAACCCCACCCCAGCTGAAGTCCAGACTCTTCTCTTGGTCCCTTATAGGGGTTGCTTGCGTGGACTTGTTTATTCCTCCTCCTCTGAGACAGCCTTGCTGTCCTCAATCTTTTATCATTATTAATATTATTCTGTAAAAAGACGCATTTATTCTCCTTAGCCGGTCAGTTTTTCAATTACTTCACAAGCAATTAGAGGAGATGGGGATTTAGCTCAACTTACAGGCATGCGGTCTGGAGTTCCATCCCCGGTACTGATTAAAAAAAAAAGCCATTAGAGTGGGGTGTGGTGGTGTGCACCTGTGATCACAGCACTGCAGGAGGCTGAGGCAGGAAGACCATAACTTCAAACCCATTCTGGGCCACTTTGCAGACTTAGCAAAAAAAAAAAAAAAAGAGCTAGAGTTTCAGCTCAGGGCAGACCCTGGGGTCCCATCTCTAGTGTCATGGAGGAGGGGGGACTAGTCAGATAATCAGTATTACAGGACATCAGTAGAGATGAGGTAAAATGGTTGTGTTAAAGTTCAGGAGTTCGGCAACACAGTTAGTGACTACTTTTGTACCTTTCAGGTCTTGACCCTGTGCACAGGAGCACACAGATCTCCACTGGCTGGTGTCAGGGTCTCTCGCATCATGTTTTGTCCTAGTTTGCCTTTGTCTAACCATGCTGCACTCCTGGGCAGGTGCCAGGCGGCCTCTCCCCTTTGGAGGGCGGCGGGGCCCAGCGGAGCGCTTGCTCAGGAGGAGATCAGGCCCCAGGATAGCTGCACCCTCCAGGTTTTAGCAGAGCCCAGCACTGTCCCCTGCAGCCAGGAGAGCAGGTAGGAATGAGGTCATGGTTGCTTGCTTTTGTCCATCAACAACCAGGAAGGAGACCCTGCTTCGCCAGGACCCTGGGCTGCTTGATGAGTCACCGAGCCTGGGCTCCTCCAAAGCTAATCAGACATCTGTGATCACGGCCCAGGGACACTGGTCCAGGACTCGCCTTGGCCTCCCTGGCACTGGGTGTGGACTCAGGATTTTCCTCCACGAAGGGCAGTGATGCTGCCTGCAACTACAGCCAATCCCTTACTCTCTGGACCCCAAAGCTTTATCCAGACAGGGAGTGAGGCTGCCTTTCGGCCCTCATCCCTGAGCATCCCGATTTGTCAGAGGCCTGGGGGAAGGGGAGAGGTCTCGGAACCTGGAAGACGGACCTTTGGTCCCAGCAGCAGCAGGAGCTGTGTGGCCTTCACCAGTCTGCGGCACTGAGTTAGTGACCCAAGACCTGAGGTCATGAAATGAAAAACTTTAGTTTTGGGGGGATTTTCAGGTAGTTTAGGATGGGGCTATAGCTCAGCAGCTTGGCGCATGCCTGGCAAGAGTGAAGTCCTGAGTTCGATTGCTGGTTCAAAAACGAAACAAACAAACAAAAAAACCCCCATTAGGTTGGTTTATTTTAAGGAGCAATCTCAGTGGAAAAGTCAGACACACTGAGAGCTCTTAGCTGTGCAGGCAGGGTGTTTATCCTCCAGTGTGTGACTTTAGTGCCCTGCAGTGGCCCGAGGGTCTTGCAAACCTGAGGGCCTGGGCTGGCTAATGGGGAAACTGAGGCTGAGCAGGTAGAGAGGGGCCACTGGAAGGGAAGTAGAGCTTGGGCCTTCTCTGAAAGAGAACTGCCTTCCTCCCCTTCCCAGTCCTCCCTTTGCTGGGGATTCCAGGCCTGATGCAAACCTTTTTGCTTTGTTTTTCTTTTTCTTTTCTTTTTTTTTTTTTTGAGGTAAGGTCTCACTAAATCATTAAATAGCCCAGGCTTCCCTGAGCTAGCAATCCTGCTTCAGCCTTCCTGAGTGCTGGGATTACAGGCCCATGCCACTGTGTGGCTGGTTTTAAAGGAGACACCAGACGTCTAGCTCTTTCCATGATGCCTCCCAAATTTTCAGTGTGGGCAAACAAATCAAGCATCAGGACAGGGATACACACAGGCCCAGGGTGGCAGCTCCAGCAGTACCCACTGGGCCAGAGGGTCGCAGCCACCCTGAGGTCCGAGGAATTTGGTGCTGCTCAGGAATCACTGGGGAAGGCACCACATATGCTCCTCTCAGCCTGGCAAGTTTGCTGAGGCCCTGGGAAATGCCACAAGCAGTGTGCTCTCCAGAGTCGGCCTGCGGCACCCCTGCCAGGCATCACCCTCAGGGCAGCGCAGACACCCTTATGTGAGTGCAGGAGGTCTCAGGTCTTCCACTGAGGCTGGCACCTTCTGAGGGAGCCTCCTGTTCGCACCTGCAAAATGCCCTGCGGCTGCAAAAGAGGTCCACCGAAGGCGGGGCAGACTTGGACTGCAAGGCACAGACAAGCCAGCATAAGGCACCAGGCTCTGTGGGCCAGTCCGTGTCCACACCTGAGAACTGTGCAAGCATCAGGTAGAGCCCCTGCTACTCAGGAGGGCACCACCATCACCCTGGCCACCTGGACAGAAAGGCCGGACCACAAACTCGGGACCTTAGCATGGCATTGAGGACAGTGACTGAGAGGCGGTGACAGGAGGAGGAGGATCCTGACCATGGTAGAACCCCCTGGGCCTGACTTAGCTCTCAGGGCACCCAGATGCAGCCCCCAATCCCAGCCTTAAGGCTGTGCCCTGGACACTGAATACTTACATTTCTGCAGCGACTCCCAGGGTGGCCATGAGTGTCCTTCTGGGTCTGTTGCCCCTGCCTCACTGTAACAGGCTGCGACCCTGCAGCAAGGGGGCTTCTCCGTCTCCATCCCCTCCATCCTGAGCTCTGGGCCGCAGGGGCCCACGCCCACAGCATGACTCCCGCATCTGGATCCAGAGCTGAGGCTGTGGCACACAGAACTGGGTGACGGCGTCAGGGACAGCCCACCAGGGCCAGGCCAGGCAGACAGGGCCAAGGACACAGGCACAGGGCACAGGATGAGGCGAGGTGTCCCCTGACCTGGAGGGCAGGGACCAGACTCCCCAGCATGGCAGCTAGAGACTACATACTCAGTAGTGCCCTGATGCAACCTCTGCACCCAGGTGGAGGCTCTCGTGTGGAGACAGAGCCACGCGGTGGTGACAGGCGGCAGAAATGCTTTGCAATACATGTGGGTCAGAGGGCGCAAATAGTATGTTAAGTGTAGCCCCTGAATTGCTTCACTGTGCAAAGGTGCTCAGTGCAGCAAGCGTGGTTAAAGCAGACAGGGAAGCAGCAAACCTCCTTCTCCCTTTCAGTACTTTACACTGGCTGGTTTGTCCACAGGTACAGCTCCCCTCCTCCCCTCTACTCTTCCCTCCCCTCCCCTCCTTTCCTCTTCTCTCCTTTCCTTTCCTGAACCTAGGGCATCTACACTGTGCTACATCTCCAACCCATATTTTATTATTTCTAAAATTTTTTGGTTAGTATGGATGTGCAGTGAATAAGGAGTAAACCCACTGAGGGGAGCTGTATGTGTACCCCTCACCCTTCATCCTGGCTTTCCCCCCATCTTTCCCATTCTGTTACTCTCCTAGATCCCCCCACCCCCCATCTACAAAGGTCTCTCCCATTCTTTCCTGTCATTTCTTTCTTATTTTGCTCTTTTACACTTTGGGTTCCTCATATAAAGGCCATGTGATATTTAAAACCCTATGTCTGACAGTTCATTTAACCTTCTGGTCTCAAGGTACTGTCTATTTTGAGGTGGGGTCTTACTAAGTTACTGAAGTGCCCGGGCTGGGCTCAGATTTGCAGTCCTCCTGCCTCAGACTCCCAGAGTGCTGGCTGTTTTCATGTCTTAATTACCTGACCTGCAGTCACATGGCCTGAAGCCTTCATGTGCCATGTTAGGCAAAGCACCGATCTCTCCTCCTTGGTACACATGGTGCTCATCATAGTTACTGATACAGGAGCACTTTACTCGTATTTGCATAGCTTTTGACATCTGTCCCCACTGCTGGAGTTTCTTCATGAAGACACAGGGAGCACTACCATACTGACATTTTTCTTTCTGTTGGAAAAGCTGTGAGAATAGAGACTGAGGCACAAGAGCTGCTAACAAAGACGCAGCGATGTTTGTTTGTTGTTGATAAAAAGTTTCCATGATGCTTTCCAGTTAAAGCCAGCAGCAACAGTGTCTCCAGTTCACTACCTCTTCCTCAGTTCCGGGTACTTTATTATTATCTTATTTTATCTCTAGCAAAATATTTACAGAACTTGCATCTTAAATCTGTTTTGTTTTGTTTTGTTTTGTTTGTCTTTTTGAGATATGGTCTCACTATGCAGTTCAGGCTGGCTTTGAGCTCACTTTGTAGCCCAGGCTGGTCTCGAACTCGCAACAACAATCCTCCTGCCTCAGCCTCTCAAGTGCTGGGATTACACGAGTGCACCATGTCCAGTTTAAATCTGTTGAGTTTGTCCTCGTTACTTTTCCCATTGCTGAGCTGGAATACCCGACCCCATGAGCTAAGGGCTGAGAAGTTTACTGTAGCTCACAGCGTGTGGACATTTCAGTCCACTGTCAGCTGCTCCAGGGCAGGGCAATGTGGCAGAGGACAGTGCAGAGCAGAGCAGTGCATGGCGGGGTCAGCAGGAGGCAGCACAAGCAAGCAAACAACCCACTGAGCAGCAAGCGCTGACCAAGCAGTCCTCTTTCTGTCCCGTAATTACATTTTATTCAAGATGCCCACCCTTGATCCCAGCACTGCGCACTCCGGACTCAGCCACCTTCAGAAGAGTCTCACTTCGCACCTCAGGAGGCTCCAGGGACAACGGGGACCCAGTTCCTACTTCTTCCCAACAGCACCTCCCAGCATGACTGGCTGGCAGGCTCTGAGAGGAGACAGATACTCTGAAGTAAAAGTCTGTGCCTCCATCTGTGTGGCGGGGCTCTCACAACCAATACTAAGGATGAGCATTTCCTGAAGTTCTCTGTTTTTCATCTCAAGTACTATCTCATCTGTCCATTTCTATAGTTTCCTGTGCCATGAATTTTATTAGATATTTAAATATAAATGTATTTATACTCCCACATTCCCACAAAAAAAGAAAAGGCTTCTGTAAAAGGCATTCGAACATTCAGAGCCACAGGCAGCATGGCCAGAGGGCCATTGTGCATCCTTGGGGTCCTTGTGAATTGGTCTGGGCTCACAAGCCCCCAGCCAGCCCCTTTGTCCAGCCTGTCACAGGACATTAGTGAGGACAGACCCCAAGGTCACTGCCTGGCCCCAGTGGCAGAGAAAGATGAACCCATCCAGTGGAGGCTGTGCTACCTCAGAGGACCCCACACAGTCCGTGTCATCATCTGGGCCTGGTGGGCAGCCATGGACATGGTCATCAGGTTTACCAGTGGTGGTAGAGAAGCTTTGGCTCCCCCTACAGGCAGAACCACTGGGGACGCAGTGTCCTGCTCCCTGCATTTGGGAAGGCACAGGCTGGATTTCTCCCAAATGCTGGGGGCAGTTGTGTCACAGACAGTGTCATCCTGGGATGCACACAAAGCCAGAACCAGGTCTCTGGAGGACAGCTACTGGCTCCTGCAATGTCCCATGCCATGGAGGCCCTGGCCACCAAGCAGACCAGGCCACTGGCTGGTGAGTTGGGTGCAGCTCTGGGCGCTATGGGAGCTTGCGCACGTCTGTTGGTTTCCCTGAGTCAGTTCCCGTCTCTGCAGTGACCAGCACCCACACTGCCCACCCTACATGCTGCTGGGGGAGTATAGTAAGTGGTCTGCACACAAGAGTTCTGCTAGGCCGGGCGCGGAGGCAGGGCAGGCCTGCTCTCCACAGAGCAGGGCGAGTGCTGTCCTTCCTGCCATGGCATCTCTCCTGGTTACTGTCACCTCCCGTGGTTGACTTTATGTTCCCAGGGGAATGGGTCAGGGACCCAGCTCTGCAGTTAGCAGGATTGGATCCCAGAGGCCCTGAGTCCCCCATCGCTTGTCCAGTGCAGGGATTATCCCGGGTCCCATGTGTTAAAGGTGCTTATAGGGAGGCCACACCACCCCTCGGGACTCAGGGGACGCCTCTCCTGTTCACACCACACAGTGGGTGATCAAAAGCCTGCCCCTTGCCTGCGCTCCTGTTCTCTGGCCTGCAGTGGGGCCCCAAGTAGTACCTGCAGCCTCCACCTTTGGGCCTCAAGGGACACTGACTTTGCGGGGCTGGGGTGACCTGGCCATCGTGTGTGTGTGTGTGTGTGTGTGTGTGTGTGTGTGCAGCCCAGGCTCCAGGTGCCTCTCTGGGGCTACCAAGTGCCAGGGCATCGTAACCTGGAGAAGGAACAAACCCGCTGGGCAGCAGGACGGAAGCTGAGCTATATCGCAGACTGGACAGAAGCTGACACTTCGGGCCATGTGCACCCACACCACAAACACCACATGTCACATATACAACACTCTTGCCACACAGGACACAGGCCCATCTATGCACACATCTCACACATCATGTAGGGCTGAGATCAAAACATGGGCCAAATGTTTGGATTTTAAAAGAAGTTTGTCACAGCAAAAGGCACGTTGCACCAAGCCCAAATCCTCCCCCACTTTGAACCCGCCCACCCTGTCCCCTCTGGAGTCCTCTTCAAGGAGGGTCTTTCTGTGGCTGCCTCTATATCCCGCACATTTGCAGCAGTTTCCGTCACTTAAAACACGATGAGGTGTCCCCATCCCCTCATTCACTGGGTTTGGCACCAAGCAGCCTCCAGTCCTACCCCCAAGGTCACAGTGACCCTGACACTTCACGCACACTGCACACTCTGGCACACTTGGGCTCCCGGTAGCCCTGGGGCCTGCCAAGCGGGGAATTCCGGGAGTTGAACCTGAGTGTGCCCTCACTAGACAATCCAGCTAAGTGCTCTTTCTGTCCTTTGGTTTTCCCTAGGAGTGAGACAGCCACCGTAACCTCTGCCGAGGAAGACCTGTTCATAGACGCACACTCACGCAGGACCCTGGCAGCGCCTCTTGGAGGGCGAGGCCCGGACGGTGAGCGTGGCCTGCATTTGGTGTCAGTGCAGAGCGAGTCCCTCTCTGAGCGCACTTCTGTGGAACCACAGAGGCGTGTCCTCCACAGGACTGCCTCCAGCTTGATCTCTGGCCTCGGAGGCTAGACTGGGGGTGGAGTTCAGAAAGCACAACTCCTGCCAGCCTGTCTCTCCCTTTGGGTGCTTGGTCTCCCAGCCAAAGAGACTTGGTCGGGAAGGCCATGGGGACAACACCCAAGGGGGTCTCTCTGGCCAAGAAGGTGTCCCAGCCAACCTCAGTGTGAAGGAGCTGGGAAGCAGGCATGGCTCTGCTCCTGGAGAGAGGACTCAGGAGGTGTATCAATCCCAGCATGGGGACTTGGGCTTTTAATCGCAGCACTCTGGGAGGCTGAGGCGGGAGGATCAAGTCTGAGCCCAACCTGGCAACTTGGCAAGTGACTGAGACCCTGTCTCAAAATACATAATAAAAAGGCTGGGGATTTAGCTCGGTGGCATAAGCGCCTTTGATCCCCGGTACCAATAAAAAGGAAAAAGACCAAAAAAAAAAAAAAAAGAATTTCATACAGAATGCTCTAGCGTGCCCAAATGCGTTAAAGAAGCACAGAATGGCATAAAGATAAGCAAGATCTTCTTATTGCATTTTTTTGATAGAAGGTCTGGCTCATCTGCCTGCCTCGGCCTCCCAAGTGCTCCACCATGCCTGGATCTAAAGCCCTGTCTTTATGGAGACGCAGGTCTTAACTGGCTACTGCACAGCACATCTCCAAGGGAAATGCACAGTAACCCCACTGTAGCGGAGCACCCCAAGCCACAGAGGTCTCTAGATGTTGAGGGGATGGCATTGTAAGGCCAAAGCAGATGCTGTTAATCTCAGTAAACAGGTGGGAAATGTTTCAAACAAAAGAGCCATGCCCCAAAGACACACAGCCAACATAAGGTAAAGACTGTCAAGCCTGTGACCTCGCCGGGCTGCAAACGGGCTGAAAGCCAAGGTTCTGGCCCGGGATATGCAGATTACACATAACAGAAGCTGCAGTTTGCAAGCCTAGGATCAGGGACAGGGAAGGTGGCTCAGGAGCAGCCGGGCTGGTTGGGTTGAGTGGGAGTGACTCCTGGCACGGTGCTGTTGGCCAATGACTTGTGCCTGTCCCTTGCAGAGATGGAGGACAGCTACGACACGGACTCCAGCTCTGCGGCTAGCTCCACAGATGGTGGGTGGGGCCATTGTGTGCAGGATGGTGCCATGGCCGACGTGGACACAATCCCGGTGACGTTCATTGGGGAGGTTTCTGAGGAGCCCGGGGACTCAGGGCTGTCATCCAACAGGAACAACAACGCAGCATCTTCCACCTCAGGGGGCATCACTGGAAGGGGCCCCTGCCTGCCCCCATGCAAGGCTGAGCAGGACCAGCCCCAAGGCGGGTGGAGCCCACCCCAGGATGCTGGCCAAGGAGACCTGTACAGGAAGGCCATGGGGCCAGTGCCCAAGGGGGCCTCTCTGGCTGTGAAGTCACCCCCGGCCAACCCGAGTGTGAAGGAACCAGGCAGCAGGCACAGCTCTGCTCACGGAGAGAGGACTCAGGCCCCATGGGGCACAGAGGACCAGGAGGCCAGGCAGCCGAGCAGCATCCCTGGGCCTCCAGCCTGGTGTCGGCGAGGCCACCCAGCCGCAGGAAGCTACGGGCTGAAGCAGGGCCTCACCACCTACAAGATCGTCCCTCCCAGGTCAGAGATGCGGTGCTATGACCGTGGAGCGTCCCTGTCTACAGGCGCCATTGAAATCGACGAGCTGGGAAACCTGGTGAGCCCCGCCGGGGCCAGTGGCAGGACCGAGTTCCCACCCTTGACACCAGGGGTGGACACAGAGGCTCGGCCCCTGGGGAAAGTGAAGGAGTTCTGGAGGCGCGGGTCCTCAGAGAAGCCCCCCAGCCAGCCTGCGGGGTGCCCTGCAGCTAGGGTTACCCCGGCGGCCACCACCAGCAGTGTCACCATGGCTGCCCCCATCCCCACCCTAGCACCCTCGAAGCCACCGCAGGACAGCACGGTCACAACAGCCCCTGTGCCGGCCACCCTCAAGCAACCGACTGTCCCCCATGCCGGCGAGAGGCCACAGGAAGACACAAGGAGCCGGCCACCCTTGGCAGTCGCAGGTCAGGAGAAGGTGCCAGCTGTGCCCATGGGGGAGCTCCCATTCCTGAGGCCTCACAGGAGGACATCCAGCCAGCACGTGGCATCGGCCATCGCGAGGCGCATGGGGTCCACGCCGGCCCCAAGTGACACTGCTAGGCCGCACAGTGTCATGGAGAAGGGACCCTCGGCCAGGCGTCCAGTGTCACCTGGACAGCCTCTCCCCACCCAAGGTGCCTCAGCTCGTGGCCTGGACACAGAGCCACAGGGCCTTGACACACGGCAGCCCAGGCCCGGAGACACCAGCAACACCCAGCCTGGCAGGGTGGCCGACAGCCCACAGAGGACAGCAGCAGCCACAGACAAGGACAGCCCCATTGCTGTCCAAGGAGTGTCCTGCTCCTCGGCAAGCCACCTTCCCTTGAGGGAGCCCATGTCTGCAAGATGGAGCTGTGGCCCTCAGAAGAAGCCCAGTGACCCCAAGGCCAGCCTGGCCCCCAACTCTGTGCATACCTTGGACAGGGTTCGCCCCATCCCCACACACCCGGCAGATGTGCTCACCAATGGCTCTGCATGGGACCCAGAGCCCCCACTCTGCCCACAGGTGTCCAGTACCCACAGCCACAGCACCCTGGAGACGGGGGAGAGGCCTCGCCCGTTCCCTGAAGCTCGGGGTGACGGGGACAGCTCTTTCCCAGCCAGCATTTTTGGGCCAAAGAAGAAGTTCAAGCCCGTGGTCCAGAGGCCGGTCCCGAAGGACACATGCCTGCACAGTGTGCTGATGGAGGCCATCCAGGCAGCTGGCGGGAAGGACGGGCTCCGCAAGGTAAGCATGGCAAGTGGGCAGGCTGGGGAGGGCAGGAGAACGAGCGGACCGGGCAGGAGCTCAAGATGAGGCGGACACAGGAGCACAGGGCTGGGGTCCTTGCCAGGCATCCTGTGTGCCCAGCTTCTATCCTGCGCCTTCCACCAGGCGCAAGGCGGGTGAGCTTCAGCTGCCCGTGGGAGAGAAGTAAATGGCCCGTTGAAGAATCAGCATCCCTGCGGGCAGGGGCTGAGAAGGCCATGTGGTGCATGTGGACCTGTGGCCTCTGCTTTCTGTGCTGTGACCAATGCCCGAGCTGGCTGAGGAGGAGAGAGGGTTCCTCGGGCACGTGCATAGGTTGGTTTCAAGCCGTTCCCCGGGCTGAGGATGAGGCTCATGGCCAAGCCACCCTCCATGCCATGGCCAGGCAGCAAAAAGAGGGGCAACCAGATCCTCACTGTCCTTCAAGATCCCTGCCATGACTTCTGACCTCCAGAAGACATGGCACCCCATGACACCAAGCCAAGGGCCAAGCTTTCAGCACTGGGCCTCGGAGACCTTGAGATAAAGGGCAGCACACTGCACACCAGAAGTGTCAAGGGGAAGGGGCCAGGCTCCCCACGGGGCTATGGAAGGCTGCAGGACGGGGTCACATTCCCGCCTGCTCCTCCCGGTGCAGAACAAGTGAGCCTGCACCCACCCTAGAAGGTGGAGGTCAGGAGATGGAGTTTCCATGGTGACCAGGAGTCCGTCCTGCACCCCGGAGTGAGCACAGCATGCTGGACACAAACCTGTCCACCCAGAGGCTTCCAAGAGCCTTGCGCTGAGGGCTCTGTCTGTGTAGAACCTCTGCTCCCCACAGCCAGGATCTGTTTACCCCAGGGTCACCCGACTGTGGGGACCACCTGGCCATGGGGTTTCGGGAGAATGACAGGGTCCCCAGGTGACAGGAATTGCTCAGCCCCGCTCCAGTCTCAGGGGACTCAGTCCTCATGTGGCCCCTGATGGGAACCCAGTCCTGCGGCTCGTGACTCTGCAAAGGTCCCTGTGATTCTCAGTGAGGGGGACAAGCCCTGTCCATGTGTTTAACACTGCAGAATGCTCACTGATAACCAGTGTCACCAGGGTGTGGAAACTGAGGCACGGTATGGCCCAGTGGCCTGGCCCAAAGTCACCAGTCACCATGGGGACGCAGGATGTTCACCTGGGCCTACAGGACCACAGCGCGCACAGTATGGGGCACTGGGACTGTTGCAGGGTGCACTGACCCTGAATAGAGGTGCCTGATGCTGTTCACCGCTCCTTGGCTCCTGGCCCACTTAGACCCAGGGAGCCCATGGAGCTTTCCTGGGTGTGCAGGTCCACACCTGTTATTCCAGCACTCCAGGAGGTCAAGGCAGGAAGATCAAAACTTTGAGCCCAATCTGGGGAACCCAGTGACCTTGTCTCAAAATAAAAACAAATTTAAAAAGAACTGAGGACGCAACTCAGTGCAAAGGTGCTGGATGCCATCCCAGCACTTCCGGGGGGTAAAAAGGGAGCAAAAGAGAAGGAAGGAAGGAAAAGAAAAAGAAGATGAAGTAGAGGAGGAGGAAAGAGACAAGGAAGAAGAGAAGAAAGCAAACATTTGTGCTCCCAGCCTCGCACACTGCCTGGATCCTCCCTGAGCCCTGATGCAGCTTCCGTCTGGTTGAAATCTGCTCAGACCCCACGTTGTAAGCAGGGCCCAGCGGCTGCACTGACAGTGAAGTGCAGGGCCTGGGGTGAGCGAGCTGGGCCTGGGAGGGAGCTCTTGGTGGTGAACTGAACCTCCCGTTGCCTTTCAGACAGCAGAGCCCAGCACGGAGCGAGGGCCCCGGACGCTGTCCTACACAGAGGCTGACAGCGAGCGCTCAGCCCTGATGGCGGCCATCCGGGGACACAGTGGAACCCGCAGCCTGCGCAAGGTAAGGGGCCCCCGGGGCACAGGGTCAGGGGCTGCCCACCTCTCCCTGCAGCTGGGCAGGTGCTGTGGGCGCTTCTGTCACTGTGGGAGGATGGCAAAGGCTGCCAGAGCAGGCACCACACCTGCCAGCACAGCGGCCCAGGGGCACAGGTGGCCCTAGGGGACAGGCGGCCCTGGGGCATTGTCATAGGACTCAGGGCAACATGGTGTTCAGCCAGCATGGTGTCCTCTTGAGCTTTCCTGCGTGGGGAGACAAGGAGACTGGCACCTCACTCTACAGTGCTGGTTATCTACTGTCTCCAAAACCCAGCCAGACAACTCTGGATAGGGAGTAGGTTGGGGGTGGGGGTTAACTCTTGAGTCCCAACATGGCATGGCCCTGTGACTCGTGAAGCAGTGGCCCAGAGACAGGACATCCTGCACCCCAGTGGAGGAGCTGCAGGAGGCCAGGGCAAGATGCCCAGTGGGGTGGTGCTGCAGGAACTACCTCTGGAGACACTGTTGCCACCCAGTCCACCCAGCAGCTGTGACAGCACTGCAGACGCATGGCTTATAATGGAGGCTCAAACCCTCGCAGTCTGGAGGCCGGAAGCCTGAGGCTGGGCCAGAAGGCTTGGGTCCAGGTGGCGCCTTCCCTGTCCTCTCTCAGAGGACCTGAAAGACTCAGGGGCACTGATCTTGCTGAGGGTCCCCTCATCCTGACCTGCTCACTCCCTGGGACCCTTCCCAGCAGATGGATTTTGAGGCAATGCTATGGCCCTGAGCCCCCACCGCCTGGTCACTGGAGTGTCTCATTGGCAGGTGTCATCTTCAGCCTCTGCAGAGCTCCAGGGCTGCCGAAATACAGCGCCTCCCCAAGTGCCACAGCCCCCACCGGGCCCCTGTGCTCCCCCTGCACCTCCAGTGGCACCAGGACTTGGCGCAGGGCCCCTCAGTGAAACAGTGGACGCACGCCAGGCCCTGTTGGATGCCATTCGCTCGGGGTCCGGTGCTGCCAGGCTAAAGAAGGTGAGTGAGCAACAGGGACATCGTGCCTGAGCCGAAGCAGGCAATGGGGACCTGGGGCTCCATCATCCACAAGGCCCTCAGCCTGCAGCCAGCAGCCTCCATCTTCCATCCCCCACCTTCCTCCTTCTCATCTTGTTTCTTTCCACAAAACAGCGCTCTGCTGTCCCCCCCTCCAAGGTCCCTGGGCGGGCACACGCGTCCTCTCGCTGTCCCCTCCATCCATGCACATCACACTGTCTCTGTGGAGCAGGCATCCCTCAGCCAGGCATGAGGTGTGTGGGGCTCAGGCCTGATCCCTGCTCAGCTGCTAGGTGATGCCACAACTCTGCCTCCATCCCCACCATCACTGGGTGGGGGGCATCCTGACAGGGAGCCCAGTGCCCCCTTCCTGGGACTCCAGCCACCTCCCAAGCATCTGCTCCCAGGAACGGTTGGCACCCGCGCATCCCCCCTTTCCTGTCTGTGCACCACAGGGCTACAGCTCAGGCCAGGTCCTTCGGTGGGGGTCACCAGGGACTGCACTAAGCAGGGAGGTGCTGGTCACTGGGTCCAGACCACATGCTCCATAGAGAGGACATGGGGGACATGGGCAGGAGAGATGCTGCCCCAAGCCTGAGGCGGCAGAGGAGGACAAGGTGCAGGCACAGGCTGGGCAGGGTGTCACTCAGGGCTGTGTGGACTCAGAGGCCCCACAACGGGGCAGGAGCAGGGACCCTCAGGGCCCTCGGGGAGACCTGGGGACATCACTCACCCAGCTTGTTCCAGCTGTGGGCAGGCACCAAGACAGCCGATGCAGAACCAGAGCCAGACCAGGGACAGTGGTCCCCCACCCCGGGGTACCACCCCAGGCAGGGGTGACACAAGCCTGGCTCTATCCCCAGAAAAGCACAACTGAGCCTCAGCCGGGGTCCCGGCGCCTTCAGGGTCTCCCTTTCCTGTGGAGTTCTGCGTAGATGCAGAAGGAAGAAACTGAACAGAATGGCGGGAAAGGGTCCTAAAATTCAGACCGTGCGCTGGGCCAGGTGGTTCCCACCCATCAACCCGGCATGCTGGGAGGCTGAGGAAGGAGAACTGCAAGTTCCAGCCTAGTCTTCACAACTCAGCGTCTCAGCAACACCTTAAAATAAAAAAGAAAAACATGGAAACCTCCCCGCATGCTCTGTCTCAGCCTCCAAGGAGCAGGGCGGGCACCATGGTGAGGACAGATGTCCCAATGCCCCGCCGGGCACCTCTGTAGGGTGCTGCCAGCCCATGCCGGGCATCCTGTCAGTTCTAGCCAAGCCCCCACCCACAGCTGCCAATTTCCTGTGCAGCAGCGCTCGTGTGCAGATAGGTGATGGCACTGGCCTTGACTCTGGGCTCTGAGGAAGGAGGACAGCCTGAGGCAGGCAAGAGGCCTCCAGCGAACCTGCCCCCTCCCCGGGCCTCGGGAACATGGAACTCCAGGAGAGGCCGCAGTGACAGACACCTGGGTGTCCGGCCACATCACACCAGTTGCCCTGTGCAGCCTTGGCTTTGGCTGGGGGTGGTGTCCAGCGGTAGGGGCAGTCATTCTCTGCTGACTTTCTTCAGTCTTAAATTAATTGATCGGTTGTAGTCCTACCACCCTGGCTCTTTTATTTGTTTATTTATTTATTTAGAGACTCAGTCTCCCTAAGTTGCTGAGTCATGCAGACTGGACTGAAACTTCTGATCCTCCTGCCCCAGCCTCCCAGAGTGGGCGGCTCGTGGCTGACTTTTGTGCAGGATCCTTTTTCCGGTAGCAGCTCTCCAGACCCACTTCTCTTGTCTGCCCACAGAACCAGCTAGCTGGTCTCAGGGCCACCAAATGCAGTGCCACTGCAGGGCCCCACAGATGTGCCTCCCACACTGCTCTGCCACATCCCGGTCCCCCACATCCTAGTGAACCCCAAGTCCTCCGGAAGCCTCCTGGGGTCTGTGGGCTGGCCCAGTCCCGTGAGATGCCATGCCGTTCCTTCCTTCACCCGGGCTGCAAACTAGAGCTCCGAGTTCTCCGAGGACCGGTGTGACGCACGCTGCCTGCCCGCCACTCCTTTCTTGCCCACCCAGCAGGTGGCTCTTGCAGGAGTCCTGGCACAGTCCAGGCACTGAGAACGCCTCACGGGAGAGACAGAGGGTGCAGGAACTCCCTGTGTGTCCCAGGGCCTCTGGCTGCCCCACTGCTCTTAGATCATCTGTTCCCTGATCCTTACAAACTGCTCCGGATTCCTGCTTCCTCTGAAAATGAGTCCTGTGTGTCCCCAGGGCTGAGAGCTGTGGGCCCGGCCACATGTGAAGTCCCCCAGGGGCCTGAGGGGCTACTGGGGCTCGCACTGCCCAGCAGCTGTCTCTCCTCGCCCGGCCCCTTTCCCCGTCACCACACTCATTTCTCCCTGGGCCAGGAAGCAAGAAAAAACCTCCGAGATCTCGCCAGCTCCTCTGCTGGCGTCTTAACGGCGGCACTGGGCGCCTTCCGCTTTTCTTTCTCTCCAAGCAAAATACAAAGAGGCCCCTTTAGGAGCCGGAGCCAGAGGTCTCCAGGAAGCCTGTGGCCTAGTCCTGGGGGCTGCCCCCAGCAGCAGGTCCTCAAGCTGCCTGCCTGGCGGTGCTGGCCAGGGTCGCAGCCAGGGCAGCAGCAGGGTCCCAGCCCCCGCAGAGGCAGCTGTGGCACTCAGAACGGCCAGGCCAGGCTGACTGCTTGCATCTGCTCCTTCTGTCACCCACTCTCCTACGTGCATCAGCCATTCTGGTCCCTGTAGACATTTTACCTCCATAATCCGGTGCAGAGCACGGCCTCCCCCGCACAGGACACCCTTCTCCACCTTCTGTTGGACAGGGAGACCCATCCCCAGGCCGTGCTCACCTCTGGGAGCTGCGTGTGCCGCTTCTGTGAGCCCAGGGAGGACAGAACCCCTGAGAGTCGGTGTTTAGCTTTTCTCTTTAACGTGCAGGTTTGCAGCACGCGGTGGGAGTCGGTGCGTGAGTGTCACATACCCTCGTTCCTCTGGCCTCCCCTCCCCCGCCATCCCTCACGCCATCCCATCTGCAGAACTGGCTCCCACCTTGCTGTTATCTTTCATGCAGCCTTTCATGAATAGTTTGCATTTCTCATATCAGGGAAGCCAGGGGACACTGCAGCTCCCGTGTCTTACTTGTTTCCCTTAGCACCACGGTGTCGAAGGGCGTCCGTCCTCTACAGGACTCCAGCTTATCCTGCGTGGTGGCACAGTAGTACTCCCTTGTGAGTTGTGAGGCTCTGAGCATAGTGTGTTTGATCCCGTAACACAGCGTCTGTAACTCTTTCGGGAAGACACCAGAAGGGAAGCAGCTGGGTTGAAGAGGATTCTTGCTGGGCCAGATGTTTCCCACCCTGCTTTGCAGTTTCTTTTTCTTTTCTTTTTTTTTTTTTTTCCTTTTCTTTTTTGTCTTTTTCCTTTTTTTTTATCGGTACCAGGGCTCGAACTCACGACTGCCTTCTTGCAAGGCAGGCGCTTTTGCCACTGAGCTAAATCCCCAGCCCCCAGTTTCTTTTTCTTGTAAGCAAGTTTTGGGAATCCTACTTCCCCCTTCAAAGAATTTGCTGCCCTCACTGAGAACCTTTCCTATCCAGGTCCCACCAGCGTACTACTGGCAGGGCAGTGGGCACCTTGTGGTCGGATCCAGCCCAGCCCCAGGGGGGAGAGGCTGACCCTTGGTCCGGCCCAAACCAGTGGTTGCTGCCCTGCTTCCCTGTCACCTGTCCCCTAGGGCTACCCTCAGTGAGCCCCTTGCTTCAGGCAAGGGCTTCACAGTCAAACAGGGTTTGAGGTCAAAAGTCTGCACTTGGGTCTACAATGCACCCCAAGTTCATAGAAGATGGAATTCCACTTGGGCGGTAGAAGAGGGTGCAGTGGACGGACAGGATGGACAAAGAGGGTGAGACAAGGTTCTTTGCAGTGCGCTGGTTCAGCTCTTCACTGCCTTAGATTCTCTGCAACAGAAGACAGGGAACAGGCTCCTATGCAGCAGCCACATGGAGCTATTAAACCATACCAGGGACAATGGAGATGTCTGGCATCCAGCTGAAAACTCAGGCAGGAAAGGGGTCAGGGTGCCCCGAGGCCAGAGGGGCTGGATCTGGATTGGAACCGCTTTAGAGGGTCTCAGGGCTGAGGCTGGTCAGGCCGCTGAGGAGGTTGAACAGCTCTGGACCTGTGTCTACAGTAGCAGGGAACACAGGTGTCCTGCGGTTAGGACATGGTGTGACTGGAAACGCGCAGCATGCTGACTTCAGGAAAAGCCACACACAGAAACGACCCATGCTGAATAACCCATGGGTGAACGGAATTGGGGGAAGTGGAAGGGCTTGGGAGGGGAGGGAAGCAGGACATAAAACCCGTTCATGGTGGGGACTTTGTGACGCTGTGTGGCTCCCAGGAAAGACAGAGCCCCTCCCACCCCCAGGGACTGACAGTGAGGAGCAAACTTAGAGACCCAGAGGAAGCAGAGACTCAGAACTCCTACAGGTCAGCACAGAGCACGGGGAAATAAAAGAGAGGAGGACGGTAAAGCACAATCAGTTAAACCAACAAGCTTCTCCTTATAACAAAAGCCACAAAATCCATACTCCTGGGGCCAAGTATAGCAGAGAGACGGGAGAAGACAGCCAGGCGTTGAGGAAGGAGGAATGACCGCACCCGGCCGCTCCGGGGGAGTCTCCAGATACTAAATAAATAAAAGGGCGCGCGTGGGCAGCTTTGCCAGTGAACCCGTTACTTTATTTTATGCTTTTCACTTGGAAACATAAACTTTCATTTAATCCTGAAGAGCTGCAACTGCAAATTGAGAAGGCAGAGCAAAATCGCCATCCGTTTCTCTGCAATTCAGACCCTTTTCAGGATTCTTGTGCTGTTGCGCTCATATCCAAAAAGCAGAATGTGGAAGCTGCAGCGGAAACTCAGGAAGAGTTCGTCTCCAAGGGGAGAAGGAACAGGTACGGGATGCGTGGAACTTCCATGCTTGGAAATGACTTCTGGATTTTAAAAACTTAAGCAATAGGATGGGGGAAGCAGACCTACAGCTGCACGCGGAAGAGGCAAATGAACCTGACCGCAGGTCCCACGGACAAGTTACCTCAGACCACAAAGCGCACGCAGACCGAAAACCACAAACTGCAAAACCCGCTCAAGAAGAAACGCACAGCTGGAAGTAGTGGTATCCACTTGTGACCCCAGCACTGTGGGAAGCTGAGGCAGGAGGATCCCAGCCTGGAAACTCAGCAAATGAGCAAGACCCTGTCCCAATCAAAGGGCTGAGGGCATGGCTCACTGTGAAAGCCCTGGCAGATCCCCAGTCTCTCGCCCTCCTCTCTTCTCTTCTTCTTTCTTCTCCTCTCCCCACCTCCCACTCCCTTCTAGGCCCAGGTAACTTCCTCAGTGAGTTCCACAAACATGGAACCAACATTCATTCTAAAACTTGATGAGTACCGAGACCTCCCCCCACACACACACACATTACTTTGAAACCAACATCCCTGGCTCCAAAATCAGACAAAGATACTACAGGAAAGAAAACTGAATTAAAGGGTCACAGTAGCCTCTAAATGGAGGTGCTCCTCACGATGAAGAAACTAAAGAATAAAACCTCACACCATCTTCTCAGCAGCCACAGTAAAGGCATCCGGCGATACCCTGCGTCCCCTTCTGATTTTAAAAGAAGAGTGGTCTGTAAGGCAGGAAGGAACTTCCACAAGCTTGATCAGGGTTATGAGCAAAGGAGGAGGAGGAGGAGGATTTGAACTCGTGTTCACATGCAGCAGGCATCTGATTATATTTCATGTGTACTTTTCATCTGGTTAAAGCAGTAACTGTAGGGCTTTCTTTTTGAGGTGCTAGAGATCAAACCGAGGGGTGCTGTACCACTGAGCTACATCCCCAGCCCTCCCTTATCTTTTCTTTTGAGACAGGGTCTTACTGACTTGGCCAGGCTGAATTGGAACCTGAGATCCTCTTGCCTCAACCTCACTTAGGGTGAGGATGGCTGGCATGGATCCCCGCTGCTGGCTGTGACTTTTAAATCCTGCCTACCTGCCACGTATCTTACCTCTACAGCCACCTCGCCCTCCACCTGTCCCACTGTCCATGTCCCTCCCTCTGCCCCTCCAGCCTGCGTAAGGGCGGCCCTCTCTCCCCAACTAGATACCGACCTTCAGGCTTTCGGAAGCCAGGAGTCCATTGGCAAACAGTGTGGACAGACGATTTCCGTGCTCCTTGACCTCCATGCATTCTGTGGTGAATTTCTGTGCTGGTTTCAGAAGAGCCACATAAGGCTTTCTGCAAGGGGTCCCGTCAGTGTGGGAAGGGTCACCAGCTGGGTCCACAGTGGCAGTCACATCTGGATGCTGAATGATGTTCCTGCCTTCTCAAGGTGTCAGAGGGTTTGGTTCGTAGCTGCCTGAGTGTAAGACAGAAATGCCCGGGGTGGAAGAGCCTGCAGAGGGAAGCTGGCCACCCCACGGTGGCCAGGAGCAGAGAGGACACACCTTCCCAGTCACAGTCCAGTGACCTCCAGCCAGGCCCCGGCTCCTACAGCATCCTGAGCCCTGCCCCACCAGTGATGACTCCACCGATCAGCCCAGCACCCCAGAGCCCCTCACCTTCACAGACATGAGGCTAAAGGGATGGGATGGCAGGCGGCCAGGAGGGCTATGGGGTCCTGTGTCCACACCCACACCTTCCTCCTACTCTGGGGCAGGCACATGGGAGTCTTCCCTAGCATCCGCTGTACCACAGGGTGGGCACACCCCCCCCACCCTGAGTAACTGTGTCTGTCTCGGTTGTAGGTGCCCTTGCTTGTGTGAACCACCCCGAGGCCAGATGTGGCAGAAGCCCACCCTGAAGACCCCCTGCCTTCCACCCCAGGACCCCACGTGGCGAGGAACAAGATGGGGGGGACTCGTCTGCAGGCCGAAGCTGTGCATCGGGCCCCGCGGCGAGGAGTGTGGCCTTCCCCAGCCACCGCGTGCCAAGGAAATAAATACGCAACATTGCCAATGAACAGTGTGTACTGGCAGGGGGCAGGTGACACTGTGGGAGCCAACCCTGGTCCCAGTCAGGACTGGGCACCGTGCAAGGACCCTGGTCTCCAGCTGACCAGGCCCCCTGACCTGACCACACAGAGATGGCGAAAAGCAGCTCCTTGTTTAACATTGTAATTCCAGGGGCAAAACCCACACAAATCAACAGAGAGAACCCCTGTCACAGCTCCTGCTGCCTGCGCTTTGGGCGCAAGAAGAGGGGCAACTTCTCCCCTCTGCTCCATGATCCTCGCTGGCTTATTAAACTACCCGGTTCTTTCTCCTCCAGGGCTGGAGGCCAATCCCTCCCAGACGTCCTCAGACCGTGCGATCCGTCCAACCAAGCATAAGAGCCTGGGGGACAGGGTGTTCGGGGTGACGAGGACGCTGAGAGCTGGCCAGACCCCACGTGGACTGGGCCCCCCGCGGGCTGTGAGTACAGCGGGTCACCAGCCGGAACCCGTGTATGGAGCCCCGGCACCCTCCCAGAGCCTCCTGGGCACCGCCTGACTGTGAGGCCAATGTGTGCTTTGTAGCCACTGTTGGGACACTGCTGCCCGGTCCAGCAGCCACTCCAGCACCATCCAGTGCACTCTCTGAGCACAGTGCCCGGCCCCAGGACCACAGCCAGGCTGACCCACCCATGTCTCCAGAACGCTCGTTCCCTGCAGCAAAACCAAGCAATGCAGGGATCTAAAGGACCTTTCGACATAAAATCTTACCCTAGAGCAAAAGGCAAACACCATGAAGTCACTTAAAGACTCAGCCGTGGTTTCCGGCCTGGAGATCGGCCAGACAGGGACCTGGCACCCCAGATCTTCGCTGCTGGACGTCCTGGGCAGGGAGAAGCTGCCACCAATCGCTCTTAGTCACAGCTGTCTATCGATTCTTTTAGTGCCACAAGTAAATGAAGACAGACTCCTGGCCGTTGTGTTGGTTTCCTACAGCATAGTGTGCGTACGTCCCCTGTAACACGGAGGGAGGTCATGCAGTCAGGCAGCAAGCACTCTGGAGGCTAAGGCAGGGTAACTGCAAGTCTGGTTTTAGCCTAGGCGATCTAGCAAAACCCTCTCTCAGCCAGGCATGGTAGCGCATGCCTGTAATCCCAGCACTCTGGAGACTGAGGCAGGAGGATTGTTGTGGGTTTGAGACCACAGTGAGCTCAAGGCCAGCTTGAACTGCATAGCAAGACCATATCTCCAAAAAAATTTTTTAAAAAGGAAAAAAAAGGCCTGTCTAAAAATAAAAATGGAAGGGGCTGGGGGTGTTGTGCACAGTGAAGACCCTGGGTTTAGTCCCCAGCGCTGAAAAAAAACAAAAAAAATTGAGAACCGTGTTACCGAGCATGAGACATCACGCAGAAAAGGCAGCCATGCCATGGCTGCGTGCTCCCCAGACCTCCCTGTGGACCGGGGTCTCCCGGAGCCGGAGCCAAGGTCTGTAAAAGGCTCTGGGCTCTGGTGGTGGCCATGTAGGTCTCACCCTCCAGTCCCTGAGCCTGGGCTCAAGTCACCGGGGAGCAGCAGCTTCTGTCCCAGCCCCTCCCGCACATACAGCCTCCTTGGGTTTATTATTATTCATTCTTTCGTTCATTTGTTCATTCATGAGATTGAACCCAGAGCCTTTGCACTGAGTGACATCCCCAGACCTTTTTAAACTTCTGAGACAGAGCCTTGCTAGGTTCCCCAGGATGGGCTCAACCTTGAGATCCTCCTGCTTCAGTCTCCTGGAGTGCTAGGATGACAGGTGTGCACACCATGCTCTGCTTCCCAGGGATTGTTCCCATGGCTTCAGACTGGAGAGGAGCTGACCATAGTGGAAAAACCCACCCCAGGAAGGCAGAAACCCTGATCAAGGTGCATGGCAAATAGGTGCAAGCCTGGCTGTGGTGGGGCCCTGCCTCATTGAGCTGCAGCCCTGAAAAACTGCTGCTGCTCTGCTTAGCTTCATGTTCCTCATTCCCCCTCCAAAAGTGAAGGGTTCTTGTATTTCCCCAAATACACTCTGTGGATTCACCTTTCCATGTCTTGCATAGGACTCCTATTCACCCTGCAAAGCCCAGTGACCTCCATAACCACCCACTGCCCTGTAGGAAGGGTCACTTCCCCTTACTGAGGTCACTTCTCACTAGAACCTATTACACTTAGTGACAAGGAGTGCCACAGGCTGTGTGGTATTTGTGGGGAGCTTCAGGCCCAGGGCCATAGGTCAATGACAAGCCTGTGTGGAATGGAGTGAGTAGCACCAAGACAGGCAGGAAATTCCAAACTCAAGTTGAGCTCAGTCGCAGCTCCCCGCAGCTGCCCACGCTAGGCAGAATGGTGCTGCCATCCAAGGAGGCTCCATATCTGGGGAAGGACCCCAAGCAGCAGGGACCTAGTGGCCATGAGAGGCCTGAACATTTCCAGGTCTCAGCCAGGCAGGGAGGGTTGGTGGTGACGCCCAGGAGTCGGCCGAGGTGGGACTGGGCAGGAGATGGAGGTGAAGCCTCGGGGCTCACCACTAGGGTCGGGTTCTGGGGGCGTACTAGGTGGGACACAGGTGCTGGGGACAGCTGGGTCGGGCTCTCGGTGGCTGCCGTGGGTGATGCTGGGGCGAGCTGGGCAGTGGCTGCCTCTCCCTGGATGCGGTCTCCCATCACCCGTCCCTCCTGTGCACCACAGCAACAGGGGTTCCCCGCCTGCAAGCTCAGGGCATGGGGCTCCCTGCAGTGCAGGCAGAGGAGACACCCCGCAGTTCTGGTCCCTTCAAAACCTGGGCTTGGCTGTGTGGACTCATGCCGTCCCTCTCCTCAGAGCACCTCGACATTGGGGTGTCAGGTGCCAGCGTGATGCCTGCTCCACTGCACCCACGAAGAGATCCTGTGCTCAGGATGGAGGACAAACATTTTCCATGATGTGCTAAGAAGGAAATGTCACCCAAATGCCATCCGCTTTGTAGCAGAAGATGCCCCCCATCAAGGTACTCAGCTTGTTGGCTGCCCAGGCAACAGTTCCTGTTCTGGTTCCAGTTGCTCCTGTCCCTTAGAAACAGCTGTCACTGTGATACACACTGTAGAAACCGATCCCCAGTTGACAAGTCATTCCGCCACTACACTTCCTGCTTGCTTATTTCATATAAACCCCAGACCACCAGAGCCCATAGCCTGATATTCAGGGAACGATCCTAATCAGTGCCCATCCATACAAATAAATCTGCCCCCAAATCCTGGGTGTCACTTGGGTGGTTCTGCTCACCCTGCAGCTTCCCAGTCGCTGCACCGAAGGCTGGGAGGCCCCTGCACCTCCCCCCACTGTGTACCCTGGCACCGTCCCTTAGGGGTCCCACGTCCCCTCTCATGTCCCGGGCATTGCTGAGGAAGGTGGGGCTCAGCTGCGGCATCTCAAGGGCTTCTGCTCCTCCCTGCAGGACCTCAGCTGCTGCCACAATCTGGGGCCCCCCCAGGACCACGTCAGCAGCCAGCAGGACGCCTGATCCCAGCTCTGGTGGCCATTGGTGGCTATGTGGGGGCAAGCTGGGCAGGCTGTCCCTGCGCCGTGGGTGTGGTCACTTCCTCGCATAGCAAGGAGCCTACAGTGGGTGGCGCAGTGCACACCCAGGAGGTCCCAGAGCCTCCCGTGTGTGGGGGTGATGAAACCCACAGTACTGTGCTCCTCCGGGGATTTGTCATGGGTAGGTTCAGGGCTGACCGTGCTGTAGAAGGAGGTCACTGGGCTATAACCCGGAAATTGGGCCTTCTTGTCCCTGCTCTTCCCCTCTCTCTGCTTCCCTCCGCCATGGGGTGAGCAGCTTCCCTCCTCCAGGCCCCTCTGCTGTGTTGACCCCGCCTTCAAGCCAGCTGAGCATGAACCAATACTGGCCCAACATAAACCCCCACTCCTTTACCATGTGAGGAAAGTCACTAAGACAGTGAGTGATCACTAAGCCTGGGGTCCCAGAGTTGTGCATTTCAGACCCATCTTTGATGCTACTTCTGCCTGAGTCCCAGATTCACGTGGCTGGCTCGGAGAGGGATGGGAAGAAATGTCCAGGCTGCCACATTATCATCAGGGGCAGCCGGGTCCAAGCAAGTCCCAGGGCTCCTGTGACAGAGCCAGGGCTGGCACCAGGAGCCACTTCACACCTCCTCGGAGTGAGGACAAGGGGAGGATGAGCACAGTTTCGGGGCTCTGCACGCAGTGGGGCACGCTGGACAGGACCAGGAGTCACCTTTGAGATGCAAACACAGCTGCTGCCAAGCTGGCCTGGCTGAGGAGACCGAGCTCTCCCCTGCCTCCCACCCTGCTGTCTTGGTCACAGGTCACCGTCACCCAAGGGACAATAAGCGTCCTTCTACGTCCCTCCAAAATAACCATGTGGCGGGGACACCCGAGGGTCTTCCAGTGCACCCTGCCACAGGCAGGCACGCTTGTTTGAATGAAACCATAAAAGAGAAGCACGCGTGATTTATAGTGAGGTTTCACAAGCTCCTGTATTCCTGCAAAGGGCCCGAAATGCCTGGACATCAAGAAAAAAGAACAGAAGGGAAGGAAAGAAGTGGGGAGGAAGGAAGGACATAAGGAGGAAAGGAAGGAACAAAGGAAAGAAGGGAAGAAAGAGAAAGAAAGAAAGAACGAAAGAAAGAAAGAAAGAAAGAAAGAAAGAAAGAAAGAAAGAAAGAAAGAAAGAAAGAAAGAAAGAAAGAGAAAAAGAAAAAAAAAGAAAGGAAGGAAAGAAAAAGGAAGAGAGAATCAGCAGACACTGAGGATTAGCACAGGTGCTGCAGTGGGTGCGGCTCTCCGGTCTGGGTTTCCAGTACCCAGGGATGCTCGAGCTTCCGATGAGCAGCTCTGTGGCCGCTGGGGTAAAATCCGTCAGCAGGGACCCTGGGGGCCTCTGAAGGGCACCTGGAGGAGACAGCACCCTGCTCGAAGCCCAGCAGGCACAGTGTGTGGGGGCTGACCTTGCTCTCTGAGACTCAGCTGCAGACAGGAGGTGGCTCGGGCCAGGCAGGGCCTGTGCACTGAGAGCCAGATGTATGAGCCACAGAGCTCCCCACAGGTGACACCAGCTGATCATGCTGGACAGACAGGGCAAAACACAGTGGGACAGGATGCTCCCCAGGGTGGGGCAGTGATGCTCGGAGCTCTGCAGGCCATGGGTGGGGACCTCACCTTAGAGGCTGTGGGGATCATCAGCATCTCCAGAGTGACCAGAGCACGGAAGCTGCACCCCTGGGTGGGTCCACCCCCCACGAGGTCAGGGCTGACTGCACTGATGGGAGCACACGTCCTGGTCCCAGGACCTCCCTTGCCCTCTGCTTCATGGCTGCCTTCTCCTCAGGGCCCCTCCTGCCCAGACCAGGGATGTGCCTGGAGCCACAATAACCTCTCCTCCTTAGGCTGTGGGTATCGGGAGCTTTAACCCAGAGACAAGAAGGCAAGAGACAGAGCAACAGCACAAACCCCAGAATACACATCTATCTAGGGTGCAGGGGTGGAGAGGGGTCACTGTGGGGAAAGCAGGGTGCTGGAAGTGACACCTGTGGGGGCAGAGGGCCTCCAGGGGAGCTCCAGTTGCTGGGCACCACAGCGCTGGGTGCCCCACGGTACCCCAGGCATGGTCGAAGAAGGGCCCTAGCACTGATGGCCATGGAGGACAGGAACACGAATCATAAGCTCAGAGGTCACAAGGTGCCCTGTGGTCCCTGGGAAAGCAACACAGTTAACACAACTGTGGACTACACCATGGGGAAGCTCAGCACTCTTCCTGCAATATAGGAGGATAAAGAGCTTTTTCTAATGGCACAGTGGTGCATGCCAGTAATCCCCATTCTCTGGGATGCTGCCGCAGGACGGTCACAAGTTGGAGCCCAGCGTGGGCAATGTAGCAAGAGCTAGTTTCAATGCAAAAACATAATGGAACGGGGATGCAGCTCAGTGCAGGGATCCCAAGTTCGAGCCCCAGTGCTGCCCACACAAACACCCAGGGCAGCAGGAGTGAGCCGGCTGCCCTAGACCCACAGGTACTCAGAACGGGCACCAAGTTGTGCAGAGCCCACATCACCCCTGCCACACCGCCATCCCAGGTGCGAGAGCCCACAGCTTTCCGGAATCTTCCGTGTCCCTCGCCCTCCTGGCCAACCCGTCACCCAGATGCTGCTACTTGTTTACAACCAAGAGTAGCTGTGTTCTGTCCACTTTTCTGCCCCATGGCCAGCTCTCAGAACACCATATACGATGGCATCCACTTCCCAGTCTCCCACCGCTGCATGGTCCACCGTGGGATCCCTCTTACCTAGACATGGGCCCCTCTTTTTTTTTCTGGCCAGTTCTTCTCCTGATGACGCATGGCCCACACCAAGAGGACAGTCTCCTCCAATCCAAGTCATCTATTAAAACGTGAGCTCACCGGTAGCACCTGGAATGATGGCTGGAGCCCAGGCAGACACCAAGTCGAGCACAGTGACCAGGAAGCTCACCCTCACAGTTCAGTGTCTACACTGTCCACCCTAATCCCTGCACAGCCGTAGCTCATTTTGCTTTCTAGCTTGCATTTTCATAATAACTGAAAACGCTGAATATTTCTTCCAGTGCTCGTTTGCCAAGCTCACATCTTGGATGAAGCAGCAACTCAAAGGTTTGACCCGCTGTTTACTGAATGCTTTTTACTAGTGTCATGGTTTATGTCTGTGCCCCGCAGGCCTCATGAGTTTGCATTGTGCATTTGTGATGGTTCATTGTCTAGTGCTTGGATTGATGGTGTCAGTGCTACACTCTCAAAGGGGTGGAGCCAGGACGTGATGTAATGGCAGGAAGAAGGTGTGTCTTACTCTTTGCTGGTTCCTGTTTGCAGCCGCCATGAACTGCGGCCCAGCCATGCCCGCGTACCTTGGAGCCAAATGAGTATGGACGGAAACCTCTAAAAACTGTAAGAAATAAACTTTTCCTTTCCCAACTTTGGGCTTCAGGTATTTTGTCTCAGCAATAAAGAAAAAATAACTAAGACAACTAGTGAGCTGGAGGGTTAGCTCTATTTTCTGGAAGGAGCTCCATAATCACGTAAGATGGTTTGCAAATCTTTCCTCAGGAAAGATTTCCTCAGCTCCGTTTAGAGAGCTGGTTAATAATTATTATTGTCTCTCAATACATGGATGAGCTGGTCCTTGAGAATAGCTCTTCACTTTCAAGATATCCGTGCTAAGCTAGATCGCTTATTCTCATTAAGCAACTTTTAAATCAATCAGTTTAACTTCAAAAAGAAGTGGGCTTTTTACTGATAGCAAGCAATACATTATAAAAAATTGGGGAAAAAGTTACAACGTACATATATGGAGATACAGGAATCCATCTGCTCATCTATTTTTATTTTACAGAGTTCTGCATTTTTTAAAAAAATCAGGTTTATTCTAGCTTTGTTTTCTCAGTGTTTGCTGTTATATTCCTACTTACTGTTCCACGATATCTACCAGAAGTTGTGTTTATCTGTGAAGATCACTGATGTGACCTCAAATCCTAGTCTTTCGGTGTCACAGAGACACAGCGTCCTCCCTTCCTTTCCAGTCCTTATGCTGCTCACTGCACGGGTTCAACACACCTTTGTTCCCTCTGCTCCCTCCGGTACACGACTTCTCTTCTTCCCTTTTCTTCCTTTTCGGTGATGATGAAACCTCTCAGGTTTCTCTATTATAAGAAAACAGTGACTTTTGATATGAGCTGTATAATTTGTTGTAAAAGAAAAGATCCATTCTCTTTTATTAAGATTTTTTTTTTTGTTTTTTGTTTTGTTTTTGTTGTTTTTTGGTGAATCATGAATGAGTGTGGAATTGTGCTGAATACTTTCTTGACATCTATCAAATTGATGACGGGACTTTTCTTCTTAGAATCCTAATATACTGAATTATGCTAATGCATTTCCTAGTCTTCATTCACCTTTTCAATTTCGGAGTAAGCACCACTGGATCACAGTAAACCCGAGTTTAAATGAGATGCTACGTTCTGCTGACTATTATTTTATTTGGCTGAATAGATGGTAACAGATGAGACTGTTCACACTGATTTTTTCACATCACGCTCGGCATCTCCCCTCGTGGCCTTCCTTTTGGACAACTCTGGACTATTTTAAGTGGCACTGCAGTTATCCGATCTTTAGTGATTCAGGAGAATTATCCAGAATGAGTCTGGTGACGGTGCTTTACATTCTCACAATTTTCTCTATTTCTTTTATGGAATCGGTCCTGATTAAATATCCTATCTCTCCTGGGGTCACCTTTACGGAATTATGTTTTCCTCAAAAGTTATCCATTTTTCTAGGTTATAAAATTTGAGAATATTCACTAAAAAGTGACTTCTTTTTATCCTTCTCTTCCAAGGGTTATTTTTTCATCACCTCTTTAACTTGCGTGCTTCTGTTTTGCATTTTACTGTCTTTTTTTTAAATTAAGATGGCCATTATTTTCAAAGAATGAGTTTTCTATTTTCTTATTAGTTCTGCTGAGTTTTCCTGTATTTAATATGCTTTGATTTTTTTTCTCTTTTGTTATGCTGTTGATTTTTAAGATTTTGATTTGGCAAATTATTTGGGTTTTTTTCTTACTGGAATGTTTACTGCTATGAAGTTTATGTTCTGCTGTATTGCATTTTCATTATTGCTATTTTCGAGATGTTCTAAAATTATGTTTTATTTTTCTCCTTTGAACCATGAGTTAATACCCAACAATTGTTTGCTGAAATCACATAAAATAATCATTAATAAATAGTGAGGTAAGCACTATATTTGCCCTTTCTCACTGCTTCGAGTGAACAGTTCCTCTATGTAAGCTTATGTTTAAATTGCTGACATTTCTTTAAAAATTAATATTCACCTTATTGTATTTTGGCTATGAACAGTGTAAGTAAAATTTTCTCGTGCTATTGAAGATTTTCATATAAGTTCAAAAATACGAACAATTTTTAAGAAAATTTGTTTGTACCTGGAAGGAGATCTGTTCTCGATATAACCCAGTTTCTGAATCTCATGAATTGACCAACATCCCCCGTGGATTCAGTTAAGAACTTCCCTGAGTGTTTTGTCTCCTTGCTTTGCCATAGGCTGAGCAAAAGTTTCCTCTTACAGATGTGCTTTGACCCTTTAACATCTGCTCTAGCCCCAAATACTTCCCGCTATCTTATTATTAATTTTGACCTACCATACCAATGACACTAGCTTGTTATTTTTAACTTTCTGAACTGTTCATTTCAGCTCTGTCTTACAAAACTCTGAGTTGGGTTTTGCTTCGTTAGCTGAGTTGATAATCTTTTGCTATTACTGAATGAGTTGAGCCAATTTACCTTTTTTGGGTTTCTGTTGGTTTGTTTGTTTGGTTTCTTGGTACCAGGGATTGAACTCACAACCTTGCACTTGCCAGGCAGGTGCTTGTGTGGCTGAGCTACACCCCCAGCCCATGAGCTGATTTATATTTATCAATTTAACTAATACGTTTGACCTCCTATACTGTTTATTTTCAATGTGCATTTTTAAAATTTCTAAATGATTTGTAAAACTATAAAAAACTGTACATACATGGGAGATGCATTGTACAGCACCACGTCCAGGAAGCAGAGGGCAGAGAAGGGGCCGTGCGGGGGACAGAATCTTCCAGGTCACACCCTAGTGACCACCTGTTCCCACCAGACCCCACCTCCGCACAGCCTAACTCGGGGACCTTCCAGCAGCCCTGCCTCTGAGCACAAGCGGAGTCAGGGGACGTTCCCGCTGTGAACCACAGCCAGCCAGTGCCTGCATGCCTCTGTGTGCCTCTGCATGCTTCTGCGCCCTCCTACTCTGACCCTGCCCTGTCCTTCTCCACCTTGGCCCCTGCTCACAGTCACACCCAGAAGGCTCGCTGCTTTTCTCTTTCTCCCCAGTTCTCATCTAAAAAAATTTCCTGTGTCCTGACCCTGGAGAAGCTCGAAGGATGATTTATTGCACACAGTGTGATGAACTAGACAAGTGAGGGGCACACTGGTACTCAGGTTTCTCTGCAGCAGCCCCCTGGAAGGCCAGGCGCTTGTCATGCAGGGATGCTGCAGTGGGAAGCTGAGTTAGGATAGATTGGGGCAGGGGAGTGCATGCAAACAGCCAGGGACCTCGCCTCTGCCTCAGCGCAGGGCCTGGGCCTCTCTAGGGCAGACCCCAGGGACGGTTTTCCAGCACGCTGCCTCTTGTTCAGCTCCGCCTTGAGGCCTGGAGACCCAGATTCGTGACATCAGAGTGGGGACTGCAGAGGTCCCAACTGGGACCCTGTGAAGAGCTCAGCCAGCCTCCTGTCCTCCATCTCCACACCAGCAAAGCAAAGACAGGGACACCTGCCTGCGACTGTCCACACATAGTGAGTGGCGGGTCACAGTAGCCCTGTCACCAGGGGTTACCCTGTGCAGCCACACTGCCCCGCAGGTAAAGCTGTTGAAAGCTCTTATGATCTCAGAGAGGCCTATAGGCATCTAAGTGCTTCAAGCTGAACAAGAATCCACTCACGATCACCCAGAGGCCCACAGAACTGTGGACGGATGTGGATGGGGTGACCCTGAGCACCCACGAGAGCCTCTTGCCCCTCCAGGAGGTGCCACTCTGTACCCGTGTTCATAGTTGTCTTCCTTGCCAATAAAGACCCAACCATCTCATGCCTCTTATTGTCAATCAGCGGTCTTAGATAATTAAGACTCTGTTCATTCTTGGCAAAAAGTGTAATTAAGAGGCTTAATTATGTCGGCTTGGAGTGAGGGGACTCTGTGGGCCGCAAGGCAGCAGCTCTCACACTTTAATTGCATTAGAATCACCCGGGGAACTTGTTAAAATGCAAACTCCCTGGCTCCCGGCCAAGGCATTCTTGTCCACAGGCCTGGGTGGGAGTCAAGTGCCTGAGTGTGAGTTCTGCATGGACACTGCCAGGTAACTCTGGGCATCGGCGGCAAAGGTCAGAGAAGTGCACGGCTGTTAGGAAGAGACCAGCGTGCAAAGGCAGAGGAGCAAGCAGGGCTTCCCCCAGCAGCCCCTAGCAGTGTGGCCAGGCAGCCTAGAGCAAGAGGTGTCACCCTCTTGAGCACAGGTCCAGTGCAGGGTTGGCACTGAAAATGCATTGAATCTTCTCCCGGGCTTCCTGAGCTCATGCTGGGTGCCCCACACCAAGTGCCAGCTGTCCTTTATTCCTTGCACCAGTCCATGTGCGGCTTGAGAGTACACTCATGTTGTACAGCAGAAAATCCCAAGGCCTAGGGAGGGTCTCAGTGGCTCCCTTAGGGTCCCACAGGTTTACCATAAGGAGATACGTATGGGTTGGAGTTCTCCGGGGGCAGAACCAGCAGGGTTATAAATACAGAGAGGGCCATCATGAGGCTCTGACTGGGGTAACTAAGGAGGCCGAGAGTCACATCCAAGGACAGCTAATGGTGCACATCCCTGTGGCTGTTAACTGGCACAACACAAGAAGTGCCAGAGGACTTGCAGAGCACACTTCTGGGTGAGTCATGGTGGCCCAGGGAGGGGTGGCACCGGGGTCTGCATGTGCTCCCTGGCCCCTTCCTCTCTGGCCCTGGTCACATGAACTGAGCAGCTCTCCTCTACTACACCCTTCTGCTGTGACACCCCCGTCTTGGAGCAGCCAACCACGGACTGAACGCCTGAACCATGGGCCACATAAAACCTCTCCTTCAAGCTGTGGGTGTCAGGTGTTTTGCCCAATGATGGGAAACTGGACTTAGTAGCTCCAATGTGAGTCTGAGTCTGGATAAAACTGATGTCCTGGCTCAAGGGAAGGCAGACGGAAAGAACTGTGTCCTCGTCTTCTCTCCTGTTCACACCCTCACAGGCTGGAGATGCCGTACAGCCTGTCCTGTGCAGTCAGATGGTTCCCGGTCTTGTGCTCATAAGTCTGGACGGGGAGCGTCACTGTGTTATTTGCAGACACGGAAACAGAAAGGACGAAGCTGAGCTGCAGCCCAGCTGGAAAGACAACGCCCTGGGGGACAGCGCCACCCTTTAAGTTCTGTCCCCTCTGGTGGGGACCCAGGCCAGGAGCTTCCAATCCCAAGATCTGGGAAGAGAGGTGCAGGTACAGCTTCAGGCTTCATCTTTTCATTTCTTCTGCATGCTGGACCTTAAAGTGGAGGTGAGGGAGGCTGGGTCATAGCTGGCTCTGGATACCTCCGTGCAGCAGGGGATGTGTGACCCTGTGCATGTGGGAACGCTCTGCTGGGTGTGGCAGCCACTGGGTCCACACTGCAAGGACCGGACAGTGCAGGATAGCCAGTCCAAGCTGGCTCTGCCTCGCCAGCTCACAGGGCAAGTCCTATACAACCAGGACTCTGAGTTCCTTAGCAAAATGCTGGTTCTCAGGGGGTTACAGGAAATCCAAATTAAAGTAACACTGTTGTGATTGTGTCACTTTCAACATTACTTAAGGCAAGCCACATGTGGTGGCACATGCCTGTAGTATCAGCTACCTAGGAGGCTGAGTCAGGTGGATCTTTTGCATTCTGGAGTTCAAAGCCAATGTAGTGAGTCAATGTAGTGAGACCCTGTCCCAAAATAATAATTACAATAATAACTAGTGTTACGGAGAAGTAAGCATTATCTCATGTAGCTCCTGGTAGAATTATAAGTTATTAAAATGGACAACTTGAAAGTATATTTTAACTTTAAAATGGGCATACTATGGATCTGGTATTTTTTTTCTGTCAGAATTCTGTATTAGTGGTGCTGTATCAACAGGAAAAGTAAGTTATGGATTAGCTCTATCAAAGGCCAGCTGTCAGCAACAGTTTTGAAATGTTTAAATGGAAAGATATGTGAGAAAAGTAATTTTTCCATAGTAAATGTGTTTGAACCAATCTGTGATGATGTCTAAACACAGCAGTAATTTCTGTAGCCCTTTGGTGTCTTCACAGGGGTGCTCACTGTCACACTCAGCCTTCAGAATCTGGGTGTGACCTGTCTTCTTCAAAGTCATCCAAAGGTCAGTGTCACAAGAGCCCTGGGGTCGTGAGCCCCAGACTCCAAAAGAGAGCTCAGCACCCTGGTGCTCCCCCGTTTTATGGCCCTCAGTTTCCCTTTGCCTCTGACAATGTGGGGGTTGAACCTGGGCACTGGGTGATGCTAAGTGGCCAATGTACTGCCCGAAACTACCATCCCTGGGGACCAAGGGGGCTAGAGCTCAGCTGCCTATAGAGAGCAGACGCATTCAGCTGGGCCTGATTTTCCTTCACTGTGATTAAACTCAGTGCCCCATTACGCAACAGTGCTGGGCCACATCACGTGGCTGCAGGTGAAATGCCACATGTGCTTGTGCAGATGCATGCTGGGAGGAGCGGGTGATCCTTTCTGCCAGCCGTGGGCTCCTAGATCCTCTCCCCTGAGCTCCACTGCTAAGCATCTGCAACTGCTAAGGACATAGTACAGAGGAAAATCCGAAGGCAGCCAGGGGTGATGGCCCAGAAGTTACGTTTTCCGTTCCTCTTCTCTCCAGGGCACATATTTATCACCCTGTGGGGCACTGGAGGAAAAGTTCAGACTGCGTGGATTATCATCACGTGTGGAGAGTGAGCAGTGTATGTGAGCAACACTGCTGTGTACGAGCTTCTTTGCAGGGTCGTTGGTCTCAACAGAGTTTTGAGCCCAAAGACGAAAAACACATCATCAGCCTCAACACACAGGAGCTGGGTAGAGACATCCCTGCTGGGTCTACTGATTGCTTTTTTGAAAAACACAAGTGTGTAGAAATCTTAGTGGAATCCCATACCCATCAATGCCACTAATGCTGGAATGTGGGTAGAGTGCGTTTCAGACGTGTGGCGTGGTGATGCCTTTCCACTCTGGCATAGTCCGCCGTGGCTGGGCGGAGGCTGGGAGCCAGGAGGAGGGAGCCCTGCTCCGGTTTCCACCTGCTTTAGGGCAGGTGAAAGGACACACAGCGCTTATCACAGATAAGGCAGTCACATCAGGAAGATCAGTCTCCCGGAGGCTGAAATGTGCTCTGCCTGAATGCCGGTCCAATCCCGAGTCCCTCCTGGTTGCTCCTGTTTGGAAGATTTGCTCACTTGGAAAATGGGTATTTCTATTAAGAGCAGAATCCTATGCTAGCTTTCTTTTGTTTCTTCCTCCGTTTAGCTTTCTATCGGGTATAAAATGTGCAGGGTTCCTGGTTCCTGCCTCCTGCCAGCCCCTGTTCTCCTGCATGCCGCCTCTCCTATCTCCAGGGCTTCCAGTGCCCCTGCTGGACAGGCCAGGGACTGCATCTTTGGACTTACTGGGGAGCCCTGATAGTCGCCAGACCTCAGTCTGTCAGGGGAGCTCCATTCTCTAGAAGGAAGCTGCCAGGTAGCGAACAGCTTACACTGTGAGTGTCATGTGGCTGCTGGGGTGACTGTACACCCCAGTGACCATTACAGCCAGAAAGTCGTGGGTCACAAGCAAACCCCAGCCACGGCTGAGTGCCCACAAGGCTCCTCTGAGGAATGCAGGCCATGGGCTGTGTTGGCCCAGCCTGCCCTCTGGGTGCTCATTTCCATACTATGGTCTGAAAAAATTCTCCAGCTGGGGGGGAGGGGGCTCCCACCCACCTGACCTCACCTCAGTGGGAATCAGGACAGCCTCTTTCTTCTGTTTAGATCCACCTCCAGTTTTGCACAAAAGTAACATTCTGCAGACACAGTGGTTCGCAAAGTCTGTGGCTGTGTAATACGGGCTGAGACCCTGTGCCCTGGCTTTGGCTGGGGGACCTGGGAGGGGCAGGGTGGCACTGAGAGAGTTTCCTGTGGTTCAGCTCAGTGTTCGTGGCCGCCATACACAATGTCCCACACTGTGCGTGTAGAAGGACCCAGCGAGGAGTGAGCTAGAACATCCAGCCAGCAAACACGCTGTGACCAGACTCCGCTGCAGACCTTCACGAGCTCTGAGGGCAGCGCAGGAAATGTGTCGGTCTTTACTGGTTACAGGCAAACGAACATGGTAAGCTTTGCAAGGCAGAGCCTGGAGAGGTGGCCACACCTGTGATCCCACTGCTGAGGGAGGCTGAGCTAGGAGGGCTGCAAATAAGTCTCATCTGGGCAATTCAGCAAGATCCTACCTAAAAATAAAAACATTAAAATGGCCGGAGAAATAGCGCAATGCAAAGGCCTGAGTTCAATCCCCAGGGCTGAAAAAAATAAAAAATTGCAAAGTAGAACAAATGCTGCTGGTGTATCTGTTTCTTTCCATGCCTATGATTAAAAGGGAAAATCGGAAGGGGGTAACTCGTTGTAGGTCTGTAAACGTTTTCATGGGAATGAACTGGAACTTTTGTCCTGTTGGAGAGAATGTAAAATGGTACAGCTGCTATGAAAACAGTGTGGTAGCTCCTCAAAACGTGCCAGCAGAAAAACCATATGATCCAGAAATTCCACTTCAGGGAAGTGTGCCAAAGAACCGGAAGCAGAGACTTGAAAAGGTGATCACACGCCTCTGCTCACAGACGCGCGACCCCCAAGAGCTAAGCGCTGGGAGCACCGTGGTGTCTGCTGGGAGTGGACAGAGACACAGATTCTGTGCTGCAGGTGGGCATCCACCTTGTCACCATTCACAGCAGCAGGTGCAATCCGGCCGCTCGGCCCTTCCTGCTCTGGTCTCCGCCTCCATCCCACGCCACACCTGTGGGTTTCTTTGGCCACTCTGGTCTTCCTATCCATCCCAGGCATTGCCTCCCCAGGCAGGACCCCAGGGCAGTCACTCAGCCTCTTCCCCTCCACAGGGATGGGGGATGTGAGGGATGGGGAGTGAGCATACCTCTGAGAGGGTAGCAGCAGACACAGAGAGATTGGGACCTGGGGGGACACACGGACACCACACCTCCAATCACGAAGTTCTCTCTGAACCCCAGGGACTAGTTATCAAGGATGCGCTGTGTGGGAGGCACAGGTCTGGCAGGAGGTGAGGCCCATGCAATGGCCATAATGCAACCAAAGCAGGGAACAAAAGCAGGGTTCTGGGGGCTCCCCAAATCCTTAGCACTGGTTTCACTCAGCAGCTCCTTCACCAGCTGATCGCTCTCTCCCAACTCTTTATTCCGGGCAGAAACCAGGGCCATTAGCGCTCTGCTTTGGAAGCTCAGCTACATACCAAGTCCCCAAAGCATCCACAACAAACTCCACTTCCCATGAAGTACGGGGAATACCATGAAGTGATTTCATCTTAATTAACCCTATCTGCAAAGATTCTGTTTGCAAATGAAATCACAGTCTGAGGTTGCAGGTGGACATGGGTGTTGGTGGAAGAACAGAGTTCTGCTTGGTACACTGATCCTCCTGCTGCAGAAGCCCTGTGGTCACCAGCCAGGAAACCAAGATGAACCTCCAGAGGATCACAGTGAACCCCCACAAAGCCAAAGATAAGTCCTCTGAAGCCATAAAAGAAAGGAGCCCCAAGGTGTCAGAGGGCAAAGCTATGCAGACAGGTTAGCCAGGACTGTGGTGTCTAATTGCAACGTGGACATAGTCATTCTCTTCCGAGGTACAAAAAGCCGCTCTTCCTCCAGGCTCCTGTGACTCTCAGCAGGTCCTCCGGACAGTGCTCACCCGGGTCCTCTTCCACCCAAGATCTGTCCTACGGCCTGTAAGCTGGGAGCCTCACCAAGATGACAGGCACTGGCAAAGTTGAGGCTCAGGCCCGTGCCCCACATCGAGGCATCCAGCCTGGGGAGGCACAGTACAGTGGGGCCTTTCTGGGGACCAGCTGCTCGTAGCTACTGCCTTCTGAGCTTCACAGGATGGTGGAAATTCTTTTACCTGTGTTTCCACTTAGAGATGCAGGTACCTTCACGCACCTGTACACCCGAAAAAGAGCTGGATAAAGGAATCTCCACCTCAGCCCTGCACTAATACCGATCATTACCCCCAACCCTGTGGTCGCTGAGGACCATGCAGTGTGATCAACAAACCCACCAAATGAGTAAGTGAAACGGTGCCTTACACGGGAAGATGCTCTGCCAGGAGCCTCCACCAGAGTCCTCCCTGGCTTGGAACACTCATCCCATCTTAGGGCCACTTTCTGAAGCATTTCTGCAAGTCCTGCTTCCTGAGTGTCTTCACAAGGTATAACCAAAACTACAGTGACTGCCATTCCGAGTGATACCCAAGAGAAAGGCAGCTCCTTAAGGCAGGATGCTGTGTCCTCCCCAGCTCATCCCCAGGCTCTACACTGCACGCCTGCCTGCTCCTCCCCAGCATCAAAACGGCAGGGCAAGGTCAAGCTCTGAATTACTTCAGGACAGCAAGGCGGCCACAGAGCATAGCTGACCACACTCGGGAAGAGGACTGCAGAACAGCTTTGGAAGAGGGAAGGACACAGGATGAATGTCCGAGTGACAGGGGCACTCTGAGAGGCATTTGCGGCGCTGTGTCCTCTCCTGAAATACGTTTTTAATTTGAATGTTCGGCATGTTTCCTGGCACACTGCACATCCCTTCCCTCGTTCGTCTGAGCAGTGGCAGTTAGAAGATGTCTTAGCTTCCCTGTTCGACTCTCTTTGCACAGTGGGCCAGAGTCACAGGGCTGGGAGCACCTGCAAGCGCACAGGAGGGTGGCACTGAGGTATGGATGGGAACACACGCATGCATCCAGAGCTCTCTGCGTACAAAGAGCGCGTTCCTCAGCTGACATTGCCTAAGCTTTCCGTTTTCCTCCAGAATACAGTGCGTTCTCTCTGCCAGCACCCTGTGACTTCTCAGTGACTCACCTCCACGACAGGGAGGTTGGAATAAACGTTGCTTCTTCTGTCCTTTCGGAGTCGCTCAACATGGATCTCACCTTTCAGGGCTTGGTATGAGTCGCAAGGCTGCGCACTGCAGGTGGCGCCATCAGCCAGGTCTTCCCGCCAGGCCCTTTTCCTGTAGGGAAGCTTCCAGCACCGGCTCCGCCCTCCGCGGGCCCCAGCAGCCTGGGATTTGTGATCTCCTGGACTCTGCCCATCTGGTTTTCCAGCTGGGTCCATCCACCTGGCCTTCTGTGGAGCACTTCCAGGCACCCACAGAGCACCTTAGGAAGCAGATTCGGGAAACCCCTGCTCGCTGGAGTTGGCAGGTCACTATGCGGGCACTTGATGGCTCTCCCTGGTCACATCTTGCCCTGCCCTTAGCCCAGACCTCGGTCCTCCCATTGTCCCTGTTAGTTCCTGTGGGGGAGGGTTCCTGACTGGGCACATTTCCCCCTCAGTCTTCAGAGGTAGATGCATGCTGCTGCCCAGCAGTGAATTCTCACAGCACTAACTACAGGGACCTCAGGGCTAGCAGGACCCCAGGAAGCTCCAGCCCCGTGATTCTCCCAGAACCTTCACCATGGGTGCTGTCACCATCACTCACAACAAGGAGAGGGGCTTGGTGATCGATGGGGCAGCATCCACGGCACCTCTGAGCACACGGCCCCCAAGACTCACATTCTCAACACGGTCACTACTCAAGGCTCCTTGGAGGTCCCCAGCTGCTGGGAGATGGCCTGCAGTGGACCCTCAGGATCCACAGGGGCACTGAGAAGGTTCGAGGCTCACAGTGTGCTTCCTTGCAACCTGTTGCCTTCTATTATAAATGCAAGAAATTAATGTCACCCATCCAACAGCAGAATAAAAGCCACTAAGTCACCTCTCAGAGGGAAAGGCCCTAACTTCTCCGTCAGCCCAGGACGAGAGCTGCTGAGAACGGGCCCTTCCTCCAGGACTACAGCCTACAATGTGCACAGGAAAAGCTAAACAGCCCAGGGGCACAGCCTCGGCCTCCTGGCCATTTCCAGACACAGAGGGTCATGCCCTGTGCTCCCATGCCCACCTGGGCTTGGGTCCTCATCGTGTTGCTCCCAGTTGGTTGCAGGACAAGCCATGCGCGCCCCAGGTATCAGCCTCCTCGCCTGGGGAGTTAGCACATGGTGAACTCAGGACCGCTGCAGAATGCTATCAGGCCTGTGCTACTGCTGAGGGCCCGAGCAGTAGCAAATTAAATTTACTCTGATTTTTTAAAGCGCACTTTGCAGCAGCACAATTTACAATAGCTAAACTTTAGGAGCAGCCTATCTCCATAGACACATGGATAAACAAAGTATGGGGCTATACATAGCAAAGCCCGACTCTGCCATAAAGAATAAGCCTGAGTCAAGTGTATGCAAAAGTATGCACCTTGAAGCCACAAGGTGAAGGGCCACCCTGCCCCAGGGTGCATCCTCGAGGAACACGCACAGCAGGGCTGCCGTCCTGCTGTCTGCTCCTGTGCCCAAACTCTCTCCGGACACTTGGACCTTTGCACTGCTCTGTGCTCACACTGTTCTCTGCTGATGCAAGAGTTCACTGGAACACCACGCACTGCACGTTCTCAAAGCTCTGCCCGAGTGTCTGTCTGCCTCGGGAATGCCTGTTATCTCTGCAGGGCAAGTGCGAAGCTCTCACAGGCTCAGACGTCCAGGCGGCCAGGTGCAGCCGGGAGCCAGCAGCCAGGGCAGGCGTCCTGGGCAGGGGGGTAGAGAAAAGAAAGAAGCCCCATGTGCCTCCCAGCACGAGAGCTTGGGAGACGACCGAGCAGGAGCCAAGGTCTCCTTATAGTTTTCCTTCTTGCCCATGGATGTTAGCACAAACCGCTTGCTTCCTGAGTTTCCTCGTTCAACAGGAAGACACAGCTCAGTCTCTCCATGTGCCCATACTCACCAGTGCCCCATGGACCACAGGGTGGCATGGAGAAACATCTGTCCCTGGGCAACACAGTGCATGGTGGGAAGCCTGAAATGCTGCTTCCCTCTGGGCACCGCAGTTTTGTTTTGTTTTGCTTTTTTACAAAGCAAAGTTAAACCACCAGCTTGCCTTCCAGTTTGCAAAAATATTTTTCTTCAACAAGCTGCCAAGCAAGGATGCGCTGCCAAGCCAAATTAGCGGTAATTAAAAGGTGATGGCACCTATCACAAAGAACACCACCAGCACTCCACAGAGAGGTGCTCGGTGTTTCACAACCAGGAGCAGGTGCCAGGCCTGCTTCCACCCGGCTGGTACCAGCGCCTACATCAGCACTGTCAGCTCCGGGATGGGACATCAGCCCACGAACGCTCACGTGATTCCTTATTGCTTCACCCAGCACTTTGCCAATGAGGAAAGTCTGCAGGAGCGCCTGGAATTATCAAAATACAAACAGCAGTGTGCAGCGGCGGGCTGGGCTGCTTTGTTCAGCTGGCATCTTCTCAGGAGCCTTGGCTGCCTCTACCTTGTGGGACCTTGGCATGGGTGGGCGAGGGAGCCAGCAGGATGGGAAGCACAGTGCTGGCCTCTGCTCCAATCCCCAAGAGGCCCCACAGACAGCAGTGCCTAGGGGTCCCCATCCAGCCCCTGTGAGAGGTCACTGCCTGGGTGAAATCAAAGAGGAAATAACTCTGGTACCTCTAGACCAGGTTAAAAAAGAGGATGGTATTTTGGGTCCAGGCATACTTCTCTTCTGAGAACAATCTTCTGCACACTGACAGGCGTCTCATTTGATGTCTTCTAAGAACTATTCCATTCACCATACTCTAAAGCACTGCACACCCACAGGTACAGGGAAGACGCTCTGCCCGGACAAGTGAGTCGCTCACCCTGCCAAGCCACATCGCAGGCAGTATGGGCTCGCTGGCCCGCCCTGTCCAGAGATCAGGCAGGCTCCCCTGGCAAAACCACAAGCAGAGCACCCTAGGTTTCCAGAAGCCCTGGGAGGTGCCAGGCTCAGAGCAACAGCAGCCTGGCTCACAGCAGACTTCCACAGCCCTGCCCTGAAGACAGAGTTCCTCATTGCTGGGGAGCAATGAGGCTGGAATTCCCTGATATCCAGACCACTTCCACTTGCCCTGGGACGAAGAGAGGCCGCACTCTCCGCTTCTACCCTGCCCGGTGTGCAGTGCTTCCAGTAATGGCTCATGCCCCACCCCCACCTTTACGGACAGGTTTATCTCGGTTTGCATTGAACGTCTTCCTTTACCTACATTAGTAATATCCAGAGCGCAATGGTGGTCTCCAGAGCTGCCCTGACCCTACATCCCCGCTCTCTCCACAGCACACACTCCATGTCTGTCAGACCTCTTGCATTTGTAAGTAAAGTTTTATTGGTATACAGTTAACCAAGGCATTTATGTCATAGTCACCTTTCCTTGCTGAAAGCAGTTTAAAGGGGGGGAGGCCTTTTTGGCTCTTGGTTTCAGCTGATTCAGTCCAGGGCCTGCTGGCTCTCAGGCAGCGGAGAGTGGCTCACATGGGTGGCAGGAAACAGAGAGAGCAGGCAGGAGCAGGGAAGGAAGCTAAACCTGCTCTGCACCAGCCCAGGAAACCACCTCCTCTGGCCAGGCTGACCTCCACGCAGCACGATGGCGCAGCTTCATCAGCACAGTGCCCCCATCCAGGCACTTTCCACGCACAGGAGAATTTGGGGGGCTACTTTAGGTCTGAGTCACACGACTGGCTGCTGTTTATGCAGGGTCTGGGTCCCCAGGGCAGAGCCAAGCCCATGCAGTCTGCAGTATTGCTCTCTCCTGAAGTCTTTGCTGTCTCTGGACCAGAAATGCCTTCCTTACACCCAATATTCGCGGTTTTCTGTTTCCTCTCTATTCTTCTCCACCTCTCCATCTTGCCCTTCTTCTGTTCGTTGTGTATTAGTCAAAGATTTGTTTTCTATTTTATCAAGGTTTTCAAAGAACCTACATATGGTACTATCAAGTTCATTGCATTTTTACCATTCTACCCCATTATAATGTGCCATAGTTTGTATCTGAAATGTCCCCAAAGGCCCACGTATTAAAGGTGCAATCTGAGGATTGTAAAATTAAGAGGCAGCGGAAGACTTAAGAGGTGAAGCCTGTTGGGAGGTGCTAACACAATTTTACATAATCAGAGGCGTGGACCTTGGAGGGGAATGTGTGGCTCCCATCTCCCTCAGTCTCTCTTCTCGTTTCTGGGACCATGAGGTGGGCAATTTGTTCTGTCACTCTCCTACCCAGATGTCCTGCCCTTGGTAGAGGTTCAAAGCATGAGGCCACTGGACTGAGCACTGTAACATCCAGAACCCTGAGCCGACATAGCCCGTACTTCCTGGAAGTCAGCTGTCTCTGGTGATTTGTGACGGCAGGATGACGTCAACCCGGTATGTACTTCTGACTTTGATTTTGTTTGTTGTTCATACTTATAGCTGCTTTAGTGTCTTGGATATATTTATTATTGCTAAGACAAAATACCTGACACCCAAAGTTAAAAGAGTAAAGGATTATTTAGCTCACAGTCCATTATTAACTGGTTCCAAGGCTGGGTGTCACATGGCAGAAGGCCCACAGTTCATGGTGGTGAATGACAGCCACAAGCAACAAAGGGAGACAAGACTCTTTCTGTCCCCTACCCTACAGGCAGGCTACCCCCCTGGGAGGGTGCGGCACTCACACCCCATCCTGGCCAGAACTGCGCCACACCGATCAGTGCTTATTTACGGTCTCTCACCCTTAATCCCAGCATCACACACTCTAGCCTCAGTAGCCTCTGAAAGACCCATGACTGCCTGAGGCTCTGAGGAGACATCTAACATTCTGTCCCTGGCCCCCAAAAGACTCATGCACCTTCCTTCACGTAGAAGGGATTTAGTCCATCTCTAAGAGTTGTCGAAGTCCTAGCAATTTAAACATAGCTGACCAGTCAAAGTCCAATGTCCCCTCTGAGATTTAAGGGTAACTTGTTGTTGCAAGCCCCCTATAAAGGAAAAGAAAGTTCACTTCCAACATTCAATGGCACAAGACAGACATTTCCATCCCAAAAGTTCCAAACAGGGGGATACAAAGAAATGGGACCAAAGCAAGGCCAAAATCCAGCAGAACAAGCATTACGTCCTGAGTTCCAATACAGTTGATAATCTGTGGCAAGTTGTGACCTTCAAAAGGTTGGAGTGGCTGGCCCCTAAGACATTGCTGATGGTCGTAGCTTCCATGGCGTCTCTCTTGGACTCACTCTGCTCCCTTCTTGCAGGCTTCCTTGGATGATCCACATTCCAGGATTCTCTAAACTACTGAGGTCTCCACTGGACCTTTGGTTTCACACTCACAGATTCACACACTGCCCTTTCAGGGCCACACTGCCTGGCCTCCCAGGCCTTCTTTTAAAATCTGACACGCCATCCTGACTCAACTCTTGCATTCTGTATGTGCCTAAAGGCTAGCACCAAGGTCTGCTGCCAGCTGGGGCTGTCGGCAGGGTTTTCTCTCTCATGGCTGAAGCAGTTGAGAGCCTGCATTGCTGAGCACTCGGTACCTGTTTCCAAACAGTAAAGTCTCTGGGCCTCTGCCATTCTGGAACATGGTGCTCTGGGGGTCTCTTCTCAAAGCAAAGTCTTTCACTCTTGCAGTTTTGAGGCGGCAAAGGCCAGGGTTCTGCTGCTTCTTGTGATGTTCTCAGGCTATCTTTACTATACGACTTCTCAGCAACCAAGGCCTCTCCAGATCTGTCTTTGCAGTTCACAGCTTTACTAGAGTTTCCTTGCTAGCCAAACTCAAAACTTTTTAAAATCATTCTGCTGGGATCTGCTCTTTGCTCTTGATTTGCAACATAAATTTGGCTAAAAGACCCAAATAGTAACTATGCCACCACCTCAATATTTGACTGCCTTACAATTACTTCTACAAGATTATTTAGTTCACCACCCTTTATCTCAGACAAAGTCTCTGGACATAAGAAAAATGCAGATAAACTTTTTTTCAAGTCATAACACACATTGCCTGTAGTCCTGCAGCCAGTGCAGTCCTTCTTCCTACTGTAACCTACTGAGCCTTGTCTTTATTGGGTCTCTGATCTTCTGAACTCTGATAAAAATCTCCCATACAGTACAGCTAAGGTGTCCCAGTGCCACTTTTTCAACCAGCATCTCTAAACCTTTCCAAACTCTTCCCACAACCATTCCCAAAGGCTCCTGAACCACATGGTCAGGTACAGTCACAGCAAAGACTGCACTTCTAGTACCAAAATTCTGTGTTAGTTACTTTTCTACTTGCTGAGACAAAAGAGTAGACACCCAAAGTTAAAGGAGAAAAGGTTTTTAGCTCACAGTTTGAGGAGGTTTCAGTCCATAATCAGCTGGCTCCAAGGCAGGTGGCACACAGCAAAGCGGTAACTGTTCATGGTGGTGGATGACAGCCAATAGCAATGCAGGGAGACAAGACTCCATTTGCCCCTTATGTTATGTTGTATGCAGGCTACATGCCCTAGAGCAGGCATAGCACTCCCACCCTTAATCTTAGCTTGCACTATGCCAAAACAATCTTGGGTTTATTTACTAACCACACACCCTTGATCCCAGCATCAGACACTCTGCACTCAGCCATCTCTGAAGAAGTCCCAGGACAGCATGAGGCCTGGGGGCAGCGGCATCTAGACACAAGCCAGGATGCCTAGACAATCAGCTAACTTGTCTTCATCCTTTTACACTCTGAGTGACATAAGGACATACATCTTCCTGTCCTTTCTTGCTTCCAAATTCTTACATGTACTGCCTGATTGTTGTTTATTACTAAATAGTCTGTAATACCACTTTGATTCCCTTGTATTCCAAGAATTTTAAGAACACTTCTGTCTTAAGTCTCTAAGTGGAGAGCTTTTACTGCTTTGTTTTCCTTTTGTTTCTTAATTTAAGCTCTGATTGCATTTTGGTTAAACAGTGGCTGTTAAGATCTTTGTTTTTCTGTTGGGGTTTTCTTTATAGCTTATGACATGGAACCATTTATAAATATACCATGGGTGTATTTATTTCACTGTTACATGATGTTCAAACAGACTCAGATAGCTGCCTCCAAAGCAGTCAGTCTCTCCCTGTCATTCTGCAGTGTGCTCTTCATAGTACTTTCACTGTCTGAAACTTTCCTGGTTTGTTTGGTTACCTTCCTCCTCCTCCACAGGACCATGACTTCCACTTGTCCATTACTGTGTTTCCGGTGCCTGACACTCTTGGCACACAGTAACATCTGCCAAATAAATGCATTATGAGCCAATAGCTAACTGGCAGCTCCCCTTGTTAGTCACTTGGCCCAGGGTCACACACATATCCAATCCAGTGTCACAACACCCTTGCTCCGCCCCAGGCCAAGCTGCGCCCTGAAAAAGCAATGCTGTCTGCAGCATACCCCAGTGGCTCAGCTGCTTTGACAGCACTGCAGTATCTATAGCAGAGAGGAGGTTTGATTATTGTTCTTTTTTCCTGAGGAAGGAGGCTCGAGGGCTCAGAACCTGTGCTACATCCGTGATCCACAGAAAAAGACTGAGGCTGAGGGTCCTGAGCGTGGTGCCCTGCACATCTTCCTGAGACCTGATTCTGTCCTCACAGGTTTGGAAAGGGATGTAGAGGGCCCATGACCGCAGCCTAACAGTGTCAGATATTTTTGAGAACCCGAGAAGGGTCCAGCAGAACCAGCAGGCTGGGCCACATGCCTACCATCCAGCGTCTACTACCCTACTTGAAGACAGGGAGCTGGAATCCGGGTAATTCAAACCTCCTTCTTCCCTTTGCATGTGCCAGAGTTCACAGCTGCTGAACACGTGGCCACATTCTTGGATCCAAAGATAAAATAACAGCCGAGGGGTTGGTGCCTTTGTTATGTGGAGAGCTGCAAATGCTTGGAAGGCTTCTCTTTGTCCAGAGAAGGAGCAGGAATCCCTGAAATAGTTACTAATCTGGAGGCGTGCTGTCCGTAAAATAACAAGGGGAAGGAAGCCAAGGAATCCTGCGCTGAGGTGGGGTGGGGACTGTACAGGTCTCCCGTACACTGAATTCCTTCCCAGAGTCCTGCAGAAGCTGAGGAGGCAGAGGGAAAACACAAAGGCTCCACTGCCTCTTTGTCATTCAGGAAGCTGCCGGAAGCGGAAGCCAGAGGGCTCCACGACCTCCTCCTCTTTTCTGCATCCGGGCACCCAAGGAGAACCCCCTCCCCCTACCCACCAAGGCCACTCCCACCCTGGCCTGCATCTGCACAGCAGTCGCTTTAGTTCCAGATCTTTTGGTTACATTTACGCTTCACAACTATAGGGTAGCGAGGTGACACGTGGCCTCAACTTCCACTCAGTCACTCTTACCACCCTGTGACCAAATCCTAAGCATATCTGGTTCACAGGGGACAAACCTGAGGTTCCCAAGTAGCAGGAAGAATTAGTTCCAATTTTTCATAGCAAGTAGAATAACTAGTCTAAAATAATGTACATTACATTCCAAAACAGCCAGAGCAGAAAGTCTGAAAGTTCCAAACACTCAGAATATTCCAGTTGGTGAAAATGCTGCTGACCCGAATTTGACCACGACACGTTGTACACATGCACTGAATTATCACACAGTAGCCTATAAATATGTACAAGCATTACATGTTAATGAAAAATTTTAAAATTAGATATTTCTTTTAGAAAAATTCACTATCATTAAGTTTCCTTCCAGACAGAAAGTATTATTGACATACATCTTTGAAACGTATTCCATGAAACGGGTAACATTGACCACATGTTTTAAGGCCAGGGTCTCTACTCACCCTCCCAGGCTTCCAGCTGATTTTAATGTGACCTCTGCTCCCCGGGGGTCTCCATGGAGAGCAGGGGTCCTGAGCAGACATTCCAGCGTGGGCTCCTGAGCCTGCCTGCCCTCTCTAGGGCTTCCAAACAAGGCCTGCCCTTGGCCTTGACCACATCAAGGGTCGAGACATGGCTTAGTGATGCTCCACAGCTGCTGGTAGCCGGCTGACGTGTCCCCACTCAGAGTCATGTTTCAGTTCTGTGGTTGTGGAAAACAGCTGGTCGGCAAGACCCAGCAGACCGGCAGCTGGGGAAACTATTTTCAATTGCATCCAAGCACCAATGCTTGAAAACACCCAATTCCTACACCGTGAACGAATGGGCATTCCAAGGGATGGGACCTCTGACTGGCAGGGCCCTGCTGACGAGGAGGCTTGGAGCGAAGCTGAAGAGCAGGCTCCAAATGACGGTGAACTGAACGGCTCATCTCCTAACACAACTGGCCATGTAAAGCCCTACTGCAAATAGCTTTTTCTGTCTGATGCATGAGGCAGAAACTACAGCAATGGGGAGACAAGTTCATTTCTCAGTTCTCAGTCTTCTAGTTTAGGAAACAGATATTTGCCGATTTCCCTCCTAAAATGCAATGGATTATTGTCCCCTTTAAAAATGAAACGCTGGGTGTGGAGGTACATATCTGTAAATCCCAATACTAGGGAGGCTGAGGCAGGAGTCTCATCATAAGTTCAAGGCCAGTTTGGACTACGTAGAGAGACCATGCCTCAAAAACCAACAAATACATAAGGAAAAGAAAAACTGAAGAGCAGATGGTTTAAAGCAGTTTAATGAAGTACCACAATGTAGGATAAAATGGAGCTTCCAGAAACCCATTCCTTTCGTTCTAAAGTCATTTCCCCGATTAAAAAAAAAAAAAAGACTCTAGTTGGATCAGTCAGGATTCCTAGAAAACAGACACAACACCAGATATACAAATATGTAAGAAATGACAAGATCAGCTTACGATGGTCACCTGCAGGGTTGGATGAGGAAGCGTGCAGAGGACACCTGAGTGCTGGAGACTGAAGCGTCCAGCCCAAGGTCTGGGGCTCACTGCAGCATCCCTCTCGGGTTCCTGTCAGGAGGCCGAAGGGTCTGCGGTAGAAGGCTGACCGGTCAGTGCTGGGAGGATGCAGAATTCGCACCAGATGCCAACGAGTCTGCACTGGAAGCCCGAGATGATGTCCAAGCTGCAGGCGAAGGCTGGGGCTCCTCTGAAGAAGAGAAGCAGATCCGTCCTGCCGCATTTCCCCTTCCTATCATCCAGGCGAGGAACCACCTGGGCTGTGTCTTCTGCACCTTACGGTGTGGAACTGCTGTGCTGATTTAGTTAAATTTCTCTTACTAAACTTCTCAAGCTCACAACAGTCAATTGATGATCACACTATTATCAAACTGTTATTTGCACTGTGCCACTGAAAACAACCAAAAAAGAGATGCAAGTGAAAGTGATGAGCAGGAAGATGAAAGACCACCTGGATTAAGCCCGCTTAGTTCTCCGGCCTCTTTTAGGATTGGTCTACCTGAATTTCTTTTTTTGGGGCAGCATCATCCTCATCACCATCCTCAACAGGCTGTCCTGCATGTCAAAGGAATTTCAGCATTGGGCCATGAAATCTCCCACACTGCCCCTCAAAAATGCTCAAATGCTGATTGTCCCAGACATGAAATTTCATCAACCTGACTTTCACTGACTGCAGAATTCTGAAGTCGACCCAGGGAGGGTTTCCGGGTCCCAGCATGACTGACCACTCTCCAGGTGCCCCTCTTCCTTTACCACACTGACATGGCCAAACAGTGAAGCACTGCTCACTGAAGCAGAGGTGCACTGTGAAAACAGCCCCCAAGAATGGCCAGACCTGACCCGGTTCTTGCCGGTGACCAGGAATCAACTGGGCTGAGTTGTTCCTAGAACCCGGTTGTGATCAGCAATTTCGGGGGAGGGTAAGTGGATGTTTGGAATAAGGAGAGAGAAAAGTGGAGTGACACTGTGGAAGGTCAGGAATACCGGGGGTGCTGCTGTAACTCTGGCTTCATTTATATCCCGTGGGCGGAAAGAGACACAGAGAGGGAGAGAGACTGAGGTTGGCTGAGCCTTGCTTTCCTTTGTAACCAGCTTTATCTAAACTTCCCAAGCCAGCAGGACGGCTGTTGTTGAACTGCTAATGTCCAGGTTCCAGGAAGATGGGAGAGGTGCCCACCGGCCCTCCCACCTGACCATACCTAGGAAGGCATAACTTGGACTTACCCATGTTTTTGTCCATGTTTGAAATAGGACACAGGGCCTTCACGCTAAGCTGCATCTCTGAGGCCACACTGTCCAGATGAGACTCAAACTCACAATCCTCTATCTCAGGCTCTCAGAGCCCTGGGATTGCATGCACACGTTCTGTAGCAGCAGGAGCAAGCAAGACAAATTGCACAGGACAGAGGACCTCTCTCCACTTGGGGCGTCCTCCCCAGGCAGCTTCCCTGACTGCGAGCCACCCAAAGGTCCCAGAGCCCCCACCTCATGCTGTGGCATCTCGCACTCATCTCCATCTGCGCCCCTCCGCCAGTTCTTTCTCTTTTGTTCAAGCTCCCTGGAAAGGGGATCATCTCCTCTCTACACGGGCTGCTGTTGGGAGTTAAAGCTCATGGACTGTGAGCTTGACTGAGGGATGGGAAGGCAAGTGGCAGGAGGGAGGGAAGTAGAGCAGAAGCAGGAAGGAGAAAGAACAGAAGGAAGCCTGATGTTTCCATCTCCCTGTCACCTGCTTGCCAGGCAGAGGCAGCTTTTAAAAGCCACCAGCTTCAGGATTTTAATGATCCCCAACCAAACACGCTCAACCATCCTCAGCCTTTGTTACAAACAGTAAAACATTCGAAGCAAACGGTCCCCCACCTTCTGTGACTGCGCCTGCCCTTCGCACCAAAGCGGTTCCCAGATGCCATCTCTGCCAGCCGGTGGCCCCAGCCATCCTATGGACATTAAAACAAATGTACGTGAATGGTCGTGTTCTCAAAACGCACCCTTGAAACACGCCAGCGAAAATGAGGAAGTTTCGGCCGCTGTCAGAGACATGATGCATAAAACCAGACATTCTGTTCAGCCACACTGATGCTTCGTCACAATTAGGCAGAGGGCTGAGGAAGCTGGAGCTGCCTGGGACTGAGTGTGGGGACACAGGCAAGCCAGTGTCCAGGGGCAGAGCAGCTTCCTGCCACCAGGGCGCTGAAGACAGCACGCTGTAAGAGCTTCTAAGCGTTTTCAGTATTTGAAAGAATGGTGATGACCTTTCTGCTAAAGTGATCCTGGGGCCAGGACCCAGCACCCAGGGGAAGCTTGGGGTCACCTGCTCCTTCTTGGGAGTGATGGGCAGGAGGGCCCATGCCCTGCCCCACCCCACCTCAGCCAGGGGAAGGAGGCCTGTCCGTGCCAGTGGTTACCCCAGCTAGTGGAAAGATGAGCATAAGGTAAAGTTCCAGCTTCTGGACACACTGGCCACTGCAGCCTCAAGGCCAAGCCGCCCTGCCTACCTCAGACGTCACCACACAGACATGAAGAGTGTGATAGAAAGGCTGGAGCTGCTGGACCCCAGAGGCCGGCAGGGCTCCTGCCAGCTGGACGGCCACCTATACGCTGGACGGCAGGACACAGGAAGCAGGCACTGTCTGGGTGTCACAGCACCACCATGGACAGACACTGTTCTTCTGTCTCTTTATCAAGCAAGGAAACTGAGGCAGAAAAGGGGGCAGCTACAAAACACCACAGCTGAGCTGTGACTGAGTCGATCCACTCAGATGTTAAATTCTCACCAAGCGTGTGCACAGCGAGGCCCTGGTGCGTGTGTGCAGGGAACCCCTGTGTTCTGGTCCCCACAGAGCTCACAGCCTCATGATCGTGCCAGCACTAAACCTGACAGCCGAGAAGAATAACAAATCCCTCTGGGAGGTGCCCAGCATGCCTCAGCGCCAGCTCTTTCCTTCAAGAAAAGTTTCCCATGTACATGACACTAAACCCAGAGCCCAACCTTCAAGCAGCCAAAGAGGTGGAGGCAAGGTATCGCAGATGGAGGTAGAAAAAGTGGAGACGACACGTGGGAGGGTTGTTGGTGGCCCCGGAGCCCCTGTGAAAAGCAACAATAATGGAGAGCACTGAACAGGGGGACGCTAGCTGAAAGCCAGGCACGTCGGCTCACCTGTGACCCAGCTGAGGCAGGAGGCTCACATGTCCCAGGCCCACCTGAGCAGCACAGTGCGACCTCATCTCAGAAAAGAGAAAGGAAGGAGGTTGAGCTGGGCTTTAGTACAGCAGCGGGAAAAACCTTGCACATGCAAGATCACATGCGCCAGGTCTTCATCTAGAGCCGACAGAATACACAGTGGGTTTCTGAGAATCTCCACCATGAAAATGAGAGTTTGGGGCCCTGGAAAATGAGAGTTTCAGACTCTGGAAGTCAGCCGACTGTCATGGTTTCTTTGAAGCCAAGAAAATGGAACTTCAGGAAGATGAGGTGTTCTGTGGTAATTCCCACGGGACTGCCTGGTGCCCTCAGCGCAGGGTGTCTCCCAGCATGTCTGCCCCTTCTGCCTGACCTGTGTCTCCGTGCACAGCTCCTCTCCTGCCTGGCTTCCAGGACTGCACTCTAGACAGGACTTGAGGAGTGGCAACTGTGACCCCCTCTGAGCCATGTGCAGGGACCTGAACCCTGCCCACAGAATGTAAGGGCGCCCCGAACTGTGTCTTGAACACCAGGATTAAAGACTCAGACCCCTTACACTGTGAACCAGTTCTCCTCCTGAAGTCCCTTGCAAGTTCACTGATGGCAAAACACAACTTTTTACAGAATCTGAATCTTGTTAACAGAGGTGTCCATCCATTAACACTAGTAAAAGTCACAGTCCAGTCTGCACAGCACAGCACAGGGAATCTCTGATTACCCCGTGACAATGAATTCTCTTCTGCGAACTTCACTGGATTAAGGAATCCAGGGACACCCTCCGATGCTGCCCCCTGCCCTGCTTCTTGGCTGCCATGAGCTGAGCGGCTCTGCTCCACTATACCCTTCTAGCATCCATGTTCCTGTGCTGGAGCAGCTAACCATGGACTGAACCCTCCCACACTACAAGCCAAATTAAACCTCCCCTTTCAGCTGTGGGTGATGGGCTTGTGTCCAGCAAGAGGAAGGCTCAGTGACATATCTTCTCATTATACACAAATATAAAACTAGAAAGAAAATATATAACCTTTTTTGATAGAAATTGGTCCAAAGCATGATAGAACTATGATCCCTTAGAAAAGGAGAAAAATAGCAAATCCCAAAACCACCCTGTGAGTATGTGTGGGCAGGAAGCAAGCACCAAATCAGCCTGGAAATCCTTCCAGGCAGAAGGCACAGGTGAACACGTGAGGCTGCATGAGCTGCTACAGGTTGCAGGCCAGAGAAGCAGAAAGGGGAGCTAAGCAGAGAAAGAGCCAGGAGTATGGAGGCAGAGGATCCCCGAGTTTTGGTTTCCATTCTCATTCACATAGGCAAAATCACAGGAGGCCAGGGAAGAGCAACCAAGGAGGGAAGAAATAGGGAGCCACAAACCCAAGAGGTCCCTGAGCCCACCCAACACACGAGCTCCCAGCCTGGCCAAGTCCCTGAAGAACACACAAACGCTCGGCAGTAACTCCAAAAGGTACCCAGATGCCTTTGTCCAGAGCCTAACAAAAAAGTTGGGGCACGTGAAGCAGCAAAGAGAAATTACACTAGAACTGTCCAGTAGAAACAGGACCAGAGCTGACTCCCCTCAAAAAGTAACCAACAAGAACCCTAAAAACAGCTAATGTAGATTTTTAAAGATATGCTCAAAGATTTTAAAAAATGAAGCTAATCTGGAAATGAGAAATAAAAAACTAAGTGGAGCATCTAGAGAAAAAATTAAAACGTGGAGTAGAAAAATCGTGAGATTTAAGTCAATTAAACACTGAAGAAATAAAGAACAAACTTCAAAGCATAGAAGCAGAAACTGTTGAGACAAAGCAAAGAGGTAAAAAAAAGAAAAAAGAAGCTAGAAAAGGAGGAAAAAGAATTTAGGGAGAAAAAGAAGACAGAAATGGAGGAAAGTAAGACAGAAAAAGAGAAAAGCAGAAGGAAAAAACAGCTTCCATGACTTGTGGAACAAGAATAAATATCCTAACAGCTAATTACTGAATTTCCAGAAAGAGAAAAGAAAAAAGGAAATATAAAAACAGTTGAAGAAATACTGGTGAAAGTTTTCCCAATTCAATAAAACTATACACCCTTGGTCCAAAAAGTTCAACCAACGTGAAGTTAGATTTAAAAAAAAACACACATACGAACATACATGCGTATACACAGAAGTCCACCAGCATCAAGTGGATGAAATCGTTCATACAAAAGCCTTAGAACACCCAAAAATACGTATAAAAGACAAGAATTATCATAGAGTTCTTGACCAAAACTATGCAAGTCAGAGGTGATGCAATGTTGCCTTTAAAATGCTTAAAGGAAAAAATCCACCAGCATGCAGCATTTGGTATGTGAGTATCTCAAAACTGAAGGTGTCATAAAGACTTCTACAGCCAATCAACGGATGCATTGCTTGCTGAGGAACTCACATCGCTCTTTCCAGACAGGATGAAGGTGACTGTAAAGAGGAACACAGACTGACAGAAACTAGAAGCTACAAACCTTGCTTCCCATTTAATAGCTTTTTTCCAATAAAAAAACTTGTCACTGAAGTCGGAGACTTTGTACTGAGCTAGAGCCCCAGCCTCTTTTCTTTTTGAGGCATAGTCATGAGCTAGGCCCAAACTTGACATTCTCCTGCCTCAGTCTCTCAGACTGCTGGTTCTAGAGGTGTGCACCACCAACCCCACCTTGAAAAAGTCTTTAGGGCTGTGAGAATAGGCCAGTGGTAGAGTTTTCCTGTTTACCATGTGTGAAGCCTTGCATTTGATCATCAACATCATAAAGGAAGATGTGGAAGGAAGAAAGAAGAGAGGAAAAAAAAGAGAGAAAAAAGAAACCCTTAAAAGTTAATTGGCTGAGTCCGGAAGAACATGGCGGATAGATAGCAGCAGCCTCGGAGGCTCTCTGAGAAACTGCACTTGAAATCCAGGAATCGTGCCAGGCAGGAAGTCCCAGGCAAGGGGGGATATTCTTTGCCGACCCAGGGACGAACTAAATTAAGAGAAACCAACTAGAAACGCAATCCCAGTGATACAGCAGGCACAGATAAGGTCTCAGCACGGAAGCCGGACCTCGCACCACTGGAAACTGCAATCTGAATTTTCTGCAGCCGCTGTTGTGTCCTGGTCAGCACAGTGGAGAGAGAGGCATGAAAGCTCAGAGAATGGGAAGCATTGAATGGAGTTGGGAGTGGGGCTGGCCGGGTGCCCTGCATCGACCTGCAGTGAATGGGCGGATCAGGACCCTTCCATAAAGAAGGAGGCTTCAGTGGAGGACATACTTAGACCCGGCAGACTTCCCAGAACGAGATGCTGTAGTGACTTCAGTCACATATCCCCCTCTCAAGCAGGATTGGTGGGGAGTGCCTAGACTGCGAGACACCGCTGGCTGAGATCCAGTTAGGCTAGCCCAACCCAGGTCCCAGCGCCTGGGGGTGCACTCTAGCGGTGAAGCCTTCAGTAGGTTGACCTGGAGGGGTGGGTCCGGCATAGACTGCCCAGGTCTGTGTCTCCCTGGTGCGCTGCAGTGGGCGGAAACACCTAGTCGGCACAATTCAAACAGACTGTGGCCAACAGGGAAGGAAGCTGGGCCTCCTATATACGCTTATATATAAGGAACAAAGAATATGGGAAGAGGGAGCAACAAGAAAGGGTCCTCAGGCCCTAATCCTGAGAAACACGCAATAGCAGACATGGCACCAATAGACATAAAGTGCTATCTCCAGAGCCTCATAGATGAGTTCAGGAATGAAGTTATTAATGACCTGAAGCAAGACATAAGCAGAACAGTTAGAGAAATGCTAAGCACCGTCCAAGAAAAAACAGATGATGGAATGGAAGAACAGAAAAAAAGGGAGAATTGTTTGATGGAGAAAATAGAGAAAGCATAGAATATGTGAAACAGGTTCAAAGAGATTACCAGGAAACTAAAAACTCTATTGAAAGCTGGCATAACAGCTTGAAAGAAACTAAGGATAGATTATCTGAACTGGAGGGCAGATTTGTAATATGGGAGCACGAAATGAAAAATTTCTTAAAAATAAAAAAACAAACATCAACAATACAAAAGCTAGAAGATGATAAGAGGATATATAACTTAAGAATTAAGAACATAAGAGAAGAAGTGGGGACACAAACAAATGGTCTACAAAAGCTATTCACAGAAATAATCCAAGAGAATTTCCCTAATTTAGCAAATGGTAAAGATACTCAGATATATGAGGCATACAGGACTCCAGCCACCTACAACCCAAACAGAGCTACACCCAGGCATATAATAATCAAAATTCCAGAAATCCAATATAAGAACAGAATATTAAAAGCCATCAGAGACAAGAAACAGATCACTTACAAGGGAACACCCATCAGAATTACAGCAGACTTCTCGGCACAAACCATCAAATCACGAAGAGCGTGGGGGGAAATAATTCAAGCTTTGAAAGATAATAACCTCCAGCCAAGATTGATATATCCTGCACAACTGTCCCTAGAAATTGATGGGAAAACAAGGTGCTTCCAGGATAAAGAGGAACTAGGGGAATTTGCAACCACTAATTCAACTCTACAGAGAATACTACAGGATAGCCTAAAAAAGGAAAATACCAAGATTCCAGAAATAGTGGCAGAGAGGCTACAATGAATGGAGCAGAAAACAAAATGAAGAAGACAAACTGACAACAAACGACAGAAAAAGAGCTCAACAGAAATGAGGCAGAGAAGATCAGAAGGTAGAACAACTATTTTGAAGAAAAGAAGACAACATAATAGCTAGTGCTGATTTAGTATCATCTTGTTTTGAAGTCCCATCAAACTTGTATTCTTCTGTCTCCATCGGTCTTAAAAGGTTGTATCTTATTGGATTTTATTATATATGATAATATAAGCAAAAACTTTTATAGACAAGGAGTTTATATAGAAACCATTGTTCATTTTCTGTTAATTGGTCCTAAATACCCTGTAATAATGTCATTCTCTTGAATGGTTTTATAGTGTCTTGATATATTTGGTGCTACAGTATACGAAGTTATACTCAAAAGATTTCAAGGAAAGAGACACTATGGTAATTATTTTTATGTCAGGATATCTTGTGATGAAACACTATTTTGCTCAAATGGTTATGATTTGACCTATGCTGTTCTGTTATTATGCTCTCTTTTATCTCAATCCCCTTTTTTTGAACTATTTACTTTTTTCTTTTTATTTTTTTAAGGGAAAAATAAATAAAAAATAGCAGGATACATTATAGTAACCTACTTTGATTTCCTATTAACTTGATGTGAAATCCTGTATTGCCCTCACCATCTTGTTTTGACTGATTTTCCTCTATTCTGCTTTGCTTGATAGTACCATTTCGAAAGTATAGGCATAACTGTGAAGACAGTAAGAATCATTATGATGCCCATTCCGGTTGACTATTATTTTCTTTTAAAATCCTGTAATGTCTCCAATGCTTTGGTTTTATTCTTTACTGTTTAGTTCAATTTTATTATAACTGCAAATTCTTCTTAAAATAGCAAGAGGCAGTACAGTAACCATTGTTGATCACCTTATATTTTGTTTTTACATTATCTATTATGTCCATCCTTTTGATTTGACTAACTCTGTTCTGATATGTTGCATTTGGTTTTACTCTCTTCAAAAAAAGTAATAAGAACTGTGGGAGTAATAAAACCCAAAATGTGTATTTGTCATTGTACAAAAGAAAAGAAAAGAAAGTGGTCTAAAGGTTATAACTGCATATATGTTTAAGTGTATAAGATAGATAACCATATTACTGAGTGTTTTTTGGATAATTGAACAAAACTGTTTGCACTCTCACTATTTGAAAGTCCACTTTATATGCTTCAATAATGTAACCTGAACAACTATTTCTAAGATGAGAATATGTAATCTATTAACTAGTGATTTCTTACTGTTTATTTTTTAAATTTTGTATTACTTGTACCCTTTTTTTTTTCCTTTTTCTCCTTAAATAAAAAAAAAAGTTAATTGACTGACTAAGGTGTGGCACTGTGTGCCTATTATCCCAATACTCAGAAGGCTGAGGCAGGAGGGTTGCAACAAGTTTGAGCCAAGCCTAAACTACACAGGGAGACCCTGTCTCAAAACACGAACAAAAACCTGACCATTAAAGCAAAGGTTAAGGTAAAGCATCTGGGGTAATATGTGTAAGTAAACACACAAAAGCAAAATGTATCACAGCATAGGAAACAGGAAGAAGGTCATGGGTTATACATTTATGCGAATCTCATATAACATATCAAGTGGTATGCTCTTACTGAAAAGTCAGGCGTGATAACACGTAAGATGCATACATATGGGATCAGTGTTAAGCCCGTGGTTCTCAGACCTTAACAGAGACTAAATTCCCTTGAAGTTTCCAGCTCGGCAAGTGTAGAGTCCATCCCAAGAGCTGTTTCCAACAGGTCGGAGATTGTCAACAGGATTCACAATCCCTTACCATACTAATTTTCTTTTTCAATCATTTCACCATATACACCTATGCCAGGACCTCCAGTTATATGACATAAATATATGCAATTTTTATTTTTATTGTACATCTTCACAAGGCCTGAAAAATAACCCAAGACTTTGCTGTATTCCATGTATAAGAAACACATTTTGAACATAAAGCCATGGATGTGTTAAAGTAAAAAGGCTGGGGAAGGATCGGCCATGCAAACACTGATCACAGGAGACCAGGGCAACCACATCTATACTCGGGAGGAGGATTTTTAAAGTAAGTGTGGGATTAAAAATTAAAACGAAGTAGGTAGAGGACGAAGAAGAGAGATGAGACATTATATAATTAATGGTAGGTGAATTCCTGGAGACAACATAATCATCTTAAATATATATGCACAAAATAATACAATTTCAAAATACATGAAGCAAAAATAGAACTGAAGGGAGAAGCAGACACATTCTCAATCGCGGTTGGAGACTGCGTCTTTCTCCTCTCAAAACCTGGTAAACAGTAGACAGGCATCAGTTGCACAGCAAAGCATGGAAAGCTGAGCTAAAACTGTTTCTTAATAAAGGAACCAAGATGATATGGACTTTTCAACAGCAACACCAGAGACAAAAAGATCAAAGTCCCACCAAATTCACTGGAATTGTACCACTATCTGTAATATCCGGCTTAAAACTATCTCATCTATACATACCCTTATAAAAAAAAATCAAAGTCAATCAGCTATGGAAATTTCCAGAAAGTAAAAAAAGACCAACACTTTAAAAAAAAAAAACAGGATCTTTCTAAGAAGAAAAGACGTGTAGCTAAGCCTCCTTCACTGCAGCTTTTCCCTTACAGCTCAGGGCAAAGAATCTCAATTAAGAACTGTCCCCTGGAGCTTCCACAGCCAAGGTGAAAGGAGTCAAGACTTCAGGGTCAGGCTCCTAGATGATAGGAATATTTATTTGTTTATGGGTATCAGGGTTCAAAGGGAATTTTTAAAAACGAGTTTAGCACTGCACATGTAATTTCCAATACACTGGCAATGTGTGTCAGCTCCTGAACTATGCATGTCTGGGGAAAACAGATCGAACCAGAGCAATAGCTTCTACGTCAACATAGAGGATTCGGAGGTCTTGTGGAGCTAGGGAGATGTGACAGGTTCTAGGGCTGCCTAAGGAGAAACTAAGCTTCCAGGAGAGCAGTGGCACTGGGAATAGGAACAATAGGGAATTAGGCAGCCTTCTTCAAAGTGAGCCACATGTATGTTATCAGTAGGCCAGAAAAAAAATAGATAAATATAACAGTTTTCAGAGCCTCGACCATATTTTGTAAACAAAATCCAATATTCAATCAAAAATTATGAGACAGTTGGAAAAACACAATTTAAAAGAATAAGAATTTTGATTACAAGTACAGATTAAATAATAATTTTAACAGAGAAGCAGAAATTTAATGAAATGAATTCACGAAAAAATGTAAACTGAAAAATATAAAAACAAAGTAAGTAATTCAGTAGATAGGTTTTAATATATTACAGAGAAGAATATTATTGCAAAATAAGAAAGGCCAGTAGACAATTCCTGATCAGAGAACGGAAAGTAAACCAAAGGGCAGGAAACAAGCACAAACTACTTTGCACATGAAGAATAAATTCAATATATGTATAAGTGAAATCTCATAAGGAAAAGAAGTCTGAAAACATCTTTAAAGAGCTACTGGACAATTAACTTTTAAAAACTTATACAGTACACCAAGTACAGAATTAAGAAATTTATAAAACTCCAAATAGGATAAATGCCAACACACACACACACACACACACACACACACACACACACACCACAGTTAAAGGAAAACATGCAAAAAAGCAGATCTTACAGTCGTTCAGAGAAAAATAAATATGTTGTCTTTATAGAAAAGACAAAAGGACTGAGCTGAACTATAAAACCAGAAGCTAACAAAATCTTCAAAAGCTCTCAAAAAATTATTCCAACCAACACTTCTAAAGCCAGTGAAACCATGTACACTCCAGGAAATACAGAAACAGACAGAAATTGGTTTCCATGGATGCACTGTGACACAGGAAGAAAACACCACCAGAGGTGGTAAGAATGCCAAAAATATACATGGTGGAAATTGTTTATTAATACTAGTAGTATATTAAGTAAAATTAGACTAACAGGCAAAATCAAAATAAAAGTAAAAACAGTAAATGGGTTAAAATAAGATTGTTGTATTTGTACAAGAAATGTCGAAAGCACTTTACTTGTTAGTCAGATAAGCACACTGAAAATTTGTTAGAAATGGAATCTATACAATATTCATGAGAACAGCAAAGTAAAAATAACACAATTCATAACTAAATTCAAAGTAAAAGAGGAGAAAAATAAATAACAAAATATACATGACTCATCCAAAAGAAATGGAGGGAGAAAATACAGATAAGAACAGTAGTAAAATAATTAACATGGTAGATTAAAACCAAATATATTAATGAACACATTAAACATAAGTGGAACAAATGCTGCCAATTAAATAGTAAAGTTATCAGACAAGATTTTTTAAATGTATGTTATATCAGGAACATATAAGTTATAACGATATAAAACCTCCAAGTGAAAAAAAAGTATATTATACCAAAACTGAGAAAGATGATGAGTTTGTACTATAAAACACACACTCCAAACCCTTACATTTAAACATTTAAAAGGACATTAAAATTTAAAACAATCCTAAATTTGAATGCATCTAATAGTTTCATATACGTCAGAAAAACAAATTCACTATAACTGGAAATTTTTAAACTTCTGCATAACTGGCTCTCCGACCACAGCAGAATTAAATCAGAAGTGTTTTAGGAATGGAAAGACAACCTGGAAACCTTCTCAAATGTTTCACAGTGAGGCGACATTGCTGTTTGCAGCCCAGGGTCAAAGCAGTCAGCCAGCACTTGGAAACGCCCTGGTTAGAGACGCTGCACCCCACCTGCAGGACTAGGTGCAGCTGAGCCGCCCTGCTGAGCCCAGCATGGCAGTCACTCAGACTGAGGTTCTGGCGAAGAGAAAAGAGCTGAGTATCAGAGGACACAGGTGAGCAAGGCGTCAGAGCCACCTTCCTGCTGGCGGGGTGTGAGGATGTTCATGGGCTGAGGTGGGGACAATGAGAGGAGCTTAATCAAGGGCAGGATCCGGCTCAGTCCAGAGGGAGCAGCTAGCTAGCAGCTAGGGGCCCCTCAGTCTACAGCCCCTTTGGCCACTGTTGATTAGTTCTCCAGGAAGCATCCTGGTGAGGATTAACCAGGCTACATAGGGCCTCACCAGGAGCAGAACTGGCTCAGAGCTTGCAGTTGCAGCCAGCTGGGCCAGTGGTGAACCGGAAGATCACCTGAGTCCTGAGTCTGGCGCGTGAGAACCCAGGGCTTCCTTTCTCACAGCCCCTCATCAGGGTGCGCTCCTGCCAGGCTTCGGGGTAAATACAGTACAGTGCAGCGGCCGCGCACGGTCCCCTTTGCGTTCCCAGCAGCCCTCTACAGCAGCCCGGTACCAGGAGCTGCAGACGCAGAGCTCCAACGTGAGGCGGATGCGGGACAGAGGTGGGGCTGAGGGGCACCGCTGGGCAGATGCTCCCAAAGCAGAACTTCTGGTACACTGCAGAACAAACAGCGCTCACTCTTGAGGTGGCCACGGCCCAGTGCCAGGAGGCCAAGTCTCATCCGCTCCGTGTCCCGGAGGAGAGATTTTGGGGATGTTTACACACTGAGGTGCAGAAGACTAGCGCTTCAGTAACAGCAGGGGACGTGGGTTGGGTCTGGAGGGTTTACTGCTGATTTCGATGTTCATGTAGCTTAAAAGGGGGCACCGATCGTCTTAAAGGCTAAAGAGAAACAAGACACTGAAAATCAGTGACATAATATTTGTCTCAAAAAGCTAGAGAAAGCTGAGTGCAGTGACGCATGCCTATCATCCCATTCCTGGGAGACTGAGGCAGGGGAACCACAAGTTCAAGCCTAAACTGGGAAATTCAGTGATTGAGACCCTGTTACAAGTTTTTAAAACAAACAGGAGTCATGGCAGGGATGTGGCTCAGTGCAAAGGTCCTGGGGTCAGCACCTAGCACCCTCCCCCCACATACACACACACAGGACAAGAACACAAAAGCAAGGTAAGCACAAAATAGGAGCCAGAGTCTTCCAGAGAAAGGAAGGCATGGGTGACAACCTTCTTTTCTGCGTCCAGGAAAACTCTAATCATAAATGCAGCATGGTAGTCTAAAAATGCTTGGTCCCTCTCCTTAGCAAAGATGCAAAATGTCAAAGCTTCCAATATATATAAAAGACCAAAACGTAACAATAAAAATAAATAAAATTAAAGATTAACATGTCATAAACAAGTTTTCCAAAGTAAATGTCCTCTCACTTGAAATCCATCGTAATTCCTCAGATTAATAGGAGAGAGGAGAAAAGTCACACAGAGGTCGTAATTGATAATAAAATATTTGCTAATAATCAATACCAGTAATTCCTTTAAAAAGCAATCAGCAAGGTAGGAATAAAAACAACTTTATGAATCTGATTAAAAAGTATCTCAAAAAATTAACAATAAACATTGCAGTTAATCATGAAATACTGAAAGCTTTCTCCTTGACATCAGGAATATTATGACATTCTACTGTGATCTCCAGCGACACAGAACAAAAGGATTTATGTACTATGTAGATGCCATTCAGAGGCTACTGACTTGAATATTAATCTCATATTTTAAAAAAGAAACCATCACAGCAACGTGTGGGCCGGTGTTTAACTGAATGAGAGTACGGTGACTTCCCCAAATCCACACATACAATCAACTGTCACTATCTGTCAACACTCAGGTTTGATATTTTATAGCAAGGACCAGCCAGTGTGACAGGTCAAGAAAAAAATGCAAAGATGTATGAATTGGAAGCAAGGAAGTGAACTGCAGTCACTTAAAAATGACACAATAGTGCATGGGGTTGGACATAAATAATCTACTAGCTAGTAATAATTAATGTATAAAGTTATTAAGGTCACCAGATAAAACATCATCATACAAATACAAAATGTTTTTCTCTATAGTAACAACAACATAAAACAAGAAGTTAAGTTTTAAGTAGCACAAAAACAGCCACCTAGAACTCTAACAAAATTTTTGTAAACTTCTGCACAAAAAAGGCTAAACATTACTAAGAGAAGAAAGAGCCCCTTTATAGAGGAACGTACAATTAGTTCTTTGTGTTCACAGTGGTTATGTTCTATAAAGTCAACACTAATGCTGAATTAATGATTACTAACTGTTGCTCCTAGGGGAAATAGAAGGTCTGCTTCTTCTTTTTCTTCATTAATTAAATTTATTAGTACATTTTAGGTGAACATAATGATCACATTCATTTTAGGGAATTTGTACCTGTACATGATGTATCTGGATTCTTTTTTCCCATTTCTCTGCCTCCAACCCCTCTTTCCTTCCTTATTTACAAAAGCTTCGTTTCCATTTTTCCCTTCTTTTCTCATCTTTTCCCTTCTGATCACATTCTATCAACTGATCAATGTAGAACCTTACTTCTTGTCATTTCTACTTAACAACAGATGACATGTACACTTACAGGCCACTTCAAACAGAAAACTCATCAACAAAGATGTGAGGATATGGCACTCAGTGACCATGGAAAGACACTGATTTCCTACAAATACATGTGTTGACACAAGAAAACACAGTCATCTTGTGCCACCCTAGTCCGGACCAGGCACATCAGACCACTCAAAACTATCACGACGACATGCACAGCGGCCACAAAACTCCCAATAGTACTGGTCTAGAAGTTAGAGATAAATGGCAGCAAGACCTCTAAGGCTGCATGGGGGAGAGCAGTGTATGGTGGCCACAAAGACAGAACCCTCACCAGGGGACAAACAGGGCAGTGATCTAGCTATGACCATGCCCACCACACACCAGCCCCAAGACAGACAACCAGGCAAGGTGGGCAGCAGCGGAGTCCTGGTCCTTCACAGAAGAGACCACCCAGTAAGCAGTCTCCCAAGCTAGGGGATTAGGCATCACCTGTTAACAGGACAATGCAAAGTGACATTGGTAGGCTCAAACAGACCACTGTTGCAATGATGCAGTTTTAAAAACTGGAATAACACCTGGTGTCAGAGGATGGAACTCTTACACACTGCTGGTAGAGATACAAGTTGGACAATCACTCTGATTTTTTAAAAATTCTTTATCTTCGTTAGCCCATGTTTGCGGTGCATGGTGATTACACTCATCATGGGGAGAGGGCACGTGCGCAGAGAATGTCTTATCTCTCCACTGCACCATGTCCTTAAAGCTGTCACCTTTTAACCCAAAGTCCCTCCCCTCTTTCTACACGTAACAAAAACACCAAGCCTCTGGGGGCTGGGGATTTAGCTCAGCGGCATAAGCGCCTGCCTTGCAAGCAGGCAGTCGTGAGTTCGATCCGTGGTACCGATAAAAAGGAAAAAGACAAAAATAAATAAATAAATAAAAATAAAAACACCAAGCCTCTGCTAACAGGTCCTCCAGGAGCATTGGTAACAGCATTGCTCTCTAGCCCCACGCTGGAAGTAGCTCAAATATCCATCGGAGATTAGGTGGGTAAGTATACTCTGGTAAATGTAATGAAATACACAGCACAGAAAATAAGTCAATCCAGCATGTCGCCGTGGGTAGATACCACTGTGGTCTGAAAGTCCACTCGTCACCCCAAAACACACAAATCGGAACCGAAGAGGTGAGGCCTCTGAGTACGGAGGCAGGGACAGAGCCTCAGGGACAGGAATAGCGTCCTAAAGAGACCAGGGATGCTGTCTGCCCCTCTGCCTTGCTGCCTCTCTGCAGCTGAGAGCTGAGAGCAAACCCTCTGCAGACACTGAGCCCGCTGCGCTTCCATCCCAGACCCCAAGGCCTCGGGACCCCAATATCTAAGCACCCCAAACAGTCTGAAACAAACATCATAAATATTTATTGAGGCAAAGAATTGTTATCATGACATCATTATGATAGGAGGCAAAACTAGTTATGGCCCCTCCTGAGACTAAAGGTGACCTTGAGGGAACAAAGGTGACCTTGAGCCCCAGGAGACATCAGGGTGGCCTTTGAGATACTAGTAACATTCCAGGTCTGGATTTGGGAAATGACTCCATAAGCACGAATATTTTATAATTGAGCATCAAGCACCAGACTTAATATTCAGTGTACACTAACAGAATCACCTTGATAAAATCTTTATTAAAAGTGCTAGAGAAAAATTGTTTTCCGGTCGAGGATTCGCTAACTAACCACATAGATAATTATGAGTGAAACAGAGTAAAAATATATTTTGCGCCTGTAAAATCTCAAAGATATATTACTATTCCCCATAACTGTTCTGGAGATAAACCATTAAAAACAACCTCCATTTGCATGGTGAAGGGCAAGCCCATGGGAAGTTGCCTCTTTTTAAAAAGTCTTTTCCCATTTTCCTCCTCTTTCTCCTCACCCTCTGACAAGTAACTTTTAACGGACCTGCGGATGAGCTGCTCCACCATCTCCTCCTTCACCTGTCCTGCCCTTTTTACGGCCTAGGACACAGTTTGGTTTCAGAGGCGCTGGGAGGAGCACCTAGTCACCCACGGAAACCTCTGCAAAGCACCCAGAGTGCTTGTCACTTGCGGTGGTGTTTTAGGTTTCTGTCATCTCTGATTCTGAAGCTGCATCCCAGCAGCTTCCTGCCTCGGCTTCCCGGGTTAGGCTGGTAGGTTTTGACGGTATGATGTCTGAGCTGTGGGCTGTTGGGTAATGGTCTGAGCTTCCTGGGACAATCTGGAAACCTTGAACCCCGAAAGGCTTCGCATAATAGGACTGGCACCCAGGAAAACCTGGAGTATTGTTGAGACCACGATGTGCACACCTGGGTTCAGAGGACAGTTCCCAGGGGCGCTCGAGGACCAGCTCCTTGTGGGCTGGGCTGTGCATCAGAGACTCATTTCAGGGCTTTTGAAATTGTACCTCAAAATTACTCTTACTCTCTTCTTTGTTGGAGTTCTTCACATGCTCCAACATGGAAATCCTCAGGATTTCTCAAAGCCAGCACTACTCAAACAGGCAAATCGCTGCTATGCAGTGCAATCAATAAACATAGCAAATGTTTGATTTCTAAAAGACGCATTGCAGTAGAAGACATACTGCCATGCGTTTCCCGCAGACGACTTCCCCTTGAGTCAGACACTCGGATCCCATCCTTCTTGCCTCTTTCCGAAACAGTTCTGGAAGTGCTCTTTCCTGAGTGTCTTTATTTGCACTATTGCAGCTGCCTCCATGTCCTGAATGGATCCAAAATGGTCCCCTTTTGTGGTCACTCTGACTTTGGGAAGAGCCAGGAGTCACAGGGGCCAGATCTGCTGAATAAGGAGGAGGGCGCCCTAGTGTTTCTGTGAGCTGCCTTTCCACCGGATGGGGCTTGACAGCCTACTGTTGATCAGACTTCCAAAAGACACTCAGGAAGAAGACTTCCAGACCTGCTCCAGAAGGTGGCGGAGTGATGAGCTGAGTGTGTTCCAAGTTGGGGGGGGGGGGGAGAGTGTGAGAGAGATTCATGGCAATGTACCTTTACTGTAATGAAATTTTTAGCATTTAAACATTCTCTGTACATTCTGATCACCCTCTTTTTAGATCTTGGATGTCCCCCCAAAGCCAATGAGTCCAAGGCTTGGTATCAAGGAAATGGCACCACTGGAAGGTGGTAGAATCATTAGAAGGTTGGATCTGGTGACCGGAAGTTACATCACTAAGGCTGTCCTTGGAAATGTACCCTCTTATCTCCACAGGCCTGAAACAACGGGGTAGACCCTACAGAGTGAAATCCTTGAAACTGTGAACCAAAATAAAGTTTCCACTTCCTAAGCTATGTACCTTGAGTATTTTCTCACATCCTGGGTGACAAAACATGTAGTTTCCACTGGTCAGACACATATTTAATTCTGTACAGGCTGCAGAGGTAGATTTGCATACATTCCCCTAATAGCCTTTAGTCTAGGAACCTGTCCTCTGACCTACTGACCTGTGCGTGAGGAAACCTGGGAAGCTCGTGAGATGAAATCAAGGCAGAATGCAAATTTCTTCTGCTGGGACTGCAACATGTACCTTTTATATTTCATCTTATTGACATCATCAGTAAACCAAAATGGGATTTAAGCATCACAATCAGCATGATTAAAAACTCCGATGGCTGGGTTCAACTATACTGCTGTTAATATGTAATGAAAACTGAGACTTGTTTTGTTTTGTGGGACAGTAAGCCAAGTCCTGAAGAGATAAACCCTGCGGATAGAATGAAGTGTGGACTAAAGATGGATTAGAGTCAGTGCACCTGTGAAATACAGAATTGATAACGTTCTGGAAAAACAGAGAAGTGTTCGCAATTGGCATGAAGAATGATTTAGAAAACAAGCGAGGGTTTCTGTCTTCCCACCAGTGCCTCAGTTCCTACGCCTTGATTTTCCTTAGCTTAGACTCCTCTTCCTGGAGCAGGTGATATCAGAAGCACCATATCCCCACTCCCACACACACAAAGAAGCTCCCAAGAGTCTGGGAGAACTCAGGCACAATGTCTCAGGCAGAATGTCCTCAGGAATGCTGAAGTGTGCGGCCAGGATTAAAAACTGCTAGAACAGAGAACTAGATTTCCTGGTCTGCCGTCCCTGGGCCACAGACTGACACATGCCACTTTCCTCAGCTGTAGAAAGGGCTCTGCACACTGGCTGTTGGGCACACTGTGAACACTGGCTCTCCAGCCCTCCTCCCTGCCTCCGCCACCCCACCATCCACAGGTAATGGAAGGTGAGCCAGTCACGGCGTCAGGTTCCACAGGCATTTTGAGGAGCACATGTTTCAGGATGGAACAGGCTCTGGATTAGATCTAAAATGTTGCCCCAGAAGTCCTGTATGTTCAGAGGTGGAGCCTCTGGGAGGCGGCTGCACCACAGGTGCTGTCCACTGTTGAAAGCAGAGCTACATGTGCTGTCATGGTGTTCAGAGGTGGGACCTTGGGTGACAATTAGAACCAGTTACACCCCCAGAATGGAGCCCCAGGAGTGAATCCTGTGGCTGTGCCCTGTGTTCCCAATCTTCACACTGGGAAGCCAAACACCTCTCAAGGCCCTGCCAGCAAGATTACCATTGCCAGTCACAGCTCTATAGTCTTGACCCAACCAAATCACAAGCCACACCTGCTCCACAGAACTGAGTTAGTAGCAACGGGAAACACCGCTGTTGTCATCAAGGCTGAGTGTTGGGAAATACTCCTGTGTTCGCACATCAAACAGCCAAGCATCAGGCCTCCAGATGAGACTCAAGGAGTAAAAACCCAAAATCCTGATTCTTAGCATCAGCAAATGTTGAGCTTTTTGATGGAAAACCATCTACATTGTGAGAGTGTCTTTTACCTGCTTCAGAGCAAACTACATGGGTAAACATCTCATTGGGATTCCTTGGATAGAGTTTTTGGCATTTCTAGCAAGGAAGGAATGATGAGAAAGTAATTTTACAGAACTGTTTATTATCCATTTAGGGAGGGAAGAATCATTTGTCATTTTTTCCATCATTCTGTCCTAGCAAGCGTAATGAGGATTTGTGAAGACTTCACAACTCTTTCTCAGGTCTTTGAGGACATTGTCTGTATCTGGTTTTCACTCTCTTCTATTTCTTTGAGGTTGGAGTATTGTACTAGAAAAAACACACACACAAACAAACACAAAAACAGAAGCCATGTCTCTATAAGTATACTAACAGAGTGAAAGATGGGAGAATTATTAGATAGATAAAACTTGCAGAAAACCTGCAGAATGATTTGGAAAGGGAGGCCAGTTGCAGGTGAAATGATCAACCAGCCAAAGGAATTGTCAGAAACAGCTGGAGATGTCGCCTGCCAAGAGAACGGGACCAGCATGGAAATGCTGACTTGTTTTGAGTCTCAGAAAAGCTGAGGACGTGACTGCTCTCGCATGGAAAGGCCACACCTAGTAATGAAGGGCTGGTGAGGAAAACACTTCCCCTGGCCTTCACCTCAGAGGACAGGAAAGAAAGACAACTCTAAGCGTCACGCATAAGACATCTGTGACATTATTGAGGGTAGTGTTATTGCAAAACAAGTCTCATGGCCCCACAATGGACTTCATATTTACTAATTTCTGATTCACTACATCAAAGGGGCAAAAGTTGAACAAGTAAAACTGAGAAAATATGCTTGTCTGCTTCTCCCAACTTGACATTTTCCAGTGATTCAGTGTGGTTCTCATAATTCCGTGCCTTTGGAATCATCCCCAGCAAAGCTTAGCATGAACAGAGCTGTCTGCAGGGCGCCAAGGATGCCAACCAACAGGTAACCTGCGCTGGCCTCAGATGCAGAGAAGCCTCGACACTGGAGGGTCACCTTTTAACCAGAATGTGACTCGCTGGCTTCCATGATGTACTTCTGTAATAGCTCACTTCCACATTAAACAACTTGAACAACGGCAAGTATTGTGCTAAAGTAACCCATGACGTTTTTCTATCACATCAAGGGACACTAAGCTCTGCAGTCTGACTTTGAGTCTCCCACTCAGCACCAGGCAACCGGCTTCATTCCCATGACAAGGAGGATCCCGAGGGTCAGAAAACCTGAATAACCTTTCACACCCACGCAGCCTGTAAGTAGCATAGCAAGGATGGAATCCGAGTCTCTGCTGTGGTGTGCTTTCTCCGCTCAAGACAAAGATATGAAAATACGACATCAGAAATTCTCAGCTCATAACTGATGTGCAGAAAAGTATTTCAGGTGAGTGTGTATGGTACAAGGGTGCAGTTAGGTTTAAAACGAGTGAGGTGGAAGGGATGAGCACGCTGATGGCTCAAGGGCGCTCATCAATGTCTGAGAAGGACGCGATTCTGACTGACTTTCTGGTCCAACTTACCCAACCAGGACCCAGATCCTTAAATGGAGTAAAAATAAAATGGGGAAGAAGAAATGAAAATCAAAGCAGTAGTAATAAAAGGAACATGAGCAAAGCATCAGCCCAGAGCATGTCAGAAGCATCCTTGAGCCTGCCAGTGAGTTCCAAGGGATCGAGGTATGGGAAAAACATGCTGGAGGTGCAGCTGGGGAATACCAGTGTCCAACAGCAACAAAATGAACCAAATGGGCTGTGAAATATTAGGTGGGGATCATCAGATGTATCCTGTCAGGGTTACAAAATTCGTTACATAAGGATTGTCTATGCACTCAATAGTAGACATCACTTGGAAATAGGGGTCTCCCAATTTTCCGAGGATGATGCAGATAGTAAATTAAGTATTTGAAAATGAAGGGGTGATCATTAGCGGGCCCCCTAGCTCCACTCAGGAAGAGGAAAGAAAGATTTTGACTTTCTGACTCAGCTCCTACACTGGCAGACGGCCTGTGTATATGGATTTCAATGCAGCATTGGAACAAACACCATCTCAAGACACAGGGGGAGGAGGAGATGTTGTAATTAAACAGATTAGTAACTGTTCAAATTTGGAAGGAATAACTGAGGGACAAATCTCCGGTAATGTGAGGTCTCAGGACCATGTCTTTGGCTCTGATTTTTTTTTAACAACTTGTTCTTTGGAAACTGTTAAAAGATTTTTTTAAAGTATCTTGTACTTCAATGGAAATATTGTAAATTGTTTTTTCAGGTTTGCTTCTATTTTTATGAGACTGTATTATCTTTGTTTAATTTATAACTTTTTTAAGCTTAAAAATTTACTTTTTACACCACTTAATGGGTCACAGCAAAACTGTGCAGAAAGCACAGCGACTTCTGGGCTACCTCATCCCACACCGGTCAGCACCCCGTGGGAGGGGTTCATCCCACGCTCCTACTGGGTGTATTCTATTGGTGTGCGCACACATAGAGTGGCATGCATACGCGTCATTAAGTGCAGATGAGGTCACACCCTAAAGGTCCTTCACATCCTGCTTATTCATTCCTTTCTCTCCCTGGCAACAACGACCACTTCTCTTGTTGCTGTCTCTGTGGTTTTATCTTTTCCGGAATGGCAGGACTCATGTAGTGTACAGACTTTTCAGATTGGTTTCTTACACAGCAGTGTGCGCTGAAGCTTCCGCCATGATCTCTGGGATTTGATAGCTTACTTCTGTGTAGTGGTGACTCAGTACTCCATTTTCTGGACTGGCCATGATTTATCTACTAAAAGACATTATGATAGTTAGGGGAGGCTTAACTCTGGAATCTACTCAGGGATATTGTGGAACGAATTTCTGGGGGCCTGGGTGGGTCACAGAGGGGTGAACCTGGGGTCCATATCTGCCTCCTGACCCCTTTCTCTTTGGCACTGTACGCCTGATCCTGGTCACCATGAAGTAACCAGCTTTGCTCCACCATGCCTGTCTGGTGGCCATGATGGTCCCACCTTGGACTGAATCCCTTGAAACCGTAAGATAAAGTCCCCCTCTCCCTACTTTAAGTTGTGGGTGTTGAGTATTGTATCCAAAGCTGACTAACAGAAACATCTTGGTGACATCCAAGCTTTGGAAGTTATACACAAAGCTGCTATTAACATTAACATGCTGATTTTTCTTTTGACCTAAGCTCTCAGCTCATGTGGGGAAATATCAAAGAGCACAGCTGTTGGCTTGAATAGTCACAGTGTGTTTAACTTTGTAACAGCCACCAAACTTTCTCCCAAGACAGCTGTACCCTCCGCAGCCCCGACTAGCAATGAGTGAGTTCCGGTTGCTTCATATCATCATCAAACACTTTCTGTTGTCAGTGTCTGAGATATGGACCATTCTTGGCGGTATGTAGTGGCATCATTTTATTATTACCTTCTTTCTGTTTTATGAGCTTTTAAATTTTTATTTTTATTAGTCCATGTTTGCAATACAAAGTGATCCTGCTCATGTAGGGGTTGGCACACCCACACCTTCATTCATGATTCTACCCCTTTCTCCCCATGCCTCCTGCCCTCTGCCCTTGGTCCCCTTCCCCTTCCTCCCTATGGTTGTTTTTTTTTTTTTTCTTTTTGAGACAGGGTCTCTCTGTGCAGTTCAGGCTGGCCTTGAGCTCACTTTGTAGCCCACACTGTAGCCACTCAAACTTGCAACGATCCTCCTGTCTCAGCCTCCAGAGTGCTGGGATTGCAGGCATGTGCCACCACACCCAGCCTCCCTATTGCTTTAAATTGCAGTTCCCTGAAGAGGGATGAGGTTGAGCAGCTTCTCACGTTTATTAATTTTTAAAGAAAAAAGAAACTCGAGTGCTTCCATTGCCTTTCAAGACTTACCTATACGATTTGAGCCAGCATGGCTTTGCAGAAAAACATACTATACACAAATAGGCCAATCCAAACAGAGAGTGCCTGGAGCTAGAAGCCCCCTCCACAGCCAGCTTCGCCCATGAAAGATCATCTCCACATAAAATGCTGCGAGGACAACTGAATATATGTAGGAGTGTAAAGTGACCTCAACATTTACACATTAGAAAAGTAACAAATGATTGATTTTTGATCTAAACATAACAGCTAAATGATAAAACGTCCAGAACAATGCACATGAGAAAACTGATGTGACCTTGGATTAGGCAATACTGAGTTAAACAAGCCTTAAAAAATGAAACTGTAGGAATAAATATTAGTGTTGTAAACATACTCAACATTACAGATTTTTCCATTCCTCTCCTTCTTTTTGGGGAGGAAGCAGTATTGGAAATTGAAGCCAGAGCTTTCACGTTAAGCTACACCTTCAAGCTCACTACTGTTTCAAAATTTTTGAGACAAAGTCTCACTAAATTGAGCAGACATTACTCAAATTTTCAATCCTCCTGCCTCAGCCTCAAGTCCTGGGATTACACACATGCACAACTGCACAAATTCTGCTCTTTAACAGAGGGTTCAGAAAATAAAGAGACAGGGAAGAAAATGGGAAAAATACCTGACAAAGGCTTCATATCCAGAACAGATGACAAACAGACACATTAAAACAGCTGCAACACCACTATTAATTAAGAAAACATCTAAATTGTAACTGCAGTGAGGAAGTGTCCTACACGTAAGGTGGAGGCTTTGGTGACATCCAGAGTCTGATGAGCATGTGGAGCAGGTGGGACACTCACACATTCCGTCCGGGGTGAGAGCAAAACATCACCTTTGCACCACAGTGTAGCACTGTTCTTCCTAGCAAAACACACACGTTTCCCATGTGATCCAGCAACCCCACTCCCAGGTACAGGCCAAGACACATGGAAACATGTCACACTGACACCTTCACAGCAACACTCCCAGCAGCGTTATGGACAGTAGCCAAGAACTAGGAATGTCCCAAAGGCCAGTTAATGAATGGATGAGGAAACAAATATTGAAGGTAACGTTTATTTTTGTTTTTGCTATATATGTGCTGTTGGTGTCATGTAAAGAAAACCACTGTCAAGGCCAAGTGCCAAGGGCCTCTCTTCCTCATGTGTTCTTCTAGGAGTTGTATAGTGTCAATTTTTTGGTTTTAATCTATTTTTTTTGTTGTTGTTGAACCTCATGTATGGTATAAGTTGAGTACGGTTTATTATATGTAGGTCCAGTTTTCCTAACATTTGTTGAACATACTGCCCTTTTCCTGTTGTTTATTCTTGGCATTAACCACAAATGGTTTTTTAATTACAGTAGCACCAAAAATTAAAATACATTAGGGAGTAAACTCAACTAAGGAGTGAAAAACTTGAATACTGAAAATAATTTTTTGTTGAAAGAAATTAATGATGACACAAACAAATGGAAGGCCACCTCATGGTCATGAGCTGAAAGATTATCACATGGTTTAAATGTCCTTATTATGTACAGTAATCTACAGTTTCAGTGCAACCCTTTCCAAAATTCAAATTCCAGTATTATTTTTATAATACTGGAAAAAAGCAACTCTATACTTCATAATACTGAAAAAAGCAACTCTACAATTCATATGGAACAACAAAAGAACATATATAGGCATACTAGCCTTGAGAAGGAAGAACAAATCTAGACACATCCCTGATTTAAAAAAAATATTATAAATGTACAGGACATAGAACTGTCTAAAACTGGCATAAAGACAAGCAAATAGGGCAAAAATAGAACAGAAATGTCAAAAGCCATCAGGGAAATGCAAATCAAAACCTCACAGAGATTCCTCCTCATGTCTTTTGGGATAGCTATTATTAAAAAGAGGCCGGGGCTGGGGATTTAGCTCAGCGGCATAAGCACCTGCCTAGCAAGAGTGCAGTCGTGAGTTCGATCCCCGGTACCGATAAAAAAATAAAAGAAAAAGAAAAAGAAAGAGACAACAAGGATGTAGAGAATCCTAAAAAACCTTGCACTCTGTAGGGTGGAGCAGAAAATGGTGCAACCACTAATGAATACAGTATAGTGACTTCATAAAAATAGAACTCTCAGTCCTACTTCTGGGCATTTATTCAAAGTAATTTGGGTGTAAAAGAGATACTATGACACCTGTGGACAGGGCAGCACTGTTGACTACAGCTAAGATATAGAAACATCGTACATGTCATCAGTATGTGAGCAAGAAAGAAAACACAGTACCCGTATATAATGGAACACAACTCAGTCTTTAGAGAAGAAAATTCTGTCACACAAAATAGCAGGGAGGTACTTAGCTCAGTGACATAAACTGGGAAAGATCAAACAGCACGATTCCATCTATGAGTGACTCGGTCACATTTTCACGACATCCACAAAGTAAAGGAGGAGAGGTGTATTCTGACTCACGGTTTCAGTCCACAGTTGGCGGGCCTCAAGGTAGAAAAACCACGGCAGAGATGCAAGGCGGAGAAATGGGTGCTTCCCGTGGCAGCCCGGAAGCAGGGTGAGAAGGAAGGAGCTGTGGAGAGAGAAGCACCTTCTGGCTCCCACGCCAGCGCCACCTCCAGCCAGGTCCCGCCTCCTGCAGCACAGTCAGCCCTGCCCTCACCCACCATGAATCCTGGATGTGCACAGGGCTCGAATCCGATCATTCTCCACGCACGGGAGACTTTGGGGGCATTTTAGATCTAAACCGTGACAATAAGGTATCTAAAATAGTCAAACTCACAACAGAAAGTGTCATGGCAGCTACTGGGGCTGGAGAGGAGTGAGCGGAGTTGCAATGCGCAGGCGCAAACTTCCTGTTCCGCCAGAGGTTTGAGTTCTGGCTTCCGCCGCCGTGCACACGACCCTGCAGCAGCAGTAATGCAGTGGCTGCAGCGAGCTGTTGGCTGCAGAGCTCCTGCGCAGTGTGCTTAGCGTAACACAGTTTCAGAAAACCCTGCGACGCTGCTGAGCAACACAGATGCGCCCACGTGGGTAGGTCAGGAAGCGGCGCTCCAGTGAAAGGCCTCAAAGCAAAATGTCGCATACTGTAGGAGACCTTCTACTTCAAGCCCTGAACTAGGAAAACTAGCATTGCAAAGCAGAGTTGTGATGTAGGTCCAGCCTGGGAAGGGGGTTGACTGCAAAGGAGACCAAGGGAACTTCTGAGGTATCAGAAAAGCTCAGTATGTATGATAATTATATGAGTATGGTAATTATACTACAGAAAGGTGGAGAAAAAGTAAAAGTAGATATGAATTCTCTTAGAAATGAGTAATGCAGGCATTAAAAATTCAATACAATCAAAAAGCAAAATGAAGTCTCAAGTGATATGAGAGAATTGGAGAATCAGAAGCTAATAATGAAGGATTTACCTGTAACTCAGACCAGAGAAGGACTTTGTTCAAATGAGACAACAATTAAAAGAAGTGGAGAAATGTAGAAACTATGATAGGTTTTTAGGAGTTTCATTAAAAGAGTGATGAAATTAACAGGAAATAATTAGTTTATGAGGTAATTACTGAATCTTTTTAAGGATTATATAAATAACCTGATCTCTCAGACAGGTCACTTCGAGTTATAATCATGGCAAATAAAAATAAAACCAACCCCACTCATGGATATAAAATGGTCAAATATCAAGAATAAAGAAGATATCTTCAAGGTAGCACACAAAGAAGATAGATTTCCATGAAGAAATAACGAATTGCCAGTAGACTTCCAATCATCAGTAATGGAAAATTATCTTCAAAGTGCCAAGGAAAAGTAATTGTCCACTTTGAACTTCGAATACGATCTTTCTTCAAATGAAAAGGCAGCATAAAACCCCTCTCTGATGTTCAAAGACTGAGAGCCTACCACCTACAGCTCCCTGCAAGAACAAATTAAGAACATTCTTCTCTGCTGTAGCAAAAGAAAACCCAGAGGAAAAGACACATTGGTGTGCACAGAAACAGATCATTAAATTTAATTAGCCATTGACTATGAAAAATGACTCTTCTACGGCTTAAAATATTAAAATGAAACTCACCGTGACAAATGGGATTGGGAAACTGTTCTGTTCTAGTGAAGGTTAAGCCGGCAGAGTAAATAACATTAGATTCTGCTGGAAAAATTCATACTAAAACTGGTTAACGAATCAAGGGGCCAGCACTAAATCAAGTTCCGTTCAGTGAAAAATCAAATATGATGAGGCCATGAAAACGAAGAATTTGGGTGTTGTCTCCTCATCCTGGGAAGCCACAGGGTGCAGCTCCACTGCATCAACCAGCAAATGTCATTAGTAGCATATTTTCCACTGGTCCCAGAGTTATTTCTAGCCTTATATAGAAGCCTTTGTGACCATATACACTGCTGAATGGTTGCTTGTCTTTATAGTCTTTCTACAGCTTGCTTTGGGGTTGATGTTATTTAAAATTAAAAATTGTTTTTGCTATTGTTACTGTTGTATCTCTTCTGTTTCCCTGTTTCTTAATTTCCTATTCCACATCACACATACAGAAGAAGGGGTTGATGATAAAAATTTCAACCTCATTAATTAACACAAACTGAATATGATTATATAATTTCCCTGATACATAGGTAGGTAGGTAATAAATGCTACATATTCATCTCTATCTGACCACTTCGCACTTCTGTGACACCCATCCCCAATGCTGCACATGTGTCTCACTTTATTGCCATCCAGAACAGATCTCACAGAATAGGTACCCTTCCGGTGGACAATTATACATTTTTGGTGAGTTGTAAGTGCAGTTCCCCAGGGTATTTAGAAGTGGAACTGGGTGTCAGAAGGTACCTACACGTCCAGCATTCATAGGTAGGGTCAGGGTTTCAAGTCTTGTTTTTCTGTTCTCGCTTCCACCACAGTATCCGAGAGTCTGTGCTGCAGCTCAAGACTCTGCATTGCCAGGCAGTGGGTCTTCTAGTGGCTTTAATTTGTATTTCTCACATCACCAACAAGATTGCTTTCTCTTTCTGACTTCAGCAGCCATATGCAGAGCTTCTGTCATGAAAACTTCCCATCCTCGCCATGTTTTATATTATTGCTGATTTTCTCTTTGATGTGAAAGATGTCTTTGTATATTATAGGTACAAACCAATCGTCACTTACGTACCTTATGAATGTCTTCTTCCACTCTGTGTTGTCTTAATGATATCCTACAAACACTCTGGCACGTGTAAAGCTTTCCTATTCGAAATAATGTCAGAATTACAGAAAAAGTGTAATAGTGCAAAGATTTTTCATAAAATCTTCTTATCTCCTAAAGTTGATATTGTACTATAAATGCTCTATTGCTTTCTATTTTTGGACCACTTGAAAATATACATTTACTTAACCCCTAAATATTTCAGGGCTTATTTCTTTTCAAAAGGATAATTTATGTAACTACAGCCCAACTGAAAGGTTAAGAAATTCACGTACAATGTGTATTACTACCTATAGGTCTTCAAATTCACCAGTTGTCATAATAATCTTTATTAGATGAAAAAATTCTCCAGTCATGGATCTAACCATAATTACTTTGTCTTATATTTAGTTACCATGTTTAACCTCCCTTAATCTTAATTTCTCAGGATCTGTGTTTCATTGCATAGGCAACTGGAAAAGTAATAAAATTATTTACCTTGTAGAATATCCTGTCGGTGGCTTTGGGATCTTTCCATACAGCTCGACTCAAATCACACATCGTCTGTCAGAAGCAGCACAGCAGTGACCCTGCACTGGCCTCAGCACGTCCCCTGGGAGGCCAAGGGTGGCACTTTGTCCCAATCCCAGCAATTCAGTAACTTTAGACACTAAGAATTCTCTCCAGAAACAACAATTACTACAAATTTTGCCAAGTGGCGATTTTCCAACTCATCAACCCCCTTCTACATTTACTGGTTTGGTTTTCTGTGGAAAATGACTTTTCATTCTTTCATTCATTCATTCATTCATTCATTCCTTTATCTACTGGTCTCTATGCCTGTAGGTTGCCAGGATCTTATTATCCTCAAGAGGTTATGATCCACAGCAGATGGTACTAATGTCAGTGCTTTCCTGTCCTGGCCTTCCCCTGAGGCATCCCTTAAAGTTGGCTCTGTATCCTTTTAAGAAGTCTCCATGACTCTTGGTCTTACTCTCCTCAGCAGTCACCTCTTCTGGACTCATTTTGTCTCCCTAAAATAAGCCTACTTATGCAAGCAGCCATTTCTTCTCAACAGACAGTATATTTAGAAGGCAAGCTCTTCATGCTGGGTTTGTTCATTGCTACCCAGGTGTCGCTACTATTGGACAGAGCTAGGAAAACACTTATACAAAGAGAAAGAAAGAACACATATCATGAGTTCTTACTGATTGCTCCAACCTATTTCAATAGCCAATTAGACTACAAAAATGCAGTGCTAATACCATCTTTCCCTACCTTCACATTTCTCATTGTCCTTCCCATCAATGAGAAACCTGGTTCCCATTATCCACTCTGTTTACTTATTGCTTAATCCTAGGATAAAGTACAATACACAACAAGTAAGTTCAGAATTGCTAACGCATGCTAAACTTCCTCTTCAGAGTTCTGATTTATTTACAATGGATTGTTTCTAGCCTAAGCCCTAGGACCTACACTCTAAATGTTAATATCCGAAGATCACTTCAGTTAGTTTATTTTTTCCCTTCAATGTGGTTCTGAAATAAAGATAAGCACATCTGTTTCACTTTGTATACATTTTAGGGTTTCTTCCACCTCTCTGCTGACTTTATTTTACTTATTATGTATGCAGAACATTGCTATAGCTCCAGAAGTCTGAGGAACACACAGGGGACCTGTGGGAAATGTCACTGCCGCTCCTGCACTGCACACTGCCCTGCTGCCCTTGGTCCACACCTCCTGTAGCTGACCACGTTTACAACTGGGAGTCAACAAACGCATCCATATTTTCAACTTTTCGCATACAAATTTGCAAAATAATCTTTTACTTGTTTAAAAACCTTCCAATTCCTAAGCCCCTGTCATCTCGTATTTTCTACATTTATCATTGCTACTTCCCCGTTTGTCACTTAAAGCAGCCAATGTTTTGCTTATATTATCCATTCTTTTAAAAACCAGGGTTTTCATTTATTAAATAGATGCACTATTGTTCTATTCTCTACTTCATTCAAGTCAAGCTTTACTTTCTTTTATTTTTTTGCTCTCAGTTTATTATGTCTTCTTTTTCTACCTTTCAGAGGTGAAATTTTAATAAATTAATTTTATTCATTCACATTTATCAATGTGTGTGAGGTAATGGATTGTCCTTTGACTACTGCGTTCATTTTGGGATACAGGTTACAGTATATAAAGGTTTCATTGTTATTAATTTTAAGAGATATTTGGCTCCCATTATATTTCCTTTTTGACTCGATAGTTGTTTAATAACACTTTTTAAAAAAAATCTCAAATACAAGAGAAGGCCTTTACTTATGATATATTTCTAATCTCATTGCCTTGTCATCAGAGAGTGTTATAATGTTTCTACTTTATAGAATATCCTGATCCTTTATATACTGCATATATCAGCTTTGGTCAGTGTTGTATGTGCACTCTTATAAAGCTGTATTATTTTATCAGCATGTACACATTTATATGTAGTAATAAAATCCACCTTATGTAGACTTTCAGTAGCCATATTTAAGCATTGGCCACTTGGTTTGCTGTGTTGAGAAGTTAGGATTTCACTCTCCTCTTGTTAGCCTGCATCTATGGTGTCTTAGCTCAGACAAAATACCCAGCCCTCACACGTTAAGGGAGGAAAGGTTTATGTAGTTCACTGTTTGTGAAGTATCAGCTCATAATTATCTGGCTCCAAGGCAGAGTGGCATAGCAGTCAGACATCACAGAGCAGAAAAAGTTCATGCCAAGCAGAAGGTAGCAAAGAAAAAATGTCAGTGACATCTCTTTCTATCCCTTATATCTTATGGAAGCTATTTATGCTGGGTAGCATTAACATCCTTAATCCTTGTGCCTTTGATCCTAGCATTGCATCATGAATGGATCCCAAAGTCACACATTCTAGATCCAGCCACCTCTGAAAATCCCCACCTATAACTGCATGAGGTTTTGGGGGCACATCTAAACACAAGACACAACATTTCCAGCCCTGGCCCCTCAAATACTCATCCACATCCCTTTATACAAAAGGCATTTAGTCTATCTGTAAATGTTGCCAAATTTCTAAGTATTTCAGCATTGCTGAAAAGTCCAAGTCCAAAATCTCCTCTGAGACTTAAGGCAAACTCTTAGCCTCAAGTCCCTGTACAAACGAAAAGAGAGTTAAATATTCAATGGCACAAGGTAGACATTTGTATTTCAAAAGTTACAAACATGAGTATGCAAAGGATTAGGACCAAAGCCCAAAATCCACCAAAGCAAACATTAAATCCCACAGTTTCACTTCCAGTATCCCTGGAAATCTGTGGAAAGTTGTGAACTCCAAAGAGCTGGATGGTTCAACCTCTATGGCACTTTAGATGATTTGTAGCTCCTATGACTTCTTTGGCTCTGCTCCTTTTGTGTAGCTTGCCTTGGATGACCCGTGTATTTGGCTTCGCTAACCTTCTGGGATCTCCACTGCACCTTTGGATTCTTTCTCACAACTTCATTCGTTGCCCTCTCAGGGGACCACTGCCTGGCCTGCCAGATCTTCTTCTGAAATCTGGATGGAAGCCTTCCTGATCCCACAACTCTTGCCTTCTGCATGAACCTAAAACTAGCACCACATAAATGACACCAAGGTCTGCTTTCAGCTGAAGCAGTGGCCAAGATTTTTTCTCTCTTGGCTGTAGGAGTCCAGTGCCTAGGAACAAATCCAGAAAAATAACTTTCCTTAGCCAACACCATTTTAGATCTTGATGTTCTAGGACTCTTCTCAAAAGCAAAGTCTTTCATTTTTACAGTTTTGAGGCTTCAAAGGCTAGAGTCAGGCCACTTCTTGTGATGTTTTCAGGCTATCTTTTCTACTTTCCTGTTTCTTTTCAGAAATCAAGATCTCATTTGCTCTATCTTTTTAGTACACAACTTACTGGAGCTTCCTTTCTAGCCAAAATCAAAACATTTTAAATCATTCTGCTGGGCTCTCTACTCTTGATTCTCAACATTAAATCTGGCTAAAATCCCCCAGCAGTCCTGTGGGCAGCCAGCACCAGGCAGAGAGACACAGCCAGATATGCCCCTTGTCACTGTGGGCCACTACTGGAGCCTCTTTCTTCCTTCTGGGAAGCCAGCACACACTGGGAGAATCAAACAAACCCACCCCTGTGTGCCTGATACTGTTGGGGAAGTCCCAGAGTAGACACACAAGCTGAGAGAAAAATCAGCCCTGCCACCACACAATCCTGCCATTGGGGAAGCCCCAGTGTAACTGCACAAGTCTGGAAAAGTTCATTCCATTCTGATACCTCCCTGAGAACCTGAGAAATCCAGGTGCTTGTCCCATTCCCCTACACTATAGTAGGGCAACCAATGTAAGAAGTGCCTGGGACCCGACAACTGGCTTTGTTGGGAAGAACACAAGAGAATATGAAGATGAAGGAGCAAAAGGTAATCTCAGGCCTCCAGCCCACACAGTACACCATAGTCATGGAAGAAAATGGAAGTCACATACCTGAAGTCTCTGAAAAGATAGCAACTAAAGAAAAGAAACAACTTTTTGAGACTGTAAAAGTAATCAAATCAGAAATAATGTCTCAGGTAAAAAAGAAATGAATAATACAATGAAAGAATTGCTGACCATATTTAAAGAATAGATTATAGGGGCTGGGGATTTAGCTCAGCGGCATAAGTGCCTACCTTGCAATCAGGCAGTCATGAGTTCAATCCCTGGTACTGATAAAAAACGAAAAAGACCAAAAAAAAAAAAAAAAAAAAAAGAATAGATTATAAAAGAGGAGCATAGGAAAATGATGAAAACCTTGAATAACCAAGATAGGAAAGAATTACAATGCATGAAACAGATTTAAAGAGATATCCAAGAAATTAAAAAGTCAATCAAAGGCTGGTAAAAACTGCTTGAAAATCACAGCAGATCCATCAATACAAACCATCAAGTCAACAAAAGTTTGGAGCGAAGTGTTTCAAATCCTGAAAGAAAACCAACTTCCAACCCAGATTGATGCACCAGGAAAAAGTACCTTTCAAAATTGGTTGAAAAATAGATACATTCATGATAAAGAACAACTGAAGGAATCTATGAGCACCAAACCAACCTTACAGAGAGTGCTGAAGGACATTCTAGAGAGCAATAAAGATGACCATGGTTCCAAAACAGCAGAGGAGGACTGCCAAAAGGACAGGCAATTGAATGAAAGGGAAAAGTGGAGGGCCAACAATGGGAGGATAGCAGGGCAGAGATGAACCACTGTATGTTGGTTGTAACCATTAATGTAGATGGCCTCAATTCATCAATAAAAAGAAACACAGGCAGAGTGGATCAAGAAACAAGATCCATCAATACACTGTATATAAGAAACACATCTAACTCAAAAGAAATTCATAGACTGAAACTCAAAGAAAACCATTGTTCTATGTGACAGGAGACCAAAATAAGCAAGGGTAGCTTGCCCATCAACCATAAAATGGATAAGAAAGATGGTGTTTTCATACAATGGAAAGCTACTCAGTAATAAAGTATGATAATCTTGAGGCTCTTGTAGGTAAATGGATGCAACTGGAGATCATGTTCAGGGGCGAAATGGTTTAGACTCATATGGATGAACACCAAGTTAACTCTCTAGCATAAAAAACTGAAGGAGTTAGTGGGATCCAAAAAGCGTAATAGACATTATGAAAGTGATAGGGGAAGAAACACCTAGAAGGGGAAGGTGGTAACCAATGTTAATTTATTGTCTTGTCTTGAAATCTTATATTGTTTTTATAAGTTTGTTAGGTTTGGTTTTGTTCTGTCTTATTTTGTTAGACTTTACTGTTTCTGATGGTATGAGCAGCTATTTTGAAAATAACAGGATACATTATGCTAACCATTGTTGATTTCCTAGTATCTTGCTTTGAAGTCCTATAATATTTTTATTCTTTTGGTTTTATTCTATTTTGTTTGGTTTGATTTTATTATGTGTGAAAGTATGGACAGCTATTTTGAAGAAAATAAGACATTATAGTAGCCATTGTTCATTTCCTATTGTCTTACTGAAGTCCTGTAATGCTTTCATTCTTTTGCTTTGATTGGTTTTAGTCTGTTTTTAATTATTTTATTTTATTAAATGCATTAAAAGTATGGATGGCTATTTTGAAGAAAACAAGAGACATTATGGTAGCCGTTGGTGATTTCCTGTTGTCTTGCTTTGAAGACCTATTTCACTTGCATTGTTGTTCTCTGATTTGCTTTATCCTGTTTTGTTCTCTTTAAAATAAAAATAAATAAATAAAATCCCACAATAGCAACCATGCCACTTCTTCAATTTTACACTGTCCTGAAATTTTTTTTCTGCAAGATTAATTATTTCATTCTTCTTAATCTCAGTCTCTGGACATAAGAAAAATTTCTGCCAAGGTATGAAACACATTGTATGAAATCCAACAGCCAGTGCAGTTCTTCTTAGTAGAAAACTCGCAAGCTTGGTCTTTATTTACCAGGATCATTTCTGTCAACATTCTGGTCTTTTTAACTCTGACCAGAATCTACCATCAAGTATAGACTACTGCATTCCAACTCTACTTTATCATCCATCATCTCCAAACCTTTGCAAACTCTTCCCACAGTCCAGCTCCTAAGGCTTCGAAGCCTCATCACTGGGTACAGTAACTGCAATGATCCCACTTCCCTGAAACCAAATTCTGTCTTAGTTTTTTTTTTCACTGTCAACACCCCATGAGTTAAAGGGGGAAGTTAAGGAAAGAAAGGTTTATTTGGCTACTGAAGGCAGCTACTGAGATACTAACGCCCTTGATCCTAGCACTGCACCATGAATCAGTACCAATGTCACACATGCTAGATCCAAGTCACCTCTGAAAAAGCCTGATCTATGACCCTCTGAGGCTTCAGGGTACATGTAGACACCAGTCATAACATGTGGCTTTTGCATCTCCTGAAGAATCTGTTTGTAAAGGTGTGTGCTATATTACTTGGTGCATAGATCTTCATAACCATTGTATCTTCTTTGTGAATTTAGCACTAGAAAGTTGATCTTTTTAGTTAGGTTTGGTGTTTTTTGACGCAAATGATACCGACATCAGGATAGAAATCTCTTGCATTCTTGTTTCTATTTATTCTATTACAGTTTTCTCCATCTGTTTATTTTAATTATTTATGAGCCACTAGTTATCCTGGGGTATGATGAATTTTTTTTGTGTCACAGCCATGGCTTGCTTTGTGATTCAAGTTTAAAAAGTTTTAAAATGTCAGTTAAATCTCCTCACATCAATATGATTATTATATTTGATCTCAGAACTATCATATTTTTCATTATAATTCATTGTGTAAGAAAATTTCTCCTTTTTGTGATTTTTTAGTTTTATTTTTTAAACATTTTTATTGTTTAAGAAGATTTTGAATTTTGCATTTGCAATCTGGTTTATCCACTTTTAATCAATCATTTAACTTCTATATATTAAACAATCAATGAGCTTATTGCATATTCCCCTTTTCCCTCCCTTCTCATACTATGTTTTAAAATGCATTATTTCTAATTCTCAAAATATATAACATTGATATTATTATGCATCTACTCATCCAAGTCTGTGTTATAGTCTTACATCTACAATTAAAATGCATGAAAAATTTACTGTCTTTGGATCTCTCGCTTTTTCCTATTGTCCATTTATATTAGTAGTTTAGACTTTCTAGTTCCAGGTATGGATATATATATATGTATATATATGGTTAATACATCTATATACTCATCCAGATCTGTCAGCACAGGTCCCTGAATTTGGCCTGGAATGCTGACACAGACTCTTCCCTGTGTCAGGATGATTAGGTGTGGAGGAGGGACACATACTCACCACCTGGAACGTTTACTTCCTTTTCTTTTTTCTGCTATAGTGTCTTCACACAGATGAAGACCACTTGCACCTCTTCCATTTAGTGGACAGAGCTGGTAGTTTGGATATTTAGGATCATTCTAGCTTGAGACAGATTCATAGTCAGTCTAAAAAAATACAATTATTTTCTAGGTGACATCTTTGAAAGGATCCATGTAGAGTGGCTGTACATCTTTTGACTTTGCTAAAAAATTATGTTTTGTTTTACTGTCTTAGTTACTTTATGATTGTTGCTGAGACAAAATATCTCATGCCCAAGTTGGGAAAGGAAAGGTTTATTTCTTACAGTTTTTGGAGGTTTCAGTCCACACTCAGTTGGCTCCAAGACAGGCGGGCATGGCTGGACCGCAGTTCATGGTGGCCGCCTACAGTGAGCTCGAACCAGCAAAGAGAGAGACACAGCTTCTTCCTGCCATTACATCACAACCTGGCTCCACCCCTATGTGGGTGGAGCACTGACACAATCAACCCAAGCACTAGACAATGAACGAACAACAAATGCACAATTCAAACTCTTGAGGGCTGGGGGACACAGACATAAACCATGACATTCCACCCCTGACCCCAAGGACTCATGTGCATCCTTTATACAAAAGACATTCAGTCCACCTCCAAGAGTTGCCAAAGTCCTAACAGCTTCAACATTGCTGAAAAGTCCAAGTCCCAAGTCTCCTCCAAGATCTATGGCAAACTCTTAACTGTTAAGCCCCTGTACAAAAGAAACAAGGTTAAACATTTCTGAAATGCAAAGGCACAAGATAAACATTACCATTCCAAAAGTTACAAACGGGGGAATATAAAGTATTGGAAATAAAGCAAGTCCAACATCCAGCAGGGCAAACATTAAGTCCTAGAGTTCCACACTCAACATCTAAAGCAATCTGGTTGCAAGCTCCAAAAGGCTTGGGTGATTCCACCCCCAGGGCACCTCTGGGGATTTCAACTCCTGCAGCTTTTCTCTTAAATCTTCTCTGCTCGCTTTTTGCAGCTTCCCTTGGATCATCCACATTCCTGGCTTTTCCAAACTTGTGGGGTCTCCACTGCACCTTCAGCTTCACCCTTACATCTGCACAAATTGCCCTCTCAGGGGCACACTACTTGGCCTCCAAGGCCCTTTGCAATCGAGGTGGAAGCCGTCTTACCCTCAGAATTTGTGCATTTTCCTTGCACCTAAAATCAGCACCTTGTGGATGCCGCCAAGGTTTGCTGCTAGCTGAAGTAGTAGCCAGGCTTTTCTCTCTCTTGGCTGTAGGGGTCAGTTGCCTGGATCACAGGGCTCTGTTTACCTGATTGTGATGAAAAGCTCCTCTATGTTGCCACCATTCTTGAACCTCACGTGGCCTCTGTCGCCATTCTGCAGCTTGGCACTCTGTAGATTTTTCCTCTGAGCAAAATTTTTCATCTTTGCTGTGAGCCTGCACAGGGTGGGGACCTGCTTCCTGGGATGCCCCAGGGCCATCTTTCTTATCTCTCTGTTTCTCCTCAGGAATCAAAATCTCAACTCTGTCTTTACAATCCACACCCTTCCTGGAATCTTCCTTCGGGCCAAACTCACAGCATTGTAAATTATCCTGCCTGGCTCTTTGCTCCTGATTTGAAACATACAGCTGGCTAAAAGCCGCCAACAATAGCCATGCCACAGCCTCAACATTTGGTTGCTTTTCAACTTCTTTTTCAAGATTAATCAGTCCATTGCCCTTTGTCTCAGTCTCAGGCAAAGTCTCTGGGCAGGAGCAAAATGCAGACAAACTTTCTGCTAAGCCATAACACACATCATGTGGAGTCCAACGACCAATGCAGTCCTTCTCAGCAGAAACCTCCCAAGCCTGGTCTTTACCATCAGGCTTTCTATCAGCTTTCTTGTCTCCTGAGCTCTGACCAGAATCTCCTCTACAGAACAGCCTAAGCTGCTCCAGCTCTATGCATCCAGGCGACATGTCCAAACCTTTCCAAATGCCACCCACAAGCCATTTCCAAAGCCTCTTGAAAAACATGGCCAGGTATAGTCACAGCAAACGACCCCACTCCTCGGTACCAAATTTCTATCTTAGTTACTTTATGATCGTTGCTGAGACAAAATATCTCATGCCCAAGTTGGGAAAGGAAAGGTTTATTTCTTACAGTTTTTGGAGGTTTCAGTCTACACTCAGTTGGCTCCAAGACAGGCGGGCATGGCTGGACCGCAGTTCATGGCGGCTGCCCACAGCGAGCTCGAACCAGCAAAGAGAGAGACACAGCTTCTTCCTGCCATTACATCACATCCTGGCTCCACCCCTATGTGGGTGGAGCACTGACACCATCAATCCAAGCACTAGACAATGAACAAATAACAAATGCACAATTCAAACTCCTGAGGGCTGGGGGACTCAGACATAAACCATGACATTTACAGAATTCAAATCTTCTCCCTATTCCTTCTTTTGCTCTTCAAAACTCAGTTTCCCTGAGTTACTTCTCACTTCCCTTTACCATCTTATCATCAGAAGTGATTCTTTTCCAAGAGTTTCCTTGAGTTCCCCCACACGCCCCTAAGTCATTTCTCTGAGGCCAGTGGTCAGGGATACTAGAGCCCTTCTGCGGTCTGTTTGCTTGTGTTTTGGTGGTGTTTGTACTTAAAGTGTTAAAGTCTTAGTTTCCCCTTGTGTTTCTTTCTTTTTTTTTTTTTTTTTTTTTTTTCTTTTAAACTACCTGATTCTCTGCTGCAAAGTCCAGGCACAAGACCACAAAAATAATACATGGGCAATTGGAGCTTATGTTTCATATTTAGGAGGCAAAAAATCACATTTTCTGTTTGCCAGTTATATTTTAAAAAGAAACATGCAAAGTAGAGTTTGTGAGCTGTTGTCCATCTTGTGGGTTTCATTCTTCTTGGAGGTTACTGAAAGAGATCACAATGGAGACAGACACCTCGGCCTTGGGTTCCTCATGTAACCTAGCTCCATCGGTAGAGAAGACTGCAGCCTGGTGTCCCTGGCTCTGGATTGATGGCTTTTCTGGATGATAGTCAGAATCTGGTGATCCTGCCTTTCTATTGTATTCTGAAGAGGGAGACTTAGCTCCCAGATAACCAGTGCATCTCTTTGGATGGACGGACAATGACCCAGATCTGTCTGCATCGCAGCATCAAGCTTGCTTCTCCTCTCTTCTTTGGGATTCTCCTTTTTCTCAGGGACAAGGGAGAAGCAGTATAATTCTTCACTTTTTCTTCACCCATGCCTTTGACTCTGTGTTCTTGATAAAAGTTCACAGTGCTCACAAGTTCCACCACTGGAATGAATAAGCCAGTTTATGATAAGAGTAGTACCATCACCATTCGTGGCTCAGAAAGGGTCTCATTTCAATAGACGGATGCAAGCATCCCCTTGACAACCTGTCCCCTCGTGAATTCCAAAATACAAGCAGCAGGTCCCAGAGGTGTTTTATAATCTATTCTTGCCTAAGATTATACACTAGAGACATTATTACTCCGGAGAAGAGTGTTAAAGTCAGATGATTTTATGCAAATATTTTTATAATTTAGCAAATGACCCACTCAGATTTATTCCATACTTTCCATCCTTCCCTGCAGTTCATTATGTCACTGCTTGATGTTTGCTTCTTGGGATCAACAGAGAAAATATTCCAAAGTTCCAATTCACATAACCAAAACCCCAGGGACACAAAACACTCCAAGTAAATTGTGCTCAATTGCCTCTTGTACTTTTGCTTTTGTATCTAGGCCATTACAGATCCATTTGACGCATTTTCAATGCCAGCAGAGTCACGTAGAATTCAAGGGATATTGAATATTCATCTCCACAAACCAAATCAGAAATCAATGCAGTACTGACACTGCTCTACAGGACTCACTTGACTCTGTGATCCTACTCTCCTTCTCTCTCTCTCTGTCTCTCTCCTACCCTGCCTCCTTCCTTCCCAAATTAAAAGGAAGAGACGATTGATTTTCCTCATGAATGCAGGGATTCAGTTCATGGTCATCAGACTCGAAAGCAGAAATATGGCAGAAGTGCATGGAGGAGTAAAATGGTGGCCAGGAAGCAGAGCAGCGGACAGTGCCAGAGGAAGGAGCCAAAGTGACCAGATACAGACCCTGAGATCACACCTCCGTGACCCGCCCAGACACACACAGGAGCATGCTTTCTCTACAATTCGTTAGGCATTTCTCAGTCCAGTGGAGTTGGCAAATCAAGATTAACACTTAGTCTCTTTCAGAGTATTTCCGTATACACAGTTTTAACATCAGCTAAATGTTATGAGGAAATGGTGTAAACACAGGAATTTTCATAAAGATCATAAAGCACTTTCCAAACATTCCCCAGTGAATTCTAACTTCCTGCTAAGCTTTCAGAACAATAGAAACAAAAATATGCGAAGATTTGGAAAGGCCATGCATTGAGCGAAGAGGAAGGGAGGGGAAAGGAGAGGAGACAAGATGAGAAGAGAGGAGAGGAGAGGAGAGGAGAGGAGAAGGGAGGAGAGGAGAGGAGAGGAGAGGAGAGGAGGGAAGGGTAGGAAAGAGGAGAAGAAAGGAAAGAGTTTTATTTTGTGGTAGTGAGGACTGAACCTAGGTCGTTAACACTGAGCTTTCAATTTTATTTTTGTTTTGAAGAAAGGCCTTGCTAAGTAGCTAAATTGCCCAAGTTGGGCTCAAACTTGTAATTGTCCTGCCTCAGTTTCCCACAGTGCAGGGATTATAGGCATACACCACTGTCTAAATCTCATTTTTTATTTTAAAGAGAAACACAGAAAAATCAAAATCAAACAAACAAAAAACAACAGCAAAAAAAAGCAATGGCAATATAGAATTTCAAGACCAAGATGAATGAAATTTAACAATGGCTATGTTTGACATTGTTACCTTCAAAATAGTTGCTCAGATTACCGGCTACAGGCATGCAAAATTGATCAAACAATATGAGTGCTGACTGTTCTTTCCACGCATCGATCCACCCACTCACCCATCCATCCCTCCATCCATCTATCTATCCATCTATTCTGTCTTGTCTGTATCATATCCATCTATCCTATCTTTCTGATGTATCCTATTTATGGATCCATCCATCCAGCATTCATCCATCTGTCCTATCTATCCTATTTTATCCTTTATCTTGGTCTATCCTACCCTATACATCCATCTATCTACCCTCTTGTGCACCATCCTATCTATCTGTATCCACATCTCCTTGACTAGTTTCCCTCATGAGCACCAGGTCTATCCCTTCTGCATGAATCCAAGTCCTCTCTCTCTCCTAGAGGAAACATGGCACTGCTCCTCTCCCTGACTCCCTGGTGACTCCATGTGACTAGAAGTGACACCCCTCCCACACCCACTGCTTCTTCCTGAAGAAGAATGGAGCAGGAGACCTTCCATCCCTACCCAGCCATCAGAGTTGCCTGGGCATCATTGCACACCCAGCCTTCCTGATGGGTGACCCTCGGGCTGTGACTTTGGCTGTGGGTGGCACCTTGCACCCATGCACAGGACACCCAGCCTCCTCTGCATCTAGTGCTGAACTGCCCCCTTTTGTCTGGCCCTCTCATCTGCCCACCACTAACTCTTCTGTGCCCCAAAGTTTTCACCGTCTTGTTGTGGGAAGAGAAGGTGGACATCTCATCTGGTGCTGAGGAGGCCCCTGCAACATATCTGAATCTCCCCTGAATGTGTTTTTAAAAGGTGCTTCTTGGGTTAGGTTGATTCCTATGAATTTCATTTTCTTGGATGCTATTGCAAAAGATGTGTTTTCCCTAATTTCTCTCTCAGTGTGTTTGTTGTTTGTGTACAGGAAGGCTATTGATTTTGGAGTGTTGACTTTGTATCCAGCTATGCTACTAAACTTGGCTATTAAATCTAGACTTTTGGTGTTCTTGGGGTCTTCTATATAGAGTATCATGTCATCTGCAAATAATAATTTAACTTCTTCCTTTCCTATCCTTTTTCTTTTTATTTCTTTCTCCTGTCTAATTTCTCTGGCTAATGTTCCCAGAATTATGTTGAATAGAAGTGATAATAGTGGGCATCCTTGTCTTTTCTTGATTTTAGAGTGAAAGCTTTCAGTATTTGACCATTTTGTAGGACATTGGCTATTCCTTTATCATAGATAGTTTTTATCAGATTGACATAAAGACCATATATTCCAATTTTACGTTTTTATCATGAATGAGCTTTGACAAATGCTTTTTCTGCATGTATTGAGAAGATCATATGGATTTTGCCCTTGGTTGTGTTGATATGGTACACTGCATTATTGATTTGCATGTGTTGAACCATCCCTATATCTCCAGGATGAATTCTACTTGTTCTTAGTGTATAATCTAGATGATTTACTGTATTCTCTTTGCCAGTTTCTTACTGAGGATTTTTGTCTCTGTATTCAGCAGGGAGACTGGCCTATAGATTTCTTTTTTGATTGGGTCCTTTTGTGGTTTTAGTATCAGAGCAATACTCGCTTCCAGGAATAATTTTGGGAGTATTGCTTCTCGTTACGATTTGTATCTAGATGGCCCCCCAAAGCCTCATGCATGAGGGGGTGGGTTTTTAGAAGTGGCTGAATTGAGTGTGTGATTGATTCATAGTATAATGCTGGGGTTAAATGTTCTGGGATTAAGAGTGGGTGACTGCTGGATCAACCCACTGATTGGATTGGTACCACCCAAACTGCAGCAGATTATAAACAAAATAAGGGACAGAAAGAAGCTTGTCTCACCTTTTTGCTCTTGCTGCTTTTGCTGTCTTTCACTGCCATGTGCCACCCTGCCTTGGAGCCAGTTGATTATGAACCAAAACCTCTACAAACTGAGCTAAATAAACCTTTCCTCCTTTAACTTTGGATGGCAGGTATTTTTTCTCAGCAATGAGGAAAGTAACTAGGATACCTCTCTTTCAATTTCATTAAAGAGTTTCATCAGTAGTGGCATTAAATCTCTAAATTTCTTGTAGAATTCAGCAATGAATCCATCAGGACCAAGGGTTCTCTTTGTTGTTAAGTTTTAAATTACATTTTCAACTTCATTGATGGACACTGAGTTATTTAGAATTTTTATAACTTCTTGATTTGATCCTGGCAATTCATGCGTCTAGGAATCTAGCCATTTCTTGTTTTGCATCTTATTAGAGTATAGGTTCTCAGAGAGAACCAGGCCTCACAAGGAGGTGACACCCACCTGGAAACCATGTCATTTTCATTGTTTTCTGGGGTTGGGTTTTATACTCTTTTGTTTTGTTGATTATGTTAAATCTGATGGCATGAGCAGTTATTTGAAAAACAGCAGGACATATTATGGTAGCCATTTTGAATTTACTATTAGCTTTTTTTGAAGTCCTTTATTGCATTCATCTTTTTTGTTTTTATTGTTTCTATTCTACTCCTTTCTGATTTTCACAATTCCGAAGGTACCTGCAGCTAATTGGAAGACAACACAAGACACTGTGGTAACTATTTCTGATTTTGTAAGGTTTTGAAGTCGTGTATCACCTATATTAGTTTATCTTGGTTGGTTTTGTTCTGTTTTCTTTTCATCTGTTTTATCCTCTTTAAAATAAAATAAATAAAACCATAAAAATAGAGTATAGGTTCTCAAGGTAAGTGTGGATGATCTGGATTTTTGCAGGATACATTGTGATTTCACTCATTTTATTCCTAACTGCATGAATGTGGCTTTTTTCTTTCCACTTTTTGATAAGATTGGCTAGGTGACTATCAATTTTATTTAATCTTTCAAAGAACCAGCTCTTCAATTGATTCTTTGTATTGCTTCCATGTTCTCAACTGCCTTGATTTCTGCTCTTATTTTTATAATTTCCTCCTACATATGAGCTTTGGGTTTGATTTGTATTTCTTTTTCTACAAGTTTGACTTTCAACATTAAGTTGTTTATTTGAGCTCATTCTGTTTTCCTGATGTGGGAATTCACTGCTGTAATTTCCCTCTTAGGACTGCTTTCATTGTGTCCCGTAAATTTTGGTATGTTGTATCAGCATTATCATTTAATTGTAAAAGATCTAAACACTGAAAATCACAATACTCTGAAAAAGGAAATTGAAAAGGATATCAGAAAATGGAAAGACATTGCTCATGGGTAGGAGAAACTAAGATAGCGAAAATAGCTGTACTCCCAAAATTGTTATACAAATTTAACACAATCTCAATCAAAATACCATTAGCATACCTCTCAGAGGTGCTAAACACATTCACTGGGTGGGGGTGGGGGTTTTATAATAAAGGATGCTGGAAAAACTGGTTTTCCACATGCCAAAGACTAAAACTAGACCTATTTCTCTCACCATGCACTAAATTAAAATTGAAATGGGTTGAAGATCTAAATATTAAAACCGAAATATTAAATCTGCTGGAAAAGAGAATAAGCAGAATCTTGAAGACAAAAGTGTAGGCAAAGATTTCGTGAACAAAACCTTGATCACATGAGAAATACTGCAAAGAATCAATGACTTGCATCTCCTCCTTTTAAAAAGCTTTTACACAGCAAAAGAAATAAAAAACAGAGTGTAAAGAAAACACACAGAGTGGGAAAAAATTTTAGCCAGATTTCCCACAGACAAAGGACTTATATGTAGAACATAGAAAGAATTGAAAAAAGTCAGACCCCTCTAAATTTAAAGACTCAATCCATAATGGAAATCTGAGATGAATACACATTTCTTAGATGAAGAAATACAAACGGCAAATAAATGTATGAAAAATGTTGACCATAACCAGTCATTAAACAACTCTGAGGTTCTGTCTCAGTCCATAAAGAATGGTTGTCATCAAGAAATCAACCAATAACGAAGGCTAAACAGTGGAGATAAAGGAACACTTTTCTGTGAACAGACCAACCACTGTGGAAATCAGTGTGGAGATTCCTCAGAAAACTAGGACTAGAAGTCCTATTTTGATCCAGTACTCCTCTTCAGGACATCTTCTGGATGTCATATCACAACTATATATGCACACCCATGTTCACAGAAGAATAGCTTATAATAAATAGCTGAATCGTGGAAACAACTCAAATGCCCAGGAATGGATAAAAAAGATGTGATTTTTTAATGCAATGGAATACTACTGGGCTGTAAAGAACTATACATTTGAGACATTTCTAGGTAAGTGGATAGACTTGAGATCACAGTCTTAAGTGAAATAAATCAAACACAGATATGTAAATACCACATTATCTTCCTGGTGTGAGAAACTAAAAGTGTAATGAGTAAGGACCAAAATGTATGCTAGATATTGTGAAATAGAAAGAAATTGTTCAAAAGGAACTAAGGAGGGAGAAAAGGAAAGAAGAGAAAAGAGGAAATGATAAAAGAAGGATAAAATGGAAACAAAGCTTTGTAAATAAGGAGAGAAAGGGGAATTGAAGAAAGGGGAGAGAAATGGGAGAAAAAGAGGAATCAAGATATATCGTCATATACAGGTACAAATTCCCTAGGATAAATGTGATCATTATGTGCATATAAAATGGACCAATAGATGTAATTTAAAAGGTGGGGAGGCGCTCCCAGAGCTGTCCTGTCAGGGTCCTGGGGCTGTAGCTGGCATTCACACCCCTGGAGGACTTCACAAGCCCTCTCCCCAGGGCCCTGCTCAGAGCTCTCCCTCCTCCACCCACTCTTCCAGTGAGTCCCATCCCACCCAGCGGCCTTAGGCTCTGGCCCCAACACTTTGCCGAGAGGCACAGCTCCTGATGGAGCCACCTGAGGTGTGGAAAAGTGCTTAGGGGTCAGAGGAGCCTCGGAGAGAACTCAGATTCTCAGCTCCCACCCCGTCCCCCAGATGGACCTGCCGACCTGCTCACAGGGGACCTGCATGGCCCTCACTCACGGTGTCCCCAGACCAGCAGAACCTGCTGAGTTCAAGCCAGCCACAGTGGAGGGCATGGTGTGAAGGGAAATCAGAATAACTCACAGAAATGCTTACAATGCCTTGGGCTCAGCCAGGCACCAGGCAACCTCATGACGTTTTAAAAACTATTACTCCAGTGTCACCCCTGCTCCGTCTTCTGTACACTACAGCTGAACAAACCCTGTACTTTGGGGCTCAGAGCCTGGGTCGGCTGTGATGAGGAGTCCGCCATGACAGACACCTGGCCAGCCCCTGCCTGGGTCCTCGTCTCTGTCTCTGTCGTGGCTGCTCCATGGCAGGCAGAGTCCGGCATTGCCCACTGCTCAGGTCCAGCTTCCTTGTCCTCAGTGAGATCCTAGTTCCCGCTCCCCTCTTCCTGCCAAGCCTGGACCCTGCTGGGTGGCACTCCTGCTGTCACTCACCTCAGCCACGAGCCCCCGCACCTCCAAGACTTCAACCCTCCGCTCCCTCCCGACCCAACCTTTCTGCTCACTCCGAATCTGCCTCAAATTCTGCTGCTCTGTGTTCGCTGCAGCAGCACATATGTGCACACCAAATCCCGCTTCCAGAATATCCCAGTGTGCTCTATACCAGAAACCCACCGGCAGAAATAGAGCTATATTCCTTCTTTAAAAATTGTATTTGTTTTATTTATTTATTTTTGCAATTCTGGGGATTGAACCAAGGGCTTCGCACATGCTAGGCAAGTGCTCTAGCTCAGCCCGCTAAGAAGTTCCCAAAGCCTTCCGGTTACAGTTAATAAGGTGGTGGCTTTCTCGTCTGTTTGCTCTCATGGGAAAACGACCTACCACGAAGCAGACCTGAAGCTCTGGGAAGCTCACCGGCATCCATAACTGTGCGTGTTGTAAACTTCAGATGAAGCATACAGCCAGCTGGTGTAAAAGTGCTAACTGGCTAACAATGTGGTCTGCATAGCAATCCAGGAGCAGCCCGGGGTGGCCCTGGTGTCGCTAGGCCCGCAGGACCCCTCATGTCCTCTTCCTCAGTGGCGGTGCATGTCTGCTGACAGACCAAGCTGGACCCAGGCAAGGCGCAGGCCGCTGCGATCCAGGCCAAGCTCTTTCTTTCCCTGCCGACGCTTGGTTGCCAAATCAGGAGGGCGGATTAGTTTGTTCCTCTGGCTCCAATTCCATCCTGTGCATAGAATAGCCTCACATAATCCCTTCACCCTGAGGAACCGCTTGAAAAACAGATGAGAATTATTTGCAATTAATTACTGATTACCTCGATGTAGATGGATGTCGTGGTCTGCTTGACTCTCCAAGGTAAATGTTTTCTTCTGAAACAGCAATATCAAAAGACACCAGTTTCCCTGGAAAATCTTTTCCCCTGGTCCTGGTTCCCAGGACAGATATCTCCTTCCCCAGCCCCCGGTTGAAATTGCTCTGGTTCCAAATGCATGGAGACAGCGCTAATGAGATGCTTCTCCACCTGCATCTGCGAGGTGCCCATGGCCTCCTGCACCTGTGGGGCACTTAACAGCCGCTCACGGCCGACTTTAGGAAACGCGTTATCAATTTCACACTCCGTGTCCCGAGAGGGTGGCGATCCCAGTGACTTTGCCTCGGTTCTTCCACTGCCCACGCAAGAGGACTTGGAAGAATAACATTTTAATGGCTTGGAAACTGTTCCCAACAGTATTATCTGAGAGAGGATTTTTCAAGGGTTACATCACTAAATGACCAAACAAAGACGCAGTGTCTGGCTGCCGCCCACATGACCTTCGGCGAGCTGTGTTTTCATAATGATGCAGTAGGTTTGAGACACACCCCCTTCCTGAGAGCCGAAAGGAATATTAGTCAGGAGATCAAACCTGGACCGCGGAGCCAGGAGCCACCAATGCATCTTTAAGCCCAAGAGAACCGACTCTGCCCGCTGGGTTTTTTGCAGTGACAAGAGCTCCAGAGTGTCGGGCTTAGTAGACAGGGACCACACTTGACTCCTCTGACCCTCACCAGTCCCCCAGGATGGGCCCATCATGGCTCCTGTTCTCAGAAGGGGACTCGGGAGGCTTTCCAGAGTGGAGGATGGAGAGGACCCCAAGGTAAATGGAGTTCTCTAGACTCCGCTCTTCATATTGGTTCTGATTAAGCAAGACCGAAATAAAGGAAGAAAAATATTGCATCACTGAAACATTGTCACACTGCTCTCTGGAGAGCACAAATCATTCTTTATGAAAGCATCATCTCGAATTCTTTTCAAAAGGCCTTTCGGAGGAATAAAAAGAATTAATTTGAATTAAACATCATTGTGCTGGCTTTGAGGGTATTTGCCAGAATTTTTGTTCCTGTAATGGGTTACACACTCTGCCCCAGGGCTGTGTCCAGCTGACCTGATTTAGCAATGAAATCCCCTTTTGTGTCTAGAGGACTAGATGTGACATCACGTAGACTGTCACTGGCTCCATCTGCTTCTGGATGGGAAATAGCACACCCGCCTTCCCCTTCTGCATCGTCTTCTGTCTCCATCCCTCTCACAGATGCACTCAGGAGGCTTGCAGTGGGTCTTCTGGGTATGCGGCACCCTGGTGACACCCATCTGGGAAATACCTTCACCTCCCAGCACCTGGCAGTGAGCTTCATAGCTAAAAGACCAATAGAGGAACAAACCCTCTGTGAAATAACCTGCACTGAAATAACCCTTCTGTGAAATAACCAGTTCAGTGTTGTCATCTGGCCTTTTAAGGACAAAATTTGGCGTCTCATTTTTGGACCATGGTGTTAGACATCTTCCTTTCTCCTTGGCTGCTCTTCCTCATGTCCCATGGATTGTCTAAAGTGACCATACTGGTCCATGCCACTGAGCCCTTGCTGGCCACTCTGCCGGGCCACTCACCTCCCATCCAGTGCATCCTCAGGTCCCTAGGAAAAGGCAGATCCAACCAATGCGGGTAAAGAATCGCTGTCCCCTTGGGAGTGGAAGAGGAACCCCAAGCAACTCCGCAGGCTCCATAACGTCTTTCCTGTTAATTTCCAAAGATAAAGTCCAACTGGTACTGTGGCAAAAGTGAATTTAGAGCGATAGCAGGAAACCCCCTGAGAAGCGAAAACTGAGGAGACAGACACCTTTGCCCAGAAAGCATGGGCTTTCAGGCTGCGTGCTCCAAAAGTATTATGGGTATCTGTCCTCATTCTGGTTTTAGAAATACACACTTATCTTCCTAGAACCCTTCATCCAAGTAGCTTCATCTCGACAATGAGGTTTACAGAAGCTGGGCCAACTCAGCTGTGCCTGGGATTCATGTTAGCATAGTCACATTGAGCTGGCTTGCTTTTTTTTTTTTTTTTTATGAGGGGGCAAAGGAGAAAACGCAGCCAGCCATGGTGTAATGTCCGAATGCCCTTGGAAATCCTTGTGTTGAAACAGTCTCTGCATGAAGATGTAAGAGGTGAGGCCTTTAAAAGATGATTTAGTCATGAAGGCTCCTCCTTTACAAATGGATGAATACTCTTGTTGTGAGGACTCTTAGATACAGTGTTCCCCTGCCCTTCACTTCTGATGAGGCAGCAAGGCACCATTTTGGAAGGGGGAACAAAAGGAAGACATCCTGGAAGCGAAGCAGCAGGAAGCCATCTTGGAAAGGGGAGCAGCAGGAAGCCATCTTGGAAAGGGGAGCAGCAGGAAGCCATCTTGGAAGGAGGGAGCAACAGGAAGCCATTTTGGAAGGAGGGAGCAACAGGAAGCCATTTTGGAAGGGGGTACACTCCTCATAAAATGCTGATGTGCTGGTGTCCCAGCTTCCAGAAGTGTAAACAATCAATTTCTTTGGCTTATAAACTATTTTATCTCAATTATTGAATGACAGTAGCACAAATGAAATAGGACATGTAGTTTGTGGATTAAAATGTCATTTCTGAAAATTCTAACAACATTTTCCTTTGTCATTATGTGAGAAATTGTGGGAGACATTTCAAATGTTAAAATTTATTGTAGTAAAAGATGCATTGCTGTGACTATCCATCAGAACACTCCTCCTCACTTTGAACACATTCATCCTATTGCTCATGTCAGTTTCTGAAGTGGTTTACAGTTTATGACTACAGCAGTTTTTTTCTTTTTTTTTTTTTTTTTTTTGTCTTTTTTTTTTTTTCATTTTTATCGGTACCGGGAATCGAACTCATGACTGCCTGCTTGCAAGGCAGGTACTTATGCCGCTGAGCTAAATCCCCAGCCCAGCAGTTTTTTTCAAATAAAAACACAGCAGTGTATCCTCATTCACCTTATCCACTGGATCTGGGATACGATGTAATTTGTGGTTCTTTCCACTATAGTTTGTGTCTGAATGTCCCCACACAGCTTCGTGAAGTCATGGGGGTGGGCTTTTCAGAGGCAGGGGAATCTAGAAATTGTGATTAACTGTCTAGGTATCTAGGTGTCACCCTAGGGTGACTGTAGCCTATATATAACATTCGGGACAGAAAGTCTTCCCTTGCACTTCTCCCTTTTTGCTCTTTCTGCTTTTGCTGTCTTTGGTTGCCATAATCTATTGCCCCTTTGTCACACCACCTTGCCTTGGAGCCAGCTGATGATGGACTCAAGGTTTGAGCTAAATAAACCTTTCCTATCTTAATTTTGGGCACTGGGTATTTTGTACCAGCAACAAGAGAAAAGTTACCAGCACAGAATTTGGTATCAGAGAACTGGGGTTGTTAGTATGACTGTACCTGACCATGTGGTTCAAGAAATTTTGGGAATGTCTTGTGGAAAGAGATTAGAAAGGTTCATAAATGTCACCTGAAAGAGTACAGCTGGACTACCTTAGATTGTTCTGTATGGGAGATTGTGATTAGAAATCAGAAAACCAGAAAACTGGTAAAAATTGTGCCAGTAAAGACCAGGTTTGGGAGGTTTCTGCTGAGAAGAAAGACTGAATTGGTTATTGGACTCCAGATGATGTATATTATGGCTTGATAAAATGTTTGTCTTCATTTTGCTCATGTTCAGAGACTTTGCCAGAGAATGAAATTAAGAGAAGCAGACTAATTAATCTGACAGACGAACTTTCAAGGCAGTCGAATGTTGAAGCAGTCACACAGCTATTGTTTGGAATTCTTAGCCAGTTTATGTTGAGAATCAAGAGTAGAGAGCCCAGAAAAATGACTTCAAATGTTGTGAGTTTGGTCAGATAGGAAGCTCCAGCAAAGCCATAGACTGCAAAGATAGAGCTCAGGAGATCTCCATTGCTGAGAAAGAACAGGAAATAGAAAAGATGGCCTCAGGGCATCACAAAAACAGGACTCCACCTTTCACAGCCTCAAAGCTGCAAAAGTGAAAGACTTTCCTTTGAGAAGAAAGCTGAAGAGCACCAGGTTCCAGAATGGCTGTGGCATAGAGAATTTCTTCCTCAGAATTAGATTCGCAGTGCCCAGTGATTTAGGCACTTAACCTTTATAGCCAAGAGAGAAGTAAGCCTGGCTACAGTTCCAGCTGGCTCCAGACCTTGGCATCATCCATGTGGCACTGGTTTTAGATGCATACAAAATTCAAGAGTCCTGAGGTTAAAAAGGCTTCCATCTAGATTTCATGGGAGGCCAGGCAGCATGCACCTGAGAGAGTAGTATGTGAAACTATAAAGTAGAACCCCAAGGTGCCTTGGAGAACCCAGATATTTGGAAAATTCAGGAACATTGGTCATATAAGAAAGTTGCAAGGATTGAGCAAACCAAGTCTAAGACAGAAGCCACCAGAAGTGTGGTAGGGGTGGAGTCATACAAACCTTTTGGAGTTCACAATCTGCCACAGATTGCTTTGCATGTTCCACCTGGAACTACAGTGCTAAATGCTTTTCTTGCTGCATTTTGGGCTTGCTTAGGTCCCATTCCTTTGTATTCCCTTGTTATAGATCAAAAACTGGTGGTCAGTTTAACAGCTGAATTAAATCAGCAAGGTGCTAAGCGTAGATGGCCCTGAGGGAAGTTGCCAGCATAAAAGGAGACAGGGAGAGGAAGAGCTAGGCATTGTGGGTTCTCCTAAGTGATGTGCTTTGGAGCCATTTGTTCTCCTGGAGGAGCTTGTCATGCTAGTGTCCCTGATATGAATTCAGCCATTATCATCCAGAGGAGCTTGGGATCTTGTTGGCTAAGAGTGACTGCAGTTCCCTTTGGGGGAACTCTGGTCCTTACATGTACTCAACTGTTCTTACCATTGGAGGAGCCCAGAACTTCACTGTAGCTGAGGATGGCTGTGGACCAGGGGAGTCCTGGTCCTTATTTTGAGCATTGCTTTTTGGCTCTACTGCAGAATCCTCAACCTACAGGCACAGCTCCTTCACCCTGGTGGCATAGACTCTCTAGCTTCCATTGTTGACCTTTGGGCCTCTCCAATGCAGATCCATAAAATAGACTTGCATGAGTTATTGCTGTGGGCCCTAGACCTCCAGTTGGACCGGTGAAAGGCATTGTCATGGATTCTGGGTCTTTAGCTGAACTCATGAAGGGCATTACTGTGGGATCCAGGCCCTTCGCTGGATTTTCTAGGTCTTTAGTGTTGTAGGCAGATTTTCTGCACTTTCTGTATTTAACTCTGGGTGACCATCATAAAATAATTTTATGAATTCTGTGTCCTGCAGGTAATTGCTCCCCTTGCAATCCCTGACTATAACAATCTCCTTGTAACTTTTGGAATGGAAATGTCTATCTTGTGCCACTGAATATTAGGAAGTGCTCAACTTTCTTTTCATTTGTACAGCTAAGGATTTGCCCTAGATCTTGGAGGAGACTTGGACATTTCAGCAATGCTGAAACTATTAGGACTTTCAACTCTTAGAGATGGAATAAAATTCCTCTTTACCCAAAATTTATTTTTTTCAAAGAAAAAATCTAAAACATATCAATCAGGGGGCGACAATGGTGCATACATCACACAGTGTCATCCCAAAATCATTCACTCAGAGCACAAGACATCTGCATACCATTTTCTGAACGATACCAGCACAAACCTTTCTCTTCAGTGAACACAGAGATATCAGCAGTATATCTTATTTATAGATATACATACACATATAAATATTCTGTTTCTTTCAGCCTCTTACACTAGTTAGACAATACAATGTTTATATATGTGTGTCTTATTTATTTCACTTACGAGTACGGTCTTAAATTGCCATTTACTTATAAATGTCTCCAGTTTATCCTTCTTTATGGCCAAGTAGTACTCCATCGCATAAAAAAATACCACATCTTTTTTATCCATTCCTCAGTCAATGGGCAGTTAGGTTGTTTCTAAGATCTAGCAACTACAAATTGTGTGCTATAAACATAGGTGCACATATTTTGCTATGATGTTTTCAGTTCTTTGGAGAAGATACCCAAAAGGGGAAAAACTGGGTCAAATGGGACCTCTAGTCCTAGTTTTTTGAGGAATTTCTATAGTGATTGCACCAGTCTGCATTCCCACCAACAGTGGAGAAGGATACCTTTTTCTTCATAGCCCCTCCAACATTTGTTATTGCTTGATATCTTGATCTTGGCCATCTTTCTGGGGTGAGGTGGAATCTCAGTGTTGTTTTAATTTTCGTCTCTCAAATGACCAGTGATGAGGAACATTTTTTCACATATTTATTTACTGTTCGTACTTCTTTATCTGAGGAGTATGGGCTCAACTCAGATGCCCATTTTTGGATTGGATCTTTAAATCTGGGAGAACTAACTTTATATGTTCTTGATAGTGATCCTTTGTCTGAGGCTCAGCTGACAAATGTTTTCTCCCATGTTGTGGGTTGTCTCTTCACTCTGTTGCTGGTTTCACTTGCTGTGCAAAAGCTTTTCAGTAAGGTGAGATCCCAGTTGTCGACTCTTTGTGATAGTTCCTGTGCAATTGGAGTTCTGTTCATAGTCTTTGGCTACACCACTGTCTTCAAGAGTTTTACCTGCTCTATCTTCCAGCAGATTTAATGTTTCTGTTTTAATATTAAAACTGCTGATTCATTCTGATTTTAACTTAGAGCATGGCGAAAGATAAGGGTCCAACTTTAATCTTCAGCATGTGCATCGCTAGTTTTTCCAGTGTCATTTATTAAGGAGGCTATCTTTCTTCCAGTGATTGTGTTTTATCAAAGATAAGGTGACTTTGTATGTCTGGAGTTGTTTCTGCATCTTCAAATCTGTTCTGTTGATCTTTGGATCTACTTTTTTTGCCAGTACCACACTGTTTTTATCACAGTAGCTTTATAGTATAATTTCAAGACACAGCCTGTTATGCTCCCTGCTTTCTCTTCGTTACCTATGATTTCCTTTACTTTTCTGCGTGTCTTCTGGTTCCAGATGAATTTTTGGATTGTTTTCTGTAATTCTGTGAGATGTGCTATTAGAATTTTGATTTTGACTGCATTGAATCTATATAACAGTTTTTGAAGTATAGCCATTTTCATTAAATTGCTTCTTCCTACCCAGAAGCATGGGATATCTCTCCATTTTCTAATATCCTCGACAATCTTCTTTTTCAGAGTACTGTAGTTTTTAATGTACATCTCTTGTCAGATTGCTTCTTAGGGATTTCATTTTTGTTTTTTTGGATGCATTTGTAAAAGATATTCTTTCCCTGATTTCTCTCTCAGTGAGTTTGTTATTCGTGTACAGGAAGGCTATTGATTTTTGAGTGTTGACTTCGTAATCAGCTACATTACCAAATTTGCTTATTAAATCTAGTAGTCATTTGGTGGAGTTTTTGAAGTATTCCATGTAGAGTATCATGTCATCAGCAAATAACAATAGTTTAACTTCTTCTTTTCCTATCTTTATTTCTTTATCTTGTCTAATTGCTTCAGCTAAAGTTTCAAGGACTATGTTGAATAATAGTGGAGCTAGTGGACATCTTTGTCTAGTTCCTGATTTTAGAGAAAAATCTTTCAGTTTTTGTCCTTTTCGTATGTTGTTGGATGTTGATTTGTCATAGGTGTTTTTGTCAGATTGAGATAAATATCATGCAGTCCAATTTTCTGTAGGGTTTTTATCATGAATGAACATTGGACTTTGTCAGAAGCTTTTTCTGCATCTATTGAGATGATCATATGATTTTTGTCCTTGGCTCTGTTAACATGTTACAATACATTTATGGATTTACATTTGTTAAATCATCCCTGCATCCCTGGGATGAATCCCACTTGACGTGGTACACAGTCTTCTTGATGGTTTGCTGCAGTCTGTTTGCCAGTATCTTATTGAGTATTTTTGCACCAATGTTCATGAGGGAAATTGGCCTGTAATTCTCTTTCTTAGTTGAGTCCTTTTCTGACTTTGGTATCAGGGTGTCTTGGTTACTTTTTTCCTCATTGTTAAGACAAAATATCTGACTCTCAAAATTAGGGAAGGGAAGGTTTATTTAACTTACAGTTTTTGGAGGTTTTGGTCCATACTCAGCTGGCTCCTAGGCAGAGTGGCGTGGCTGAGGAGCAAGCATTCATGGTGGCTGCAAACAGCAAGAGCAAAAAGGCAAAAGACGGGAAAAGTTCATGAGCTTCCCTCCCTTATATTGTATGCTCCACCCCTGAGCAGGTGCAACACTCACCCCACCAATCATAGCACTAGATAATGAACCAATTGCAAATGCTAGATTCAGCTGCCTTCATGATTGCATAAGGCTTGAGGGGGAGCTATCCAAACACCAACCATATCACAAGATAATGCTTGCTTCCAGGAATGAATTTGGAAGTATTGCTTTCTATTCGACTGCATGAATGACTTTGAGAAGTAGCAGTGTTAAGTCTTCTCTAAATTTCTCATAAAAATCAGTAGTAAATCCACCAGGACCTGGGCTTTTCTTTGTTGATAGGCTTTTAATTATATCTTTGATTTCATTTATTGATACTGGGTTATTTAGGATTTTTATATCTTCTTGATTCAGCTCTGGTAAATCATACGTATCTAGGAATCTATCCATTTCTTCTGTATTTTCTGTCTTTTTAGAATACAAGTTTTCAAAGTAGGCATAGATGATCATCTGGATTTCTGCAGGGTCTGTTGTGGTTTCACCCTTTTCTTTCCTAATTGCACTGATTTGAGTCTTTTCTTTCTTTGATAAGGTTGGCTAAGGGTTTGTGAATTTTATTTGATCTTTCAAAAAACCAACTTTTCAATTCATTTTAGTCTCCAATGTATTAATTTCTGCTCTGACCTATGTAATTTCCTCCCTTGTATGAGGCTTAGTCTGCTCTTCTTTTTCTAGAAGTTTGAGGTTCAACATTAAGTTGTTTATATGTGCTTGCTGTTTTCCTGATATAGATATTTACTTCTATAAATTTCCCGCCTAAGACTGCTTTCATGGTATCCCACATGTTGCACTTTGTTGTACTGCCATTATCATTCAGCTGTAAAAACTGTTTAATTTCATCTTTAATTTCACCTGTCACCCATTGTTTGTTCAGTAGAAGTGCTATTTAATTTCCATGTATTTATGAAGTTCTTGTGATTTCCTTCAGCATGGATTTCCAATTTCATTGCATTGTGGCCTGATAGTATGCCCGGGACAATTTCAATCCCTTTGCATTTACTTAAGCATGTTCTGTGAGCCAGTATATGGTCTATTTTGGAGAATGTCCCATGTACAGCTACAAAGAATATGTTTTCTGATGTTGTGAGGTAAAACACTCTAAAGACATCTACTAAGTCCATTTGTTGAAGACAGGCATGCAGTTAGCAACCAAGAAAAGAAAAATTTCTCAAAATCTTGATTTAGTTCTAATATTTCATTATTGATATTTTTGTCCAGTTGATCTGTCTTTTTGTGATAATAGGGTATTGAGGTTTCCCAATACAATTGTATTAGGGATTATTTGACTTTTCATGTCTGTTAGTAATTGTTTATATAGCTGGATACACTGGTATTTTTGCATATATATTTATGATTGTTATCTCTTCCTCTTGGATTTTTCCCTTTACAAGAATATAGTGTTCTTCATCCCTCTTAACCAGTCTTGGCTTGAAATTCACTTGGTCTGCAAATAGAATAGCTACTCTTGTTCTTTTGTGTGCTTCTGTCACGTAAAGTATTGTTTTCCATCCTTTTACTTTCAGTCTATGAATTTCTTTTTTAATTAAATGTGTTTCATGTATGTAGTATACTGTTGGATCTTGCTTCTTGATCCAGTCTGTGTCTTTTGATTGGTGAGTTGACACCATTAACATTGGTGGGTATAGCTGATATGCACTGACTTATCCTTGTCATGTTATTTTCCTGTTGTTGGCTCCCCCACTTTTCCCCTCCCTCTAATTGTTTGCCTTCCCTGGTGGATTTCTTCTGTTGGGGTTTATGAAGCTATAGTCCTTATTATCTCTAGAATGTCCTTCAGGACATTTTGTAGTATTGGTTTGTTGGTCATAAATTTCCTCAGATGTTCTTTTCATGGAAATATCTGATTTCTCTATCAATTCTGAAAGATAGTTTTGAGGGGTACATCAATCCCGGTTGAAAGTTGTTTTTCCTTATAACTGGGAATACTACTCGCCAAGCTCTCTTTAACTTGAGAGTTTGTGCTGAGAAGTCACTTGTAATTTTGATGGACTTTCCTTTATAGATGATTTGTGTCTTTAACAGATTTTTGATTCAATTTTGGTGTTTAGTGATTTTAGGATTTAATTTTGGTGTTTAGTTTCTGGAATCTTGACTATGATATGCCTGGCTGCAGAATTTTTTGATCATTGCTAATGAACTTCTGTATGCCTCACTTATTTTTATGTCAATTTCTTTTCCCTCTCCCAGGAAAGTTTTCTGTGATATCTGTGAACAATTTTTAATGTCATTTGTGGTATCTCTTGCTTGTTCATTGACTCCAATTTATCTTAAGTTATTCTTCTTTGGTGATTAATCAGGGTTTTACTAGAGAGAACAGATATAACACAAGATATACAGATGTAAAAGAAACAACAAGATTGGCTTACGATGGCCAGCCACAGAGTCCAATGAGGAAGCATGCAGAGGGTGTCTACACACTGGAGGCCAAAGGATTCAATCCAAGGTCTGGAGTTCAACCTAGTGTCTCGTGCAAGTCCACACCAGCAGGCTGATGGGTCTGCGACAGAAGGCTGAAGGCTCTAGGATGAAAGGATGAAGAGTCTATGCCAGAAAGCTGAAGAGTCTACACTGGAAGCCAGGAGACGACCTCCAAACCAAAGGTGAAGACTGGAGCTTCTCCCAAGAATGGAATGCATTCGTCCTTCCTCCTCCCCTTTTATACTCCAGGTGAGGAGCCACCCTAGGGTGGGTCATCTTCTACATCCTTGGGTATAGAGTTGCTAAATCCATTTAGTTAAGCTTTTAAATGTCTCAAGTTGATACAATCCATCAACCACTTATTTGGCTCATCTAGAAACTGCTGGCTTGATTTCTCATGGTCCCTTGCTATTTTGAGAAATCTTTCTTTTCTTGGTTGCTAATAGCAAGCCTGTCTTCGTTATCTGAGATCCTGTCCTCACAATGGGCTAATTGGTTCTGAATACTTTTGGTACAGTTTTATTCTCCTGGATATCTGCTTACTTGTACTTCATAGATTCCATTTCTTTCCTATGCAGACCTTCCATAATTTTCTTAAGGTTGTCTCTTTTGATTTTGTTGTTGTTTTCTGTGCCTGCTCTAATATCACTAAGCATGGTGTGTATTTTTGTAATCTCTGTAGTTATCTGAGAGATTATCTCTGACTTCATTTTTTCCAGAGCCTCATTCAATTGCTTTCCTGTTACCACTTAGAGTGACCTGGGGGAAGGCTTTTGGATTGTCCCACCTCTTTGCCTTCTGGATTTGCCTTTGGTGAATTGGATGTCTGGGGTTGAAGTTTGATTAAGTGTCTTCTCATTTTATTTTCTCTCTCTCTCTCTCTCTCTCTCTCTCTCTCTCTCTCTCTCTCCCTTTTTTAGTTTAGTTCCTGGGGTAATGCTTGCAAATTGCCTATGGTGGATTGCTTTATTGATAGTATTTAGGACCCTTGGGTCATGATTACTTATCTGAGGTATCTTCCAGGTATATCCGGTTTTTTGGTTTTGAGTCTGTTGAAAGATCTTACTTCTTCAGTTTTTTGGAGATGAGAAGTTGTTGCTTGTTTGGGTTAGTCCCTGGCTCTTTGGCAGTGTGCCATCATATTTTCTGTGACCCTTAGTTAAGCTCCCACATGGAATACCAGGACCAACAGCTGTTTAGAACAATTATGTCAGTTTTGGCTATAGTGTTACCAATAGCATCAAACACTGCTTAGAAAACATCAAACTGAGGTAACCCTTAATTTTCAACTTTTAACCATATGAACTAGATTTGTGATTATGTAACAACATGTAAAACAAACCAGATAATTATATGCAATATATGTCTGTAATGTGTCAATTTTTCCCTCAAGGGTTAAAATTTAAAATGGATTAAGGAGTAAATAGTGAAAGGGAAGAAGAAAAAGAGATTAGAAGATTGGAAGACAAAGGGGGATAATACCAATTTGGAGCAGCTGGTGCAGAAGACTGAAGTAAAAGAGAGAAGGAAGAGATAAAAAGAAGAACCCAGTAGAACCACACCCACAAAGAGGTTAGGAACCACTTTGACACTCGTATAATAACAATGAAGGAGAAAGAGAAAGGAGAAACACATAGTCCACTCCCAGGTTTCTCTTTGGTTTCACTAGTAGACAACCTGTGGATACAGGGTCCCAGATCCATGCCAATCTATCCCAGCAAACCAGCAGTAGCTTTATGGTCGGGTAGTAGATAACCCCAGCAGGTCTGCCCCAAGACCAGACTCATTGGACTTGCCACAGTCCAAGCAATTTCCACAGGTCTGGGCCCAGCTAGGAGGCACTAGGTGAAGCTGGCAGCAGTTCTGAGTGTCTCCCAAACGGCTCCTTGCCAGTCGCTTTCTCCCATGAGAGGATGGAGTCCTCTGCACCCACCACCAGCCACTGCAGTCCTCCACGTCCACTGCTGGTTTCTCTGCAGAGGCCTCTAGAGTTGCCAGCCATCACTGTCACCATGACCATGCGCCATGCACCCCCATGTTCCAACAGCTTCTCTCATGTAGTAAGTCCTGTCCCAAGGAGAAGGCATTGAAGTTTTTCTCTTCACTCTCTCTGTGGGCTTCAGTTCACACGTGAGGTTCTTCCTTGGTCCAGTGAACCCACTTCCCTCCTCGTGTTCCTCGTGATGCTACATTCCAGCATCTGAACAGTGACTCTCAGAAAGCTTGTTTTCTCTGCGCTTACCACTAGATGATCTTCCTGGAAGTCCCTAAATGCCTTTTGCACAAAGGGATATGCATGAGTCTTTGGAGGTTCATTGTGAATGTTATTGTTTATGTCTTGATATCCCCACAAAACCTCAAAAAGTGGTGACAGGAGTGCCTTTCAGAGGCAGCTGAATCTAGAGTTTGGCCGATTTATTGTCTACTATTGGAATTATGGGTGGGTACCTTAGAGTGGGTAGCCCACATATTAATATAAGGAACAAAGATCTTCTCTCACACTCGTCCCTTTTTTTGTCCTTTCTGTTTTTGCCCCTGGGCCATGCTATCCAGCCTTGGACCCAGCAGATTCTGGATTAAAACATCCACAACAAATGCCTTCCTGAATTTGGAGTGTTGTGTATTTTGCCCCAGCAATGAGAGAAAAGTAACCAAGATATCACCAAAGTCAAAGTGACCATAACAGGTGAATGCTTTGCATCAATTCAGGACATTAAGGTGACCATGACAACACAGATAAAGACACTGAATAAAGAGAACTTCAGAACAGCTGCAGAACATGGCAAGAATGGTGGAATAAATATATTTAAAGTGAGGGGGAGTAGCTCAAGGAGAATTCATAGCAATGAAACTTTTACTGTAATAAATTTTCAGAATTTAAATATACACTGCATTTTTATCATACCTTGTATAGGCCAGCTGACGTAGGCATGTGTGCTACATCTCAATTCGCAACAGAAACTTGGGGGAGGGGATGTGTTTGAGGTAGATTCCATACCACCTTCATCCCTGCTGAGAAACTGTACAAATGAACAATGCCAAGACCTTGTAGAAATCAGAGCTCAGATCCATAGCCGGTACAACCAGCCAACCTACACTCTCCAGCAAGCCATCGAAGAATCTAAATAATACTCGGTGCAGCAAATAGCCAGGGCTGGGTTCATAACTGGCAATCTCCGTGGCTTTTGTTCCCACTTTGAATTTTTTTTGTGTGTGTTTTTCCTTTTTATCGGTACCAGGGATCAAATTCACAACCGCACACTTGCAAGGCAGGCGCTTATACCACTGAGCTAACCCCCAGCCCCTCCCACTTTGAATTTAGAGCAAGTAGGAAGAAATAAACTTAGCAAAACCCATACTCCAGGTTTTAGCTGGAGCACAGGGTGCAATTGGCTGCAAATCATAGGAGAGCTGCAATTTCAGGCTATGCAGAGCGTGGTTTGTGGGCCAGGGCTGGTCCAGGCACTGTTACCAAGAGATCACAGAGATGAACGGTGAGTATTCAGAAACCTTCCAAGCAATTACATTCTATTCATTCTAATTATACTTACTGAAATGTAATTTTATGTCTGTTGAATCTAATAATAAAAAGCCTGGCTTTATCATTTATATGTCTTATTTCATTTCTTTAGCAATTTATTTCTATTGTGCTTTATGAGAATATTAGTCAGCAATGGCCCAAAACTCACAATAAAAACTGACTGTCCACTGAGGAGAGAATTCACAGATCACTGTGGAAATACAAACGGGTGGCCGTGCATTATCAGTCAATACAGTAATATTCCTGGAAAAAGCAAACAAATGGGTGAGTGGGTGAGCATAGTTATTTGTTCAACACACATGAGGCCAACGTGATTTTAGAGGGTAGGATCCCTGCCCTACATTTTCATTGGGCATTCAAGGCCTTCATCTTGCAGGTTTTTCTAGTCTGAGTTGTACTCTTAGGACTTGGAAAGTCAGCGCCTGCAAAACCTAAAGAAAAAGGAGTTTGACCAGCACACAGTATTGCAGTGGAAAACTGAACTAGGAAAAGACTTGGATTATTTCTGGATATAAAATAGTAACAGGAATACAGATGTAATGGTTGATACATTGTGTCAAATTGAGAAGTTTAGAAATTTAACTAAGTGGCTCAGCAGGGGGCCAGGATCCTCACTTTGTAAACATCCTGAGCCCTATGCAAGAGGAGGGTTACACCTGCCCTGGGGGGAAGGGTCTGCTTACAATATAAGGGCTGAAAAAAGGCTTTTTCCTCCACTTTTTGCTCTTGTTTTTGCTGTTTTCTGCCTCCTTGAACTGTTGTCCTCAACCATGCCACCCTGCCTTGGAGCCAGCTGATTATGGACTGAAACCTCCACAAATTGTGAGCTAAATAAACTTTTCCTTCCTTAATTTTGGATATCAGGTATTTTGTCTCAGCAGTGAGAGAAAAGTAACCAAGACAACAGAGAAATCAAACTTATTAGTATCTTGTTGGCATGTTAGTCTGCATTTAATTCAAAACAACTGTTTGAAGGGGCAGAGTCTAGTTTTCATGTGCTAGAAATGATCAGTGCTGCTCCCTGTGGATCTGGGAAACGTTCCCTCAGGATACATCCAATTCCAAGGGCTGGTTTGGCGAGGGAATACGTGAAGAGAGAGCTGTTGGAAAGCCCCCTTGGTGCACCTGCCAACACGCACAGTGCTTTTGCCAACCCTTGTCCAATTTCAGATTACTCTTCCTTGTTATTTCCTTAGCCAACAAAACATTGACAAAAAAAAATAATGACAACTAGCATCCTATGAGAAATACTCTGCCCAGACACAACGGTATCCAAATGGCTTTCTCAACATATGCACAAACAGACGCTTATATCTGCCCCTCTGCTATCTCAAGTTTACACCTGCTTCAGTCCCGAGTACTCAATACACATAGCCCCCTGAAGCAGTGGTTTGCAGACACTTCTCCACGCATGTGACTAACAACATCTATGTACGGGGTGCATTCCTCGGGAGGGAAAATCAGGTGCAACGCTATAGCTAGCTCAAGAGCGTGAAACCAGAGTCAGGTGAGGTAAGGATGTCATGAAAGAGTAATCTTCAATCCATTCCAGCTTTTCCGTGTTTGCTTTTTTGGGGGGTAAGTCATGTGCAAATGTTATCACTTGTGTCTAATTTTGACACCTAAAAAAATGAGTCCAACCCACTGCGGGCATAACTCTGGGTCTGAGAATGGTTTCGTGTAATTTATGGTTATGGACTGAGTTGGACCTTGCCATTCACAGGGTGGATCCTTAACCCTCAATACTGTCACTGTGCATGGAAATAGTACCCTGAGCAAAGTAATTAAGGTTAAACATAGTCACAGAGAGCCATTTAAAGCATTTTCTGTTCTTATGAGAAATAGAAAAGATACCAGAGCAGCAGTCCCTTCCTTCTCTTCTATAATGGTTCCTACATTGTGTCAACTTGAGAAGCTTAGAAGTTTAACTAAGTGACTCAGCAGGGAGCCAGGATCCTTACTTTGCAAACATGCTGAGGTGTGCAAGAGGTGGGCAGGGAGATGGTGGGAGGGCTACACCTGCCCTGGAGGGGGGGTAGTCTGCTTACAATAAAGGGAGAAAAAGAGGCTCCTTCTGATCTCACTGCTTTTGCTGTCTTCTACCTCCTTGAACTGTTGTCATTGTAGCAAACCACCATGCCTTGGAGCCAGCTGATTATGGACTGAAACCTCCACAAAATGTGAGCTAAATAAATCTTTCCTATCTTAATTTTGGGCATCGGGTATTTTGTACCAGCAACAAGAGAAAAGCAACCAGCACAAAATTTGGTATCAGAGAACTGGGGTTGTTGCTATGACTATGTCTGACCATGTGGTTCAAGAACTGTTGAGACTGTCTTGTGGGAAGAGATTGGAAAGCTTCAGAGATGTCACCTGAAAGAGTAGCACTGAAATGCCTTAGGCAGTTCTGTATGGGAGTTTCTTGTCAGAGCTCAGAAGACCAGAAGATTGATAGAATTTTGCCAGTAAAGACCAGGTTTGGGAGGTTTCTGCTGGGAAGAAAGAAAGCACTGGTTGATGGACTCCAGATGATGTGTGTTATGTCTTGGCAGGAAGTTTGTCTGTATTTTTCTCTTGTCCAGAGACACTGTCTGAGACTGAGATTAAGGGTGGTAGACTAATTAATCTGGCAAAAGAAATTTCAAGACAGTCAAATGTTGAGGCTGTGGCATGACTACTGTTGGGGGCATTTAGCCAGATTTATGTTACAAATCAAGAACAAAGAGGCCAGCAAGATGATTTAAAATGTTTTGAGTTTGGCCAAAAGTGAAGCTACAGTAAAACTGTGAACTGCAAGATAGAGCAGAGGAGATCTCGATTGCTGAGAAGAACCAGAATAGAAAAAATGGCCAGAGGGCATCACAGGAACAGGACTCCACCCTTTGCAGCCTTGAAACTGTAGAAGTGAAGGACAGCTTTGAGGAGAAAGATACAGAGAACCAAGCTCCAGAATGGTGGCAGCACAGAAAATTTGTTCTTCAGAACTGGATTCAGAGTGCCCAGCAATCCAAGCATTCAACTCCTACATGACAGAGGAAAACCTGGCTACCGCTCCAGCTGTAGCAGAGCTTTGTGACATCCATGTGGTACTGGTTTCAGGTGCATGCGGAACGCAAGAGCTATGAGGTTATGAAAGCTTCCACCTACATTTCAGAGGACTTAGAAGCCAGGCAGAGTGCACCCGAGAGGGCAGCATGTGAAGCTGTGAGTTGAAGCCAATGGTGCAGTGGAGACCCCAGGAGTTTGGAAAAGCCAGGAGCATGGATCATCTAAGAAAAACTGCAAGGAGTAAGCAATTCATGTCTAAGAGAAAAGCCAGAGGGGCTGGAACCACCAGAAGTATCATAAGGGTGGTCACACAAGTCCTTCAGAGCTCACGGTTTGCCACAGATTGCTTTGGATGCTGAATATGGAACCACAAGACCTAAAATTTGCTCTGCTGGATTTGGAACTTGCTTTGGTCCCAGTGCTTTGTATTCCCCAGTTTATAACTTTTGCAAAGAAAATGTTTATTTCTTTCTGTTGAATGTTGGAAGTGTCTAACTTTTCATTTGTACAGGAACTTGCAACTAAGAGTTTGCCTTCTGTCTCATAGGAGACCTGGGACTTGGACTTTTTAGCAATGCTGAGACTGTTAGGACAGTGGCTAGTCTTGCAGATGGACAAAACATCTTTTGCATAAAAGGATATGCATGAGTTGTTGGGGGATCTGGGGACGGAGGGTTGTGGCCCCAATGTAATATAATGTTGATAGACTGAATGCTGGTTCTTAAGGATTCTTAAACCTGTATTATAATGTTCAAGTTGTGAAATAATAATCATGTGTATTTGGTGACCAATTTAAAGAAATGTGTCCAGTTGTCAAATTAACATGGGGTGGATTGCAATGGTTGACACATTGTGTCAATCTGAAGAGTTTAGAAGTTTAACTAAGCAAATCAGCAAGGGATCGGAGTCCTTTCTTTCTTTTTTTTTTTATTTAAGAGGAAAAAGAGAAAAACACAAAACAAAACAAAGCGGTGTAAGGGTACACGTAATACAGAACTACAAAAAAAAAAATAACAGTAAGAAATCACCTGTTAGTAGATTACATATTATCATCTTGAAAATAGTTGCTCTTTCTTTGTAAACATCCTCCTCCTGGGCAAGAGGAGGGCTTGGAGATCTGCCGTACATCTGCCTATAGGGGGCAGCCTGCTTACAATATGAGGGAGGAAAAGAAGCTTGCTTTCCCCCTAACTTGCTCTTCTTTTGCTGTTCTTTGCCACCATAAACTGTTGCCATCTGCCCCACCACCTTTGATTGGAGCCAGCTAATTGCAAACTAGAACCTCCACAAGGTGTGAGCTAAATAAACCTTTCCTGTCTTAATTTTGAGTGTCAGATATTTTATCTCAGCAACAAGACATCTTCCCTTCCTTCACCCCTCTCTCTCAGCACAAAAGAAAGGCCACATGAGGACACAGAAAGCAGAAGGTGTGCATGCCTGAGAGAAACCTGACCGGAGGTTGAGCTAGGCACCCCTTCCTGGTAGACTGCCCATCCTCCAGAACCGTGGGCACAACGCGTCGTCGGCCAAGCTCCAAGGCATCTTGTCATGCAGCCTCTCGTGAGACAGTACTGTTTCATCCTGGCCCTGACACAGAGCCCCTCCGGGAGCAGACTATGAGCTTTGTCCTGCACACACTAAGCAAGTCTCATGCCAACCTCAGGTACCTGTGACTCAGGTACTATGGACTGCCCATTGTCTTTCACAGCAGCCCTCTGAGCTGCTTGCCCTGTCTTGTCTGCTCCTTCCTGTGGATGCCACAGTGAAGGCCCTGGCCCCCGATGTCCCCTGAATCTCTCAGCTCCTAACACTCTAGTGTGTCCTGAGCAGCCCTGGTTTACAGACCTGCTTCTGTTTGTGGGTAACTGTAAGCAGCATACTTCTCTCCCTATGCAGTTATCTTCATGCCTGTATACCTTAACACACCTGACAAACTAATCATGGTAGCCTGGAAGCATCTTTATGAATAATATCTCTGCCCTTGTAAGACAGGCGCATAACAAAATATGCTGTCTGTTTACATTTTAAAAAGTTATGATGCTGAAGGACACATATGCATTATTCTCCCTCAGAATCAAGCACAGTCCTGTTGTGCTAGGCAATGTGCCTTTTACTACAGTATATTTTTAAAAATTTAAAAATTCACCGTATATTTCAATCATTGCATTGTGATGTAAGAGGATTCATCCTTATTTCTGGCCACACTCTCTAGATACCCTCAATAAATAGTCCTCACTGCTCTCTGGGGAAAGACACTAATATTTATTAAGTTATTTGTGTGTACCAGGTGCTCTATATATATCACTTCATTAAAACTGAAGTCAGTTCTGTGAAAGTTGCCTAAACAGCAGGTGCCTGGGACACCTGCCTAGGGCCACATAGCTAATAAAGATCAGGTGCTGGATCCCAACCCAAGAAGTTTGGATTATGAAGTCATGCTCTTTCCACAGATGGTATCATAAGGTTTCTGTCAGATAAACCAAGGTGTGTGGGAGAAGGACCCACAACTCTGGAGTTTTGACTCAAGCAGGTGGCTGTAGGGATGCGTGGGCAGAAGCTGGCTGCTGTGACTCTGAGTGGCACCATGGGCATGATATCACAAGTCTCCTCTCCTTTACATCCCCACTAAGGCGGATTTCCCACACAGTGTCACTGGCTCACATGTTGGTTTTTTTTTTGTTTTGTTTTTTGTTTTTTTTTTTTTTTTTTTTTTTTGGTCTTTTTCCTTTTTATCGGTACCTGGGATCGAACTCATGACTGCCCACTTGCAAGGCAGGCACTTATGCCGCTGAGCTAAATCCCCAACCCCAGCTCACATGTTGTTAAAGGGAGTTCAAATTCACTTCCACATAGGGGTGTCTTCGTCTCTCTCCTACCACTAGGGCAGAATACCAATACCAGACACGTCCAATGTAAACGAAGAGGGGCTTATTTGGGCTCACAATTTTTGAGGGTTTAGTCCATAGGCCACTGCCCCAAGGCAGAAAGGAACTGGAGAAGGAGAGCTGCTCACAACATGGTGGCCAGGAAGTAGAGAGACAAGGAGCCAGGCGGGGAGATCGAGTTTTCCAGGTCACACCCCAGTCCCCAGAAACCACCTCTTCCAACCGAGCCCCACCACCTAACAATGTACTCAGCTACTCAATCATCCATGAGGAGTGCAGCATGCTGTGATCCAGCCACCTTCCACACACAGCGTGATTTGGGGGGAACATTTTAGATCTGCACCATAACTTTGGGAACTCTGTTAACAATGTTTTATGCTGAAAATGGTGTCCCAAAAGGGGCATGGGATGATGGGTACAGGAAGTAAGCCAACCTCCAATGGAAGATCCATGAAAAAGCAATTAATCTGACATTCCTTCTGTGCCTCACTTCAAAACCCTGAGCACAGCATGAAGCGCAGAGAGTGTAGGTTTGTGAATTCACGTCGCTGGTCTCATGCCCACCTCTCACCTCACATGTTCATGTCCCATTCCCCACCCTCTTGGCTGTGGTCCTCAAGAACCAAGCTGAAGCCAATGCTTACAAGGTCATTCTCTGCTCCAGGAGTGACAGGAACCAGGAGAGGCCAGGTGGGGGCAGGACCAATAGGTGCAGAGCAAATCAGCTGCTCTGTGGAATCAAGAGCACTTGTGTCCTGCATCACCAGCCACCTTCCAAGTGGCTCCACTTGGTCTCAGGAGAGTCTGTCCAGGCAGAGCAAGGGAGAAGAACGGACCTGCCAACTCCCATCCTGCAGGCTCAGCGCTGTCATCATGGCAGGTAACCTGTCAGAATCTTTCCTCCCAAACTCCGAGCTAGGGGTTCGAAGGAAAGGACAGCTTTGCTTCCTATTCGAGACCCATGCAACCCAGCTCTCCTTTGCAACTACACAGAAACTTACTGTTTTCTGTTGAGCTGTGGAGGCCAACGCGCTCAGCCCAGGGGACCCATGTGGGAACACAGGAGGCAGTGTTTTCAGATTCCTAGAAGGGGCAACAAGAAGGACCAGTCCTGCCCATCAGTCACCTTTACTCCAACTGTTGGAAGCCAATGACTGGTCCTGCAGAAAACCACCCTGTGAACCCATCATGGCCCTGGGTGGACATCTGCAGGCCATTCCTCTATCCTCCCAGGCCCGCAGTTGCTGTGGGAAGGACACACAGTGACATCAGAGGACCCTGTGGTCACGTGCCCATTGCTGCATTTATTTAGTTATCACGTGGGCTCTGGGATGCCTTAATCTGTTCTGGCTGCTCCAAGAAAATGCCACAGACTGGGAGGCTTCTACATGGCTGCAGTTATTTCAGACAGTTCTGGAAGCCAGAAACCCCGGGGACAAGGCACCACAGCTGCAGTGACAGAGGAGGGCCCACTGCTACATCCCAGCTCATCCATCACTGTCCACTGTGGGGGCGCCGCTGTGCTAGATAATTTTCAGTCACTGTGACCCAACAACTTGAAGATTATTTTGGCTCATAGTTTTTGAAGTGTTAGTCCAAGGCTGGCCAGCTCTAAGGCAAATAAGCACAGCGGAAGGCCATGGAGTAGAAGGGCTGCTCTTCTCATGGCCCCAGGAAGCAGAGGGGAAGGGGCCAGGGGCAAGACACGGTCCCCAGAGCTGCACCCCCAGGACGCGCTTCCTCCACAAGGCCTTACCTCCAGTTTCCATGACATCCATCCCCACGCCGAGATGGGACTCTGATTTCATAACTGTCGGAACGCTGATGAAGTGAGGGCCCTAGAGCCCCAGGCTCCTCCTGAACACATGAGATGGGGCGTTTTACATCCTGAGAGTGATAGGCAGGGATCCCTGTCCTCACAGCCTAACCCTCCTCAGGCCCCTCTAAGGCACCATTAAATTAGGAACAAGGCTCCAACATCTGAATTCGGGGCAAAGGTAGCACAAATAATCTAAAGCACCTAGCATGTTAGTTTCCTGGGGTTGCCATGACAAAGAGCCATAGCCCATAATTCAAACCAACCAAAATTTATCCATTCAGAATTCCGGAGCCAAACAGTCCTCGTCCAGGTGCCTCCTGGGGTGGGTCTTTTGAGGGATTCCTAGGAGAACTGGTGGGAAGCCTTTGTGCTCCCTTTGTGGGCTTCCAACCCTGGCTGTTGTTTCCTGGGATATGGACCCGCCATCCAGCTGCCAGTGACATCATGGCTGTCTCCCCAGGATGGTCTGAGGATTTTCATCTCTTCTCATATGGCCAAGCTGTCTAGAACCTTCCCTAATCGAGCAGGGCTCCACTCTTTTGTCTATTTAAATAAAGTCACAGAGGTTACACCTTCAACAGCTTTTGAGAGATCACAGCTCAACCCCTCAGCATGGAAGGGGATAGTACTGTGCGGGATGGCTCAGCCCTGTCTTGGGTAGGGAGGCCAGGAGGAGGCAAGAGAGGCAAACTCAGCCGGATCCCAGGTGGGGGGAGCCCCCTCTCGTGGGCACCAACCAGTGCTCCCGGGGGAGGGAAACAGACCATCAGCCCTCTCTCAGAGGACCCTGTGGTCTCCCACAGGAGCCATCTGCGGCCTGGCATTGGCCTCCTGCTGCTAAGTTAGGCCTTCAGCTGTAGCTGCAGCTGGTTGAAATTTGATGGGACACAGCTCATGCAGCAGTGCTGTCCCTGCCCTTGGGACAGCTCAGGAGTTCACAGTGCCACAAGAGCCAGCCACAGAGAGGTGCCAGCTGACGTCCACAAAACAAGTCACCTGCTTAGCGGGCATTGAGTCCCAGCACTGGTGGGTATCAGCACGGAATCTAAAGAAGTGCCATGTTGTCCCACAAAGTCCACAGGTGCCCTGCAGTGCCCTGTCCAGCTTCCTTGTTGTCCCCTACCTTCCCAGGGTGTCCTACACACAAAACCAGTCTCCAAAGCCAGGCCTCCAGGCACCTCTGCACCACAGGCCTCTCCTCTGGCCATGTGAAGTGGAAGCCATGCCCTGAGTGCAGACCGCCAGGCCACTGTCTGTACCCCCATGTGGGGTCACTCTGGGGTGCTGCAGGGCCATTGTCATTCATTCTCAGCTGCCTACACCACATGGCACCAAGCCACCTTCACCAGTTCAGGATGGGGCTGCAGGGGACAGATTGGGGAAGAAGAACCCGACTTCTCGCTGCTTGGTCTCCAGCAGGTGGGAACCAACCCATGTCCAGGGGACAGTGCTGTGGCCTCTTGAGGCTCAGACTTCAGCCCAGCTGCAACACATGTTGCTGGCAGGTATGGTACTGAACACTCCCCTGTGCCCACCACCTCCAGGCTGGGCCTCCACTCCCCAAAGCCCACCGCCCACAAAGCCCCAGACATACTCTGGCCGGCCACATGGGGGTGACACAGCAACACGAGACTTTCATCTGACACTGAGGGAACAGGGGCTCAGTGATCTATGAGACTCAAGCAGCAGCCTTCCCCTCCTTCTGCAAGATGCCAACTCCTGGAGAGACCACAGCTCTTTGCCCTTCCATCTCCTCCCACAGAAAGGGGCAGAACGAGTTTACAAAGCCTCCCAGTGGGGGAAGGATCAGCAGGGAAGGTGGGAATCCACCACACCTTCCTTGGTGCTAAAGGACAGAGACGTACTTCCCTGTTCTGCCCCATAGTAGCAGGGGACAGCAGTCTTCCCATCCACCACCGTTGGCTGGAACACCCTTATAATTGCCCCCTATAGTCTGAAGCTCAGAAGGAAACCTTACCTCCTGGATAGGGGCTGCCGTGTTTTCCCAAGGAGACTGTTGCAATATTCATCAATCGGATGCTTCTTTTAATGGGGATGACTTAGGTCAGTGTCCCTCCCCTTGCGTCAGAGGATACTTGCTGCTGCAGGAGGAGAGGAAAGCAGAGGATATGATGGCCATGACCTGGTAGGAAAGTCAGGCGCTTTTCTGGAGTATGTGGACCACAGTGTCCCCCTGTCCACATGCCTGCTCCTGGCAGGGACACTTGGCTCTGTGAGCCTGAGCCACGCAGGAAGGCCTCACCTGTGCTCCGTCCCACAAGCCAGCCAGCCCTCTGGGGAGGGTCCTGCCACCCTGGCTGTTCCTGTCTTTGGTCAGTCCCATCCTCCCAGCTGAAGCCCCAGTGCCAGCAGGAGATGGAGGCACCCAGAATCTATCCTGAACCCAGAAATCAGGAGCACCAAAAAGTGATTATTTCATACAGCCCAGTTTGAGGTGGCTCACTGTGGAGAAATAGCACTTGGAACCAAGGTTAAAACAAGTCTAGACCTGTAGAACACAAGTCTAGACCTGTAGAAAACCCTCTCCTGTCTGCGTGAGGGCCACACCTGTGGTAGGACAGGTGACACTGAGGCATGATCTGCAGGGGAACTAGGACTTAGGGCACCGGCAGGGAGGACATCCTACCTGTCACTCAAGAGGTTCCATGCTGGGCTTCCCCAGAGCCTGCTGGGCTCTGCAGACACCAACCACAGCGCAGTCACTTTTGTCAGCATCCCTGGAGACACAAGAGAGCAGGGAGCCAAGGTCTCATTCACACAGACGCATCCCTGGGTCTGCAGGTTCCCCAAGGTTGCCCACTGCTGGCTCCCTTCTAGCACCTGCCACGATTTTGCAACTAGAATTTGTTTCTGGCTGCAGATCAGCACCCCAGAGGTGGCAGAATGGTGTCTAGAGCATCTCACGTTACTGATGCTTCCAGGGCTGCACTTGCATCCACAGCCAACCACTGCTGGTCCTGTGGTCACAGCTGCCTCAGAGGGACAGCACTGGACCCCAGTGCAGGTCAGGCGGTTGGGCTGGAGGCTCAGCTCTGCAGCTGATCTGACTTGAATCTGTGGTCAGCCCAGGGCTGAGGTTCCAAGCTGACAGGATCAGCTGGGGAGACATAAGCACAAGCCCTGTGCTGTCAAAGGCCCAAGGTGACACCCTAGCTACAGGCTCAGGAGCAAAGCTGCATAGTGTCTTGCTGTCTCCTGACGCTTTCTTTGTCACTGGGATAAAAACCCTCATACCCACAACGTAAGGAAAAGAGGTTTATTTTGGCTCACACTTGTGTCCATAGTTGGCTGGATCCTAGGCAGGAAGGTGTGGTGGAAGGGCCTGCTCACATCACGGGGGCCAGGAAGCAGAGAGAGAAGGGAGGAGCCAGGGAGGGAGATGCACCCTTCCAAGTCACACCCATTGATCCCCTTTTCCTGCCAGCCCCCACCTCTTAACAGTAGGGGACACATCATGGGTTGATGCATTCATGAGTATGACACCCCATGGTCCAACTTGCCTTCCCAAATCCCTGTCTCTGAATATACAAAACTTTGGGGACATTCAGATTGAAACGTAACCCTGTCTGGGATGACAGCTGTCCCCTGAGAGCTGGAGTCTCAGCTCTGGGGGGACACACAGTGAGAGCCCACTGCTGCTGGTTTGTTGTACAATTATACCCCACCTCAGCCCCTGAGGAGATGCAGGGTGGGCTCAGAGCTGGCTGCCAGCAGGAGCCTTTCCCCAGAAAAAAACAGAAGCTCAGAAACTGGAGGTTCAGGTCAGGCTCCCTACAGCCGCTGGAAGTGCCTACAGCCTACAGCTAGTGCCTACAGCCGCTGGAAGCTGGTGGTTGCTATGTTAGGGCTGTGTTCTGTGAAGAGGAGGAGAGAGTGGCTCTGTAGAGGGAAACAGCAGAGAATTTCAGGACAGAGAGGAGCAGAAGGAAAGACTGAGGCGCTCCGAGGAGAGCTGAGAGTTTTGCCCTCCCCAGAGCCCTCCATCTGGCTTCTATCAGCCACTGTCGCATGATGGACCTTGAAGGGGATTCTGCTTCTTGTCCCATCCCATCACGTCCTCCACACTGGCAGCCACGTACCAGGAACAGTCAGGAGCGCATCTGGAGGCTGCTGCCAACCCGATCCAGGAACGCCCAGTCTTGCTTGATCATCACAGGAGCCAGGTCCCAGAGGGCACGAGGAGTGACACCTGGAGCACACATGCCCATGGGTTCTGCTTCTTTTTGCAGGCTTGAATGGGAACTCAAGATCCCAAATGTTCTGGGGCAAGTGCACTTCTACCGGGCTACAACATAGCCCACGGCTGCAGAGAGAACAAGCCTCTGAGCTTCCTGAGTCATCCCCTGGAAGGTTTAGTCAGCACCAGCCATTTGTGGGACCACATTGGGGTTCCCCAATGCGACAACACCAGCCCATCATCACAGTTCACCATCTACAAACCCTGCTCAGGAAGAGAAGGACAGAGCTCCAGACATCCCAAGTTGGAAAGGCACAGGCCAGGTAATGTCTCAGGATACAAATGACAGGAGATTTAGAACAAGGTGGCCCCTCAGTGCCAGGAAGTCAGGTGCACGTGGGAGGACCTAAAGGGCTGTAGAGACCATGACAGCCCCACTGTGCTGGCATCACGCTTGGCCCTCTGACCCCACAAGGCCTTTCAGAGAGGGGAGCTGCTGCAGTCTCAGCTCCATGGAGTGTCTGAAACGAACAAGTGAGAGCCAGAAAATGGCCCCACGTTCTGCATGTGCAAGAGCCTATGTCTGTCTTCCTCCATCGACCACATGGAGGACACTTGTTCCAGCTGACTGTCCTGATGGCAGAAGCTGCTGGGCTGGGGAGGACAGAGACCCCCAAAGGCTTCCCTGGGCATGGAAGATGTCCCAAGTGTGGATGGAGGAGACACCTGTGTGGAGCTAAGGTTGGGGTCTTGCAGCTGCGTAGCGTCCCTCCCTCCCCAACTGAAGGCCCCTCCAGCCTGATCCATCCACTCCTCCCTCTTCCTTCCTCAACAGCAGTCCCGCCATATCTTCTCTTAAACAGATGTTTAGCAGCAACTATCTTTGAAGGCACAGAGGTGGCCTGTTCACTTTTCTCACCCCTAGGACACAATCCTGACATGCACGAGTTAAGAAAGGTTTGTTTTGACTCAGTTTGTGAAGTTTCAGTCCGTGGTCAGCTGGTTCCAAGGCAGGGCAGCATGGCAGAGGGGAGAGAGTCCATGGCATGGTGGTGGGGAGCAGAGGGATCAAGGGAGCAAAGGCAGATGGACCCTTCTGGCCATTCCCAGTGACCCACTTCTTCTTATTTCACCTCCCAGCATCACATCAACTATAAACTCATCAGGGAGACAATCCACTGATACATGCTGTGCCCCCATGACCCAGTCACCTCCCCAAGTTCCTCCCATGAGCTTTGAGGAACATGCAGACATAACTATCACACCATGTGAACTGCCCCCTTCCGAAATCAGATGGAGAAACAGACAGTGCACAGTGTAGATGATAGAGTGAGCGTACATGGGTCAGTTTCCAGTCTCCAAGGACGAACCCAAGGTCAGGGCCTCAGGCTGCTCCAGAGCACAGCCTGGGTGTGGCAGCAGCACCACGTGGGCAGCAGCACCACGTGGCTGGGAGCTCAGGTCCTTTCCCTCCCTGGAGCTCAGCAGCGGTGTCTCTGTAGGAGCTCAAGAGCAGTGGCCCCTGCTCTGTCCCTGGGCAGAGTCACTGTAGGATGGACAGACCTAATTGCGAGCTGCAATGAAACCAGGCCTGGGGGGGCGGAGAACAGACCCCCCCCCCCCCATTGTAGACAAGAAGTGGCAAACTCGGGCCGGAAGGTGCTGTATCATTCCTGGTCCATGAACACAAGGCCGCAGAACATGATGGGGCAAAGAGCTCATCGCTGGAGTTGGACCTCACTCACACGCAGGAGGCTAGGAAAGCAAATTTGAGAGGGCTCTGCCAGCTCACCCGGGTCCCACTGTGATGGCCAGGGTGGCTTAGGAGACCTGGGAAGCCAGTCCCATGCACGCTAACAAAGCAGAGCCACAGAAAGAGCCAGGGAAATGACCTGGGCCCTCCAGGTCTGCACAGGAATCAGGGCCAAGGACACGAGTACACCGGCCCCAACCATCAGCAGGAGGGCACAGGGATGCCACCTCTGTCGCCACCACAGGCCCTCCCTCCTGTTTCCCAGGCCCTGCCCAGTTCTTTGTCTGGCCAGCCCCATCCCGAACTTGCAGTGAAAGGGGATTCTGTGACACAGCCCGGCTCAGCCAGATGTGGAAGGTATAGCCTAGCACAGGGGCAGAGCTTCAGGGGCCTCGGAAGAGCTCACTGTGGAGGCTGGGGTACCCATAGCTCAGAGCCACCTTCCCTGGGAATGTCTGCCAAGTGGGTCTAAGGGTTAGAGCTTAAGTGGATAACACCGGGCATGTGCAGGCACACACACACACGCACACACACACACACACCACAGAGCCCTGTATTGCCTGTATTGTCTTTTGTGGAACTATTCTTCCCGGCCATCCCAACACTGTACATTTGTCTTCCTCATCTTTCTTTCCTCACATCAGGGATTCCACCAAGAATCTTCTGCCTCCCATTTTCTACCTGGAAAACTTCTAGTTCTCTGCAAAATTCAGGTTAATTATCACTTCCTCCATGAGGCCCTCCCTGCCCACAGCTAGATAAGTGATTGAAGTGGTTGGTGTCTTCTTCACAGCATGTTAGATGTGTCACTAATGTGGTACAGGCTCTCTCTGTCTCTGTCTCTGTCTCTCTCTGTCTCTGTTTCTCTCTTAACAGTCCACTTAGCTGTGCCACCATCTTTCAATGGACGCATCTCATTCTGCTCATCTTTGCACACTTAGCACCCCAGAGAGGGATGGCTTTGCTGCTTGGAAAGACAGACGAATGCACATTTCCCTGGCGATGCCGCCGATGAGGTTCTGTGAATTTTGTCTGCTTAATTGGAAGCCACTTGATTAGTGGGAGCTGGCACAGCAGATGCTGTAGGAAGAAGCAGTGAGGAGATGATGGAGATCATGTTTCCCACTCTGTCCCTTCCCCGGGGCTAGGAAGCTGGCGGAGGAGACAGTCACATGTGTAGATGAGGAAGGGGAAACTGTGGTTAAAATCCGCTCTCTCTGCTTCCTGTCTGCACAATAGCGCGAACGTGACCCATGTCTGGTGCCAGGCATCTCCTGCTTACTGAGGATTCGAGGAGTGGGCAGTGATAGGCCACCTGCAATTCCCGGCAGCACAGGGCCAGAGCCTCCCCATGACCAGATGATCTGGCTCAGGGCTTGCACAAGGCAAAGCCAGACTTTAGGAGCAGCTGTGGGTAACACAAAGTAGAAAAAGGACAAAATGTCTTACAGCAAAAGGGATACACCTCAACCTAATGAGGTGACTCAAGGAACTAGAAAAGCAAGAACAAGCCAAATCCAAAATAAACAGGAGGAAAAAATATAAAGACCAGAGCAGAAAAACTGAAATAACGAAAACAAGCCCAAATAGGGAAGTTCAATAAAACAAAAAAGATGACAAAATCAATGAACCTTCAGGTAGACTAGCTAAGAAAAAAAAAATACCCCAATACATAAAATCACAGATGCAAAGGGAGATGTTACAACTGGTACAATTTTAGAAACACAAACGATCAATAGGCATTATTGGGAACATTATGCACAAAACTGAGGCACCACAGTACCTTATTTCAAGACATATTATAATGCCCCAGTAGAGATATAAAGAGAAAGGCGGTCCCACAGGATTGAAGAGAAACAACAGAAACACGCAAATACCTCCATAGCCAACTGATTTTTGACTGCTTCCAAAAACACATGTTAGAGAGGCTGGTAATCAGGTGTGTGCACACCAGCCACCATCAGGGACCCTTCCCACCAGTAGCCAGCTCTGGTCAGGAGAAGCAGCAACCAACCACACCCTCACATCCATGCTGGCTGCTATCAGGGAGCTTCCTGCAGGTAACCAGTACAGGCTGGGAAAAGAAGCCATCCCTGCAACAGCACATCCAGTGGCCACCATCGGATACCCATAGCCAGCACTGGCCAGGAGAACCAGCCAGTCATGCTTTGGAGAAATTGTAGCCAATACAGGAAGTGCCTGGGACCCCACTACTCACCTGCCCAGAAGAACCCAGGAAAATGTCAAGACAAGGAAGCAAAAGGCAGTCTCTGGACTCCAACCCAAGCAGAGCAAGCACAGGAGATGTAAACAGGAAGAGATCAGGAGTCGCACACCTGAAGTTTCTGAAGCAATGGCAACTGAAGTAAAGAAACAACTTCTTGAAGCTATAAAATAAATCGGAACAGAGATACTGTCTCACGTAAAAAACAAGATGAAAAACATAATAAAAAGAATTGCTGAGCATCTCTAAAGAAGACATAGATTAAAAAAAATAGAGGAGCATAGGAAAATGAGGGAAATCTTGAATGAACAATATAAGAAAGATTTAGAATGCGTGAAGTAGATTCAAAGAGATATCCAGGAAATTAAAACCACCATTAAAAGCTGGCAAAATTGCTAGAAGATAAATCTTCAGACCTTGAAGACAGGTTTGCAGCTAGTGAGCATGAAAGGAAAATCTCTTAATAACGAGGAACCAGGAAATAACAATTCAATGGCTGCAAGACAGTGCAAAAAAAAAGTAATTTAAGAGTGATAGGTGTCAATGAAAATGCAGGAGTCAACACAAATGACATAAAAAGTCTACTTAGAGAGCAGCAGAAAACTTCCTAAGCATGGAAAAGGATGTGGCACACAGATAAGTGAGGCATATAGAACTCCAACTAGCCATAGCCAAAATAAATCTATACCCAGACATATAATAATCAAGACCCCAGAAGTTCAGCACAAGGACAGAATATTAAAAGCTGTTTAGAAAAAAGAAGCAGATTACCTATAAAAGAAAACCCATGAGAGAATCACAACAGACTTCACAACACAAACCATCAAGTCAAGAGAGCTTGGAGTGTTTACAATCCTGAAAGAAAACAACTTCTTTTTCTTTCTTTTTTTTTTTTTTTTGTCTTTTTGGTTTTTATTGGTACCAGGAATTGAACTCACGACTGCCTGCTTGCAAGGCAGGCGCTTATGCTGCTGAGCTAAATCCCCAGCCCCAAGAAAACAACTTCTAACCCAGATTGATGAACCCTGCAAAACTATCTTTCAAAATTAGTGAAGAAACAAGATACTTCCATGACAAAGAACAACTGAAGGAATTCATGACCACCAAACCAACCCTACAAAGAATGCTGAAAGATATTCTAGAGAGAGAGTAAAAAAAAAAAAACGACCACAGTTCCAGGAGCAGTGGCAAAGGGGGATCACCAAGTGGGGCAGACAATTGAATGGAGTGGAAAAGAAGGCAGCCAACAGCAGGAAAATAGCATAGACAAACCAGTGCATGTTGGCCATAACCATTAATGTAGATGGCCTCAATTCACCAATAAAAAGAAACACAGGCAGAGTGGATCAGGAGACAGGACCCATCAGTATGCTTTATACAAGAAACACATTTAATGTGAAAAGAAAATCAAAGGAGAGAAAACAACACTCTATGTGACAGAGAACCAGAAAAAAGTAGGGTAACTTGCCCATCAACTGCAGAATGTAAGAAAGATACAGCATTTTAATACAATGGAAAACTACTCAGCTATGAAGAATGAAAACCTTGAGGCGCTTGTAGGTAAGTGGATACAACTTGGAGTCATGTTCATGGGTGAAATGGTTCAGTCACTGGGAAAACATCTTGTCGCTCTAGTATAAAATCTAAAGATGTTGTTAGGATCCTAAATTCACTGTAGATACTGTGAAAGTGAAAGGGGAGTACATCTTGCCCAAGATAGATGGCCATCACCAAAAAGACAAAAAGCCAGGGCTGGAGGGGAAAAAGGGACTCTCAGCCACTGCCACTGTGATGGAAATTAGGACAGTGCTGCAGAAAATAGGATGGAGTTCTCTCAAACAGTGAGCTAGCACCAGCACAGGAACCAGTGCCCCCCCCCCTTACACTCCTGTGTTAGTGTAGCACTATTACCACAACTGAGACAGAGAATCCAAAGAAACAAGCAATGAGGGGTGCACAGCTGGACAGGACTCCCATCCCTCCCTTCTCTCTCTGCGTCTTCTTCCCACCAGGCCCCTCTGCCTCAGAGCTGGCTGGCCATGGGCTGAAACCTTACACACCGAGAGCCCAAATGGACCTTTCTGCTTGTACTTGCAGTTGTCCAGTGTTGGGTTCCAGCGCCGAGGCCCCTCCACATCCCCACCACCCCTCCTGTCTTCTTCAGTTTTCACGTCATCTTTCTGAGATCCCACGTAGCAGGGAGAACGTGTCATAGTTGTCTGAGCCTGACTTAGTCCTCCAGCTCCACCCACTGTCCTACAAACTAAAACTAGCACTTCCATCGGCCCCGGCTGCACCACCCTTGGGAAACACTCCAGGGAATTCAGGGTAGCCTCGCCCAGGTCACCCGCACGCTCATGCCCACGCTAGCCGACACGCGGCTCCAACCTTGTGCCCGTGGACAGAGGAGCAGAAAAAGAAGTGCAAACTACTCATCTGTAGAGAAGACAGCATCCTGTCTTTGCAGAGAGCTGCTTGTCTTCTGTGCTCCCTGGGTACAGGGCACAGTGAAAAGGGACCCTCACACACCGTTGTACCCCAGGCAGGTCATGACCAGGGTTTCCTTTCTTCACCCTAAGCTCAGGACTAGGAGAGAAGAGCCAAATGAGGAAACTGAGGCTGGGGCAGTGGACTGACTTCCCTACTGCCATGAGGAAAGGACACTTTTCTGCTGTCTGAAATGTGAGCTTGGACTGCAAGGCCCAAACCCTTGGACATCGGATCACTTTTTCTCACTGACCAAAGGTGATTGTGAAGACAAAATACAACCAAACAGCCAACACAGCCACTCAGAACCTTGGCAACTGGGAACCTGGCCCCCAAACTCATTCTAGACTGTGGCAGCTGCTCAGAGAAGCACTTTCAGAGTGCCAGGATTCTCCGCTTCGGGGTTCTCAAGAAAGAGCTTAGAAGCCGGGCATGGTGGTGGCACACACCTGTAAACCCAGTACTTGGGAAGCTGAGGCAGGAGGATCATTGCAAGTTTGAGACCAGCCTGGGCTACAAAGTGAACTCAAGGCCAGCCTGAACTACATAGTGAGACCTTGTCTCAAAAAGACAAAAAACAAAACAAAAAAATCGCATAGACAATAAAGCAAAGATGGCCCTGCAGCCTGACTTTGAGCCTGAACTCTTTCTACAATCACTGGCTGGACATCTGTGACAGCCAGGCTCTGGGCTGGAGCCGGGGAGTCTGGCAGTCCAAGGACAGATGTGGCCTTCATCTTCAGAGCACAGGGCCTGGGGCGTCACTGTAAAACTCCCCTCCCCCCAGTGCCCCTAAGAAGGGCCGCCTCTGGTCTCTCGCAGGGACTGAGGACAGCTTAGTTCTGATTCCACGGGGCCCACACCATGTAGCCCTGCTTTCGTGGTTCTTTCTAATAACGCCCAAGAACCTGGGCCTGGAGTGAGCTCATGATTTTTCTTGAGGGTCTTGCTTTTATGATATTGCCATTTTTTTCATACTGGGGATTGAATTCACGACCCCACGCTTGCTAGGCAGGTGCTTATGCCACTGAGCTAAATCCCCAGCTCTGATACCACCATTTTATAATTTTGTAGTTTCTTTCTGTTCCACCTGAACTCAGGGATCACTGGACAGATCTTACATCTTTCTTACTTCTTCCCCATGTTTGTCCATGGGTATAGAGGCTAAATTCCCAATATCTCCATCATCCAATGAGGGTATAGAGGCTAAATTCCCAATATCTCCATCATCCAATGAGGGTATAGAGGCTAAATTCCCAATACCTCCATCATCCAATGAGGGTATAGAAGCTAAATTCCCAATACCTCCATCATCCAATGAGGGTATAGAGGCTAAATTCCCAATACCTCCATCATCCACTGAGGCCATCATACCTTCCCCATAAATCGCTGCTGTTATTTTTGCCTGCTGTATATTGGTCACCTCTCCACTGCTGGGGAAAAATACCTGACACGCACCATTTAAAGGAGGAGAGGCTGATTTTGGTTCCTGGCTTTGGAGGCTTCAGTCCATGGGCAGGTGGCACCAAGCCAGAAACATCACAGCAAGAGAGGACAGATGAAAGCTGCTCTTTCCTGGCAGCCAGGAAGCAGAGAGCAGAGGATGCTGGACTGGGGGACCAAGCCAGAGACAGGACACACCCTACAAAGCCCCGCCTCCAAGGGGCTCACTTCTCTTCTCCCATGAGTCCCACCTCCTCCTCGTAAGTGCATCCACTGTGAATTCCTCAGTGGGCTCGCTCGTGGGTGAGGCTGCACCCCCACATCCCACGTGTCTGTCTCCCCACTTTTGAACATTGCTGCGCTGGGGACTGTGCCCTGGGGTCTTTAAGGAACATTTCCTATTTAACACGTGATGGGGGGAGTCATGTTTGCTGTCCCAGAGACCACATGGGTTCCATCGTGTGGGACATGGACAGCCTTCATGGATTGCTCGGCCATTCTCAGTCCCAAACTCAGAGTTCCTGCAGCTGAGTGGACAAGGGTAGAGCGGGACCAATGGCCTCGTCCATCTCAAGGCACAGGCACCTTCAAGTCAGGGATGCTGGGCATGAAGCAACAAAAGTAATCCGAAAAGTTTTTAAGGAGTTTCATGGAGTTTCAAGGCAGAAGAAATTATACTAATCAGTGGCCTCCTGGGGCTTCAAAGCCTTGTCTGTTTCCCTCCTCTGAGCTGGAACCTCCTGAGGCCAGACAGCCCCACCGTCCTCAGCCTCAGCTTTGGCAGGACCTCCAGCCCGGATCCCTGGTCCGGAAGGAGAGAGAAGGGCGGACCAGTGTTTGACCATTGGCTTCATGCCAATGGAAGCAAGTTCTAGGCACAGGACATGCATTCTTTGATTGTCATGACAACCTGTGAAATCCTCAGAGCAGGTAGAGCTTGGAGTGAGAATCCTGCTCCTCTCCAGCTCCTCCTCCCGGGTCACTCGATGAGCAGAGTAAGTCTCAGGATTCGTTCCTGCTGGGGGACTAGGGGCCCTGCCGACAGTGGCACTGAGCCACTGAGGTGCTTGTGAGTCTGCAGTGGCAGCCTGGGGGCTGGAAACCCCAAGATGACTTGTTTGGTCACAGCTAAATGGAGCCCTCCCTCAGCAGCCGACCACAGGACAGAGGTGCGGCCAACCCTGCAGGGACACTCAGTGCATTGGAATGTGTGGGGGCTGAACCCTGCCTCTGGACAGGAACTGATCCAGGAGCCTGGGATCCCTAGCCGGGTGGTGGCGCTCACCTCCTCTTGTAGGTCCTCAGCCCCACCTTTCTACCCGTTCCAGGGAAGGGAGAGGAGGACCCGGGCCTTCCCACCCGAACTGCAGGCAGCACCAGCTGTAGGGCGGTGACCTGTGTCCCTCCTGTGCCACCCGTCCCAGAGGGCTGGGGGCCAATGAGCCGCCATGAACGCTTCCAGCCAGGAGAGACTGAATTGGAGGCCTCAGCTCTTGGCTCAGGGTCCTGAGAGGGAGGTAGACCTGGGATTTCTGACCCAGCACCCTGAGTACACCCTGGGCGATGGCCTCAGGGTCTTGAAGTTATGGTTAGGAGCTCAGTGGTGTCCTCTGCCCCACATCCACAGGCGGACAGTCTAATCCTAGCGTCTCACAGGACTGCATTCTGGCATGGGCTCTGGAGAGGCAAAGAGGCCAGAATGAGCTCATTGCACTGGCCTCAGCCAAGCTGAGCAGGGTCCTCTTCTTAGGGGAGGGAACAAAGGCGCGCACACACACTTGTGCACACACATACTCATGCACACACACACAGAGGCACAGGCACAAGGAAGATCTGGCGAGGGCACCAGGGAAACTCGCTGTGACAATCGAGGACAGGGCCTCATTCTCCTGCACCTTGACTTCGAACTTCTGCCCCTGAGGACCCTGAGGGCGCCCAGGCTCGGGCAGCTCTGGGCTGTGGCAACCTGTTGTCCAACATGCTGTGCTGTGCCTGCGCGGGAAGGTCCTTCCCCTCCCCGATCCGCACCCAAGACCTAGACCGAGACCTGCTCTGCTGCTGGGACTCGGTGGTCGGCTCCGAGGTTGGGGGTGGCTCCTCCTCCACCCACCATACCCCTCGAGTGCCCTGTCCCACTGGTGACAGAAGTCAGAGCGAAGGCCACCCCCGCTAGGAAGCTGATGACACAAAAAGCGCAGTTGTTCTTTTTCAGTCCATCCTATTGGCAACTCAGAAGGCTGAGGTTCACTCCGGGAAACTGGTGCCTGCATTTACCGTTACCCTGCCTCCCCACCTCCAGCCCCTCTCCTCTCCCCTGTCTTCTCCTTTCCTGTCCTCCTCCCGCCCTCCCTCGCTTCCTTTCTCTTTTACTTTCTTGGTTTACCACACCAGAGTAATCACACAACATTTAACTTTCAAGTCTGGCTTTCTTGGCTGCACATGCTCATCTCCAGCTCCTGCCCGTGCTGCGGTTCCCCTCTTGTTCATGGCTGAGTAGTACGCCACTGTGCACATGTACCACATTTCCTTCAGGCAGCCCTCTGCGGATGGGCATCCAGGCTGTTTGCACAGCTTAGCGACTGTAACTGGCTGTGTGGATTGCTCTAAGGTGCTGATTTAACTCTTTTGGGAATGTGCCCAGGGGAGGTGGAGCCGCAACCAGCGGGATTTCTATTTTTGTTTCCTGGAGGACACTCTGGCAGTGGCTGTAGCCCGGAGGCAGCTCTTACCGGTGCAGGAAAGCAGCTGCGGGGGAGGCGAGGCCTCTCCTGCTTGTCCTCAGCGCATTGGGGGGCGGTGTCCCCCCCGGGTCCTTGTCTTCCCTTCGGTGGGAGACTCTACGCTTACACAGTGTCACACCCCTGGGGCATCTGAGGGGGAACCCGGGCACTGAGCACAATCCTCCCCTCTGCGGACCCCTCTGCTCATTTCCAAATTGCTCGCTAAAGCCTCGTTCTCTCCCCACGCTGTTTGCCCCAGCCCTGAGATTTCCTAATGGAAACCACTCGCTCCGTTGGAGTCCCAGGCTGTAATTAGCAGGAGTCTGGGACTCCTGCTTCCTTGTCCTCCTCTTTTAGGCGGAGGTGAGTCACTGCCAAAAGCGCTGTCACCCTTGGCAGGGCCACTCCTCCAAGACAGCAAGGACACCGTTGCCTGTTGACGGTCTCCTGCGTGTTTATTGACTGAAACATTCGAGCTGTTGCTTTTCCCGTTTGTAATTTTAGATCGCAGATGCCTGGCGCATTTAATCATACAGCAAAGCTCACATTTAATGAGAAAAATGTCAAGTATATTGTCATCCACCCTAAAAGCTGTGAAAAATATTTCTGCCATCTGCAGTGTGCCTTCTGCTGCTGCCTCTAAGAATTTTCCTAGTGACGATGTAAAATTAGCAGCCGGGCAAACGTGGGAAAGGGGACACTTGCTGAACTTCCTGTTTGCTGTGCAAGACCAGGGAGAAGTACAGAGCGTGCGGGATGTCCCAGCCTGATTCCCACAGGATCCCCGTCCTCCACATCTGCCTTCCACTGCCCTGCCAAGGTGACCTCCCGGATCCCAGAGCTGGCAGCCCTCCTGCTAAGGAACACCCCAGCAGGGCGTTCCCTACCCCTCTACATCCCTCTCCCAACAGAACCTCTGGTCTCCTTCCCACCCGGTCAGGTTCTTGGTCACCATCTGTGCTCCTCCTCCCTCCTCCAAGTCCTCTTGCCCTATGATGGCTCTGTTGCATTCTGTAGTGCCCACCACCAGTGTCACCTCTGAGAAGCCTTTGGGGGCCATCCTGTACTCTCTGTTTCCAGGAAGCCAGACATGGCCCCCGCATGGGAAGACAGGCTGCACAGAGCGCCAAGGCTCTGCTGCCAGGCTCCTGTCTGACTCTGAGCCCCTGCATCACAGGGCGGGATTTCAGCTCCTGAATCCTCCCAGCCCAGCTCAGTGCTGTCACGGGAGGCTGTGACAGTGCCTTCCATTGGCTCTGGTGACACGAAGCCACTCTAAATGGGACCAGAGTCCACGAGGCTCCGCTCTCAGGGACTTGCTCTTTGGACGTAGGTGACACAAGCCTTGCCATTGTGCAGACTGTGTTTATTTCCCTGAGCTTCAGCCTCTTCTCTTACCCAGAGAAACACCAGCCCTGCCAGTCCCAGAGCAACTGGCGGTGATAAAAACTCTCCTTTTAGACAGTGAGTTCACTTGCCCTGAAGTCATTCTCAGCCGCAAAGTGCAGGCTCATTACAGGAGGGAACGGGGTCCCTGGGAGAAGCCGCACTCTTGGAAGTGTGTAATTTACCTCCGTGGCGATGACTAAGTCTGGGGCTGCACCTTGTGTGAGCGAGGCTGGGGCCAGGGAGCCGGGTGGGCAAAGCCCCTTACACATGGAGCCCTCTGGGAAGTCACAGATCAACCCCTGGCCTTGGGAAGGTGTCCACTGCAGCCCCAGGTGGTGCAGGGGAGGAGCAGGGTGACCTGGTGCTGTCTCTCCATGATCAGCAGGACCCTGAAGTCCCCAGCTCACAGTGCTCCCCACAGATAGTGAGCCCCCATATCCCGCTCTAGGCACTTGGCACACAGCCCATCCTGTTGGGCAGAGGCGGAGCCACCCAGACACCCCACACTCCCACAGCCACCCCATCCTCCTCCACTCTCCCCATGTCATGCCCATCGATGGCGGAGGTTGGCACAGGGAGCCAGAATGACCGATGCCGCTGTACCAGCAAGGCTGAGCTTACTGACTCTGCCTTGACGCCCCACTGTGGCCCCACACTTGTGGTGGGCGGTGATGGTGACAGGTGTGGACAGGCCACCAGTCAAAAAGCAAGAGCCAGGCAGAAGGGACAGAGCCATGGAGACCTTCAGATGCCCTTGACACGGACAGCCAGGACTGACTGGCCACCGTCACTGAGGCCACAGTGCACCTGTCACCTGGATGGTGGCCGAGCCACAGCTGTCCTCCTCTCAGGCGTTTTGGTCACTTTCCTTGATGCACAGCACCCATAACCTAGGGAAGGGGCTGTGGTGTCTGCTCTGGAGGGGGCAACATGGCTGCTGCTGGGCGGTGACTCATCCATCCAGTCCAGCCATGGTCGAGCCTGAGCGAAGCGGGTGAAGCGGCTCAGGTGACCTGGAGGACAGGCGGACATCAAGCAGAGAGGACAGGAAGTCCAGCCTTGTGGGCGGGCTCTATCTGCCCCAAGGGACTGGCTCCCTCTCAGAGGAACCCTCCTGGGGCAGGGCACAGCCACTCACAGCTCCCTGGGCCAGCAGCACAGGGCAGAGAAGCTTCCCCGCACTCAGCCTCTGTCCTCTGCTCCCCGAAGAGGGGGTGAAGCTCTGACCATATCAGGAACAACAGTGGGGGGATACTGCTTTAGTCCAGCCTGGAGCATCTTGTAGCATAAAGATGCTTTTAAAAATATGAAGACATCTCCTATGTCCCTCCCTGAAAAGCACTCAGTACTAAAGCCAGAGTGATCCACAACTCTATCCCAACAGGAATAAACAGTTGGAGGAGGAAATAAATGGGGCAGAGGGAAATCTTTCTTGTGAGAGAATTCCAAACAAAAGGGGACGCCCCCAAGCTACTTCCCCTGCTGGAAGAAGGGTTAACTTCCTTGCCTAGAGAGTGCCAGGCCGGGGACTCACTTCCTGCAGGGCCAGGATGGGGAGGCAGCCCCTGGACAATGGGAAAGTCCACACACAGCACTGTAACCTGCAGCCCCACGGGTCAAGGTGACGCCGCCTTCAGTTGCATCCTGGGAGGGAGGTGGCAGGGTGAGAAGGGGCTCCCCTGGATGACCCCACAAATTCCCCACAGCCTGAGACCAGGATCACACAGAGGGCAGAACCCCAGCATCTACAGGACTCTTCCAAACTCATAGTCCTGAGAATTAAAGAAGCTCCCGGGCATCGTCACCTATCATGGGAATTAAGGGGAAACAGACAGAATGTGTGTGACCCTGAAAAAGACACGAGTGGAATCCCAAAACAACACTGCACATCGGTGAAGAGCGCGGGCCAGGGTTACGGTCCTAGGATTCCTGGAGCCACGACAGGAACCAGAGGGGAGAGCTTACAGGAACTTACTGGGTTTCTTAACAATGTTTTTTGTAAATCTAAACTTGCTGCAAAATAAAACGCTGATTTAATGATCAACTGGCTTCTGCCAGCATCACATCCCAGGTGCCCAGGCAAGGGCTCACGGAACATTAGCCCTGGAAATTGTCGCTGCCACCCTGATTGCTCACACGAGGCCACCAGGTCCGGAGAAGGCCGCTGGCCGGCACACGGCGCTGGCACGGGTAGAAATGAGAGCAGAGGTCAGGCTCTCCGGTTCCACAGCCTGTGACCTGTCCTCTAAACTGCATGCAAATGCTTCCATGGACGAGGCCCTGTCCCCGCCCACCTTCCCGTCCTCACAGGTCACCAGCTCATGTCCCCATATGTCCCCGGCACTCCTCTTTCATGCCTTTCCCACAGCACCAGCCACTCAGCCACATTCCCCCATGTCCTGAGTCTAGCCCTGCTTGCCCAGTGCCCTGAAGTCCTGGCCACTTCCAGGAGGTAAATGCAGGCATCCTAGCAAAGAGAAGGCTGCATGGGGAGAGCTAGGGAAAGCAAAACAAAATTAAGTGAGGGGAAATATGAAAATGGCTGTAAGCCAGGCACAGTATCACTAGGTGTGCTCCCACCAATCTGGGAGGCTGAGGCAGGAGGACCAAGTTTGAACCCAACCTGTTAAATTTAACAATTTAATACGAACTTGTCTCAAAATAAAAGATGTTTTAAAAGGCTGGGAATGCAGCTCAGTGTGGGGGCCCTGGGTTTAATCTTTAGTACTGAAAAAGACAGCAAGAGAGAGAGAGGATTGCAAACAAAGTCACCAGGGCATCTGAGAGGGAGGAGTTCACGCAAAAGGGACTGGATGGCAGGTCCGGCCACATGCCCTATCCTGCCACAGGCACTCCTGTTTCCTCTGGGACAGGGCTCAGGCGACACATGATCGAATGGCTACCACGGGACAAGCCTGGTGCTGCCCTCTGAAGCAGGTGCTCACTGAATCTCACAGGTCTCTCTGTACCCCCAATAGGGCAGGGTCAAAGATCAGACCATCCACCCCGTTTTTATGTGGCTGTGAGTTAAGAATGGTTCTTCTATGATTAGATGATTGAGAGAAGCCAAATAGAGAATATTATACACACAAAAATTATTGCTAATTCAAATTTTGGTGAGTGTGCCCACACAGTTTGGAAAAACCTAAGACATCTACTATCTAGTCTTCTACATAAAAGGTTGTTGAAGCCTTTGGTGGCATGTGCTTTTAATCCCAGCATTCGAGGAGGCTGAGGCAGGAAGACGGCCAGTTTGAGTCAGTCTGGGCAACTTAGCTACTTACTGAGATCTTGTCTCAAAATACAAGAAAGGGCTGAGGATACAGCTCTGTGTGAAGCCCCTGGTTCAATCCTCAGCACTGAAAAAGTTGGCCAAACCCTTGTATTAGCTTGTGTGCTATTACTGTCCCAGAACACCTGAGACCAGGAGAGGTCGAAAGGACAGAGGTTTACAGTCGAGGCCCCAGAGGGGGCATGGCAAGCTGGAAGGACAACAGGTAGCCTTGCTGCGGGGCACCAGCCCTGCAGGATCAGACTTCCTCCTGTTCACTCAGTCATCTCCCACAGGCCACCCGTCCTCTAACCATGGCACATGAGTACAGAGGGGAAACTGAGGCCAGGAAAGACTGCAGAACTCACTTGTGGGGATCCAATGCCATGGCTGGACAGGTCACCCGTGGGTGGGAGAGCACTGTCTTTAGGAAGGAGAGGGAAGGAGACAGCATGTGCCGAAGTCCTCGAGGACAGGAAGTAGCAGGTGAGCCATTAACCCAGGTGGCCCTACACAGCTGAGGGGACTCCAGAGAGACCTAAGAACTGAGGCTCGGGAGTCTTTCTTGTGAGGTTTCTGGGTCTGGCTTGTTTTGTGAGTGACTGAAAAATGAAGACTCCAGAAAGGGACTCCCCTCATAGAACTTTAGAGTGAAATCGACTCTGAAAAGCTTTTCAATACCAGGGCGCAGCGGAGCATGCCCACCACACCTGGGAGGCTGAGGCAGGACAACTGCCATGAGTTTGAGGCCAGCCTAGAATTCATAGCAAGATTATTCCTCAAAAAGAAAGAAAGAGCATTTAATAAGTGAGAGGTAAAAAGAGAGTCTCAGTATATTTTTCTCCAATGGAAAAACACAATTCAACACCCACATGCTGTGTGTGAGCTGCACAGATCAGATCCTCTCCACACAGGCGGACTGAATTTGCCTCGTGGGGACACAAGGCCGAGGCATGCAGGTGTCTCGGTGCATGCCTGTCATCTCAATGCCCTGGGAGGCTGAGGCAGGAAGATCACGAGTTCAAGCTCAGCCTGGCCAATTTAGTAACTTACTGAGACCCTGCCTCAGCTTACAAACAGCCAGGGCTGAGGGTGAGGCTCTGCACCATGGCCCCAGGGTCCATCCCTAGTTCCTCCCCGTCAAAGAAAGGAGCAAGACAGGCAAGAGCTGTGCTCTTCACAGCTGGAAACACACATTCTCACAGAGACGAAATAAGATAAATTTTTTAAAAAAATCATTTCATCTGGCTGTAAGTCTGAGAAGCAAAAAGAATGGTGTGACAGACACGGAGATCAGCACCCTTCAGGTACGTGGCCAACAAAAGGTCACAGGGCAGAGTTTGGCAGTGCAAGGGGTCACCTTGGAGTCTCGAACCCCAGGCCGCGAGACGCAGGGTCAGTGGGGGAGAGGCCAGGCCTGCTCTGCGTGGTCTGGGAAGGCGCGCGGGCGAGTGGAGCAGACGCTGGGGGTGGAGGCGGAAGTGCAGAGCTGGGACTGCCACACAGGGCAGGGGGTCTGGCTCCAACGCCGAGGGAGACGGAGGTGGGGTGCTGCAGAGGTGGGGGTCCCTACAGGAACTGAAGCGAGAACCCGGCCAGTGCATGTGACACGCGTCCTACAACAGGGAGCAGACCAGATTGGCCTCCTGGCTCTCGCGAGGCCTTGCTGAAGTCCACGGGAGCACAGTGTGGACTGAGAGAACACGTCAGAGACACCGCAGCAGTCACTGGACGGGTGAGGAGAGGGGGCTGGAGCCCTCAGAGTCCTTCCCGTTCTGAAGGAACATATTCCTGTCACTACCGGTGCACATCAGCGCGCATCTTTGCTTTCTTCCCTGCATACAAAGGCTCACAGCACTGGAAGACCCACGGCGGTCATCTGCACACTGGACAGCCGGACCATGCTGCTCCGTGCAGGAGCACAACAGGGACCAAGGATGCTGTGCAGCCCAGGCTGAAGGCCTGGAAGCCCCTGGCAAGCCAAGTCCATAGTACTGTGCTGAAGGAGGCGGAGTCTGATATCTACAGGCCATGGCTGCAGCAAAGACTCCAGCAAAATGAAACTTCCAAGTGTGGTAATGTCCTTGCTCCCTCCCCTTCTGGCTTTACCCAGCCTGTGAGCCTATTGGTTGGGACTTCTGACAAACAGGGTGGATTTTCCTCCATTAGTTTGCTGGCCTGCATGTCAATCATTCCTGGAACCAGCCATGGACACACCTTGATCATCCAGAGTGTTGACCAGGCAGGCTCAGTGCTATTGCCCAGCGCTTGTGGTCAGGATCAATCCGCATTCAGCGCAGGTGCAGTCAGGGCAGGGTCAGTCACAGCAGCAGCAGCTGGAGCGTCCCGTCCTCCACAGTGGGCAGTTCCATCCGAGCAGGAGAACGTGGCTTCATTCCGGCGCATCTTCCTGGAGATCAGTGCATGGCAAATTCAAGCTTTGGCGTTTGGAACTTCCTAGCCATCTTTGTTTAAAGAATATTCTCCATCCTCTGAGTCTGTAGAGGAGGAACATGTGGACAGGAAGGGAAGACCGGCCTCTATCCCGGTAGCCTCCAAATAATGACTGCAGAAGCCACCAGAGGGGGCTTGATAGTGCCCTCGCAGAGAGCTGGGTCAAATTGTGCCAGCACTGGCAGCTGGAGGATGGGCTGGCAGGAGTTTGCCCTGGATGCACAAGAACCTGAATTCGATCCCTGGCACTGCAATAGTAGTCAATCAAAAGTAGCCAGTGGACCGGAAAAGGCTTCCTGGGGGAACAGAAGGGGCAGGTGAGAAGTGACAGCAGATGCTGCCAAAAAGCTGGGCTCCCATGCCAAGGCGGAGGTTCTGCAGAGGTGACTATGGGATGCGATGAAAAGCAGCCATGCAAATGCTACGGGACTGGGATGCTCCAGCACTGCTTAGAGGAGGGGTCCCAGCAGGTTCCACAGCTCCCCATTTTCCAGTGTCACCAACCATGTTTAATTTGAGTGACTGATAAGTGCTTACGGTGGTCAGAACCTGGGTGGGGGACAAATCCCAAGAGCAGCCCTTGATCCACGCCATGTGGCTCTTTCTCTTGGATCTTGCTAGAATCCATCCATCATGTGTATAACAAGGGATCAAGTTTCATCCTGAGATGCACCCATAGTCAAGAATCCAGGGGTCCACTCTGCTTCTCCTTAGAGGCAGAAACTTCAGATAGGGACCAAGGACCCATGGTGGGAATGCTTCCCCTGGATGCACAGGAGACCCTCAGGACAGGGATGTGGCTGGTGGCAAACTCCGGAGACGTGACAGGGTGCGTCTGACTCACACCTGGGCAACGCTCTGTCTTTAACTTCAGGTCTTAACAGCTGCTCTTGGTGTTGGGGTGGAGAGATTTACAGATGTTTCAGTGAAACTTTCATTTGGGATTTATGCCACGCGGTATATATTGACTTCTTGTCACTGAGGATACTGAGATTTATTATTCCCAAGATAAGTAATAACCTTGACTTGGACTTGGTCAATATTTATCTCATGAGTTGATAAATCTCTTGCAATAAATCTCAGCACAAGCTAACACCTTCTGATACAGGGTCCTGTTCTACCGAGGACCCCAAACTTCTCTGCTCTTGTGGGGAGCTGTGGTGACACCTGAGGAAGAATTCCCGGGACGCTTTATTTGGAGGAAACTCAGTCTCCACTATGAGGGCAGAGTTATATCCGAATCTCTTACTGCAGGTGGAAAAATTAGAGACTCCACACCTTTCTGCTCCCCTTCCCCCGTGATAACCAGTGCAACTCCTCACCAGCCCCACTTTTCTTAGAGTGGAGCTGGGGACCAGCGTCAGCGAGTGGCCTGAGCAGGCTGAGGCCAAATCTGTGTGCATGTGACAGGTGTGAGGTGTGGCAGTGGTCACCTGTGGGACATCCATGAAGCCAAGACTTGAGCTCAGTCATTACCTTTCAGCAGTCAGTACCCCACGCTGACCTCTCCAAAGCCCAGGCACTCTTGGGTGTCACTAGTCAAATAGTCTGTCACCCTTGAAAACTGAAACGAAGCTTATGGGCAGCCAGAGCCACTGTCCCATGCAGCCAGACAGGGGTGAGACCACTGGTTCCCTGCACCCTGTTGTTCCAGCCGGGCCTGCGCCCTCCCTCGATGGTCTTCAGGTGGAAGAGAAGCAGAGTCTTGTCTTTCTTCCTGTAACATAATACTAAGACTGGCCAGCTTGTGAAAAGCAGGATAGAGAGTTCGTGGGTCTAGAGGTCCAGGAGTTCAGAAGGTGGCACTTAGGGGATGCTGGTGGCACACGGGGGCCCGGGCACAATAGCCCTGCCCATTGAGACACACACAGGTCTCCAGTGAACGAAGCAAGCTGCTGTGGCCGGGCTGCCCCGCCAAGTGGGTCCAGCCTCTCCCTCCGACCAACTGGGTGACTTCTGGCAAGCAATTCTATCTCCTCAGGAGCTGAAGTGAGATCACTGTGATATGCACAGGATTGCTCTGAGAGTTAACTGGATGAGTACTGGAGAAATATAGGCATGCTATCCGGCATACAGTAACTGCTGTTTTATGTTTTTGCCAAACACACACCCTGGCATTCTGCGACAGTAGTAGCTTTTCAGCTAAACATCCACCCTCAGTCCTCCACACACAGGAGAATATCTAGTAAAAACCCGCCATGCATGCGTTGTTTTACAGAAAGAGCCAGACCTGAGAAATCGGTGCAGCATCTGTGTCTCCACACCTGGGCTGTGCTTTCACGACACCTCAGGAGACGCGGAAGCTGGTTTTGTTCAGGTCCCCTGGTACCTTGTGCTGCCACATGTGTTGCCTCGATGGTTGCAAGAAAAGACTCTGCTTCTCTTCCACCTGAAGACCATTGAGGGGGGCGCAGGCCCGGCTGGAACAACAGGCTGCAGGGAACCAGTGGTCCCGATATTATTTGCCCCTACATCAAGGTGATAAGCTTTGGGACAGTGAAGCATCTAGGGATTTGGGTTTGAATGCGAGTTCTTGGGGCTGAAAGTGTAAAACTTTCCACCACTCCCTTCCCGGCCCCCACCCACAGGGTTTCCCACGTGGCTTTCATGATGCCGTCCTCCCACACCAAGCTGTGCAGTATGAAAGGGCTTCAGCCCTCCGGAGAAGTGGAAAGGACAGGACAGTGAGTTCCTTAAAGACGGACAACCGGCCTCAGCAATCCCGTTTAGCTCGCCTGTTCCTGAAATACACCAAGGTACGAAGAGAAGCACGCGACGAGGCCCAGGTCACTTAAGAGCCGAGAGGTCCAATCCACAATGAAATCTCACGTGATGAATGTGTATGCACTAAATGACACTGAACTGAAATTCATAAAGCAGGGACCACAGGTGCCATCCAGAGAAACACACAGGAAATGTGAGGCTCCTGAGAGATCAAGAAAGGCATAAAACCGAAACAAGGAGAGAGCTGTGAAGGGATGGCGGGCGCACAGGACACAGAGGCGGCTGCAGGGTGGCAGAGCAGGAGAGGAGGAGGCAGGCGAGGGAAGATCACAATCCTGCGTGCGTGCCTGGTGCTGGCAAGCTGGAGGCATTCGCCTCCAAAGGGCTCAGTGACAGCATGAAAACCAGTCCTTGAAGAGAAACCTAATGGGAGTCTTTCCTCCTCTGCCCTGTAGAGCAGACAGGACTGCTTGTCTCTCAGCAGGGCAGCCCCACCGATGTGGCCAGGGCCAGGTGTCTTCAGAAGAGGCCAGCCGTGGTCAGAGGGGACCTGGCTCTGCCAAAACACGGCGCAGCAGCTGGGGACACAGGGCAGACCGGACAGTACTCACTTGGGGACCTCTGGAGGTGGCAGGGCTTGTCCCCAGATTTGTAATTTCCTGTTACATCTCACCAGGTTCAGTGTAAGCTGACTTGGTCACCGCGGTCCCATGCCTCCTATGGGGAGACTGAGGCTGGGCAAAGAGCGAGGATTCCATGTAGCTGACATTGACAGAGCACTGTCCAGGCACTGGGCAGAGTGGAGTTAAAGGACACATGTGGGGCCGATGGACTGGAGAGTGGTAGGGAGGGAAGGGGAAGGGAAGGGGATGAGAGAGGCGGAGGGGAGGACACAGGAAGGAGGGAAGGGAAAAGGGAAAGAGGAGGAGGGGAAGGGAGGGAACAAGTGGAGGAGAAGGGAGGAAGGGAGAGGAAGGAAGGGGAGGGGAGGAAGAGAAGGGGTAGGGGAGGAGAAGGGAAGGGATAAGGAGCAGAGGGGAGAGGAGAGGAAGGAGGAGAAGGGAGGGGAGGGAAGGGAGAGGAGGGGGATGGGAGAGGGAGGGCAGGGGATGAGAGATGACAGGAGAGGAGGAGAGGGGACAGAGGGGAGGCAAGTGCACAGGGTGAGAGAGGAGGGAAAACGAGACTGCACAGCTGGCCAGCCAGCTCTCCTGCTGCTGCTGCCCCTCTCGGGACCTCTGCTGTCTCAGGACCCCAGTGCAAACCCCTCCCGAGGCGGCCATCGCCCAGTCTCATCCCTGGTGGGACAGTTATGGTGGGAATGAAGCCTCAGCGGGAGTCCCCACTGACAAAGCTCATGCTGCCGTGCCATGGGTGCCCACATCCCCAGTGGTGGGCACACTAAGCATGGCACATACCCGCTTCCGTTTATGCCGCACGAGAGAGGCTGTACCGTGGGCTTCTGCACTGAGCTGCATGCCGGCCTTTCAAAACTTTGTGTTTTTCATTCTGAGATGGGGTCTTGTTGAGTTGCTAAGTCACCGGTGGGTTTGAGCTCGTGACCCTCCTGCCTCGGCCTCCCTGAGTGCTGGGATGACAGAGGGGCACTGTGGCACCTGGCTACACGTTGTTTAATTCCCAGAACTGCCCTCAGAAGCCGGCGCTGACTTTGCCATCCTGGAAAGTGTCCCTCCGGGCATCAGTGCCGACATTAAGGGACTGGGAGGACCGCAGTGCCTACACTGAGGCACAAAGGGAAGCTGGCTGGCACCTGGCGTCTTGCTGAGCACAATGACCCACAGTCCTGCCTGTGTGTGCCCTCGGCAGGTGACCACACGGCCTGTACAAGGACCTATGGCCAGGCACCCTGGAGGGGCTGCGACTCCCTGCCTGGAGGCTGTGGCCACCCAATACCCACCGTGTCACCTGCACTGGCCTGGGCTTTCAGGAGAACCTGACTGTGGCCTCGCTGGCTGCAGTCCTCCTAGGAAGCCCTGAATTCTCATGGCTCCAAGCTGGGTCTTCGACCCCACTGTTGACAGGCGGGTCCCCACGTGGTGGTGGGGGGGTCAGATCACCAGCCCAGCCTCAGAAGGGACCTCGGCAGTCTCCATAGCTCTCCCTCACCCTGCTTCCTGCCCTGCCGCGCTGTCCCTCTCATTCCCACAGGAAGACAGTGCCATGCAGCTGTGTCCCCAACACCCCGAGGCGCAAACCCCTTCCTTAGCAGGTGCCCCAGGCCACATGCTCAGGGATGGCGCAGACCCTTTGAGGACCTTAGGCTTCCCGGGGACACCCAGGGGTGGTGTGGAGAGCAGGAGGTGCCTGAAACTTCCCACAGGCTTCACATGTTCCTTAAACACCTCTGAAAAGCGGTGTCACTGCATATGTGTTCATGTCCTCTGAAGGACAACACCATGGACCACGGCAGCCAGGGGAGACACAGTGCAGCGCTCTGCTTGGGTCCCCAATTCTGGTAAACCAGAGGGGAGCACGATGCTTGCCCCGCCCTTCAGTCACCAGCCTCTGTGGCAGGGACCCTGCTGGTGGCTGACCTGGGTCCTGGGGAGGAAGCAGGTTCCACAGCCCTCTGGGGACACCGTACTCATGAGTGCTGGGGTGCAAGGCAAGAGCCCTGTGCATGCCCCAGAGTCTCTCCCCTCTGGGGGTGCCTCCCACTGGAGGCTAGGGAACTGCAGAGTTAGCTGTGCTTCGAATTCGCATTCTTACTGTCTGTAAGAATGGCGGTGGAAACCTGGATCACCTGGATGCAGCCATGCAGGGAAGGAGAGGAGCAGGGCCTGGAGCAGCTGCTGCTCTGGGTGCCTCTTCTTCCTTGGAGGCTGGGCCATAAGGCCTGCAAGCTCGGCTTCCTTCCTACACAGAAAGGCTGCCAGGGCACCTGCAGCTCCTCTCCCTCCCAAACATAGCGGCTGTCTAAGAGAAAAAGGAAATTCCCAGACAGCCCCAGTAAACACCCTCCTCGCACTCCTCAGAATCTCTGGACCTTGTTGGTGGACTGGACACTACGGAACCCAAGCAGTGCTTGGTTCAGCCCTGCTGCCCTGCCCAGTGGACCCCAGACAATAGAGACATTCCAGATGCCCTGCATGCTGGCATCCTTGCAGCACCCCTGGGGTCTCTGCTTGGGCAGCACCACCCCAGGCATCCCTGAATGCCTGTAACACCGACTGTCGTGCCAGTGCCACACCAGGACCCCCCAAAAACCCCTCGCCTCAGCCCTGGGGCCACAGAGCTGCATGTGCTGGCAGGCAGGAGCTCACCTCAGTGTGAGCAGGGCTCGTGCTCACGCCCATCCTGCTGGACGATCCAGTTCACTCCTGCCCCAGGGCTGAGCCCTTTCAGGCTCCTTTCCACTGGCCCTGTGATACACAGTGGGGTGACAGCTGGTGTCACCCACCGATGGGGGTAGGCTCTCCCACCCTTGTTCCTGCCCGGGGCTCCCCAGCCCCTTCCAGAATGGCTTTTCCCACAGCCCATTTGGGGTCTGTCTAGCAGGGTGTTACCCCATCTTGTGAGTGTCCTGGGCCTCCCAGAAGCCGGACTTCCCAATGGCCCAAGCTAGTACAGTAGCCCAGCTGGGAAACTGCCCTTAGCTTTTGGAGTGTTTGACATAGAATCTCACTTTGTAGCCTAGGCTGGCCTTCAACTCGAGGCGATCCTCCTGCCTCAGTCTCCTGAGTGCTCCTCCACCATGCCTGGCCCTGAAACTTTTTAGAAGCAAGAGGCCAGGTGGGAGGGAGGGCAGGTGAAAGCTCTGACCTGACCTAGTACAGGACTCAGGACTCAGCTCCTTCTCATTTTTCACTCTTCACTCCCTCGGTTCTACCACTCAGCTTGGAATAGAAAGGAGCTCACATTCGAGGATCCAAAAATAAAGGGGCCATCTTTCCTGCAGAGGAGCACCGACGAGACTATCGTCTAATTCCAGAATTTTGCTCAAAGACAACCCTTGAGGTCATGCCACGAAATAACTGGTGCCATGGAAAATAAAAAGCTGACAAGAGCTGGCAGTCAGGAGAGCTCAGAATAGAGGAATGGGTGGGTGGGGCTCTGGGAGGGGCAAGCGAGCCTCCATCCTGGCCCTGTCATTTATTCATTTATTCGTGACATGACCTTGAGCAGTCTGCTGCCGCCCTAGGGCTGCTTTGTTGGCTATGAAACTAAGGCAGCAGCATTTGCCTGGAAATCTTGAGCAAGCCAGGCACAGAGAGATGCTGCCGATCTTTATTCTGTGTTGGGTTTGTGGAGCGTACCTCCCTGATTCAGGCTGGGTGTTGAACTCATGACATAGCCCAAGCTGACCTTGAATTCACGGCAATCCTGCCTCAGCCTCCAGAGTGCTGATGTTACAGGCAAGGGCCACTATGTCTGGTGTGGTGCTTATTTTGAGGGTGATGAGGAAAGAGGAGAGAATGAAATAAAAGCTAAAGGAAAGAAGAGGAGGAAGAAAAAACACAAGTTCTGCAAACACCTGTCCCAGACACACTGGATCTTCAAGGCCCATGCACTTTCAGAAATAATGGCCCTGGGCCACACTTGGAGCTGATTACAGAGGCAGAGGTGCTACAGTAGCAGAGGTGCTATGCGACCTGAACCCCACCTGCAGCTTTCCCACCCGGCTTGGGCTCCTCCTCCCGCTGTGAGCTCACACCATGCTCTCCCTGAGCACCTCGGATTATGGGTTCTATTTTCTGTGTGCGCTTCGGCACCCTGGGCAGGTTAATCCTCTTAGCTGGGGCGGGTGGATGAACGGAAGTGGTTCTCCAGCACCCGTAAAGGCGACTGCGAGGAGCTGCTCACGTCCCTGCCTTCATGTGGCAGGGTGCTGCTGCCCCAGCTGGTCTCGCCTGATTTCCTCTCAGCTCTAGAACTCAGGTTATTCAAACCAGGAAGGGTACAGGATGGAGGTGTATTTTCTTAAGCAAAGTGAGAATCACATCAGTGCTTAATTGACTTCTCATGGAGTCCAGTGCAACGTTGACTTTTTTCCTCTTTGAGTCTACAGAAGATCTCAGGTTTCCATGGACTTGCTCAGTCCGCAGACCCAGGAATGTGGGGTGGTACGCTGAGCCTGGGTGCAGATTCCCATATGTGAGTTCCACCGAGAGGGGCCCGGGCTAGGCCCCCAGTCCCATGCTGTATGGGCCTGTCTACTTTCCACTTCTTCCTGCTCTCCTGATGTGGAAGTACAGTGCATCATGGGACTGGTCCTCACCTCCTTCCCCCAGGCACCTGGGCCAGGGCCACATCCCAGACAGGCTGGGAGGAGATACCTCTGGCAGGCTGCTGGCAGTAAGGGAAAAAGAGCAGCATCCTCCTATGCACAGCCGTGGACGCACCGTCATCCAGGCAACCCTGGGACAAGTGTCAGGCAAAGCCAGGCCCCGAGGCTGCACTGGGGCAAACCTGGTCTGAGTCTGAGTCTGAGTCCTGGGCAGTGCTGGAGAGGCTGCCTGCTCCTGCAAAGCTTTCAGCCAAGGTGGAGATGAACCTGCAGCCCCGGAAGGAGGAGCCAAGCGCACTGGGCTTCCTGCCTTGGGACACAAAGGCCAACTCTTCCATATCTTCAGTCCTGGTCTCCACGGTTGCCTCTAGGCCCAAAGCCCCTGGAGGGCCACAGCCTTTCCATCCCCATTTCCAGGGGAAACAGGGCCGCAGGGCACACATGGCTGCAGGGCCACCTCTGCGCCTTTGTGCAAGCCCCTCTGCAACGCAAGGCCACACTGGGCCTCCATCCAGGGGCCACTGGCTCTAGGGTGCAAAGTAGGCTGCTGTTGATGGGCGGGTAGAGGGGACACTGCCCAGAGCCCTGTGAGAATGCGACTCTGGGCCCCATGTAGCCAACTGCTAACTTTGCAAGAGAAGTGAGATGGTTTTACGGGAGCGACTCAGACTTTGAATTCTTTTCTAAAAATACCACATACAGCATGACCCAACCTCCACCCCCAAACCCCAAGCTCCTATGAGCTCAAGTACACAGGCTGCCCGGGTGAGTCCGCCCGGTACCGGTATCCCATGAGGAAGGGTTCCATTCCGCACCTCAGCCCCATGCCAATGTGCTCTGCAGCGCCCCCAGGTCTACGGCACCCAACCCAAGCTGCAGCTGGGTGGAACTTGCATTGACTCTCCCTCCCTCCCGCCCTCTGCTTTTTTTTTTTTTTTTTTTTTTTTTTTTTTTGGAGTTTTTCCTTTTTATCGGTACCGGGGATCGAACTCATGACTGCCTGCTTGCCCGGCAGGTGCTTATGCAGCTGAGCTAAACCCCCAGCCGCCCTCTGCTTTTTGTACTGGGGACTGAACCCAAAGCCTCTGCACTGAGCTACACCCCCAGCCCTTTTATGATTTTTCTTGAGGCAGAATCTTGCTAAGTGACTAAGTTTCCTGCATTGGATTTGAGCTTTTGATTGTCCTGCCTCAGCCTCCCAGAGAGCCAAGATAACAGGCATTATACCACCACTCCTGGTTCAGATGGTGTGTTCTAAAAGCAGAAAAGCAAACATCGGATGTGAAAAGAACCCCGCACCCCTCTCTACAAAAATGAATTCCTGAGTATCAGAGCTGTCAATGAAAGGCTGAAGGGCTAAAACTGTAGCCCGCCTTCAGCAGGAATCACGGAAGAAAAACTTTGCCATATTGAGTCAGCAACAACGTCATAATCAAGAGAGGGTGAGCTGGTGACTTAATGTGTAACACAGAAAACTGTGCTTTGAAAGGCGCTTGCAAACATGAAAAGCCTGAGAGAAAATATTTGCAAAATACACATCTGCTACAGGAGAAACACATAACGTATAAGGGGCCTCAGAATTCAAAGGCAGGACAGTAAACAGCCCAACAAATGAAGGACACAGGATTTCAACAGACACAGAATAATAACACACAGGCACAGCGAGGTGGCAAGTGCTGAGCGTCACCAGCTTTGAGGGAGCAGTGTAGCCATGTCTGGGTTACCACTGCACACCCCACAGAGGACTGGCACCCCGAGGGCTGCTCAAGACCAAGGCAACTGGAAACCTTGGGCACTTCTAGTGAAGGTGAGGATGGTGTGGTGGCACTGGACACAGTCTGGCAGTTTCCCACACAATGACGCATCCCGAAGGTGAGGCGCCCAGCTTGCACTCTTCTGTACACAGGGGAACAGAGGACTCACGCTCCCAGAAAAATCTTTACACCAGTATTTCCAGGAGTTTCCTCATCATCATCTACAACTGAGGCCAGCCCAGATTTCCACCTGCCACTGCACAAATCAGTGTCCACCCAGCCAGTGGGACCTTTCTCTGCCTTCAGAAGAAACCAGGACAGGCATGGTAGTGCACACCTGTATTCCCAGCACTCGGGAGGCTGAGACAGGGAGACTGCCACAAGCTCAAGAGCATCCTGGGCTACATAGTGAGGTCAAGGTTAGCCTGAACTGCATAGTGAGACCCTGTCTCAAAAAACAAGACAAAACAAAACAACAAAAACAAAAGTCTAACAGCACGGCTGAATCGCAAGCCCACTGTGCCGCATTACGCCCTGTGCAGTTCCAGCTGCGACCTCCAAGCTACCCAGACTGAAAGCAGACAGGTGTTCACCTGGACAAGGGAGGGATGACCCACAGCGAGGAGAAGCAGCCTTCTGGTGTCCGCTGGGCTCTGTGTCACATAACCGTGTGCCTTTTGGGACACATTAAACCAATAAACCAAATGGAGGGAGCGCTTGGTGGAAAAGTCACTTTTATTCAAGCTATTTGAGTCAGGCATTCTGATTCAAGGGAAGTGGTATTAGTGTTAATGCTGTGTAAGGAACAGGGACCTTCACAGGAATTCCAAACGAGAGGCAGAGCACCCACGTGGGCTCCTCCTTCCCAACCTGTTCACACTGGGCCAGTTCTCTGATGCTCACTTGGCCTCCGCTGTCCAGACCCCTCCAGAGTTTCTGGTTCCAGATCTCAGGCACGGGCATCTGGTCAACTCATTCTCCAGCCGCCAACTTGCTGATGGGGCTGGAAGCCTGGGGCCACAACTCCAAGAAATACTTGTACTTTGGGATGGACGGGAAGAGGCAGGAGTGTTAGGGTTCTCTAGACAACAGCGGCAGCCAGGAGGGCGGGGCCGAGCTGGTAACCTAACCACCTATGGAGAGCTGCAACTGTGCTCCTTCTCACCTCTCCGATTGGATGGAGCTGCAGGGGCTGCTCCCCAAGGAACCTCGGTCGCTCTTGGCTTCAGCGTGCACTGCTCTTCCTGGGCCCTCTCTTCAGGTCCCTTACAGACCACGGCAGCTGATGTTTCAGGACGGCGGCTGATGTTTCAGGACGGCGGGACACTGCCACTCCTGCAAGGTCCTCTGAGAAGGCCACTGGGGTGCTCATCCTAGATTCTGGGGGCAGCCTGGGCATCTGTCTCGGGCTGACAGCTCAAGGACAGGAGTACCCAACACACAGGTGTACAACAAGGTGCAAACCAGTGGCCCAGGACAAATGCTGCAGATGGCTGCTCGGGCTCTGGGACTGCACTATGGTTGTGGTGAGAAGGCCAGCAGCTCCTGAGCAGAGTGGGCCATGCTTTGTGTGCGTGGCTGGCTTCTAGCTCTGTGGCTGGGGGACATGCACGTGACCATGCATGGCCCAGGGCTGGCCACGTGGCCTGTGTGGTCCCTCTGGGCAGTAGTGAGGCCCTCAGCCGGCCGGAGCTCAGCAGACAGGAAGCCACTCACCCTGCCCTTTCCTCTGCCAAGGCTGCTGGCAAAGTTTGAGTGAAGACCGGCCCAGAGTGGACGGTCCTATTATGCTGTCCATTTGCACCGCCAATCAATTCATTTGCATGAGGCAGTTTGCAGTAATGACTGGTTCCTGTGTGTGCCCTTCCCATGCCAGGGACTCCAGCGCAGGAAGGCACCCTTGAAGGCACTGTGGTTATGTCCTCGTGCTTAGCATCAACAGGGGAGACAGATGTTAATCAATTCATTACTAATTAAAAATCAGCATCCCTGGGATTCTCTGAGAGCTTTCCAGTTCATGCTGGAGGACGGAATCCCTCGCTATCACCCAGCGCTGCCCTTGTGCTGACCTCCACCTGCAGCCCGCACAGCTCTCTCTGTGTGATGCTCACCCAAGAGGCGGTGTGCTCGGGATCCTTTACACACTGCCCGGCTGTCAACACGGGGGACTGCCACCCTTCTGTGAGGGGCCTTCAAGAGGACTGGGGGATGGGAGGGCTCAGCCTGCGTCACCACACTGGAGCCAGCTGCAGCTTCTACAGCCACAAGAGTGAGTGGCAAGTTCAGGGGTGCGGGTGCCTGCCTGTAATCCTAGCTACTTGGGAGGCTGAGGCAGGAGGGTCTCAAGTTCAAGGCCAGTTTGGGCAATTTAGTGAGATGCTGTCTCAAAATAAAAGGGTAAGCTGAGGGTCCAGTGCAGTAGCATCCATGGGTCCAGTCCTCAGGGTGGGGGTGTAGGGAAGAGTAGCAAGCTCATGAACGTGTTTCAGAAAGTGTATGGGGTGGATCCTGGCCTCTTGAGAGCCAGGCAATGTGGGGATGAAGACCCACCCCAGGAATTCTCGGGGCCTATGCCAGCAAGAAACACTTGGGGACATTTACCTCCATTCCATGCCAGTTCACAGGACTATGTGAAAACCCACAGGTCCGAGACAACTGAAAGCCAGGCCTGATCCTACCCCCTGGCCTGGATTTTGCAATGGAGGAGGGGGAAGGAAACACTATAAAATATTTTATCAGATCAACTGACAACACTGGAATATGGATCGACCAGATACCAGCATCTTACTGCTATAAATTCATGACTTTGGCAACTGCACTGTGGTTGTGCAAGATAAAGTCCTTGCTCTCAAGAAAGACACATCTAGGTGGAGAGAATCAGAGAATAGAAGGGCTCCGGTGTGCTGAGCTCACTCACAAACGATTCAGAAAGAAAATCACACGTCTAAGTGCACAGCAAGTCTCTGGACTTCTCCAGAGACCCCACAACTCACCCAGGCTTTCAGGCCCGGCCTGCCTGGCTCAGCAGCCTGAGCCCACCTGGAGAGGGTCCCAGCTGAAATACCTGCGGGCCTGGGCCGGCAGCTCCTTCAGAGCGGAGTCCTCGCGGCGGCAACAATCCTTTGTGCTCCCAGGGCCCCTGGGCACTCTGAGGCCTCCCACAGCTCTGGGTCTGGATTTTCACCGTAGGGGACAGGACTTCTGGGAAAGAGAAAGGATCGGCCTGAGGTACGAAAGACCAGGGCTAGAAGCAGAAAGCTAAAAGAAACGTGGCGAAAAACAAAAACAGCTGAGGGCAACGCCTGGCTTTCAACCCAGCGCAGCAGCACTCACCCTGCTACGCCGCCTCGGGGGAAGTCGCTGGCTCCCAGGGAGATGCGACTTCCGTCCCTCAAGTGGGCATCCCGGGGAGAAGTTCAGAGGGCCAGCGTGGGGCCACATGTGAGGATTCGCGAGTGTTCGGGACAAAGCGCTTCCTTCAGGGGTCTTTTGCTGTAGCTGTTTTTCTAACTCCAAGATCCAGAAAAAGACAGCTATTGCTGCGAGTTTGGCACGATGGAGACATCACGAGCCCGTTGTGGCGATGATCCCCTAGATGGGGATCTGCCAGAAGAGCGGTCCCTTTGTGTCCCGGCCCGGCGCGGAAGGCTGAGCTGAGTTCGGACAGGTCACCACTCAGCCAGGCGTTGTGCGCCCACTTCCCGGATCAGGACACTGAGGCTCGGCTGCGTTGGGGGAGGATGCAGGGCCTGCAGAGGGGAGCTGGGGTCCGAGGGGCGAGGCCGCAGACCCGGGTTTCCGTTCCGGGCCAAGCGCGCTCCGCGGCCGCAGCTCCTCCTGGGGCGCCTGGGCAGGGAGGATGTCGCCGGCGCAGTTGGGACATGGTGAGTTTCAAACAGTCCGCTCCGGTGGTCTCGGGACGGTCCGATCGCCCGCCCGCGGCCTCGGCGGGCCGGCGGGGCGCGGGTCCCGGATCCCGGGGCGGCCGGAGGGGGTCCCCACGCCCCGCCCTGCGCCCCGCGCCCCAGCCCGGGAGGGAGAGGAGGGCGGGAGGAGCAGGAAGGGCGCGGGGCGGGGCGCGCGGGCGGCGTTTAAAGCCCGCCGCGGCGGGGCGCGGGCGAGGCGGTGGCGGGGCCCAGCTCAGTGCGCGGCGGGCCGGGGGCACCCTCGGTCCCGGACCCCGCCGGCTGCTGTCTCCACGGGCACGCGGACGCGCAGGTACGAGCGCGCGCGCGAGGGCCCGGGCGGGCCGGGCGGGTCCCAGCCGGCATTGTCTGCGCGGGCCGGGCCGGGGACGCGGGGCGCGGGGACGCGGGCGGAAGGGAGGAGGAAGGAGGAGGAAGGAAGGGCGTCGCCGGGAGGCGGGGGTCCCCGGCCAGGCCGCGCCCGGGTCGCCGCGCGTCCCCGTCCCGAACGAGCGGGGCACGGGTGTCACGCGCGGTCCCGCCCAGCCGGCCCGGCCCCTCGCGCGGGAGCGTCTGATGCAACGCGCGCCCCGCGACGCCGGCCCGCGCCCCGCGTGGACCCCGCGCCCACCCCGCGCGTCCCGACCGGGAACGGGAACGGCAGCGAGGCGCCGCCAACTTTCCGGCCGCTCTGCTCGGGCGGCGCGGGTTCGGGATTGTTTAGAAAGTAGGGGAGCCACAGGTGAGTTCTCCGGGCCCGGGCGCGGAGGATGCACGCGGAGGGACCCGGCCCCCCGCGGGCGCCCTCGGGGATGCAAAGAAAAGACCCGGACGGTCGCGCCGGGCGTGGATGTGCGTGGCTATTGCACAACTTTCTCTTCGCGATGTTTAAAAGGCCGGGCCCGGAAGACTGCCGGGGGAGTGCTGAATCAGCCGTTTGCAGTTTCAGAAATAAATGGTGCTGGGTTTGAGCGTTTCGTTCGGTTTTCCTGCGAACACATGGCGTGGCGAGAGCGCGGCGCGGGCGGAGCCCGGGACCCGGGCCGGAGCTGCGCGCGGGGCCGGACGGGACGGGTCCCCTGAGTGCCTCTCGCGGAGGAAAAACCCGAAGGCGAAGGCGCTTCCAGCCACGGTGCTGGATGTGCAGGCTTTCGTGTTGAAAATCGGAACGCCAGGCTTCCCGCACGTCCTGTCCTGGGCGAGCCAGCGAGCGAGCGTCCCTGGGCGCACTGGACAGCCCGGGCTCCTCGGCCAATCCCCGCGGGTGGGGGAGGGGACTTTGGGACAGGGTTACAGGCCCGGCCGGCGTGGCGGTAACTGAGAAGCCAGGCCACGGAGCCTTCGGAGCGCTCCGCAGTTTCCAGGGGCGGCCAGGGGCCTCGTTGCTTGTAATCCGCGGGAGAGCCGCCCTGATCCCCATTTTACAGGTCCAGAAAACGAGGCTCCGGGGGTTAATTGGCATGCCTGAGGGCCCACGGTGGCAAGCCGCGAGGCTGTCACTGGAGCCTAAGCCTCGGGTATTTTTTTTCTTCTAAATCCTGTGTGTTTTATGCCTCTGCAAAAAGTACATCCGCTTCTCAAAGCGGCATGGCACCGACGAGTCCACCCTGGCAGACCCGGGGCCCAGGACCGGCCGCTCTGGGGTGGTTACTTAGTCCAGAGGCCCACGGCCTTCAAGATCAATGCCGTGTATTGACCCGGCCGCTGTGGATATTTATTTATTTTTTTTATATATACTTAAACACATTTATTTTGGGAAGAAACTTTGGTAGCCATGAAATCATGAGTTGGATATGGTAGTTATGTTCACTGTAATTAAAATAGAAAAGCAGTCCTCTGCTAAGGTCACCTGTTGCCTATCGCCTGTGGTCTGTATGGCTTTTGGGGCCGCATGGGGCAGTTAAAATGGTTTTCGTTTGTGGAATGGGAGATCAGAGCTGGCAGGTTCATGGCAGACCATTTTCCGGAGCTTTGTTTGGTGGCGGCTGGTGGGACTGGAACCCATCTCAGGTCCCACGACTAAAAGAGCTCGCTCAGAACTTTCGATTTGGATAACCGAGTCGGGATAGGGAATTTATGAAGTGCAGAAACCAAATTCGTGGTTGCACAAAGCATCAGCCTAACTTCAGCTTCATCTTGGACTGGTGGAAATTCTTGGTCAGTGTGATAAGAAGGCATGCATAAGAGGCCGCCTCACTGAAAGGACCCATTTCCTTGGAATTCTGTCTTAGCTGCAGGGGATAGAGGCCCCACTGGGCAGTAGATCATAGCTGAGCTCATGCAGGGGTAGGTGCTGGCCTCTCAGAACGCAGAGCTAACCGCAGGGGCAGATTTGGGTCCTGGTTGTGCATTTATTTACGTGTTGCTGCGCCGTTCTTCTGTCTGTGAAACCCATGTGGGAGTTGCATGGGCTTGTGAGAAGGAAATATTTGCCTTGTCTTTAGTTTAAGTAATCAGTTATGTGTTCAAAATTTAACTTTTCTGGTAGTGGAGGGTTTTTTTTTTATCTGTTTTATTTTTTGCCAAAATGGTGCTCGCGCTCTCTCTTGCTCTCTCTCTCTCTCTCTCTCTCTCTCTCCCTCTCTCTCTCTCTCTCTCTCTCTCTCTCCTCTCTCTCTCCCCCCTCTCTCTCTCCTCTCTCTCTCTCTCTCTCTCTCTCTCTCTCTCTCTCTCTTTTTCTCTCTTTCTCTCTCTCTATTTTGATAATCCAGCTGGGTTAGAGACTTTATAGTGTATAGAAACCAAACTCCTGCTCCAATAAAGACATCTATTGTGCTTCATCATGGAGGGCAGAAATTCTTGGTTTCTTCGGAATTTCTTAAGGTGAAACCATAAGGTGCTGATTTTAGACTTTTTTTCATTTCTAATGTAAACATTTAAAGCTAGATGCTTCCCTCTAAGCCCCGCTTTGGCTACATCCCAAGGATTGGGATGAGGTGGCCATTCGTTTCTGCTGAAACCCAGTTTAGAAGCATGGTAAATTGTGGGTGAGATCAAAACAGTCAAGCTGCCCAGCGGGGCTCAGCAACAGGTCCTGTGGGCTTGGGACACCTTTTCCAGGGTCTGCATGGTGATGTGCATTTCCCAGGGTTATCAGAAATCATCTCTGAGGTGAGGAGAGTGGCACTCATGCTGCCAGCTTTAGTCAGGAAATTTCTGTTTTCCCCATGCTAGAATAGGAAATTTTTCAGCCGTCTCCTTTATGCCTGGATTTGGGGGGAGATTTTCCTTGATGATTATTTTAATCACTTTCTTGTCACGGGGGCGCAGTGTCCAATACCCCCAGCTTAAAGGAGGAAAGGTTGGTGAGGGCTCATGGTTTCAGCTGAAAGTCGGCTGGCTCCAAGGCAGATGCAGCATGGCGGAGGGGCCTCCTGGTGGAGGGGCCTCCTGGCGGAGGAGGAGAGCTGTTCACTGCGTGGCAGCCAGGCAGCCAGGAAGCAGAGAGAGAGAGCAGAGCCAGGGAGGAAGATGAATCCTCCCAGGCCCCGCCCCCAGGGACCACCTCTTCTGACTGACCCTACCTCCTTTCCAGAAGTCAGCTCTGAGGCCCTCTAATCCAGTCACCTCCCAGCCTGTGCCTGCTTGAGGCCTGAGGGAACATCAGATAGACACCATGGCAGTGCCCTGGCTGGATTAGAGATTTGACAGTGCATGGAAACCAGACTCCTGCCTGTGAGGAGCTTGTCTTTGGGCTGGGCCTTTTGGAAACAGGAATTGCTAGAAGGGAGCCCCTGTGTCCCTCCCTTTTTTGCTTTGTTTGATCAAGGCAGCGGCCAAACACTGACAGTTCCGTGAGGCCTGTTGCCTCAGTTGGCCTCTTGGTTCTGCTGTTTATTAGCTTGGCAGGCCCCAACAGGTCCACCAGAGTGGGAGTCGGAGCTTCCCGTGCTGGGGCTGTCCTGAAAGCCAGGTGGCGCGGGCCTTGCGGGAACCATTGGGCAGTGCGTGGTGCACGGTTGGCTTCATCTTGGAGCCATTTGTGCACTGGGTCATTCTCCTTTCTGTTCGTGTTTGTTAAAAACGTTTTTTTCCTATCACTCTGCTGTTTTTATATTTTTATCTTTGTGAGTGTTTGTTGTGCAAAACCTTGTGGAACTGATCTGCATTCTCTTTAGTCCAGGGTCACAGTTTGCACACTTGTAGCATGGTATTTTAGTCCTGGCTGCAAACCTCTAGACAGGATGGTGGTGTACAGCAGGCATCCCAAATCTTGCTCCGTGACCTAGAGCAGGACAAACAGAGAGGCCCCTGCAGAGCACGGGTTTTGGGACCTGCATGGGGAATGTGGAGAGGACTTCGGTCTGCAGCTTGCAGAGCTCCTGGCGCTTGCCTTCAGGTCCCTGGGGCTGCCACCCGGGCTCTGCAGCAGCCCTTGTTTTCATCAGGGCATGAGCATGGGCCACTACTGGCCCTGCTGCTGGTACCAGGTGGCTGTGCCCTCGGGAGCATCCCTGCAGCCCTCAGGGTGCTGTGTGCTAGGTAAACGGCCTGGTGCCAGCAGTCATCATCCCCTCTATTGTCTTGGGGCTCTCGAATGACTGAGCCCCACAAGTGTGATGCCTGCTCCCATTATTGTCACACAGGAAAGGCAAAGTCCAGGGCTCTCGGGGTGCAGGGGGGAGCTGCATGGTGGTGCCCGTCTGTCTGTCTGGTCCCATCTGTGAGCTGTTGGCTAGGGAGAGCCATGGGGTGCCTAAGGGGCCCTGCTCCCACCCTGTCATGTGAGAGCCTCCAGGGACTGTCGGGGCTGCTCAGTGCAAGTAGCATGTCCTCATTTCCTGTGACTGGGGCCTTCGGCCTCTGGCCACGAAGCCCAACGCCTTGGCATGTGCTACTCCCACAGGTTGTGCGCAGGGCCCTTCTAGAACTGTTTTGACCTTGAAAGTGCATGCCATCCATTCTGAACCTCCTTTCCCATGAGCAGCTGTAGAACACCACACTTCTCATCCTCTGTAGGAATCTCTCATGTGAAAATCGGAAATCCAAAAGGCTCCAGAGTCACAAACTTTAGACATTCAATTTGATGGCTGAAGTGGGAAAACTCTATACCTGAAACCTTTATGCCCAAAATTATTTAAAGTATCATGGGTAATGATCTTCAGGCCTCAGGCAGACAGCGTGTAACACAAATGCATTTCCAGTGCCTCACCGCCCCTCGGGCTCCTGGTTATCAGTGTATGTTTGCAGTTACTCATGGTGATGTCTGTTTAGTGGAACTGGTACCTGCATGCAATTTATCTTGATCATTTTCAGAACTGGGCCCTGGCCCCAAGATATCTCATGTATGCACTAATGTTTCAAAAAAGTCTAAAATATTTCCGATCCCAGGTACAGGCACAGGATTCTAACCTGTAGCAGTGATTTCCAGATCCCTGCAGTAAGGACCTCGAAAGACCAAAGCTGCTCTGAGGTGACTCCTTTTCATTGGGGGGCCCCACATGATCTCCCGCGGAGCAGGATACTCCCAGGGTGACCCTGGGCCCTGCCTGGCACCGTGGTCTTTGTGTGGGTATGAGGTGTGAGGCCAGCCGGGCCTCGGGGGGCCTGTGGTTGTCCTCAGGCCACTTCAGACAGAGGCCGCGTGCCTGACTTCCTGTGGTGCCCGTGCCACCTGGCCCGGGCAAGCTGTTCCCCGTGGCCCTCCAGGGTGCCATTTCTAGGGAGCTGCCTGTTCTCTTTCGATGAAAATCCTGTGGGTCTCACAGCAGCCGGTCCAGGACGTTCCTAGAGAGATGAGAACATGATGCGCACGGCCTGCAATGCCTTGCTGGGGTGGCGGAGCCTGGGAGGAGGGCTAAGTGAAAGCAGGAGCACCCTGCTTCCTTGCTGGGGCATCTGAGGCTTCGGGCCCTTCGGGCTGACCATGTGGTGCCTCCCTCCCCCATGGGGACTGTCCCTGTGTGCAGGAGTCTCTGTTGCGGTCACCCACAGACCACCTGTTCTGCCACTGCCCCACCCAGAGCACACTGGTTTTCAGGTTCTCTTTTTGATCATAGCCATGCTAGACACAGTTTACATTTAGATAATTCTCCAGGAGTATCTGAGCTTGTCAGTAGTTGGTGTGATTTTTTTTTTTTTTTGCCCCATGTTTACCTTCATGTTTCCAAACACAGGTCTGAATAGTAACTACTGTTATTCTTGTGGGTTTTCATGTGTTTCACTTGGGTGACTTTGGTGACATCCGACATCTGTGTGCAGGGTGGGCACCATCCCCTAAATGCCACTCTTGTCCCAGCTGTGCTGTTTCTGGGGTTATTACGTATTTCCCACTGCCCTGCCCCAAACTCGCACCCGGGTGTGAGTCTCAGATGTCGTGGGTAATCTGCCAGCTTTGTCTCTCCCAAGCTGCCCTTTCGGGTGCCCTTTGGCCTTGTGGCTGGCGGTCACTGGAGGCTTCCTGGCAGCTGTCGCCCCTTGAATCATCCCGAAAGTCTCTTTGCTTTTCTCTCAGATCTCATGACTTCTCATTTCGCTGTTTATTCCCAAAATGTGCAAGAGGAAAACCTTCAACCAGAGCTTCCGAGTCACAGGTACCTGGGATGTCGCTCCGGGAGCCCACGCACATCTGGTGGTAGCCCTGTTGCAGCCTGGCAGGTAACACGTGTCTGTGCTTCCACTCCTGATCTGCAGATCACTTTCCCCTTAGATATCTGAGCACCAAGCTGACCTCTCAGGCAGTGTGAGGCTGGGGACGCTTGATCTTAGCAGGAAAGAATCCCACAGCGGTTCTTTTGGCTTCCATATTGGTCACGTCTGACTGCGTCAGGATGTTCTCCTGGTGGGTCTCTTGTGATGCTCTGTGACATTGTGGCCTGTTGTGGACTGTGTGTGTCACTCAGGGTACTTCGTGGGCCCTATCAAGCCAAAAACACAAATCCTGCAGGCTCAAATAGATGTTCAAATTAATTCCTTTCTTTCCCATTTTTCTCTTTTTCTACAGTGGTTTTTAATTTTGGCTCCCTCATTATTATTATTATTATTTTATCTCTCATTCTATCTCTTTTGCTTTTTGGATTTTGGATAATATTCAGTTTAACCCTGTAACCTTGCTGCTGGATTTTAAGTTTCTGTCGTCACTTTTAATTTTCAGGGCTCGCTACTACTTGGCTATTGCCTTAGTAGACTGTAGAGTGCTCTCCCCCAGGCAGAGGCACCTCATTCATTATAGCCCTGAATGTGTGTGGACAAGTTACAACCAAAGGAAATATTTCTTCTGCTTTTGGGTTGTCTGTGTGTGGCACAGGGGCCTGAACCCAGGGCCTTGACGCTGAGCTGTGCTCCCTGCCTCCCTGGCATCCGGCCGGCACTGACTCCAGCTCCACCTCTGTGCTGTCCTAGTGTCCTGCTTCTAGGCATCTGCTAGGTCCTGGACCCGTGCACTCGCACCTCATGCCACTGAAAGAGTCTGCTTCTTTAGCCAGGCTCTGTGGTGCACACTTCTAGTCCCAGCCCTGCCAGGTGGAGGGTGGAGGATCACAAGTTTGAGTCCTTAGCACTTAGCAGGATCTCACCTGGAAATAAAAAGGGGCTGACAGGTAGCTCAGTGTGAAGGTGCTAGATGGGATCCCTGGTAATTAAAAGACAGAAAAGAAAAGTTCACTTTCTATTGTCCTAGCAGACCAGGATTCGCGACTGGCTGGGCACAAGACACGGTCCCTCTGGGTCCTTCACCTGTTACCGGACCAGCAGTCAGCAGCCGTTCACTGTGCTGAAACCTACAGCTTCGCTTAGCTCCCTCCCTCTCCCCTTTCTCCCTTTCTCTTCCCTTTCCTTTCTCTTCCTCTTTTCCTTCCTCTTCCCCTTTGCGAAGTCAGGAGTGTGGTAGGGAAGCTGTTGTCCCATGCAGAGCCGGCAGGGCAGGTATGCTATTCTGACGGTGAGCTCACCCCGCGGTCCAAGCGGCGGAGTCACCAAGGCCCGGGACAGCTCAGCCCGCTTCGCGGAGCGGCCGGAGTCAAACCTGGCTCGGGAGAGCTCGGATCCTCAGCGTCCGCGGGCTCGCTTGCAGATCGCGTGTCCCTGCTGCCTCCTTGCGAGCTGCAGCTGCCCTCTTTGGCGTCTCCGCAGTGGGGCGGACAGTGACAGCGCGAATGCGGCGCTCCCGGCAGCGGACGGTCCGAGCTCTGCAGCCCGCGGGTCCGAGCCCGCTTTGGCTCGGTTTACCCTCCGCGGCGAGCTGCGCAGAGCCTGCTTCCGTCTGCTTTTGTTTGATCCAGGCTGTTGTAGTCTTGGATTTCGGGGTCATGGCCACCTTGGAGCCTCAGTTCCTAGAACGTGAGGACGCGCAAGTGCTCCCACGGCTCCCACGGCTCCCACGGCTCCCGCAGCTCGCGCAGCTCCAGCGGCTGTTGCAGCTCCTGCAGCTCGCACTAGTGCTGCTTTTCAGCTGCAGACACCGCCTCCCTCCGTAGGTGTGGCCCCACCCCTTGCGGGTGAGAGCCCGCCCCTCCAGGCGCAGCCCCGCCCCTCCGCAGGTGGGAGGGCGACTGGCGCTTCCAGATTCCCAGCCCGGCCTCTGTAGTGTCTCAGTCCCTTTTCCCACACTATTCCCCACAGAGGGGAGCAAGCAACCTATGGTCGCCTGGCCCCGTTGACACTGTACAAACCACACACAATCATGCCAAACCTTGTGTTTCGCTTCCTTTGCTTTCCTTCCTTTGTTCCTTTAAAAAATACATGTTTCCTGGCATCCACAAATTCACCCATCCCTGGAGTCAGAAATATTCAGAAAAAATAATTGAGTCCTTACCGAGCGTTGTACAGACGCCGGTCCGTGTCCTTATTCCCAAACAAATCGGTTCACTTAGTTACGCGGCTTTCCCGTGTTGAATGTTACGAGGAGCGCGCAGAGAGGATTAGGAGATCGTGAACGGAAGTCCTTTACCCCCGAGGCTGGAGCGCAGAGTATCTGCGGGGGTCGGCGATCAATCCCCTTAGAATACCGGGTGTGTTTGTGAGTCCGCGAATGTTTCCCGACCTTGTTTTCTGTTGCATCCTTTGTTGCAGACTCGCGCGTGCGTGCGTGCGTGTGCGTGCGTGTGCGCGTGTGTGCGCGTGTGTGATTGTGACGAGCTCACAGCAGATGCCTGACATGTAGTATCTATTCTTTCCCTCGCCTACTGGGTGTCCATGGAACCCTACTTGCCCGCGGACGTCCCCTTGCATCCTGCCTGCCTGCGATTTGCAGGCAGCCTGACTGCAGGCTGCGGCTCTGACATCTTGGGAAGGGGGTGGAGGGTGAGATGAAAGCCACCCTGGGGCTCAGGCTGCCTGGCCCTGGTCACTCAGCCCCTGCTGCACCTGCCCGAGGCCAGGATCGGGACCAGACCGGAGCGGATCGCGGGATCGCGGGATCGCGGCGAACGCGGGATCGCGGGATCGCGGCGAACGCGGAAGACAGACCAGACTCAGCGCGTGCTGCCCGCAGGCGCAGGGCCATGGGGGAGGGGCACGATACTGCTGCCCGAGGTTCTCCCGTTGCCATGAGAACGGGATCCGGGGATTGGGCAGCTAAGGGCCTCCGCGGGCTCGGGGCGTGGCTGCGTCACATGGGCTCGGTCCGGGGTTCCTGTGGTTCGCCAGGCCCGGCTGCGGCCACGTCCCCGTGCTCGCCGAGCTCGGTGCCCGGGCCTGGGCTGCAGAGCGCACACGGCCCCGGCCGGCTGGACCGCCCCGGGGCACCTGCGCGCCCTGGGGTGGGGCGGCCGGGCGCAGGGGGCGGGGCGCGGGCACGGGGCCGGGCGCGCGCGTTCCACGCCGGCCTCGCGTGTTCGCGCCATCCCGGGCCAGGTACCCCTCTGTGGACCGGGCCGAGCTGGACCGGGCCAGGCTGGGCCGGGTGCGCGCAGGGCCGGACTGTCCACGCGCCAGGCACTGGCAGGCACCGCGCCAGGCCGGTGGCGCGCACGCAGCGACCCCGTGCGGCCACGCTGCAGGCCACGCTGCAGGTACGCAGGTGGGCAGGGGGCGCGGGTCGGGCAGGCTGGGCGGGGGTGGTCAGGGGGCACAGTGCTGCCGTGGTCTGGTCCTGGGGCTCGGGTTGCGAGGTTCCCGGCTGCAGTGCTGTGGCCGCGCCCGGCTCATAGCGGATCCTCAGCTTGTGTAGCCGCAGGACAGGATTATGTAACCGCTTCCGATCCTAATCGTCCCTATTATGTAACGGGAACCCTGCATCCCGTTAACCTGCCGCGGCAACTCAGATGCGCGCGTCCTGAGCCTCTGCCGAGGACGGGGGCGCAGCGGACTCGGGGTTCGGGCATCTGGGGTGACCGCAGCGTCGTTTTTTTTTTTTTTTTTTTTTTTCTGGTTTCTTTTTAATAATGACCTACTCAGGTCTGCCTGGATATCTTTTATAAAGCTTGATGGCATAAGGACTGGTGTAAAAACCTCGGATAAATAAGTCCTGTCCCTAGTGTATCATTATCCGTGGAGACCTTCTGCTCCGTGGAAGGAAAATAGCAGATTTTAGGATGGAGAATTCGCGTGCTATCGCGGGCTGCGTGGTTTTTAGTGAAGTTCAACAGACGGTCTCTGTGCAAACATCAGCTGCCCCTAGCCCAGAGCTGGTCACCTGTTAATATGTTGACGTCCTTGTCCTGGACCGCAGTCTCCCCGTGCAAAGATTGGGGGTCCAGAGTGTAGTTTGCCGGGCGCCACCATCTATACCAACTGATGGTCCCCTTGACCCATGGGGGTGAAAAGAAATAGGTGTTTTCTCGCTGTTGTTGTTTGACTCTCAAGCAGAGTGGGTCAGATCGCTAAAGGAGTCTGGCCTGGGGTGGACAGGCCTCAGGTCCTACCTGCTCTGCCCTGCTCTGGCAGCATCTGCTGGGCTGTGCCTTGGACAGTGGATGCGGGGGCCACTGTATCATGCTTTGCCCTGAGCCTGTAGGGTGGGGAGGTGATGGTGATGGACGGAAAGCGTCCCCTTTCTCTTCCATCAGTCCCAAAAAGAAAAGTGGAAGGGGCCCCAGTTTTGATTTCATTGTGGGCAAGGTGTGATGTCATGGTATGGACCCAGGGTGATCCCAGTGTGTGACCACACCCCTGTATCTGGACCTGAGACACAGGATGACACTTCCTGTCCAGAGGGGTGGAGGGCATGGGACCGGAACTATGAAACGTTGCAGGAGATGGACTTAATGACTCCTTCCCTGCTGGTTCTAAGGGGGCGGGGCAAGTTCCAGGAGGGTAGCATGAAAAAGTGAGTTATTTTTATGCCTAAGTCCTCTCCTAAGGATTTCCATCCCCGGATCCTTCTGTGGCCGTGGTGTAATTACCACCCAGAGCTGGGCTTGTGAACTTAAGAGAACACTGCCTCCTTTGAATCTTGGTATTAGGTGACATTTAGGCAGCAGCCTAAATTCAGGGATGTTCAGCCCTTGCGGTCCCAGAAAAGCCAGGCAGCGTCTTGGCGCGCATGTGTGTGTGACTGAGCAGGAATGTCTTAGGAAACTGGCTTGGACTCGCCCCGTTTCATAACCCCTCCAGACCCAGGCCAGCTCTCTGATAGTGTAGGGCGGGGGTGCAGAATGTGCAGGAAAGCGCTGAGGTTTGCGGGCGGGACGTGGACACCCCCGCCCCTACTGTGGGCTCGGCCTCCGTGCTGCTGACCTGCTGGGCCTGCGTGTGGAGTCCTCCTCCCTTGCCCTGGGCCCGTGCTGCTGTGTTCCGCCTTGGGAACACTCAGGTTCTGGTGATTAGGTCAGAAGTTGGCATGACTACCTCACAGACCAGGGCGGGCTGAGGGTGGTGTGAAGGCGGAGTGTGACCCCACGGACCCCGGGAGGGCTGGAGCATGTGTCAGAAGAGGCCGTTCTGGGCCTTCATGTTCTCTCCATTCCATCAGACTTGAGAGCAGTTGGCCCGGGCCCTGGGGCTTCTGCAGCTCAGGGAAACACACATCCGGTGGTTGGCATGACTACGGGTCACATCCGAAATTGTTGTGATGGACTGTATTTACTGCCAGGCCACAGAATTCACTGCAGAGGGCTTCCGGGCGGGGATGCCTGGACTAACGGTGCTTGACCTTAGTGTGCTGTGAAAGCTGAAACCTCTTTCCAGCTCCGAACGTGGGTCTCTTGGGCCTAGGAGCTGCTCTCCAGGCCTCTGCCGTGATTCTGGGCTTCAGGGAACTGCAGCTACAGGTCAGCCAGGAGACACCACAGTGCCTGCACTGCCACGCTGTCCGTCCTGCCACTTAGTGCACGATATACATCAGCTCGTGGCACTCCAAAGTCTAAGTGAAAGGGCCAGGGAGCTGTTGAGTCCTGGCCCACAGGCGTTTATTGGCCTGCGTCCTCCTTGGGCAGAGGGTCTGGACTGCCGACTCCAGGAACATTCCTGGTTTGTGGAGCGGTGCCTGCTGGCGCCTGTAAGAGTCCAGGCTGAACTCAAGCTGCCCCAGGCGGAAGCCTGTTGTTAGGGGGGAGAAAATCCTGAGCTCTAAGTCACCTACCCTGAACTCGGGCTTCTCTCTGCGGGGCCTCGAGGCAGCTGTGGGTGTTACCACTGCCTCCCAAGTGGCTTGAGGCTGAAGACTTCCCTCTCTGCCCATACCCGTGGGATACGAATGCTGGCCCCGCACCTGGCTCTGATGCAGTTGGAAGGAGGGCGCTGATGTGGGCCCCCTCCTGTCACGTACTCAGCCAAGGTTGGAGGAGTCCAGCTGTGTCCTTACCCTGCCCTTGCCCCACTTAGATCCAAAATAGCAAAAACCCTCTGCCTGGGAAGGGAGGGTGAGTGCAAGATGCCTTGGGGTGGTGACCCGCACCCACAGGGAATGTCTCCCAAGGCCTCCAAGTGCTAGGAACTGTGGATAGGACCTGTGTCACTCAGCTTCCTGTGACTGAACCATACCCAGGACGATCGCTTGGCAGGGAAGGCTTCTGTGAGGTCATGGTTTCAGAGGCTTCAGTCCACGGCAGCACAACCCTGGTGCTTTGGGGCCTCTTAGGAGACAGCACGTCATGGCAGGAGCTTGTGGAAGAGCAGAGCTTCTCACAGCCAGTCAGCATGAAGGGGTGGAGAGGGACTGAGGGAGAGAGCTCACAAGCTTGCATGCGGTGAGCGGAGGCCCATCTTCCTTTCCAAGGGCAGCTCCAGTGGCCTGGATCCCCCTTCCAGGCCCCATCCCCTTCACGGTTAGTTTCCAGCATCTGGTCTTGTCAAGCTGTGGACCAAACCCTTGTTTTCCACGTGGCCTTTAAGACACACTCCATGTTCAGATTCAGACCAGGGAGTGGAGAAGTGTGGTGTTTAAAACAGAGTTTATCACAGGGCAGTGGAAGACACACTGCCACCCAACTTTCTCAAAATTCCACCCCCCCTTGTTTTTTTAAAGAATTTTAAATTATTTTTTTTGGTACCAGGGATCGAACTCATGACCTCAAGCTTGCCAGGCAGATGCTTAGGCCTCTGAGCCAAACCCCTGGCACACCCCCCTTGTTTTGAACACATTCACTCCATCATTCTCACCACTTTCTGTAGCCGCTCTGGAGTCCTTTTTCCTGGGAGCCTTTATGAGTTGTGATAAAAACACAGCAGATGCTGCTGTCAAGCCCCACTCAGTGTAGAGGCTGCTCTTTTTTTTTTTTTAATTTTTTTTTTAATCAGTACAGGGGATCGAACTCAGGACCACACACTTGCAAGGCAGGGGCTTATGCTGCTGAGCTAAATCCCCAGCCCCCCAGAGACTGCTCTTACAAACAGCACTGACTCCTCATCCATCTTATTCACCCAGTCTGGCACCGTGTAGCTTCCACCTCTTCCCCAGTGTCAAAATAAGCTGGAAAAAGAAACATTTTGAGCTAGGTCATTACGTTAAAGTGGCTGGGATGGTACCAGTAAAGACGCTCTGGAAAGAGGACTTCAGAGCTGCTGCAGAAAGTGGTAGACACGATGAGATGAGTGTGCTCAAAGTGTAAGGAGGATTCATGGCCACTGTCTTTTACTGTATAAAATTTTAAATTTAAATATTGGCCATATTTTTAGGTCCCATCTCATATGCTGCTTTATCCTGTGCATATGAACCCAGTAGCAAGTTAACAAGTTATAAACTAAAATGTCATGGTACAGTGCAAAGGAGCTTTGCACCTCGGGGCCCTTACTAAGTAGAATGAATGTTATGTGAACCTAGGCAAAGCGGGGCTGACCCCTGACAAGCTGGTGCCCAGGACGAAGAGAGTTGGTGTGGGCCCTGGGTCAGACTGCTCAGGGGGACGCACAGTTACAGCGCAGGACTTGTTCGTGTCTGGAATTTTCCTACCAGTTGTTTCAGATGTTGGTGGACTGCAGGTAAATGAGACTGGAAGGTGAAATGCAGAGGGAGGGACGGTCACAGTTCGAAGGCCCTGTGTTCAGTTCCAGACACCCCAAAAACAGCACCAAACATACCCTACCCACAACTTTGGCGGTAACTCCTGCACCAAGAAGCAGTTAAGTTGAAAGTGTATAGTTTGAGCTTTAAAGTGGACACAGTGTATGTGTAGATGTGTGTACTCCGAGTGTGTGTGCTTGCGTGTGTGTATATGCCCAGCGCAGTGGTCTAAAATGTCTCTTGGCATTACCGGTCATGTAAGGGTGCTGGAAGGTGAGGTCGGGGTCTTAAACACATTACAGATGGAACCACAGATGGGACGGTGGGATCTGACCTCGCTGAGCCCCCTGAGGATGCGGGTTGTCCCCTCCACAGGTCGCAGCAGGCCATATGGAAGCAGAGGGTGACCTTCAGGAGACTTGGCCTGGATGCCCAGGCAAAAGGACTGAGGGAGCAGTTGGCGTTGTGTAAGAAGCACCTAAGAATGTGGACAGGACACTGGGCCCTGGGCAGACAGAGGCTGGGACAGCATGGACTTGTGTGCTGGGGTATCCCATGCTGTATAGACTGGAGTGTTTCAGGTGATTCTAGTGCAGGCTCAGATGGTGCAGGCCAGTCATCCCAGCAGCCCTGGGAGGCTGAGGCAGGAGGATCAGGATTCAGGCTCAGCCTAGGCAATTCAGTGACTCAGCCATACTCTGTCTCAGAAACTTAATAAAAAGAGTTTGGCTGGCTATAGCTGAGTGTGAAGGCCTTGTTTCAAGCCCCAATACCCACTCCTGGCCCTGCCCCTCACACACAACAAAAGAAGAGTGCTACAGGGACACCCGTGGTCTTTTTAGCCATTTCTTGAAGTGGTTGTGACCGGAATCTGGTAGAAATGTGGACAGTAAAACCCTTTCCCCAGAGCCGCTGGCAGACGCCACTGGCGTCTGCTGGCTGCTGGAGACAGGGCTACCCGGTTAGCAGTCCACAGAGGGGAAGGGTGGTGACTGGGTTGCGGGCAGAGCTGTGGGCTCACCTGTACCTCCTGCTCACATAGCCTGCAGGAAGAGGGCAAAGCCGGAAGGTCGGGTCCCCAGCCACTTGGCAGGTGGACTGGCAGCTCTGGCAGCTCAGCCCAGCCGGGAAAGTGAGCTGGGGGGATGTCCTTGAGTGCTGCCATGGCCCCACTAACAATGGCAGCCTTTCAGGGGGAATGGAACCCCATGTGCCGCCATCTAGTGCAAGAACAACTCTGTGGCCTTTGGAAGTGAACTGTGTTCCTCACTACTCCTTGGTGGTGGCTCAGGTAGCTGCAGGCACCACCGGCCTTGCACCCTGTGAGGTGAGGGTCCCTGTGCTAGCCCATTGGATTCCTTGTGAGTTTGACTCCTTAGCTAAGGATTGAGCTATGCCAGCAATGAGTAGGCCATTAAATGGATGGGTCACTGCGTGAGGAAGTAGACTAGTGTGTGCATCACAGCACAGAGAAACAGGCCAAGGGAACTCCAGCCTGATGCTGTGGGTGGCTTTATTTGCATAGCTCTGCATGCAGCACTGTAATGGGTAACAGCGTGAATCCACAGTGCTGCACAGTTCAGTGCAGGGCTCTACAAAGGGTGAACAGAACTGCACAGGACAGATGCATAAGCTGCGAGCCCAAGCAGTGGCCCTGCACCTTGGTTGTGAGTCTAGGCAGTCTTTGAGCAGTGCAGCGGTTAAGTGAGGAGGGGCATTGGTCTTCCTCATGATAATTTTGTACCAGGTGTCACATTTGCAAATGTCTCATCCCTTCTGTTGGTTACCTTTGCATTCTCTTGAAAGCATCCCGGGACACACAGGTTTTATTATGCTGATGGTTCTCAGTTTATGTTCTCCTTTCATTGCCTGTGCTTTGGAATTGTATTTAAGGAGTCCTGTCAGACCCACTGTCAAGATTTTTTCTTGTGCTGCTGCTGCTGGTGGTGGTGTGTGTTTAGTTTTAGTTTTGTTTTTTGAGACAAGTTCTTGGTGTGCAGTTTAGGCTGGCCTTGAACTCACTGTGTGGCCCAGGCTGGCTTTGAACTCATGGTGGTCCTCCTGCCTCAGCCTCCTGAGTGTTGGGATTACAAGTGTGCACCACTGCATCTCACTTCTGTGTTTTATGTGAGTTGAACAGAAACACGTTTACTTCTTTCCAATTTGAGTGCCTATTATAAAGTTATTAATATTTCTTGCTTAATTGTTCTGGCTGGTACTTCCAGCACTGTGGAATACAGGAGGCCAAAGCAAGAGCCCCATTTCCCTCCTGCGCCTGGGGCTCTTGGGCCTAGCTTTCCTGCTGTTAATAAGAGGTCATTACAGGTTTTGGGGGGCTGGATACACAGCTGGGTAACAGCCACTTTGTTCCTTTTTTCCTTGAGGTTTTTCGGGAAAGATTCTGTGTTCTTTGTGAAGTCCTGGTTCTGCAGATTCAAAAGTGCCGGAGGCTAGACGCTTGGGACCCTGGATAATAATGACATTTCTCCTGTGTTACGACATCCCAGCAATTTGCCCTTTCTTCCCCTTTTCCCTGCAGCGGAGGCTCTTGGCGGCCGGGGCTGGAGTGTTGAGTGACCTTTGCAGGACATGAGGGAGCCGCGGGCTCCTTCAGGTGCTCCTCGCTGTCCTCCTCACTGTCCTCTTGGCTATTGAGCAGAACCAGGCCTGGCACACACTGGGCAAGGGCTCTGCCTCCAGCCACGCCCTGGTCTGGTCTCCTTTTTTATTTTTCTAGACCACTGAGACCTTAGTGTGCTGCCTGTGAGTGGGCTCACCTGACTAGATCGCATCCATTTGTCACTCTCACTATAGTCCCAGTTTTAAGGACTTAGGTGACTGAAATGCAGCCCCAGACCAGACAGCGGCTTCCTCAGGGACTGAGGCTCTGTCATGTTAGTAACCCTGGCAGGCACGACAGCACAGACTCTCCTGGGGTCCCCAGAAAGGTCGGGGCCCCTGCCCTTCTCTGTGACCCTGGGCCCGTCCCCCCAGGTGTGGATAGTGAGCCCGGGCTGAGGTCACTGTCCTTCTATGACTAGGACGATCTCCTCTTGGGCACAGACACATGCAGTGTGTGTCCCTCTCTTTGTGCAGGGGACTGAAGCAGGAAGCCGCGGCCACCTGAGTGTTGGCAGCTGTCCGCACCCGGGGCCAGGGCTGGTCCTGTGCTGGGAACTGGAAATACAGGCCGCGTGACATTTTCCTTTGAGCCCTGCAACGGCCTGGCCGGGCAGCAGCACTGGGGGAACAGTGAGTGACGGGTCGGGTCGGTTGTCTGCCAGAATCAACAGGTGGGAGAGGCCTCCCGGAGGACCGGCATGCCGTGCCCTGGAGTGCTGACCCTCCAGGCCCCTGCAAAGATCCTGAGGGCCAGATTAGAGAGAAGCACAAGCCCCCCCGGGGCCCTCGGACCTGGCCACACTGCCTGCCTGAGACTCTGTGTCTCCTATGGGGACGTCTCCTGGGTCTCACCACACACAGCCAGGGTGGCTGGGGTGGTGGCTGGGCTCCTGCAGGCAGCGGTCGAGGTGGGCACACAGTCTTGGTGCTAGGGAAGGCCACATCCCCCTGGGGCAGCCCAGGGCTTGGAAGATTGAGGGGCGCAGCAGGCTGGAAGCCATGGTTTTTAAGCCATTTGGTGTCCCGACCCTGTAACTCTAGGAACCTCTGGGGACCTCAAGGGCTTGTGGCTACACAGCTACCTGCAGTGATCTTGACCACTTTGAAAATTAATGGAGAAAATTTTAAACATCTTTATTCTTCCATTTAAAACAACTACAATAAACTTATCTGTCAAGCAGAAATAATGTTTCATGAAGAAAACAGAATAAGGGCATGAGCTACATTATTGTGCATTTCTTTTTTGGCAGTGCAGGAGATTGAACCCAAGGCTTTTGCACTGAGCTATACCCCAGTCATTTAAATTTTTTTATATGACATACAGTCTTGCTTAGTATCACAGGCTTGGCTTGAACTTGTGATCCTCTTGCCTCAGCCTCCCAGAGTCCTGGGATTGCAGCATGCATCTGGCTGTGGATTTTCTGTACTGAAGAGCGTAGCAATCCACATGCTGCCGTATCTGGGGCTACGTGGTGCGTGTGTATCTTTCTGTAGAATAAGCTGTGGAAAGTGCGGGCTGACTCTGCATGCAGTGTCACCCAGCCTGGCCACTGGCTCCCCTGCACATGGGGTCCAACCTTTTGACCACATGTGAAATATGTCACATTAACATTAACATGCAGAGGTAACAAAATCCCCTTTATGGCTATGCTTTTTATGCACAAAACAGTGCAAACCCAGGTTTAATAATTAAGAGACTTGCAAGTGTGCTTAGGAACGCCAACCCCCATCTTCCCAGGCTCGCCTGCCCACATGGCGATGGGTCAGAATACTGTGCTCAGGAGCCACTGTGCTTCAGGTGCCAGTTTGCACACGTGCGTGTCATGTCTTATGTGCTTGTGTTCTAAGGAGGGGGCAGCGTGGCACTGTTGACCACCTCTCCTGTCCCCTGCCTGCACTTGAGTCTCAAAAAGTCCCACTAAAAATCCCATCGCCATGTTAAGTGTTTCCTGGCCCTCAGCACCAGGACCATGTGCAGCCCAGGAGTCTCCTGCTGGACCCCAGCCCCCACCCGCCCTGGCTCTGGGGTTTCATCTCCCGCGATCGGAGAGGTCACAGGTTACGGTGCCTGCATTGCTGTCCAGCCCATGCTGCATTGCCGGAGTGAGTTTGAACACGTCTTGCATATCTCTTCAGTCCGTTGGTGCCCTTTTCTTCCCTTTTATCCATGCTGGGCTGATTATCTCTCCCTTATCTCACAAGCAGAGAGATGTGTGGAGCCTACACGGGCCCCTGCAAGCATTTTGTGCAAGGTCGATGCTTGTCTTTGCATTTCTGCTCGCAGGGTCTTCAGCAGTAGGGTAAAGGATCGGTTTATCACTCCTGACTTAGGGGGTAAAGAATCTTGCTTGGGAAGCTGTTCCTCCCTGGTTTTTCTGACTTTATTCGTTGGGTTTTTCTCACAGTAGTTTTTGGCAGGGTTTGAATCGTTAGCCTGCAAGCAGCGTGGGCGGAGGGGGCTGTCTGTGTCTTACTGAGCACCTGTCACCAGTTATCCTGGGACTTAGTTTTAATTCCTCTGTCTTCGTTCACACTCTGTCCACATTCTTGATGTGTTCTGTAAATTCTTCTGTGTGGTGTGGTCCAAAACTACGGGGAATATTTAAAAAGATTTTTAAAAAACAATTACAGTAAAAGATGCCTTGCCAATAACCCTCCTCAAAAGTCCCCCTTGTTTGAGCACACACATCTCCCCGTCCTTGGCACTTTCTGCAGCAGCTCTGGAGTCCTCTTTCCTGAGGGTCTTTAGCTGTGCTGTCCTGGCTGCCTTGATGGATGGAATGGATTCAAAATGCCTGGATGCCTGAATGGATTCAAAATGTTTCCCATTCGTTTTGATTTTGGAGAAGAGCCAGAGTCACGTGGTGCCAGATCCAGTGAGTAAGGCAGAAGAGGACACAGTGTCGTGTTCTGATGATCTGGCCTCTCTGTCAGGTGGCACTGGGCAGCAGTGTTCACCGTAGCTTTGGTTGCCCTAGGTAAAGACACTCAGGAGAGAGACTTTCAGAGTTGCTTCAGAAAGTAGCAGCAAGGATGGGCTGAGTGAGGGGAGGATTTTGCAGAGGATTCATGGCGAGGCTTCCTTACTCAATCAGGTTGTAACTTAAACATTCCCTGCTCAGATCGTACCTGGAAGCAGCTCCCAAGCCCCTCAGAGCCTGGGTGTGGACAGGGGTCACCCTAACCCGCTGTTCAGGGGAGGAAGGGAGCAAGAGGTTTCCCTCCAGGGAAGGCACAGCAATCCTGCAGTGGTTTTTCAAGTTCTTTCCTCATCTTCAAAAACCTCCTAGGAGAGACTACACAGCACTTTGGTAAAATGTGAGCCAGGGGCAGCCAGCCTTGCCTGCCCAGTGTCTGTCCCATCCAGGGTGCTGCCCAGGGGACCGGGCTTTTTGTTCCTGGGGCCCAGGCTGGGCCAGTGGGGAGGCAGCCACGCTTCCGCTGCCGTTTCACATGTGCACGTGGCGAAGGGCGCATGGCACATGGCACCACGATGCACGCCTGCTCGTATTTGTAAATTCAGCTCTTCTGCTGAGCAGCGTATGTGTTGTATGCCAGTACCATCCTATTTTTAGCTCTTTTGCCTCGGAGTCCCGCTGGCGTGCTACGGGACTGTGCGGCTCGCGCCTGGCTGTTTTGGAGCTGAGCTAGCTTGCCTACGTGACTCCCCCGCCGCGGGAGGGGGTTTCTGGGCGTTTGTCTTGAAATCTTTTGCCTCTTTTCAGCAGGGAGTCTTTATCATGGTGCATCTCTGGGTTATGGAGCCAGGATGGCTTTAGGGGATGAACTGGCTTGAGCTTGCTGGGTTAGGGGTTCCTGGCAGCCCTGCGGCAAGGGCCTTAGGACTGTTGGTCCTGTTTTGAGTCTAGGCTTGAAACACAGCTGGGCCTGGCCCTTTTATATTTTTGGGGTGATTCTGTTGGTTTCAGAGACTGTGTCCAGTGTGGGATCTTGCTGGGGGGATGTGGGCTATGCCCTATAGTTCTGGACTCACTCTGTGGGCATTTCGTGGGGTCTGTGAGTGGACAGGCACCAAGATAAGGATGCACTGGGGCTTGGGCCAGGCGGATGGGGCCTTCACGGCCAGGGTACCCCTGGCTTTACTGTGTACGTGGCGGGTGACATGTGTGTCATGGCTTCTTTCTGGAAAGTCCCGCAGAGTCTACTGTGTATGGAAGGTGAGGGGTCACGGGGGTGCTGGGAGAATGGGCGGATTCCTTAAGGATGAGCTTATGGTGGCGTGAGGAGGCGGGGTCAGGCTGGAGGTGGGCACTGGGAGTGACCTTCTAGACTGGATATATTCCCGTCCCTGGAGCCTCCGTTCTCGCCCTCCTTCCTGGCTGCTGCAGTTTGAGGATCTTCTCCTCTTCGCTGCGCCGAGCTGTTCCCACCGTGGACTGCCCGACCAGTGGTCAAAACTGTGAGCTAGTCAGCCTCCCTTCTCCCTGGTGGCATCAGGTAACTTCCTTGGCTCTCTCCTCCCGTGTCCCCATTCTGTTCGTGTCCCCATTCTGTTACTTTCAGCACGGGTGGGTGGTGGGGGCTGGGTTTGCTCGCGGGGCTTGGAGATGCCCCGAGGAGACTGAGAAGTGCGCCATTTTGTGTTCTTACTTTGTGGTGTTTGAGCTAGACCCCCCGGCATCTCATCGACGTTAGATAAGTGCTCGGCCCCTGAGCTAGGCTCCCCACACCAGATAAATCTGGGTTGTTAACTCGCTTTTAAACTGTGTACGGGTTTTGGTGATAAGCATTCTGAAGTTTTACAATATTTTATGGAGCCGAGTGTGGTGTTACGTGCCTGTAATCCCAGTGCGGAGGAAGCTGAGGCAGGAAGATTGCCTCATCTTCAAAGCCAACCTGAACTGCATAACGAGATCTTGTCTCAAAAGCCTTTCCGTCAATTGTATCCTGCCCACATAGGTCTTAACTCGTCTGCAGAACGGGCTCCTTGTATCTTCTTGGGAAGGCACAGCGGGGTCTGTGATCCCAGTCCAGTGTGGAGAATAGTTATCTAAAACGAAAGTTTCTCGACAGCCTATTAAAAAGGCTGGGACTTCACCCCGGCTTTCTGGCTGAGCAGGGTTGACGTCTTTGTGCGGAACCTTAGGAGTTGTTGAGTGTCTAAATAGTCTCTGTTATGACTCCAAACTTTTAGTGAGAGGAAGTGAGAGAGAAGGAAACGTTTATATGCGCTCAGGAATTTTTCTGGAAGATACCAGAGACACTAAACAGAGATCAAAAGGTGCTTTGTTTGTGAGCGACTCTGGCCGTGTTCTCTGCGGTCCTCTTTAGCCCGGGTTAGCATAATCTTTAGCGATATCTCGCGCCTTTATCTTTAGCGATTTCTCAGCATAATCGGCAGGGGAAACGGACCCTGGGCAAATAAGTGAGTCTCAGCTGGGCTGCAAGAGTACAGGGCAGCAGGGGACGGGCACTGGTCGGCTCCTTGGGTGTGGCCAGGCAGCCCAGCTCTGCCACAGGCTCCCAGGCTGCAGCGGGTTCCTGCTGCGGTTCTCTGTAGCCCGGGCTTTGTCACTCTGCCCTCCGTATCTCCTCGAGTCATCTGTCAAGTTTACTAACAACTTTTCTGAAAACAGATAGAAGTGGGTGACGGGACGATGGTGGCCAGTCCACCTTTGCTCTGGAGGAATGTGCTGTGCCCAAGCGTGGTCACAGAAGCAGCGCTTTCGAGCCTGTGCCCGCTGGAAGGTCCCCGGCTAAGGAACTAATATGGCTCCTTGGCGACAGAAATTCTGGAATAGTCAGAAGTGGCTCCTGCCCCCTGCGGTGACGGTCACCCCAGCCCCTCCCCAGGGTGCGCGCCCGCGGCACCGTGAGCCTGCACCATGCATGCGCACGCGCATCTGTGCTTCGCGTTCAGCTTCACTCCTAGTGTATTATAAAAAGGTCCCACCGGGCGGCGGCTTCCCAGAGTTTTTGATCCTTTTAAAGTGGGTGCCCTTAGGAAGAAGCTGTGCACCTAAAGCACGGCGCTGTACTTTAGCCAGCAGCATCGCCTTGGACTGCGCATCCCCCGCGGGCGTCCTTTACGCGGCAGCGCAGCGGTTTGTGGGCGGCAGATCGTGCGGCTGATAGGGGGAGCACAGAGAGGCAGGCTAGGTAGTAAATAGTGTTTATGTAGCAATCACCCTGTATTGGATCTCGCCTGTCTTTAAGTTCATTAGTCCTTTAATCCTCGGAAAAGCCCTGGAAGGGAGGTCCTGTTTCTCCGCTTGTTTTATTCCTGGGACTCTGAGGCTAGGTGAGTCTGATAATTTTCCCGCCAAGCTAGAATTGCGTCAGGGTAGATGAAACGCCCTGGGTCCGAAGCCAGAGTGGCCATGGGATTTGCCAGAGGCCGTGTGTATACCCTGGTGGGTATATAAGTTGGGGGCCCGGGTCTTCCCTGACACGGAGGGGCTTTGCTTCCAGTCCCTAATGAAGATAGAAATGGCCCTAATGAGAGCACAATTGGGTGACCTGGTCCAGCACCTGTGATTCAGGTGGCCCTGGGGTGCCCTGTGATGCAAACCCTGCAGCATATCTCCTTCAGGAGCACTGTGACACAGCAGGGCCCCAATGGGGTACACAGAACCCCCCAGTGAGACGGCTAACCCTGTCTTGCTGAGAAGCTGGGGTCCCGAAATGGATGTTACCCAGCTCCCTTCACAGCACCCCCTGGCGGTCAAGGGTCTGGTCACCAACTTTGAGTTGCCCAGCTCCCTCCATAGCCCCCCCTTGCGGACAAGGGTCTGGTCACCAACCCCCTTATCATCCACAGCCCAGGGTTTGCTGCCCTTGGCGCAGCCCATGTGCTTGTGCAAGTGGACATAGAGGACCCTGGGAAGCACGTAGGCTGTGGGCTGGGCTCCAGCCTGGATTCGCCTCCCTGCAGGGCTGCGTCTGTGTGCCAAGGATGCTGTCCGCCTCGGGCTAGGGTGGGGACATTAGGCATGAGCTGAGGCCTGGCCACTTGGCCCGGGAACCTCGGGGTTCTGTAGAAATCTGTTCCTGCTGTTAGTAGACTGGCAGCGGAAGCCGCGGCACGTGGCTCACTTTCTTGTTTTGTTCTTGGAAAATCCCAGCTTCCCAGTTGGACCCGAGGAGTTCAGTTATGTTCCTTTTGACTTTCCAGCTTTGGAGCTGATGCCAAGAGCATAGACACAGGCACACGGAGTGACAGCCCAGTGAGCATCAAGGTGCCCTGCGAAGCCTTGGTGACTGCCTTGGTAGCCAGGCCTCCGAGCCGACGGTGAGGGGTGAGTCTGTGCATGCACTTGCCTCTGCTGGGTCCTCAGGCCAGGGCTACGTGCACATGGCTGTGGACAGAGTCAGCAACCAGGCTTGCTTCTGGGCTTGCTGAGCTGTTTCCATCAGTCTCTGTTGCTTCTCTGGCTTTTTTTTTTTTTTTTTAGTCTGCTCTGGAATGGGGCAGAGCAGCGGGGAGTGGGGGGGTGGGGAGTGGAGGGTGGAGGGGCGGGGGGTGGAGGGGCGGGGGGTGGAGGGGTGGGGGGGCGGGGGGTGGAGGGGTGGGGGTGGGAGGGGGCACGGGCGGGGCCTGGGAGAACCCTGGCGCCCTCTAACTTGGGGTGGCAGTGCTACAGCATGAGTGCAGGTATGGTTGCTGCCCTGCATGCAGGGGGGAAGCGCCAGCTGAGGGTGAGCCCGCTGCCTTGATGCAGAGCATGGCAATTTCAGTCTGCACAGGTAATGAGGCTGCAGGGTATGGAGGTCTGGGGCTTTTCGGGAGGCCAATGGTGTACCCTGGGCAGAGGGCTGAGTCAGAAGAGCCTTCATCCCCAGGGGCATAGCTGTAAGAAAGCAGGTCAGTCGGGGCAGCCCCAGAGTGAGCCAGCTGTGCGCAGGAGAGTCCCCTTCTCACACAGACCCCTGTCACTGCTCAGGGGCTGGGGACGACCAGGGTAAGCTGGTCCTTGGTGCAGTTTCCTGCCAATTGCTGTGCACCGTGAGTGGTGCCTGCCTGCCTGTCATGCAGATGCTTGCAGAAGGAGGTGGGAGGACCCCGGGACGTGGCTGGGAGCGGTGCAGGTATCCCTGATCTAAGACCCTCCTGCCCCTTAGCACGGCCCCAGGTCTGTTCTCCACAGTGCAGATCACAGATCAAGATAGCTGTAAGTGAGGAACTGTTTGAGAAACAGACCTGCATAGGGGTGGAAAGTGGCCCCCGGCCCCTCCGGGCTCTGCCTCTGGAGCACCAGATCTCACCAGCAGCACCACGCTTCACTCATTCCTTATGGGAGGCGCTTTTCAAAAGGAGCAATGCTTGGGGCCTTCCTTTACGGGGCTGCTGGGCAGGATCGGGTGTGGAAAGGACAGCTTGTCTGTCTCTGGGGGCTTCCTGGTTTGGGCAGGACAGGATCCGGGTGGCGGGCGGCTTAAAGAGTTGGGCTGCTGGTGTAGCCAGAGACAGGTGCCTTACCTGTGCTCCAGTGAATGAACCGTGTCTGCGGCATCCACCGTCTACGGAAGGACTCCTTGGAGCTGAGTAAGCAGGGCTGCTGTGCGGGGCGGGCTTGGGTCTCCCAAGGCTCTGCCCACTTTGTGGGGGTCAGAGGAGGCTGCACTGTGACTCCCATCACCGTTGTTACCAGGTTAGCCAGCTTGATGAAGGGCAGAGGTCATTTCTCTGCCCAGTTGTGGTAATTCACAATTCCCTCCCATTTCCCTACACTTGAAACCAGAGAGTGTCCAAATCTAAACTAGCGATGGGACTTCCCCCTTTCTGTTTCTACAGCTGCCCACCGTAGGCTGTGAGGCCATGCACTGCAGACGGGTCTCTGGAACATCCTTCTCTCCTGCCCTGCCTTTCTTCATGTCCTCTCGTCTTTCCACTTCTTAGATAGCAAATGCCCTGATCCTTCTGTCTCTGAAACCTTCATTTTCTCCCTGCTGCCCGTGTCTGCTGCTCATGCCCTGTGAAAGCAGCCTCAAGTTCTTTTGGGGTACCTGCACTGCTGCGAGGTTCTCTTGTTGACTGGTTGTGTCTTGTCTGAGGTGCTTCCCCAGCCCCTCTCAGAACAAGGTCCCTGCACCTGTCCCCTGGTGACCCCTGATTGGCCAGTGCTTTCCTTGGTGAGGCAGGAGCTCTGTCTCGGACAGAACAGCTCCCTGTGTTGGTTCCAGATGTGTTGGAGTTTGAACACCAACCCACAGAATGTAAAGCACCACTGAGCCTGGAAATTATCTCAGGCTCCTGTGTGTAGCTTGGAGCTGTGGCCACCAGCTCTCTCTGACCTTGCAATGTTTGTAGTTCTTGCGGGAACATCTTTCTGGAGGCTGCTGAAGCCCTGGTCAGATGGTTATGATGTGAGTCATACTGGGGTGGCCCCTGGCTAATGTCCTCATCCAAGGTCTCCCTTGTGACTTCAGGTGTGTCCAGGCAGGCAGGATCCCCGCTTCCTCTTCCCAGAATGCGATTTTTTTTCTCCATCCGCAGAGCATGGGTCTGCGTGGAGTTCCTTTTGTTCCATGGACACTGGTGATGTCTGACTGGGGGACCTGGAGGCAACCATCTACTGCCTTGGTCCCATGACCCCAGAGGTCAGGGGAGGTGATGCCGGGCACCCCCCAGGTCCTCCCTGGGACAGTGGGTGTGGTGCGGCTCCCTGCTGCCCTCAGAGGCTGCCCCCTGCAGAGGCTCAGCTCACCCCAGTTCCCCCAGTGGAAGACGAGTCACACGCCAGCTCTGCTTGACCAGTAGCCTTGCCCTGGGGACCGACCATCGTGTATCCAAGAGGGGTTAGGCAAGCTCCCCACTTGGCCCCTAAACCTGTGGTGGAGCTTTGTTTTTCAGGTGTTGGGGGTGGATGGGCACTGACCCACAGTTCTAGCCACCACCACTCCTGGCCTCCTATTAATTCCCTGATGCTTTGACACAGGGCAGGCTTCTGGGGTCTTTCCCTGAGCCCACTGGCATGGAACCCCACCTGGGCTCCTGGGAACCTGGGCAGGGTGAGGTGATAGAGGAGCACTGCCATGTGGCACCTCATGTCCACAGTCCCTGGGCAGTCTGCTACCTGCTTGCTGCTTTGTGTATTTTGTGACGGTCTCCCTGGGTCACCAGGTCACTTGGGCTGGGCTCCAAGTCGGGCTCCTCCTGCCTCAGCCTCCAAGGGTGTTGGGATCTCAGGTTTGCACCACCTCTTCTGGCCTCTTGCCATTTCTCAGTCTTCTTTGTGCCTTGGTTTGTCCCAGGGATTTTAGTAGCAGGGGCTGGGTCCCCAAGGAATGACATCTCTCTGGTTCGGGCAGAGTTGGATGGCTCCACGTTGGTTTTGAAGTTTCCTGGTTGGGAGCTTTTCTTCCCGTGTGGCCTCCAAGCTCAGGAAGAGGGTTAGCAATGAGTCACCGGGTGCTGGGGAAGTTCAGCCAGGAGATGAAAATAATCATCAGAATTTTGTGTTCCTGCTAGAAACCAGGCACTTGTAAAGGGAAGGGCACAGTTTACAACACAGCTGAGAACTTGCCAGCTCCTGTTCCAAGTTGCCCATCTGTCTCTCTGCCATTCTCTGCAGATTCAAAACCCAAAACAAGCTGGGTGCAGTGGCGCACGCCTGCCATTGTAGCACTTGGGAAGCTGAGGCAGGAGCATCCCTGTGAGTTGAAAGCCAGCCTAGGCTACACAGAGTCTCTTTCTCAAAAACTCAAAACAAAAGAAAACCAAAAACAATGATCTCTTTCCAATTTTTTTTTTCCCTGTCCATAAGAATTGAGAAAAGACCCTCTCTGTCAGAGGATCTGGGGATTCGGTCACAGGCTGGTTGTCAGTGGTGACAGTGCCAGGCATATGTTTGTATCCAGAGTCCTGCAGGTCATGAAGCCACGGGTGTGGGGTGTAAGATAAGCTGCAGACCCCAAAGCCTAGGGCATCTGTTTGTGAAGCCTGTGATGTCACCACATGTGGCCTGGTCCCTATGGGGTCCACAGGCACAGGAGTGGTGAACAGGGGAGGATGTGAGGAGTCAGAGCACAGCTGTAGGGAGCTGGGGGTGTGACTGCTCTGGGCACAGAGCATGGGTGAGGACTATGTGGGGCCGAGGGACACAGCTGAGCTCACTGTGCCACCTGTGCAGGCTGCTGTCCTCCTGTGCCATGGAGTCACTCCCTGACTTTTGCCGGAGGCCTGTTGTATGTCTCCCTGGCCTCTTACCCGGGGGCCACCGAGCCAGCGGGAAGCCAGGGCTTGCTGGTTCTCACTGTTGGAGGTCACCTACTTGCTCCAGCGTGTGTGACTCCCAAGCCTAGGCTTGAATCACCTTGGCCAGGGTCATTCCTGCACATTGGGCAAAGCCATGAGAACCACATATGTGCCCAGCACAGGCCAGGAAGAGCTTTCAGGGTGCAAGCAAGGGTGTCCTTTCTGTGGTCTGGTTGCAATTATGGTTTCCACATTTCTGTGTCTTTCAGCTGATGAATTTTTCTATTTAAAATGGCACAAATGCTGCTGGGTATTATGGTGCTCCTAGCACCCTAGGAGACTGAGGTGGGGGGTCACAAGTTCCAGTCCAGCTTGGGCAATGCAGGGAGACTTTGTCTCTAAAAAGAAATGGGACACAGCTCAATACAAAGGCCGTGGCTTCAGTCCCCAGCCTACAGCAGCAGAGCATTCCTGATCTCAGAAAGCCCCGGTGCGCCTCAGCCAGGAAAGAGGCGCTGGAGATGAGCTAGGAGCTGGTGTAGTTTTGGTCCTGCTGGCCGTGAGTTGTCCTGTTTGAACAGAGTGCCTCTAAACAGAAACATGCAGAAGCTGAGGTGGCAGGCGGTTGGTTGGCAGACTTAGGACCCAAGGCTCCCAGACTCCCAGCCTTGAGTTTCCCATGGGCACTGTGACCCTAGGCTCAATGTCACTTCATGGTGACCTCCAAGACATTTTTGCCCGGCGAGTGGGCACCCACTGTTCTCACTCTTGGTCACTTTGGTCTTCTCTTTCTCCCCTTCTGTCCATCTCCTTTTCTCATCTCACCTGCTTTTCTCCCTCCTCCTCCGCTGCTCTCTCCCCGAGAGTCGTGCGTTGGCTGCGAGGATGGCACACATGGCCAGTGTGCAGTAGCTTGCATCTTGACGCCCGTGAGACTGTCACCCATCCGTCAGTGACAGTATCCCGCCCCTCATCTTCTCCTCTCCTGGGTCCTATCTTACTGCCCTCTTGTGGTCCGAGTTTTCTCGAGGCAGATTAGGGTGCTTTTTCCGCAGCACCATGTCCAGGAACGATGGCTTCTTCCGCCTGGGCTGTCGATTTGGGGCCCAGAGCCTCACTTTGCTTCTGTGCTCCCAGGGGGCGCAGCACCCCTCCGCCTGGCGATGGCTCTCCCGGCCCCCGTAGATGGCTCCTCCTTTTTGAACCCATACCTTTGCTGTCCCTTCTGACCCCTTGCTAGGCGCGATGTCCTCTTGCATGGATCGTGGTAGTGAGGTTGTGAGGGAGGCAGTGTCCTTGGTCGGTGAAGCGCTGGGCACACATGGGCCACCTCTGAGTGAACCCCGCCGAGTCTGGTGGACAGTGTGGGCCACAGCACCATGGTGCCCCAGTACCATGGCACCCCTTAGCTGTCTGGGAAGGGCTCCTCACGTGTCACGAGATGGTTAAAGATAATTCCTGGGCACGCTGTCCTCAAATGGCCCGGGCTGCGGTTCCGGAGGGCCCGTCCTCCTGGTCAGCAGGAGTTATTTTGGGACCAGAAGGCCTGCCTGTGGGGCCGGGTGATTCATTCTGCACGGTGTCTGCTGTCCCGGGCCTTCAGCTGTGGGGGCCAAGGTGCTCAGAGGGGACCCTGGATCCTATGTGGTGTGGGAACTTGACCCTTAGGCGCTGACGGTGGGCATGTGATGGATGGAGCAGGGTGACTCAAGTGGATGCTCACCTTCCCACCCCATCCACTCTGGCTTGTTTAGGACACTAGAAGGGCATGTGCGTGCCCTGGGACCTTAGACGACTTATCCCCAGGGCCACTCCTGCTGTGCTCTGGGAAGCGTCATCACAGGGCAGGACTATCATGGGTGGGAACAGCCAGCGGGCACCTGCTGGCAAGGTGGGGAGGGTGAGGCCAGGCTGCCCTCGCCTGCTCTTTCCCTAGCTTTGGAAGCTGGCCCAGCTGTTCAGTGGCCAATGTCCACCATCATCGTGTGACCCTCGTGGAAATCTATGGTGAGCTCAGTTCTGGTCTCAGGAAGTCAAACTCTTGAGGTAACAGGAGCTTGTTTTGGGGTACTTCCCCCTGAGGGCCTTGTGTCCCCTCCTGTGACCCCAAGCCTCCCAACCGTCCTTGGGAAGAAGGATTCCCTCTTCCCCGAGCACTGGGTCTCCTGGTGAAGGACTGCGGGTCTGTTGCATTCTGAGGTTTTCAGATTGCAGAGGGGAAACAGTGCCCTTTGGAAGATGATGGATCCTGCAGCTTTTGCAGAGTTCCTAGGAAACACTCCTAGAGGTTGTTCATAGCAGCTCTGGACTCAAGGAGTATCAGAGTGGTATGCCAGGCATAGACAAAAATCTACTATGTATCTTTTAAAAAATAAAACCGTTTGAAATTCTAATCCATAATTATACTTTAGAGAATTCCATAGTAAAAACCCAAATTTCACACAAGGACTCACAGGTAGGTAAACGTCGAGAGCATTAGTTTTAGGCACTGTAGCAGTCTCTGGATTGCAGATTCTAGAGCCACTCTGACCTCTGTGGGTGGGAAAGCATCTCACCTCGATGGTAGTTTAATTTAGCATAGAATTTCTGACTTTTGGGTGTATCTATTGGTCTGTGTCTTGGGTCCCTGTGGGTCAGGGCTGCCTCCCAGCTTTGTTAGGAAGAGCAAGCAAGAAAAGGATACATGGTTGCTGCTCCCTGGAACCCTTGGTAGCTGGGATTTTCATCCCAGGGCAGCGCTTGGTGTCCCTGCTCTCAGGCTGGAGGTGCAGACCTGGCTCAGGTACCAGGGTCCAGGGTCGTAGGAACAGTGGGTGTCCAGTTGGAATTTGGAGAGCAGAGCTCGGGTGCTGGTTATGTAGCTGTCGGACAGGAGTGACCCAGGTAAGGCACGACTTCTGTGTTGTGTCCTCTGGTGGGCTGAGTGAGCGTAGCAGGCAGTGTGAGCCTAGGGCTCGACTCACGCAGAGGCAGATGGTGGTGTGTGGCTGCCACAGGGTGGCGCTGTGCTCACCGAGCTGCTCCTTCCCGGTTCCCCTGTGACTCAGGGTCACTCCAGGATCGGAACATCAGCAGTTCCCTGCCAGGAAGCTGCCAGGCCATTTAGGTGGAAGGAGCTGATAGACGACTGAGGAGTGTATGCCAAGGAAATGTTCTTCAACCTGCTGAGAATAGAAAGCCAAAGGTTGGCCTGGTGTGGTGCTGTGCACTTGTGATCTCAGCACTTCGGGAGGCTGAGGCAGGAGCATTCCAAGCTGGGAGTCCAGTCTGGGGAATTTAGTGATTTAGAGAGACCTTCTCGCAAAATAAAAATGCAAAGAGCTAGCAATGGAGTTCAGTGAAAAAGCACTGGATTCAATCCCCAGTACTACTGGGGAGGAAGGACCCCAGGAACCAAAGATGATCTCATGCATGTGGTCAGCTGTAGATCCTCATGTCTGATACTGTGGGGTTCAAAGCAATGGAGCCCCTCTCTGTGGCAAGGCACTGAAATACAGCTGCTGATAACATGGTGGAAAAAGACCAAAATGGGTCAGGCCAGGCACCCTTTATATTTGCGAAGAAATGAAGATCTTTTAAAGGAATACAGCAGAGCAGGGGTAGTTTCCGCTGAGCGCCTGGCTCTTAGGATTCCAGCGGCATTCTGAGAAACTAGTTTTTTTTATGTTGAGACTTACATTTCCATTTGTATTTAAACCTCTACTTAGTTCCTCTTGTCACTTCCCAGACCTCTCCTGCATCTTTCTCCCAGTTTCCCCCCATGAACATCATGGAGACAGCGAGCATCCCCTAGAGCTTGGTGCAGCCCCAACCCTGCCCAGCAATTGCCCTCCCTGTGGCAGGGCCCAGTCCCGGCCCTTCCTCTCTACCCACCTGGTGAAGGCTGTGGTGTGGGTGTGAGTGTGTTTGCACACCCATGCCCATCTGCACACTTCGCTGGGGCCTGTGTAGCCAACATGGGACCATTGTCTGTCCTGAACAGATCAGAGTACCCGAGCCTAGAGGCTGACATTGCTTTGGGATAGAGGTTGGGCAAGGCTTGGTTTATCTTCAGTATTTCCTTCTTTGAGGGTTTAGTGTTGTTGATTCTGGTTCCGGTTAACAAGACTTAGGATTATGCTGAAGGTTCCAGAATTATTTTTTGGGTAATGTCTATCAAGTAATTCTTTGATGAAAAAATCATGCTTTTTTTTTTTTTTTTTGCAAGATTTTGTACGTTTCTCTTGGTTGTGCCGTAAAGAGATCTGTCTTCCATTATTGGTTTAGTAGTCAAGTTATGTCTGGCTCTCTCCTTGAGTTTTAGCTCCTTCCCTCCGGCTCACGGGGGCTTCTGACTTGGTGCTGGAGCCCTTTCCTCATGAGAGGTACGGGATCCTGGCGTGGGTCCCTCCGCTTCCTCTTTCTCCCTCCTGCCAGTCCTGCACACCTGTGTTGTCCTGGTTGCCCGGGCTATTACTGAACTAGGACGTGTCTTCATTTCTTCCTTGGACCAGCTCTTTAGGCCAGAGCTTGATTTTCATTCTCGAGTGGCTCTGTTTAGCTTTTCTTAAGCATATGTGTGATTACTTTCCAGCTGTGTGGTGGTGTGGAGCCCCTGCACCATGCCCAGTGGCCCCAGCGTCAGCGCGTGTGCTGTGGAGCACGATTTGCGACCCCAGCCCAGCAGGAAGAGGTGACTTTTGAGGCAAGGTCTCCTTAAGTTTCTCAGGCAGGATTTGAACTCATGATCCTCCCACCTTAGCTTCCCAGAGTGCTGGAATTATAGTCGAGTGCCAGTTTACTCCAGTATTTTTACAGTAATAATCTCACAGGTATTTGTAAGTGTTTGCAAATGCCAGTTTTTCATAACTAGCCATTAATCTGTCCTTACTACAAATAGTCTTAAGTGCTCTTTTTACCCAGTTTTTGCATCCCTTTGTTCTTGCAGGATAGAGTAGAGTCTCCAACAAGGAGAGGAAGTGTCTGCTTCTGCTGCAGGCCCAACAGTTCATGTGTGCTTTTCGTGTAAACTTCATATGGAAGCACGCCCCTCGCCTGGTACCTTCAGGCGCCCGTGTTTTGGTGTTTGCGCTTTGGAGAAGAAAGGCCGTGTGCTGGTTGTTCCCAGGCATGCTGTCGTCAGCTTCTGCCACGCACAGTGGTCTCCATTTGCCTTGGATGGTGCTTTGCCACCACGGCATTTATTTTGTCCATGTTTGTGCTCACTTCTGATACCCTCGCCGTTCTGTCTCTGTCTCTCCTTTGTGTAATTACTTTTAATAGACTTTCTATTTCAGCTTGACTTGGGCATTTTCTTGTAGGGCGTTAGAGTATTTTTGAGTAGCATCTCGAATAGGAGGTAATGGACCATTGACATTTTCTGCCATATATCATCCGTTCTGTTAGAAATTACTTTTGTTTCATTCCTTTCATTTGTAGTCTTTTTCCCTTCAGTGTTTGAACTATTAGCTTTGTTTTATGGCAGTTAGCATTTAGAATGCAAATGTTTGGTTGTTAGGTCTACATGTGACTATTTTAATGTATTGAGGGGATTACTCACATTTTTTTTTCCCTTTGGTGATGCTGGGGATTGAACCCAGGACCTCATGCAGGAAGGCAAGCACTCAGCCCAAGTTTTCTTAATATAAAGGGGAGTCCAGCTTTTATGGTAGGTGCAGGATTTTTGGTAGATCCTGCAGTGACTTATTTTGAGATTTGAAAGTTCTCTTTCCTGCATCAGTGAAACCTTGTAACCATCCTCCAGAACCTTCTTGACTTCCCCAGCCCCCTCGACCCAGAGTCCCATGTGTCTATACGACTTGTTTTTTGGAGTGGGGATAACCAGGGATTGAACTCACCACCTAGCATTTGCCAGGCAGGCGCTTATGCCTCTATGCATCGTCTTTCTAATTTCCCTTTTTAAATGAACTTTTCTTTTTTTATTTTTTTAAAATGTTAAGAGTTTTTTTTTTTTTTTTTTTTTTTTTGGTCTTTTTCCTTTTTATCGGTACGGGGGATCGAACTCACGACTGTCTGCTTGCAAGGCAGGCACTTATGCCACTGAGCTAAATCCCCAGCGAAATGAACTTTTCTTGTTCAGCTTCTGATTGTTGCACTGTCTTGTGTTACTGATTCCAAATCACAAGTTTCTGTCTCTGGGTTCTGCTTTGGGAAGAGCATGAGTCCCATTCTTGCAGATGATATTTGCAACCACTGATTTCAAGGTCACTTGTGCCCCTGGGCTTTTCCGGCCCCAGTGGGCAGCTTGGAGAGAAAGGGCAGGGTCTGCTCTGAGGGGCTCCTAGGCCTGGGTGCTGTGGCTGTAGTGGGGAGGACCTTGCAGGGAGGGGCCTGTGCTGGGCAGCAAAGCTGCTGACCTCAGGAATCCCTGAGTGAGAGTGACAGAGCCAGGGACAGGGTCTGTGTCCCTCTGGGTACATGGAGATGGCCAGTGACCAGAGACCTCTGCAGGGTCTCGCTTGGGAACTGCAGCAAGGCCCCCGGGAGTGGTTTGTGTATAAGCAGGCAAGCTGTGGGTTTTCTAGCTTTCTTTTTCTTTGCTGTTTTCTGTGAGGTTGAACCCAGGGCTTTCACACAGAGCTACATCCCCAGCCTTTTAAAAAACTTTTTCTTTTGAGATAGGTCCTTGCCAGGTTGTGCAGACCACAGCCTCCTGTTCAGTCTTCCAGAGTGCTGGGACCGTGGCCATGCCCCACTGCTCCGTGCTGAGTGGTTCTTTTCTTAGAAGGCCAGGCACAGAGCTGCTCGGGGGGAGAGTGAGACAGGCCTGGGGACTGTGGTTCTGAGCAGGATGGACTCAGGACTGGGTGGGCAGTGTCCCATGCTGTCCCCACATGTCAGCTGGGACTTGGGTCTGATGACAGTCCTCGAGCTTGGGGGCATCCACAGGGATGGGGCCAAATGGGGACCTCAGAGTGGCACGGGCAGCCCTGACACTGTCCCTGTCCTTGAACCCAGACCCCAGCCTAGCCGTTTGCAGGTGGTTCATTGCAAGGCTTAGCATGTGGTGGTGCTGTGTGGGTCAGGCGTTGGTCAGCAAAGTGGGATTTCAGTGGAGACTGGGGACGCTCTGTGGGCACTGAAGGTGGCTGGTCAGCTGAGCAGAGAGCCTGGTGTGGGACTTAGTGGAGGAGAGAGGTGGTGCAGTGCTGCCCCATGGGCCCTGCTGGTGCCCCTCCTCCCGCAGGAGGGTAAGCCCCCCAGCACAGCCCGCGCCCCACAGGGAGCAGTTCCCCTGTCCCAGAGAATGCCGCCTGCAGCCCTCTGGGTCTCAGAGTCCCTCAAGCAACGCCCAGCGGACTTTGCAGCAGAAGCGTCCCTCAGTTCGACATTTCTCAAGTTTATGACAATGGGAGAGCTGTAACTCAACGGGCACGAATTGCCCTGTGTGTGGAAAACTAAACATAGCAGCAGAACAGAGCCGCGTTCAAGTTCGGCTGCTGGACGGGGCAGGGTAAATATTGACATTGCGAAGCAAAATGTTGACTTTAGTATCCGCCGACTTTTGACTTTGCGTGAACTGTTTTCCTGAACTGCAGTCTAATGCAGGAATACAAACTTCATAAAGAAGATTATTGAAATTTTTATAAGGTCAGTGAAGAGCGGCAGACATCACACTTTTTGTAATGTATGCAGGTTTAATACTGCAGTATTAAAAGGACGTGGTAGACCAACAGAGCAAGGCAGCATTGTCCCTTTGGTCAAGGGAGGACAGTCAGGGGCTGCACGCTTTGTTGGTCATGCTGCAACTGCTTGGGAGGAACCCTCCTCACTGTGGAAGCAGCTGCCATGCACGGGTCTGCTGGTTTGGGAAGCTGTCGCTGGTGCTTGTGAGCACGGTGCGTGCGTGTCCCACCCATTCGTGTGTGTCCTTTGCAGAATGTTTGTTCAGGTCCCTTGCCAGTTTTCGAGTTGGTTTGTGGATGGCTTCGGTGCTGAGTTGTTAGAGTTCTTTATGTATTTTGGCTATTAACTGCTTACCGGATCAAGGGTTTTCCAATATTTAGTCCCACTCTGTGCACCATTCTTTCAGCCTCTTGATCGTGGCCTTCAATCCATGTCTTAGTTGCTTTCCTGTCACTAGAACACAAATACTTGACCCCCACAACCAAGGAGGAGAGGCTTATGTGGGTCCCAGTTGCAGTCCATGGTCAGCCGCCTCCCAGACAGAAGCAAGATGGCAGAGGGGTGCGGAGGAGGCAAAGGCATCCAACCCATGGCGGCCGGGACGCATGGAGAGACACACCCCGGTGACTGCCCCCGAACCCGTACCTGACAGCACTTTAGTGGGTTAATTTCATTGAAGAGTAAGCTGCCCTGTGATCCAGTTACTTTGCAAACACAGAGACTTCGGGGGACATTTTCAATCTAAAGCCATAACGGTGCCCCAAAGTTTTGAATTTTGGCATAGTGTCATTTATATTTTGCTTTTGTTGTCTCTGCCGTAGGTGTCCTGTCCTAAAAATCATTGTTTGTTCCGATGTCGTGAAGGTCTGTCTGTGTTCTCTGTAGGAGTCTCATCATTTTCAGTCTTATTGATAGGTGGTTCATCCATGTTAATTTAGTTATCAGGCACAGTTAGGATCAACTTGATTATTTCGCCTGCTGTTACCCAGGTTTTCTGGAGCCTCACATTTGCGGGAAGAGTGAGCTTTCCCTAGTGCCTAGTCTGGTGCCTGGGTGAAAGCTTTTGATTGGCACAAGGATTTCTACCTGGGCTTTCTCTTTGATGTTACAACCTCTCCCTGCCCTGTGCCTTGTAGCCGGTTTGGAACAGTGGCTCCTCCAATGTTGTTTTTTTTTCACAATTCACTATTTGGGATCTCTTGAGAGTCCATATATATTTCAGAATATTTTTCTATTTCTGTGAAAAATGCCAGTGGAATTCTACTAAGAGATTGCATTGACTTTGTAGATAGATCCTTTTAACAGAATTAAATCTTCTACCCATGAACGTGGGGCATGTTTTTATTTATGTCGTCTTTATATTCTTTTAGCAGCATTTTATAGTTGTCAGCATACCTCTTACATTAAATTTAGTCCTAAATATTTTACTATTCCTGATGCTGCTGTAAATGGAATTGTTTTATTAGATACTCGTTGGATTGCTCTTAATCTGTACACCCAGCTGGCTCTGTGTGTGTGTTGATATTTGTGTTCTACATCTTCACCGAATTTATCGGCTCCAATGGTTTTTTAGTATGGACTCTAGGATTTTCTGTGTATAAGATCTCCACTATGGACAGAACCAGCTTTCCAATTTGGGGGCATTTTACTTCTTTTTCTTGTCTACTTGCTTTGCCTTCGAAGGTCCAGGGATTTGGACTTATGTCCCACTGGTAGTGAGGCTGTCAGGGTAGAGACAAGGGCATCAGGTGTCCCCTGGGCACCTGAGCCTCCAGGTCTGAAGGCAGGGGCGGGAAAGGGCATGAGCTGGCCTCCTGACCCAGCTGGCCCCTGCTTGTTGTGGATGGAGTCCTTCATACAGTCCGATTCCTCCTTCCCTGGCAGCCTGGGCAGGTCCTTCCCTTCAATTCCTCTTGTCCTGTAGGAGCTTGATGAGCAAGCCTCAGTTTCCCCTTGTCAGCACCTCCTGCTGTCAGGGCCTCCCTCCTGCCCACTGGAGGAGTCCTCACTCTTGACACCTTCTGCACACTCAAGCCTTCCCTAGATTCGTGCGCTTGCTTGCATGTGCTTTTTCTGCTCGAGTCTGCAGTCTTGGGGACCACAATGAGAGTCTACCCGCTGGGTCTTGGCTGCAGTGAGGAATCTCTTTGCTCTCTACTCTGGTTTCCTGGTGGAGCCAGCAGTTGGGGAGCGGCTGGAGTGGAGGCACTGTGTTCCTGGCTGTCTCCCCCGGAGACACAAAGCAACCATCAGCAGCCTGCCAGACATGAGGTTCAGTCCCCTCTGCCAGCAGTCTCTAGGAAAGGCGTCCTTTCTGCTTTCTGCTGCCCGCTGAAGGGTCTTCTCTTTCTTCGAGACTGGGGTGGACAGGAAGGCATGGGCCACATCCTTGGGATGCTTAGCTCCAGATCCTTCCCCCACATGGCCAGTCCCAGTAAATTCAGAGGACCGAGTCTGGGAGGCTTCCCGAAAGTTCTGGTGGGGCTGTCGCCACCATCCGGGTACAAATCCTGGCGTAGGAAAGGTTGACCACTCGAAGTCTCCTCCTCCCTTCTCCGCATTGCACACCAGGTCGGGACTGGCATCCGGGCTGGCTGGGACTGGCCCGCTGTGCCCAAGGCTGTGGCCTGCGGGCCCCGGATGCCACGAGGCTCTTGCTGTCATCTGTCACACTTTGACAGAGCTCCTCCTTGGTGGCTTCTGAAGGCAACTGTGTTGCTCTCGTAAAAGCCCAGCAGCGAGACTTGGCAGCCTTCATCGCGAGTTCCTGGAAAATCAGATGACAGTTCCAGAATTTCTGAGAAAACGGGATGATTTACAGTAGGCTCCATTCTTGAGCAATCTGCAATTATAGCAATTAGAGAAATCTCCAGAGTTTTATAGAGAAAAATTCTTCTTAAAATCTTGAGCACACAAATGGTTTCTAATTCCAGCAGTGTTTCCTTGGATCGCATACGTGGCTCAGTCATGGAGTTACTGGGATGTGATTTTTTGCTTTGCTTTGTTTTGTTTAATTTTTTCCAAAATAGGGTCTCGATCTATAGCTCAGGCTGGTCTTTTTTTTTTTTTTTTTTGCTCAGGCTGGTCTTGAACTGGGGCTGGTCTCCCGAGGGCCAGCGCCACAGGCATGGCCCAGCAGCCTGTATTTTTTTTAGCAACTATTAATGCACCCATGCATGTTCCTTCTGCTTTCTGCTTTCACCATGGGAGCAAAGGTCTGGCAGTGGGAAGAGAACTCAGTTCCCAGGTGGGGTGTAGGCTGGCCCTTTCTAACCTGACTTCCTAGTTCTGCTATCTCAGAGGGATCCTGCAACTCACCTATACCTCAGTTTCCCCCTGGTAGGAAAAGGGCTCATACCATTGGGGTTGCTGTGGGGATAGCAGGAAATTCGTGGAAATTACCCTCTACAAGGGTTCCCACAGTTTAGGAATTTCATTCTTATGTGTCGCCTAGGTCTAGCTTGGGGCCCAGCCGACAGACATCTGTGGGGGCAGGTGACATGGAGCCGTTGGAAAAGGAGAAAATTGGAAACTACGGAGGATCAAGGGGTGGGCATGTCCCCCACAGCAACCTGAACACGGGGACCTGGGATGCGCAGAGGAGGTGGCCCCAGTGGGACCAGGTTGTCCCTCTGGAGAGGCGTAAGGGGTAGGGGCCCAGGGCAGGAGGGCCAGATGCTAGGAGGCAAGAGCCTGCTGTGTGGGAGCAGTGGCGTCTGGGGTTCTCTTCGCATACCTGAGCTCACTTTCCAGCTGCACCCCTAGGATGCCAGCACTCTGGGAGGCCGAGGCAGGAGGAGCAGAAGTTCTAGCTTAACCTCAGTAACATAGAAACTTAGCAAGACCCTGTCTCCAATGAAAAAACAAAAAGTAAAGGGTTGGGGCCGTGGCTCAGTGTGAAGGTGCTTGGTTTACTCCCCTGTACCTCACCCTCAAGTCTAGAATGCCTGTAAATCACAGCAGCATTTCCTCTGTCAGAACACAGAAGGGGTTCTTCAGACACTGTCATGGGGGGCATGCAACTATGCCATGCCAGTGAAACCTGAGTGCAAGTTTTACCTGTGAGAATATTTTTGTTACTGACTTTCTGAAAGGAATCTTTCTATATTCCCCTGCTGATCTCTGAGTTGGGCACAGCCACAGCCCTGTTAGACATGAAGTGTCCCAGCCACTCACTGCCATCTTCTCCCCATATTGTGGCCACATCCTTCCGTCCGGGCACTGGACGTCCCCTCCAGCTCCAGGGTACTGAGGTGCAGCTTTCGTCTCTGTCTTGGTGCTGTGCCCCTGAATCTTCCTGCGGAGCACAGGGCTTGGTTTTGCCCATGACGTTTTGTTGGAGCTCAGTGGTCTCAGTCGACCCACTGTGGTCTTCGGCCCTTGATGGGGAAGGTCAGCCGACCCCGTGTTGGGACATGGCGCCCTCTGCATGGTCAGGGCCAGGTCGGCCCGAGTCCTCAGCCTGCTCCTCCTTGTTGTTCCCATGGCACTGTCTGTTGATTCTCCTGGGGCCCGAGTTCTGGCCCCGCTTGGCCAGCATGCTGGGCTCACAGCCTTGGTTTGGGGTCCGTGGCCATGCTCTGTCCCTCTTCCAGTGATTTTCTTCTCTTAGTGGCGGTGATTCTACGGCTTTTCCTTCTCGTTGTCCTTAGCGCTTAGAAGAAGGGCACTGTTGTGCTCAACTCCATTTGCAAAAACTTCCTAGGTAGCTGCGGCCGCAGCTTTCAGGCTTAGCGTGGAGGTGGGAGGGTGTGGAAACCTCCCTCACTTTCGCTTTTACTCGACTGTCCCCGCTGGCAGGAAGCGTGTGGAGCCTGGTTTCACAGATCAGAGGAGATTGGCAGCCGCAGCACTGCAGACCAAGCGTGAACGTCCCGCGGGCGACTCGCACGGGCACTCACACACACAGGCACACTCACGCGGGTGGCACTGCTGCTCTATATCCCAGCCAGAGGCCCTGGGGGGGGGGGTTGTCTCTCCACTTCTGTTTATAGCGTCATCCTGGAGAGAGTTGGGGGTCACTTGTGTGAGGCCCTGGGCTATGCACTTAGCAAGTAAAAGACCCTCGTTACCTGGGAGCCCCTGTTCTGGTGGGTATTAGCATGAGCTCTCCATCTGATTTTTTTTTTTTTTTGAAGCAGTGTAGAATTATTTTTTGAGACTTTTAAAGTGATTTTTAAGATCTCTATGTAAAATTGAGATTCCAGTCTTTTCAAGCCTTGGAAATCTTGGTGAAATATTCACTTGAAAAGATAAATGGGCTTGTAATCCCAGCACTGTGGGAGGCTGAGGCAAGAGAGTCACCAATTCAAGCCCAACCTGGCAGTTTAGTGAGATCCTATCTCAAAAAGGGCCAAGGATGTAGCTTGGTGCAAAGCCCCTGGGCTCAGTCCCCAGTAATGCAAGGGGTGAAATAAAAAAGAAAATAAAAAAATAAAGGGGGCCAGAGATTTAGCTCAGCAGCACAGGGCCTGCCTGACAAGCACAGGGTCATGAATTCAATCCCCATTACAGGAAAGAAAAGTAAAAAGCAAAGGTTGTGCAGGAACCTCTCCCCCGGGGTGGGGGGCGGCTGATGTGTGTAGGGGTTCTGAGGCCGGAGTGTTGCCTGTCGGTGGGTGGACAGCGGCAGGGCCATGTGTCAGGAGTCCCAGGAAATGGCTTGGTCCTAAGGGTGCATCACTCCCCAAGACGGTACAGGTGATGACGGAGCCCCTCTGGGGTGCAGGGGCCCGAGCCGAGGTGCAGCTTGATGGAAACCAGCGGCCTGCATGGGGAGAGGGATGGCGCCTGTCTTCAGCCCTGTCTCTGTCACTCATGGTGCTGTCCCCTGGCCTGGCCTGCTGTGCCTGCCCTGTGTGGGGGGGGTTTGGCAGCCTGTGGCCGTGGGTGTGCCATGTCTTTCGTGGGCTGCCTGAGTGACAGATCTCTGGGTGGGCACCCTGTACTGCTCCACAGTCATCCAAGGGCTATGTCACCTCTCCGCCTGTGGCACTTAGATGCTCTGCCCTACTGTCTCCCAAGGGAGCTTCTGTGGGTCCCACTGGACCCCGCAGCAGGTGATGATGCTGGCCAGCCCTGTGGTCCCCAGCTCATTGCCCAGTGTGGTTGTGAGGTGGGCCCAAGAGGGGCTGGAGTGTTGCAAACACAGGGCTGGCAAGGCTGGGGTTGCCCCTTGCCTCCCTGAGCCCTCCAGCTCTCTCTCCCTGCATGGCAGTGCTCACTGCTGCACTGGCTTGTACCACCCCTCCAGGGTGGGGTCCCCTCCAAGGTGGGGTCCAGGAAGGCGGTTTTGGGGGATGGAGGACAAGAGGTGGTGTTGAATCTGTGCTTGGTGCCCCCTCATCTGCTTCTCCTCTGTAGGGCTGAGCTGGCATGCCATCACCTTCCTCCTCTCCCCTTCGTGGCCTCATGCTCCTCTTTCCGCCTTCCTGGTCTTGCAGAAGAGATTTTTCACTTTTGCCTTAGCATAGGGTCTTCTCCTTTGGCTGTCTGTGATATTTCTAGATCCGCCCCCTTGCTTCATTCCTCTTATCATGGGGTTATAGTATCTCTCCATGCCTCGTAATTTTCATTTGGATGCCAGGCATTGTGAGTTTCACATAGCTTTTGTGGGGTAGGTAATTCTTTCAGTAATCTCGGGCTTTAACAGGCAGGGCATGGTGGTGCATGCCTGTAGTCCTAGCATTCTGGAGGCTGGGGCAGGAGGACACCATGAGTTTGAGGCCAGTCTGGGCTGCAAAGTGAGTTCAAAGCCAGCCTGAACTACACAGTGAGATCCTGTCTCAAAAATAATAATAATTTTGGGCTTTATTCTGGGCAGAGTTAAGTGTCTTGGAAACAGGTTGATTCTGCTGAGGCTTGCTTGTAATTAAGCTTTGTTACCTGGATTGGAAATCACTTGTAGTGTGGGACAGATGTGCTGTCACTATTGAACAAGACCCTTCTGGCAGCTGCTCAGTGAATCATGAGGAAGGGTCTTTTGCGTGTGGGGTGGTAGGAACACCTTGGTATTTGTTAATTAGTTCCCAGCAGTGTGATGAATAGCAAAGTTTCAGTTACAGTGGGAAGCCCATCTTGAGGCAGGCAAATGATGAAACCAGGACAGAATTTTCCCATCTGAATGTGTTGAGTACCAGGTTGGGTGAGTTTCGAAGCAGTCATGTACCAAGGTTTGACAAGCTTTCCCACCTCCCGGCTGGATCTCTGGGTGTGGATCTCTGGGCGTGGTTCTGCCTTCCTCTTTCTGGTGGTTCTTTCCCTGACTGTGGTGGTTTCTTTGCTTGCATGCACAGCCAGCACTCTGCTGAAGAGCTGTCTGCAAATCTCCCGAGCATGGCTCCATGATGGAGCATCAGGCTCTCCACCTTGGCCCTCACAGTGCTGAGTTCTGTGCCCTTTGGAAGCCCTGGGTCTGCTTGAACTCCCCTCACTTCTCTCCCCAGACCTGCATGGGTGCTGGCATGGCTCACCCCGTTGTATCCTCTCCGCAGCAGGCACTGGCCGATCCTGCCCGTGGTCAGGGAGTAATACCATTTCAATGTCGTAGCCATCTAAGGAGTACAGGGCACATTCAGTTCTGGATTCTGTATTGGCTGGATGCATAGAGTGCACCCAGAATTGTGTCTTTAACCATGATTCCAGGTGTAGACTAGCTTTGGAACACTTTTCTATGGGGTACAGTCTCAGCCTTAAGAGTTAGAAAGTTTATTCGCATTGTGAAAAGCCTGACTTTGCAGATGAGGAATCTGGCAGAGAGTGAGGTTCCCTCAGAAGTGCTGAGCTCCTGGTAGATAATGGTCCCTTGACCTCAGGCCCAGCAGGTGAGGAAGAGTCACTCCGAGGGTCCTGTTAGATGCAGCCTGGGGGCTTCTCCGAGTCGACTAGGACACAAGCACAGGTAGTAAGGTGGTCGCTGGACTAGCTCAAGGAGGACAGGTCCATCTCTGCTGCATGCAGAAGGAGTGCAGTGTGTCCTTTGGCCTCTGTGCTGCTGGCTCTGCCACGAGGGTCACCTGTGTGGCTGGGCTGTGGTTCTCCTGGAGCGGTTGCAGAGGGTTGGGGAACTAAGAGAGAAGACGAAAGCTGTGAGCAGGAGCTGGGTTTGGTTTGGCTGCAGGGGCTCGGGTGCCAGGGGGAAGGGCCAGCTGAGGGTGACCCCAGTTTTAGAGGAGCAATTGTAGCTCAAGAGATGGGGGGCCTTGTCTCCATGGCAACTGCACAGGACCCCAGATGCCCCTCCCAGTTCAGAACTGTGCGTGCTGCCATGCCACACTGCCCTTTTACTATTTTGTGTGCTGATCTTTTGATTTGGGTCACTTGGTTCTTGAAGATCGAGGGATTCCCTTTGCCTTCCGGAGGGCCTCTGCCTGCGGGTGGCTCTGGTGGTCAGGATGTGCAGAGACACTTTGGGATGGGAGAGGCCAGTGACCAGAGGAAATATTCAGGGGACAAAACCAGGAATCTCCTGCTTTGCAGGCCCATGAGTCACAGTTGGCCAGAGGTCTCAGGGCCCTGAATCAAAATGCATTTTATTGCATTTGGAAATCTTTTGCTTGTTTTCTGAGTTCTATTCATGTGCTGCAGTGCAGTGACTGCACTTGTGTCTGCCAGGGTGATCGTGGCGCCCCCCTCCCCAGCCTGTGGGTGCTGGAGATCACACACTGGGCACCAGGTGCTGCTCTCTGACAGGTAGCAGCCTGGCGCCAGGCCCATGGGCATGGCAGCTGTTAAGCCTTTGCTGGAGGGGAGGTTTGTGAAGGCTGAGTGGAGTAGGCAGAGGTGGAGAGTGCAGATGTGAGGAAGAATAGATGGAGGGAGAGGGTGGAGTGGGGTAGGGAGGGGAGTGAGTGGAGCTCATGGGGGAGATGAGGGCGGGGTGTGTGCAGGGGGTGGGGGAGGTGAGGGCTAGGAATGGAAGGGACACAGAAGTGCAGGTTGAGGCAGGAGATGAGGAAGGGAGGGTTGTAGTCACAGTGGAGGTGACGGAGGTGATGCTGGCTTGGGAGGAGGTAGAGATGATGGAGGAGGAAGTAGTGGTGCAGGGTAGGTAAAGTGCAAGTGACGAGTCAGTGGAGGTGGAGATGATGGAGGAGGCGATGGTGGAGGTGAGGGGGTGGATAGCAAGGGATGAGATGGTGGAGGCACTGGAGGAGAGGCTGGGGTAGGTGGCAGCAGAGGTCAGGGGAGACGGAGGTAACAGGGAGTGGGGCAGGGGCCGCTGGAGCATGCTCAGCAGCCAGTGCGTTCGCAGCTCCGCGTTCCTCCTGCACCCCGCCCAGGTCTCCTGGAGCCCAAGCCCACGAAGGTCATGCTGCCCACCTGCAGCACGAAGCTGCGGCCCTCACCTTTGCGCCAGGCCGCTCTGTCTCCCTGGAATGGGAAACCGGAGAAACCCGGCCACACACCGACTGGGTGGAGGCGGCTTATTTTGGGAAAACTATTTGTCAAGATTGACAGGCCCGGGCGGGCGAGGCTGCTCTGTGGGTGATGGAAGTGCTCTAAAATTAGACCCTGGCGAATGCAGGCAGGCTCTGTGGCTGTCCCCGCACTCACCGGTTGCACATTTCCCTCAGGTGACAGGTGTGTGACGGGACCGCTCAGGCAGGCTGTAGTGCGGGATCCCCTTCTCCCGAATAACGGACGCGGTCCCCTGCTCCACCAGCCCAGGGGTGCTGCTGTGTGCAGTTCAGGACAGCGGCCCCTGGAGGCTGTGCGTAGCCTCAGAGCACTGAGCCTGGGTACAAGAAAAGTAGGGAAAACTGGGAGGTTTCATGCGGTAGGATTTTCACTTTTGAACTAGTCCTCTTCGGGGTTCAGGAGAAAAGTTCTTTGCCTTGTGATCACAGAGGCTCCAGGTTTTCTGTGTTTGGCTCACAACACGAATGAACATAACCACAAGTAATAAGTGCAGTAAAGCGGGCGCCGTTGCTTGGGACAGAAAGTAACCCATGGCAGATCCCACTGCCTCCCTCCCAGGGCTGTCTGAAATTCTGAAGGAGCCAGCTGCCCTGCAGGACAAAACTGACCATACAGAGCCACGGACGCTGTGTCCCCACCCCCCAGCAGTCGAGAGCCTGCTCTCTGGTCTCCTGGGGATCCACACCCAGGGATTAGATTGGTGACACCATGGGCTGGGTGCCCTTGTGCTTTGCCCCAGCTGCACTCAGGGTGAAGGCAAGATGCATCCCGGGACAGGTTGGAAGAGGAAAGAAATGGACTTCGGGCATCAGTGTCCCAGAGCAAACTTCACCATTGTCCTATGAATGTTTCTGCCCAGTGAATCACTGCACACAGCTGCAGGGTGGGGAAGGCATAGGTCTCTCCTGCACCACCCCTGGTGTGCTACACTGACCCCAGAGCGGGTACCAATTGGGTGGGAGGGCCCTGAAGGCAGAGACCTAGGACCAAGCAGTCTCCTCACTTACTTGGCCCCGGGTTTCCTGTTCAATGCATGGCAGCCGAGAAGCAGGCAGAGTCGGGACGAGTGGGATGGTCTCCCATGCAGGGGCCACTGCGGCCTAGTCCTCCTGCGCAGCCCACCCTGCGCTGGCTGTGGGGTCCTGCGTGACAGATTGCCCTTGCTCTGGCCATGTTGGTCATCGATGCATTGGGGGCCATCTTGGAACCCAGGTCTTGGTGGGGGGTCGCTTCCTGCAGACACCGAAACCATCACAACATGCACTCATGCGCGTGGTGTGAAGGTTGGGTCTCCCTGAAGAGCTGGTTCCCTGGGTCTTCTTGGTGACCAGAGCCACATGCACCCTCTGAGCCGCCAGGTCTACTTCAGCGAGTGTGTGTAGGACCATGGGGCCATGGGAAGGGCTGGCATTAAGTGGTGATCGAGGCCTGTGACTCAGACTGGGGTATTCAGGGACCCTTTCACCTTTCCCGGGAGGGCCAGACCTACAAGTGAGGGTTCTGATCCAAACTCCACCTTCAAAGAAGGACCCATCTGCCCTTGCCAGCACCCGACTCCTGCATGCAAGGCTTTGATGGCACTAACCACAGGGCTGCCCTGCCCTCCCCGGAAGCCAACCAGGGCTAGAGTGAGTGACCGTCATGGGGAGCCAGGCCAATGCAGAGAGGGCCTATTAGTCTTGTCTGGGAATTGATCCTCTACCTCGTGGCAGGCGCCTCTTTGCTTCTGAATGGTGGAAGATGTTTGTCCCAGGCCCTCCATGCTTCAGGAATTCTTTCTGGTATTTTCCCCATAGTGCTTGGTGTTGAACACAGAGTCTTTACACATAGCTACAACCCCGTCTTTGTTTGCTTTTTATTTTGAGACAGGGTCTCGCTGAGTCACTGCGTTGCCCAGCCTGAGCTCCAGCTTGCTACCCTCCTGTCTCAGCCTCTCAGAGTGCTGAGATTACCACCTATGCTACCGCGTCCACCTAAGAATTACGCTTTAATGCCACGATCACTGGTGAGTTTTCTCTAATGTCTTTTATGTTTTGGCTTTATTTTCCCAATATCATCATATTTCAGATTACAGGTTGAGGATCCCTAATCCCAAAATTCAAGAATCTCAAATGCTTCAAAATTTGGTACATTTCGAGCCCCAGTATACAGCCACAAGTGAAAAATTTCACACCGTGAAACTTTGTTTCAGGCACAAAATTATTAAGAATTTTGACTTCAAGCTATGCGGATAAAGTATGTGTGAGACCTAACTAAATTTCATGTTTAGATCTGGGGCTCGTGCCTAAGATACCTCACTGTGTCTCTGCACATATTCCAAAATCCGAAGAAAAAATAAAAAAAAAAAACAAAGATGAAGCACTTGGGGTCCCAAGCATTTTGGGTACAGGATGCTGAACCTGTTACAATTAAATCTTTCTTGGCTTCTCAGGGGTATAGAATTCTTATCCTAAACTTCTGTCTACCAAGTTTTAAGAAGTACACTTCCATTATTGATCTATGGAACTCTGCGTGCTTGTATGTGTGTGCATGTGTGCGTGTGTGCGTGTGCATGGGTGGGTGTGTGATTATGGGGCTTGAACCTAGAGCCTTCACACTGAGCTACATCCCCAGCCCAGCTCATGCTAAATTGCTTAGGCTGAGCTTTGACTCCACCTGCCTCAGCTACCCTGCATGCTGGGACTCCAGCCACCACACCCAGCTCACTCCTGCAGCTGGCAAGAAGCACCTTTCCTGGAAGGCAGTGGGACCAAGCCGCCACCTCACCTCTGTTCAGGTAGAAGAGTGTGTGAGGTGAGGAGGACCCTGACCCCATGTGGCCAGAGTCCTGCAGAAAGCGCAGGCAACCTTTGGCCTCGCCTTGGGACTTCTAGGGACTGGCAGCAAATAATCAGAAATGTGGGAAAGATTTATGCCCAGAGGCATTTGTTTGATCGTTATTTATGTGATGTGGATGTCGCAAACTGCCAGAAAGCGCCTAGGATGGTAGGTTTAGTATGAAAAGATATTTACCAAGGCTTAAAAATCACTTCTTAGGTTCATTGCAAAGGGTGAGGGCAGCTGGGAGCAAAACACAAGACAGTTTACACAATCCGATTCCCACAGTGTATCCCTGTGTCTGAAAAATGGGCAAAGATCACACGCATACAGCCCTCTGTCAGCAGATTTGGAGCAGCTGATCTTATTCCACTCTATACTTCCAATGTCGTTTTATAATTATATTTCTTATATTGTTTATAATTAAGAGGCAAAGAGTGAGGTACTGAAGAGCAGATTGGGTGGTGACATTTGCCGTGGAGTTGCAGGGAGTTGCTGGGGTGGCTGCAGACAGGGAGACCCTGGTGAACTGGGGAGTCTAGGAGCTTACTCCTTCCTAGCTGGATCTTTGCTCAGCACCCCTGCGCAGGTTCTTGGTGGTGTCCCCTGCCTCCTGGACAGTGGTCCCCCAACAGTGGCTTCTGCCTGCCTCATGGGAAGCCACCTGTGCTGTCAGGTTTCCATTAGCGTCACAGATGTTCATGGTGATGACTTGAAAGGAGCTTATTGTGGCTCACGGTTACAGAGGTTCCAGTCCATGGTCCCTTGGCCTGTGTGCTCTGCACCTACGGTGCCACTGCGCATCATAGTAGATGGGCTGGTTCACCTTGAGGCAGCCATGAAGCAAGAGAGGTAAGGGACTGGGGTTGCCACGCCCCCTTCACAGGCCACTGGATCGCCTTGCTTCCTCCACCAGGTCCTTGCAGTGCTGTGGACTGTGCCCCAGCCCTGGTGACCCTTGGGGTCGCCAGACCTAGACCATAGCCTTGAGAGCCTTAACCATCTCCACGTGCACTCAAGAGCTCTGCAAGAGCATGAAAGTGCTTAGCCAGCGGAGGTTTCACTGTTGAGCTAGAAAGTTTCAAAGACTGCTGTGAAAACCTAGCAATGTATGAAGTAGGAGTCGTGTATGGCCTACGATTGGGATTCCTATTTAAAAGCCAGGATCATCGGAGCCCACTGTGTGATTTAAATGCAGCCTGCAAGGTCCCCAAATACCACACACATTTCAGACATGTGCACATGATAATTCATTGTTCTTTGCTTTTTCTGAAAAGACATTTGGGAAACCAGTTATGTAATCCCCTCGGTGTGACATCAGAGGGAAATTTGAGCTGTTACTTCATTTTTTCTTCAACATCTTCAGATTTTAATACCAGGAAGACCGCCATTATGATTACTAAATAAAAAGAAAGCCATTTCTTTGGTAGTGCGGATAAAAAGTCAGAGAGAGAGGAGTGCCAGGGAAAAATTCCCTCCCATCCCTTGGGGTTTTCTTTGCCGTTTTCTCTAGATTCTCTTGAGGACCGTGTGAATGTGACTTTGCCCCTGCTCAAGTGTAGGTGAGAGTGAGCTAGCCCTGAAAGGATCCCCCCCTACCCTGGGGCCCTCTCCTGTGCCTCTGCATGCAGCCCCTGTCTCAGGGCCGGCAGACAGCACGTGCCTATTTCACCTGAGCCAGAAGGCTCCGGGTACAACAGCCCCTGCTGGTAAACATCTAGGCCACAGAGCATCCATCATAGCCTATGTCCTACTGCAGTGACACCTTGGAGAAACCACTGTGCTTTCTGGAATTTCTTAGCTTTCTCACTGCCGAGACACAGTACTCAGCCCCACAGCTTAAAGGAGCAGAGGTTTAATTCGGCTTATAGTTTTAGGGGATTCAGTCCATGGACAGCTGGCTCCAAGGCTGGACTATTGTGGTGGAAGGGCACAGGGGACCAGAGCTGCATAGTTCATGGTATCTGGGAAGCAGATAGAGAGACAGCACCAGAGATTAAGGGGCGGGGAGCAATCCCCAAGGTCAAGTGACCCTCCTGAGACATCTGAAGGTCCTAACCCCGAGGTGGCTCCCCTTTAGCCGGAGAGGGAAGGACTCAGCTGTGCTGCCAGACTGCCAGCACCGTGGGACCCTAGACAGCCCCAACCCTTGGCTGTGGTGGGTGTGGAGACAGCTAGCCTTCTTCCTGTGCCCCACGGTCTCCCTCTGGGAAACGGGAGCCCAGCTTGACTGAGCTGTGGGGCTGCAGCCAGCACACAGGATGTGTAAGATACTGCAGCTTCCGGATCTGAGACAGGTGGGCGGGCTGGGGTGCTCCTGTCCACTGTGGCCAGTCCTAGTTTCTGCTGCTTCATTCTCATGACATTGTGACCTACAGTCGTGAGAGAGGGCTTCACATTCAGGAGGAACTGTGCTGAGTCTGGATCTCTCCCCAGGCTGATGCTGGGCTGTTAAGCTCTCCCATGACCCTGGGCAGTGGGATGAGCCACAGCTCCCTGTGGGCCCCTGCTGGGGGAAAGGGGAGCCACCAGGTTGTTGTGGCCGGTGCTGTTCTGCAGGGTGATGGTCGGTAGGTTAGGGAAAATGGTTGTATTCTCTGCACCATTTTGTGTGTGTGACAGGTTAGCGGGGTTGAACCCTAAGCTGAAGGGTCTTTGCCCTGTGCTGCTGACGATGGAGAGACGGGTGGATACGGATATAATTCTAGGTGGTAGGTTTTAGAGCACATCTCATCCTTCTGGCTCAGATCCAGGGCTTTCTAGTCACATATGTGTTATAAATACTTCACAGAAAGATTTCTTTCATCTGTACGAGGGAAGGAATTGGCATCCTCCCACCTCACGTGAATCACCGGAATTTTTCATAAGCATATACACATGAAAAGCCATCTTTTCCACACATTTGAATGGTTTTGCTGGATTGAATAGTGGCTGGATTGTGTTTCTTGGCGAAAGTTTTTCTAGAATATCGGGTCTCAATATTGCTGTCACCTGAAATTTTCCTCTTCTTTCTGGTGTCTGGGAAATGGCACTGAGCCCCTTCCTGATGCAGAGGGGACCCTTCATAAAGCTGTCTCTGTCTCAAGTAGCAGAAAGCGGTGGGCTTCCAGAAGAGAAGCCCACGGTGGTTAAGTGTCTGTGTCTGACTTACTTCACCTGGGGTATGGTCTCAAGAGCCAGCGCGCTGTTGTCCTTGTGGGTGCCTTCACGGTGATGCATGCACATCTGCCCTTGGGACAACACAACGCATGGTAGCTAAGTCCCGGAAGCAGGCTCTATGCCCACCAACAAATGGATAGAGAAAACGTGTTTACATACTTGGAGCACTACTCTGCCATAAAGAAGGATAAACCTGAATTTGACCCCTCAGCTTAGGGTTCAACCCTGCTAACCTGTCACACACGCAAAATGGTGCAGGGAATGAAATAAGTCAGACACATGGGCTTAATTCCACATGACTTCTCTTATAGGAAAAGCCCAAAGTATTAACCAACGAGCAAAATAAAAGTTAGCTAATAGCAAGGAGGAAGAAGTTTTTCACAGGGGAGGGAAAGGAGATGGGAAAAAATCATTGAAGGAAAACTTGGAAATAAAACTTTTGCAAATGGGAAGAGGACCAAGAGTTGGAAGGAACAAGAGAAATGGAAGGGACAGGGGATGAGAAAAGAATTAGGGTGCATCATGCACAAACTCCCCCTGATAAACCGCGTCATTACGTACTACAGGCATAGACTCCTAAAAGAATAAAAAAATCAGAAAATAAAAATGAAGAGCAAATAAGGAGAAATGGAAGGGAGCAGAGGGGTAGGCATCTGAGAGACACGAAGTGGACTGGAGGGCAAAGGAGAGCTGAAGTGGCCGAGAGGCGCGTGTGTGGTCGGCAGTGCTCAGAAGGAAGCCTGGTCAGGTCTGTGGGCTACACGGAAAGTGACTGGTTCCACTGTCCGCCCGAGCCGACCCTGGGCCTCCATTCCTTCTTGGTCCCTGTTCTCAGAGAGCAACTTAAGCCAAAAAGACAACAGTAACTCTCCTTCCAGCTCCTATGCACCTTTTCAGAATAGGTTTCCCTTTTGGTATAATTCAAACCGTCACTCAGTGTCATTGACAGCCAGAGAGGTAAATGGGAAGAAAGTGGAGGAGGGAGGAAGAAAGGAATGGGTCGAGGATGAGGAGGAGGCAGAAAGTGCCGTGCTGGGAAGTATGACAGCCCCCTGACCCTGTGTTCCTCCTCTAGGACAAAGTGGAGCCTGCAGCCCAGAGCCCCGGAGACCAGGCTCCGCCTCCGGTGCCAGAGAAGTCCTCGCGCCATGCCAAACAGCCAGGTAAGGGGCTACAGGAAGTGCAGGGTGCCCGGCTGGGCTGCACAGCCCCTGGTGTGCGAGCAGGGGCTGGGTTGAGGGTCTCGCTGCACAGTGGGAGCCCTCACTCAGATCCTGACAGCTTGCTGGAAGCCGTGCTGTACCCTGCACTCAGGGAGGGAGGACGAGAATGCTGCGTTGCACGTTTGGTACAGGTGCGGATTCTCTCCAGGTGTAGCCCGGGGTAGGGAGGGGAGCTGTGCGTTCCAGAAGGTTGATCCGGACACTCACAGAGTCAGACTCAGATGCTGAGTCTGCCTCTCTCCAAATGTAGATTTGAAAACAAGATGTCTTTCTTTCCTTTCTGGGAACACATTTCTGTGAGTAGTGCTTCAAAGCCTGTTTGTGGGAATTGCCTAGAATTCACATGGCCCGGGCTGGGTGTGGTGCCTCTACAGAAGTCCCCACACTCTGCAAGGCTGAGGCAGGAGGATCCTGAGATTCAGCTGCAACTTAGTGACTTAATGAGAGGCTTTCTCAAAAAACAAAAAGGGGCTGGGAATGTGGCTCAGTGAGAAATCACAGGGTGCAGCCCCACTACAGCCAAAAGATTAAAAAAAAGGGAAGAAGAGCGGATAGTAATGTGCAGAGAATGTTATACCCAATGCACCTTGAACATACAGGTGCACGGAGACCGACTTCTTGGCTGTGAGGGGCTGTGTGTGTAGAGGAGGGAGTTACTCCGTGGTTCAATCCACAAAAGGCTGCAATGACAAGTAAAATGGGAAAAATAACTTGAGATCACATTAGCAGAAAGTCTGCTTAATTACAGACCTTTAACGTGCTAGGTACAATTAAAATATTGACTAGTTGCTAAGAATATCCATGTCATCATGTGTCAAATGGAGTGGAAAATAAATACAAGAAGATCCATATTTTAAAAAACAAACATTATCAAGTAGAGAAGGAAGAAGAAATAAAATGTGAAAGGAGAAAATGCCCAGAGGAGACCGCGGAGGAAGCTAGCGGAAAGGCAGATCTCTAAGCCTCGAAGAAACGGGAAGGGGAGCAGTACAGATGGAGGACGTCCGGGCTTGCGGGAGACAGGAATTACACCCTTGAAAACAGGAAATTGCTGAACCGGAAAGATCGGGAAACAATGACAAAGTCAAGATGGTCTTTGGCGAAGCCTTGGGACCTCCAGTCTTCCAGGCCAGGTGACACGAGGGAGGAGGTAGCAGGAGCCGCTAGGGAGATTTCAAAACAGCAAAAACCTGTGAGCAGTACGCATGGAAACCAAAAAAGGAGGTCGTTTGCTGCAAAAAAATGTGCAAGTGAAAGAAAATGGAGGAAACGGGTCTTTGTTTTGTTTTGTTTTATTGTTTGCGGTAGTACTAGGAGTTGAACCCTGGGCTTGCTGTCCGTGGGAAACAAGCTCCAGCCCCAGATGCCAGGAATCAAAAATCTCGAACAGATGACTCTGAAAGAGAGGGAGTGAGTCTGTGCCACCCTCAGGAACGCCCAGGAACTTTCAGTTGTGAAAGTTTCAGGGCACAAACAGTGTCAGGGCACAAAGGAGAGGGCCAGGGACCAGAGCTCCGCGGACAGAGCTTTGTGGCCGCTGTGCTGGGCTCATTTCACCTGCTAACAAAGTCAGGGAAGCCCAGGTCCAGCCCTTGAGAGTGAGTTTTGTGGAAGAGAAAGAGGCACTTTCTCTTAAATAAGCAGAAGACAAATGTCACGACCAAGCTGAGTTTGTCAGAGTCACACCAGGATGGTCTGCGAGACCATCCTGTTTTATTTCCATCTTCCGCAGTGCTGGGAATTTAACCCAGGGCCTTTGCACTGAGCTGCAGACACAGAGCTGCTGCTGCTTCCTCCTCCTCTTCTCTTCCTTTATCCTCCTTCTTCCTTCTTCCTCATCCTTTTTCCTTCTGCCTTCTTCTTCTTTTTTCTTTTTCCTTTTTGAGATAGGTCCTCAATCACTAAGTTGCCCAGGCTGGGTTTAAATTTGTGCTCTTTTTGCCTCAGCGTCCAGGAGTTCATAGGGATTATAGACATGTACCATCATGCTTGCCTAAAAACACATTTAGCATGCTCAGAGATTTAAGGAAAAATAAGTGATTAATTCACTAGATACACATAGAATATGTATTGGATTTTCCCACTCATGGTAGTACAGGACAGATAACAACAAGGCCAGTTCTAAAAGGGAGCCTTCCTGTTTTTGTTTTTCGTTCTGGGAATCGAACTCAGAACCTTGTGCTTGCCAGGCAAGTGCTTGTGCCGCTGAGCTACATCCCCAGCCAAAAAGAGCCCTCTGCATCTACAGAAATTCACTTTTCAAAGCCCTAAGCACACATTATAAGCAGAGAAATACTAGAGTCATACCCTAGAAAATGTAGAATTAGACATGGATGCCTGGTATCCCGAGAGATCTTAGTCTGTGAGATGTGAAAAGCAAGTAAAGAAACAGAAACAGGGAAGATGTGAAATCTGTACCTATTTTCAAATAATATTATTTTTCCAAAAGTTAGTCCATAGAGACAAAGCTTTGTAACTGGGTAAATACTCTCAAGATAGCAGCTACAGTGTGAGAACAGCATGTAAAATTTAATAATACTTCAGACCTAGTAGGAAACTGGAAATGCAATGTAAAAAGCCATCTCATTCATAACAGTGACACAAATTATAAGGTATCTGGGTGTAAATGCAACAAGAGGACCAGACATGACAGCATGCCGCTAAAGAAGTAATACACTGGGCACGGTGGCACACACCTGTCGTCTCAGTACTCTGGGAGGCTGGGGCAGGAGGATCGCAGGTTCAAGCCAGCCTGGGCAACTCAGTGACTGTGTGAGACCCAGTCTCAGAATGAGAGAAAGGCTGCGGGCGTTACTCAGTGAGAAGACCCCGGATTCAACCCCCGGTGCGGTGAAATAAGCCAAGAACTCATCCCTGCAGAAGCAGAGCTGCCTGTGGCCGTGGACAGGAAGCTGAAGGCGAGCAATGACCCCTCCTCACCTGGCACCTTTCTGCTGTACTGATTTCCCAGCGGAGTTCTGGTGTGACTTGCAAGAACTTTTCAGCTTTAACCAGGAAGCACTAAACCGAGGACCAGCCAGGGCAGGTGGGGAAGAGGGAGTTGTGTGGCAGGGCGGCCTGGCCTGCAAGTCAGGTGCTAGGACTCCTGGGGAGGAGGAGGAAAGGGCAGATTTCTCAGGCAGGCTGCGAGTATGGCCCAGGACCAGGACTAGAGAGGACACCCTAGAGGGACACGGGTTGGCAGACAGGAGCCACACAGGGCAGGGGTCCAGGGACCTAGGGCTGCCCAATCGTATGGGGCAGGGGTCCCACTCACTGAGCCCAGTAACCACGTTGGGGCCACTTCAGTGACTAAAGGCAAAAAACCAAAGTGCCTTTGAGAAATAAGAATTGATGACTCGTGAGTGCTTTCCTGCAGCCAGGCTAAGACAGAATTTCCTAAGACCCAGCACAGGTGCGAAGGAAAGATGGTCGGGTTTCGGTGAACTCTGAGTGTACAGTTCCTTACAAGGACATGCAGAGGAAAGTGAACCCATGGCCCGCACACTGAGCCACAGCCTCTGTCTCTTTTCTATTTTATTTCGAGGCAGAATCTTGCTAAGTTGCTAAGTTTTCCTGCTAAGCTCGAACTTGCAATCCTCTTGTCTTAGCTTCCCAGAGTGCTGGGATGACAGGTGTGCACCACTGTGCCCAGCCCTGATGATACTTTATAAAGGCACACTTCAGCCGCAGCAAGGAAGATCATAATGTATGTAACAGGCATGCTATTAGTGTCCTGTCTTAAAAAAAAAAAATCCCACAAGCAGAATAAGTCCGATGGAGAAGCTGCGGGGAGCACACAGGGTCGGTAGGCTGTCCCCTCCCCCTGGATGCCGCCTTCACAGGACCAGCAAGGATGATGACAGAACTGGAGGCTGAGGGAGCCCAGGGTTCCATGGGCTGTTTCGGGGGACAGAGAATAGAGCCCCCTGCACATGCAGCTGGTGGCACAGCTCATCCCCTCCCGGCTCACACTCTGCCCCAGGCGTCCGTCGCGAGTGGACTCGGAGTCTCTGGAGACTGCTGGAGCGTGGCAGGAAGATGTCACCAGGTCCCTGGCCGTGTGGAGCAGGTTTGTGGCAGCCTGCGGGGCTCATGGTCCCTCGCGTTCCTCTCTGCGCGCTGTGCTCTTCTCCTTCTTCCATGCCTCGAGGCACACGCAGTACGCGGGGTCCTTTCTAGCAGGAGGGGACCCCCGCCTGCGTTCACCCCAACTGGGTGTCGTCCTTCTATAATGGCAAAGCATGATCATCTCCGCAAACAGACGGCTTCTGTCTGCTGCGCCTGTGCTGGCATCTGGGTTGCCGTGTGAGGGTGAGGACCCGATGTCCAGCATGGAAGATTAGCCATGACTTTCCTTGACCTGTTACTTCTATCTGCTCAAGAGGATTTATTGCTCTTGTTTTATTACCTCATTCCTAGCATAAGCTGCTTATTTTTGTGTGACAGTTGCTAAAAATGCTTCCCACATTTTTTAGCAGCAGTCCACAGCATGGGAATCGTTTTCCTTTGAAAGCGGGTGGGTGGGTTAGAGCTGTGAGTACTGTGGACAGTTTCTTTGAAGTGTTTCCTCATGGGGGTAAAAATATATACAACAAAATCTGCTGCCGCAAGCACTTTTCAGGGTACAGTTGGGTGGTGGGAGTAGTATTCGTGGCACTGCGCACCCAAGCCCATTGTCTGTTCTGAAAACTCTCTTAGCACCCCAAATAGGACGTCCGCACCCACTGAGCAGTCCTTCCTTCCCCCAGCCCTGGGTGACTTGGGGTGTGCTTCCTGTGCCCAGGAATTTGCTGGCTCCAGGTAACTCAATGGAATGACACAGAGCCGGCACCCACAGCTTGAAGGACAGGCGCTGTATTGTGGCTCACGGTTTCCGTCTGTGTGTGGCTGGCTCCAAGATGGAAGGGCCTGGGGAGAGAGCTCAGGGCAGCTGGGGAGCACAGACAGAAGAGGGGAGCCGGGAGGTCCTGAGATTCCCTCAGTGGTAGGATGGGAACCAAAGCCGAGTGCAGCCTGCCCCAGGATTGAGATTAGTTAGGAGGGCCACAAAGTGAGTGCCTGTGGGTGTAGGCTCTGGAGACAAGTGCTGTTTTGCACACTGTTTTACCATGCCAAGGAGTGGGGATTGTAGGCACTGCCCACCATGCCCAGCAGGATCGTCCATTTCTTGAGGACATTCGCCCAACCTCATTTATCCTGAATGTCTACTTCAGGCTCTTCCGGAGTCATGTATCATGGATACTTGATTCGTGAGTTCCTGAACTCACATGTCATAAATAGACCGGTGCTGTCCAGACAGCTCCCCAGTCCGCCTCTCCCCTGCGCGCGGGATGTGCTGTTATTTCTAGCAAGCAGAGATAAAACCAGCTCCTGCAGCCCTTCCCTTCCTGCTGCGCTGCGCACAGGATGAGGGGTGAGGCCCCGGAGCGGATGTACAAGTTAACTGAGGCCCACATTCCTCCTGCCTCTGGGAGATGAGGTGGCATCCGCACAAATCACTGATGATCTTCCCAGTGTCAAGGTGGGGCCGTCTGTCAGATTTGTCGTGGTTTCTTTTTTCTCGATTTCTGCTGTATTTTTACTAGCCAGTAAATATGTTCATTCTGGGCGTATTGGTAGATAGGTGTATCAGCACGTCTTGATCCTTGTTACTTTCTTTCCCTTTACCCTCCTGTCTTTTCTAGCCCTAAACCTTTTCCATTCCTTTCAGAGACCCAGCTCATTGATTTACTGTTCCCCTGGATGGTTTTTCCTGTCCCATTTCCATTAATGTCTGCTCTTGTCTTCATTTCTTTGCTTTATTTTCAGATTGGGATTGTTCTTGTCCTTCTAGGTCCTTCGGATGTACCATTAGGCTGTTTCTTTGAAGTTGTATTATTTTACCTGCACATTCATATCTGTAATGTTCTCTCTTGGTACTGTTTCTGTGGTGTGCAGTAGGTTTTGGTATGTCATTTGATCTTAGGAACTTTATACATTCACCCCGATTTCCTCTGTGACCCGTTGATTATTCAGCAATGTATTGTTTAATCTCCTTGTGTTTGCATAGTGTCTGTGGCATCTTTTTGCTGTTAATTTCTAGCTATATTCCACTATGATTCTATAGTTTGCAGGGAATTCTTCCAAATGTTTTTATACTTATGTAAGTATGACCTCAGTTACTTTTCCTATTACTGACACAAAATACGCAACACCTGAAGTTAAAGGATGAAAATTTACTTTGGCTCACAGTTTCTAGTAGTTTCAGTCCTCAGTACATTGGCTCCAAGGCAGAATGGCATAGAAGAGAGGCCTCACAGAGGAGAAGAAACAGTTCATGGCATGGAAGGCAGGAGGTAGAACACAGTGTCAGCAGCAGGCAAGGTCAGAGGCCTTCTTTCCCTTCCTTATCTTCCCTCCAGGCTCCACACCCTTGGTAGGGAGCACTCACACCCAAGGGTCTTTCCCATTATCCACACCCAGCACTGTGCCAAACCAATCAGGAGACTAATTTAGGAAGCACACACCTTTAACCCACCATCACACATTCTGCATTCGGTCGCCTATGACTGCATGAGCTTTGAGGGGACATCTAGACACAAGCTATGACAGGACCTGAGATGGTCTATTTTGGAAAAGTCCTGTATGTTGTTGAGGAAAATGTGTGTGCTGTTGTTAGATACATCCTGGCCCTCTACCCATTAGGGACCGTCGTCTTGGGAACTTGCTTTCTCGTGGTTTTACAGTTTTTGCACTGTGGAGTACAGACTCAGTAAAAGTGGAAAAATTATCACTACTGTAGAGATCTCCTTAGTTTGGTTCTGTATCCCTAAATCCTTGGGTTTATGTTTTGGTGTTGATACACCTCTTCAACCTACTCAGTGAATAGCTGAGGTTCTTCTTAGTGTCCAATCTTCTGGTAGGGGCTTGATCCCTATCATCACTCAGAGAGGAGAAAATGGATTGCAATAATGTAGAAGCTGTGAAGATAAGCTAAGAATTGGCATCTAGTAAAAACCAATTAAAGTCAACAACTGTGCCACCATTCACAATAGAAGAGACATCAGCAATAATAATATTGTTGAAGACTACCCGGTTTATTGGCACACCATACAATAAGAGCTACAGTCTACACCAGTCTTAAGAAAAGAAAGAGATGAGCAACAGTAGTATGTGCACAAAGATAAATCAAATAGCAGCATGCAGTGAATCTCTACTAAAACCAACTGTGCCATTATTAACATTAGAAAAGAATCCACAATAGCATGGTCAGCTTACATAGCTACAAATTAATAAAGTATAATAGTAATGCTAAAAGTGGAGAGGTAGAAGTGAAAGAAGTAATATTGGAAAGAGAAAAGGAAGATGAAGAGAGAAAAATGTAAAAAATCCCGCAAAAGAATAAAAGTTAATAGAATTAGGTCAGAGTAAAAAAAAAAAGAAAAGGAAAAACAGAAACAAAGAGCAAGAGATTAGAAAAATGACAAAAATAAAGCAAACCAGAAACTCCCAGAGACAAAAAAAGAAGCGAGTCCAAAATACTCCGCTGTGTTTGGGTGCGTGGTTTCTTTCCAGGGCTGTGGTTGGAATCCACCAGATGGGGTGGGGGCGGTGAGTCACACCGAGGCCTGTTTTGTTTCCCTGCTCACTTTCTGCTGTACGGATGCAGAGTCCTGCCTTACGGTTCCCGCTGGGCGTGGACGTGTTAGGGCTGTGCTCTCTCCGGTGACTCTCAGTGCTCATGCCCCTCTGTGTGCCCTAGGTCACTGCTGTTTGTGTTTACCGGCTGTTGGTTCATGAGGTTTCTGCCTTACTGTGGAGGCCCCTCTGTTCCTACACCCCAGGAAGTGGCAGCTGTCCCAGCGGAGGTGAATCCCTGTTCACAGTGGTAGATGGGAACAGCGGACCACTGAGCTCCATTCTGGGAGTGGCCAACAAGGCCACTGGACTCAATGTCTATGCTTTACTTTTAGGCCCAGATTCCTCCTGGCATCTTTCCACAGAGGTTGGGACTACCGTGTCCCTCATGAACTGAGCTTGCTGCTGTTTTAACTTCTTGGGAGATCTGTCCCCAGCCTCCCTTCCCCTGGGACTGTCCCTCATGGCCCTCTCCCACCCAGTTACTTCACTGTGCATTCTGATTCCCAGAGCACCTGCCCTGAAACACTTAGCTCCTTGCCCAAGAGACCCCTGAGAGCCCCAGTGTGACAGATGCTGCCGTGGAATTCTGCCACTCCAGCCTCTTGTGTGGAAGGGGTCACTGTGGAAAGCCCAATAGTGCATTTGCAGCAGCTTATAATACCACGGGCTTTTGTTGGGGTTAATGCTGTGGATGCAGTGTTTCTCCCCAGGGCACCCACCCTCTCCAGACCCTTTCCTCCTGTTTCTGGGAGCTGGTTCTTTTCCCCAGGAGCTGGGGTTAGTTTTCTGGCCTGCTTTGTTCTTTCTTGTGTTACCTTCAGCTTTTCTGCATAATTTTTCTAGTTCTCTTGTCAGCTTTTTCTTGGTTCCTGGAGTGCTCCTTTTTTCCAGCTAATTGTTTTTAGTGCCTCAAATCCAGCTCTCAGGGTGTATCTTGCGGCTGGTCTCTGCTCCACCATGTTGAATCTTGTCTTCTTTGTTACTTTTCTCCATCTTCTTGTGTGCTTGGGTGAGTCTTCTGTTATAAAGTAGGTTCTTAAACTAGTTAAGATTGTGTGCTCCGTCCTTCTGTCCATCATGACCTTAATTAAGGAGCTAAGCATTATTACCTCCAAATGCATGGGGGAGCCCAGGCCAGAGGAGGGGAGCTGCGTGGCCACACCCACCATGAGTGGCAAAGTTGGGATTCAAACCCAAGCCAGTGGGCTCCGGCTCAGAGCCTCCCGTCCCTCTGCAGCCCTGCCCCTGGATCAGCGGTTCTTCCCTCACATAGACCTGCTGGCTGCCATTCCTTGCTGAGGACTCAGGGGAGCAAACTGAGATCTCCAGGGAAGGACCGAGTTTTCCTGGCCTCAGGATCTGCCGCATGGAAGCCCGGGATATCCCCCGCCCCCCAACTCTGCCTGCGCTCCTCCTTCCTCTCCACCCCATGGTCGTTTGTCTTAATAAGGAGATGGGAACAAAACCCGCATTGAGACGCAAGGCGGCGTCGGGCGAGCGGTAGCCCCCTTCCCCATCCTTATTTGGAGCAGAATTGAAACAGCCATTGAGGTCTTTTGTCATTTTTTTGTCTGGGCTGTTCCGGCCTGGCTTTCCCGGTGCCCTGACAGCTCACGCCACTCCTTTGTCTGGTCCCTTTGAGCAGATAATTGGGCTCCATTGTTGTTCCCTGTTTCCTTTAGCCATCAGGATGCTAGAGGCTCAATAGAGGGCTTTATCCGCTGCTCTCTCTGTCCTCCTGGTGGGCTTGCTTTTCATCTGCTTGCTTCCCCCATCCTTCCTCTGTGACATCTGTCTGGCTGTCTGTGACATCTGTCCATCCGCCTATCCATGTACCCATTGGTCTGTCTGTTCATTCATTACACAAGTATCTGTGGCTCGTACAGCAGCACGGCCTTCCTCACGTCTAACTCAGCGGGTACCTCTCACATGGGCTGTTCCATCTGAGCAAGGTGAAGCCTTTTTATATGTGGCAGGGTTAGAACTCAGAAATAAGGAATCCTTCCTTTACAGTTAGTGATAGGAAAGTATCTTCAACCTTCCCCTAGGCAGGAAGCGACACCTCTTCTCACCTAAAATGCAATGTTAATATCATTTGTCCACATTATTATACTGTATCTAAATTAACCTTTAAGTAAAAACTGCAGTTAGCACTGAATCAATGTCTAAAAATTCCAGGAAACAAAAACTTTTTTAAAAAAGTATTGGGGTGACTGGTTTTTCTTAGATAATTTTAAACTCTATCTTGAAAGATATCTCAACATGGAGACTTCTCAGAAGGGCTGGAAACCTGAGCGAGGGCACTGGCTTGTGGGGAGCTACGTGCAGCTGTCCGTCGCGTGTCCAGACTGTCTTCTGAAATTGGCCAGTGCTGGGGCCCAGGGCCTGTTAGTGGCCTGTGCCCGGGATAGGGACACATCAGCTGCTGCTTCAGCATGGAGGTGGCCTGGATGGGCAGCCCAGGGTTCAGGCCAAGGCTTGTTGGGTGTCACACTGGAGCAGTGAGTGACAGGGAGGCCTGCAGTGGTTGGGCCCAAGCTGCGGAGGAGACCCCTGTGACGGGGGTTCTGTTTTCGGACATGGAATTTGGCAACCTGGTGGCCTCACCGGGGATGTGCAGACTGGGGCCCATCAGGCTCCAGGAGCTCGGCAGCTCTGCCGGGCTGGGGAGAACATGCAGACACAACTGCAGGTGGAGCTTAGCACAGCCATTCCCCACTTAGCCACAGCATGCATTGGGTGCTTCCCCTGTACTGTTAGGTAACGGGGCAGAAGGGAAAGAACCTAGGGTCGCAGCCTTGCAGCACATTCAGTGAATGACATGGGAGATAGGTTTGGTGAGAACAAGACCGAAGGCACTGTGCATGCATGTGAGGTGAGGTGAGGCATCCACCTTGGACCTCATGGGCTCTCCCCACCACAGCTTGGAGGCTGATGATTCTGTGTCTCAGTTTCTCCACCTGAGGTCTGGAAAGATTCCTGCTTGGCTGCTCCAGTAGGGAGATGAGCGATGGCTTGGGAAGCAGCTTGAGTAGTGAGAGGCGCCCAATGTAGGATGTGGCATCTTTTGGAACTGAAAAAGGACAGCTCTGTGTACTATAGTCATCTGTAACCGTGTCATTACGCATAGGGAGCTGCATCATGCGTGGTGCATGTAGCCTGCGCCATCTGCCCCAGGCTGGCTGCATGTGAACCCCAGTTCTGAGGGCTCCTTCCCTTCTGCCAGGGCTGGAATCATTTCTCATAATTGACATATGTTAACAGGAGCATCACAAGCATTCAACTAGGAGTGGTCTTAGTCCTTTGAATTGTTATACCATAATACCATGGGTGAATAATGGCATTTACGGTCACATCTGGAACCAGAGGTCTGAGACTCAGGCCCGCAAGGGCAGTGCTCGGGGAGGATCTGCTTCCTCAGAGACACCTTCTCCTGGGCTTCACCAGGTGGCAGGGTCCAAAGCACCCAGCTGCCCCCCATATAGGGCAGGGCACTAATCCCTGTGTAGTGGCCCCACCCTCTTCTCTGAGTGCCACCCCCTTTGTATTCCCTTTGGCAGTGAGGTTTCATCACATGCTTGTGGGGCCCACTGATATCAAACCACTGTGGAAACCATGTTCATTCCCTGAGCCAGCTCATAGACATGGGCCAGACCTGCGCCTTCCAAGAACCAGTTCACACTCACAGCAGGCCCGGGGTGCCCACTGGCAGGCATGGGCAGCAGACAGGGCTGGCCACCCTTAGCATCCTGCCTTGGCCACACCACTTTCCCATCTGCTGCTGTGTCCCGGGCTTCCCCCTCTGGGGCCTGGGCCGTTTCCCAGAGTCGCCCCAGTGGGGAGTTCTGGGGTGACTCTGCCTCCCGTGCCTTGGAATTTTGGCTCTTCTGAGAGCTGCAAGTGCTCCCGGTGACGGCTTCCATAAACAGAACTCGAGTTTTAAACCCTGCCTGGCTGGCGGCGAGCATAACCATGCTAGGAGAATTCCTGGCCGCCGGGAGCCAGTCTAGACCCGACGCTGTGGTCACTCTGCCAAGGGCCGCCTGGTCTGAGGACACAGACAGGGCTCACGTCCTTCCCTTCCCACTGCCCTGGATCCAGGATCCTCCCCGAAGCTTGTGCCCCCTACCTCACCATCGGGAGCCCCATGTCTTATTTCCAGGGGATTCCCCTGTTAGTCCTTACCTAACTGGGGCTGGTTTTAAGTCTTGTAAGAGAAGGAATTATTTTTCAGAGGCAGCAAAATAAGTTTCATATCCTCCCTTGCTACTTTTATTTAGTGCCATAATCCTTTTCCAAGCTCTAGGCTTCATTCCATCTAGCTGGCAGGAATTATTTTAAATTTACATATAAATATTACAGCAAAGTAAATCAAACAGGTTAAATGTCACACGAGTTCTTTCATATGAGTAACCCAAATTCTAAATTCTAAATAATTTTTTTTACTATTACAAAAGTTTTTTTTTTTTTTTTACTATTACGAAAGGGTTTTTTTTTTTTTTTTTTGACTATTATAAATAAAGAGAAAAAATAAGATGATAGAAAACAGGGAAATAGACCGGATATGGGAAGGTGGAACCGGATGTGGAAATGGCCGGCACACAATGTGTGTGCTCACCAGTCCCCACCGCACATGTGCATCCTACGTTTTGCAAGCCTCACGAATAGAATGGTCTTAGCGTGTATGCGTGGGATACGGTATAACATTTTGGTGCACGCATACATTGTGCGATGTTGATCATTTCTGTGTGGTGCAAACACGTAAATACACAGTGTGTTTTATGAATTTACATGTCGTCTTTGCCTGGAGGACCTAGCTGACTTTTCTGTCTTGGTCCGATATTATTGTGTGGCTGGTGAGTGGGGCTGAAAATCTTGTCTGTTGCGCTGAAGTCTGTCAGCACCTGAACAATACAGGATATGTGGTTAGTGTCAGTAGATGCTCGCTGCGTAGATGGAGAGAAATGTTGGTTGAGTGGATGGATTTTGAATTTATGGAGTGCAGCTCAGGGAATCTTCAGGGTGGTGCTGCTGAATGCCCAGGGCCGGGTGCCAGCGAGTGGCAGACTTCTGGACCCTGGCCTGAATTTTCCCTTTTCAATGCTGCTATTCTTGGAATCATATTTTTAGTTTTGATGGAAAGTGGGAACCTTCCAGAATGACACTTATTTATTTAGTTTTTTTGTGCCCGGCCTTCCGCTTGTGTTAGGGTGTAACGGAAGAGTTAGGAATTGAAATCAGAAGGTGGAGAAGAAGCAGGTTGAATTACTCAGGAAGACTTGGGAGCCACTATGTCTTGAGATTATTGTGCCTAGTGACAGAAAGGTGACTACAACAGTGGATGAGGAGACAGTGAAGGCAGCATCCAGTGGGCGGGCTCCTGTCCTTGGGGTCCGAGCCAGGGGCACGGGGCTCCATCAAGGCAGGTGATAGCAGAAGGTTCCAAAAGCACCAAGCAAGTTGGCAAGATCACGACTGGCATTGACTATGCTTGAGGATATGGACAAATGCAATCTAAAATCATTTTATTTTTTAAAACATATTTCTGATTGTAGTAAAACACACCCAACATAAAATTTACCATCTTAGCCTTTTTAAACATTTTACCATTCGTTGGCGTTAAGCGCAGTGCCAGGATGTGCAGCTGCCCACAGCGTCCACTTGCAGAGCACCAGTCACCCTGCCCCACTGCGGCTCCGCGGCTCTGTCCCTACGGAGGGTCAGGTCTCTGGCTGCTCCTTCACCCCGCCCACCTCACTTGCAGCCGCGGTGAAAGTGATGCCCAGGACCCGCTGGCGCATGTGCGTTCTCACTCGCGTTGTAGTTAAGCAGTGCACTTTTACATCGGCTGAGTTTCTGGACATCGCAGAAGCTGAGCATCTGGACAGCACGGAAGAGGAGATGCTCATGGTGCCGCTTGAGCGTCTCACTGTTTACATCACACTCTGCGTGCAGGAGCCAGAGCGCTCAGCTGAGGTCGCTGAGCGGAGAAGCCGCGCCAGTGAGCCGCTGCGTCCGTGCATTTGCACGGAGCTGCGCCGCTGCCCATAGTAGGAGTCGGGCCAGCCTGCCAGCGGTCACGTGAGGGAGGTGCGGCCTTTGCACCTGCGGCCCACTTCTGTGGGTTTTCTTCGCAGACTGCACTTTCTTAATCATCCACAGCGTATTGCTTTGCCCGCACCCTTCGCTGTGGGACCGCCCATGTGTCTTCTCGGAATCACCGGGAAAGGCGCTGAGAGAAGACGCGGGTAAAGCGCTGCCGGGTACCAGAGGCTCCCCAGCAGCTGTGTCTCAAATGCGGTGCACCTCTGAGATGCGCACTTCAGGGGCATAAACCCACCAACCCACCATTGCCTTCCATCCCAGATTAACACACAGCGGACGCTAGATGGTGCTGCAGACTAGGAAACGCGTCTCCCCCGCGGACGAGCAGGTTCCCAGCTCCCTGTGTGTCTCTTTTCTTCCTCTTCACCTTTTCCTGGTCAGCGCACCTTGCTTGGTTCGTGGCAGACCCTGTCAGCTATCCTACACACCAGATCTGAACGCGTTTCCTGGATTCCTCATCTGTCTCAGGGTGAAACCAGGCTCCACTTGCTAAGGACAGTGAAACACGAGAGATGTGAATTTGAGATTCGATGAGCGCCCCAGATATTTGGGGCAGAGTCCATGCCCAGCTTTGTCCTGGGCTATTTAAAGAAAGAAAATAACTATTTACAGCTTGATGGACAGCCATGTCGTCTGACCTGAATTTGGGCAACAAATACATTCTCACTAGTCTGTGCACGGTGAGATTTCAGATGTAAAGCCGCTTTTGAGTTTCTCTTCTGGTCTTCACTCCAGAGGGGCAGCCTAGGGAGAGATTTTTGCACTAGGTTAGTGTGGAGGAGGGACTTAGTACTAACACCCTTGTGTCCTGTTCATCTGCTTCTGTTGCCTGGCAGAAAAGCTGCTCACAAGTGGATGATTTTTGATCTCTACTCATTCCTGGGACTGGGAAAGAATTCAGCAGCTGGTCACACAGGGGGAGACCTGGGGTTCCCTGGAGGTGGACTGGGTGATGGGACCGAAGCTATGATGTTTGCGAAAAACGAGTTTCAAACAAGCAAGCAAAACTACCTTAGTCTAGAACGTGAATTGTTTTGTCTAGAATTGGCCCTTAGAAATCCCTGTTTGGGCTTTTAATTGTTGGTCCATGTTAGAACCTAAGAAAGTTTAAGTACAGTGAGATAACTGTAGTGATCTTATTATTAAAATCATTGAAATGCTGATTCCCCAGGGGACACCTGGAAGCTGATTCTGGAGGGGGCATTTCCAGACCCTTTAGAAAGGTTTCCTTTTCTTCTAGCAGCTATGGAAGGGATTATTTGAGGTACCCAGATACGCTGGTTGGATATGATTCCTGAAAATTATATCCTGCTCTGTGATTGATAGCAGATTAACTAGCTTGGTTTAAAAGATACCTGATTAAATGATTAGAGCAAAAGCAGCTGTATCTACAACCCTACCCAGAGAAGCGTCATTATGAGGACCTGTGTCTATTGATTTGGTTTAGCAGGGCGGGTGGTACACTTTGGTAATCCTAGAACCCTGGGAGGCTGAAGCAAGAGGAGACAGCAAGTTCAGCCTAGCTGGGCTACTGAGCAAGAAAAAAAAAAAAGAGAGAGGGGTGGCTGGCAGGTGGCTCAGCGCAGAGGCCTAGGCTTCACTCCCCAGAACTACTAAAGACAAAACCAAAATGGCGTTGCACTTGACCTGACAGCAGAGGGCAGCCAGGGAGGACCCGCCTGGCAGTGGGAAGCAGCGATGGGGCAGCAATCTCTGTGTGCCACTGGGCTTCTCCTCAGCATCCTCCCTGCCCAGGCAGCTCCACCCCTGTTGCCTGGGGTCCGGCATTGTGTGTCCCCAGACCACTGCTGTGTGGTTATGTGCACTCTGCCCTTCACCCAGGGTCCACTCTTCTTCTATGGTCCACTGAGGGAGAATTGCAGTGTCATCTACAGGGGAGCTGAGCATGGCCATGCTGTTCATTGTTTTATGGGCCTGAGACTGAGCTGCTGCTAACAGAGCAACAGCCGGGGCAAGTGCGCTCAGGGACAGTGAGTGGTCCAGGCCTTCAGAGCTCCAGTTTGGTGCACTGCACGGGACCTGCGACCTTTGCTGTCCAGCAGGGCCCATGCTGAGGTCCTCGTACGTGCAGGACCCAGAGCTTTGGCCATCGCCCGGCCTCCATTCCTTTCTGGTGTCCCCAGGGTTCCTCAGCCACACAGCTGGCCATGGTACAGCCACAGGACCCTGCATGTGTCCTGAAGATCTGTCCCTAAGCTTTCCTCTGCTTGTCCCCTCACCCTAGCCATGCGTAACAGTCCTGCTTGCTGACTTTCGGTGCACTCATCATGATTTGACAGGAATTGCTAGTTACTGGCTCAGCACTTCAGCCTTTTACTCTCTGGACCCAGGATAAATATTCGGCACTCATTCCTGAGCTTCTCCTCCACCAGTTCTCTCCTTGCCCGCTGGGCCTCGGCGCCTGGGGCCACCTCCATGCCTGTGTGCCCCTGTACCACTCAGCCCTCCCTGCTCAGTCTGTCCCCAGTAGAACCTGTGCCAGGCAGACGCCCTGGCCTTCTGGTGGCTGTTTGAGTGGCCAGCTGTCTGGCTGTCCTCTTTGACCTTGGGCAAGTCTGCCTGAAGCCTGCCTGTATTCCTTTCCTGCCAGGCCTCTATCAGGCCCCTGCCGGGACAGCACTGCTGGCGGATAAATGCCAAGCTGGAGACCCTGGCCCATGGGCTCTGCCTCTCCCAGCTCCCAACACCCCCAGACGCTGACCACTGGGTCCCCTATCCCCTCTTCCCTCAGTCACGCTCTGTGCCAGGCCTTCTGCAGGCTGTTTTTGAGGGTTAGTTGTATCTCATGATGCCCCTTAGATGTGAGAGGCAAGGAAGCCAAGGCAGATGCCATGGGAAACTTGTCTGGCCATGTTGGAGACCAGACCTAAAGCCTTGTGCATGCCAGGCCAGCCCTCTACCTCTGCCTTGTGTCCCTACATGCCTTCTGAGGCTGCTGTGTCCAGGCCAGCACACATGGGGACCTGGCTTGTCAGGATCCATGACCATGACCAGCGGCCTCCCTAGAGCCCCCCTGCCCCTCGCATGAGGCTTTGGGGGACATCTGACATAGACTGTTCCAAGGACTCCGTGGGCCATGGTGGTATTTGGGACCGGCTCAAGCACAGTTTGTGTGCTGCATGTTTTATTTCTATCATTGCTGCATTGTGATCTACAAAGATACAGTCGCATAGTTCACCAGTGTGCAGAATCCCCGGCCCAGCTTGCTTTCTGTAGCTGGTGATGGTGACAGTGAGGGCAATGGTGAAGTGTGCCACTGGTGCCAGTCTGCTCTGTGATCTCCTCTTGGCCTGCAGCAGGTGTAGCTGGCCCATCCCTAACTGCCCTCTGCTCCCTGGAAGGGTCTCAACCTGAGTCTGCCAGCAGTGGCTTCACCTCAGCCTCAGAGCAGCAAGACCTCAGTGCTGAGGTCTACTGTGTCTCAGGGCACCACCACCACCGCGCGATCATTGGCTTCTCATAGAGTATGACAGTGGGACCCAGGTCCATCGCACATGCAGCTCACCGTGGGGCTGTGCCCTGTGCCAGGCGGTCGGATGCCCCTTTTCTGACACCTGGTAGGCTGAAGCCTTGGGGAGCGGCCAGAGACAAGGACTCCCGCTCCCCTGCAGTGCCGCTCTGGCTCCTAACAGATCTCAATGGGCACCGTCTATGGCCTGGAGTGAGGAGTCTGCTCTGTGGCCCAGCCCAGCCCTTCCACGTCTGTGTGCACTGAGCCCCATCCCAAAGCTTGTGAGTCCTGGCTTTCAGGGGAGACAGAGCCAACAGGATCTGGAAAGTAGGTGAAGGTTAGCAACAGCCCCTGTGGTCACCAGGGTGTGACAGAGCCCTGGCCTCCAGGATGGGCCACAGCCATGGTATGTCATTTCGGCAGCCAGAGTCCAGGCTGGTTTTGGCCTTCACCCGATCAGATGAGGCCCACCCCAGTTAGAGAGTGGCCTGATTCCTACAAGGTGATTGAACTGGTCGCATCTCTGGCCTGCTTGTGGAGCAGCATCTGGTCAACCTTGCATTAGGCGAGCATTGTGCCCTCACCACTGCTGTGAGGCCCAAGGGCACCTATGTCAGCAGCAGTATGCAGTCATGCTACGCCAGGGCTGTGTCCCTGTGGGGTCTGACGGGGACGAGGTTGGGCTAGGCTGTGTTCCTTCACTGTCTCTGTCATACTTGGGGGTCTCAGCAGGAAGATCAACTGGCCTACTTCTAGCTCTTTGTCCACATGGGACAGCGCCCAGTAGGGTGCCTGCCCCGGGGTGATGGGACAGGGGGATTGTGCCTTCTGAGTTGCATCTCGGGTGTCAGTTGTTACTGAGCCTCAGTGTCAGTCTGGGGATCCATCCCCATGGTACACGCCTGCTGCTGACACCCCTCTCTGCTCTCGCCCTGCCCCCTACAGAGGATGACGACTTCGCGTCGCTGGTGGATGACATGAAGGCATCCCTGGAGGGCCTGTACATAGGCAACATGCACTCGGACACGGTGCCTCTCCTGCAGAATGGCCAGCCTAGCCGCAGCCAGACTGGCCGCAGCCAGCCACCGGCCCCGAGCCAGCCGCCGGCCCCGGCCGAGAGCCAGCCGCCTGCTCCAAGCCAGCCGCCTGCCCTGGCCCCGAGGCCTCTGGAGCCTCCGGCCCCGGCCCCGAGGCCTCTGCAGCCTCCGGCCCCGGCCCCGAGGCCTCTGCAGCCTCCGGCCCCGGCCCCGAGGCCTCTGCAGCCGCCGGTCCCGGCCCCGAGACCTCTGCAGCCGCCGGTCCCGGCCCCGAGACCTCTGCAGCCGCCGGCCCTGGCTCCGAGACCTCTGCAGCCGCCGGTCCCGGCCCCGAGGCCTCTGCAGCCACCTCCCTCGCCCCTGCCAAGGGTGCAGCGCTCCCAGCCAGTGCACATCCTTCCGGTCAGGTGAGTGACACCAAGGTGCCAGCGGTACTGGGTGGGAAGGGGCTGCAGCGACTGCAGGTGGATATCGGTGTGTGTGCAGATGTGTGGGTGGGCCCACTGCAGGGTGCTCAGGGCTAAGCATGGTGCCCAACCTCTTCTATAGTACCTGCTACATGTGAGGTGCAGGGGTATGCGGGCAGATGTGATGTAACTTCTGAGGTAGGTAACTAAGTGCCCCAGGACTGCACTGCCCAGAATGAGGCCATGGGCAGTGACAGAGTTGCCCCAGAGGTTGGTGAAACCCCACCTTGGGGAGTTCTGGACTTAGTCCCTGTGGAATAACAGTGGAGGGGTTGCTGGAAGCAGGGATTCTGGAGAGGATGGCTGGGAAGGTGGGGAAAGGTGGGGGCTGTGGAGCACATGGTGACAAAGGAGGGCCAGCTCAGTGTGAGGGGCTGGCACAGAAGGCCTGTGTGTCCTGCCCAGGCGCTGAGGGCCAATGCGTCCTCCCCCGGGTGCTGAGCACTGGTGTGTCCTCCAGAGGATGCTATGGGGAACTGCAGGGCACAAGGCACCCTTGCTGTCAAGTGTCCCCAGGCCAAAAAGCTGCAGAGGACCAGGGGACCGTGGTGTCCAGATAGGAAAGAGCTGAGGACAAGCCGCTTCCTGGTGCCTGTGCTGGTGGCAGGCAAGGGACAGGAACAACGTGCAGTGACGCTGGCTTTGTCTCAGCCTTCTGGGGAGTCCAGGAGTGAGCTCTGTGGCACTGGCCATGCACGGTCCCTGGCAAGGGATGCCACCCCTCATTGGAGACCTGCAAGGCTATGGGGGCCTTGCTGGGCATCAATGGCTTGTCACTGTCTCTTGCTCACACTGTGTCTCTGTGGGTCTCTGTCCCCTCATTTTCAGAAGCTTCTGAGACATCCTTTCTTGTCCAGTGCCCTGGGTGCTGGGAGGTGGAGGGGCCTTTGGGACCTCAGGTCACTCCCACCCCGGGGCTGTGCCAGGAATGGCAGGTTTTAACCCTGTGGACTCTGTCCTCACAGGCGCCTTCAGGAGGAAGACCAGCAGTTCCGAACCTCGTCTCTGCCGGCCATCCCCAACCCGTTTCCTGAGCTCAGCAGGACTCGGAGCCCCCCTCTGAGTGCACCTGGCTCTCTACCTCCGACCCAGGTCATCATGAAGCAGGTGAGCACACCCTGTCTGGCCCATGGGTGCTCGGCCTGGATCTGGGCAAACACGTAGGCATGGTGCTGCCAACAGTGGGGGAACTGGAGACCTTCTCCGTGCGTCCTTCCCTGTGGCTGCTGGGTTGCTGTCGTGTGAGACTTTCAATGTTTACTTCCCAAGACTTTGTTGTTTGTGAAAGAGTCTCATAGCCGTGATTGTTTAAAAATAATGATTTAGTGATTAAAGATGCATGTTGGTTCTTTAAAAGAAATGCTGTGGCCAGGTCACACTCTAGTCTGGGCTCAGGCATCAGTTAACTTTCTCAGCACAGGGACAGAAGTGCCCAACACCCACGATTCAAGGAGGAGAGGCTGCTTTGGCTCAGGATTTCAGTCTGTGGTTCGCTGGCTTCAAGGTGGGAAAAGCATGGCAGAGGGGCCAGGAAGCAGACAGAAGGCGGCACTGGGGATCCTTTCTGGTCACACCCCAGTGACCTCCAGCCAGGCTCTGCTGCCCAGTCAGCCTGAAACCCACCATGATGAATCCTCTGATGAGTCCCAGCACCCCAGGACCCCTCACCTTCCACACAGGAACAAATCTGGGGAGGGCATTTTAGATCTAAAGCATAACAGCCAGCCTGGGCCCCTGTCATGGGACGGGTGGTCAAAGAGTCCCCAACCCTCAGTGTTATATGTAAATGGTAGGGGATACAGCCTCTGCCCCATGGTTTGGCCAATGCCACAGAGCAGAGCAACCCAGGAACCCTGCTGAGCTGGTTTCCTCTTGGTGCCCGAGTTGTGCCATGGGAAGATGTTGTGCTGCGGTCTCTCTGGTCTTTGTCACGCTGGCTGGGGCTGGCAGGAGTGGGCAGTGGGTCTTCTTCGGTACAGGTTGTATGAAGCTACTGGTCTTTGCTCTTAGTTTTAACCTAGTGTTTTCGGCTTGTGTGAGGGGTTGTTTTGTGTCCCTGTGCATGTCTGTGTGTTTGTGTGAGATACCTGGGATCAAATCCATGGCCTTAACAGTGAGCTAATGTCCCTAGCTCTATTTTCATTTTGAGTCAGAATCTGGCAGGGTCACTAGGGCTGGCCTCAAACTTTGTAGTCCTCCTGCTTCAGCCTCCCAGAGCATTAGAGTTGCAGGCGAGTGTCACCAGCCTCAGGCTAGATAGGACATTTTCCACAGCTCCGTGGCCTGCTTGGAAATGACAGACTCTGGAAGGAGACCACAGATTCCTGTCATAATGCCCCTGGTTCTGCTGGCTAGGAAGGCGGGGCTTACCATCCTCCATTGTGGGGTGTCCTGGGCTTCTCTGTGCCTCAGTGAACCCAGGTCACAAGGGTCCCCTTTGAGTGAGACCCTCAGGGCTTCTTGGCCCAGACTCCAGAGCCAGCAGGCACTTGCTGCTGGGCCATGAGCTGGTCTTAACTGCTGCTCTCAGCGCCTGCTGTGTGCTTTGCAGTTGTGACCACAGATGACAGAAGCCCTAAGAACTCAGCTGAGGGACAGCTCAAGCCGCAAGGACAAATGTCAGGACCTCAGGCTGCACAAGCCCCGTCCATCTGGGGACCCAGTGGCCAGGTCTGTGGAGGACCCAGAGGGTCAGAGTTCACACTAACGATCTGAAGTGTGGCTTTGTTTTCTGAAACCATTGTGTGGACTTCCACTGTCCCAGGACAGTGCCGGGTTCCCTCAGAGGCACAGACTCAGGGCTCTCAGCCGGGGAGCCTAGGACCCCACACGGCACTCACAGGGGCAGTGGTGTCCAGAAGGGGTGGTGGTTTTCTGTCCGGGCAGCAGGATAAGGTCCCCAGAGAGCTGGGCGCTGTGGCTGCTGCCTCCTGTGAGAGTCCATCTCGGGCTGCATGGAGCAGAAATTCTCAAGCTCGGGTGGTGCTGTACACCTAGAATCCCACCTGTTTGGGAGGCTGAGACTGCGGTAGGCAGGGTTGAGACTGGCCCAGGCAACTCAGCAACTTAGTGAGACCCTGTCTCATAAAACAGAAATGGCCCGAGGATACAGCTCAGTGTAAAGGCCTCGGGATCAATTCCGAAAACTGCGAGAAACAATAGCAATAATAGTAATTCTGCTCAAGTCAGGAGAAGGGCCTGGGGACCAAAGCTCCCGACAGCCGGAAAGAGGTGAGGGGGAAGGGAAGTGGCGGAGGCAGCCGCCTGCATGCAGGGAAGGGCGTCTCTGCTGTCTGTGGAGGTACAGCCCTGCCCTGTGAGGGACCAGGCTCATGTGGGCTCCACAATCACACTGAATAAGGAGCAGACGGGTCCCCGGCTCTGACTGCAAAGAGAGGAACATGCTCTGAGACAGACCAGTCCTGGCAGCCCCAGGCAAGTCCCTAGGCAGGTGTGTCCCCGAGCTCCTTGCTCTCAGGATGTGGCAGGTTTCCGGGTCGCTGTGTTGCTCTTGGCCCCTGCACTCTGTGTGTCCTCGGAGACCAGAAGATGGCAACGCATAGGCTGTCAGCCCCAGTTACCCTCCAGCTCTTCACGTGTCCCCTCTGAAACCCCCTGTATCCATAGCGGCGGGGTCTCCCGACCCCACTTTGGGCAAGGTGCTAAAAGTGGCTCAGGCATCACTGGCCACCACACCTTCTGAGGCAGTGCTGCTGAGCGCTCCAAGCCCACTGGACAGAGAGGAATCCCCGAACTTCTGCATTTGCCTCTGAAGAAATGGTGCAATTGCAGCTTCGAGTTGTAACCTGGAACAGGCTGTGTGTTGGATAAATTCGAGACAGGAAATGGTCCAGGAGCTTCATGTGAAATCCCACCCACTGATGTTTCTCTGGACTATAAATATCTCCTGAGACACAGATTCTCTAGACTTCTACGGATCCTTTATTACAGCCGGAGATGTCTCTGACTCTCTGGAGCACTGAAAATAGGAGTCAGTGAAGCCTCTGTGTCTCTGCAGGCAGTCTGGCTGTGCTCTTCCCAGAAGTGAGTCCTGTCCATGTGCAGCCAGTGTGACAGGCAGCATCTGTAGAGGCAGAGTCCAGGTGGGCTGCAGGGTCACTGCCCAGCTCTGGGGTCTGGCGCCCTCCAAACTGAGCCACCTGACCCCCCGATCCTGCCATGGCCCACCAATCTGATGTGCAGTCCAGCTCAGTGTGCTCATTTGAGGTTTCATAGAAAGACAGCAGATCACTGGAGCACGGCCATTTCACTAGCACTTTTTCCCTGGTGCGTGTGATCAAATACCTCGCCCTCTTCAATTTGCATCTGTGAGGGAGCCTGTGCATGACCACGTGGAGAGGTGGCCGATGATGCCCACAGCACCTCCACACTGGTGCTGGCGTCACACGAATGGGGCATCCCTGACCACAGCATGGACATTAGGATGCTCCCAAATCTGACACCTTTCAAGGGCAGACACAGTGCCTCAGGAGGAGACTGCACGCCACAGGACTGCGCTTCCTAACCAGGATTCCTGAAGAGGTCTAAAATACCCTTAAGACTCAGTGAAGACTATGTGAATAAAACATAAGTCATGTTCATGCTCATGCTTGGGTCCCATCCTGCATACAGACTCATCATGTACAAAGTCTAAAACCCAAAACAATACCGAGTCCAGCAATCTGGGTGAGGAGCCCTCAGCCTGGGCCTGTGGTCAGTCCTCGTTCTGCGAAATTACTGGACTGAAATGGGTCAGAGCTCTGTGCCTGGTGGAGGCGTTGCATGTTGTGATGAGGTCTTTGCCCCTCTCCCTCAGTGTTCACACCGTGCCCGGCACTGTCATGGAGGACGATGACCAGCAGGTGTGCCAGCCCGGGGGTCCTGCCAGGCCTAGTCTCCTCCGCCCACTGTGGGCACAGCCACCTCTGACCCAGCATGGTGGCCGCCTCCCGTCCTGCACTAGACTTTTTCTGTTCTCCTTCTTAGGCATACCTCAGTCTCTTAACTAGCCTGAGGAAAAGTAACTTGAGTCGTAAAAATGTAGAAAGTAAAAAAAGGACTCCCTGGAGGAATCCGGGCACGGGTGTCTGGAAGAGAGAATGTGGTAAACAGCCTCCCGCCTCGCACTGCCAAGTCTCCACACTTCTAGGAAGAGGACGCAGATGGTGACCCGTTCAGGAGGTTGCCGAGCGCACACCCTGTGCTGGCTCTTACTTTCCTGCACGGAAAGAGCCAAAAGTTCGTGGCTGGGTGCTTTTATGTTTCTAGAGCAGTATTTTAACAAAGTATGATAGTGCAAGCCTGTGATCCCAGCACTCTAGGGAGGCTGAAGCAGGAGCGTTGCAAGTTAGAGCCCAGCCTGGATAATTTAGTAACTTAATGAGACCCTGTCTCAAAGTATAAAATTATAAAGGCCTGTGTTCCTGTGCAAGATCAGATGACCACTTTCTTGGGAGCATGGGCAAGTGCATCATATGGGGACAGGAGTGTGTGATAAGTAAAAACGTGCAACAGCAAAAGAAATGTTGCCGTTAACGCTCCCCAAATGCACTCTCACTGGGAGCACACCCATCAGTCTCACAGAGAGCAGGGATCCAGGGTGCGCACTGCCATGCCTAGCAGGTAGTGCAGTGTCCTAAGCACACTTTCAGCACAGAAGCTGAGAGATCGTAAATGGATTTTGTCCTGCTTGGCTAAGACAACTGTGCGACAATTATACCGCCCAAGAGCGGTTCACTGTGCTCCCAGCCCAGTGTGTTTGGAGTTAGAGAGCACTGCGGCCCATGTGGAGAGGCCTGGTGGCTGGCTTTGTGACCAGGCCTAGTGGAGAAGCCCTGAGCTTGCTTCTACTGCAGAATTCCTCCCCTGTCCCTTCTGTCCTGTTGGGTGGCAGTGTCCCCATGGCAGCGGGAGTCGGCCCATCCCTGTGATGACATCTAGAGTTGGTATCAGATCTCTGTACTAGTTGATCCAACAGCCACCTGCTTGCTGGGGGCAGAGGCCTCTGAGGAGTGGAATGCGTAAGCACCCAGCCCTTCCCACCTTCGTTCACGCAGAAACTTCTGCCTTCCACCACCTGGTGCCTCCCGGAAAGCCTGGTCATCCCAGGGAGCTCGGCCATGGGAGGCTGGTGAATGTGAGCAGTGGAAGCAGGGTTCATAGTCAGAATTAGTTAGCCACAATTCACGGCTGAGCCATCTGTGTCCAGCCAGGAGACCAGGAAATATCCCTGATAGCAGCTGGAAGGGAAGCTGACATCATGAGAACATGTGTGATACAAACCTCTCCTTAGTCCCCATTTCCTGGCAGTAACAATGCGAGCAGCACTCTTGGTGTCTTTTTTTTTATAGAGTGTCTACTGTCATATTATCCCTGGGGGCTCATGGTTGTTCCATTGCTTGGAGGGATCCAGGTTTACTTAGCCAAGTCCTCTGTGGCTGCAATTCCTTTATATTATCAAAGAGCTGGAGGGAATGTTCCGAGACACAGGTCTTTGGTCACCTAAGGGATCGGTGGGTGGGTGGATGGAGTGATGGAGTGATGGATGAGTGGATAGAATGATGGACAGGTAGATGCTTGGAGAGATGAATGGATAGATGGAAAGATAGATGGATGGATGGAGTGGTAGATGGATGGATGGATGGTTGAAGTAATGGATGAGTGGATAGAATGATGGACAGATAGATGGTTGGAGAGATGGATGGATGGATGAATGGAGAGATGGATGGATGGATGAGTAGAATGATGGATGGATGAATGAGTGGATAGAATGATGGATGGATGGATGAATGGATAGAATGATGGACAGATGGAAGGATGGAGAGATGGATGGATGGATGGATGAATGAGTGGATAGAATGATGGACAGATGGATGGATGGATGAGTGGATAGAATGATGGGCGGATGGATGGATGGATGGATGGATGGAGTGATGGATGAATGGAAAGATGAGTGGATGGATAGATGGAGTGATGGATGAATGGAAAGATGAGTGGATGGATAGATGGATGAGTGGATAGAATGATGGACAGATGGATGGATGGATGGATGGATAGATGGAGTGATGGATGAATGGAAAGATGAGTGGGTGGATAGATGGATGAGTGGATAGATGGAATGATGGATGGATGAATGGATGGAAAGATGAGTGGATGGATGGATGAATGGAAAGATGAGTGGATGGATGGATGGAGTGATGGATGAGGGGATGGATGGATGGATAGATAGAAAGATGAGTGACTGATGGTGGATGGATAGATGGAGTGATGGATGAGTGGACAGAATGATGGACCGCTGGATGGATGGATGGATGGATGGAGAGATGGATGCATGGATCCCAGAAGGGTGATTGTTGTAGTGGTGTCAATAAGTAGGAGCATCCATTTGATATATACTGTGAAGTGCTTTATGCACTTTGTGATAAAACAACAAGGCATTTAACTGGATGGGATGGCAGCCCTGGTAGTCAATGGTTGTATTTTGGCTTTGGACAAGTTCTTATCACCACTGAGCTTTGTGGTACTGACACTCTAGCGACAGTGGCCCAGTGAGGGTCAGGGCAGAACCACAAGCAGTTTATCATGTAGATTGGCTGTTTCCTGGAGGCTCAGGAAACTAGAAGGTGTCTGCTGCACATGTCCAGCAGCAGAGACAAACCCAGAGGGATATGACATTTGCTGTCCCATCTTGGGAACCTCTGATACTGCTCTGCCTGTGTGCAACTGGCGGGTTGGTGAGGTGTGCCCCTCAGGCCGTGGGTACCAATTCCTGTGTGTTGGGCCCGTGAAGCCCACGTGGGAACCTTCTGGGTTCCCGGCCTCAGAGGCACTGTGCACACGCTGCCCTCTGGGACTGGCTGCTTCCTGCAGGGAGCAGTGACTGTGGGTGCTGTTGTTCATGGGCTCGCAAGGGCGCCTGGTACCCGTGCCCATGTCCAGCTTCTTCAGAGAAGCTTGGTGTGATGCACACTGGCCGATTGTATCTTTCATGAGGCTATAATCTCCCTTTAATGGTGAAAAGGCTCATTTTTCAAAAATTTAAGCAATTGTGACTGACAGTCAATAGCATGAGCTCTGTGATTTACAGTACAATTTAGAGATGATTTGGGATTTTCAGGATGGAAACTGTACCTGTAAACATGTTTGCTCGAGGGCAGTAATTAAGTAAGCGTACAGCCGCTCTCTGCTCTCTTTAGGAATTGGAACACGGTCCTCCTTTTACAGAGCTGGAGAACATCCTGAAGACAGTCATCCCTTCTGTATGCTTTTATTTTATGTATTTATCTGTTGATTTCTTTCTAATGCTGGGGGTTGGGTGCAGGACCTCCAGGCCTCTGACTTTGAGCCAGGCTCTCCCTGTGGCCAACATGCTAGGGCCGGGCTTCATCTGGCTGGCCTCCCGCCCCGGCCTCCACAGGCCTGGGACTGCAGTCATGCACCACTGTGCCCAGCGTTTTTACCCTTGAAGGCACAGTGTGGTACTCACTGCTCTGAAGCTAGTAAAACTTGGTGCTTGATGTGTTTTGACTCAAAAGTTTTGTCTGGTACTCGTAGGAACAGGATGACCAAGCCAGAGCTCCTGGGCACCACCGATGGCCCTGTGACATGGTTCCCTTCCCAACCCAAATTGTTTAGTACGTGTTTCAAATCTCAGAGCTGGTGCACAGAGAGTACAAGGTACCACGATGCAGGCGTGTGTTAGTGTGCTTACTCTGAACTGCTGGAGACTAGTGCTTCACCCCTGAGCTGTAGGTCTGCTCCTGAAAACTGGGTTATTCGCTTTCATAGCCTGGGACAATCATGAAAACCAGGGGAACATTCACAAGGTGCAGACAGTGTTCCATTTGCATGGTGGTCCCTGGCCTGACCTCCATGAGACCCATTTTCTTGCCATGAGACCTTTGCGTTCCAATCAGCAGCAGAGGCAGACTCCTACCTAGCCCTTCGCCAGCCCCTCCTGGCTCCATCACATCCCATCCTGAGCTCCCTGCACTCTGTCCCAGGCCCTGTGGGCTGTCCCCATGCTGCATGATGCCTGCTCAGCCCCAGCCAACACCAGGGACGGCTTCCTGGCTCTCCAGCCACTCAAAGTTGGTATCTGTGGCAGTCTGCATTGTGAGGCTGTGCCCCTCTGCTGTGCCTGGCTGCAGGGACCACCGGGTATGGACAGTGAGGGGCCTTACGCTGTCTGTACCCTGAATACACCCTCTCCTCACATTCTGAGTGCCCTGCCTACCCTGGTGTCTGTGCTGTCCGCAGCCAGGACTTCCAGGATGCCCTGTGCAGCGGGCATGTGCAGCCCAGCCTGCAATCCCTTAATGCCAGGGCAGCCACTCAGACAGCACCGTGCTGTGGGCCGGAGCTTTGAGTGGCCACCAGCAGAGCGACTTGGCCCAGTGCAGACAGTGCTGTGGTTTCCATGGAGGCCACAGCTGAACTTTTTCTAGGAAGGGAAGAAGCAATTCGCCAGCCCCTGTATACTGCTCTGCCTGTGTCCATATGGCCACGTGGGTTCCCTCAGAGACAGAAATACATGGTGTTTCGGTCTGTCCAGCAGACAGCGGGACAGCTGGGCTACATGCAGACAGGAATGGTAAAAAGGTGTCACCTGCAGTCCAGCTCCTCAGGAGAGGATGTGACTGCCATTTCCAGTGGCACCAGCAGGAGGCGCTGAGTGTCCACGGGGAGGCCGGGTCACAGCGAGCCCGTGGAGCAGCTCTGGGGAGTGGAGGGTTAGGGTTAGTGTGCCTTTCTGCAGCTGCTGAGAGAAAGAGATCTGGGGCAGCACAGGAGGGTCCGGAGTCTTGGCCTCGCTGTCACTGTCACACGAATTTGCCACCCATCTTCAGGAAAGGTGGTGCGGTGTGCAGGTTGAGCAGTGAGTGACAGGGGCAGGAACCGGGCAGTGGACTGTGACTTAGGGAGTCTGCCAGTCCGCACTCTTGGGTAGGACACTGGAGATGTGGCCTAAGACACTGGTGGAAAAAGAGGAGACTTGGAAATTTAGAGATTTAGAGAGGAGAATGACCACATCTTCTCCTGTTGTCGTGAAAGTAGAGGCCGAAGTGTCCCCACAGGGCTGGTCTTGCAGCAAGGCTGACAGGAAGACAGGTAGATTCGCAGATCCCTACTGGAGGCTGTCAGCTAGCCTGAGTCAGAACTTCCTGGTGATACAGGGCCCATGGCAGAGACAGGAACTGTCCTCTAGGTAGTCACAGCTCACAGGCCTTTCCTTGGAGCTGTGTCCTGTGGGCACCTGTCCCTCTCCCTCTCTCAGGACACCTCCTCCTGGGCCTGGGGTCATAACCCGGCTTGCACCCATGTTTACAAGAGGCTCCTGGAGTTGTAGAATCCCAGCCATGTGCTTTTTACGGGAGCATTTGTCCCAGGAAGTTACTGGGAAAAGATGTCACTGTGCCCAGGAGCTTCTAGCACACGGTCTGGGGACCCAGTTTCCAGGCAGGTGTCTGGGAGGGGACTCAGGGTCAGACTGGGCACCTCAGGGACCAGGCTGCCTGCCCAGGAACTTCTTGCTATGCAGACAGCCGGGGGTGGGGAGGCCGAAAACAGGCCTTGTTCTATTTTTACAAGGTGATTGTCACTGAGCCCTTGGTGGAGCTCGATGCCGAGTCAGGCAGTCTCTGGGATTTGGGGACACAGTTCCTGAGCCTGTCTGGACAGCAGCGGGGAGGCTCGTGTGCTTGCTTCATGCAGCCAGAGTGAGGTCCCACTGAGACCACTGCAGAGCACCAGAGCCACCGAAGTGGAGCACACCAGAAGCCCGGCACTCTGGGAGGCGAGGCAGGAGGGTCATGTGTCTCAGATCAAACCCAACCGTGACAACAAGACAATAATAGTAAACAAACTTTGAAAGGGCTGGGTAGGTAGCTCCGTGCAAAGGCCCTGGGTTTATCCCCAGTATCGCAGGAAGTCAGGTATCCCAGGGACCAAAGGACCGGCATCCCCTCAGCTCCAGCTGTTCCCATGTCCTGGCTTTGTGTTCGAGGCGAGTGAAGGGCTTACTTTAAGCCCCATGTGGAGGGTGTATAGGAACAGAATCGGGAGCGACAGGACAGATATCCTGTTACCCTCCCGGACTGAGAAGCAGGTGAAGTACCTGCCTTCACCTTCCTGGGGGTGGCGGCCCAGTGTCCTCTGCTAAATCTAGAAGAGCTTTATTTATTTATTTGGTCTTTTTCATTTTTATTGGTACCAGGGATTGAATTCACGACCGTCTGCTTGCAAGGCAGGTGCTTATGCCACTGAGCTAAATCCCCAGCCCCTCCAGAGGAGTTTTATGCTTTCTGTGTTTTATTTTTTAAATGCAATTAACTGTTTGTTGCTTTCGTCTTTGTTTTTGTAATGGAGAAAGGGAGACTGAGGCTGTTGGATGCGGCTTTCCTGATGAAGCCCTTCCCACCTCCTCTTGAGGGCTCTGCTGTCTCAGTGCTGCTGGCCCAGGTCAGAGGGGGCCAGGGTCCTACTGGGCTGTAGCCTGGCTTGTCCTGGATCCCATAGATCCACATGTACCCCAGAGTGGGCAGGCACAGGTGGCCGGGGGGCTATCCAAGGACCTGTCTCATGAGGCCAGGACATACCTGCACCACGAGGCCGCTTAAGGGTACCCACCTTACAGATGGGCGACTGAGGCCCCATGTCACCCAGAGTCCCAAACTGATTGCTCAGAATCACCCCATGCTGAGCACAGCCTCCCCAGGGAGGAGCACAGGTTCCCCCAACTGCCCTCAGTACAGATGGGACAGCAAGTCCAAGGCTGTAGGTACCTGTGAGAGGCCCACAGCACACATGTGGTACCTGGCATCTCGCTCTGCTCTGGACCTGAAACTTAGCACAGTGGCGCTCTCTGAGGGGGCGGGCTGCCATCAGCCACAGAGGAACTCGGGGCGACAGCAGGCGCCAGCACAGGAGGTGCTGTCACACGGCGCCTGTACAGGGTGGTTTGAAGGCATTTGTGTCCTCCGGACTTCCATGTCACATTTGTGTCAGAGCATTCTAACAGGGACCATTCTTACCAGGAGAGCAGAGGCACACTCTGTGGGTTCCCCTGGTGTTCTGCCATCACAGACTGACCTTGTGTGTTGGCCACCTTGGAACAGCTGACTTGTTAGGTGGCGGCGAACATCACTGGATGAGGGCTCAGATCCTGCAGAGGTGGGAGGTTCCCTTAGGAGTGAACAGGGGTTGGAAGCAAGTCCCACGGGACGGCAAGGCCCCTGCAGAGCACTGGTGTCCCTGGCCAGTCCTGCTGCTCAGGGAAGAGACCTCCTTCCACCCAGGGTGACCGTGGATGTGCGTGCCAATTCCTGCCCAGCTCACCCCTGGGCAGCGGTGGCTTTCCAGTGGGGACCTACTGCTGTCTGACGTCCCTCTAGGAAACCTGGGCTCATGGCAGGGGAGGGGAGGATGGGGCACTGTGCGCTGCATGGCTCAGCTGGGGCACCAGCTCTGCCACTGCTTGGAAGTCAGCGCCTAGGGGACACAGATGAGTAGGAGGTTCGGGGGGGAACCCCAAGGCCACAAGTGCTCTGGCCCTGAGCTGCCCACTGGGTTCTTACTGCACGGAGCAAACCAGGAGCCAGGATTCCTCAGCCGGTCAGCTGACTGTATGCTGCCGCCGCCACTGTGCTCGGCCTGGCCCCGGGTCTGTGTGGAGGAGCATACGGGCCTCAGGCCCATTGCATCAGCCAGGAGGACAGGATTGTGCTACTGGAGCCATCTGATTTATGACCTGAGGGGCAAGTGTGGGGCAGCCCAGCGGGTGCAAAGGCGGCCGGGCGGTCAGAGCACAGCCAGCCTAGGTTGGCAGCTGAGTCCGGGACGGGGAGCCCAGCCTGCTGGGTCAGTAGGCAGCGGTCAGAACAGACTTCTTCACAGCAGACACAGTTTAAAATGCCGTCCTGTCTTTGCGACTGCTTTTTTCATGCGGTTGAGGTAAGAGTTTGACTTCTAAGACACAGTCCCATCACCACCACCGGTGACAAAGCTGGGCGAGGCTGTGTTGTGGATCCTAGCTTGGAGCTATCTAGTTCCAGGGTCTGACAGGGCAAGAGAGAGGCAGCGAGGGGAGCAGACTGAGCCCTTTCCGACCATGTTCTCCCGAAGCCACTTCGGTTGGCTGCCATGCTGGCACCTCTGAGTTCCTTTATCCCACTTTGTCCCGAGGCCCAGCCAGTAGAGGCGCCTATACATAGGAAGAGGAGTTCTGGCAGCTGGGCTTTCTGCTGCCGTGCTGGCTTCAAGTGCCACACATCCCCTGCCGAGACCAGCTGTGACCTCAGTGGACCCCGTGCTCCCTGAGATGGGATGGGGGGGTGCTTGGCTGTGCGGCCCATGCTCCCTCGAGGTGACTGTGGGGGTTTAAAGAAGGTTGTGGCGTCACCCTGTCTGCCTGCCCGCCTGTCCGATGTAGGGCAGGGAAGGACGGCCGGCTGGCCGGAGAGGAGTGCTGAGGGACCCTTTTCCTGGGGTTGCATAGAATGGTTTCCTGTGAGGTGGGGCACTGCTGCTTTTACCTTTTCTGTGGTATTTTGCCTCTGTTTTTATTTCTCAGGACTGCAGTATCACTCCTCCACACATCTCTCCTTTGTGTGTTGCAGGAAATTAAAATCTTTTCCGAAGATGGGTCAAGCAAAGTGGTGGAGATCCTAACCGACATGACGGCCAGGGACCTGTGCCAGCTGCTGGTTTATAGAAGTCACTCTGTGGATGACAACAGCTGGACAATTGTGGAGTACCACCCACAGCTGGGATTAGGTAGGGAGCTGCCCGAGGCTGTTAATGCTGCTGCTGCTGCTGCCAGGGGCACACGCTGTCCCCGACCGCTGGCAGGTGGTTTCCTTGCTGCCCTGATGCCTCCTGCCTCTTCTTTCTACTGAGTTTCACTCCTGCCTGGCCTCTCCTTGCTGGTGCCTCGGGAGTCCTGCCCTGTCCTACGGGCTCAGATTGTGAGGAGGTCCCGTGGTCCCGCTGCTCTTGGTTGTCAGTTGTCAGAGCCCAAGGTGCATCCGGCACCACTGTGGGCTGCAGTGGAGGGGCAGGCACCCCGGGCACCAGGGTGTGGCTCATCCTGAGGATGGGAGAAAGGAGCCCAGGTACCAAGGGCAAGAGGCAAGAGAGGGGGAGTCCCCGGGGACTGGAGCTAATAAGGGCAATTACTCCCGAGGTCAGTGCTCTGTGGCTGTCTCTGAACTGGTCACTGAAGCCTGGGTGGCATGCATATCACGCCCAGAGAGCAGGACAATACTTTACGTCACTGATTGTTCGAAAAGACATACTCCTGCTAGAGTGGAAGTGTGCTGCTGGTCTTGCTCAAAGGGTCTGTGTCTGGTACAGAAGCATCTCAGCTTTGCCAAACAAGGTTTAAAATCTTGCTGGATGAAGCTGGTGCTTGCAGAAGCGGAGTCATAGGTGGTGGCAAGTGCTGGAAACAACTACCCCAGCCCCACCCCTGCCCCTTACACCTTTAGAGTGAGTGGACAGACTTACTCGGGCTTCCTTTACGTATTCCTCAGTCACCAACCTGTTTGTGCATCAGCAGAGCCTTCTCCATTATCACTGACCGCCCTTCCCTGCTAGGCTCACTCACCTGTTTCACAGTAAGCGCCTGGGATGTCTGTTATCAAGGAGACAGACACATGGCAGCTTGGAACACCAGGGGCAGATCCTGAAGTGCTTCTGTGACACAGTTGTGTGAGCCTGCAGGGGTGTATCCGTGAGTGTGTGTGTGTGTGTGTGTGTGTGTGTAAATTGTCCGGAGAGACTGGTGTAAGAACGAGTCTGCAGAGTTGTACACAAGTAGCACAAACATGGGAAGCTGTTCAAAAGCGTGAATGCTCTTTCGGTCTGAGAGGAAGGATGCGTGGAGGGAGCTCACTGTCAGTGTGGGTCTGTGAGGCTGGATCCAAACACAGGAACTATTCTGGAACGGCCCTGCAGAAATCTAACATGCTGGCAGTGTAGAGGCATGCTTAGAATCCTAGCATAGCAAGAGGCTGAGGCTGGAGAGCCACAGGTTGAAGTTTAACCGGTGCAACTTGGCAAGCTCTTGGCTCAAAATAAAAAACTTCTTAAAATGGGCTGAGGACAGAGCTCACTGCAAAGACCCCAGATTTTTTTCTTGGTGCTAGAAATCGAACCCCGGGCTTTGCACTTGTTAGATGAACTCTCTGCCACAGAACTATGTCCCCAGGCAACTTCTGCAGTTACTTCATGTGTAAGTGTGCACACTTACTATGTGTAGAAAATGGGTACACATGCATACCAGGCATGTTTCAGAAAGTGACTCACAAGGGCTGATTCCAGCCCTTGCTTCCCACAGTATGGCCTAGTAAGTAACTATGGCGTTGCAGAGATGATGGTCACTCCTTGAGGTGGAAGTGCCTGTCCAGTCCAGGCCCACAGAGCTGGGTGGGGCAGAGGCTTCTGGGCATGTTCCTTCCCCACCCACAGGCGGGTTTGGCACACTGTAAAGGAGATGCTGCTTTTTTTAGAATTTAAAGGGGGAAAGTGGAGAAAGGAGAAAACAGACTCAAATTGGGTCTTTTTTTTTTTTTTTTTTCTTTTGGTACTGGGGATTGAACTTATGACCTTGTGCTTGCCAGGTAGGTGCTTATGCTACTGAGCTAAATCTCCAGCCCTTCTTGGGTCAATTTTGATAAGAAGGAATTAACAAGTATCAGGCGGCTGGAACCTGGAAGTAGCTGAAGGCCCCGAAACCAGTTCCATCCCGGCTGGGCTCCAGTGAGCCTATTGTCCCCTGGGCTGTGTTTCAGAGGGGGCCAGGACCTCTGTAGGGAACAGGCCCCAGGACGCTCCATCTGTGTACGAGAGTGTGTGTGCATGTGTATGAGTGTGATCCAAGCCACTAGATGACTGCTATTTGTAGCCGTGCTGCAAACAGGGAGGTCCTCTTCTGGGGTTCCTTAGTGTGTGTTCCACATCAGGGAAGCCATGGGCACCACGGATCTGCTACAGACAGGCCTGGCTGTCCCAGCCTCACCCTGCTGTGGGAGTGGGGGCCACTCTGGGGGGACCTGTCTCAGATGTGCCTGGGTCCTCTGGTGCCACATTGGGCTCCCTGAACCTTGCCGGGCAGAAGGTGGGGACTCTCAGGCAGGTACACATCAGGATTTCTCACGGAGACAGGGCTGGTGGCTCTGGCTGGAGGGCTGTGGTGCCTGCCCACCCTGCAGCAGGGGCAGCAGCACTCACTGTGTTTTGTTGTAAAGACTCACAGGAAAGAGGACTCCAGAGCTGCTTCGGAAAGTGTCGGGGACAAACGATGAGTGCATCTGAAGCAAGTGGGAGGGATTGGGGGGCTGTGCCCACTCCCCTTTTGCTGCAGTGCTTGCTGTGTGTCTGACCACACTGCACTGGTCCAGTGTGGACGCTGCATGGCGCAGCTGGTGCTGGCCCTCATGGGCCTGCGGGCAAGTCACGTGCCCCGGGCACTTAGGCTGCCAAGCACCGTGGAACCATTTGTGGGGTGAAAAGGGGACTGTGGAAGTCTGTACAGTCGAATTCAGGAACTGCTATATTTTAAGATCTCTGAGGCACTGGGTGGTATGGAAACCCAGCTTAGTTCCCAAGCTTGCCTTTGCCTGCCGCAGGCCAGGGAGTCAGGGCGGGTTCGTCACTGGTTAGAGAAGCTGCCTGGACACTGCCCTCCGTCCTCACCTCATATGTCACTTTTCCCCCGCAGAGCGGTGCTTGGAGGACCACGAGCTCGTGGTCCAGGTGGAGGGAACCATGCCGAGTGACAGCAAGTTCCTCTTCAGGAAGAATTATGGGAAATATGAGTTTTTCAGGAATCCGATGGTGAGTGTGCGCTCTCTGCACTTGGGCTTGGGGTTCTTGTGTTTGACAGTAAGAGAACTGGATCGTGACATAACTAACCAGGTGCACGGGGCGGCCGACCGGCCTGGGCTGCTGCTGGAGGAGGAAGGACCCTTACCTGAGCATCGCTGAGGCTACCTTAAAGGGGGCCGTCCTTCCTCAAGCAGCATCGACAGGGAGGGTGCTGGTCACTAAGTCACAGAATAGAGAAGGGCCAGGCTCCCAGGTTCTTTGGAACGCTCTTTTTAAAAACCTTTCATTACTCAGTGTGTGCTACACATATGACCACATTCCTTGCGTGGCGGTGGCGCAGGTGCTCCCATCTGGTGCTCACTCTCCTTCCTCCCACCTCCGACTCTAGATTCTTTCCCTATGCAAAAGACCTATCTCTCTGTTTCCTGTTCCCTGCCATTCATTTTGCTCTTTAATGTATTTATAATCTGGGTTTCTCATGTAAGAGAGAATCATGTGACAGTTAAGCTTGTGTGCCTGACTTATTTCCTCTAACGTTATGACCCCAAGGTGCATCCATCTTCCTATAGAGGACTCAAGTGTACCCTTTTTCGTAGCTGGGTAGTACTCCATGGTGTACAGATACCGCAATTTCTTTACACAGTCACCTGTTTTTATTTGAAAAGTTCTTAGTTAAATGAAACAAATTGGTCAAATAACGAGGAAACAAATACTCTTTATTCTCTGCAAATGCATCTCATGGCTCCATGTGGATGAATCTCACTGAGCAGGGTGCAGCTGCCACCTCCTTGGCTTTTCTTGCCTCCTGTGTAGCTGCTTGTCCTGTGACCCTCCTAAGTGCGGAGCACTTGCTTCTAGCCTGAGTCACGCAGCCAAGTGGCAGCAGCTTGGGAAAGAAGACCCTAAGTTAGCTGCTTCCTCCCTGACGAAGACACCTGATGGGTCCCTCCGGGTCGTGTGGCAGAATGGGCTTTCTACACAGCAGTGCTCACCTGGTGGCTCAGGAATTCTATCCCCTGCCACCAGATGAAGTCTCTGCTGCGCTCTCCACCACAGCCCTTGTTGGGAAGCATGAATTCCATAGAGAGGTCCCCAAAGCGCATCCAAAACATGACGCAGCTGGGCACGGGTGCTCCGGACGTGTCCCTGGCGTGGGAGAGAACCGAGAGGTCTGGCTTAAACGTGCACACCTGTGCCTGGCTTGGAACCGTTAACCCTTCAGCTGCCACGCCCCAGCCTTGCACACAGGGGTGCTAACTGTGCACGTTTCGGTTTTTCCCTTTCCATAGACCTTCTTCCCAGAACAGATGGTCACCTGGTGCCAGCAGTCCAATGGAAATCAGGCTCAGCTCTTACAGGTACTGTGCAAACACAGGCGCTTCCGCACAGCGGCCGCCAGGTGGAACCCTTGCAGCTGCGTGGCAGCTCCAGAGACCCAAAGAAGCCGCGCCTCCATTCCCCCTGGCGCCTCGCGGGTTTTGGGGTGTGCTTTGGACATCTGTGCGCAGCCAGGCCCCTCTGAGGCAGCACCTGGGCTCATTACAGCGACCACCCGAGTGGTGCCACCGCCTGTTGCATTGCCCCCGGGCGGGATGCAGCGCTGTGATCCTGCCCTGAGCCTGGCTCCTCCCACAGGCGCTGCCGCCGCTGGGGAACCGCTGCGAAAAAGCGGAGCCCTCTTCATAGAAAGGACTGTGTTTCTGCAGTCCTTTGAGCAGTAACTTAGTGCGCCTTCAAATTTAGGAAAGCAGCTTGAACTGTCTTGCTGCTGTCTGAAGTTTGGGAATACTGGTCTTTTCCACCTGTCTGCCAGGACAGGGACAGAGGACTGGGGTCAATGCTAACTCACTGAGTCCCTTCTAGGGGATAAGGAGGGGAAGAGGGAGTTTCACTGCCACCCCCACACTTGAGTCCCTGTGCAACTTAAGGAAGACAGGAAGCCACCCCTGACACACCAGAGGCCTGGCTGCCAAACTACATCACGTGAGAGAAAATCCGGAAACTCACTCCTGTAAATTTTGCCCAGACTCTTCCTTTCCCACGTAGTTGCCCCCCGCCTACTTTTTAACATCTAGTGCTAAGCGCATCAGGAGCTGCACTCTTGGGGTCTCTCAGACCCCACTCGCCCGCCCTACCCCCAGCACGGCATTCAGCTGTGCAGCCATCCTCAGTGAGCTGCCACCCACTTTATTCTCTCAGTGCTGGGGTTAAACCCAGAACCTTTGGACTGAGCTTTTTCCCAGCCCTTGTTGTGTGTACTCTGAGAGGAGATCTAAGTGCTATCAGCCACCTCAGCCTCCCTGACTGCTGGAAGAAAGGAATCCCCCCTCTAGACCCTCCTGACCATGTCCTTTGCATTGCATTGACTGTGAGGTGATTTCTGTGCATGTGAGGGCAGCCACTGACCCCTGGAGGCTCCCAGAGGCCAGCCCCTCTGCAGGGAGGGAGCTGTGTGCTCCCAGCCAGCAGAGGACACACCAAGGTCACTGCCCGGACTCCTTTGTGCCTGGTCCTTGGCTTCTCTTTCCTATATACACGTGGGGTTTTTTAAACCTTTATTCACACTGCTGCTTGATGGTAGTGTCACCAAGGTGCCCTTCCTGTAAGGACTGGTACGCTGGCCAGCCTCTGGGTCAGGTATGTGGGCAGTGAGCTGCTCAGCCACAGAGCTCTGCTCTGTCCACTGGCCCAACTCTCTCCACTCACGCTGGCCCAACATGAGATATTTCCCAGCAGTGTGAAATAAGGTGTGGAATCCACGCTGTCCTCTCACATAAGGAAAGGTGTGTTTTCACTGATGACAATGGGTGCCAGCCGCTTGCCTGTGTCTCGGGACTGTCCATGTCCCCAGCAAAGCGGTCTAAGTGGGGTCAACTTTGGAAAGTGAGGACGCGCTGACTGAGGCAGAGAGAAGAGAGGGTATTTTAATGAATTGGAAAATACCAGCTATGTGTGACACCATGTTTAATTGTTTTGTGCTTGATTTTTTTCATTTGCCCTTCCATAGAACTTCCTGAATTCCAATAGCTGCCCTGAAATCCAAGGCTTTATGCATGTGAAGGATCTGGGGAGAAAGTCGTGGAAGAAGCTCTATGTGTGCCTGCGGAGATCCGGCCTGTACTTCTCCACCAAAGGAACCTCCAAGGTGGGTTTCCTGCCCGCTCTTGAGGGCTTCCTGTGGGGCTGGTGTGGAGGAGTTGAGCACAGGCAGCAGCTGCTGGTCTCCCCCATGCAGACTGGGACCTTGGGCCGCGTCTCCCTCATCCACTACTGAGACAGACTTGGTTTTCGGATTTGAGAGTTGGGGGATCAGCGGGCTGTAAGGCTGTCAGCAGGGGTGTGGCTCCCCCAGGCCACTTATGTTGCTATAGAGACCCGCAGCAGAGCCCAGGGGGAGGGTAGGTACGAACTGGGGACGTTGAGGCCTCACCAGGTTCTTCATGGTGGCTCCCTGCCCTTGGTACAAACGCTTTTCTTGTGGCCACTACATGCGCGCTGGCAGAGCTTTTGCCTTTGAAGCCTCTGGGTTAGACGCCAGAGAGAAGGGGCGGCATCCCGAGAGGGGGCGGAGCAAGGAGCTTTCCGGCCTTCCCTCTCTGCTTTACGGCTTGGCTTCTTCGGCATCCCGTCCCAGCCGGAGCCAGGAACAGTTTGTGGCCCGAACAGGAAGCAGCCTTGGCTGCAGCGGTCGGGAAGGTGGCGTGTCTGAAAAGCACACCTAACACCACGACCCAGAGCACAGGTTTATCTTGGCTCAAGAGTTTAGTTCATGGTCAGGAACAGGAGGCAGAGGAGAGAGAAAGGCGCTCCACCCTGGGCAGCCAGAAAGGAAGAGAAGGGAGGAGCTGGGGACCCAGCCTCCGGTCACACCCAGCGACTGCCTCCAGCTGTGCGCACAGCCAGGAGCTCATCCATGGATGACCTACGGATGCGCCGCGGCGCGCCACAACCATCACCATCCGCGAGGGCGGCTACGTGTGGGCTGTGTCCCAGCTGCTGACTCCTAGGAACTGGGAGCCAGGGTTTGCGCGGGTGTAGGTCCGATTTAGCCCTGACCTCATACCTGGGGCCCAGCCTGGGAACTGGCAGGAGGAAGGTGGTTTGAAGACACCGTGGCGGCGGAGCCTTGCGCTCTACTGTGCTGGGGACACCCCTGCGCCAACACTGGCTTTGTTTCTGCAGGAACCTCGTCACCTGCAGCTGCTGGCTGACCTGGAGGACAGCACTGTCTTCTCGCTCATCACCGGGAAGAAGCAGTACAACGCGCCCACAGACCACGGGCTCTGCATCAAGGTACGCACACGCACCCAACGTGGACATGGGTTGGGGCGGCAGGGTCCCGCCTGGCCTCCTTGGCGCCGGGCAGCTGCTGTTCTTTGTTGTTTTTTATGTTCAGCCCCTGGGATTGAATGCTTTGCCCAGAGCTGCAACCCGGCCCTTTTTATATCGGATGTGGTCCCAGGGCCCCCCTAACCTGCCAGTGCTGGGGTGATGAGCACACACCCTCTACTCTTCCGTTTCATCTTTTAACAGAAGTGCAGTTCCACACCGGACTTACTCCGTTCCGGTAAAAACATGAGTATTTTCCAAAAGTCAGTCGTTGAGTGCCGTGGGGCCAGGTGCCTCATGGCCTGGGGACTGCGCTGTGGCCTCTGCATAGTAATAGTGGTGGGAAGGGAGGGCTGGTCAGGGTAGTGTGTGGCTGGCACCTTCTTTGTGGGTTTCTGGTCGCAAGCATAGTCACACAGGAGTGCCCACAGCACTGCCTGCCCTCAGTGTGTGTGGGCAAAAGCATACAAATATACACACATACATACATGTGTGTGTGCATGTGGCCAAAACAATAAACATGTGCTCCCACACAGTGGTACACACGTCCCATGCAGCATGTACCTGCACAAGTGCATGGGCAGGGCTGCACTCCTCACCCCTGGGAGGCTGTGGACGTGTGGGTGTCCGAGGTGGGGGCCAAAGTGGTGCCCTCCACAGCACCAATAGGGCCCGGTTCACATGGATGCCCAGGAGGTCCCCCTAACAGCCTGGCCCCAACTGCTTGGGGAAGACCCACCACCTCTCTGTGACTGCGGGAGCTGGGATGTGTCCACCTCTCACCCTACCCTGCTAGGGGCACCCTGGAGCCCTCTGAGGTGCCCCTCGCTGACCTCCCCAAGGTGACTTGGGGACCTTTTCTTCTGTCACTCCCAAAGCCGCCACCTTCCAGGAAACAGGCTTTTGCTGCTCCTTCCAGCCAGGGTGTCTCAAGCCTCAGCTGGGATAGCAGCCACCACCAGGCGTGTCACACACGGCTGAGAGCCCTGTGTGGTATATTCCCCGCCCCCGGGCTGTGCTAACTGGACTTCCTGACCTCCAGCCAAACAGGGTCAAGAACGAACCCAAGGAGCTGCGGCTGCTGTGTGCCGAGGATGAGCAGAGCCATGCATGCTGGCTGATGGCCTTCAGGCTCCTCAAGGTAGTGTGCGGGGTAGAGGTTAGGGTTAGGGCCGGGGCTGGCAGGGCCCTGTGGACATTGCCATAACTCTCCCCTGCTCCGTCACTCAGGGGACGCATCCCTCGCAGCAAGCGCTGGGGAGCGGCCAAAGGCCCTCGTGTTGGAAAGGCAGAGCCTGACCTCCAACCTCAGCGGCTCTTGGGGGAAGTGGCTTCACTGCGGGGGGCCTTGTAACACCCACAGATGCCTCCAGACACCGCTGCGTGTCCTGTGGGTGTGGGGAGCTGAGGTGCTGCCCCTGGCTGAGAAGCCTAGGGCACAGGAAACAGTAGCTGTATTACTGCTTCTCGTTGTTTGTGGCAGGAAGGTTAAACCCAGGGCCTTCATACTGAGCTACTTCTGCAGCCAATTTTACTTTTTATTTTGAGACAGGGTCTCAGTAAATTGCCCAGGCTGGGGCAGAGCATGCAATCATCCTTCCTCAGCCTCCCAACCACCATATTTGGGTCTCTCTGAATTTTGTTACCCGAGACAAGCTTCCTTATAAAGGGGTGATGTTCGCTGCCCAGGCTAGTGGTCCCCAGGTCCGAAACTGGCCTCCGTGCAGTGGTGCTTGCTGTCAGGCAATCACAGGTGACAGTGCCGGGGGCACATGTGGCTGGAGGAAGTTGCATTTCCAGACGGGAAGGCAGAAAGCCCAGGGCTGCCCTGTCCTGGAGGGCAGGCCCCAGTGACCACAGTCCTCCTGCAAGGTTGTGCCTGCTCACTTATGTCCCTCCTCTCCCAGGGGACCAGGTCCCAAGCACCAAGCTCAGGGACGGACCACAGTCACGCTAGAGAGCTTTAAGGGAGGTCCCAGACTTGTAACCCTGTGAAGACACAGCGGACGGGGGCTTTCCAGAGCAGCGTCCCCTGGCCGTGAGGCCGGGACAGTATTACCGTATGGGGCCCCACGGGGCAATGCCCAGACAGCTGTGTCATGGCCTTCTGCAGCACAGCTCCACACAGCGCCATGAGTGCACTGGGAAGGCTGGGGTCAGTAGGCAGCATGGGTCCCCTGGAGCCATGTGCTGGCTAAGATGGATGTGGCTGAGGGCCTGGGGTCCCTGGAGGAGACATTTTTTAGTCTCCTGAGGCGATGGACGCTGTGTTCTAGGGGTTACTTTACGGAAACTCCACTCCTTCAGTGAAGCCAGTTCGGGGGGAGGCAGGAGGTGATCGAGGTCCTCAGAGGGCCTGGGGCTGTCCTTCAGCCTTACATCACTGTTCTCTTTTGCTGGTGTCAGTCAGGATATCTGAGCTCCTAGCACGTTCCTGGCTTCTCAGCCAGTCTATGTCTGTCCCTAGTGGAGAGCAGGTCACATGACAGAATGGCAGGCGCTAGGGAATTCTCTGCAGCTGTTGGAAAAATGAGGTTGGCCTTTGTGCTGTGGGAGAACTGTGACCGGCTGAGAAGCAGGGAGGGGTATGCCGGGGGAGAGTGCGTCACCGTGGGAAGGATCAGAGTGTCTATCTCCACTGCAATGTGTGTGGAAACACTATGTGAGACTGCAGGGCGCAACCCTGTGCTCCTGGTGCTCTGGGAGCCGAGGGAGGAGGGTCACAAGTTCAGGTCCTGCCTGGGCAACTTAACAAGTGAGACCTTATCTGTAAACGTAAAAATAAAAAATTGACAAGAAACCAGCTCAGTCAGAAGATTCTGGCTGGATTCAATCCCCAGTGAGAAAGGAAAGGCGAGAACAAAGAAAAGAAAGAGCGAGTGGAAAGAAGGGTGAGTTCTACAAGAAATAAGACAACTTAGGGAAGGATAAAGATAGGGCAGAGAGAAAGTTTTACATTTGTGCAGATAGCTCATTTTTTAAAGCTGCCGATGAATAATTCATTTTCTAAAAGCAAGGAGAGTGACACTGCACCCTGTTAAGCTGTACTTTCTGTTGCGTTGGGTGACACGCGGTCCACTCAGCGCGTTCTTCACTTCGTGAGCAGCACAGCAGCCAGGTCCCCTCTCGGCCCTGCTATCCTGTGCCGGAACTAGTCACAGGACAGGAAGTGGGCGGCCTGTACGTCACTGTGGAGCACGCTGGCTTGCATGCTGTGCTGATGGTGGCCTGAACCCAGTGACCCCTGCTCAGTGCTAGTGCTGGGGGCGCTCCTGCTCTGCACACTTGTCACCTATCGCCTCCCGTGGCAGCTCCGCGCTGTGCACCGTGTCACCGTCCGATTCACAGATGGCAGCACTGAGACCCAGGCGCAGCTGCCAGACTGTGGCAGCAGCCGGGGAGTTGAGAGCCACTTCTGCTGTAGTTGCTGTGCCCTGGACACTTCGCAGGGAACACTGTGACCCAGTGATCCACAGATGCCAACAGCAGCAGGATACGTCTTCGCGGAGGCCAGGCCAGGCCCGAACGTGGCGTTGGTGCAGTGGGACCCGGACAGGCAGGAGCTTCTCGCTGGCGTAACTGGTTTTCTTCTGCAGCCTCAGCCGCTCCATCGCCTCTGGGTCTCGTCATCTGTGGGAAGATGTCGGCCGCCCGTCCCCAGCTGCCTCTGTGAAGATAACAGAACTTCTTCTGTGGTTGCTCTTGATGTCCCTCTGTCCTGTTGCTTGAGTCTTCCCATGGTGTGCTGCCTTTGATCTGTCATCCTCCTCCTGCAACTGGAGCCTGATGTCTTTTTAAGTGGCCATGCCCTGTAAACATTTCTCCTCCCCTCCTCCTCCCTGGGGAGCAGCATTGCCCTTTCACCTCATTCCGCAAGCTTTTATTTTAGACGTGGTATGTGGCTGTGAGGCCTCTAGCCAGAGCAGAGCTTATGTCCCCTGGAGCAAGGTCAAGGGAAGATGCACCCCACCTCGTAACTGTGTTTCCTCTTCAGGAACTTTTAAAATTTCATTTCTGAGCACCTGGTTTGTGGTGGGACTTGGGGAGGGTCGGCCGAGACGAGTGACACACCAGCTGCCAAGCTGGCAGAGCAGTAGGCCTGGTGCCTGCAGGATTTCTTCGTTTCTCGCCCGTTGCTATAACAAAATTGGTGGCACCTGCGGCTGAAACTGGAGGTTTAGTTTGAGCCAGGGGGCTCAAAGCCAGGAATTGTACAGCAGAAGGTGTGGGAATGGGGTGCTCAACCTGTGGCAGCCAAGGCAGAGAGAGAAGGGGACCTGGGGACAAGAACACACCCACCCTTCCAGCTCACAGCCCATGCCCACCTCCAGCTAGGCCCCGCCTTCCAGCAGCACAGCTGGCCCTGACCTCTCCTGTGACACAGTCACCTTCCACACACGAGGCTCTGGGGGACACTTTAGGTCTAAATCATAGTGGGGACACTCTGTGGGAACAGGTGCACATGTTGGAGGCCCAGTCTTTCCTTTCCGGTATCCCCGGGATCCTTGCTTTACTCTGTGCTTTCCGTCTGCTCTCTGTAAAATGGGGACAATCCTAGGACGCAGCTCCTTGGTGGGCGAGGATTAGGTGGGTGTCATAACCACTGAGGGCCTGTAGCGGTGCTCACTGCAGGGAGCTCTTCCTGGCCTGATGATTTCTTTCCTGCCTTTCCAAAGAAGTGAGCAGAACGTGGACAAGTGCACTGTCCTGAACCTGCCTCGGTTCATGGCGGCTGCTGCCCACGCTGTTCCCTGTCCTGTGCCAGCCTTGGCACCTGCCGTGTCCCTTGCTTGCTGTGCTGATTGCCTTTCCCCCCACAGTACGGAGTGCTCCTGTACCAGAACTATTGTGTCCCTGTGGAGAGAAAAGCGCTGTCTCCCTTCTCTACACCGGTGGTAAGTAGGGCCGGGTGCCTTCCCGCTGCTGTGGCACTGTGTTCCGTCTCACATGTGGTGGCCAAGAGGGGCTTGGGAAAAGGGGTACACAGTCCGGGGAAGCCAGCTGGACTGGGGGCTCCCAGCTCCCAGACACGTAGGCTGCGTGCTGACCGAGGACATGCAGGGGGACCTCTCCAGTGGTGTCTCCCAGCCCACGTACATAGTTACTGAGAGACGTGGCTCCTCACATGCTCAGAAATGTCCAGCACAGCTCTGCCTTCCACCTTTCCTGCCTCTGGCTTTGGTCCTTAGGCCAGGGGCCCTCAAGGGCTGGCCACTGTGGGGCCTCAGTGTGTCCCTGGTATTCGATGCTACAGGCAGGGTCCCACCTTGGAGACGGGAGCTTGCACAGCTGAGGGCATGATGTATAGGGGACAGTGAGGCTTCCTGCTGTCCCCGTGTCCCAGACAGGCTTAGTAGCCAGGGAAGGAGCACACAGCCAAATCTACTGGCACCAAAGGGTCCCGCAAGCCACCTTTGAACACCATGATAAGACGGGAAGAATTCCTGCTTTTTCCTCATAAAACCCGAAACCATTTTGAGCACAGTGGCCCTCTCACCACTGAATTTTCAAGCTGAACCAGTAACTTTGAAACCTGAATCTTAGCAAACGGGATGGGGGGGTCCCCCCAAGTCGCCTGTGTGCTGCACGGCTGACTCTTGTACCTCAAGAACTTGTGGCCTTTCCTTTCTAGCGCAGTGTCTCTGAGAACTCCCTGGTGGCAATGGATTTTTCTGGGCAGACAGGAAGAGTGATCGATAACCCAGCTGAAGCCCAGAGTGCTGCCCTGGAAGAGGGCCATGCCTGGCGGGTAAGACTGTAGCCCAGCACTGCTTGGACAGGCCGCATGGCAGGTGCTAGGCCAGCTTGGTCTCCTCCCAGAACAGCTGTGGGGAGGGTCAGAATAGGGGCTGCTGCAGCAGCTGGCCTGTGGATCTCTCCATGTCGGCACCAGGCGTCCATTGCTGGCCCTGCAGATGGGCAAGAGGGGAGCAGGGCCCTCTCTGCTCTGGCTCAGGGGCAGAGATGCCCTCGCTGATGACCTGTCCATGGCTGTCCACAGCAGGCACAGGGCCGGCGCCTCCAGATGGAGGATCCTATCTTGCACATCTTCCCGAGACCCGGGCTCTGGCTGGGAAAGCTCTCCCTGACCCATGGCCTTCCAGTGTGAGAGGAGTGAGCCTCTGCCTCTCCACCGGGTGGCTGCAGACGCACAGGCGCCCTGAGCTGTCTTTAGCCACCACGAGCCCAGCGCTTCACTCTGAGTGTTCTGACATGGGTCTTTCTTTTGCAGAAGAGAAGCACTCGGATGAATGTTCTGGGAAGCCAAAGTCCTCTTCATCTTTCCAGCCTGAACACAGGTAAACATGCCAGCTGCCTGACCTTGCTGGACATAGAGACAGGGAAACCTTCCTGCCCTCCCTGAGCTTCACAGTGCTGCCCAGGCTGGGGGACCGAGGCCCGGGGCAAGGAAGCCAGGTGGTGCAGCACCATCCCCCTTCCTCTCTGCAGTGATTCACAAGACCCAGCACTGGTTCCATGGCAAGATCACCAGAGAGGAATCACACAGGCTGATCAAGCAGCAGGGTCTCGTGGACGGGTAAGGACCCCCCGTTGGCACTGTGCAGGTGCAGTTGCCTCATCCCTCCGATGTCCTCCTGGGCCAGGAAGTGGTTTTAGCCTCATTAGAGAGGAATCCTAGGCTTAGAAGTTCAGTGCTGTGCCCAGTCTGGCTCTCGGACGAGCACGTGAGGTCAGGCTGCCCCCCAGGTCACTTCACGGCTGCAAAGTTGCTTCACACACCATCAGCTGAGACTTCACCAGTACTTACTGCTCAGGGTCTACCTGGTGGCTTAAAATGGTCCTTTTCCTCATGCAGTGCCCTCATTGTTATTAGCTGGGTCACTTTTCAGATACTCAGTGTCCTGGACAGAGTAATTAAGTACTTCCTGTCCCCTTTGCTGGTCAGTTTGCAGAGGCATAAGCTGCTGCTGCTTGGCCGTCTCTGCTGGGGTGTGTGTGTGTTAGGAGTCACTATGGTTTAGACCTTCATGCATTTAGTTTATTTCAGCAAAAATTTCTTCAAGCTCAGTTTGCCCCACACTGGCTACTGGACCCCCATCCAACACTCCCAGGGTTTAATTTCAGGTGAGATGAGAGGAGTGGGACTCATTGACACAGTCCTTGTGGAAGCCCTAATCCTTCCCAGTGGAGAGGTTTTCCAGGGGCTACAGGCTTCAGGTCAGAGCTGTGGCCCAGGGTCTCACAGCCTAGGAAAGGCCCTGCCACCCAGCTGTCCTCCATCCAGCCCTGGGCTTTGTAAAAAGCACAGAGTTAATTGTGGATTCCTACTGAGACTACCAGTTCAATATTTCTCTAATTTTGTTGAGTTTCTCCCATGTCTGTGTGTGTGACTGCAGACTGAAGCCAGGCCCTTTGCATTGACCTTTACACACGTGTGTGCGCATTCATACACACACACACCCTTTTCAATTCTGAGACAAGGTCTAAGTTCCCCAGGCTGGGTCAAATTTGTGATCCTGCTGCCTCAGCCTTCCAGAGTGGTGGGATTACTGTTTCTCTTTTACTCTGAAGATCTTGGTGGGCATTACCTTATTTAATAGACAGATGGACGGATCATCTTGAAAATACTAATTCAGGAAGTAACTTAGTACGAGTTCTCCGCTGAGGTTCTTGGCAGGCTTCCACCCGCTGCAGGACATTCTGGACAGGTTACATTACAGCAGCGTTCTTCAAGTTACTGACGTTGCTCTTGCTTGTGGCTCTGCCACCAAACTTGGTCAGATCTGTTGGTCCAGCTCATGTCCGATGTCTTGAGGAATTCTGAATTATTTTTGATTGGTACTTTTAAAATTAGGTAAAACATTCACCTGGCTTTAAAGTCAGAACTATAAAATAAGACATATGGCCTATCAACTCTACCCCAACACATTAGGTAATCGTTTTATTAGTGTGTCTCTTCCTCTCATTTCTTTTTAAAATTATAAACACAAGGAGTTTCTTTCCCTAAATGGGTTAGTGAAGGTAAAGTATGGGGTCACACGTTTCGCCCTGTCCCAAGGACTGCCCCTCGCGGTGTATGACAAGCTTCCACGTTCCCTTCCCTCCTTCAACTTCTCTTTTATGGGAGTAGAACTTGTCCTTTAAGTTATGCCAAGCAGGCTCCATGGTTTCATGTTTTTGTGCTGTCTCTCTGAGGAGCAGTCCTTCAAGTGGGATTACTGGGGGGTAAATGCTCATCTAATGCCATGAAATAGTCCCTGGCTCCCCTCTGCATGGTTTGTGTCCTGGTCACCCCACAGTGGTCTGCAACAGTTTTCCCATAGCTGCTTCCATCCCACAGCGAGGCTGTCGCATGTGTTCTTTGTCTGGAAGAACCCAGACCGTCCTGTGTGCGCGAGGTGCTCAGATTTTTCTTGTTGCGGTTCTTAGCAGTTTTTAGGCACCGCAGATGCTTTTGTGCTTCCTGCTCCTCAGTCATGCAGTTGATTCATGTTACCTTGTAGCACGTGGAGTCCTTGCTTCTTTCCTCTTCTCTCTTCTGTCCTTGCTTCTTTCCCTCCTGATTCTTTATTCTGTGTGTCATCCTGAGATACATCAGAGCGTACTTCCCCCATCTGCTGGGTGAAGAATGGGTCTTACTTGTTTCCCCTGTGGCTATAAAATTGTTACAGATTTGCTGGCCTGCACTGTCACTGGTATCATGGTGCTGTCTCTTTCAAACCATCCCAGAAGACTCCTCCCCAAGCTGTGGAGAAAGATCATTCTCTCTGAGGTTCCTGTCTTGTCAAAGGAGAGAACAGACAAACTCTTGAGATTTGGTTCTGTGACATTTTTAAACTTAGGGATGTGTTTTCCTAGACCTGTTCACAGTGTGAACCCCATCAGAAGTGGGCCTAGAGTGATCTGTGGGGGTCACTGTGGACCCCCATCTCTGTGGAACTCCTTAGGAAGGCATGCTGGTCCCTCGTAGGTGACATCACAGAGCTGTGGCCTCCAAGTGCCCTGACCTGGGCAGTGACGGACGCCTGTGTTCGAGGCACAGGCTATGGGAGCTCAGGGAGGAGGGCCAGATTCACGTGCTAAAGAAGCTTCTGGGGATTCTGCTGGAGACAAAGCCATCCTGCATGCTGGAAAACTCTGCCAGGGGACCCTGTCGGCCCCTTTCCCAGCCATCCTGTCTTCCAGCTCACCCTGGTAGAGTCCCAGCCAGCAAGGCTCCATCCTTCTACCTGTGCAGACCTAGGCTCCTCTTCTCCGTGACCCGCCATCCCCTGAGTCAGCCTTTCCGGTGGCATGTGTCTCCATCATAAGCGGGCTTTCCTCTATCTTCCCTGGCTTCTGTGTGGTCCCACAGGTTGTCACCTCCGGCTGCTGGAAGCAATGCAGGCTGTGATGAGTGGTAGTGCACACTTACAGTCCCAGCACTGGGGCAGCTGAAGCAGGAAGATCTCCACAACCTCCAAACTATCTTATCTTGGTCTACTGAGTGAGTTTAGGGCCAGCCTAAACTACATGTAGGAAGCCACTTACACAGCTGATCGGGCTCTCGTGTAGTCCTGGCCTAGTGGTCCTACCAGGTGGACAGGCGCAGGCCCAGTCCGTACAGTCAGAGCCCTGGGCAGCGCTGGGACTTACCCACCATCACCTGTCACCAGGCAGGGTCCTAGAAGCTTCCTAACCCTACGCGTCTCATAGAATTAAGTCGCAGGTTTGCTGACTCGAATGAGAGAAAGAAGGGGACTTACTAGGCAGAAATTTAACATATACCTTCAAAGAGATGGGTCAGGGTTGAAAGATGGAAAAGACAGACTGAGACAGACCTAGAGTGGAGGAGTTCTCCTCAAGATGGGTACCCTGGGATTTGTGTTCTTGGGGTCACATTAGCCAGAAGCTGGGCCACAACACAAGCCACTGACATGTGTGAGAAGCCCGTTAACAGTGCCGCTTTGAAGGCAGAGATCTGTGAGACGAAGCGTAATGTGCAGGGGAAAACACCACCCAGAGCCCAGTTTACAGGCTTATCATGTCCTTATGACTCTTACAAATAATTTTCTGTACATTCCCTGGGTAGGAAAAAGGCTTAAGTGACTTCTATGTTCTTCAGCTGTAGCTTGTCTTGAAAGTACGTGTTTAAGACTTCACTTTATCATGTCACCTTTCTTACCCATTTTTATTTCTTCTGTCCTACTGTGACTGCCAGATAGACCCAGCAGATGGGTTCCAGGCTCTTGTGTATACCAGCAAGGAATTGCCTGCATACATGCAGGGGTGACAGAGAACCGACCATGTGTATTGAAGATAAAGGAAAAGGTGCTTGGGGCAGATCTTGGCCAGAAAAATTAAATGGTGCCCAGATGGCAGGAAAAGCAAACAGGGAAGTGGCTCCCTGTGTTAGAAATCAGAGGTGCCAAGTTCTTGTGTCTTGACAACTGAGAAATGGGTTCAAGGTCCAGGGGCATTAAGAGCAGGAGAGTGTGACAGAAACCGTTGAGAGACTGACGGTGGAGGAGAAAGCGGTTGCTGCTGAGACTGGATTTTTATGCATAAAAATAAAAACGAGTGCATCTCAGGCCACCCTGGGCCATCCGAGGCCAGCATGTAGGTGACAAGTAGAGTCCCTTAACTCACAGATCCAGCGGGAAGTGCAATACTAGTGAGGGTGTAGGAGACAACTTCAGCTTATCTGTCACTTCTGGCTTAGAGATCAGAGAGGCTTCTCACTGAGGGATGGGAGCCTGGGTCAGGGTGTTCTGGCCCCCATGCAGGCATCTGTCGCTTATCTGGGTTCACTGATAACAGTGCAATCTCACGATGGCATCTCTCTAGGGAGGCTTATGGGCCTGGGTCTCTCGGTTTGTCTCCAGCTACAGTGCTGATGCGTCTCATTCTTTGAGGGTCTGGTCCCGCTCAGACTGCCTGTTCACTTTGATCTAACTTCACTGTCTGTAATAAAAGCACACAGCTAAATGCAGGCTTCCAGATTTCCAGGGCTCCTCTCCTGGGTCCTGGGAAGATTGACGGGAGTGATTAACAGATTGCTGAGTCATCCTGAGTCTCAGCCTTTCCGAAGTGTGTGTGTCCCAGGGTCACACTAATTAAATGACAGCGGCTGAGGCAGGATTGGCTTGGGAGATGTTGCCCAAACCCAGATGCGTGGCTGCTCCCTCTGCCTCTGGTGTCCTAAAACTGGAAGGCAAAAGATGGGGTCTGGAGCCTGGGGCAGGACCCGGGCTGTGTTCCTGTGTGCACCTTGATTCTCTCTACAAAAGGAAAGAGCGGGGAGTTGAGTTACAGAGAGGGGGACAGTCATTCTCCCCTCTGGTTAGACAGAGGCCTGCAAAATCCTATTCTTCTGTGAGAACCCTGTTTTTCTGGGGATGATGGAACGCTGGGATATGACAGAGGTGGACAGAAGAGGCTGGTTGTGCACCACCGCTGCCACGGTTTTGGGGGGTCGTGCTCTTCCCAGAGGGCTTTTCCAGGCTTTTGTTGTCCTGGATAAAGAGTCAGATACAAAATAAGACTTTCCATTTATTAAAGAAATTAAAGTTGGGAAGAAGCGCACTCTGCAGTGTGTGTGTAGAGCCATTAAAGGTGGAGGACAGGGTGCAAAAGCTCACAGTGGCCACAAGGTCTGTGCTTGCCATCTTTTATACCCTCATTCTGGTGTCAGATTCTGTCAAAATTCTGCTTGCTGGTATTCCAGAAGACTCAATGGCCAAGTGAGGTACACATGTGTCCGTGATTGAGTTATGTGGCTGGGATTTTTCTCCTTTGCTCCTTTATGTGCTCTTCTTCTGGCACTGTGTGGATACCTCAGGTCCTGCTGTACTTCCTCTGTGATCCATTTTGATTCCCTAATTGAACCCAGCTGCTTCGAGGGCCACACTGCCCACTTCCCAGAGGCTTCTGGACCCAGCATCCCAGCCTCCCTGTGTGACTTCCTGTTTTATCCCTCAGTCAGCCATAACCTAGGGTCCCTAGTTCCCTCTGGTGGGGAGAGACACCTCAGACTGATGGCATGGGTGCGTCTGCTGTTGCCATTGAAGTCACGCAGATGCTGCAGCACCAGAGCATGAGGCGTGGTCGGACACCCAGGCGGATGCTTAAAATTCTTTAATTTATCACAGTAAGAGTCACATTGCTGTGAGTCCCCCTCAGAATCCCCCACCCTGCTTCCAACACAATTCCTGTCTCTGCTGCTTTTCCAGAGCAGCTCTGGAGCCCTCTTTCCTGAGGGTCTTCAGCTGCACTACCGTGTCCTGAATCGATTCAAAACACTGGCCTTCCACGGTCACTTAGGCTTTGAGAAGGAGCCAGGGTCACTCATTGCGATCTGGTCATAGGTAGATGAGGACGTGTCCTGTCGCGTGAGCTACCCTCTGTTGGATGGCACTGGGGGGTGGCATTCAACATATTTCTGATCATACCTCATGAGACACTCAGGAACCAGGACTCCAGAGCTGCTGCAGAAAGTGGCCGGGATGCAGGGCTGTGTTCAGAGCACGGGGAGGGCTTCGAGGGGGTCAGTGCATTTTGGTTGCCCTATGTCCTGACGTGTCAGGCAGGGTTAGGAAGCATGTGTGTCACTACACCTGTGCTGTAAGAAGTGTTAACGCCCCATTGCTGGTTTTCTGTCCCCAGGCTCTTTCTCCTCCGTGACAGTCAGAGTAATCCAAAGGCCTTTGTCCTCACACTGTGTCATCACCAGAAGATTAAAAATTTCCAGATCTTACCTGTGAGTACCACAGCCCCAGCACCCCCACCTCGGTTTCAATGCGGTTTCTGCAAGTGACCCCATGGGCAGTGTGAGCTTATAGATAAACAGATGTTTTCAGGAGCTCAAAGAGTTGTTCTTTGAACTGAGGGTCAGCATCTCCGTGGAAATGCTGCTGAGTGTGGCGATGCCGTGCCAAAGGCTTCTGGGCCTGGGCTCTGAGCCCATAATTCAACTCTTGGGGGTGACAGGGATGTCCTCCACTCAGGAGGACCCAGGTTGAGGGGATCGGGAGGACATAAAGAGTGACAGCCACTCCCAAGCATCCAGAACACAGTGCAGACTCACCCGTGGGCCCCGGTGAGAAGTGGTGTCCTCCTGCCCGGTTAGATCAGAGACCATACTTTCACTGCAGTTACTGTTGCACTCTGGATTCGATTTCCAGTGCCAATAAAATGAGTGTAGCTCCATCTGGGAGACAGTGTGGAGTTCCTATTCTAACAAACACAGCCACCACACAGTCCTAAGAAAGCTGGGAACAGGTTCCCCTCACCCCCACCCCAGGACATGTCAGCCCCTCCTGGAGCAGACCAAGGTCTGGAGCCCGGGGGAGACTGTGCACCTCCCTGCCCAGGCCCTGGGACTGGGGCGCCCTCCCTTCCCTAGGGGTCAAGCTCTAACCAGGCGTGTGTCCCCTGTGCCTCCACAGTTCGAGGATGACGGGCAGATCTTCTTCACCCTGGACGACGGGAACACCAGGTTCTCCGACCTGATCCAGCTGGTCGACTTCTACCAGCTCAACAAGGGTGTGCTGCCTTGCAAACTGAAGCATCACTGCATCCGCGTGGCCTTATGACCTCAGAAGCCTGCCCGGCGACACCGCAGCAAGCCAACACTGGATGGAGGAGCGGAGGACCCCCCCACCCCACACCCTGGGACTTGCGCGGCGACACAAGTTCATGCAGTGCCAAGACCAAGAGCGACTAGTTTGATGGGCTTCACGGCGACTTGCTGGCTGCGGACCCCGACGCCCCGCTGCGTCGGGAAAGGCTCAAGGGGTCCCGCGCAAGCCCGGAAGAAACTGGAATGAGCAACTTGGCTGGGCCCCTTCGGAAGCCACAGAGCGGAGGAAGCGGAAGCGAACTCTTGCCCTGGGATAATCTTGACAATTCAATCTGCTATGTTTACTTTTTTGTATCAATCACTTTTGCACTCCTCCTCGTATTGTCGGTATTGTACTCAGCCTCTGGTGGAGGGGATGTGGCTTTTCAACGCGTGTGAGACAGCAGGCATTTCCATTTAGCAAGCTTCAGGCTGAACAGGGTCCCCGAGGTCCCGGGGGTGGCCCCCACCCCTGCGGGTTGTAACCGTGTGGATTCGGCTCCCCCACTGCAGACCATCCTTGCCCTTCCCAATATACTTGAAAAGCTTTTTTTTAATAAAAGGTGTCAGCCGCGGTCAGCCCTCGGCCTTTTGTGTGGACGCAGTCTCGCTGCCGGTCTTGGTCCTTGTGTCATGAGGTGTGTCATTCTCTGTGGTGCTGGAGAATTAGCACATCGGGAAACGCGTGGTCCCCACATGGCCCAGTCCCATCCCTGTGGCCCCTACCCCTCATCGTTTCTCAAGGTCTCCTGGGGAACTTGAGGATCTGAGAAGAAGCTGGCACCTGGTTGGCTAGGTGCTGCAGCCTGTGGGTTGCCATGGAACAGGCTGGGGCACAGGCCTCTGCTTGGCGGCCCCTGCGTGGTGGCCCAGGTCCTCTGCAGGCTTCGGCTCATGGGTGCCAGGCAGGGGCTGAGAACTCTAGGGCTCCTGTGTCATGTCCCTCAAGCTGAGTCACCAGGTATGAGGGCAAGGGACAGGACCCCTGCACGAGCAGAGGACCACTGTGCCCGGCAAATCTCAGTCCTTCCCCATGGCTGTGCCTGACTGGTGCTTGTGACAGCCAGCACTGGATCACCCAGCCCAGCCCTGCCCCTGACCCGCTCCCCACTCCGCTTCCCTGCCCTCCTGGTAACAGTGATGGTGCTGTGCGTAGTTCAGGACCCGTGACAGACTCCCGCCAGTGAATCTCTGGCGTAGTAACACTGTACCTTAGTTTACAGCCCATACTCCAGTTGTGTCTGTGAAACGTCTCTGTATACAAGTGAAGAATTCTTTTTGCGAAGCGTGCTTTTGCCCATCTGTGCTCCATGGCGTCTCCTTCCTGCCGTGGCCCGGTGATCATCGCCGCTGCTGCTGACCCTGAGCTGGTCCTCGAGTCCGTGCCTGGCAGCCTGCATCCCTCCACCAGTCTGGGTGCTGGGGGCGGGGGTGGCAGTGCTGCCTTTCCACCCTATGTCACTGGATGGAGGTAAAATCTTTAAAAACACACAAACAAAAAGTAACCCGAGGGGCTTGTTCTGTTTACGTAGCCCAGTTCCCCCAGCACACTGCTGCATAGACGGCTGGGATCACAGTGCTTGTGTCTCTGAGTGTGCGTTTCAGGGTAGCTTGGTTGGGATTCACAGGTTTGTGTGTCGCTGGTTGATGTAGTCTCTCAGACCCCAGCCAAAGTAAAGTCCTGCACCCCTTCTCGCCGGCCTGCTTGCAGGGTGGCTGGGAATTCCATGCCACAATGGCTTGTCCCTTGGGCTGTGGGCATGTGTCCAGCCCCCTGGCAGGGACAGCGGACATCAGACTTTTATTTTTATACCTAATTGACCTGAATGTAAAGGGGACAGCTCAGGGTTGTTTGGGAGCCTGTTGACTTTGGGATCTCTGCCTGTGCTTTTTCTGAAGGGGAACTCCGTGTAGCAACCGGGACGGAGTAGAGAAGGACATCACCCAGGGCTCTGGGTGTTGGCGGCTGTGGGGCAGCCCCGTCAGTAGGTGTTAGAATTCCAGACAAGCTCTGTCTGCTAAACCTTGAAGAACCATGTGCCTCAGCTTAGCTGTTTTGTCTCCTCTCTGCACTTCACGCCTGACCTCGACCGTCCGCTGCACCCATGGGGGTGGGCAAGTTCACTGTAGATTTGTGATGTCCTAGTGAGAGCCACAGTGGCTGACGTGTCCGAGTTTTCAGGGGGTGCAGATGGCGTGGATTCTGAGACAAAACCTAGACTCCGTGTGCTTTGCCTCATTCTGTACATAGCTCTTTGGCTCGTGGAACCTAATTGTACACTTTCAGGTATTTTTGTACAAATAAGGGACTGATGTTCTGTTTCTTGTAACCAGAAATAAACATGATTACGGTGTTCTTCATTTTCTACTGCTTGGCCCGTCTGTGTCTGTATTTAGAAACATCCTCACCAGCTCAGCCACATTAAAAACACCGCTTGGCGCCGGGCGTGGTGGCGCACGCCTGTCATCCCAGCACTTGGGAGGCTGAGGCAGGAGGATCACTGCAAAGTGGAGGCCAGCGTGGGCTACAAAGTGAGTTCAAGGCCAGCCCAAAATGCAGAGTGAGACCCTGTCTGGGAAAAAAAAAAAAAAAAAACAAAACATGCGCGCACAAAAAAAGCAAAACCCACAACAGCACATCTCCTGAACACCAGCAAGCTGGCTTGGTGGCCCAGCAACTGAGGGGCAGGAGTGCAGCCCACAAGGGCCCTTTCAGCTGGCCCGTCCGATCCCCTCCGCTCCCACAAGAGTGAGCCCAGGCCTTTCTAGGTTTCTGAGTCACTCACCCACCGTGGTTCGGGTGTAGGAAACGACACTGCTGCCTGATAAAACCAGTGACATTTCCCCCCTGAAATGGCACATTGGAAGTATAAAGAACCTGAATTTTCTGGTCAGATGAGAAACGAACTGGGGATGATGGTACACACATGTGATCCCAGCACTCGGGAAGGCTGAGCAGGAGGAACACAAGTCCAAACCCAGCTGGGGCAAGTTAACTAGTGAGACCATGTCTCAAAAACCAAGGAAGGGGTTGGGGTAGCTCAGGGTGAAGGCCCTGGGCTTGGCCCCCAGTGCCACCACCCAAAATCAAATCCATGATGGTGAGGGTGGGCGCCCCTGTCGTCCATACCTGGGGGACCTCATGCACCCACCTGCTCCCTGCCCACCCCTCAGCCAGAGAGCCAGAGTGCGTCCCCACACACCAGCTGTGACACTAGACACCTGTGTTTGGGCACTCCTGTCATGTGTTTTTAAAATCTGAGTCCTTGAGTTCTTACAGCTGCCCCTAAAAAGACAGCCGGACTTTGTGGCAAAACAAGGGTGTATCACAGTCCCCTGTGCTGGGCAGCCTCTCTGGAGCCAGCAGAGCCAGAGCAAGAGGTACCTGGGCCACTCTCCAGGGTGCACCGACTGTCCCTCCCATGCAGGGCAACTCTGCAAAGCGGACCCTCAGAGCACGGTGGGAGCCCGGCCTATAGCCTCAATCCCAGGCAGGACCTGGGTCTTAAGTGATAACTGCTAAGTGTAAGGTCGGGCACAGCATCCCGTTCTCGATGGAAGAGCAGACTTGTTTTGGAGGTCAGGCGGTGTTCACAGCTGGACAGGAAACAAGGAAAACCCTGCTCTTGCCAGGCCACACTCCACATCCTGCCTCCAACCAGCATGTAGGGGATGGCGCTGCTCCCCAGGCCGGAGACCCAGCAGAGGGGGACACGGGACAGGAGGATGGGGTGACGGCAGAAAGCCAGCCTGACACAGGCCATGTCAAGTGCACAGGCTTGCCCCTCTGGGTCCCACTGTCACACGCTGTCCTGGGGGCCCCTGAACCAGCAGCTGCCTCACTGACAGCAGAACAGTTTTTGTTTGTTCTCTTGTGACTCAGCCATGTGGCATTTTGGGTGACAGAAGGTTTGTCATTTGCAATCAATGTTATGGTTGGTTCTCTTCAACACGGAAAACCCTAGTGTGCTAGCAGGTGGTCCTGTGTCCCCACGTTTCCCACCAGTGGGTCTCACTGAGTGGGGAGCTGTTTCCCCACTGCCAATACAGCTGGGCCTTCTGGTCACCTCTATGCTCAGCCAGACAAGTCAAACACTTCCTCAGCATTCACCCCATGGTGGTATTCTCCGTCACTTTTTATCAGGACACATTTGCAGTGTGTAATGCTTACGTTCATTGTGTGGGGTTGGTGCGTGTGCATAGCACATCTTAATTCCTAGACTTGAAGTTATATTACAAAGCTACAGTCATAAAGCAGCATGGAACTGACACAAAACAGACTGTTGAATGGAACAGGACGGAGGATGCAGAAACAGCCCCAGGCACATTCAGCTGTGTGGTCTTCAACACAGGGGCCAGAAGCACACACTGGAGGAGGGGGCCCTCTCTAGTAAGTGGTGTCACACTAGGATTCAGGGGTCACCTAGGGATGATTTAAAGTACACAGGATCATGCAAGTTCTGTGCTGACCCAGTGTTTTGCATGAGGGATTTCAATGTGTACCCCAGGTGGGGCGTCCACTGGCTTGGGTACCCATGGGGGGCCCTATAAACCAATCCCTGCAGACATCCGGGAACCGCCCTGTGTGCTCGACACACACACCTGCAGAAGCTGTGAGACCTGGCACACACATTGCTGCTGGGAGGGCAAGGTGGGCCCTGAGTCACCGAGCAGCTTGCTGGGAAGGCATCCAGGATGACCGTGAAGATGGTATGCACCTCAGTGCACACACTCTGTGCAGCATGACACCACCAGTCACAGGTCACTGCTTACACTTCACCTCATGATGTGAGGGAAAGTTTAGCCCCAGGCACACAGGAGTTCTCAGCAGCCGTGCAGCATGCAGAGTGAGTGAATTTGTGTGTGCATGTGTGCACGTGTGTGTGTGCATGTGGGGTGCTGGAATGGAACCCAGGGCCCTGGGCATGCTAGGCGAGCACTGTACCACTGAGCCACATCCCAGGGCCTGACAGAGCCCTTCCATCCTAACAGGAAGCCCTGGTCCTGGTTGCTGGTCAGGAGAAGCCCAGTGTGGCAGGCTCAAGGAGCACTGAGTCACCTGCCAGCAGTGTCCCTCTGTCCAGGTGGTGCTTAGAGCTGGCAACGCTCAACGTTGGATCTGAGGCAGAAGTCCCTCTGCCTGCACAGCACCCCAGGCACACTCTGCAGGTGATGCACCAACCAGGTGACAGGGCTTCCCAACAGCACCCCCATTGCTGGCTTCACTCGGCACAGCGCCCACCTGGAAAGCGCAAGGTCCTGAGTTCAATTCCCCACACAAAAATGAAGAAAAGAAAATTATAGTGAATGTTTAAATTTTTTAAAATTCATTACAGTAAAGACACATTGTCAGCCAGGCATGGTGGCACACACCTATAATCCCAACACTAGGGAGGCTGAGGTAGGAGGATCATCACAAGTTCAAGACCAACCTGGGCTACAAAGTGAGCTCAAGGCCGGCCTCAAATGCATAGCAAGACCCTGTCTCTAAAAGAAAAGAAAAGAAAAAAAAGCATGACACATTGTCATGAATGCCCCTGAGAACCCTCCCCTGGCTCCAAGCACACCCACCCCAGCTCCCGAGTGTCTTCAGTAGCTCCGCTGTGGCTGCCCAATGTCCCAAATTGGTTCACAGCGCTTCCCTTTTGTGGTCGGTTGACTCTGGTGATGAGTCAGGGGTCACAGGTGTCAGGCCCAGTGAGTGGGGCAGAGGAGAACACAGCATCCTGTTTCCACGAGCCCACCTCTCTGTCAGGTGGCACCTTAGGGTCCTTTCCTTCTTTTATCCCTAGGCCTCACTGTACCCTCTGTCAGCCCACAGCCAACAAGAAGAAGGATGGGAAATGCTCAGGGCCACTGCTGGTAATGGGCGTGATCCCCTGTGGAGATTTGTCCACTGGGAGAGAAGCTGCTGGTCACAATGGCACCACTGGCTTGTTCATGTGCTAGTCGGCTTTTCAGTCACAGAGACCCAACACCCGACCCCCACTGTTTAAAGTGGGAGAGGTTTCATGGGGCCCACGGTTCTGGGGATTCAGTCCGTGGACGGCTCCCAAAGGCAGGAGCATCATGGCGGAAGGGGGTGGCAGAATGAAGCTGCCTAGTCTACAGCAGCAGGAAGCAGAACAGGGGAATGGCACGAGACAGGAAGCGCGGGACCTGACACAGATGCCAGGGCCACACATCTGTGACCCACACAGACACACCTGGAGGTGCTCCGCCAGCCTCAGTTGGCTCCCAGAGCCAACCACATTGGCACCGTGCCCTGTGAGGATTCTCTTTTCTGTAAACTTTCCAGTCTTGCCCTCTTCAACGCAGTGATGTTACCCAATCTCACTGCTTCACATTTTGTCTCACCACTTTCAAACCATAGCCTTTTTTACTTTTCATATCTTTTTCTGAGCTCTAAACTCAAAAAGATAGCATTGCAGCAATATATGCTTATGTGTTTACAGCAGCGCAAATCAAAACAGCTGAATTTTGGAAGCAGCCTGTATGTCCATCAACAGATGAAGGGGTTTTTTAAAATGTGACATATATGCACTACGGAGCACTGCTCAGCCGGAAAGAAGGATAAACTTGCGTCACGGGTAGAAAGGCAGATGTCCTTTGAGACTGGATGCTTACTTAGTGAAATACATCAGACAGGAAGGTTAAGTGCCACGTAGTTTCTCTCCCCTGAGAAACCCAAAGTATAAATAATCTAAAGAGCAGAGTAAAGGAGGACGGAGAAGAAGGAGAAGCATGCTGTAGAGACAGGATGTGGACCTGAAGATGGGAGGAGGGGAAGGAAGGGGCAGAAGTCATTGTGAGTGCCACTGCCCATGGTGAAAGGCTCTTATTATGTATTGCACACACAAAAAAATGTTTGTGAGAAGGGCGCACACTGTGGAGAGGTGCAGTCCTTGCTGGCATTCTGGGCCTCTCACCTTGGCTACTGCGTGGCACCGGAACTCAGCTCTGGGGCTGAACTCTCCGCGGCTCACGGAGCCAGTGCCCACCAGCCACCGTGGGCACGGGGCACGCAGTCTCTCGGCTGCCCGCTCCTCCCTCACCCCAGCAGCCACCTCACACATATGCATACTCACACACACTGACAGTCACACACATAACATACACCCCCCCCCACATAACACACTCATACAACACACACATGCACACATAACACACACAACATGCACACTCACACCCCTCAGCACATTCCACTCCCTGCCCGCCCTCTGGGTCCCCACTGTCCATCCAGCCAGATGGTGGGGATGTGAGCAGACTCGCCCGCCCCACATGAGAGCAGCACGATGTGTGTGACACGCAGGTCCTGAGAAGCTGTTCCCCGGAGACCTCCAGCGCCTTCCCTTGCAGTGGGGTGCAGCACCCCCACTTCCCATAGTCCTTTGGGGCTGGCCCTCAGGCCCAGATGACATCGCGCTCTCTGCAGCCTCAGGACTGTCCACGCACAGTCTTGGGTGTGTGTGTTCCCTAGCGAAGGGCAGACACCTGATCGGCTCCCCATGCAGGGAGCCTGGGTGTGGAGCCCTGTGTGGACCCCTTCCCTCCACTTCCCTCCCCTCCCCTCCCTTTCCTTCTACTGAGTGTCTCTGGTAGAGGCTCAGGGTCCACCTCTGCTCACCCTGCCTGTACCTGGGGCCCAGTCCTGGCAGCTGGATGCCTCAGCTCCCAGCCCCTCCAGCACTGCGGCCCCTGAGTGCAGCGCAGAGACTCGGCTCCTTGCGGTGACACTCAGCCCTGCTTATACCGCTTGGTCCTTGCTGCCTGGTTCCAGTCCTTGGGGAACTGTCCCACACAGCCTCCCTCTGGCTTCACTTTGTCCCCACATGGGAGCCCAAGCCCAGCTCTGCAGGCTCCTCCCCACCTTACTGGGGCTAAGCACTGTCCCCGGGGCCCAGAACACTGCCACTTTGCTCTCTAGGGAGCTGCGGACGCCATTTGCAGTGTTGTTCCCTGGGTCTCCACTGTGCCTGCAGTGGCTTTGGGGGACAGTGGGCTCCTGAGTGGCAGTGATACCCCTCACCTAGAGACCCCAACTTTGTTTTCTGGGCACAGTGCAAGGAATTTGCAGGCTCTGTGAGGGTGGGAGATGGTCTGGGGGGCTCCTGCAGCGGCAGCAGCTTGTGGGGTGACTGACGGAGCTGGCTCCTTGGCACCGGAGCCAGGGCTGTGAGGGAGGAGCAGAGGGAGATGGGCTGTGCAGAAAGCACTCCGTGGGTCCCAGGCACAGCTGTGCCCTCCAGTCCAGGTGGCCTAGACCTTTATCACCGCCCCGGTTAATGTTTAACTGGCGCTCAGGGTAAAGGTGCAAGGAGGAAGACTGCCGAGCAGAGTAGGGAGCCCAGCCACCGCTCCACCGCTGGGCCACGCAGCAGAGTCCACCAGACAGGCCTGGCAGGCACTGGGATTCCTGGCACGTAAGTCTCCGCTTTCCTATGTTCTTGGGTGTGTGTTACCACACATGGGGTCACTCAGGTCCCAAGGTGGGGAGAGGACCACTCCCGGAATGAGTGAGCAGGGTCACCATGCGCCACAACCATCTCCACACGAAGGGCTGAGCAGAGGTTTCCACACTGTGAGGATCAGGAGCTGATGTCGTGACACACACGCACACATCCATGTACAGGCATGCACGAACACATACAGGCACACATGCCTGTGGCACTGTAGCAAATGCCATGAGACACAGGTCCCATGGGCTCCACACCTCCCTCTGTGAGCAGAGCTCTGACAGCCCCTGACCCTCCGGTTCTCATGGAGTCGAATCCTTCGATCATGGGTGTGGTGGGCACACGTGTGGGAGGTGAGCCTGAAACAGGAATCCGTCCTGGGCCAGAGGGGCACCCTCAGGCCCACGAGGGCCTCTCCTGACATCCACGGTGTCTCCTGAGCAATGCGAGCTGAGAAGTCAGAGGTCTTCCTGCCATCTTGCACTGGTGCCAAGGGCCCCGGAAGGTCCCACAGGGTCCAGGAAGTCAGACCTGAGCCTGCACCGGGTGGGAGTCAGTGGTCCTCCCCCTGGAGAAGGGTACACACTCCCCTCTAACCACAGCCGGGTTGCTGTGGGACTAAAGCAAGCAGGACGAGGGCTGGCAGGGGCTCCCATGGCCGCAGCAGGTCCTAGGGTGCAGGGATATGGGGCCAGGATGGTACCTTGCCCTCTGGGCTGAGCTGGGAGGAGGTGCACCCCGGCTGCCCCAGCGCTCTCTACACCCCTGTGCTTGCAGAGTGGGTTCCAGGCACTCGGGAGCCAGGGTAACATGGTGCTCTCAGAATCTAAGTCGAAACTTCCAGGTGTTAAAAATGACCAAATGATTTGTGAAGACATGCAGCCGTCAGCATGCAGTGCTGTCCCTCTGCTTTGCTCTACCCTGGTCACCAGGACAGAGAGAGGCTTGAAGGCAGCCTGTCTGAACTGCGAGAGGCACAGGCCATTGGAGTACCTGACTCAGTTAAGTTAGGGTTTCTTTCCTTTTTTGAGATAGAGTCTCACCTAGTTGCTAAATTACTCAGGTTGGCATTTACAACTTCCTGCCTCAGCCTCCCAGAGTGGTGGGATTACTGGTATGCACCCACTGAATTAACTTATTATTACATGAAATTATCAAAGTTTCACTCTACCAAGAATAGAATTCTAAACATGCAAATAACTTTAATTGCATAAAGGAAATCTTGATGTAATGATGTGAAGAAAACAATAAATACTCTAGCATGGTGGGAAACCTCAGCAAACCTTTACCAAAAACCCAGTCATCTTGATTTAGTGACCATGGGTAGAATCCTGCATCTAATGTCTGGTGGGAACACTGAGAAGAGAAAAAGTGCACAAACCCTGCGAAACAGGGGAGGTAAATCTTACTGAGCTACATTCACAAAGGCGAGGTGTCATCCAGCCCTAAAACCCTGTTTAATGGGAAAAGCTCTGCACAGCATAGGTCTAGGCTTTAAATCCATGGAATGAAATTGAATTAAGCAGATGTTGCCTCAAGGGCACAGTGGAGGGTCAGCGCCAGGCCCCTGAGGCTGGGAAGTGAGGACAGGGACAGAAGGTGGTGACACAGCCATGACTCATGAACCACGTGCACATAATTAATGGATAATTAACATGTTAAGAGATTAATCAGCAGCCGGGATACCAATGGGTGCATGAGACTCAATCACAGTTCTGTGTGTTAGCAATGAACACTTACTGTCTTATTAGTAGCAAAATCTTTTCAGATATTCACGAGACATTGTGTTTCCATTCCCCACAGACACTCTTTCCCCATGGGTTTTCTTTTTCTTATCAAATAGGAATCTTCATGCTATAGATTGAACCCATAATCAGAGGTCAATCTTTTTCAGGTCTTCTAGCTTCTACTTCATGCTTGATAACATACTCAAAGTTGTCAATCTATTAGAGTCAGTTGAAGAAATGACTCATTTAAGACATCCTTCCAATCCAATATCATAAAAATAATTTCTGTTCTTTAGAAAACTTAGCTTTTATGTCAGGGCATGGTGGCCTATATGTGTAAGTCCAGCACTCCGGGAAGCTGAGGCAGGAGGATCCCAAGGTATATACTTTACCTTGTGATAATTTACCAGCTTAGATAATTTACAGACTTAGCAAGAACCTGTCTCCTAATTACAAAAATTAATAAGTACTGGAGATGTAGCTTAGTGCAAAATCCCTGGGACAAACCCCAGCACAGAAAAGTTATCAACTAAATAAATAAGCAAACTCTCACAGTTGAGGCTGTAATCCCTCTGGGTCTAATTTTTGTGTACGACGTGAGTGAGGGATTCAGCTTTGCTCTTTGCAAGGAAGACTCAGACAACAACAGCAGAAAGACTGCACTGTTGACCAGTGCTGGTTGGATATCTGGTTGGATACCAGCTCCTTGGCGCTCCCTAAGACCTGGCCCCCAGTCTGTCCCTGCACCTGGCACACACACGCTGCTGATCTGGCTATGCTGGTGACCACGAAGCAGATCCACAGCCTTGGGGTGCACTGGCCTTCCTGAGACGTTGCCTACCGAGCTAAGTTTTGTTCAGTGATAGTGCGGCTGCTCCTCACCAGTCCAGAGGCTCTGAGTGCTGGGCACAGCCAGTGTCCACTCAGGGACTGGATGTGGATTCTGTTCCCTGGATTCTTCACCTGCATCTTCCCATGGATGTTTGTGGGCTTCTGCAGGGGACGGGGCAGCCTAGCAGGCACCTAAAGGCCAGCGCTCCCCTTGGACGTGGGGCAGCAGGTCCTGGCAGGGCCAGAGCCCTCTGCCTCTGGACTCCCCCACCCTTGGGCTCCTACTGCTTCGGGCCCACAGTTGCTCCTGCTTGTGCCCCCGACGTCTCCACAGCGGAGCAGTGGTACCTGATTGATTCACTGGATCAATCACCACTATAGCAGTGGAGCGGCCGTCAGCAGAAGCCGTCTGGATGTTGGGGATCAGATCTGTGCTTGGATAAAATCTGTTAAGAGTCTTATTATGCAAGGTTCAAACAATAACAGCAGAAAGACTGGGGAGAAGCAAGGATGTCCAGTGGGTTTGGAAGAGCCTCCTCCCCGGCCCGCAGTGAAGCCACCCTTGCCTGCTCTGGGAGCCTAGCTGCTTGGTCCTGGTGACCCTGATGGACCCGTAGATGAAACCCAACCTGCTGAAGCGGAAGCAGCTTTTCTTCCTGAGAAAGGTAGAGGGGCCTCCCTTCCTCAGGTGACTCAGTTCTGGGGGGCCACCTCGGCCAGGGAACCTACTTCCTTCTGTAAGGTGGGCTGCAGCAGAGACGCTACCCCTGCCTCTCCTGTCACCATACCCGGGGATTCCCAGACCTCCTAGCAGGGCTGTGAGGAACAGGTTTCGTGGCTGTCCTAAGAGAGGGGTCTGCATGGGACCCCGAGCTCGGTTTGCTCAGAGGTTTGTCCATATTGGGGGCCAGAAACACCAGGGTACATGGTCCAGCCCAGTTAGTGAGCAGAGATAAGCAGTCTGCACAGTCAGGGGACCGGGGCTGTTACGGATTAAAAGCTGGTGGTCAACTTAACACCAGATGAATTAAATCAGCATGGTGCTGGACGTAGATGTTCCACCTGAGGAAAGTTGCCAGCATAGCGATGTGGAAAGGAAGAGCAAGGCATTGTGGGTTCTCCCACGTGTTGCTGTTTGAGCCCTTGGTTCTCCTGGAAGAGCTTGTCATGACTAGCTTCCCCAGTGTGAGTTTGGCCATTATCATCAAAGGACCACGGGACCTTGTTGGTAGGGTGGGTGTGGTTCGCTTTGTGGAGCTCTGGTCCTTAAATTGAACATTGTTTCATGGCTCTGCGGGGAAGATGTGTACTGTTTAATTTCCAGGAGAAACTCATCACGCTGGCTTTCTGGCATGTACTCCACTGTTCTTATCATTGGAGGAGCTCGGGACCTCTGTGTTGCTTAGGATAGCCATGGTACTTTTCAGGACGGCCATGGTACTTTTCAGGACAGCCCTGGTCTTTGTTGTGAGTGTGACACCTCGGCTCCAGTGTAGAACCCTCAACCTACCAGTACAACTCCTTCTCCCCAATGGCATGGACTTTCTGGCTTCCACCACTGATCTTTGGCTGTTCCCAGCACAGATCCATAAAACAGACTGGCATGAGTCCTTCTTGTGGGTTCTAGACCTCCAGCTGGACTCGTGGAAGGCATTGTCACGGGCTCTAGGTTCTCACCTGGACTCATGCAGGACACTGCTGTGGAATCCAGGCCCTGGCTGAATGTTCTGAGTCTTTGGTGTTGTGGACAGATTTCCTGCACTTTCTTGTGTTTAACTCTGGGTGACCATCATAAAATAATACTATAAATTCTGTGTCCTGATTCTAACTGTACTTCTCACAGCCCCTGACTATAGCACTGGCTGTGTTTAGACACAAACACGATGCATAGTGACAGCATTTCTTTCTGAAAACCTTCTTTTTGCCATTGTCCCATGCTGGGGGTGAATGTGGTCCCCGAAAGGGGGAGCGGAGCCTGGATGATCCTTTGTGTAGCACCTGGATTTTATCCTCCTGGTGTAAGGTAAATCTCAGCCTGTGACGGTAGCCCGCTGGGATGGGCGCTTCAAGCTTGGCGGGGTGGCGTCTGGGTTGGGGCATCTGTTCCGCAGTGCGGGTCAGCTGAGGGAGGAGAGCACAACTGAAAGGTGAGATGGAAGTTGGCGGGGTGAGTGGACCCAGCAGCTCACGACTGTGAGTTTGTTGTTTCTATACTTGGCTGTCCTGACATCTGAGCAGATGGAGTCACAGGCCATGATCATGGTCACGAGGAAGAGGAGATTTAGGATACAGTCTCATTAGAATGGGGTGAGTCCCCAGGATTACTCCAGAGACCCCCTATTGGAGAGGTGGGTGGTGGCTGTGAAAAGACCTTTATGCATGTGGCTGTAAGTCATGGGATGTGATGGTGTTTTCATGACCTGGGGTCCCTGAGTGTGGTGTCCTGTAGGTCTCAGGGTCCTCGGTGTATGCCTCAAGAGTGGGAAAGCAGGTGGACTCAGCCGTGGTCCCTGCTGAGGGTGGGTGATTGCACCCTTGTGAAGGAGGCAGGGGCAGAGGCCATGGCCAGTGCAGAGAGGGACAGGCACCCTGAGGGGGAGAGGGTGGAGGCAGAAGCGAATCCTGCTCTGTGTAGTGAGAGCTGGGAGTGGTTTTGCAGGGCATGGGCCACATTTAAAGCCTCATGGATGCAAGAGGGCAATCTGGGGGGCTGCCAGGGCCTAGAGCTGCATCTGGACTCTGGCGGTTGGGGCAGGGCCAGGTACATCACTCTGGGGCTGGAGATGGAAGACACAAATCTGGATGGTAGGAGCCCAATCAACTGGAGGGAGATAATGGGGAGAAGATACCCACTGGGGAGCATTACTCAGGGGAAGCAGGTGCGGTGCAGGATTGATTGAGGAGAATTCCTGAGGACACACAGGGGAATGAACATGCATTCCACCAGAGGGAGGAGAGCAGCAGACAGGAGGAACCCATTTGTGGGGTTCCAGTGGGCTGGGGTCGCTGAAGCCAGACCTGCAGTGAGTATGGGTGCCAGGGGTACAGATGTGAGCAGGAAGCGGAGACAGGGGTATATGGGTGTCTTAGTTACTTTTTACTCATTGCTGAGACAAAATACCTGAAGCCCAAAGTTGGGAAAGGAAAGGTTTATTTCTTACAGTTTTTGGAGGTTTCAGTCCACACTCAGTTGGCTCCCAGGCAGGCGGGCATGGCTGGGCTGCTGTTTATGGCAGCTGCAAACAGCAAGCTCGAAGCAGCAAAGAGCAAGACACAGCTTCTTCCTGCCATTACATCACATCCTGGCTCCACCCCTAAGTGCGTGTAGCACTAACACCATCAATCCAAGGGCTAGACAATGAATGAATAACAAATGCACAATTCAAACTCATGAGGCCTGGGGGACACAGACATAAACCATGACATTCCACCCCTGGCCCCCCAGACTCATGTACATCCTTTATACAAAAGACATTTAGTCCACCTCCAAGAGTTGCCAAAGTCCTAACAGCTTCAGCATTGCTGAAAAGTCCAAGTCCAAAGTCTCCTCCAAGATCTATGGCAAACTCTTAACTGTAACCCCTGTACAAATGAAACAAGGATAAACATTTCTGAAATGCAATTTCAGATAAACATTACCATTCCAAAAGTTACAAACAGGGGAATATAAAGCATTGGAAGCAAAGCAAGTCCAACATCCAGCAGGCCAAACATTAAGTCCCAGAGTTCCACACTCAGCATCTGAAGCAATCTGGTTGCAAGTGCCAAAACGCTTGGGTGATTTCACCCCCAGGACACTTCCAGGGATTTCAACTCCCGCAGCTTTTCTCTTAAATCTTCTCTGCTTGCTTTTTGCAGCTTCCCTTGGATCATCTAGATTCCTGGCTTTTCCAAACTTCTGGGGTCTCCACTGCACCTTTGGCTTCACACTTACATCTTCACAAATTGCCCTCTCAGGGGCACATCGCTTGGCCAGCTAGGTCCTTTGCAATCGAGGTGGAAGCCATCTTACCCTCAGAATTTGTGCATTTTCCTTGCACCTAAAAGCAGCACCTTGTGGATGCCACCAAGGTTTGCTGCTAGCTGAAGCAGTAGCCAGGCTTTTCTCTCTCTTGGCTGTAGGGGTCATTTGCCTGGATCACAGGGCTCTGTTTACCTGATTATGAGAAAAAGCTTCTCTATGTTGCCACCATTCTGGAACTTCATGTGGCCGCTGTCGCCATTCTAGAACATGGCGCTCTGGCTCTGAAGATTTTCCCTCTGAGCAATTTTTTTAACCTTTGCTGTGAGGCTGCACAGGGTGGGGACCCGCTTCCTGGGATGCCCCGGGGACATCTTTCTTATCTCTCTTTCTGTTTCTCCTCAGGAATCAAAATCTCAACTCTGTTTTTACAATCCACAGCCTTCCTGGAATTTTCTTTCTGGCCAAATTCACAGCATTTTAAATTATCCTACTGGGCTCTTTGCTCTTGATTTGAAACATACAGCTGGCTAAAAGCCCCCAGCAATAGCCATGCCATGGCCTCAAGTTTCGATTGCTTTTTAATTTCTTTTTCAAGATTAATCAGTCCACTGCCCTTTGTCTCAGTCTCAGGCAAAGTCTCTGGGCAGGAGCAAAATGCAGATAAACTTTCTGCCAAGCCATAACACACATCATGTGGAGTCCAAAGGCCAATGCAGTCCTTCATCCCAGCAGAAACCTCCCAAGCCTGGTCTTTACCATGAAGCTTTCTATCAGCCTTCTGGTCTCCTGAGCTCTGACCAGAATCTCCTCTACAGAACAGCTTAAGCTGCTCCAGCTCTATGCATCCAGGCGACATGTCTGAACCTTTCTAAACTTCTCCCACAAGCCATTTCCAAAGCCTCTTGAAAAACATGGCCAGGTATAGTCACAGCAAACGACCCCACTCCTCAGTACCAAATTCTGTCTTAGTTACTTTTTATTCATTGCTGAGACAAAATACCTGAAGCCCAAAGTTGGGAAAGGAAAGGTTTATTTCTTACAGTTTTTGGAGATTTCAGCCCATACTCAGTTGGCTCCCAGGCAGGCGGGCATGGCTAGGCTGCCATTTATGGAGGCTCCAAACAGCAAGCTCAAACCAGCCAAGAGCAGGACATAGCTTCTTCCTGCCATTACATCACATCCTGGCTCCATCCCTAAGTGCGTGTAGCACTAACACCATCAATCCAAGCGCTAGACAATGAATGAATAACAAATGCACAATTCAAACTCATGAGGCCTGGGGGACACAGACATAAACCATGACAATGGGTGACCCGGGAGGCTGGTGAAGCTGGGCAGAGGCTGGGTGGCAGCGATGGATCCTTTGGGAGCAGGTAGGGAGGGCTCCTCGGAAGATGTCTCTGGGGATCAGGCTTCCGAGGTCCAGCAGGGCCCCAGCTTGAAGGGGCCACAGCAGGTGAGTTTGTGGGGCAGGCATGCTTGTCTCTTAGTTGTGGGGAGAGCTTTGCAAGTTGGCCTTAATGGGGGAATTGGTGCTGTCTGCTTTGCCTGAGGATAGGGCCTGTCGGGGCGGGCGTGTTTCCTGTTACTCACAGAGCCTTGCAGACCTCAGGTTATTGGGGAAGTCACAGCTGCCCGTTGTCTTACTGGGTTGAGGTAGGGAGACCAAATTGAGGGGTGACACTGAGTGCAGCCTTCCAGGAGCAGCTGGGGTGAGCAAAGAGGGGCTCTCACCTATGTGGAAGCGGGCCTGGCGGGCAGGGAGGTCCAGGAGTCTGGAGGCAGGAAGGACATCTCTCCTTGGCTCAGGAGCCATCCCTCCCAGGTGGGGCATCTGGTACTGGGAGCACTCTCCTGGGAGATACTTGGGGTGACACCCGTCAGAAGAGGCACTGGCCTGGGGGCAGGTAGGGCACTGGTGGAGGCAGCACCTCTGTCAGGTCTGAGAAAGAGTTTCCCTATGTGACCCGGACTGTGGCTTTGGGTGTCCGTTCTGTGACACCCCAGCCTAGGCAACAGGAGAGTTGCCCTTGGGCGCACCTTTGTCAGGTGTGAGCTAGAGACATCAGGAAGAGCCCCCTCCCCCATGATGAGAAACCCTCTTTCTACCCAAGCTACTGTGTGGCTGTGCAGGCTGTAAGAAGCATGTTCTAAGTCTGAGATGTGAGCTTGGCTTCTCTTTCCCAGGGTGAGGGCTGTGAGGGCTCGGTCTTTGCGGGATTGTGTGCTGGTGGGGGGAGCTCAGGCCTCAGTAATTGTGTCAGAGGTCACCATAGCCCATCCTGCTCTTGCCATCAAGGTGGCTGAGGCTTTGCAAGAACGGCGGTCTATGAACTGGCTTTGTTGTCTCAGCCTCATCAGGAGTGGGCTCCCAAATGTCCAGGCCTGTGGGGAGTCAGGGGTCCCCCAGGACTAAGGATAGCAGGCCTTGAGCCTCACCCCCACCCCTGGGTACAGCGGCGGCTTCTGAGTTGCCAGAGGAGGCCCTAAGATGAAGCCCCCACTCCTCATCCACAGAGGGACCAGGGACACGGTCCTGTCCCTCCTCAGTTGTCCCTGCAGCCCACAGATCCCCTCAGTGCTCCTGCACTCTGGGAGGCCCCGGCAGAGCGGAGATGCTGGGGAGCTGTGCAGAAGCTGCGCTGATTGGCTCTGGGAGCTCACACTGTCTACATAAATGCACTGGCTCCGCGCTTTTCCACTGCCACCGGAGCAAACGCAGCCAACAGAGGAGCAGCCGGTCCAGCTGCTGTGAGTGTGGCTCTTTGTCCTGTTGCCTGGGGCTCCTGTGCAGCCACAGTGCTGGGCCTGGGGTCCGGGTGGGCGGTGCCCAGCTGCTGCTGCTGGTGCCGATTCTCTGCCTTTAGAGGGAGGAGATGCTGCTGGGGGTTCGGGGACCACTGGCCTGGGGTGTCTGGGAACTTTTTGCAAAATGCGACACCAACCAAGGCCAGCTTGAGCTGTGGAGTCTTTGCTAAGCTATAAGTCCTGTAAAGAGCCAGGAACTTCTGACAGCTTTGGAGACTGGTTCCCAGTGACAGAGCCAAGTGCAGGGACCATGATTTCCAGGCCGCCTCATGGGCCTGGGGAGCCACAGAGGCTGCAGCCTGTGTGGGGAGGGAGGAGCTGTGAGGGGCGGTGACTCAATGTGCCCAAAGGTGGAGGAGGACGGCTGACTGGTTGTGTCACATGCCTTTGTAAAGGGCTTAGGTGTGGTGGCGCACACCTGTGATGATTGTACTATGGGAGGCTGAGGCAGGAGGATCACAAGTTCAAGTCCAGCATGGGCAACACAGAGATCTTATCGCAAAATGTAAGTTAATAAAAAAGAATTGGGGACATAGTTCAGTGTGACGGCCCCGGATTCAATCCCTGAGCAAGTGAAGCACAGGTAGAAACAGGCTTCGGTGCCCAATGCTCAGCATGCCCTGCAAGGCTTCCTGTCTCCAGCATCTGAGGGACACACATGCAGGTGGGCTGGGTTTCTGTCTCTCAGAGGTCTGGAGAGCCCTGTTCCCCGCACATCTCTTTCCAATGAGCAGCTTTCCCCTGGGACTGACCGCAGGGAATGTGCCCATGGCAGGGTCGGGACTGCCCTCCATCTGGGAAGGGTGCGTCTTTGTTCACAGCTGCCCCCAGGCTCCAGCCGGCAGCCTGCAGAGAGTCCAGGCCCAGGCCACCTCGATCTAGAGCAAGGGTGTGGGCAGCAGCCCTGGGGACCTCTGGATGTTTCCCAGGGGCCAATCGGTCTTGCAGCTCCCTTTCCTGCCTCCTGGCGCCTGGTGGCTGCACCTCTGCTCCAGCCAGCATGGAGAGAAGACCCAGCAGCAGCCCTTCCACGCCAGGTTAGACTCCAATGCTCTGTGGGTGGCATCCACCTTCTGCAGGCTGTACTCGGCCAGGAGACAGCTTCTCTCTGGGGTAGATGGTAGCAGGGGCTCCAGGGAGCTGGCTCCCCATGTCCTCCTCAGATCTGGGAAGCAATTTCTGGAGGAAGAGAGCAGCTCAGAAGCACAGGGCAGGAGACAGGGCTGCAGGTGGCACTGAGGGTTGCCGGGCAGTGGGTTGGTCTGGCTCAGAGCCCTGGGGCTGCATGGACCGGGACTGCCTGGCTCTCCTGAATCTCTCTCCTCCTCTCTGCAGTGCTAACCTGGTCCAGACAGACAGACTGCAGGCATGGCTCTTCCTGAGCCCCAGGTACAGGTCCACATACTTGTTTTGGAGGAGGCAGGGAAGCACTTCCTCTGGGCACCGTGGATCCCCTGTTGGAGCCTGGGGTGCACCTGTGGTCCTCGGGCCACAATGACAGTGCATTGCACCAGTGTGTGGGGGAGCACTGGCTTCTGGATGGTTACCTGATGGCCAAGCCCCTCGGGTCGAATGTACTCACAGCGCCTAGGCGCATGGCAAGGAGCCAGACAGTGCTGGTGAGCTGGTCCAGCGGATGAAGGTGTGGTAGTGAGAGGTCACTGACTCCTCAGCTTTTGACCTGGAGGAGCCACCAGCATCGGCTTCTTAGCAACCCTGGGCACTGGGCCAGCGGCTCCACGTTTCAGCGTCCACAGGGAATCAAGAAGTCAATATTTACCCCGGACTGGGTTCCTAAGAGAAAAGCGAGACCCAAAAAGAGCAGGCAGGCACGGGAACAGACAGAACGGCCAGGTGTCCTGTGTTTGCACAGACGTTAAACCAACACTGGGCACTGCCCGAGGGACGGCCTCGCCACTGTGAAAAGGGTGCTTGACTCCGGCCTGTGTCACACAGGCAGCTGTCCAGGTCTCTTGCAGTGAATGTGACTCTGGAGTAGGAGAGAAAGGGGGAAAGCGCTGAGGAAAACAGGTCAGGGGAAACCCTGTCTCAGGAGGAGGGTGGGTGCTGTGCCACAGAAATACCGCAGGAGCCAAGGAGAAACGCTGAAATGAAAGTTACTGGTGGCTTTTATGGCAGTTGTTAAAGACAGCAAACAGGAATGGAAGTGATCCGATCAGAGTGGTTTTACACCTAAGGTTTTCCATTTAAAACTGGGCTGGATGAGAAAAGCTAACAGAGCTGGCGTTGTACTGGTGACATTTGGATAGAGCTTTATTGCTTTTCTGGAAAGAGATTTGGCAAGGAGCAGAGAGAATGGTACAAATCCACAGATTCAGTGCTCCAGGGATTTTCGTCTTCGTGGGACAGATTTAGGGATGTCACCGCACTGCTACCCCCTGCTCCCCCGCCCCAAAGCCATTCATCACAGCAAGGGCCTGGGGCCACTGTGGGCAGGGACACTGGAGGGCCCTGCCTGGAGGTTCGGCAGGCCATCCCAGAACTCTGGGAGGCTGAGTCAGGAGGACTACAAACTCAAACCTGGCCTGGAGAACTCAGTGGCTTAGCAAGACCCTGGCTCAGACTACAAATTTAGAAAAGGGCTGGGGAGGTAGCTCAGTGCCCTACCCCCTCCGAAGGCAGGGGGTGGGGTGCGGAGTGGGGTGGGTGGGGGGTGTGCACCCTGGGGTTGCTCGCACAGAGTGCGCATGTGCAAAAAGGACCCAGTAGTCGAGGTGGTGCTGTTTATGAGACACAACCAGGGAGAAAAGGCCCTTTGCTCCCCGAGGCTGTCACCCTAGGACTCTCCTGTCACAGTCAAATTACCCACCTGGCTCAGCCTAGTGGGCTGCTGCCTTGCGTTTGCATCCCGAACGACAAGGGCGCGGGCAGTGTGGCGGTCAGGCCTGTCCACAGTCTGGAGGGCTGTCTGCCTGAGTCATCTCCTATGCCCATTCGGGGACACATTCAGAAGGGGCCAAGTGTTGGTCCGCAGAGACACAGCCTCTGGGAGCCAAGCTGGACCCGATGCCCAAGCTCCTGACCCAGTCCGGCTGCCTGCTCCACTCCCTCGCTGTGGGGGGCGGGGCTTCAGAGGGGCAGCGGGGGTCCTGCATGGTGCTGCACGCCAGCTTGGCTTGGCCGTGGCTTCCAGCCCCACTGGGCTGCCCAGAGAGAACCTCAGCGCTAAGTCCCAGAAATGAAACCCAGGGTCTCTTCACTGAGCAATAACCAGAGCCATTTATTTTACTTTTATTTAGTTTATTTTGAGACAGGGCCTTACTAAATCTCTAAGGTGCTCAGGCTGGGGCCCAACTGGGCATCCTCCTGCTCAGCCTCCCAGAGTGCCAGATAATAGCACTCACATACAATTGCACCCTGTGGAGTTTCCTCTCTTGGCACAGAGAAGAATCCTCGAGGTGAATTCAGTGCCACCTGCAGTGGGTGCAGGCTGGGAAGGGAGCTGCTCCCTGCCAGCTGCCAGCCACCTTCCCTTGCACTTTGGTCACAGTTCTGTGCGGCATGTGGCATCGTGGGCATTTTAAAGCCTGGAAACACGGGCTCCAAGGCCTGCGCCCCCTTGGCGTGGCCGCATTAGTTCTTCCTGAAACCAGTGTCAGCTGCTCAGCTGCTTGAGTCTCCTTCGGTCTCCCTGGCAACAGAGCCGAGGAGGTTTATGTGGCCGGAAGCCAAAAAGGTCGGTGGCTAAATGTCGAACCATCACTGGGGCACGACCTTCCATCCTGGGTCCCCTCAACCTTGTGGAGTCCCCTGAAGCCAGCTCTGAGGATTCTGATTCCCTGTGGCCACAGCAGCAGTGCTCACCTAAAGCTCCTCCATGGTGTGTTGTTTAAACAGCAATTGTAACAGCTAAAAGAAGCCAGGTATGATGGTGTCCTTCTATAATCCCGGCACTCAGGGAGGCTGAGGCAGGAGGATCCCCAAAGCCCGCTTGGGCAACTTAGTGACTTAGCAAGTGCCTCAAAATAAAAGTTATTTTTAAAAGCTAAATTAAGGAGAGAGAGGGAGGGGAAGAGAGAGAGCGCTTTGGAGGATTTTTTGAGGCAGTGCCCATGATCAGTCCTCCTGTTACTGGGAAGCCCCCAGGCTGGACCCTTGCTCGAGGTCTTGGTTGGATGCCTGTTCCTGATGGCCTTTTTTTGTGTGTTTACATGGAAAACAAGGGTGTCAAGAAGCCAGGCGTATGGGGAAGAATCAGCCAGGCTCCTCTGAGGCCAAGATTCCTGTGTGTTTGGGGAGGCGGGAAGCAGGCCTGCTGCCCCAGATGCAACAGGACTTTCGGGCATCAATCAGGCTTCCTTTGATTCTGTTCATCAGGGTGGGAGGAGAGGCTGGGGAGGTGCCAGGCAGGACCATGGACTGAACACAGCAGTGTAGGGCCACAGTGCTGTGGGCTGAGGTGGGCTTAGGCAGGCCAGAGTCAGGGGGAGCCCTGCAGGGAGGCCTGCTGTGCTGTGGCTGAGTCTGCAGGATGCCCCTTGGTGGAGAATGGGGTCCCCTGTGGGCTAAGTCAGAAATGTGGTATTTTAGGAAGTGAGGAGCAGCTGCTCCTTCCCCACTCAGCAGCACCCAGGCGCTTGCTGGGGCCGGTACCCGAGGCCAGGCAGTGACAGCACAGGCCTGTCATCCCAGCACTCTGGGAGGCTGAGGCAGGAGGATCACAAATTTGAGACCAGCCTGAGCAACTTAGAGAGGCCGGGCCTCAGAATAAAAAGTGAAGAAGCCTGGGGATGCAGGTCAGGGTGAAGGCCCTGGGTTTAACCCCCAGGACCAGAAAAAGAAAAAGGAAAAAAGACAGAGAGAGAGAAGCAGGCATCCAGCAAACACAGGGCAGGTGGGAAAGAGTAGGCATTTTCCGGGAATGTTGGGCCAGCCCCCCGGGGTGGGCAGTACCAAGCCACTCAGGGCTCTCTGGAGAGCTCGTGCCAGGAATCAGTCTACAAACATAGGGTAGGGAGTGATGGGGTCCGAATGGCAGGCCCTACTCGGGCTGCCTGGCAGGCCTTACCCCATGCTGAGCATAGGGCCACAGATCCTCGGTTCCTCAGGCTCCTCTGAGACCCCGATCTGCACTCAGCCCGGCTTCTATCCTCAGAGACGCATGCAGCGTTCAGGGCTGGGGTCTCCCTGAGCCCTGCCCAGCCTTTGGCCCTGCACGCTTCTTCCTTCCACATGGCACAAACAGCAGAAGTAGAGCTAGAATAATTACTGAGAAGACGTTTCTCTTCCCTTTGTGGTACTGGAGTGTCTTAGTTTTTTTTCTCTCTTTGCTGAGACAAAATACCTGATACCAAAGTGAAAGAAGGAAAGGTTTATTTAGCTCACAATCTGTGGAGGTTTCAGTCTGTGATCAGCTGGCTCCAAGGCAGGGTGGCATGACCCAGGGCCAACACTTCAAGCTGGCAGAAGTCAGCAAGAGGAATAGGCGGGAGAGCGGGCCTCTTTTCTTCCCTTCTGTTGTAAGCAGGACCCCGCCAGGGCTGGTGCAGCACTCACACCATCTCTCCTGCCCTCCTCTTGCTCAGGATGGGATGTTTACAGAGTGAGGACCCTGGCCCCTGCTGAGTCTCTTAAACTTCTAGGCTTCTCAGGTTGACCCATGTGTCAGCCACTACATAGGGGTTAAACCCAGGGCTTTCTACATCCCTAGACCTGTTCATTTTTTTTTTTTTTTAAAGATAGGCTTTCTTTACATTACTAAATATATGGGCTAGGCTCGAACTTGTGATACTCCTGCCTCAGCCTCCCATAGCTCTGGGGTTACAGCCGTGCACCACCACACCCAGTTTAAGAAAATGTTTTTTATAGTCTCACATAAGCTCCAAATCATGAAGGAAAGATAAAGATTTTGCCAGAAACCAGAATAAAATGAAAATCAAATCAAACAAGGAAATGTCTGCAAAACAGACAAACCCTTGCAATGAAATAAGGAATATCTACCTGGGCATGACAGTACATGCCTGCAATCCCAGTACTCTGGGAGGCTGAGGCAGGAGGATGCTAATTTTGATTTCAGTGTGAGTAACTTAGTGAAACCCATTCTCAAATTAAATATAAAACAGGGCTCGGAATGTAGCTCAGTGAGAAGGCCCTGAGTTTAATCTTTAGCGCCAAAAAAAGAAAAAGCAATAGTGCTCCCTTATCCAAAGGAGATCTATTCCAAGACCTTCAGCAAATACCTGATGCCAAGGATGACAACCCTGGAACCTCATGTCTTTCCCTATCCAAACATAACTATGATGAAATTTAATTTATAAATTAGGCACAGTGAGTGATTGCCAGCAATTAAGTATGAGTGAGATAGGATAATGACCATGTTAAGTAAATCAAAGGTTATTGAGTATGAACGTCAGATATGGTGTCACTAATGAAGTGATCACCATGCAGGCAGCTTACGCGCAGTGTGGATTGCGCAGATGCTCTGAGCCCTGGGTGAGCAGGAAGGATCCATCTGCCACTTAGAACAGCACTCAACTCAGACTTTATGAAATGTTTATTTCTAGAAATTTCCATTTAATATATTTGGACCAGCGTTGACTTCAAGTCATTGAATTCGGAAATGTCAAATAGCAGATAAGGCAGGATATTGTCACAGACGTTCCTGGATGGGTGATTTTGTATACTGACCATGATGTTCCTGAGTGATTATTTGTCTCAATGTTCTCTTCAAGACAGTGTCTTGCTGCGATGTTTTGTTTTGGCTTCTTAGCCAGGCAGAGTTTTCCCAGGTCACACAGAGAGTAACCATGAGCACTGGGATCTGACCTCGGCCCTGCATCCTGGGCTGTCAGCTCCTGGGGTCCATAGGAGGACACAGAAAGGATCAGAGTGGCCTGTGGCAGGGACACCTGCTGGTGTGGCCCGTGCACATTATGAAGTGTCCTTCTCGCAGTCTCAAGAAGCCACAGGACCAAAAAGCTTGTCACCTGGGACAGGTGCCTCATAATCACTGTGCAGAGCAAGCGACTGCAGAAAGAGCAGCCCTGAGGCTGCAAGTTCCACCCACGTCACCTGCAAGCATCTTCAGCACAGCTGGAAACGAAGCTGCCCTCTCGTGGGGCAGTAGATATGGCAGTCCTGTTACATTGTGGCTGACAGTACGATCCTCCAAGGCCCTCAGTTCCTGCAGCCAAGACACAGGGGAAGTTCAGACAGCGTGGTTCTCTCTGCTGTGGGTTGGCACTGTAATTCAGGGTCTCACATCCCAATCACTGTCACCAGAGCAGTGATGCTGAAAATGCTCATCAAACCACTCTTAAACAGGGTGTGGGTTCAATCAGACCCCGAGATAACCCACAATCATCTACGCATCCTTCCTGTGGCTTCAAACCCTCTGCAGAAGGACAGGGAGACAGAACCCAGGGCGGGAGCAGCAGGTTTGGGCAAAGTCACCTGGCCCTGGCGAGCTCTGTGGCCTGGCAGCAGGCTCCTCTCATTGCTTCCTGGCTGGCTGCAGGGCCTGTGCAAGCAGGATCCTGAGCATCCAGCTTGGCATTAGGTCTTGGTGGCCAACCCAGTTCTGGTCCCGCCCACCCTCAATGCCAAGCCACCCCTTTTATCTCCCTGCTGCGAGGGTTAATCTTGGATCTCAACTTGATTGAATTGAGAGAGCCCAGGAAATTAGTCAAGCTCCCTTCTGGGTGTGTCTGTAGGATGTCCAGAGATGACTGGCATGTGGGCCAGCCAATGGAGGGGTCAACCTGCTCTATAGGCAGCACTGTCCAATGGCCTGGGGGCCTGAAATGAAGCAAGGTCAATCCTAAGGGGTGAGTTGTCATTGTTGCTGCTGCCACCATTGCCCATGGACCTCAGAGCCCAGGGCCCACATCAGCAGCTCCCCAGAGAGCGCCCAGACTCTGGTTCTCCCCTGGGGCCGCATCTTTGGTCCTTGGTGTTCTGTGGCCTCCAGCTTCTTGGTCTCAGCGGCTACAGGTCCTCCAGCTCCAGTCCTGCAGCTGACCCTCGTAGCCCGTCCAGCCTCTGATCATGTGAGCCAATGTGTTAAACCCTCTCCTGTGATGACACGTGGGTCCTGTTGGTCCTGTTCCTCTGTGTTCCCCGTTGGTGCCTGCTGTACTCCAAGCTGAGCTCTGTCTCCCTGCCCTCGGACAGCATTAGCCTTGAGGAAAATCTCTCCTGGCATTTTTGCAAGTGTCATATGAACACCTTTTTGAAAATACCTTTAACATCATGAAAAATTATTTAAAATCCCAGCATAGACCATGGGGGCACAAAGAGATCTGGGAACATGATACTCAGGTCAGCCCCCTTGGATACTGGGGCTGTGGTGTTGTTAGGTGCACAGTATCCTTAACAGAGAATCAAGAAGGTCACACAGAGGTAGAAATGAAAGGGTGGATTTATTAGTGAAGATGGGAGATCCTTGCACTCCCCCAGGTGGGAGAGACCAGGACCTGGAGCAAGAGCCTGGGGGAAGCCAGGCCACAGATCTTAGTGGTTGGCTCTTGCTGCTCTGGATGGGGCCAGCACCTCACTCCAGCCAAGGACGTCTCCTCCTTCCTGTTCCCGGTGTCCACGTGTCCCTCTGTGACTTTTGAACAATTGTTTCAGCACCCAAAGCTCGTGTTGGGGGCCCATCAGAACCACAGTGTAAATGACATTGTAATGAACTAAAATTGGGGTCACTTGAGGGTGCTTCGTATATTCTAAGCATGTGTGTCCTAAGAGGTGGGTGCTCTGCCTAGGTTCTGAAGAGCTGATCTCCCCACCGCTGAACCCCCAAGCCCAAAGCGGATGTGCCCACTTGTCTGCCCTGCTGGGTTCCAATTGTCAGAGTCAGGCGCTGTCTGTAGTTTTGGGGAGCCGGCTTTCCCTGTGTCCTCCTGCCTTCCAACCCAGTTCTCTCGGGAAATCCTAGATCCCTCTGGCCTGGGTGGCTGCAGAAGGGCAGCAGCAGAGCTTGCAGAACCTGGACTGGCCCATGGTCAGCGCCGGAACTCCCCATGCATTAATGATCTGTGCTTTTCCTGCAAGCAGCACCAATGCAGGAAGTAACGCAGGCAGACACAGGGTTACCCTCTGTGATGGAGGGGCAGTGTCATCTCATCCAACCATAGGAAGGTGGCCTCTGGGTCCGTGGATCTGGACCCAGCAGGCCCTAGTTGTTTGCTTGCTGGCAACTGCTGAGCCTCTGATTTCCATTCCTCTGCACAGTGGACCCTCCAGCTGACCCACTGTTGCCATGAACGCCAGCGAGTTCCGCAGGAGAGGGAAGGAGATGGTGGATTATGTGGCCAACTACCTGGAGGGCATTGAGAGCCGCCTGGTCTACCCTGACGTGGAACCTGGCTACCTTCGGCCCCTGATCCCCAGCAGTGCCCCTGAGGAGCCAGAGACATACGAGGACATCATTGGGGACATCGAAAGAATAATCATGCCGGGGGTAAGTGTAGGTTCCTAGTCAGGGCCCCGGGGTGGGGGGCTAAGTGGCATCTTCTGGCCACCTGGCCACAAAACCCTCCATTCTTCCTCCACCTAAATCCATCCAGGGAGTAAATGAGAGAGCCAGGCCCACATCACACAGACTCCAAGGCAGCCAGTGAGGGGCATGGATACTTCTCCTCCTTGGGTCTCCCCTGCCCAAGTGACCACTTATGTGGCTCTGCACCCAGGCTGAGTGAGTGGGCACCCTGACCACCACCTTCAGTGTGGTTGATACAAACTCAGCTTGCACTGGGCAAAGTCCACGCCTGGTGATAGTGGCCCGGCAGGGGACAGAGAAGTTGGGAGGGTGCCGGACTCTGGAAGTGCTAGACTGCAGGGAACAGCTTCACTGCTGGTTGAGGAGCAGGAGGTGGGACCTGAAATGCAGGACGTTTTAAACCTTGACTTAATTCTTCAAAGCTATTTGAGGAAAAGCAAGCTTTGGACACAGCCAGCAGAGCGGACCCCCACTCGGTGAGCCTGTAGAGCAGTGCGGTGTGTAGAGACCTTGTTTACAATGGCCCACGCATTGTGGCAAACAAGAATAGTGCCTTTACATCTGGGGAAAGGGCAGACACACTTGAGTATGAAAAAGGAGTCTGGGGGGGGGGAAGGGGATGGCAAGCTGGGAGTGGATGCTGCACCCTACTGGGTGGAAAGGTCAGGGCCAGGGTCAGGGTCAGCATTAGGGTCAAGGCCAGGGTCAGTAGAGGAACCCGCACCAGGCTGCCAGGAGCACTGATCACTGGGTTCCCAACCCGTGTGACGGCTCTGCCCTGCAGGTGACACACTGGAACAGCCCCTACTTCTTTGCCTACTTCCCCACGGCCAACTCATACCCATCCATGCTCGCAGACATGCTGTGCGGGGCCATCAGCTGCATCGGCTTCTCCTGGGTGAGTGCCCTGTGGGCCTGGTGTGGGGACTGTGGAACAGTGGAGCCACCTGTGGGAGGGAGAGGAGGACTTGGCCCTGAGCGGAAGCTTCTGAGCAGATCCAGACTTGAAACGGATGGGAATGGGTAAGGAGAAGGGTTTCTGAGAACCCTCAGAACCCAAAGCCAGTCCTGCACAGGCCTGTTGTTTTATTTTGTGGTACTGGGGTCTGAACCCAGGTCCTTTACACCGAGCTACACCTGCAGGCTTTTTCATTTTTGACACTTTCCAAATTGCTAAGTTGCCCAGGCTGGCCTGAACTTGCAGTCCTCCTGCCTCAGCGTCCCAAGGGCTGTGAGCACAAGCCACCTTGCTGGCCAGGGCTGTTTTTCATAAGCATTTGGTTTGAGTTGAAATCAAGGAGTCGGCATTTCCCCTGGGGGATTTTCATACATTCCAGAGCTCAAGAACTCTGCCGTCTGCCAGACTGCTACCAGGAAAATCCTGGCCCATCAGGCAGCCGAAGCAGGACTGTCCAGAAGGCACCAGTGCCCATACACAGGTCACCAGTCCCAATTCATCTGGGATCAAAAACTGAAGCACAGCATAGCCCGAGCTGTGTTTCTCGGGTTAGACATGGTGGTCAGGAGAGTACAGCTTCTAGAGTAGCCTCCCAAGCTTTTCCCAAGCCAGTTCCCACCTTGGCTCCACCTGGCCACCTGCATATGCATGGGCACTGGGTGGCTGCAGTACAGGTGTTTACCTGAGCTCTTTTATGAGGACCTGGGACACAAGAGGGAGAATAGGTTAGCAGAGTCCAGCCTGGCCAGTGACCTCAGCCACCTGGCAGCTGCTCTTCTCCAGGTAAGAGAAGGGCACAGAAGGTCCCAGGTGCTGCCACAGTGGCCAGTGCCACTTCTCTGCCCTCCACTGCCCTTCTGCTGGTGGGAACAGGGTGGTCTGCTTGGGCTGAGAGGCTCTCTTCTAAGGTGTCATAGCAGGATCTGTGAGGCTTTGCAGATCGGGGGATATTGTCCCTGCAGGGTGACTTGGTAGTGATCTCCAAATTGTTGTTGCTATTTTAGCAAGAACTGGTTTCTTCTGGGCTCTGGAAGGGGTAGGGGACCCATGGGTGAGTCTGAGAGGCCGGCAGGGAGATGCAGTGCAACTCTGGATGGGTTCAGGCCCCCTGTGCATGAGAAGAGGGTACTGTCTGCAAGGCGGAGCCACACAGGCACAGGCCAGCACTGCCTGGTGTCCCCGCTACCATATCCTGGGCTCTTCCCACATCAAGCAGGAAGCATGTCCGTGGTGGGCCTTTCTGGGACCTCTGTAACCAAGCAGACAGACACATCTCCTGCCTGGGTGGAGGCTGAGGGGTACCTAGGTGCCTTCCCAGCTACCCTCCTGTATGTGGCTCAGGCAAGGGGACTGGTTCCAGCCACCTAAGGGTCATCCGAGAGGATGGGAGCTGAGTTACAGGTGAATCCCTTCCGCAATGTCTGCTGCATTCCCAGCACCTGAAGTAGAGGTCCCCAAACATTTTGGCACCAGGGACTGGGTTCACGGAAGGGAATTTTTCCATGGGTGGTAGTAGAGGGTCGTTGCTCATTAGTGGGTTTTTGTGATTCCTGCCAGTAGCCCACCATGCTAGCTGAGACTAACATCCCTGCCTCAGTTCCATCTGGAATCATTGGGCCGTGGGTTCCTGTCAGAACCCCAACCTGGGCCCCTCCCACAGGCAGTTTGCAGCAGGTGCTGTGATCCTGTGAGAATCTGACACACCATTGATCTGACAGGAGGGGACATCAGGGAATCCGTGGTGTGTGTGCGTGTGCATGTGTGTGCACATGCATGTGTAGGATGATAGCTCCAGGGACCATCACAGCTTCCCTCCTGTGACCTAAATCAGGCAGAGAAGTGCAATGCAGACATTCAGGGGGACCCACCAAGGCTGGCAGAGCCCTGTACACAGAGACATGGGCTTCCCGTCTAGACCTGGGGGTCCTGGAGCAGGAGGGAGGGTTGTCCTCATGTTACCCTCAGTGTCAGTGCTGCCTGCCCCCCCCCCCCACCGAGGAATGAGCCCCTGCTGTCCCTGGGGCTCCGGACATTCTTGTAGCTGGTGGTCCTGGAGCCCAGGGTTGTAACAGGGAGTTGACTAAGCTCAATGCAGAGACGAAGTACTGCCCGGCCTTCATCCTGGGCCGCTGCTGGGATGCCGGCCTAGTTGGTTCTGGGATCCCGCGTGGCCTAGTTCCCCCAGGGGGACTCGGCCTTGGACTCCTGCAAGCGGGAGGCATTGTCACACTGTACTGTATGCCTCCTACTCGGAAGGGCAATTTTGGAAAGATTTTGAAATTTTTTAATTTTTAAAAATATTTGATTTTTAGAAATTGAATTTAAAAATGTAGTTTTCACTGGCAGCTTACACTTGTGACAGTAAGGGTTGCATCTGTGCTGGGGTTGGGACACTCACAGGTTGCATCTGGAGCTTTCCAGTTCTTTTCTCTTCTCCTATCCCCAGGTCCCTCATCTCCCCCTCTTGCTCCCGATTTTCCAGCATCCCTCTGCTGCTGTGCTCTCTAATGTTTGGGTTCCCTTAGATTGAGGAAATAGAGTGGTGGGGACCCGGCCTGCCCCGGTCCGCCACCCCCTCTGGCTCACGTCCCCTCCGCAGGCGGCCAGCCCGGCGTGCACGGAGCTGGAGACTGTGATGCTGGACTGGCTGGGGAAGATGCTACGGTTGCCGGATGCCTTCCTGGCTGGGAATGCCGGCATGGGCGGAGGTGTGATCCAGGTGAGGACTGCACGGACCACAGGCCTGGGGACTATCTGGGGAGCTGTGACCTGCTAGCTGTGTCCTTGTCTTTCTCCCGAGTGTTCTGCATGGGGAGCCCTGGGGCCAGCTGGTCTCGGAGTGGACAGAGTGGATTTGGACCCCTGCCCTGCCGGGGTTCCTGGCCCAGGACCATAGGACAGTTGGTCACATGGAACAGAAGCATAGACAGCAACATGGCCACCATCTGAGCAGGGTCCCCAGTGCCAGCCTTGAGGTTCCCACATTCCAGACTTGTCCAGCTCCCTAGGTGAGCCCTATTTTTCACAAGGGGACACAGAAGCACAGAACATCCAATGACACCCCGGCCCCCCATGCCTCCCAAGGGTAACCTGCACTTCCTGTGTGACTCAGGCCTTTGGTCTCACCAGCATCGTGGGAGCTCTCATCAGCCCCAGTGACAGCAGTGGCCTGGTTTCCCAGCTCTGAGAGCCGCTGTCTGTGATCTGGTTGCTTTCCTTTGGACGCCACTGTGGCTGTGAGGGCTGCCTGGCTTACGTCCACTGAGGACATGCAGGATGCCGTGATGGATTTCCTGTCCCTTCTGGGTCTGCAGGGTGGATGTTCCAGGCTGACTCAAAAACGGTGTGTTTTCGAAGCTGCTCGAGTATAGGGGCTGAACCACGTGGAAGGCCCCTTTTGTGCTGTCTTGGGTCACCCAGAGCCCCAGGATCACTGTCTACTCCGGAGAACAAGGATTCTTTTCTTGTCCTCTGCTTTCTTAGTGGAGGTGACAATCAGTTATGGTAGCTGCACTGTTGGGTACACTGAGGCACAGACTGGGGACAGCCCCTCTCGGAGATCCCTGCGGGGTGGCCCAGCTGCCCCATGCTGCAGAGCTCCTGGTTTCTGGACCTCTAAACTCTCTATGCTCTCATGTTCTGTGGCTGCTATGATAAGTTGCTATCATGCTGACATGTATTAGTGGCTTTTTTTCAGCACTGGAGATTGAATCTAGGGCCGGTGCACTGAGCTGCAGCCCCGCTCCCTTTATGTTGAGAGAGGATATTGATAAATCACTAAGTGGCCCAGACTGGGCTCCCCTTTCTATCCTCCTGCCTCAGCCTCCTTAGAGTACTGGGAGGACAGGTGCACACCACTATGCCTGGCTTTAGTGGATTTCAAATGGCTTCATTGTCTTAAGGTTCTGTAGGTCGAAGTCTGACGTGGGTGTTTGGGCTCAAAGCCAGTTTGGCACTTGCAGGCCCGGGAGAACCCACTTCCTCACCCCTTCCACCCTGTAGGGACTTCTGGAAAACCATGTACTTGTCTCGCCTCCTCCCACCCAGAGCCAGCTCTGTCCTTCTCACTGACCCCCTTCCACAAACAGCCTGCTTCTCTGCTCCAGAGTGAGAAGTAGGTTCTTCTGTTAATCATGTTTCAGCTGATGAGGTGAAGCAGAGGCACAGAAGGATCGAGGTCAAAAGTGAATTAAAAGCAACAGAAGCTGGGGTGCAGCACAGCCCCGTAATTTCAGTCCTATGGAGGCTGAGGCAGGAGCTTGAGCCCATCCTGGGCCACTTGGCGACTTAGCCAGACCCGTTTCAGAATAAAGAACTGAAAAACGATGCTGAGATACAGCTGGTGCATAGCTAGTGTGGAGCAGACTCGATGCTAAGCCAGCCAGTCCCTGGCCGTTTGCATACGTGCAGGTGGCCGTGGGTTAAACTATCTTCTTGTGAAGACTGAGCAGCCTGCAGGAGACACAGGCAGCCCCTGTGCTTGGTGAAAGCGATCCCCCCACCTCCGTTAGTGACACCATGACAGGGCTGATGTCAGGGTCTGTGAGCCACTGGAACAGCAAGCTGGGGACGGTCTGAGCCAGGTCCCTTTATTGATCTGTCTTCCGCACAGCAATAGCGTGTGGGCTCAGCGATCCACCTCCCTGTGCAGCTGGCTGAGCCAGGCCTGCTGGAGCAGGCTCTTAATTGGGTTTGAAAGCTTGTGTGGGGACAAAGACACCAATTGCTTGCCATGTGTCAGGGACGCTTGAAGCAATCAGACCACAGAAGTGCAGGCTGCTCGGCTCCAGCCAGCCTCCCGCACCTTGCCATGGCAACCTTTGTCCTGAGGCAGAGGCAGTAGGGGTTGGCCACTCCTGTCACCAAAGAGCCACCACCCTCCTCTTAAGCTGGTGGCAGAGGACATGGAAACCCTTTGGGGCTGTGCTGGCCTCAGCCGACCTGGCACCATCCTGGGCTCGATCTCCAAGTTCTGTTTTTAAAGTGACTTGGAGTTGCCTAAGCAGCAGCATTTTATCCAGGATGAGTCCTAGCCTCTTCTTTGACAGAGAGGGAAGACGGGGCCCCTGGGACTCAGAGCAGGGTTTCGGGGCAGCCACCACCACAGGTGAGCGTTGAGGTGACTGCATGGAGGCCCCCCCACCCACCCCACTGCCTGGTCCGTATTTCAGCGGCTGAGTGTCTGACAGGAGCCTGCAGGAGGGGCAGGCTGAAGCAAGACTCCGTGGGGAGGGATAACAGGGTACAAGCAGGGAACACCAACTGTAGCCCCTGCCTCCCGGGGCTTGGGTTTCACTCTGCTTCACCATCCAAGTTCTTTCTCATGGTCTCAACCCTTAGCGAAGACTGTTCCTCATGACAACAAAAACTGGAGGAAAAGTGGAAAACGTGATCTGAAGGAAATGCAAGACCCACTGTAGGTGCGGAATTCAGGGGAGCGTGGGTCTGTCTGTCCAAACCCCTGCATCAGAGCTACAGCAACATGAGCACATGTATTTTTCCTGAATCTTACCCACTTCCGCAAGGAGTAGGAGTCAGCTGAAAACAGTAGGAAACGCAGCAAGTCAGTAAAAACCGGCCAAGGAAGTCGAGATTAATGAAAGAAGGACAGAATGTTAGGAGGAGCTAGGTGTGGTACAACTTGTCTACAATCCCAGAATTTTGAGAGGCTGAGGCAGGAGGATTCCAAATTGGAGCCCAGAATAGATACTGGAGCCCAGTCTGTTTTAACTTAAAAATAAAAATTAAAAACAAAACAAAGCAAACACACACCCATATACACACACATCTGGGGATGCAGCACAGTGCAAAGGTCCCGGGTTCAATCCCTGGTACTACCAAAAGAAGTTAGCATTTCTACTCAGCACTGGGTATTTCTCTGTGGCATTCTATTCTCTTCTAACCCCTTTTTCTGGTCCAAACACAAACCTCCTTTTGTTTGTCAAACATTTTAACCCGAGACTATTAAATTAAAGGGGGCCACACTGCGAGCGCCGCCAGCTTCTAGGGATGAATCTGGGAGACTTCTGTGCCACTTGGCTGGAAGAAGTCCCTGTATCTCATTTGTACTTTTCTCTTGGATTCAGGGGAGTGCCAGTGAAGCCACCCTGGTGGCCCTGCTGGCTGCTCGGACCAAAGTGATCCGACGGCTGCAGGCTGCCTCCCCTGAGCTGACGCAGGCTGCCATCATGGAGAAGCTAGTGGCCTACGCATCAGACCAGGTCAGTGCGGTGGGTGGGGTTTGGCCTGAGCACTGCAAGCTCTCTCATCCTGATCCCCATAAGCTCAGCCTCCTTGGCAGCCAGAGAACGGTTCCCCAGGGAGGGCAAGGAAGAGGTACCACCCCCAGCACAGGATTCCTGGTCCCTGTGGCAGGAGGTGGACACAGGGCTGGGCCTCCCTCTAGCTCCCGTTGCTGACCCCAGCTCTGGGTCTCAGGCACTGCAGGGACGTGCTCGGGGTCTTCATTTCAGAGTCACAGCCTATCTGGGGCTCAGCTGGTCGGAGGAGGGGTTTGTAGTGCTCCAAGGGTGCAGGAAACTGCAGACAGGAGGAACAGGGGTCCCCGGGGGGAACAAGCACAAAAAACCCAGGAGCAAGTGTGAAGGAGCCAGTGGGAGGAGGACAATCCCAAGAGAAAATGAAGGCTGAGACAGGGATAGACCGAGGCACGCCAGGCGATCGGGTCCCGCAGAGAGGCCCCAACCCAGCTTCGTCAGCCTGCTTTCCTGTACTGAGTCCCTTAAGCCATGCACCTGACGGTGGCTGTGAGCCTGAAATAAATGCCACCTGAGTTTCAGCGCTTCGTCAGGAGGAGCGGGTCCTGCATGTCCCAGCCCCACGCACTCTGTCCCTGCTTTTCACCAGGGTTCTTCCCCTGGGGCCAGGGGCCTTGGAGGGTCGCTGAAGAGAGTGACAGCCAGTGTTGGCCAAAAGGGGCTGGGGCTGGAGACCTGGGCCACTCTGCTTTGAGCGGCCTAGGACAGCTACCCTGCAGGTGTGGTGCCCATGTCCTGGGGGATCAGGTGAGGGCCTAGGGTTCGCAGGACCAACGGTAGGGGCTCCCCCACAGAGCAGATGTGCTGCACAGTCCTGAGGAGGGTGGACCATCCTGCGGTGGTGCTATATCCGAATCCACAGGGCCCAGGTCCGGGGGTTCAACCCACCACAGATGAAAATTATGTTAAAAAAAAAAGCAGGACCTGGTGGCCCATGCCCATAATGCCAGCACTGGGGAGGCTTAGGCAGGGGGATCCCAAGTTTGAGCATTAGAACACAGGTTGGGTAGTTCAGCAGTTTGAAGAGATGCTGCTCAAAATAAAAAATTAAAGAAGGGCTGAGAGTATAGCTCAAGGCAAAGGTCCTGGATTCAAGCGCAGAACTGCAAAAGACAAAACAGTGAAGAAACCTGGCTCCAGCAAGCACTCACCGTCCACCCCGTCTGCCTCCTCATCCTCCCAGGCACACTCGTCTGTGGAGCGGGCTGGGCTCATCGGCGGGGTGAGGATGAAGCTCATCCCTTCTGACAGCAACTTCGCCATGCGAGCCTCTGCCCTGCGGGAGGCCCTGGAGCGCGACAAGGCAGCCGGGCTGATTCCTTTCTTTGTAAGTCACCAGCCTGGTGCCGGTGGGGCCCCGGGGTGCGTGCCCATGCATGCGTGTGTGCGCCCGCGCGTGCGCGTGCACAGCAGAGCCACTTCGCAGGCTGGTCCGCGGCCAGGCAGGCTGTAGTTGTCCGCTGAGCTGCGTCCTCAGCACTTTTTGCGTGGCCCAGGACCTTGCCCGGCCGCAGAATGACCTAGATTATGACTCAAGCTTACGACCCTTCTGCCTCAGCCTCCCAGTGTGCATACCACACACACCAGGCTGAGCTTGGAGGATTCCACTGAGCCCGAGCTGCGGTTGGCTGAAGGGACCCCAGTGACTGACCTTGACTGCTGTTGTGTGGTGGTCCATGCTCTCAGTAGCCAAGGAATTCTGAGAGTGACCCGGGCAGGTGGGGATGCCCAGACCGGCCATGCTCGGTGAATACTGAGACGCATCACCCGGATGAGCACGGCAGTTACACAGCAACAGCCCCCCAGCCTGGTGGCCCGCGGGACACGTGTTTGTCAATGGGAGAGACCGGGGACTGCACAGTGGGGGTGGCAGTGTGCTCCCAAGGCCGTGGCCGCAGCAGGATGGTCACTGTCCTGCCTCGCACCCCTCTGCAGCCTTCAGCCTGGCTGGCATTAGAGTCACCTGGGAGCTCTCAAAAAACGTTGTGCTTCCCGATCCTTTAGCCAGAATCTTGGGGTGCAGCAAGGCGCTGGCAATCTCCCAGCAGCCTCAGGGCTCCGAGATGTGTGTGGCTTGGGACATGAGAGCGGAGGTGTGCGTTAGCTCCTGGGACAATGCCTGACTGTCATCAGGCGTTAGGAGAGCACAGCTGTTCCCTGTTGTTTGTGGGAGATTCGCCCCACAGACCCCCAGAGACCAAATCCAAGGACGCTCAAACACGGTGGGATCCAGGCACTAGAAACAGTCGCTGCATGTTGGATTTGCACGAATCACACACGTGTTTCCTGTGCCCTTCAATCTCTGAATGGCTCAGGTGCCAGATGCACAGTGAATGCTGTGGAAATAGTTGTGACACTGTGTTAAGGAACGGTAACAAGAAAAAAGTCCGCAACTCAGCACAAATGCTCATTTTTGAAGTATTTTGGATCCATGGTTGAGTGAAGCTATGGATGTGAAGCCCGAGGGCATGGCGAAGTGACTGTGCCTCAGATAATAAGGATTTGAGGGAAGACAACTTGGAGGAGGAGAATGGATCACCTTTAACATTTACGCATAGGCTTTTAGTATTATTTAAAAGAACTCTGTTTAGTTTTAGAACCTATAGTTTCAGTATGAAGAGTACTAGAATGTCTAGGAAAAGTTAAATCTGTTGAAATATGCTCCGTTAGATTTGAAGAGTGAAAGCAATGGAAGAAATGTCACATACAGTAATAGGAACACTTTATTTTATAAAAATCACAAAGCCAGGTATGGTGACACAGTCCTCGGGAGGCTGAGTCAGGAGGATTTGCCTGGGCTACATAGTGAGTTCAACACCAGCCTAGATTTTAGAGCAAGATCCTGTCTCAAAAAGAATAATTACAAAACTCATAAGTAATATTAAAAGGCAAATACTGGTAAGGACCACTTACAGCATATATTATCAAGTAAATCTTACAATAAAAGAAAACTTACATATCAAGAAGCATAGAGGCAAAATCCGTACTTAAAACTCATAAGATGTGTGGCAGCCAGTTTCAGATACAATAAGGCCAGAGAGAACATAAAACCAGTTCTAATCCTCCAATGACAAAAGAAATGAACGCTGGTTACTGAGGGCGTCTTTACCACTTCACACGATGATGGTAGGTGTGTCTGTTTCTTCTCTTCCAGTTGTCAGATTTCATATAGATTCTGAAGAGTATTGACAAGGTTCATGCAGATTTCCAGTTGGCATCTGTCTTTGATGGAAATGCTTTGTTGCCAGGCAACGTGCCTTTTATCTCTAGCGATGGTCCTCCGCCCTTGTCTGCTGTCTGACACTTCTTGTTGTAATTACCTCAGATTTCCATCGGTGTTTGCCTGATGTATTTTTCCACCTTTGGCTACAGCTCTCTTGTTTCCTGTGTACTCCATTCATGATCATTGCTCTTTTTAAATTCATTTTAAAATCCACTGTGATAGTCAATGCCTACTTGGTCTTTTTATACATAAGCTAATCATTGGCACTTACAGACGCCATCCACTATTTTTTTAATATATCTCTTATGCAATCTTTTAAAACTGTTTTTGCCTTGGATTAATCAGGTGTTTGATGGCATTCCATTTTCTCGTTTCCCTGTCATTGTTTTCTGTCTAAAAATTTCTCTTTATAAGATAGTGTGAGTCTGATGCTGACAGTTGCCTCCGTGTTTGTTTTTCTGAAAATGTCTTTATCTTGGCTTCATTTTTGAATGTTAGGCTTGCTGGGTATAAAACTTGGAGGTGGCAGCTGCCTGAGTGTGTGTTGACTTCCTTCACCCGGGGGGTCTATTGAGACGTAGTGCTGATCGGGTGAGGAACACACATGGCAGTGTGACTCCCGTGCTGCCTTCCAAATGCTTGTGCTGACTTTAGCTTTTCATGCTTGTTCTTGAACAATTTGACTGTGATGCGAGAGAATTGTTTTCTTTCCACTTATTTTTCTTGGGTTTCCCAGAACTTCTTGGTTCTAACTTGTCGTTAGTCAGTTTGGGGAAATACTTACCTGATGACTGCTCAAAGTTTACTTCTGCTCATTTCTTTCCTCCTCCCCATCTGGAACTCTGATCACACATAAGTTAGAGCTCTCTACTAAGCGTCAAATATCTTTTCTGCTTGCTTATATGTTTTCCATCACTCAAAAAAGATCTCCACACTTTAATCTGAACCATTTACAGTTTGCTGATTCTCTCTTTAGCTTTGCCCAGGTGATAAGCATATCATTTTAAATATTGAAAAATTTTAACTTTTTATTTTGAAGTAATTGTGTTTTCATGGAAAATGGTGACGTTAGCGCATAGAAACCCACACCCTTCGTGACTTCCCCCATGATTGCAGGTTGGATAACTTCAGGGCAGTGTCAAAGCCAGGAAAATGGATAGGTACATTGTCCGTGCAGGTCAGGGGCTGATCCGTGTAACTACCCTCCCATCAGGACATTGAAATGTTTTATCCCCACAGAGGTTTGCTCTATAAGGTGACTGTTAGTGCCTCTCTCTCTCCGCTTCCCATCATCTATCGTGGCAATCAGCAGTCTGCATTCTGTCTCTATGCTCCTGTCATTATGAAGACACTATAAATGGAATCATAGAGCATGTGACTTTTTTTTCTTTTTTTTTGAGGCAAGGTTTTTCTGTGTAGTTCACATCAGCTTGAACTCATTTTATAGCTCAGGCTGGCCTCAGACTCTCAGAGATCCTCCTGCCTCAGCCTCCCAAGTGCTGGGATTACAGATGTGAGCCACCATGCCCAGCTCAGATTCACTTTTTAAAACTCAGTCTAATGTCCTTGAGGTCCCTCCTGGGGTTATGTCTTATTTCTTTTCACAGCTGTACCACAGAAATTTGGTACCACATTATCCATTCCCTTACTGTGAGGTGTTACACTGAACATTTTAAATTAATTATCACCAGTTTGTTTATTTGTTTGTTTGTTTTTGTGATACTGAAGATCAAACCTAGGACCTTCAAAATCAACTACATTCTAGGACCTTTTGTTTTTGGAAACAAGGTCTTCCTAAATTGCTAAATTGCCCAAACTTGAGATCCTCCTGCCTCAGCCTCCCAGGGTTCTGAGACTACAGCACCACATCTGGCTGACCTTTCCTGTTTCAGTAGGCATATAGTAATATCTCCTCATGACCATAATTTCTGTGATCACGAATGAGGTCAAATATAATTTCATGTACTTGTTTCCCATTTATCTGTCCTTTTTAGTAAAATGTGAATCATGTCTTTTTGTTATTTAACCGGCTTGTCTAGCTTCGCATAAACATGATCACAAAGTACAGACAGTTCAGTGCTTGTGGAGGGTTTGCACACACTTCCCCTGCCGTGTTGTACTGTCGCAGTCTCAGCAGTGTCTTTGCAAGGGCAGGAGTTTAATTTCAATGAGGTGCAGCTTACCAGTTATTTCTTTCGCTGGCCACGCTACCCTTTCCCCTGTGCCCAGCATCTGCACTCCTGTAACACGTTTGTCACGGTTGCCGTGTTGGTAGTGTGCATTATTATTATCTAAAGTCCATAGCTTACATGAGGGGTTGCTCTTGGTGCTGTACTTGGTACCAGTTTTGAGAGCTGTATAATGACACAGCCCCTCAGGAGTAGTTTCTCTGCTGTAAAAACCTTGCCTTTCTACTTCCATTTCTCACTCCCGCCAACCAAAGCTCCAGCAGCTCCAAGCTTTGACTGTCTCTCCATAGCTTTTCCTTTTCCAGAGTGCCATGTGGCTGGAATCATAAAGTACCTATGCCTTTCAGACTGAATCTGTCACTGAATGTGACAAGCATTTGTGTTTCCCCATGGTAGGTGTTTATTTCTTTTCACTGCTGAATAATGTTTGATGATACCTGTGTCAGTTTTCCAGAACTATAATGAACACCTGAGATTATCACTTTATAAAGTGGAAAGGTCCATTTTGGCTGATGGTTTGGAAGTTTCAGTCCATAAATGGTGGCAGCCCATCTGGGCACAAATGTGTAGTAGAACAAAATTGTTTATGTCATGGATATGAAAGAAAGAAGAAATTCCTAAAGTCACAACTGTAATTTGGATTCAGACCAGCCTCACTGAAATAGCAAACAGAAACTCCGGGTTTTGTCACATCTATACCGCCCCCACTTGTATTAGTTGCCAGTGTCACAAAATTTCATCTTTACATCTTGTGTGTCCAGAAACATAGACTAATTATTTTTAAATGCATCATCTCTCAAAGCATGTGCAAAGAAATGTGGAATTACACAGAGCATCTGTAACATGATCACTGCCGTCTGACCTGAGGAGATACACAGGTGGTCCTTGACTTCTGACACTTAGCTTACAAGTTTTTACATTTATGATGGTGTGAAAGTGTCACATGCTCAGTGAAAAAACCATGCTTCCGATTTCAGATTTTGGAAAAACCTAACAGTATCTTAGTGTCAAATGTTAGGTTACTCTGTCTTGGATTCTTTTTTATAGTGATTGGTACACATATGAAGTGACCTTTATTTGCTTATTTAACTACCTTACATCTGTCAGTAATCCTTTGGTAACAATTTCTAGCACTGGGATTATTTTTGATCCAAGGGTAACATTTTCCCCAGACCTTTGGTACCCACTGCTGTGTGCCCCTTCCAGAGATTCTGTACCAGTTGAAGACAAATGGTCTTTAAAATAACCATGGACCAGAGCCTACGATAGAAAGACAGCTAATGGTGGTGGGAGCATCAAGGGAAAGTGATGAATTGTTTATTGGAAGCTTCCTTTTGCCCTTTGTGTGCTCTCTTTGTGAGAGGCTAACTTTTTACCTGTATTAAGGTGATAGTTTAAACTCACAGTCCAGCTCTCTTCAGAGCTAATTAGCCCGGCAGGGCTGCCCCGCAGGAGGGGCTGACTGGCCCTCATTCTGTCCCCTCCCCGTCCAACTGCTGTCATTCTCATCACTTTTAGTGTTTTGTCTTCGATTTTCAAAATAATCCACATGCGTGGATTGAAAATGTAAGCTGAAACTGGTGGAGGAGAAACCCACCTGCAGAGGCCCGCAGATGGGAAGCGGTAGGCCGGCAGGGAAGGGCTTTCCGCCCAGGCAGGAGTATCACTGGACTGGAATGACTGGCCCTGAGAATCCCTGGTTTCCCTTCCTGCGCTCAGCCGACTGCAGGCTAGAAAGACCTCGTCTGTGCCGCACATAGACTGGCACTGTCCCCTACACGGTGCGGTGTGACTGCCATGTGCAGTGCTCTCACCGCTCTGACTGGTGGCAGGGAAAGAGCATGCGTGCACTTGGGTCTCTGAGTGACCCCACGGGCCACTGCCATCCCAAGGTCCTTCTGGCCTCTGGGTGACACAGGGCGGAGCTGTGAGGTGCAGACACCCTGCGCTTGCTGGAGAAGTGTAGCCCAAGTCATCTGTCCTTCAGAGATGGCCCCAAACTAGGGCCATTCTCTCCCATGTGTGGGCTCAAGGTTCCTCTCTAAAGACAAATAAGAAAGCAGCCTGGTTGGGGTGGGGCAGGGAGAAGTGGAGCTGCTAAGTGATCTGTCACACACACAGACACGCACGCATGCACGTACACACACAGTGCAGGATGGCACTGTCTAAGGACTCCAGGAGCCCAGAGCCAGAGAAAAGCCGTCACCTGGTGGGGGTTCAGCAGTTGTTCAGGTGTTGTCATGGTGGTCAAGTGGGGCGGTCAGGGTCAGGGGGGAGCAGGAGCAGGGTCTCCAGGTCTCCTAAGGTGATGGGAGGATGCCGGTGACCTCTCTGGCTGTCTTTCAGGGTCCCGAGAGCCCCGAGACCAGACAGAGGACCCATCTCTAGAGCGCGCGTGGTGCCTAACCATGTCCCCACGGCCTTTTGTTCTGTGCATTCAATGTCCAGAACTTTGTACCTAAGCAAATCCAAGACTTCTTTTGAAAACTTTTTGGGAATTGTGTATTTTACCTTTTGCTGAGGTACTGGGCATGGAACCAGGGTCTCAACACTGAGCTACATCCCTAGCTCATTTTTAATTTTTATGAAAGCAGAGTCCCTAAGGCTGGGCTTGGCCTGTTATCTTCCTGCCTCAGCCTCCGAGTGCTGGGGTCACGGCCCTGCTGTGCCATGGTTGGTTTAGGGACTGGGACCAGAACTCTAGGAGACACTTGAGGGAGTAGTTTGTTTTCTTCTGAGAGAAGCCACCAACAGTGGCCAGGGCAGAGAGGTGGGACCCAGCCCAGCCCTGCAGTTGTGACTCACTTGTTCACTGACTGGTTCTCAGTGTGTGGACCTTACTGGTCGCTCTGGGTGCTGGTCAGGGACAGGGGCGGAGCCTGGGTCCTTTTCCTCTTGGGATGGTTCTCCTGGTGCAGACAGAGGTGCCTGCACCACAGGTCAGTAGGAGCTCCTGGAGGAAGAGAAAGGGGAGAGGCTTGTTGCTAGGAGATGACTCATCAGCCAGGGCTCCAGGAGGCATGGGCACACAGAGCAGCCACCGCCGGAGGGGACAGCAGGACAGGTGGTCACCTGCCCCTGCCACCCTCTGGGACGTGGTTAGGGCCATGTGCGCCAGGCTGAAATCTGGTTAGTGTTGTGTCCCAGCCGCACGGAGCCCAGTTATCAGAGCCCGGGGCCAGCAGGCACCAGTGCTGGGGCGGCTTCCGAGAATTGGGCCGGGGCTTGCCGTGTGGTGCCATGAACAGGATCCTTGGGGCCTACTCCTGTGTCAGGCAGGGTCCCATCCTGCTCCAGGTACCCCGGGAGGGTGCCAAAGAGCCCAGGGGCTGCTGCTTCTGGCTGGGGGCACTGGGGCTTGAATCCAGGACCCGTGCACTGAACTACATCCCTCGTCCTGTGTTAAAAAACAAAACAAAACAAAAAAACTATTGTGAAGATTTTGAGACAGAATCTCCTTAGGTTGTCCAGGCTGGGCTCCAACTTTCTATCCTCCTGCCTCAGCCTCCCAGAGTGCCGGGATGACAGGTGGCCACCACCATGCCCCGCTGGGCTCCGTAGTCAGCAATGGAGGGACCGGACCCAGTGCCGCTGTCTTTATCAGGGTGCAGCTGGCTGACTAAAGGAGAGCTGAGGACACATCTGTCCCTCTGGGTCATCCACCTTTATGCTCAGTTCTGGACCGTTACTGCCTGTGGTGCCGGAGGTCGTCTAGGACGTAGGGGTCATGGTCAGTCTAACGAGGTCATTGTGATGATTAAATGTAAGTAATGAGCAGCTCTGAGCCTCAGGCTTTGCCACGGAGTCAGCACTGAAAAAGTGCTACTCAACCGGGCACGTCCATCAGCTCAGCACCCTGGGAGGCTGAGGCAGGAGGATGGCAAGGTGGAGCCCAGTCTGGGCGCCGGGAGCAATTTAGGAAGCCTCTGTCTCAACATAAAAAATGACTGCAGAGTAGTTCAGTGCTAAAACCCTGAGTTCAAACCCCAATACCGAAATAAAAGAAGAAGAGGAAGAGAAAGAAAGGAGGAAAAAGTTGTGGATTTTTGTTTTGTTTTTGTAGTACTGGGAAGAAAGAAAGAAAGAAAGAAAGAAAGAAAGAAAGAGAGAAAGGAAGGGAGGAAGGAAGGAAGGTAGGAAGAGTCATTCCTGTTCTCAGCAGGGCTCCTCTCTAGGACAAAGCAGAACTTCCTGTTTCTCCGGAACTTTCAGAATCAGCGCAGATGAACCAATCACATCCTAAAGGTAACTGGGTAACAAAGCTCTCTGTGGACCAGGCCCATCCAGGAAATCTGCAGTCATAGAACTGGTGACCAGACCGCCCTCTGCACCCCGTAAGGTGGAAGACAGTTTAACGGGTGGCTGTACCTGTAGCCCTGACAGCAGAAGCCTGCCTTTATTGGTTAAAGGCGATTACCATCTCAGGTGACATTTAGCTGAGAGAATGCAGTGGAGCTCTGGTCACTTCTCAGAGATTGGTGACGTGGAGAAGGCAAAACAAGAAGTGCTGATATCTGGGGAGATTCTGGGGGTTTCCTGAGCTACGTAATTTTTACTATTCTCTTATTGCCATAGACAAAGCACATTGAGAGTCTCCTGTCTACTAACAGAGCTGCCAGGTCCCTTAAACACTGAATTTTAATATTCAATTACATATCAGGATGAGATCGCATGTACCAGTGGGGAGCTCCTCCCCCCCTGATGGATAAAGGCAGAGTAGGGACATGGGGTGCTCGGGACAAAGGGCTACCCTGAGAGGATGGCAGGAGTGGGGTGCAGAGGAGTCTGAGGTGAGGAGGGTGCATGTCCCAGCACCCTCACTAGTGTGGCACCTGCATCTCTGAGTTCCAGAGAAATCCCGAGTGCAGCCTGGTGCCCGTGATGCCCCTGGCATGGTGGCCTCCTGCCCCAGGGAGCGACTGGAGTGACCCTGGGTCCACCCAGCTTTGGTGCTGCCTGGCCCAGTGCCTGGACTTGTTGCCCACAGGCTCAGCAAGGTCCTGGAGTTCGGAGCACCCTTCCCTGGGCTCCCACATCCCGGGCCACTCCCAACTGTCCTCCTACCCTGGGCAGACGCCATCTAGAGGTGCTAGGAGTCACACATTGGGTCCTGGCCTGGCTCCGCTCCCTCTCCATCTCCTGCTGTTCTGTGCCAGCCATGTTCCCCCTCTCAGGGACTGTCCCTAGCGAGCTGGCTCTAGGGCTCTCTCTGTTTCTCAGGACCTCACACTTCAGTGATGCTGACCCTGCAGCTTCAGGCCTGCCTGGCTCTGTCGGGCCCAGGACAGTGCCTGGGGGTGGGTGCAGTGCAGGGCACGGTTCAGCCCAGGTGGCCGTGGTCACTGTTGCTGAGAAACAGGGCTGAGACTCTCCTGCAGCTCAGCTGGGGCAGGGCAGGGCAGAACCTACCCATAGCAAAGCATGGAGACACACACCTGTGGTGCTGGTACTCTGGGAGGCTGAGGCAGGAGGATTGTAAGTTGGAATCTTGCCTGGCAACTTGGCCACATAGCAAAACCCTGACTCAAAAACTGAGAAGACACTGGGGATACATCAGTGTGCAGGCCCTGAGTTGAGTACCCCGTACTGAAAACAAAACCATGCACAGCAGACAGCTCGCCGCTGTAGACTGGCCCTTCGTCTCTCCTGAGGGGTGAACTCAGCCATGGGCCAGGGAAACCCTCCTGGTTCATCCTCAGGCCTGCTGTGTGGGGGTTCAGCAAAGGCTGTGTCAGTCGCATTGAACTTTACATTCTCGTCCTAGCTGAGGAGAAATGTCATTATCCCCACAGAACACCACACCTGGAAGTCATTTAGATTGTCTGCTCTTGGAAGCATACTTTTTGTGTCAGTACTGGGGCTCGAACCCAGGACCTTCACAATGAGCTACATCCACAATCCTTTTTACTTTTTAACCTTGAGGCAGAATCTCATTAAATCCCTAAGTTTTCTAGGCTGGGACTGAACTCGAGATCACCCTGCCTCAGCTTCTTACAGTGCCAGGGTTACAGGTGTGTACTGCTAGGCCTGGTGCCTAGCTCAGAGTGTCTTTTTGTTCACTTGAGGAGAGTTTCAGCTTAGCAAGTGGGTCTCAGCCTCTGCTCTGCCCCTGAAAAGAGCACTTTCTGACCATACAAAGCAGACAGACACGTCCAGATCTCAGAGCGCAGTGGGTCCGGCGGAGATGGTCAGGCCATGGGATCAATGTCCTGGGGGGAGGGGAGGCAGCGGACTAGGCCTGGAAGGAGGATGGCTGGTATCCTGGTGCGGCTGCCTGTTTTTGTTTTTGCTTTGTGTTGTGGTACTGAGTGTTGAACCCAGGGCCTTTGTGCTCCAGCCCCTTAATTTTTGAGACAGGATCTAAGTGGTTAAGTTGCCCAGGCTGGGCTTGAACTTGAGATCTTCTGGCCTCAGCCGTCTGATGTGGCTGACCCTGAAGGTTCAAAGAGTTCTTCAAAGCAACCACCAAGAACCCTTGCATTCATGCCTCGGGCACCCACAGCCTGCTAGCGTGTGTATCACGCCTGATGCACTAGTTCTGTGCTCTGCACACACACACACATACACGTATACATGTACACATGTACACACATGACACATACCCCCAAAGTGGGAGGAAATGCCTATGCTTCCTGCTTCACAGAGAGAACTGTGACCTCCCAGCCTGGAGATGAACTTGGCCATGCAGGACACAGGAGTTCCTGTCACCCCACTTGCAGCCTGAAGCTCAGCTTCTGATCTGCACATCGGCCTCTGTTAACCTGAAACTTCCTCCCAGACCTGGCCAGTGGGCATCCTGGGTCTCCGTCTCCATGGCAATGGGCACAGTGAGAGCCCTGGGCCATCCTGGCCATGATGCACAGAGGTCACCGCTGGGATGCAGCCAGGAGAGATGCAAACCTGCCCACTCTTTCCCTGCAGGTGGTGGCGACGCTGGGGACAACCAACTGCTGCTCTTTCGACAGCCTCCTAGAAGTGGGTCCCATCTGTGAGTGTTCCATTCGGTTCCTTCCCCGTGACTGTTTCTGGTGTTTGGGGAATTCAGCAGCTTCCTCTTTGGGTCCTGGTCACTGGTTTCACAGGGCAATGGTCTTCCAGAGTCTGGAGGCCTCTGCAGTGAGATGGTCCCGGGGTGAGAACTGCACAGCCTCAGCACTAGCTGATGGGTGAGCTGAGTGTGGCACTGAGTGTGGCCCTGTGAACGCACTACTGGGTAGGGGCCAGGCCCTTCCTGGCGAGGCCACTGGATGTAGCACCGCAGGCTGTGCTGTCCCCATTGATAAGAATGAACCTCCTGAATCCTAGAGCAGCAAACCCTGGCCTTGCAAGCTCCTGCGGTGCCTGATGCACCCCCAACCTGAGGCTCCCATTCACTGAATCTTCCCACAGCCTTGGAACCCAGCTCTTTGGACTCAGCCACACTCTGGCTGCTTTTTAAGGATGATAGTCAATTGCTAAGTTGCCGGGGTTCATCTTGAACTTAGGGTCCTCCTCCCAGCCTTACATGAGTGCTCACCTGCCCAGCCTAATGTCCTGACTTCAGCTCTGGGGTGGGGGGAGTTACAGGCTGAGCATGGTGGTGTGTGCCACGGGCTGGGTGACTGCTAACCTTGCAGTGAGGAGTCTGTGGGCCCCCACCTCGACTCCACTGGGGAACAGGGCTGCCCTGAATGCTTTGGTGAATAGCTTAGTTTAGCAAACGCGCTCTCTGGTCTACAGTGGCCCTGTGTCTTGGGTGCCCTCCTGGCTGTCCCCAACCTCTGCCTCCTTGCCTCAGGCAGACACCGAGGTTCTGGTGGAGACAGAAGTTCTGATCTCTGAGGTCCAGAAGGACTGGGAGAGGCCACCACTTCACACTTAGCTCTGCAGGGTTCTGCTCTCCCCAGGGCCGCAAGTACTCTGTGCACAGCGGGGCCACCACCAGCGAAACTCCTTTCTCTTTCCCTCTTGATATCAGTGCTCCATATCAGTGCTCCGGGTAGCACTGCCCTGACTGGGCTCCTCAGGCCACATCCTGGGTCTTGAAGCCATCGCAGAACCTTCAGTGTAGACCGCGTGTCTGGTCCCTGCACTCAGGCATGGGCTGTGGCTCGCCTGCCCCTGCACATGTCTGCTGAGTCCATGGTGGCAGGCGGCTGGCGGGCCTGTAAGGCTGCCAAGCAGGAGGGATAGGCCGGGTGGACGTGCGGCCTCCTCCTTGGATCCTGGCCAGCTCCACAGCTCCAAGGCCCTGATTCAGACTCTGGGAACTGGACGTCCCGGCCGGCAGGGCTGATGCAATCCCCGGCTGCTGGCGGAGTCAGAGGGCTGAGGACTTCTGTGTCCAGGAGGTGACAGCTCCGCCGCTGAGCACAGTGCCCTGAGTGACCTGCGCAGTCACAGGGCTGGGGCCCAGGGACCCGAATTGTTTGATCTCTGCCCAAGGGCTGCTTCAGCACCAAAGCCCTTTCATTCTCGGCCGGCAGCTGCACTCAGGGACGGCGTCACAGACACGGCGGTGCAGTCAGTGCCTTTGACCCACGTCCTCCGTCCGAGACCTTGTCTGTGACTGTGCTTAAGTACTAAGGCTCCTGCAGCCTGGGCAGCACGTTCTCAGAGCCCCAGCAACCCCATCTTTTGGAGCCATTGCAAGAATCTGTTACCTGAGCATTATGGCATAGCACTCTGGGGGGCTGAGGCAGGACAGTTGCCAAGTCCCAGTGATTTAGGGTTGCCCAGGCTGGGCTCGGACTTGAGATCTTCCTGCATCAGCCCCTAGAGTGCTGATTGAGGAACGTGTTGGATGGAGTCATTCATGCCGGCACAAGGGGCTTTGTCTGGATCACTTTTCTCATCCTTGGGACGAGATACTCAGCACCCAAGGCTTAAAGGGGGAGAGGTGGCTCCAGGTGGCCAGCAACCCAGGCGGGGAGCTGCTTACTCTGCGGTGGACAGCAGGAAGCACAGAGAGCAAGGGACAGGCAGGGCATGGGGACAGGAAGGCCCACCGCATGGTCGCCCCGGGAATTGGTTTTTCTGACCAGAGCCCCACACCGTATACTGCCCCTGAGGCCCAGTATCCTCCGCACTCAGAGCATACTACCGACCCCTGTGGTGGCCTTGGTTTCTGGCATCAGCTGCCAGGGTCACTGGCACTACTGGGGTTGACTGGCACAGTGACAGCCTGGCGCCCGCTCCAGCAAGGTGCTGAGCATATCCCGGCCGCATGTCTCATCTTGTCCACTTGAGGGTTTTGTTGTGGTCACTTGGGCCTGACTGGGTGGAGAGCACAGTGGTCCACCCCACCCCCAGCCTTCAGGAAGGTGGATGGTGACAGCCCGCAGGTACGCAGGACCCCACTCCCTCAGCCACCCACCATCTCAGTGCTTGCCCACCTTGTGGCCCTGCCAGGGGCACCGGACAAGGGCAGCCTGGCCATGGAAGTCACATCCCCATCCCCGCTCTGAGCGTGGGTGTGACAGGCTGTGGTGAGTGGGTCCCACGGTGTCACCCAAAGATGCAGGCACCCACCTCTCCTCCTTGTCTATGGAAAGAATGAAGCTGGGAAGGGCAGAGGGGCAAAGCCGAGGAGAGTCCAGGACAGGAGCCGTGCTGGTGGGTGGCCGAGAGGTGATCCTGGCTGCTCACTGGCTCCACGCTCAGCTCTTCCGTGCGGGACAGCACTCACCTCACCGCAGCGATGCCGGTTCCAGGGGGCAGGGGCCTTGGGAGGGGCCGTCCTGGGTGCCCACATCCCATGGCTGTGTGGGACGGGGTCCATGGGATGCAAACTTACTCGCTGCTTCTGGTTGCAGGCAACCAGGAGGAAATGTGGCTCCACATCGATGCAGCGTATGCAGGCAGCGCCTTCATCTGCCCGGAGTTCCGGCACCTTCTGGATGGAGTGGAGGTGGGTGCCGCCATGCTGTGCTGGGGGAGCCTGGGGCTCTGCACATGCTGGGCAGGTTTGCTGCCCTTGTGCTGCAGCCGGCGCAGTGCCATTTGCTTTCTCTCTAGTTGTGGTACTGGGGATCCAACCCCGGAGGTTTATACTGAGCTACCTCCCTAGCCCTTTGCATTCTTGCATTGTGAGACAGCCTCTCCATAAGTAATTTACTCTGGCTGGGCTCAAACTTGAAACTTTTGCCTCAGCCTCCTGGAGTGCTGGGATTGTGGGTATGCGTCTCCAACCCCAGCTCTAAGGTCCCTTTTTAAAAACACTGAGTTATCAGTGAGTTCTTCCCCTATGAGACTCTGACAATTCTTTTCCAGCATTCCCAGCAATTCTTGACCAGGGCCTTTCCTCAGGAGAAGGCCGCAGGGCCCACCGAGTCCTTTTTCCTGTGACCCAGCGGCACCCTCAAGGCCGATGCTGCCTTCCTGTCTGGTTGCCAGACATCCGGGCAGAGCTGTGCGTGTGATGGGCAGACTCAGCTTAAAAAGCATGGGGAAATATTTAGGGACAGGGACAGGCGGAGTTTTCAGTGCATCTCACTCCAAGTTGATTAAAACCCAGCTCTAGGTCTCACTGCCCAGCTTGCCCTGCTGCCCCTTCCCTTGGACACCCGGCGCCTGGTGCAGTGAGTGTTTAACTGGTCTGGTCATGTGCCATGTGGACTGTGTAGATGGAAAACCAAGCAAAAGCCCTGCTGCCCAAAGGACAGCCTGTAGTGAGCTCCTCCACAGAGCATAGAATGCAAGACATCTGACTTCTCGAGGTATAGACCCCAGCAGGATGGCACAGAGGTGGCAGCTTGAAGCCTCCCCCACAGGGACTCAGATAAAGGCTATGTAGCCTTCCTGGGCAGTGTGTCCAGGGAAGGAGACATGAAATCGGGGAGCCCATTGGCCAGGGAAGAATGGCTTTCCTCTCGGGGTCAGAGACTTCCTCCTGCACAGATACAGGTGAAGGGCGCGGCTGTGGTCCCCAGTTCCTGGTGTGAACCCTGTGCCTGTGCTCAGAGTATCCAGGCATCTTCAAGCAGGTTAGGGGTCCTCTCACAGATAGATGCAGGGCAGCTATGACTCTGTTGTAGATGAACTGATCATGTGGGAATGCATGAGAACAGCCCGGCACTCGGGAAGCACTGAGCACACATGAGAGGCCTTACTAGCTTTCACTGTGGCGAGGAGAGGTGTCCCCCAAACCCCTCTCTGCTCAGACATCCTGCTCACTAATCATTTTCTAAGTGCCATTTTGAATTCTTCTAGTGCTATAACCCCAGCCAGCCAGCCAGCATCAGAGGTGGGTCCCGTCTCTGGAAGGAACCATCCTCTGATTACTCACCAGGCAGGCATTTGGTCATTCATTCAATAACTGTTTGCCCAGAGCTTCATGCATGCAGAGTTCAGCAGCTGGAATGGGGGGGCATGGTGTTCCAAAAACCTGAGGAATTGCGGGAGGGGGCTGCCTGAAAGAAATTCTGAAAAGGAGCTGCACCCCTTAGTTTACAGCCGAGGCTGTGTAGGTGGCAGTTTCATGCTGGAAAATAATGAAAAAGTTTCTTCAGGTTGAGCCTGCTCTGTGTGTGTGTGTGTGTGTGTGTGTGTGTGTGTGTGTGTGTGTATGAGAAGGGCTTGTGTTTAAGATACTGGAAAAGACTGCAAATATAAAGGCTGAGACACAAGAAAGCACTGGTTTAACACTAATGAAATCCCTAAGAATTAGGATTTGGAGAAGGTAGAAAAATTCACCTAAACATTTTGAAAAACAGAACTGCTGCAAAAATAAGCTGATGTGATTCCTTTCACACTAAGAGTCTCCTAGAGAGTCCTCGCATGATTTTTATTAAACTGGAGAGCCTGGCCGGTTGGTATAGGTTTCCTCATATGCAAAACAGAAATAAGGGGGTTCCCTCTCTGGTGCCCTGTTGGCAAGAGCATCTGTCCTTGGCTTGCTTATGAGGCAGAGCTGCTTGCTCATGACCTGGGACAGGACATTGCCATCTTGCAGGCATCTCCTCCCCTGGGCGGAGTCAGGCCTTGAGCTGGGATCCAGGAACTCAGAATGCTGCAGGGTTGCAAATCTACCTTAAGCAAATAACACAGTGACCAGTAGGGGGAATTTTTTTTTTTTTTTTTTTAAGATTACAAACTGAGTCCTTTTGGTGTATTTCCAAAGGTACAATATTTTCTTTCATTTCTCAGTGAAATAAGTTAAAACCAGCTTCCAGAAAGAAAAATCAGGAGGTGGGAAAGTCATTCTAGAAAAAAGAAGCGGGCAGGACAGTTCCCACCACCTTAATGAGTTTCATCAGATACTGGATCTGCTACAGGGTGGAGAAAGAAAACGGCAACTTGCAGAAAGGAGTGTGTTGTTAAATAAGGCAAGGTGCCTGCGCATGCCTGCCTAAGAGACCCAGGTGGGACCCGCTTTCCTAAAGTAGATGTAGGTCGTGGGATGAGGAATCAGTCTATCCTCTCCCAGGTTGTGAACGCACAGGTCTGTCTTCTGAGCAAGCTGGGGGTCAGGATGAGGGGGAGCACTTGTCGATAGGGACCAGTGAGGGGAACCCCCTTAGTTCTGTTCTGTGTATGAGGAATTGTATACCAACCAGCCAGGCTCTCTAGTTTAATAAAAACCCTAAGGGCTGTCCATGGTTAATGAATTAAAAAAAAAAAAAAAGACTAAAAATAAACCACCTTAGACACATCCCCCAAAAAAGGAAGGGAAAAAATACCAAAAGTCAGGTGTGGGGGTGATGCCTAAAATCCCAGTACTCAACAGGCTGAGGCAGGAGGATCATCAGGAGTTTGAAGCCGGATTGGGCTACATAATGAGCTCATAGTGAGACTGCATAGTGAGACTGAACTGCATAGTGAGACCCTGTCTCAAAAAGACAAAACAAATAACAGTGACAAAATCCTACAGTGTCCCTGGGAGTAGCACGGATCGTTCACCTTAGTCTCTTACGGAGCCATCACTAGCAGGCCTCCACTAGCATGAGCTTCATTGGAAACTCTGAAATCCAGAGTCTTCTGAAGGCTGACACTGTGTCCCTGACATAATGTCACCCATGGAAATTTTATTTTTATTTTGCTCTTTTTTATTAGTGTAAGTTTGCAGTGCATAGTAATTGCACTCATCCTAGGGAACCAGGCCTAGACATGTTGCATCTTGGTCCTCCCTGCCTTCCTTCCGTCTCCTCCCATCCTCAGACCCTCCCCATCTCCACAGTCTGTCTCTCCATTTCTTCTCTCCTATCCTCTCTTCAGGGTGTTGCTTACGGAGCCCAGGCTGATTTTGAACTCCGATTAATCTTCCTGTCTCAGCCTCCCAAGTGCTGGTATTACAGGTGTACACCTCTATGCCCAGCTCTTTATTTTGCTTTTTAAATACTTTAATTTCTCATATAAAAAAGCCAAGCAATTCACACATGGGAGTTTTCATACCATGAAACTATTTTATACTCATTTTTTTCTTTCTGTGTAACTGAGGATTGAACCCAGGGCTTTTGCACTGATGTACAGCCCTTTCTATTTTTACAGCATTATGACATTGCTACTGCAAACAGACACACTAAAACAACACCCAGGATTTGGAGGCAGATTTGTTTACGTCTATGGGCACTAGTGGGGATCATTCCCAGAATATCAGGCCCTGATCTCTGACGGTCTAGGGATTTTCTATGATGCACAAGCATCAGATACAGAGGCGAGACAGAACAGCCTGGGAGCACTTCTGATCAGCTAGCAGGGTGAGATCATCGGTTCAAAGCTGGATTAGTGATCGTGGTGCAGTCAGGCCTCTGCGTGTTCAGCTGTGATCTTGTGGGTACAAGGTCAAGAAAGTTAATCACAGAGCCAGGAGGCAGTCGCAGTGCTAGGCACTCTCAAAAGAACAAAGTTTTAAAAAATGAACAGTTTTTCTCTTTGAAGATAGGATCTTGCCAAGGTGTCCAGGCTGAACTGGAAGTTTGTCCCCCCTGCCTCGGCCTTCCAGAGCACTGGGATTATAGGTGTGCCGCACACCGAGTGATCTAAACCTACAATTTACAATTACCTTCCTGTTCAAATGCCTTTTCTATCACCAGAAGTGGTTGTCTCTGGACAGGCCTGAGGGAAGAGGATTCCCAGGCAGGCCAGGCCTGGCTTGTGTGACCCGGCCCTGGGTTTAGGGCTTCCTGATCCTCTCTCCCTTGCAAATCTGGATGGCGCCTTTCACAGGGGTGCCTGGCACCCAGGACAGGCCTGCTGTCTTGGAGCAGATCTTAGAGCAGATCATATCAGCACCAGACAGCCTTCCTGCTCAGCCAGGGGCTATCCAGCCCCCTCCCTGCTGGCCCCTTACAGCCTCCTGTTCTCTGCTGAGGGGCTCAGCTGCTCAGGTGGTCAGATAAGCGGCTGCAATATCCTGTCTCAGCCTCACCCTGCAGATAAGAGCCTTTCTCCTTCGGTCAGCAGGAGGGAAATGCACTCTTGGTAATGAAAGCAGCTTAAACAGAGCAGCCCCCGGGAGAGGAGGGAGCTCATAAAACCCTGCAAGCAAAGCTCCTTTTAACCTTTTGCTTTCTTTTATCAACAAATGAAACCTGGCTGCAATTTCCTGTCTCTTTCTCAAAATTAGATTTTATGAATCCTAGAAGGAAATGAATTGGCATGTCCAGGGTGGCATGGGTCCTTGGGTCCCAGTGCCTCCTGGCCTGGGCCCTGACTGCAGGCTCACCCTCAATGCCAGCTGATCACAGGGGCACAAAGCACTGGAGCTGGGGTGCGGGTCCCTCCCCTCCATCCAATGACCAAACAGGACGCGCTCAGGACAGCACCCACTGCCCTCCCATGCCAGGCTGGGCGGCTGAGGTCTCTTATTTTTTCCATGGGAATCTGGCTCGTGGATCTGGAGACAGCTGTCTGCAGTTTCCACGCATGATTTGCAGCAGTGAGGGATGAAGTGAATTTGGGCACCACCTTTAAAAATAAAGAAGAGCCAGGCTGTAATCCCAGCAAACTGGAAAGCTGAGGCAGAAGGATTATAAATTCCAGCTCAGCCTGGGGAATTTAGCAAGACCCTGTCTCAAAATCTTAAAAAACTCCGACTGTAGGAAGAGCGTTCTATGAGTGGCAAGCTGGGCAAAGAACCAATCTGTGAAATCGAAATGGATTTCTCCCTGATCGCGGGTGGTTAGGTCTGAAATTGCCACTGTCTCATTTTACCACACTGCACGGCTCTGTGAGGCTCTGTGAGGCTCTGTGAGGCTGTGTGAGGCCCCTGGAGCTGAGGGAACCAAGAAATATTTCCTGGCCTAATCAGAGTGATTTCTGCACACAGCTCCTGTGAGTTAAGAATTCCAAAAATTCCAGCATACTTCCAAGCACAGCAGTGTGGATGTGTCGTAGGAAACCGTGTAAATCTGAAAGTGCTGATCTCGGGGAATATCAGCTCTGAATGACTGTGTCTGGGGCCTGGTTTCATACCTGAATCTTGACAACTTACAGGTTTTCCTTTGTTTGCTCAGTTTGCAGATTCCTTTAACTTTAACCCCCACAAATGGCTTTTGGTGAATTTCGACTGCTCGGCCATGTGGTAAGTGTCCCTGCCTGTGACAGGCAGCAGAGCCCAGGCCAGAGAGATGACAGCACCCGATAGGAAGGTGTGGCATGCAGGGTGGGGGAGCTGAGGGTGGGCCTGCGGCTGCTATCTCCCCTCTGAGCTGTTGATGGGATTCTTGCTAAATCTCAGCCAGGCTGCAAACTTTATCCAGAACACATTGCTGCAACACAGGCAGAAGACAGGGGAGAGACTCATCTGCAATGTGATTTATCGGGCTTTAAGAGAAAACAAATCCAAGGAAATATCGGGACATAGTGGCACTTGGGTGCTTTTCTGTTTTAAGTCTTCAGCTCATCACCCATCTTAGTCTAATGCCAAGGTCTAAAGCAATCTAAGTCAAAATGCCCCAAAACATTTCCTAAGTAGTAAAAATAACTGGGTCCCAAGAACATCCCTGGAAATTCTTAATAACAGCCCCACAATCACTTTGATTTTATTTAGGGTAAGAAAAGAACTCAGGCGTCAAAGTGGGGGTGGTGCAGGACATTCAAGCTGTCTACAGAAGCAGTGATTTGGGGGCCAGGGAGGCACCCTAGAAATTTGTTTTTCAAACAAACTGTCAGCATGAGAAGTTGCTCCTAGTCCAGGTGGGCCCTGGATGAATTTCCTGCAGGGTGTTCACAACTGCAGATTTTCCAGGTGTCCAGTACACCTCACTCTGCAGAACTGCTCGGCACACAGTTGATTCAGGAATATTTTTCTCCTGAGAAAGATGAGGGCCACTGCTCTCCCAGCCCGACTCTACCAGATGATTGTTTTGTCCTTTGCTTGGTGAATCCAAAAGCAAACCCCATTCCTGTCCTGTGCTTCTGCTTAAATTCTTTTATTTAAAACCAATTAGCTTTTTTTTTTTTGGTACTAGGGGCCTTCACACTGAACTACGTACTCAGCTCCTTTTTAGAGTTTTGGGAAGCATCTCTCTAAATTGCCTAGGCTGAACTTGAATTTGGATCCTCCTGTCTTAGCCTCTCTGAGTGTTGGGGTTACCGGTGTGCACTGCTGTGCCCAGCTAAACCCAGTACATATATGGGCATTTCAGACTCAGGTGTGTCTGTCCTGTGTCTGTGGCACGGTTTTCCGTGCAGCGTAGTAGGGGTAAGTTACAGAACAGTGTGTCAAGGTTTCCTGAAAGCCGTAACTGTGCTCTGTGGGAATACATGGTGGTCCGTGCTAAGGAGCCTGGGGAGACCTGCCTGAAAGAAAGCAGGGAAAGTGGGGCAGCTTCAGAGGGCAGGAAGAGGCTGCTAAGGTCCCTCTGTGGCAGCCCCCACCCCCCACAGCTTCTCTCCATCTGTGGCTCTGAGCGGGGGAGTTGGGGGTGAGAGACTGTCTGGGGAAAGCCAGGTCTCACTCACACGCAGGGCTTGCCCCATGTCAGTGACACCACAGAAATACCACAAAGCCGCAGACCACAGAGAATATCGGAGCCTGAGGCAGGAGGTAGCAAGTTTGCGAGCAGCACAGGAAGTGTGTGAGGACAGCCTAAACCACAGGGTGAGGCTCTGCCTCAAACCGAGGGGCCCGGAACGGGGGAGAGGGAGCAAGAGGGACAGAGAGTGATTGGAGAGAGGGAGAGAGGGAGGGAGGGAGAGAGGGAGAGAGAAAATTCAAAAACAAGCAATTCTCAATTGTGAATTTTTTACAGATATTTTTCCATGTTTTTCCATGTTTCACAAATTCCACTAATAACCTAAAAACGGAATTTTAGAATTCCTCTCTCTCGGGCTTTTTGTGACATTTTACCATCATTTAACATAAACACTCTGGCTCTATTCTTTCAGTGTTGACGTGGATAAGATAACTGAAGTTTCTAAACCTGGCTCTCATCACAAACAGCAAATACAGTGCCTAACGAATTCATTACTCCTCTTACGTGCTGTTTATTATTTATTTGGTGTTTTGAATCTTTTATATGTAAATGGGAACTGACCTGCTTAGAGCTTAATGTCCCTTTAATACCAGATCATTTCCAGAGTAAACCTTCCCTGCTGCCTGCCAAAAGTCACATGTTATCTACATTCAGAAGAGAGGCTTGGGTGGGCATGGCAGAGTATGCTTAGAATCCCAGCATTCCAGGAGGCTGAGGCAGGAGGTCCACACACTTGACTCCAGCCTGCACAACTTAGCAGTTTAGCCAGATGCTGTCTTAAAACAAACAAATGAGGAGCCGGGGATGTCGGCACAGGCGCCTGCCTGGCCAGCACAGGCCCTGAGTTGATTCCTGGTACAAATAATAAATATATACAAGGGCTGGGATGTGCCTCAGAACAAAGGCCCTGGGATCAGTGGGAAAGAAATTGTTTTTGTTGCAAATTTTTAAATAAATAAATGAAAGCAGGCCTGGAGGTGTAACTCCACAATGTAAGAGGGTTTCAGGCTGTCTTCACGCCAACCGTGAAGGGGAAGTGACCCCTGCAGTTCTGTCTGGGCAGCTAGAGAGCCAGGCACCCAGAATCCCACTCTGTGCTGGCTGCCTGACCGGAAGCACTCTCAGAACTATGAAGGAGTCCATACACATAGAGAAATTCATTAGGAAGGGTTCAGGATACACAGCTGATGGGGACACCCCCAGGGCCAGGTGTGGGGCTGCACTGGGGATGGGTTCCAGTGCTCCTGGCCCTCTCTGGCTGCCCAGCACCCAGAGGTGCTGACCAACTCCGGAGCCCTCCCAGCTCTGTCGCTGAGAGTTCTTAATGGAGCTGGCGTCACCAAGGCACAGCAGTGAGATCTCTCCCTGTCCCTGTCCTTGGAGCCCAAGCGCTGGGGCTGAAAATTCCAGCCCTCTGCTCAGCAGCGCCATGGGCTTCCGGGAGAGAAGGCCCCTCCTGAAGCACCCTGTCTGTTCCACAGATTTTCAGGCCTTTGCACCAGGAAAGAACAAAGTGCTAGTGCTTATTTTTTTATTGTCACCATCCTAGCTCCCGCCTACAGATGCATGCGGGGGCTAGGTGGGCCTCATAGCCGGCCACTGCATGGGGCCAGGCTAGGGAGGCAGGCAGTGTGTTTCATGATCCCTGCTTTCCTCATTTGATACTATAATTTGAAGGAGGAGAGATGTACTTGGCTCCAAAACAGAAGCAGCACGGTGGAAAGGCTTGGTGGGAGGAAGCTGCTTGAGCCATGGCAGCCAGGCAGCAGGCAGAGGAAGAAAGAGCTGGGGACAAGAATGCACCCTTTCAGGCCAAGCCCCAGTGGCCACCCCAGCCAGGCCCCACTTCCTAACCACATATCCAGCTGTGAACACATTTGCGGGTGAACCGTAGCACTCACACAGTCTCCTTCCGCACGTAGCTAGACCTGGGGGACATTTTGGATCTGACCACATCGTCTCTCCTTTGCTCTCCCCAATCAGGGTCAAACAGAGGACAGACCTCATAGGCGCCTTTAAATTGGACCCTGTCTACCTGAAGCATGGCCATCAGGATTCAGGTAAGGGTGCGCTGGCCTTGGGGGCCTGTGTCCGGCCTTGTTTCCAGCAGTGCGGGAATGCACTGTGGTTCCAGGCTGTCCAGTATGGTGGCCACAAGCCACGGGCCACAAACCAGCAAGCCTTTGCCCGCCGCTGAAGAACTAAGTTTTAAATTCCTTTAAGCGGCTGAAATTTAAGTTCCCAGCTGTGACGTGTGGCTCATCACGGGAGACATAGTCACAGGAAGTGGAGACAGGTCTGTCAGCTGGTTACTCAGCAGGTCTCTCCCAGCGCCGTGACCTGCCACCTACCCTTGGGGTGCTGTTCCGTGTGTCTCTCTCGGCCTGTGGTGCACACCAGTTATTTCCGATGGCTCCGATGGTTGCCTGTTGTGTTTAATACCTGGCGTGAGAAGAACCTGAGGCCGAGGGCCGATGGCAGGGCATCGGTGGTGAGCCAGGCCTTGTGACCGGCTTCTGTCTCACAGGACGAGATGGGCCCTTTGTGCCCATTCCCCCCGTACTGCCCTTTTCCTCCTCTTTGAGAAAAGAAGGAGCTGGACAGCAGGCGGGGACGACCTCCAGTCGGTGGGTCATGCTAGATCACCGGTCCCAGCAGAATGCCTGAAGGTCAGCGACGGCCAGGCTGCAGGCTCAACTGCCCAGGAAGCCAGGGACACTGACAGGTCATCATGTGCTTCTGTGGCCTCGGTCAGTGGGCCAGGTTTCCACAGCACTCGAGTCCCTCTCTTTTAAGGGTGCAGCCTGACAACGCTGTCCTCGAGATTCTCACCCTGAGACCACTGGAAAGCTACAGTCCCTGAGCCAGGGTTCTGTCCTGGTGTGGTCCTGGACACATCACCTTAGGCGCAGACAGGGAGCATGGCCACCCGTCCTAACCGGTGTGGAGCCACCGAATCTGGAGGAGGAACCCCACTGTGGTTGTCACTATACATCTGCTCTGGCTGGACACTGACCGCAGGGCTACAGCCTCTGCTCGATTTCCTATCCCAGTGTTGGTGTGCCCTCCTGTGCATGAGTGATCCAGGTGACCCGCAGGCAGCCTCCTTTAGCCTCTGGGTGACACTTCCGGGTTTCATGCTGTCACCACAGAGAGCAAACCCAAGGACCCATGAATAACCTGTGTCCTGGCACCCCACTTGCTGGGACTCCCCTGGACTTGGTCACAGGAAATCTGCCTTGAAGATGACAGGGACCCGTGTAAGGTCTGCACTTTGGTCTGATGGCTTCTCTCTCCTCTTTTTCTCCTAGGGCTTATCACTGACTACAGGGTAAGTAAGCAGCTGACTGCTGACGTCTGCAATGTGGGCAGTGCTGGGCTTCAGGGCTGTGATGCTTAGTGTCCCTCACCCCCTTGAGCAGGGTCTCCACTGACCCGTCAGCGGGGCTCTGGGAGGTGGGCAGCTCTGCCAACCGCAGGCCCAGGGTGGGGAAGTCCTGGGCCCAGCCCTACTGCTGGGCAGGGAGGGTACCCCTCTTCTGGATGCTTCTCTAGGTCTGTGCTGGTCCCTGGGCTGGTCCCTGGGAGGGGGTGGGGGGCAGCGGCCAGGGACCAGAAGCACTCAGCAGTCTCGCCTCATATTGCTGTTACCTGCCACAAGTGCTGGGGGCCATCAATTTGGGAAACAGTGCTGCCCAGCCCTGCTCTGGAAAGATGCAGTGCTGGGGACTTAGAAGCCCTGGGGACAGGAACACGCAAGGAGAAGCACATGTGCACGTAAGAGCTGGCAGCAGTGTGGCAGTAACTGCTTTGTGACCCTGGCCATGACAGTTGTCACTGCCACCCACCCTGCCTTGTCTACCCCCACACTCAGGAAGCTCCCTGACCCAATGAGCGGCCTTTCCCAGGTCCTGGGTGTCCCCAGGGCTCCCAGCAACCCCTGTCTGGAGCAGGAGATCCAGTCTTATCCCAATTTTGCTGGAAAGCAGTTGGAAATTCAGGCCTGCAGGCCGCGGGATGGATGCCAGGACAGAATGCTGCCCCCTGCCGAGCACCTAGGGACGTGCAGGGTGATGAGCTGCCCAGTAGGACTGGCCCAGAGCAGGGGTCTGCCACAGCAGGCTTTGCACGGTGTCTGGCTGTGAACTGCACACCGGACATGCAAAGATAGCACCACTTTACTCCAGGCTGGGGGGCGGGGGGTCCTGAGCTGGGCAGCCGCTGCCACACCCATTTCTCGGGTCAGGGGACAGAGAGCTGCAGAGCCCAGTGGAAGCAGAGCCTTGGGTCTAGGTCACAGCTCCCCAGCGTAAGGCTGAGGGACTGCAATTTCTGCCCCACACTGGCAGCTCAGAGCGGGGCTAGGTGCAGCTCATCATTTCCTGGTTGTGGAGGGGTCGGTCCCGGGAAATAGACCATCTGCGGGGCTGGGGAGGGAACGGGTGCCTGACGTGGTCCTCACAGTTGAACTGTTCTGCATATTTCAGCACTGGCAGATCCCCCTGGGCCGGAGGTTCCGCTCCCTGAAAATGTGGTTTGTCTTCCGAATGTACGGCATCAAGGGGCTGCAGGCCCACATCCGCAAGGTGACCGGCTTTCGAACGGCTCGCTCCGCCTCTGCCGTCCCCTCCTCCTCTGCTCCACTTCCTCCTCCTCCTCCTCCTTCTCCTCTTCCTCTGTTATCTTCTGGCACTAAGGACTTGTGTCACTAAGGGCCTTTGCACTAAGCTACCTCTTCAGCTCTTTTTATTTATGTATTTAATTTTGTTTTGACGCAGCATCCTGCTAATTTACCAAGCTGGCCTGGGCTGGGCTCAGACTTATGATCGTCCTGCTTCAGCCTCCCAGAGTGCTGAGATTTCAGGCATGCACCCCTGTGCCCAGCCTGCCTTCGTTTATCTGAGAGCTATTACGAAGGTCTTGGGCACTTAGAAATGAATTCAGATGTCTAAGAAGGGCATACAGCCACGCTTGCTTAAGTGGGGAGGTGCGTTCTGAGTGGGGTGCAGCAGGCGGTTTTGTCACTGAGACGGATGTCATAGGGCCTGCCCCGAGCAGGCATGCAGAACAACAGCTCCCTTTGTGTGGAGTCTGGGTGTCAACGTGAGTGTGGCTCCCTCACCCGTCCACGCTGGTGATGTCTTCAGACTCCAGGACAGCTGGCCGGGGTTGTGCTGTCCTGTGTGACAACACAGCACACAGCACCCGTGTCACCAGACCAAAACAATGTAGCCGGCATCATCCCAGGCTGAGGTCTTTGGCGCCCTCTGGTGTCCGCACTCGGTATTGCTCATTTTAATGACGTGGGTCCTCACTAGCTTTGTCCCTATTTTGTGCTGGGGGGGGTGGGGGTGGTGGTGGTGGCACGTACCCCGTGATTGTTCCTGGGAGTCCTGGAAGTAAATGAACTAGAAGTGCACCTAGACCCCAGGGGGCATGGTTTCCACGGGCCACACAGCGTGTGTGTTCTGCATACACCTAGAAGGTAAATAAGGCACAAGGAGAGGAACCTGAGGACAGGGCCCCTGCTTGCATGCACAAGGCTCTGGGTTCAAAGCTCAGTCCCGCAAACACTGGGTCTTAGAATCCTCCTTGGCGGTGTTATTCTGAACCTGAAGGCCAGGTCCGGGGCTGAGTGTGCAGTGGTGCCTTGTTTCTGTGAGGAAAATCACTCTGGTGTGAGGGCCTAATGAGTTGTTCTGGGCTTCAGTCCTGAATTCAGGGTGGTGGGAAACTCAAACCCTCTCCCGTTCTCTCTCCAGCATGTGCAGCTGGCTCATGAGTTCGAGTCCTTGGTGCGCCAAGACCCCCGCTTTGAGATCTGCATGGAGGTCACCCTGGGGCTGGTCTGCTTCCGGCTCAAGGTACGCCCACACCTGGCGCAGGCCCCTGTGCTTTCTTTGCATGGGACAGAGGAGCATTTGCAGTAGTGACCTCAACACTCAAAGACTCCATGAGCTGCCTGGGGGCCTCTGCTTTCCCCTACCCCTGTCACTGGAACCCTCTGCTGGACAGTGGCTGTCCATAGCTGACCTGCCCTGGTCACTCTGGACCTGCAGCATCAGCCTCACCCACCTGCTAGGTTAGAAAAGCCAACCCCAGCTCTGCCCTGTACCCCAGCAAGATTCGTGCAGAAGGGTGAGGTAGCCCTGGGTGTTCTACTGCCTGCACTGTGTGTGCCCCAGGTCAGACTGGCCAGTGTGGGCCTGGGAGGCATCTTCGCTGGGACACTCTGCCTCGGTGGTCCTGCATGTCCCTTTAACGTCTCCCTGGAAACAGTCAGATTAAATCTGTATAACAACTTTGAGAGTACGGCAATTTTCACTATGTTGGTTCTTCCTGCACAACAGCAAGGGATATCTTTCCCTTTTCTGGTATCTTCTTCAATTCCCTTTTTCAGAGTACTGTACTACTTGGTCATGTTGTATAATCTTCTTGATGCTTTGTGGCATTCTGCTTACCAGTATCTTAATGAGGATTTTTGTGTCCTCATGATTTTCACTATGTCCTCATGATTTTGTGTCCAATGATTTTCACTAGAGAGATTGGCTAGTAGATCTCTTTTTTGGTTGGATCCTTCTCTTGTTTGAAATATTGCTTCCCTTTCAGTTTCATTAAAGAGTTTAAAAAGTAAGGATGCTAGATCTTCTTTAAATTTCATGGAGAATTTAGCAGTGAAACTCATCAGGACAGGGTTTTTCCTTGTTGGTAAAGTTTTATTTTTATATCTTCTTGATTCAGCTTCAGTAATTCATTTGTATATAAGAATCTATCCATTTTTTCTGATTTCCTTCGTATTAGAATAAAATTTGTCAAATTAGATATTCATGATCTTCTGGATTTCTGTATGCTCCATTGTGATTTCACCTTTTTCATTCCTAATTGTATGAATTTGGGCCTTTTCCTTCCATTGGTACAAACAAATGTTTGGCTAAGTGTTTATCAATTTTGTGTAATCTTTCAAAGCACCAATTCCTTGATTCCTTGATTCCCTGTATTGTTTTGTTAGTCTCAATTATGTAAATTTCTGCTCTGATCTTTATAATTTCCTCCTTCACATGATCTTTGAGTTAGACTTGTTTTTCTGTTTCTGAAAGTGTGAGGTTCAGCGTTGGGTTATTTCTTTGAGCCTCTCCTGTTTTCCTGATGTCAGAGTTCCCCTCTTAGAACTCTTTCATTGCATCCTATAAGTTCCAGCATTGGCATTATTATTTAATTGGAGATACTGTTCAAATTCTTTAACTTCATGGGGGACTCATTGGTTGTTCAGCACAGTATTATTTTATTTCATATATTTTTGGAATTTCTGCAGTTTCTTTCACTATTGATTTCTAATTTCACTGTACTATGATCTGATAATATGCATGGGATGATTTCAACTCCTTTGCATTTACTTAAGCATGTTCTAGGAGCCAGTATGTGGTCTACTTTGGGGAAGTGTGCAGCTGAGAAGAAGGTATACTCAGCCCATTTGTTCACAGGTTTGGTTCAGTTCTGACTTTTTTTTTGTACCGGGGAAAGAACCCAGGACCTTGTGCTTGCCAAGCAGGTGCCTATGCCACTGAGCTAAATCCCCAGCCCATTTCTGACATTTCTTTGTGGGGTTATTTTTGTTGCTTGTTTGTTTTTGTTTTGCTCTTTTGGTCTAGTTCTATCTATTTGTGACAGTGGGGAATTAAAATCCCCTATTACAATTTTGTTAATGCTTATTTGATTTTTCATAACTGTTAATATTTGTTTTACATAATTGGGTGCCCTGGTATTTGGTGCATTTATTCCTTTTGGTCTTTTCTCTTAATCAGTATATAATGACTTTCTTTGTCTTTTTGAACTTCAAACTTGGTTTGAAGTTCACTTTGTCTGCAAATAGAGTAGCTATCCTTGTTTTTTTACAGGTTCCTGCCACATGAAGTATTGTTTCCATCCTTTGACTGTTAGTCTATGAATTTCTTTTTGAGAAAAAATGTGTTTCTTGTATGCAGCATGTTGTTGGATCTTGTTTCTTGATCTATTCTGTCCGTCTGTTTCTTTTGATTGGTGACTTGAGACCACTTACATTAACGGTTGTAACTGATATATACTGGCTTATCCTTGTCATATTATTTTCCTGTTGTTGGTTCACTGTTTTCCCCCACTCTTTTAATTGCTTGCCTTGCCTGGTGGCTTCTATTGGTGTTCTTGGAACTGTGGTCTTTATCATCTCTTTCTAAAATATTCTTTAGAACATTTTTGGAGAGTTGCTTTGGTGGTTATGAATTTCTTCAGTTGCTTTTTCTTGGAAGTATTTTATTTCCACTGATTTTGAAAGATTTTTTTTCAGGGCATATTAATCTTGGTTGGAGGTTGTTTTCTTTCAAGACTATACACAGAGACTCCACGCTATTTAATACAAACTTAAGGGTTTGTATTGTGATTCTGATGGGCTTTCCTTTATAGGTTGTTTGCTTCTTTTCCCTAACAGCTTTTAATATCTTGTTCTGGTGCTAAATTTCTGGAATTTTGTTTATTATATGGCTTGGTGTAGATTTATCGTGGTCATGGATAATTAGAGTTCTTTTTACCTGCTTGGGAACTTTTCTCTCATTAATTCTGTGAACAGGTTTTTTTTTTTTAATGGTGTCTGTGTTTCTCCTTACTTCTCACTGATGCTGATCAATCTTATGTTGTTCTTCTTTGCATCATCTTGCAGGTGTTGGATTGATTTTTCATAGTCTCTATTTTTAAGAAATCCTTCTTTTGTTGATCAGTAACTGCAATCTTGTCTTCTAGATCTGATAATCTTTCTTCACTTTGGTTCAATCAACTGCATGTACTTTCAATGAAATTTTAATCTTTGAATATCTATTTGAATTAGTTTCATGGATTCCATGTCTTTCCTATGTTGGGCATCTACGATTTCTATCGTTTTCCTAAATTGCCTGGTTTTTTGAACCTGTGTCTATTCTCTATTCACTAGCAAGGCCTTCGTTTTGATCATAATCACTTTTTATATACCTGATTAGATTTTCTCTGTAGCCTCATTCATCTGTTTTGTTTTGGGTTTTTTGTTTGTTTATTTTTACTTTTACCATTTCAGAAAACTTAGGTGCATGGCTTCTGATTTCCTCTATCTTATTGTCTCTTGGACTTTTCCTGGGTGAGCTAGAGATCTGAGATTGTATTTTGCTTCTGCATCTTGTCATTTTTCTATTGTTTTTAATTTGCTATGTTGATGCTTGTAAATTTCTTATAGTAGATAGTAGCTTTATCGCTAGTATTAAGGCTTCCCTAGGGAATGTGTATTCCTCAGAGATATCTTTCAGGATAGCTGGCTTTTAGACTTTGTGTCTGTCCCATGATCCTAGCTTGTCAATTTATTAGGGATGAGAAGTTTGTAGCTATTTGGCTTAGTACCCAATTCTTTGGCACTGGATTATGGTTATAGTTATCACCCCAGTGTTGGCACACTAGGAAGAAAACCGATTACAACAGGTATAACATCTTGGCTAAAGTGGTACAATTAGCAACAACAGCATCACATATAGCCTAGAAACTGACAAACCATGGTAACTAGTAATTTTTATGGCTTTAACCACAGAAGCAAGATCTACAATAATATAACAAAATTCAGTATAAACTAGGAACTGACATGCAATAGTTTTTCCCTAGTACAGTAACTTTACATGTGGTGATGGTGGGGGGGTGGTGGTTAAGAGGGATGGGTTCAAAGCAGGAGAAATGAAGAGAAATATAGTAGAAGCAAGGCACAAAGGATCATCACCCAAGCTTTGGGAAACTGGAGATGAGAACAGGAGAGAAAGAATAAAGGAGAAAACAAAAGAATATCAAAGTGAACCATAAAGACTCACATGAAAATATCTAAACATCAAGAAAAAGTTGGGGAAATAAGAGAAAAAAGACAAACAAAATAACAAAAGTAAAAATCTAAATAACCCTCCCTGCAAAAAGGCCAGACAGAAAAAGGAAAATCAAACAAAGAAAAACAAAACAGATTAAGCGCCTGCCTTGGAAGCGCGTGGTCGTGAGTTTGATCCCCAGTACTGATTAAAAACAAAACAAAACAAAAAACAGAGCAAAACAAAACTCTGATGTCCACAATTCTGTGGTAGAGTCCAAGTTAGAGTGCCAGTCTGTTCTGGCTGATGCTGCCAAGTCTCCAGGAGGAAAAGAGCTGGTTATGGGGCTCATCTTGGCCTCCAGATGTGGGGGCTGGTGCCAGAGTCTTCAGCCAGCAGCTTTCTCTGTGTCCCTCAGTGGCCACAGATACCCTGTGGGTATCTGTGTGTCTCTCCCAGTTGTGGTTCCACCCTGAGACAGAGACAGCCTGATGGGGCTCTAGTACACATACAGTTGGCCCCTCTCAGCTCTTGTGTAGCTTCCCCTGTTCTTTTCCCTCGGGTCCTTCTCTCTTCTCTCTCTCCTCTCATGCTGCTGGTCACAGGGCAGGAGCAGTGTTGTCAGCCAACTCACTGCCCCTGCTGCTGCCGTGGAGTTAGCGCAAGGCTGCTCCATCCTAATTCTCCCTCCTCTCTAGAGTGTGTGTGTGTGTGTGTGTGTGTGTGTGTGTGTGTGTGCTGACTTTCCATGGGGTTCCCCATCCTGGCCCAAGGCTGCTTAAATCCTGGCTCCATTTCCCCCCATGCTGCTGGTCACAGGGCAGGAGGGGCCATGCTGTTTTGCTTGCTACCTTCACCACTGCTGTGGTCCCTAACCTCATCGTCACTCGAGATTTCAATTACTATGGTGCATGACAAAAAACAGAAAAAAAAAGGTGGTCCATCAGGCAGGGAGGGGCCTCCTGATCAGCCGCTGCTGTGTGTGTGGGTGAAATTTTGTGCCAGGCTCCAGTGCTGTTTGGAGGAAGGCAAAAGAGGTGAGGGGCCTCATACCCTAAGTCTCTCCTGGGTGGTTTGAGTTTGTCACTATGTAGTCCCTCAGATGTTTTGGAAGTTCCCAGAATGGTAGTTCCTGCTCCGCACACAGGGCGCAGTGCATGCTGGTCCACTGATTTAGAAAGTCTGGTGTACACGTTTTGTTTGACCAACAAGCCTCTCATTTCAGACTGATTTTGACATCAGGATGTTTGTCCTTCCTTTTCTGTCCATCACCTGGGCTTTTAGTAGATTTTGTCTGAGGAGCTCCAGAGTGGCTCCTCTGCTGTTCAGTGGTTCCATCTCTCTCCTTGCTCTGTCTTCCAACCTTCTCCTTGAGCGAGACCTGATTTATCCCGACTGGTGTGCATGCAGACAGTTTATAGACTGCCTGTGACCCTGCCGTGGTGTGTGTGGGCACTCTGGGAGCCAGGCTGGGATCTCAGCTAGAGGTTGGGTGGATTTGCAGGCTGAGTCCTGTTTCCAGTGTCCAGCAGGTGTTCGCTGGTGTGATTCTGCCCTGCAGCCTGCATGCTTCCCTCCTCACCAGTCTTCCTGCCCTTGCCCCCGAAGAGTGGGCCCTGAGGAATAGCACAGACGGGGAGCTGCTGCACGAGAAGATGACAGGCAGGGGTGTGGAGGGCTGGGAGAGAGGACCAGGGTCCCGGATCCCTGCGCACGCGGGTCTGGTGGGGAAATGAGGCTGCTCATGGGTTGCTTGGTACAGATCTCTTGTTCCTGGGCACTTGGTGGGCATGGTGGGGCTATTGTTCTGGGGCTATTGTTTGCCAAAAAGGCTGCCCTTGTTCGTGAACATCCTTCCTGAATTGTAGCAGTGGTTTGACTCCTGTGCATCCTCTGCTCTGTTGTGGAGACCTGCTCTGGTTCGAGATTCAGACTCAATCACGTGGCATTAGCACACTCCTTGCAGAGGGCACCCAGTCTAGGCATCTTACTCTTCTGAACAGACTGGGACCCTTAGAGGACCATCTTTTGACAGCATATTACAACGTGGAAAAATGGTCTTGCAGAGAGAGGAGGTGGCCTTTTGGGTTGTGTTGCTGTTATTGTCAGGCTCTTGCATCTCCCAAATGAGGGCACACAGTGGCCTTCTCTTTCTGTACCTTGGTCTTGCCAAACTTTAGCAGAGATCACTTTATGGGGTAGGTTGATGTTTTAAGAACTTGGGGGGCTGAGCAGTTTCTCACTTCCAATCCCTCCAGGGTTCCAACCAGCTGAATGAAACGCTTCTGAAAAGAATAAACAGTGCCAGGAAAATCCACCTGGTCCCGTGTCACCTCCGGGACAAGTTTGTGCTGCGTTTCGCCATCTGCTCCCGCCAGGTGGAGTCCACCCACGTGCAGCAGGCCTGGCAGCACATCCGACAGCTGGCGGATGATGTGCTGAGGCTGGAGAGGGCCTGAAAGCCCAGCCAGCAGGTGAGCTTGGCCCAGGCTGGGAACGCCCCATTCTTCCAGGTGTCCCCATCCTGGCTCTGCCACCTAGCGCTAGGGACTGAATCCCGTCCCTGGAGAATGAAAACCGACTCATGTTCAGCCAGAAGGAAAAGAAGCACTACTGCTAATAATTCTTCGAAAACTTAAAACTTTTATCATCGGAAAGAAGGTTATCAGTCTCTATAACATCTCAAATGCATTTATCAAGGCAACTTACAGTCACAGCAGGCTGCTATGTTAAGCTGGCCAGCTTTAGGCAAACGAGGGCAGGAATTTCTTTACTCCCCTGACACAATGCTTTCTGAAAGGAGCACATTTACACTCCTCCACATGAGGATGGGCCCCAGCAGGACAGTCCTACAACGGACATACAGGGTCAGATGTGATGTCAGTGACACGAAGGATTTTACAGCTATGTATGTGGGAGCTGAAAGAGTCGGCCGTGAAGGCCTTGCACAGGTGATACAGGTGTCACTGCACCAGAGTTCTCTCTCTCCCTGTCGGTTTGGTCCCACTTAGGGAACAGAGCAGTAAACCCAGCTCTGTGACTGCCACCTCATTAAATCCTGTTTCTCTTTATCTCCTTCCTCATTTCCTGTCTTTTATCACAACCCTTGGAGGATGCAGATTCTCACTGTATCTTCTGTGCTCCTAATTATAACCATGAAGACCTGAACTATTATAGTGCTCCAAGAACATCAAGTTTAAAGTTGCATTTCATTCTGTGAGTGGCTCTGGCAGCTGCAGAAATGTAAGGCCAAGCTAGCTACCTTGCCAATGGAAACAGGCTGAGAAGTGCAGTAAGAACCTTCCTCTGCTCTCAGCTGAGACCTCCTTCCCCAAAACGACTCAAGCCTTAGCTCAGACATCTCTGGAAGGTGTCAGGGAGGGGCTGGTGTTCTGAAATACTTACTTGCTTTAAGTATAAAAAATACACACAAAACAAAACCCCATCAGGCAAACACTCCTCGTGAATATTCCACATATCCCACAAGCTTGCATCAGACAAAGATCTTCTTCCCGTGCACCCAGAGTAATAAAAAAAGCTGTGGCCCTGGAAAAGTCAGAAACAGACGCATATTTCTGACAGAGATCACAGTTCCTGTGGGGCCTTTATATTTGCTGCAGATTCAAAAGAAAAACTGGACTCTGATTTTCTTAAAAGCTGGTAGGGTACCAAGGAGTTATAATGCAGCTCTAGCCTGGTCAGGCTAACTGGGCAATGGAAAGTCTTGGCACCTTGGTTTTATTCTTTTTTTTTTTTTTTTTTTTTTTTTTTGTCTTTTTCCTTTTTATCGGTACCCTGGATCGAACTCACGACTGCCTGCTTGCAAGGCAGGCGCTTATGCCGCTGAGCTAAATCCCCAGCCCCCGTTGGTTTTATTCTTGTGCTTATCTGAGGTTATCACTTCATGTCCACATGGCCAGAATTCTGAGCAAAGGTGGAAACTATTCCTGTTTTACAGAGTGGAGGGAATTAGGCAGAGATTCTAGTTGATATTGATAAAATTTGTCACTAGAGATGTCAGATAAGCAATGGCAACTCTGTCTTTCAGTTCAAACTATTTTACCCGGTACAGTTGCCTCTGCTATTCTGGAGAAATAGTACATTCCTTTTCTATACTCAAATAGGGAGCACACAGAATGTTACACTTTTATTTTTGGAATGCACCTGAATGTTTATGCTATTTTTCTCCCTGCAGAGATGAGAAGTTGGGTGAAAACAGTTTATCTGGAAACTGGACGGAGAAGAAAGTAATCATTGTCCCACTCCATGGAGCTTACCTGCTTGTGGCCTCATGTTAATCAGACTTGTGACTGTCTTTTTCTGTGTCTCATCAATGAAGAAATATTTACTGTATAGTTAATCCAAGTGATTGTAGCTGTTACTCATGATCTGGCTGTGATATTTGCTGATTAAAAATCATAGGTTTTCATGCACACAAAGCCATCAATGGTAGCAGAAAAGGCTTACAGAAGTATTTTCCAGGGCTGTCTGTGATCACTTGAGATTATACCTGTGGTCCTGTCACATGGCTAAATGCTTAATAAACATCTGAAGCATCTGCTCAGTGTCAAGTGACTGCCTTCTTCTATCTGTGTGCTGATTGCTATGGTGTAAAATGCCCAGATTCGCTATGCCTAGATAGTTTTAAGTGGTATGTATTCCACACATGCTCACTGAGCACCTACCCCAGGTGCTCCCTGTTCTAGATGCGTTATTAATAGTACGGAAGTTTTATGTGGAGGTGACTTCAACAAACTCATAGCCAGGAGACAACTTGGATCCAGGCAATGAGCTCCAAATTTTCTGTTGTGATGTTCTGATTTCTGGGGCCTTAGTTTTTCCTGTGTGAAATCTGTAGATACCCATACCAACCCTCTGCTGTTTTGGAGCAGCTCTGTCTTGCCTGTTCACAAATGTAGTTTGAGGAGAAGGCTGAGACAAGTCAGAGGCAGGATGGTGGGCAGCAGGTGGCTCCAGGGCTGCTGCAGGCAGCAGGTCAGCTGAGGGCTAGAACACTCCTCTTTGAACTGGTTTGATCTTTTGGGAACAGTGTCTAAGACTTCGGTTTAGATGCAGACCCAGCAGAGAGAAAATCTTGCAGGGGAGCTGGCTCATTTTGAGGTGGCCCCATCTCTCATTCTCAAGATGCATCTCTGACATAGGGCTCAGACCCCAAACCACCCAGCCCGAGACAGGAAGAAGGGCATCCTCCCAGTTTCCATAATGAAGATGCACTCATAGCACTTGCTCTAAGCCAGGCATTGCTGTGCTTAATCTAAAATACTAAGACTTGGATATTCTCAGAGGGAGGTACCCTTATCTCATTTTATAGACGCAAAAAGTGGGACTTGAGAGCTTTGGTGACCTGCCTAACGTCACCTGCATCATCAGTGGCTGAGCTGGGACTGCAGCCCAGTCAGGCTCAGGAACTCCCCCTACCCTACCCACTGTACTGTGCTTTCCAATATTCCATGTGCTCCCCACAATGAACCATGTTATGTTTATATCTGGATGCCCGATGCTTAGTGATGGCACTTTTGGAAGGTCACTGGCCCCGGGGGATATACTCTTCTGAGTTGAATGTGCTGTTGGGAGGTGGGGTCCCATCGGAAGAGGAGGTCACCAGAGCTGTGACTTGGAAGGATGTAGCTCCCTTCCCAATTCCGTCCCTGCTCTCTCTGCTTCCCCATCCCCATCCCCATCCCCGGGATATGGGCAGCTTCTCCTCTGCCGTCCCTTTACCATGCCGTCCTGCCTCAGAGCCAGTCAACCAAGGATTGTTAGTTGAGCCAAGATGAACCTTTCCTCCCAGAAGCCGTGGGGGTCAAGTGCTGTGACTCACCAAGAAAGTGACTAAGACAAACACTTATCAGGGATTTCTGCCCTTTGAGAAGAGCCCCGGATGTCTACCAGGATAAAGTTTGGAACCTGGTCCCAACTAGGCAGACAATGCCCAAATGGCTCAACACAAGGAAGCTTTTACAGGACTGGACTATTCGGATTAGTAAGTGATCAACCCACAGCATCTTATTTAACTCTGGGTTCAGCCTGGTGTCCTAACAGTGAACTGACCAGGGTGGGGTGGGAGGGGCATCAGAGGCTGACTCGGTGGCCTTTGGTGGCTGTTGATCACAGTACCCAGCTAGGAACAGAGAAAGCCCGAGGCTGAATAGAAGGATGTCTGGTAAGAAAGGGAGAGGGAAGACTTAACAGCTATCTTCAAGTTCTACTTTCCTGCTAGTCTGAAGAGACTTCGTTGTCACTCCAAAGAGCAAATAACATAGATGGTTTTTCTTTTTTTTAATGTGAAGAAAAACTTAAGCTATCAGCAAGTGGAATGTGTCTCTTCACAGTACAGTGTACATTACACCACTGTAGCTCACCATGTAAGCACGGGAGACCTCGAGCTGGGACAGAGTAAAGACATCTTCCACAAACAAAAACCAGGCTGCAATGCAGGCAAACCTTAAACTCTGTCCTACATCCGGGATTCCAACGTTCTCTGAAAATAAGAGACTTTGGCCAAATTATTAAAGAACAAGGAGAAAAATCCTGAAGGTAGAAACACCATGAAGGTGTGTTATTTTTCAGGGCTGCACTCTAACTGGGGCATCCACATGGGATGCAGGGGCAGGCCTGGCATACAAACGACACCCCACACACAGGCAGTGCTAGTGGGTTGGCCCTGGCCGGCTACTCTACGGAATTTGCCTGAGTTGATCCCCTCTCCTGTGGCTGGTGAGCAGTGGAGCTGGGACTGAAGCCTAGAGATCCCCCGTGCTGGCCTAGCCCTACCCCTCTGCCCTCACCCTGGATGCTGTAAGAAGGCCTCGTATTGTTTCATGGGGCTGCTGTAATGTGTACCAGAATTGCGCAGTCTGAGGAGGACAGAAGCTCCTTCACAGTTCTGGACACACGGTGTCAGCAATGGCTCTGCTTCCACCAAGCCAACAGATCATCCGGTAATCCCGGAGTTACTTGGCTTGTCGACCCATCGCTCTGGTCTCTGCCTCTTCCCTCCATCTTCTCTGCGCCTATCCAGCTCTTCTTCCTAAGCACACTTGTCCTACTGGAGTTGGGCCTCCCCTAATCCTGTATGAACTCATTTTTGACGTGACCAAGTCTATTTCCAAATAAAGGCAGATGTACAGATCTGTGGTCTAGACTTCAACATAGCTGTGTGTGGAACAATTCGATTCGTACAACACCAAACTGGAAACCCTAAGGAGCATTGATTATGGTGGGTCACAGAGGACAATGGCCATACAGTTCATTTTTGCTTTGTTATGCCCCACTGCAAGTATTAAGCAAAAATTATGGGAGGCCAATGCTTTGGACTGAGCTAGGTCCCAATAGCCCAAACCAAAATAGAGTCATTCAAGGCCTAACACAGTCAAACAAACTTTAAGTAAGAAGGTGGATCTCTAAGCAGGCCAACCCAACAGTATAAGGGTCACAGCAAGCAATCAGAGTTCAGTCTATGAGAGTCAGTAAGATAAGAAAGTCATACTGTTTACGCCTTACAAAGAAATTAATCTGCTGTAGTGTGATGGTAACATCAGCTTTTTTTCTTTTGTTCTGTTTTCTTGTCCTGACTGTAGAAAATCCATTGTCCTGCCTTTGATCAATGCAGATGCTTGTTCAATTTTGTACAATTCATGAGGTTACCCTGTTCTTTTATTTATTTATTTACTTATTTATTTTTTGGTACCAGCAACTGAACTCATGACCTTGCACTTGCCAGGCAGGCACATGTGTCACCAGACTAAATCCCCAGCCTCTATGAGGCTACCTGGATTCATGAATAAAAGCTAAAAACAATGTTATATTCATTGTAATTCTGTCTTCTAATACAGGGAAGGGACTGTCTCCACTCACCAACTTGCTCATGCTGATGATGCCACAGGTACCGCCTGCCTTTTACAATTCATTCCATGTGGCCAACGAAAATCTTGCACTAGAATTGTGCCTTCACTGGTTTCAGCTCACCACGTCTCATTTCCTGCAGGATGGCTACATGTCCTCCTTAGACTTCACTCACCTTCTTGCTCACCACAGTTAGGGATCAGGAAGGTTTGGAAATCAGTGGGATTTTAGTCACACTTAGGTAATTCCACAGAAAAAGAATTGTTTCAATTTGTTTGCTCATCTTGTCTTTCCTGCTTCAATCCATTCACTTCCCAGCTCACCTTCAAACACATTTTAAACTTCTTGAAAAGCAAATCTGGCAGAAAAGAATGCATATTACTCGGCACCTTGTAATCCCTCTGCTCAAAAAAACAAAAAACAAAAAACAAAAAACAAAAAAAACCCAAATGAACTCACTCAACTGTGCACTGGCATTATCTGAGATCATGTTTATAAAACTCATGAATATGGAAATGAGCAGCCATCTCCCAGAAGCCCTGGAGCAGACTGGCAAGGTCTGCTGTATGTGGGTAAAAACGCCTTCCTTGAAGGTTCAGCAACTTCTCCCCAGAAGACAGAATAAGCTACCCTGCCTGTGTTCTGCAGGAAAAGGGTTGTAATAGCTGCAAAGCTCAAAGCAGTAAACTCTTACATACAGTGCTGAATCATTAGGAGACTATCTAATGTGTCCCACTTTTCAGGTGAACAAATTTTGTTAGCATAAAGGGCCTGAATGACAGCACTGTATTATTAGTAACCACATATACTTCTGTTGAAAGTGTGCATATGCCAGATACTTTCACAATTTAAATAGTACGTAATGCATCTCTTTTATTTCCCCTTCTGATACTGGGGCTTGAACCAGGGCCTCACGCTGAGCTTCCTCCCAGTCTTTTTTATTTCGTGACAGGGTCTTGCTAAAGTTGCCCAGGTTGGGAGCTTTTGTTGACGGTCCTTTTAGAAGCCTTGTCGGAAAGGAGACTGAGAACCTGCAGTAGACCACGGGGTGCGAGGGCTGCAGAGCAGTATGGGTGATGAACAAGCTGGCTCCAGAAGCCTGCGAGAGTCCTACCTAAAAACATTAACGCGGCTCCCCGCTAGGACAAGAGGTGAGCGCTGGTGTCTGTCTTACGAACCTTTCCAGCGTCCACCAACTCTCACCACGTCCTTGTCTTTAATTCCCAGCACTTTTATTTTTGTTTGTTCCCTCTTTACTAGTATGTTCGCGATACACTGTAAAAATACATTTATTGTGCGGAACTGGGACGTGCACGTGTCGCGTCTGGATCCTTTTACTTCCCTTCCTCCCTCCTCTCTCCCCCAGTCTCCACATCCCGTCCCACTTTTTAAAAAACGAGCCCTGTGCACCATGAGCGGAACACCACCTGTCACTTAGGCAAACCCACTGTCACCCTCGGCGCCTGTAAAGTCGCGCGCGGGCAGCCTGAGAGACTTAACGACGCTGTCTCAAAATAAAAGACAGTGGGATGCGGGAGTCGCTCTGGGAGAAGGCCGTGGGTCCAACTCTTAGGACTCAAAGAGAAAAACAGTAAGCCCACCGCGACTGGACAGCTAACTTATCATCTAGCCGGCGCGACCCAAGCGGCCGCCGCGGCACGTACGTATGTACGTACGTACGCACGCACGCTCCTACGCACAGCTCAGAGAGGAACGTGTCACGCCGCGCACGCGCACTTCGCTCACTGCGCAGGCGCACAGCGCACCGCGCGCTTTTCGGAGTTCTGGGCGACCCGGCGAGTTGCGCATTGGAGGAGGTGACCAGGCGGGGCGGGGGTGCGGGGCTTGCTCGGCATTCGCGCAACAACTGCTACGGGCTGGGCCGGGGAGTCTCGTTGTGGCGCCCTTTTATTTATTTTGTTTGACTTCTGTGGTGCGGAGGGCACTGGGGCGCCGCCGGGGTGGGGCAGGGCCGCTGGGGCTGCCCGTTCGCCACCTCTGGGCCCCCGCCGGTTTCCCCGGTGCGTTTCCTGTGCTTCGCGGGGTGGCACTTCGGGCGGACGCCTAGTGCAGGCCGAGCACCCCTCGCCGAAAACCCGAAGCACTCGGCCTCGGAAACCTCCGAGCCCCTTCTCCCCCGGCACCGCAGTTGAAATGTCAATGCATGACACTTGCAGTCCTGCACGAAGGTATTAAAATGAGGCGTGCAGCTAACCAGAAGCCATGCATTTATGGTCTGTGGCATCCGAATTTCTTGTGCAGACGAGTCCCCGCCCTAAGCTGGTATATGCAGATTAACGCTGCCGGCCAGAGCGCTTTGGACCAGGGATGCTCGGCGCATGCAGGGAGTCAGGGCTGCATCACGCTGCTGGCGGTGCAAGGTCCCTGTGGCCAGGGACAGGCTGTGAATTTCCATGAGTAAGACACAGATACTTTCTCCCAGGGCTCACTGTGAGGAGTGAGGAACAACAGTGAGCGTTTATCAGTGTGAGAACCATTTTGAGTGCTTTGCAGACCTGAGACCGTTCCCCCTGAGCAGTTTTAGCGCACTATGTTACAGGGGAAACAGACACGACTGAGATCTGTCCAGAGTTGCTCACTGCTGGTGGGAAGTAGAGCACAGGCACCCTGGCCTCAGACCCGGTGCTCAGAATTCCTGTGCTCTTTGCCTCTGGTCAGTGGTTTCTGGTGTATGATAGGAGCCCTGTCAGGTTTTGTTTTTGTTTTTTTTTTTTAAATGATGTCATTTTAATGGAGACCATAAATGTAATAGTAGTTTCTTCTTCCAGTTATCCAGTTAGAAAGACAAATGCATTCTTAAAGTAATCAGAAAATTATGAAAATACAGAAATGCAGTTTTATATCAGTTCTCCTTAACTATAGTTTTTAGACTATAAAGGTTAAGTTGACTTAGAAATAATAAAGATAAATGGTAAAGATGTATCATTGAGCAGCAATGGCCAGCTTTTGCCTATCCATATCCATATCCATATCCATATCCATATCCATATCCATATCCATATCCATAGTTGTTGGATAAGTAATTGAGCTGAAAGGAAGAAGTAAGATTTGGGAGGTGACTATTGAGACAGGTGATGATGAGAGGGAGAATGGAGGTTTCTGGGAACGGTGATTAGATCCCTGAGCTGTTGGAGAAAGTCCAGGGTTGCAGGTGATAAACTGGGATGCAACTATGGAGAGGAAGAGGATGACTGCAGTAATTGTGAGAATTTTGATAAATCCTTCCAAGTCATCTGTGTTTTAGTTTCTGGTTCCAGTATTGTATAAAGGACATTAAGAGTTAAAATGGTAGAGTGGGAAGCAGGATGAACTGTTTATCTAAGTTTTGACTCTGTTCAACTTTATAGCTTTATACAAATTAGTCCCACTAGACAGTATTTTTATTAAAGACTTATAAAGACCCACCTATAATGTGACACATTCTCTGCAAGGCATTGTTGGAGATGCAAACTATATTAAACATGGCACTTACATGAAAATAATTTGATTATTCTAGGTAATTTGAAAGGTAAATTTAAAATACACAAGTTTTTACTTTTTACCTTAATGTAATGTTCTTAGAAAACTAAAGTATTTTTTATAGATTTTTCTTGTGAATACACAGGTAGATTCTACACGTGCAACATCGTGATATATTCATGATTGTTAAAATAGGAACAGGCTCAAAGAAATAACTTAGAGAAATCTAACGTAGAAGCACTTTACTAGTAGGCTGTTTGACTTTTGCTGTTTTATCTGTCCTAACAGTTGTTGGAACGGGGATTTAGCTCAGCAGCACAAGCCCATGCTTGGCAAGCACAAGATCCTGAGTTTGCTCTCCAGTACCAAAAAACAAAAACAGTTCACATTCACTGTGTGTGACATTGGGAAATTGTGAGGTTCAGCAGCAGCTGTCTCCGGAGTAAGGCATCAAAATCGTTAAATATCTTTCATATTTATGATCCATTTAGCTTCCTCTGTGACCTTTGGCAGTAGCATTAAGACACACTGGATCCCTGGTGAAGTGCCCAGTGCTTGGAAAGAAACCGTATGTTTGACTTTTGGCTCTTTTCATAGCCAGCTGTGTGACTTTTGGTAAGTTCCTTAACCCAGCCTTGGTTTCTGCATTTGTATACTGGGAACATTAGTAGTTTCCAGATTATTTTCATATTCACTACCTGACTTGATTCTTATGATGCTGCTGCTTCGCTTGACAGATAAGAAGCTGGCACGTCCAGCATAAAAGTCTTGCTTAGCGTCATTCATCCAGGTTTTCACTGAGCCCAGATGTAAACTCCTGGTTTATCTTATATAATCATAGTTTTACTATGCTTCCATAGTGCTTTTCTTTTGGTGATTAATTTCTAAACCTTTGTGTTTAAAACTTAAGAATGTTTTCTCTGCCAAGAAAATTAGATAACTAAAATACTTTAGCTCCTAAGTCACTCTTAAGACAAACTTTAATCTTAAAGACTTCATGTCAGTTTATCTTTATGTCTTGAGAGTTCACATCACATGGCAGGACTTCCATTTCTTTGGATATGTTTAAGTCTTTATAGTTGCTATGAGCATGGTTTATTTTGAATAAAAAATACTGAGGAACTGATGTTAAAGGAAACGGTTTTGTTTCCTTTGTTCACTTTACATCCATGTATCTCAGTGCTCCATTTCTTATCATTTATTAATTCACTTGGTTCTGTTGTCAACGTTCATTTTTTCCCTCTTTTCAGTGTTTTAACCTGTTGTTTGTTTTACTTACTTTGTTGACCACAACTTCTAGAAAAACGTTGAATAGTACTTACAGCAGTATGTGTTGTCTTATTTCTGAATTTTTGATTTTATACCATTCGGCCTCTTTCTTGCCAAAAATTTGGTTAAAGTGGTGTCTATTCATAGACTGAAAAGCTCTGTATTTTAAAAACTACCAATAAATACTGAATTTAAAATATATCTTTATATCTTGAGTAAAGTCTATGATTTACTTGATATTTCTCTTATAAATAATGTCATTATAAGTAAGTTTTATAAGTTAAAAACTCCAACATAGTTTCCTTACCAGAAAGTTTTAAATATGTTGAAACCATCATGTCTATTTTCTTCCTGCTACTCGTATATCTTTCATTTTGGTCTCTTGTAGAACCTCTAGCATGCAGGCCCCCAGCTCTCGGTCTGTGCACCTGAGCGAGTGGCAGAAGAACTACTTTGCAGTCACATCTGGCTCATGTACCCCGGAACAGAAGGCAGATGCATACCGCGCACAGATACTACGCGTTCAGTATGCCTGGGCAAACACCGAGATCTCCCAGGTCTGTGCTTCCAAACTGTTCAAAAGGTATGCAGAGAAATACTCTGCAGTTATTGATTCTGACAATGTGGAAACTGGCTTGAATAACTATGCAGAAAATATTTTAACTTTGACAAGATCTCAGCAAGCTGACAGTAACAAGTGGCAGTCTGGGTTGTCAATAAACAGTGTTTTCAAAATGAGTAATGTGCAGAAGATGATGCAGGCTGGCAGGAACTTCAGGGACTCTGTGCTGGGACCTGCGGATGCATCGGTGGTGATCCAGCAGGAGGTCCCTGTCTTTGATTTTCCTGACTCTGGTGTTCGTGGGGGTGCAGGAGACGGTGACCTGTTACCCAGCTCAGTTCCTGACACAGCCAAGATCCATGACATCCCAGGCAGCAACCCTTGGAGGTACCCTCAGAGCATCCAACCATCCATGGTGCCTGACAGTGCTCGGACTTGTCCCACATCGTCCAGGCATTTAGATGGGTCAGCCACAGCCAGATTCCACACCACGCCATTGTTTGGAGGTGGCCCAAAGGAAAGTCACAGCTCTCCTCAAACCAACACAGGAAAGCAAATGTTCTCATCCAACCTGTCTCCTTTTTCTTCTGGCTGTGAAAACCTCCAGGCAAGGAGGGCTTTTTATAGTTCTGTCTCCATTGATGCTCTTTCCAATCCAGTACTGAATAAGACTTCTAACAAAACAGAAGATGACAGCCCAAGGGAGGACAGAAATCTGCCTACTTTTAAAACAGCAAAGGAACAGTTATGGGTAGATCAGCAAAAAAAGGGCCAACAATCCCAGCGTGTACCAGGGTCCTCATATGGGGGTGTGAAAAAGTCTCTGGGGGCTGGTCGATCTCGAGGGATATTTGGGAAATTTGTTCCTCCCGTGCCAAAGCCTGAGGGGGCAGAGCAGGATGGAGGCATGCAGTACAAGCCGTCCAGGGCAGCGCCCACAGAACCAGTCCATACTGCTGACGAGCGGCTCAAGAACTTGGAGCCTAAGATGGTTGACCTGATTATGAATGAGATCATGGATCATGGGCCTCCAGTGCACTGGGACGACATCGCGGGAGTAGAGTTTGCGAAAGCCACGATAAAGGAAATAGTTGTGTGGCCCATGATGAGGCCAGACATCTTCACTGGGTTACGGGGACCCCCTAAAGGGGTTCTGCTGTTCGGGCCCCCTGGTACTGGAAAGACTCTGATTGGCAAGTGCATCGCCAGCCAGTCTGGGGCGACCTTCTTCAGCATCTCGGCCTCATCCTTGACCTCCAAGTGGGTGGGAGAAGGGGAGAAGATGGTGCGCGCTTTGTTTGCTGTGGCGAGGTGTCAGCAGCCAGCTGTGATATTTATAGATGAGATTGACTCCCTGTTGTCCCAGCGAGGAGATAGTGAACACGAATCCTCTAGGAGGATAAAAACGGAATTTTTAGTTCAGTTAGACGGAGCAGCCACATCTTCTGAAGACCGAATTCTAGTAGTGGGAGCCACAAATCGGCCCCAAGAGATTGACGAGGCTGCCCGGCGAAGGTTGGTGAAGAGACTGTATATCCCCCTCCCGGAAGCCGCAGCCAGGAGACAGATAGTAACAAATCTGATGTCCAGGGAGCAGTGCGAGCTCAGCGAGGACGAGATCCGCCAGGTTGTGCAGCAGTCTGATGGTTTCTCAGGGGCAGATATGACCCAGCTGTGCCGGGAGGCATCCCTCGGTCCCATTCGCAGCTTACAGACTGCCGACATTGCTACTATAACTCCGGATCAGGTCCGGCCCATCGCGTACGCTGACTTTGAAAACGCGTTTAGAACTGTGCGGCCCAGCGTATCTTCAAAGGATTTGGAGCTGTATGAAGACTGGAACAGAACCTTTGGCTGTGGGAGGTGAATGGGACGCTGCAAATTAAAACGTGACATCTTTTTAGCACTGGCCAGTTTGTTTTTAGCACAGGAACTGGGGACATGGGAAGTACACTGCTTGGGACGTGCTGTGAATTCTGCACATTGGAGGAGGGTAGAAACAGTTCAGGGTTTCCAGCCGGTGGTTTGGCCTGTGTTGAATGCTTTACTTGCCTTCCAATTGTTGTCTGACGTCTGTAAGTTATTTAAGCTGCATGAGGCTGAACTTTTTGTTTTACTTCTAGGAAGTCTTGAAGGTGAATAGCGAGCTCCAATCAGAGCTTTACTCTGGAGATTATGTTTATTAGTGCGAACGTATTAAACGAAGTTCCTCTGAAGGTCTTGTGGTTCTTACGGTTGGCTGCAACAGTGATTTCCATTCCAAGCTGCATTGGTCGCTCCCATTTAGCTGCCTAAAGATTTCATCAAAAGCTAGAATAAAACTGACAGCTTTCACTTCCTTTGGCAAGTTTGTTACTTATTTTATGATTTTCTTTTCTTATCAAGACTAATAACGTGTTCAGAATTAGCAATCTATCGGAGACACAGCCACAGAACCGAAGGTAAAGAGTGCTGTACTTTTGCAGAGAATCTACAATGTTTACATTAACAAATTATTTGATACTACTTCACCACCTGTCATATTACTATTTTTTTTTTTTTTTTGTCTTTTTCCTTTTTATTGGTACCAGGGATCGAACTCACGACTACCTGCTTGCAAGGCAGGCGCTTACATATTACTATTTTTTAAAATAAATGTTTTCAGGCTTATAATGGGCCATTTGGTTTTATACATAATATATGTGCTCATTGTGAAAACTTTAGAAAATAGAGATGAAAAGAGAATAAAAATCACTATTATATTACCATATGGGAGAAAATTTTATTTCAGCGTTGATTCTCTTAGAAGTCGTTTTTTCAAGCAAAAGAAATTGTACTATGCATCAGCTTTTGTTACCTGCCCTTTTCAGGAAAGCACGTTACCATTTTCCACATTAATAGACATCTATGAGAGTCTTCCTTTATGTGGTTGCCCAGAAACCCATTGTGTGAGGTGAACTGTGATCAGCTCAGTCCTCTGTTAAAAAGGGCATTTCGGGCAGGACTGTATGCTGCTGTTTATTAAAAATGCAGTCTTGAAAAAGGGGAAGGTGTGTGGCTCAGTGGCAGAGCTCTTGCCTTGCATGCACAGTGCCCAGCACCACACACAAGAAGATAAAAATACATAGTGTCTGTGTGAACCTCCTGAGTAAAATGTGTGGGGTAAGAGTGCACGTGTTTGAAATTTTGGCAGGTGTTCCTAAGTTTTCCTCTGGAAAAATAATTCTGCCTATTCAGAATTCCCATTACAGTGAATCAGAGGGGCTGTTTGTCTGTGCCACGTAGGCACTGAGCAGTGGGGAGTTTTCTTTCTGTTAGTGTTCTTCTGCATTCATTCCTGTGAAACTCGGATGCCAGCCAGAGTTCCAGATGCTGGAGGTAAAGCTGGGAACCAGACACAAACGCTCCTGGCTTCAGAGAAGTCACATTCTGGTTCTCTCTTGTGAACACTGAGACTTGAAATGGGAGTTAAGGCGCTTTTAGCTGATGACTTCAGACAATTTGTTTCTGGGATGTGTAGTTTAAATTTTTATTCACCTGCCTCTGCCTTCTGTTTTTATACATATAAAAGGCTTTATTATTCCAACTTTCCCCTTTAATACACAATTATCTTTGTTAAGATTTGGATGTCAAGTTTCTTTAACATCTTAGAACATAACAGTGCATACTTGGACCCTTTTTGTTAAAACACTGTGTCATGGTTTGTGTCTGGATGTCCTTCCAAAGCCCCATGTGCTTTTAGGTGGGGCTTTTCTGGAGGCCGATGAATCTGGAGGGTGTGGCTGAGTCCTGCCATGCTGGGATTAGGGGTGGGTGAGTGCTGGATCTGTCTGCCGATGGGATTGGCGCCACCCTCATCGCAGTGGCAGAAAGAGGCTTGTGTGTCTCCCCCTGGCTTGCTGTTGCTGTGCTGTGCTGCCACGAGCTGCATCTCCCCAGGGATGCCTCTGCCTCAGACTCAGCCAGTTACGGACTAAAACCTCTACAAACTGAGCTGAATAAACCTTTCTTCCCCCTTTAACATTGAGTGTTGGGTACTTTGCCTCAGCCATGAGGGAAAGTAACTAAAACATACTATATAACCTTGGAATCTTAGGTATTGCTGTCAAGGAAGTCTTAGTTTTTCTCTACTGGTATTCTCCTCACATCTTCTGGGGTCTTAGTTACCGTAGTATTTAGATTTAGGGGCAGTTGCCTACTAGGTGTTAGGATTTGTTTAACTCTAACTCACTCTTTTTTAATAAATCAACTTTTCTTTTAAAATGATCTCACCATGTAGCCCAGCCCAGCCTAGAACTTGTGATCCTCTTTCCTCAGCCTCCCAGTGCAGGTACTGCAGGTGTGTGCCATCGTGCCGGCCACTGAAACTTGGCCTTAATGTTAAATTTTAAAGCTGCAATTCCTGCCAGTCCTGACTTTCAGCGCCTTTGATCCCCAGCACTGAGCGAGTTCCCTCTGTGGAGCTCGGTGTAGATTGCATCCAAGAGAAAAGCCCGGATTCTGCTTGTCATGGGCTGTGGCTCTGGTTAGCAGCTCTTCTGGGCTGCTGCTCTGCTGAGTGAGAGTCCGCTCCAGGAATACTCCAGGGAGAGTATCACACAGGAAGGAGCTGGGCAGACCCTGGGTCACCGCATCCACACAGTCTCACAGCAGCTGGGGACAACTAACTACAGGTTTCCACGGCGTTGTGAAGCCACTGTTTTCAGGAAAGTGAACACTGATTGCAGAGTCAGGTTCTTTTATAAAAAGACACCTTATCCCAGCACGTGTCATGCTTAAAATTTTGGTAGGAATATAGTAACTAACCCAAATGTATAATATTGGGCATTCATTTATTTATTATTTGGCTTCTGAGTTTTATACTTAGAAAGGACACAAGCTGGGTGTGGTGGCTCACCCTGTAATCCCAGCACTTGAGAGGCTGAGGCAGGAGGATTGAGAATTTGAGACCAGCCTGGGCTACAAAGTGAGCTCAAGTCCAGCCTGAACTGCATAGAGAGACCCTATCTCAAAAAAAAAAAAAGATTCTCTATTTTTATTTTTCTTATTTTTCCATAAATTGTTTCCAAAAATTTGACAGGAATAAAAATCATATTAATGGGGTACCGTGTAACATTTTCATATGCATGTACATTGTGCAGTGTTTAGATTGAGTTAAACACCTGTATCATGTCATCTGTCATCTCTTCAAAGTAAAAATACTCAGCATCCTAGTTGTGTGTGTGGTGTGAGGGTTGACTCAGAGCCTTTGTACTAGGCTACATACATCCTCAGACCTTTTTATCTTTAATTTTTTATTCTGAGGTGCTCACTAAGTAGCCTAGGCTGGGCTCAAACTTGAGATCTTTATGCCTCAGCTTCCCAGAATACTGGACTTCCATGCATGTATCACCACACCTGGCCTCGTCCAGCTTTTTGTGATACATGGTACATGACTGTTCTATACTCAGCCTAGTAGTATATTCAGAGCTTTTTACTCCTAGCTAACTGTAACCCCTTCTTCAGCCTCCCTAGCCTCTGGCATCCTCCATTTTCTGTCAGCTTCCAAGAGAAGAATTTCTTATGGAGCCCAGATAAGTGAGAGCAGGGCTATCTGTGCTCAGCCTGGCTTATGTCATTCAATGTAGAGATCTTTAGTTCTGCTCTTGTTGCAGAAGCCTGGTGTTCATTCATTCATGTTGTGACTGAGTAGGGCGGTGTGTGTGTGGATAGCTGGGCTGACCGCATGTCTCTGTGGCTGTGACAGTGCTGCAGTGGCTGTGGAGTGCGGGTGGCCAGATAGGATATCTTTGCCTTTGGTGCATGCCCAGGAGTGGCACGGTTGCATTAGCTGGCCATCGTATTTTTATTTTTTGAGGAGCTACCACACTGTTACCATCTCTCTGTTCCCATTTCTGCCCACAGGATGCCTTCCAGGCTTCTCTTTTCTCCACCTGGGGCCAGCCCTTAAAAGTTGTGCCTTCTGATAGCAGTCATTCTGTCTGGAGTGAGATGCTACCTCATTGTTTTGTTCTTCCCTAAGGACGTAGATGGGGAACAGATTCTCATACACCTGCTACCCATTTGCATGTCTTCTTTTAAGAAATATTCCTTTAGAAATACGTTTTAGAAATGTTATTTGATCAGGTGCTTGGTTTGGTTTTTGGCTGTTGAGGTTTTCGATTTCCATTTCTATTCTGAATGTCAGATGTATTGTTTGCAGATACTTTCACTTGTTCAGTAAGCTGTCTTTCACTCTGATGATGATTTCATTTGCCATGCACAAGCTTTTTAAGAACTGATTGGAATTATATCAAGTGCGTCAATAGCTTCAAGTATGGATACTTAACAACATTCTTCCAATCCATGAATGAGAGAAATCTTTCTCTTTTTATGTGTATCTCTTCCATCAGAGTTTTGTAATTTTAATTTTGTGATTTTCAAGGTATTTAGCTTCCTTGGTGAAATTTATTCCTGATTTTTTTTGTTGTTGTTGATAATATTTTTGGTAGCTATTGTGAATGGGATTTTTAAAAAATGATTTCTTTCTCAGTAGTTTCATTATTGGTGTATAAAAATATTAACAGTTATGTTTTTGTTTTTGCAGTACTGGGGATTGACCTCAGACCTCATACATGCTAGTCAAGCAGCAATGGATTACTGATTGTTGTATCCTGCAACTTTATTGAATTTTAAATTAGTTGTAGTGGCCTTTTAGTGGAGTATTTCGGTTTTTATAGATATAAAATGGTGTCATCATGCAAATGGAACATCTGACCTCTTCCTTCCTATTTGTGTACTTTTTATTTCTTTTCCTGGCCTAATTGTCTGACCCAGACTTCAGTACAGAACTGTGTTGCATAAGAGTGGTAAGAATGGGCATCCTTATCTTGTTCCAGATTTTAGAGGAAAACTTTCTGGTTTTCCCCCTTTTTATTGTATTGGAATATGTTTCTTTTGTACTTGTCCAGAGTTTTTTTTTTTTTTAATCATGAAAGGTATTGAATAATGTTATCAAATAACTTTCTATATCGAGATAATCACATGATTTTTGGCTTTCATTTTGTGGATATGATGTATTCTGTTGGTTGATTTGTGTTGTTGACTCACTCTCACACCTCTGGTAAATCCCACTGGATAAAGATGAATGTTCTTTTTGAGATGGTGTTGGAAGCAATGGGTTACTATTTTGATGAAAAATTTCACATCTGTATTTTGTAGAGAAATGTGTGTATAGTTTTTTGTTGCTGCTGCTGTTGTGTTAGGCCTTTTGAAATGTGCCTATTACACCTCCATTTGATTTATATTTTGAGGAACTCTTTATTCCCACCTATGGTCTTCTTCATTCTTTTGAAATTTTAATTCATGGTCTGAATTCTAAAATATTGCTAACTCCGCCATCCACATTGATGCGCTATCCCGAGTGGCATCATGGCGCACAGATCTCAGGCTCTGGCCAAATGGGTTGTTAATTCTGGCTGTCATGGACTAGTGGTTGTGCAGTTGGGATTCTGTTTAAAAAGTCTTTGTAGCCATGTGTGGTGGCACATGTCTGAAATCCCAGCACTCTGGGAGGTAGAGGCAGGAGGATCACAAATTCAAGCCCAGTCTGGCCTATTTAATGACTTAATGAGACCTGGTTTCAAACTAAAAAATAAAAGCATTTGGGGATGTGGCTCAGTGTGAAGGCCTTGGACTCAATTCCCATCGTCACCAGAGCAAACTACACCAAACAAAAAACTACCTGTACCTATGTCTTCAATGCAGACATTCCCTGCTTAACAACTATGTTTCATTCCTGCAAGTAAGATGCTAAATGAATTGTTTGCTAAAATTGGTTGCTAAATGAGGAATTGTAAATAGGACTGTATTTACAGTATTCAGATCAAAGAAATGACCAAAGGAAGCTCCAACTTGATGACTTTATTCGTGTAACTCTCACGTGCAGTGTGGTGCAGTGAAACCCTAGCAGTGTACTGTACTGCAGAGGAAGCCCCCGGAGGCTGCACTGTTGCCCAAGCTCCTGTGGCCCATGTCTGAGTGGTGGGTCCTAGGTTCAAACGGCCGTAAGTCCAGTTGTTAATTAGGGGGTGATTAAATGAGAAATTTCTGTAGTTTTGTCATCTAGCAGATTATATCTGTGTTGCTATCCAGATCTTTGATCCGTTTTGGTTTTATTTTAGTACAGGGTGAGAGATGTGGATCTAGATGCAGTCTTCACCATGTGTGTAACCGGTTTTCCCAGCCCCAGTTACTGAACACCTGATCTTTCCTGCAGTGTGTTTGTTGCCCCTTTGTCAAAGACAGATGACTGAACATTAGTCACCATTTTTTACTCTTGTCTCTATGATATAACTGTTTCCACCATGCTACCTGTTTATAATGGAAGAGTGAGGTTAGAAAACCACTAGTGATCTTGCCCAGGGACAGCCCCTCCACACCTGTTAAGATCTCATTTTCTACATACTGCTTAAGATTTCAGTTTCCTTAGCAGTGAAAGGGAATTGCAGTAGATAGCCTCTGTGACAGACACAACCAGGTGTGCTATTTTGTTAGTAATGATCCAAGTGAAATCAATTTGACAAATGCTTATAGAGTCCCAGGTGCTAGGCAGAAAGGGCGAACTTCAGTGCTGCTGATTTGGCTTGATACAGGGGAAAGAAACTCCCAGTCTACTAGATGTCTGGTACAATTTCGTGTTCTCTAAAACAGAAGAATGAGTTATAGGAACAGTGGAGGCTAAGAGCAGAATATATTTATTGAGAAAAAGAAAGCCTCTGTCCGGGAGGGAGACAGAAGGGTTTCCCACGTGGGTTACCAAAGACTCTCTCTTTTCTAGGGATTTTTATAGAGCAAAACCAAGAGGTGAGGCCAGTCTAAGGTGGAGGAAAACTAGGAACATGCACGGTGGGCATAAGGTGGGATAGAACTATGGTCAGCCAATAAGATTAATTGTTGAGGTAAAATTGATATAATCAGGGACAAATGGGGAAGCCAGTCACATAGCAAGTGGGCATGCTTAAAGAGCAGTGACTCTAGGGATGGTGACTCCTGGCTTCCTCAAGGTCATGCATACCTATTTAGAATGTCAATCCTTGATGTTTATACTTAGGCTGTGGTTGCATTTTGTCCTCAGAGCTGGCCAGCAGCAGAGGTGTCTGTTTCTTCCAAGGTCACAAGATACCTGGTCTTCTGCACTGGCTCCCTTGTCTGACGCCTATACTATTTCTATCTCACTCGGATGCCTAAAACAGGCTCCCTAAGGAAACTGGGAAACATGAGAAGAGAGCTTTGGAAAGGAGTTCCTATTAAGTGCCACTGAATGTATAAATCAGTTAAGCAAAGGGGAAGGAAGTGGAAGTATATCCACCTCAGGGGCCCCAGGCAGCTCCTTGCAGTTAGGGATGCCAAGATGGCTGCTGTTGGCTGGTGGGGGAGCTGGCTTGCCCAGGCCAGAGATGTCTGGGTCTTGGCACTCTTTGTCCATTTCTGCTCAGAAACTTAGGGAGTGAGTCAAAGGCTCTTACTGTCAGGGCCAGCACCCTGAGAGTAGAGCAGAGCCTCGCTCCCCACCTCTGTCACCCCAGTTCTTATTCCCACATGTGACTCAGACCCACACTCCCACAGAGGGACCCCTCCTCTTCAGGGCCCATATTTTGGGGTCAGAGTTGCTCCGTAGTATTGGAGGCATGCAGATACACAACTCAGTCTCCCCTTAAAAGCCACCATCCTACCCCACTCCCACACTTTTTTTTTTTTTTTTTTAAAGAAAATATGGTATTTTGAGTCTTCACAGGGTGCAGGTGACCTCTCAGCCACCAGCTGGTGTGTGTCTGCAGGGGTTATGGACACCAACACAGATGCCAGGGCCTGCTCTCTTCACAGAGAAGGGAAACTGGGATGGTGGCCTGGTTCTGTGCAACACAAATCAGTGGCCACATTACTCGGAAGCACGGTATCTGACAAAGCAATGGACACTGCCCATGTACTTACTGCTGTCCTACCTCTTAATGTTCCCTCTTCCTGTGCCTCCGATTTCCGATTACCTGCCCTCCTTTCCAAGGTCTGAAGAGAGGGCCCCTCTCTGTCTTCCACTGACAGGAAGACACACTCAGGACCCAAGAGGAGACTGCCGAATGCTGTGGTCAATATGCCCTTTCCATCAGTGACCCTGCTGGATAGAGAGACTCAATTGCTGTGGAAACTCTCTTCCCTCACTGTGCTATCCATTTTAAAAGATAAGTTAGTTTTCCCTGTGAAAAAACCCTCCAATAAATTCCCATGAAAGGAAAAGACCCACATTCCTTCCTGAGCCAATTGTGGTTTTTCTTCCTTTGCTTCGCTTCCTTTCATTAACTTTCCTGCAGTACAGCAAGCTTGTTTCCACTGTAGGAAGCTGCTGTAGGCAGAATCCTAAGCACCTTCCTTCAAGATTCCTAGCCTGTGGTTACTCAATCAACCCCTCATCTGCGTCCTGCTGGGAAGGGACTTTACAGATGCAATCTCGACCTTTAAGACAGGGAGGTTATCAGAGGTTAGGCCCAGTCTAATTGCATGTGTCCCTGGGCGGTGGAGAAGAGGAAGAGAGAAGAGGAAGTCAGAGATTCCAAGCATGAGAAAGATGTGACCTGCCTTGCAGCCCAGAGGCGCAATGCCATGTGTCAGGACTGGAGAGAGGCCTTCAGGAGCTGACCACGGCCCTGGGCCACGGCAGCCAGCAAAGACGTGGCCCTCAGCCCCTCAGTGCATGGAACAGAATCTTGCCACCTATCTGAGCAGAAGTTCAGAGATTGCAGCTAAGAGGCCAGGCTGGTTGACTCTGATTCCAGTCTCAGGTGACCCTGGGCAGAGGAACCCATGGAGTTGACCAGTAACTTACAGCAAACTGGGATCCTAACATTGTTGTCCTAAAATGGGAAGGTTGGGCTGGGATTTAGCTCAGCGGTTCAAGCATTTGCTTGGTAAGCGCAAGGTCGTGAGTTCAATCTCTGGTACAAAAACAAAGAAAAGAAGGCATGATTATTCCTCATCTCCACTTTCCTTTCTTCCATTCTCTCAAGTGCATATCTCCAAGGAAACTCCTCAGCGCCCCATGTGGTCCTAAGATGGGAAGGTTGTGGCAATTTGTTATGGTGGGCAAAAATAGCATAGCTGGCATTCCAAAGAAATGACAACCAACCAGCCCACCAACACTGTCTGAGCTGAGCAGAACTCGTGTGTGTGTGCGTGCGTGTGTGTGAAATGCTGTAAATGCCAGCAGATATCCCTACCCAGAATTCCCAGAATGGAGTGCATCCAATAGAAATGAGATTTGTTTGACAGATCTATGGTGCCTTCTGCATATTTAACTTAAAATGTTCTTGTGGTCACAATGAATGGTCAAAGAACCAAGTGAAATTAATACCCTCCTCATTTCAGGGAGTCGTCAGTATCAGGGCTGCTGGTGAGAGGCCTTTTCTCGTCCTTTTTTCTCATCCTGAGTCTGGAATCCAGCAGTTGAGTTTATAAAGCTTTGCAGCCCTTTCAGGCTGAAGATGTCCCATGCCAAACGCTCGGCCATTCATGGGCCACCTTGTTGATCAGGGCTGGTATAGAAGGTCGCAGGGCTGGCTGCTGTGTTTGTAAGTAAGTGAGATGGTTTTTCTTAACTCTGCTGTGGATTTGCAGGCAGGCTTTTGAACTGCAAACTAATTTTATACCTTTTAGATGCAAATTGAGGATCTGGCTTCTAGAATCTGTGAGCTTCATGCAAACAAACTCAGTTCTGTTGTTTAACAACCTCAGGTCTCCTTTCCCTGGTATTGCTAAGAATTTCAGAGCTGATGTTTAAACACACAGCCTTCAGCATCAGGCTTTTTGATGTCATCTTAGCTCATTTTGACATCTAAAGTACTGTAGTGGGAATTATACTGCAGAAATGACTTTGAGAGGAAGTTTCAAAAGTATTTTGTCTATAATTTACAAATACTTTTTATATATCAAGGGAGTAATAAAAAATAAAAAGCTAAACATAAAAATAGGGGGCCAGGGATATAGCTCAGTGACACAGTACCTGCCTGGCATGCTCAAGGTCCTGAGTTTGATTCCTGGTGCCAAAAATATAAATTAATAAAAAAATAAAAATAGTTAAAGTAACGGTATTGTTGATATAAATTTTCACTGAAAAATGTTAGACACAAACTACTTTACGCATTCCAGATTTCAATATGAACACCGTTAGGGACACAATTTCACGTCCTGATACTCGGGGAAGATGACTTTGAATATTAGCAAATGATCATTTACATGAAATCCTTTCTTAGGTTAAAAATTATTATTCTGTCCATATTAAATGTCCAACTAGTCTTATGTGTCATATAACTGTATGTGTATCTCATTTAAACTAAAAGCAAAACAGAACTCACCTGTGAGTTTGTGCATGTACACACATATTTAAATTTCTATTAAATGTAAATGGAAATATTAGAGAAATAGAAGTAGGACATGGGTCAAAAAATGGGATATAACCTTCCATTCATGAGAGGAAGAAATTCTTAAATAGTCAGTTCAGGAAAAGGGAAAAGAGATTTTTATAAAGAGTGAAGGAGACCAGGGATTTAGCTCAGTGGCGTAAGCAGCTGCATGGCAAACGTAAGGCATGAGTTTGATCCCCAGTACCAGTATCAACAAAAAAAGTGAAAGAAAAATGAATAAAACCTTAATAAAGAGAAAATTTAAAATAAGGCATTTTAAAAGCACCACAGCTTTCTTGAACAATTAAACAGCATTTCTTAATTGGAGACATTAGATTACTAGTTAATAATGGGGTTATAAATTCTTTCTAGGAAACATTATGCCCAGCAGATAGAAAATGAGCCTGAAAAGATGCTGCCAAACAGAAGGTGAATCTTTAAGAAGTTTCTGTGTTTTCACATACATATGATCGTATTTAAAACTAAACCCCTCCGAATCAGAATCCATAGTTAAGAGTCATTCATCCAACTCCAAATTGAGCGAAGTTATCAGAATTGCTGAAAAAAGCAGCTGTGAGGCAAATATGGATTTCATCTGCATTTTAAGAAACTGAACGTTGAGAAATTCATTTTACAGCGGAATTTTTGAGTGAGCAACATGTATGCATAACATTACATCTGTGGCTGCACAGTGGATAAATTCTATTTCACTGGAGTTTGGGATACAATAACATTGAGCTCCCATAACTGGTGGAAATGGCCAAGCTGTCCATGCTGCTGACCTAGGGGGGCAATTCAGCCCCTGAGGCCTGCTAAGCTTCTGGGGACATAATTTCACAAAATACAGAAAATTGCTGTAAAACGAGGGCATGATTGCAATTTAAGGGAAATGATGCGGGTAAATCTATTTTAATGGACATGCTTAGTAGATGCAAAGTAAATACGTTGGCCCTTCATTATTTATTCCCTTCCAGTGGTCGAAATTAGAGTGGAGAATGCACACAATATCTCCTCTAAAATTGTGCACACTGAAATGAAAAAGGCCTGTTATTCCTAAGTCATTTTAGGGTGATGGGAAACTTAGTTCTAGTGTATAGTTCATTTCTAAGCCTCCCCTCTACCCTCCCTGCCCACTGTACTGCACTGTCCATGTGCACCGTGTGTGGGACAGAGAGAGAGTCAGAGAGACATTGCCTGGGAGATCGAGTTGCTCCCCACTGAATGGCGTTCACAGTCCCCTTGTGATCAGGTGAATCTCTTTATAGTTGAGTCCATCATTTCATCCAGCAGGAGTAACTTGGTGAGCCTAGACTGAGGCCCTGGGGGGACCACTGCCAGCTGCAGGAGCAGTTGGTGAAGATCCCAGCCCTGCGCTCCTGGAAGCCTGGGGTGCTGGTCCAGCGGGGTGGCTTCTGGTTTCCTGAAGCTGCTTGTGTTAGGAAAGGCTGATATTTCTCACAGTCTATGCGAATGACTAGAAGGGCCAAAGTCAAAGCAAACTTTATTATTTAAGGACCCCCTAAAACTCTGCCCAAGTTTAGCAATCGACTCAGAGATACTGATTCTCAGAAATCAGAGGGTATTCAATAAAGTATTCCTTCAGTGGGGTGAAATGTGCTGTTTTTTGTAAAATGTAGTACCCATTTATAATGTTCTAGAGCAAACAATTTTCAAAGAGCAAAGAAACAAGTTCCCCAGACACTGCATGCAAGGTGTTTTGAGGTCTTCTAAGACTAGTTATCAGCTCTAAATAGGAGAAAATATGTTAAAAGGAAAAAGCTGGATTTTGCATAAGGAGAAAAAAATCTCACATTTTTGGGGAGAACTATAAGAATATATGCAAGTCCATGTTTAAAAGCTAGAACAACTCTGGGCTGGGGATTTAGCTCAGTGGCATGAGTGCCTGCCTGGCAAGCTCAAGGTCGTGAGTTTGATCCCTGATACAAAAAAAAAAAAAAAAAAAAAAAAACGGCAGAACAACTTAATTGGGCTCTAAAAGATACTATAACTTAACAGTCTTCATGACCTTTGTTTCTTAGTGATGTTCCTTGTGGTTTATTCGATGAGGGTGATATTCCCCACTTTAAAGATTACTGTAAGATTCAGACGAAAATATGAGTTTGAAAGCTTCAGGTACACAGTGTACATTGACAATCCTTTTCTTGCAGTCTGCTTTTCTTTCTTCTCTATATTTCTGTACAAGTGTAATTTGAAGATTCTTTTTTTTTTATTTGAAGATTCTTGATAAGCATGTAGTGAATTAAAGGAGGTTAGTGCCTTTTTAAAAGCTAAAACTTGGAAGAAATCCACCTTTAAAAAATCCTAACCTTCTGAGTATAGTTAAGGGCTTTCCTATAGATTCTTAGAATACTTTTCACTGTGGGCTGTCCTACGGCTTAGATTTAGTGCAATGTTAATTTTTTAAAGAATCACATCAATGCATATAATGAGTTTAATCACTAGGATGATGTTAATTGAATAAAACTGGGAACTCACAAAGATGTAAAGGAGGAAAGCATGTAATTTCACACATCATAATATTTTTGGCATATTTCTCAGCGTGCACAAACACAGTACAATGCATTGCTATATAACCAGAATTATACAGCAGTACTAGTAAGACTGAGCTCTATACTCTTGGAAGCTTTTTGGGGGTTTATAGTACAGGTGGCCTCTGCAGCCTCAGGTAACTCATCCGTGAATTCAACCAATCACAGACTGCAAACATTCAAATGGACAAAAACTGTCAGAAATCTGCAAAAGTGGCTTCCTGTCCCCAGTCCCTGAGGGGTATGGTGTGGCCACAGCATACATGGTGTCCACATCACAGTAGGAATTAGAAATAGCCTGGGTCCATACAAGTTAATGCATACAAAGGCTGTGTGCAGATTTTATGGATGCTGTGCCACTTTACATGGCAGACTCGGGTGCTGGCAGATTTTGGCATCTGCAAGGTCCCTGGAACCCATCCCGTGGGGCAGTGAGGACATCTTTGTCCCACTGAATGGATGCACTGCGGTTTACTCAACTTGGGGTCCTGGCAGCTGACTGGTGTAGAGGAGAAGGCTGTTAGGTGTTGAGAAAACTCTTCTAAGGTAAGACTTACAAAGTTTAGGTTTTATTGGTCTTGTTCTCTACTGTTATGTTTAACTCTATAACACCTAAGAGATAGACAATTCGTCTTAAGGATACAAGAGGCATTATGGTAACCATTGTTGATAACCTTGTACTCTGTTTTTATATCATGTGCTATGTCTATCCTTGGTTTTGACTGACAGCTTTGTTTTATCATGCTTGATTTTATTCTCTTACAAAAAAAAAGTAATAAGATCTAAGGGAGCAATAAAGCCCAAAATGTGTAAATTTTGTTGTAATAAAGAGAGGGAAAGAAAAGTGCCCTGAAGGATACAACAGCAAGGGTGTTTAGGTGTGTTGCATAGAAGACCATATTAATAGTTTGGATTGGATTACTGAACACAACTGTTTGCAGTCTCACTGTTTGAATGTTCGCTTTGTGTGCTTTGATCCTGTGACCTGAAACACCATTTCTAAGATGATAGTGAGTAATCTATTAACTGGTGATAGCATACTGTTTTTTGTTTTTTCACTTTTCTGTAGTTCTGAATTACTTGTACCCTTACACTGTCTTGTTTTGTTCTGCTTTTTTTTCTCTTTTTCCTTTTAAATAAAAAAAAAAGAAAACTCTTCTAAGAACAGCAGGAGATTCTATGGGCTGCAGAGAAGTAAGAGGCTGGGAATGCTGGGTGGAGCCTGGCAGGTTATTTCCTCAGCACCCCAGTTACTAGGCGGTGGAAAGGGTTTCCCACGGCTAAGCAGCACGCGGCCACCAGAGCCACCCTGACCTCCTGGACTGAGAACCCGTACTGGAGCGCTTAGTGATCCACCTGTGTGCTTACTGGAGAGGCTCCTGCATGATTGGGCACAGGAAATGCTGCAACCCAGGGCAGCCCGAGCAGTGCTCTAGAAGGGTGGAAGGTCGGCTTTTGAAATCATGCTGTGTCATAAGGTTGCCCACTGCTATATTGGGCCGGTTGTTAGAAACAGGGCTCAGCATTTACAACATCTTTAGGGAAAGTTGGATTGAAATAGAAGGAGGAACACTCCGGAAGACATTGTTTGTGTCACATCTGTGGTTTGCGATGTCTTCTGTTGTTTTGGTTTTGGAAGTCTCTTTCCAGCTAGAAATGGGAGACCTTGGGTAGCTCTTTTATTTCTCTTCCCAGACATCCTTTTCAATGATAATTTTAATGTTCAGTGTGATGAAAGGCTTGATTTCTTCTAGTGGCTTACTAAATTAATAATCTCTAATTGATTTTTCCTGTTTACTGTCCAGGGCTTTGTTTGTTTTTTGTCCATCTGTTCTTTGGTGTCATCGTGTCCTTGCATGTGGTTCATAGGACCTGCCACTCCCACCGCCTTTCAGGAGCTGTGCAGAGCCACAGCCCAGGAGCCATTCAACAGGAAGTGCTGCTTCTGGGCGGGCAGGGGAGACGTTACTGGCACTGCTCCCGAGTTGCAGTGGTGGCTACACAGTGACACTGGACCAGATTCTGCATGGCCATGCAGTCCCACTTTCTATCTATCTATCTGCCTATCATCTCTCCATCCATCCATCCATCGATCCATCCCTAGCTCCTTCCCAATGTTCTTTACTTGTGTGAGTCTGTGTTCGCAGTACTTAACAATCACATACCTCATGGGAAGTTGGCACGTGTCCACAATACACCCTAACTCTCTTCGTATCCCCGTCTCCTCTCCTTTCCCTTTTCTCCATCTCCTGTGCCCTTTCCATTTGCAAAAGCTCTGTCTCCCATTTCCTAGTACTGCCCTTTTATTTTGGAGTTCCTATATTTAAAAAGCACCATGCAACACTTAAGCTTGTGTGTCTCATTTATTTCACTTAACATTGTGGTCTCGAGGTGCCTCCTTTTTCCTACAGAGGACCCAGACTTACCCTTCTTTCTGAGTAGTATTCTGTAGTGTACAAACACCACATCCTGTTTCTTTTATTTATTTTTTTTGCAATATAAACATGAAAACTTTTATGTCAAAAAATAAAACCTTATGAAAATGACAGTATTGAAAGAAAAATATGCAACATATATACATGACACAATGTACAGTGCTGTTGGTATACAAGCAGTTATTTATCATTTCATATGAAAAACAAAATTCACTAATCCCCAAGTTGTATGAAAACAATTCAACTTTGTCAAAAACTCATGTTCACAAGCCTTTGAAAATATGTATCCATATGAAGTATAGCATCAAATTAAAAATATCTTTGTTACACAGATTTTAGAAAACATACACAAAGACTGCAAAGAAAAATAGTGCAAAATTCTAATAGCAATAAATGGCAAGATATGATTATTAATGGTGTGTGTGTCCTGAAATTAAAGATAAAAGAAAAACTTACAAACACTAACTGTACTTGAAATTACAAAATACATCTCAGTCAAACATGCTTATTTAAGACACTCTGGATTATGCTCAGACACTCGCATAAAACATCTCATTATGTCAACTCAATATTTTTATGTTAAACATTGCACATAAAAATGTACATAAGTAACTTACAAAAAAACCACAGAATGTACATTGTTTCTGATATCTTCATCTAGGATTTTTTTCTTTGGTACATTTTGAAGAAACATTGATATAGAACAATGTACTATGTGCAGGTTTCCACTACATGAAACATCTTCCCCGGATTTTTCAAAGTAAGTTTACATATACACTTTCTTCCCACTGACTCCTAGATTTGACATAAAATACATATAATCATGTATTTGACAACATGTGTGTTCTGAAATCTCTTCCACATTGCTTAAGGACATAGGGCTTCTCCCCAATCAGTTTCTTAATGACTATATAAGGAAGACTTAGCAAATCCAAATCTGCATTGCATGCATACATAGGATTTTTACATTGTAGTTTTTTTTCATGTATTTGACACTAATCATGTGCTGTAAGCTTTTGCAAATTGCTTGCCTGTGTATAGTTTCTCTCCAGTGTGAGTCCTTTCATGTCTTTGACAATGACTGTTTCTACTGAAAGCTTTCCCACATGGAATACATACATGTTTTCTCTGCAGTGTGATGTTTTCCATGTCTTTGACACAGAGTATCACATGTAAAAGCTTTATCACATTGCTTATGTTTATAAAGTTTCTCCCCTGTGTGAATTCTTTTCTGTATTTTGTGCTTGCTGGATCTGCTGAAATCTTTCCCATATTGTTTATGTACATATGGTTTCCCTCCAGTGTGAGTTCTTTTATGTACTCAACAATTACTGTTCCTGGTGAATACTTTCTCACATTGACTACATGTATAGGGTTGGTTTCTCCTCCATGTGAATTCTTTCATGTCTTCAACAAGTACTGTGTGTGCTCAAAGTTTTACCACATTGTTTACATATATAAGGTTTTCTCACCAGTGAGAGCTCTCTCATGTATTTGATCAAGACTGTTTCTGGTGAAACGTTTGTCACATTGCTTACATACATATGGTATTTCCCCAATGTGAAGATGTTTATGATCATGAATACCATCACTTGTCCTGAAAGCTTCCCCACATGGCATGCATACATATAGTTTCTCTGCAGTGTGAATACTTTCATGTATTTTACAATGACTCTGTGACTCTGAAGCCTTTCCCACATTGCATACATACATACGGCTTCTCACCAGTGTGAATTCTTTCATGTCTTTGATAGTGCTTTTTTCCTGCTGAAATCGTTTCCACATTGCTTACATACATCTCTCCCGTGTGAAATCTTTATGATTTTGACAATCAGAATGTTGCCTGAAAACTTTGTCACACTGCTTACATACAGAAGACTTCTCTCCAGTGTGATTTCTTTCATGTCTTTTATAGTACTGCTGTGTGACAAAAGCTTTCCCACATAGCTTCTATACATAATGTTTCTCACCAGTGTGAATTCTTTCATGTATTTGACAATCACTGTTTCTGGTGAAACCTTTCCCACGTTGCTGACATACATACTATTTCTCCTCCATCTGAATTCTTTTTGCTTTTGAAGAATACTATGTGTGCTGAAAGCATTCCCACATTGCTTGTGCTCAGAGAGTATACCCCTATTGTGATTTATCTGATAGATCTGAACATCACTAGATTGCTAGAGGCATTCAAATTTTTCTGACAGACAAATTTCTTTTCTCTAAGATGAGCTCTTTCTCTAAGATCAGAGCAGGATATGATCATGTTCATAAGGTTTCTTGCCAAATTCTACACTTGCATGATTCTGAATGAGTTGGAAATCATCACAATTTTCAAATTTTTCATTACATTTTAAGAGTTGCTTTTCAGATTCCAAATACTTACCTACCTGGCTTCAGTGCAGTGTTAGTTCTGACAGGCACATTTAGTGAAAAATGTCCAATCAGGGGTCTTCTACTAGTAAGACTTTCAGTTGGTTTTAAACCAGAAATTTTCATGTGGACATTAGTATCTTCAGTCCATAGGAAGCTTTGTTTATGCTGATTGCAAGTTTTATATCAATGGCATTTCTCAACCTCTCCATTTCTTAGATTTCTGCAATAGTTATTTACTCTTCTTCAACTTTCTGGTTATCCAAGAGTCTTCCTGTAGTCACCGTATGCCTAAAGGTTTCCCCATCACATCTCTCTAGAGCTTCTTTTGGGATGGACTCAGCAAAGTCCATGCTTCAGAGGTGAAGTTCACAGCCACATCCTCAAAGGTCACTGACTCCATTCCACAGCTTGAGGGTCTTCTAGGGCCCTTCCTATACACGCTGCATGTTGTAGAAGTCACAGAAAGCAGCCCATAAAGCTAGGGTCCTCTCCATAATGTGCCAGGGACAAGCACTTTAGCGTCAGGACACCAGAAGAGCCCTCCATCCTGTTTCTTTTAAATGTCACCTTTACTTAATAGCATCCTTGATGAAACAGTAAAAATTACCAGGCCTATTGTATCTCAGCCCCCGAGGGCACCCTTTCATTTTTTTTTGTGGGGCAAAATGGGAAGTACACAGAAAGCGACTCTGTGGTCTCCAAAGGGTGGGTTTCCAGGGGGAAAAGCACTCACCCAGTTGCTAAGTTGGGGACTAAGCTCACCGCTTTCCTCACTGAGCACCACTTTTACAGGAAATGCTGACAGGTGGCCCATTCACACTTGGGGCTTTTGGGAAGTCTGTTTTTGAAAATGGAAGGACTAGGCCTGTCCCTTGAAGGAAAATGATGGATGGCATTTATTGCCAATAATAAAATTCAACTTTCAAAAACAAACATGGGTTTCAGAGAATGCTCTTTTGCCATTCTGTGTGTCTGTCTAATGCAAGGCTTTTCCAGCAGGGCGAGTGGTGGCCCTGTCCCTTGGACTCAGAAGTGCTTGTGAATCTTTTCTCTGCATGGACTGTCACGTAAGTGATGCGGTCTCACTCCCATAACCGTGGGACCTGAGATTCAGTCTCCCTGGAAGATTCCCTCTCATTTCTCACTCTGTGTCCTGAACAGCTCATCTGGCCTCTTCAAGCTGAGAGCTGCATTAGGCCAACAGGCAGCAAAACCCTGGTGTTCTCAGTCACATGAGCCCAGGACACCAACCGGGCCACCCTGATGAGCCCACAGGAAGTCTCTCCAAGTGACCTTCCAGCGCAGGAGAAGGCCCAGCTGATGCCTCCACCTGGAAGCGGAGCCCAGCTCGCAAGGTCTGTACACCTGCACAGCCACTGGGATGTTTAAACTGCACAGTTTACTTTGCAGCACTAGATAAGTGACATGGATTTGGATATCTGGAAGTAGATGGTGGCTGTTGTAGATGGAGGATGAGTGAAGGGGTGGCTTTGGAAGCAGGCCAGGGGGACCCTGCAAGGAGTTTGGTGTAAGATAAAGTATAAAAAGCATCGACAGACTGTTGTCACTTTGGTGGAATCTGGACCTGCCACTGAGGGAGGGAGAAAGGAAGAAAGGAAGGATTGAAGGAAGGAAGGAAGGAAGGAAGGAGAAAGGGAGGGAACTTTCTCCTAAGGAACAGAACGGTATGTAGAAAAAGTGACAGGATCTCACCTGAGTTCACATGAAGGCTGTGACTCCTGGTTTGTCCGCTCCCGTGCTCTCTCCCCCACTCTGGGGCACCTGGCTGTCACCTGTGAGTGCCCTCTGGTGAGGCCCATGTGGCCATCACAGCCAGAGGATAGTGGTCCTGAGCCCAGGAGCCCAGAGGAACTGAACCTGACTGGCATGAATGAGCTTGGGGTGAATCTTGCCCTCGTCCTGTCTTCACTCAGGGACCCAGAGGCTGGTGCGATTCCATGGTGGCCCTGGCTGCCTTTCGCCAGCAGACATAGCTAGACTGCACCTGAATTCCTTAGCCCCAGAAACTGTTGAGTGTAACCTCGTTCATGCACTCACCCAGTTGCTAAGTTGGGGACTAAGCTCATCGCTTTCCTCACTGGTACCTCGGTTCATGAACTTACTTGTTTCCACCATTCTGGTTGCAAACCAAATTGGTTTGGAACCAATCAGATTTCCCCATAAGGGCAACACTGAACCTAATTGTTGAGTTTGGTTCAGTTTTTGTCCACTTCAGCTTGCAACCAGAATAGTGGAAAGAACCAAGTTCACAAACTGAGATATTTGTGTATTTCCTGCTTTCAACTGTTGTATTTTGGGATAGATAATATGTGTTGATTTACCAGCTAACTAATAAGGCCAGCAAGATAATTTTTCCTGCATACCTGAAGTTGTGGCCCAGAATTCCAACCATTGCTCTATCCACCAGTTCACCGCTGACCATATGGATTTACCTCTAAAAGATCTGCAGTGGAAGGAGGGTCACAAGGTTTGCTTTCACAGACTCCAAGGTGCCCTTTCCTCACGCTGACATTTAGTGATTCTGTTTATGAAAACTTGCTCATTCACATCTTAGGGCTTATTGAAGTATCTTCCATCTTACTCAATTTAAAAAAGTTATTAATTTTGAAAGATTCTGACTCACAAGAGCTTCTAAAAATAGTCCATGGTTCATTCAGATATTTCACTGGAGAACCCCTGAGTCCTCTGAGGGCTCCCCATCAGGTTCACTCAGGGGTTGAATTTCCAAATTGTGTCACATACACAACCATGACTCAGTGGAAAAGCAAGTTTACAGCAAGAATTATCGGTAGGTTTTACCCTCACTGGGTTGTTCCTTCACCGAAGTTCTTCCTGAAAATGCAGGTGCAAATCTGCGCAGTCCTGTCCTGCAAGCTGGACCTTTGATTCTGACCACAGAATGGCCCCAGGGGGGCTCTGCCCTTAGAAGAGCCAGGGCCCCGGTAGCCTGGCTGGGGATCTGTGGAAATGTTCAGCTCTCAGGACTTATGAAAGGCTTACAGGGACAGAGAAGTTACTAAAGGAACATCAACCATAGGGGTGAGAATGGCAGGTAAAAAAGGCTTGGGAATAATGAATTCATTGTTGCTTGAATTCAAGGGATAATAATGTCACCTCTACAGTGTACCTGGGCATTCTGACTGTCCCACTTTACCTCAGTGTCACAGATTCTGTTTTGCTTCCCAGCTGTCAGGACAGGCAAACTCAGAATTTCCAGGTTTAAAATTAGGTGGAGAGGCTTCCTCTGAGGTAAGCATGTAATCAGTCCTGCCAATAGAAATCCCAGCAAAAACTCAACGTTAATGTGGCAGAGAAAAATAATGCCACTAAAGAAATAATTGATGTAGGACACATAGAATAACTAACAGTCTCCCCTACAGCTAGAGTAGCCCTAATGCCAGGTCCCAGGTCACACCAGCCAAGCCCACAAGCACCCATTGGCTTCCATGATGGGCAGGGTGCACATGGAACTTTTTTAATTGTAAAAGTTGTATCAGACAGCACTGGTCCACAGGGTGCCAGGAACATCACCAGGACGAAAGGAGATCTACAAAGGCGTGTGAAATGGGATGTCATGGTGCAGCTGGAATATCCACACACTTAGCTGTCTCCGAGGAGCAGGACGATAGCGCGCTGGTCTCTGCAGTGTGGGAGTCCAGAAGTCCAAAGTCAGGGTGCTGGCAGGGCCGTGCTCTCTTTGCAGGCTCCAGGAGCGTCTGTCTCTGGCCTTTTCCACCTGTTGGAGCCTCTGTGGTTCCATGGCTTCAGCACCATCCCAAGCTCCACCCCAGACTGCACCTGGCCTCCTGCCCGCAGGTCTCTGAGTCTGACTGTGTTGTTTCCTGTTCAGGATCCATCTTAACCTCAGCTCCACCTTCTCTACCCACCAAGACCCTATCTCCAAAGAAAGTTGCACCTGAAGGATCCAGGTGAACAAAAATTTGGGGAATACTATTCAACCTACCACACCCATGTATGGTAAGGACTTGTGGGATATATTTATCAAACTGATGAGGAAACCAGCAAGTCGTGAAGCTGATTCAGAGAGTATTTGGGAGACTGAGTGTGCGTATGAGGCAAATTCTGCACTGGGCTGGTCAGTGTCCTTATGACCCCAAAGACATAATTTAGGATTATCTTCATGGTGGGGGGACTGTATCTTTCCAGGACAAAATACACGAGTGAACAGAGCACCTTGAAGATCTAGGGCTGAATCACCAGTAATAGCTATAGTCTGTTAATTAGAAATAGATTCTCCTAGAGAGCTAAATAACCCATGAGAGGGCATGTGAGCTGCACCCCAGGATTAGAAAAGCTCAGTCATCTTTGCCAGTTCCACATTTTGGATAATTTTTCTTCATAGTGATTATCCCCGTCTTGCAGGCGAGACATCTGGTACTGATTCAGCCTGTGGTTCAAGCCCTTTCAGCCCAGATCTCTGGGCTCCTCTTCTATATCAGGCCTTGCACTTCTTTACCTTGGGTGGGCTTAAAGGAAGAACTCTGGGAAGCCAGTCAGGAGGAATCAGAGGCATGGCCCAGCACAGCACACACACACATCACAGACTCAGGGCCCTGGCTGCCAGGGAGGCTATGCAAACACAGATCTGGAGGCCTGTTTTTATTGCTTTGGTGTGAGTTCTGGGCTTTGGCACCGAATGTTCTCCAAGTGTTGCATTGTGCAGAGTGTTATGGACCTTCAGGCCTCTTACTTACAGTCCTAAGGAGTAGTTTTCCTCTCAAATGTTCTTCACACCGAGCGCCCCTGCATGAAGGAGCCATGAACCAGGAACATATATCAGGGAGCTTGGAACCAATGTAAGTGTGTGTGTGTCATGTGCATGTGTGTACATGTGTGTGTAACCATTTGCTTCATTTTCACCATCTGTTTTAATTTATATTAACCCTGATGCTGATTTTTTAATTGTATTTTCTTATGTATGCAGAAGAAAGATGTTCACTTTCCCCTCTCTTTTTTTCTCTCCCTGCTCATAGGCGGTAACTAAGTCTGCAGTTTTCTTGACAGGGAGAATGCATGACACAGATCTCTTAAATCGAATGAAGGGGAGATGGTGCATGAGTAAAATGTGGAGAGGAGGAAGGGTTCCCTGAAGACAAAAGCCATCCTTCCCTGGACTGGAGGAGGAAGGGAGAGAGAAAAGAGAGAGACAGAGACAGAGAGATCTTCACTGTGGTAGCTTTTTGGTGACATCCTAATATTATAGGCATCTAAGTTAGACAGAAAGGAATATATAATCAGAGAGGAACAGGGACCTCATGGAAGGCAGCACCCGAAAAATAAAGGTATCAGAAATGAACTGTGGCCGCAGACAGTGGTTGTGTCTGCATGCTTCTCTAAGGAACTTGAGGCTATTTTGTAACTAGCACGATGGATTCAGTAAGTCCAGATAGGCATCAGTTGCCCCAGTGGGACCGTAACATCTGGATCCAGCCCTTCCCCCAAATACCGCTGTGCTTCTTGACTTGTTTCCTGAGTGGATCAATATTAACTAAGCAGCATATGTATAACCCTAAGGTTGTTGGTAGTTTGACCCGTGTTGTACCTTGCTGTGACTTTGCTATGTGAGTTCCCTGACAAACGGCCTCTCTGGCCACCACCTGAGAGCCCTCCTGGAAGTCCAGAGCCTTCCTTCTTCCCCTTGTTTCCAAGAAACTCTACTATTTTAGAAGGAAAAGATGTGTGATTTTTTTTTTACACACCTGATATCAAGGATCCTACATATTTAAAAAGCATACTGAGCTGAAGTTAGTCATGACTCCGTAATTAAGTAAATAAAAGTGAAAAATAGAAGCCTGCCCTAGATTTGATATGACCAGCGCATCAGGGTCCAGGCGCCCTGCCGGCTGCCTAATCCAGGGTTTTACCCTACTGTGCACCGCACCTTCTGAATATTACCTGGACAGTATTCTCTGGGTCTGCTTTCTGCTGCCATAACAAAATATCAGCAGTTAAAAAAAAATATCAGCAGTTTATATCAACAATGAATCTGCCTCTGAGTTCTTTTTCATTTTTATTTTTTATTCCCATATGTTTGTAGTGCATAATGTTTATGTCCCAGGGTAGTGTTGCTACACTCACACAGCTCGTCTTAATTCTTTCATCTTCTTCCGCTCCATCCGTCTCCCTTTTGTTCACCCCATCCCGTTCCATTTGTCCTTTATGAGGGCTCTGCTCTCAGGACATTTATCCTCCCAAAGGCCACCCCTGTGGATCCAGCTTTGCCCTGGTGATTAGGGTTCCACAGACGAATGCACTCACCCACAGATTTTTCTCCCACGAAGTAGATGTGCCTGTGCTAGAACTTCACATGAATGGAATCTAACACTGTGTTCTCTCTCAGGAAGGCTTCTTCACTCAATATAATGTTTTTGAGATTTTTAAAGTTCTGTTGTAACAGTAGTTTATTATTTTTTGTTGCTGTGTGTTTTACTTTTTGTTTATCATAGGAACATAGTTACTTTATTCATTATCTTACTCATAGATACCTGGGGGCATCAGTCAGTGTTTTACTAGAGAAAGGGATATTACACAAGATTTACAAATAAGAAATCACAAGCTTGGCTTACGATGGTCACCTGCAGAGCTGGGTGAGGAAGAGTGCAGAAGGTTTCTGCATGCCACAGACCGAAGGACTCAGCTTGAGGTCTGGAGCTCACTGCAGTGGACCCTGGAAGTCTGCATCAGGAGGTCCATGGGTCTGCAACAGAAGGCCGAAGAGTGCATGCTGGAAGCTGCAGAGTGTGTGCTAGAAGCCAGGAGACGACGTCCAAGATGAAGGTGAAGACCGTTCCTCCTCTGAAGAAACCGAAGCCTCCATTCCTCCACCAAATTTTGAGAAAAATTTATCTCCCTACTTCCTGTTATCTAATTTTTATTTTCATCTTTATTTACATCTTTGGTTTCTCATATAAGAAGAACCATGCGATATTTACTCATGTATCTGATTTATTTCAGTTATCATTATGTGACTGAGTATTCTGGGCACTCAATATGAAGCAGCACAGAGAAAATGAGAGAGATAAGGAAGAGACAAAGGCAGAGGCCTTTAACGTGGGCACGGGAGAGCTTCACAGGGCAGGGGGTACAGAAGCTCTCAAACAAGAATAAAGAAGTGGGGCTACTTTTTTCAGTTCTGTCTGGGGGAGTAGTTTGGGAGGTGGGCAAGATAACAGATTAACTGCTGAATTAAAGGAGCATCTGCCTGTGTAAGACAGGAGACAGAAAGATTCCTGGGGGCTGGAGGTGGGGGCTTGGGTGGCTGTAGAGTCTTGGGCTTGGAGAGGGCTTTGAGCATGCAAAGGAAGCAGAAGGTTTATCTCTAGAAGGAGAAGGAGAACGCAGAAGTTACCCTTGGAAATATAAGTTGTTTCTCTGAGTCTGCTACCAAGTTGGGAGGATAGAGCTAAACCACAGGCTAGCAGAATCCAATATGGTCTCAAAGTGCATCCATTTTCCTACAAAATGCTCAAATTTATCCTTCTTTATGATACAGTAGTACTCCATGTGTAAATACCAACATTTCTTTGTCCATTTATCTGTTGAAGCACATCTAGGGTGCATCCAAAGTGTAGCTATTGTGACTTGTGCTGCCTTTAACCTTTTGGGAAGATGCCTACAAGGGGACCCAGATCAAGGGCAGTTTCTATCTCAGTGTTTGGAGGACTCTCTATACTGATCTCCATAGCGGCTGTATTAGTCCACACTCCCGCCAACAGTGCAGGAGGGCTCCTAGGCCCCTCAGCCTTGCAGGTGTTATTTGACTTCTTGATGATGGCTGCTCTTGCTGGGGTGAGCCGGCATCTCAGTGCTGTCTTAATTTGCATTTTGGTAACACTCAATGACACTGAACATTTTTTCCATGTATTTATTTGCCATTTGTACTTCTGAGAAGTGTCTGTGTAAGTGGTCCATATTTTGACTGGGTCTCTTATTTTTAAGGGAGGCTGATATTTTTGAGTTCTTCATATATTTTGGATGTTAGTCCTCTGTGGAGTAATTGTTTTTTCCATTCTATAGGTTGTATCTTTACTATGTTCGTTGTTTCATTTGCTGTGAAGAAGCTTTTTTAAAATTTGATGTGGACTCATTAGTTGGTTCTGGGTATCATATCCTGTGCAGCTGGGGTTCCGTTCAGGATGTCCTTGTATGCACTTACGGTTCAAAGAATTTCATCTACTTTATCTGCAACAGATTAAGTGTTTCTGTTTTTTAATATTTAGGTATTTGATAGCATTTAATTTGTTAGAAGGTGATATATATGGGTCTAAATTTAATCTTCTACATGTGGAGAGCCACTTTTTCCAGCACCATTTGTTAAAGACACTATCTTTCCTCCAATGTATGTTTTTGACCTCTTTGTCAAAGATCAAATAGGTGGCTATTGTAATATAATCAGCAATAATAATAACATCAAAGATTGACTGGATGGTGACAAATTCTGAGAACTAATAACCATGAGTACTACCTTAATCAAAGAAAAGACATCTACAATTACTGTATAAACACAATTATAGTATAAACCAAAGATTGATCTGCACTAAATAGCTCTAGGTGGAATAACTGTACCTCCACTAAGAATAGAACAATATTTAACTGCAGTAGCACAGAGTTCACTGGCTATCTAAAGACTCATAAAACTTAATAGTCACACTAGCAAAAAGAAGGGAGTTGGGAAAATGGAGAAAACTATAACTTAAAAATTAATAAATGATGAGAAGGGAGAGAGAAAAGTGAGAGGGGTCCATACTTAGGAGTAAAAAGAAATAATAATATTAGAAAATAGTCACAAGAAATGACCACGAAAAAGAAGAAACAAGAAAAAACAGAGAGCAAAATATAGGAAATAGGAGGAGGGGGAGGAGGAGGGAGAAAACTAAAAGGGGAATAGAAAAAAGAGAGGAAAGAAAGTAAGAAAAACAGGAGAAGAGAAAAGAGAGAAAATGCCCAAAATTCTGCTTGGCTCCTCAAAACACTGATTAAGGAAAGCTAGAAATAATAAAAAATTTAACAATTTTTAAAAATTGAGTACAATATTCCTCTGTGTTTTTTGAATGCATGCTTTCTTTTCAGGATTTGCAGTCTTGGAATCCAGCCAGCCATGGTTTCTCTGCTTGGCTTTGGCACTCGTGGGTTTGTGAGGTGCCCTCCCTACAGCAGGGCCCCTCTATTCCTTCACCGCAGACTGTGGTAACCGGCAACGCCAAGGTATGTGCCTGCTCCAGTTGATTGATGGGGAAACAATTAGCCCTGTGGTCTCTGCTGGATGTGGGTTCATTGTTGGACTAATGTCAGTTCTTGCTGGGCCTGGTTTCTCCTGTGGAAGGAGGGGCCTCTCTGTGGCAGTCTCCCTTGGTTGTCTCTCCTGCAGTCACTTTTGGGGAGTTGGACTGGAATCCCGGAAGCTGCTGGCCCCTACCTTCTCCCAGGTCAGCTGGCCCTCCACGTTTACCTTCCGTCCCTGGATGTGGTTCTTGCCCAGGCTCAGGCTGGTGGAGGAGTCTGCTCCTCTGCTGTTCCACACCACAGGGAAGTAAAACACGCAGCTGGCTTGGAGTTGGTGGACGGTGCGCTGCAGGAGGTGCCTGCCTACTCACAGCTCTGAAGGCTGGAGTCCAAGGTGGAAGACTCATCCTACGGAGAGTTTCCTAGCTCCCTTCCACCGTGGGAGAAGGGGCTTTGCAGTGGTGGCTGGGGAAAATCAGAGTTCATCACTAATCCACTCTAAAGGTTTCAGAATTTATCCAGTCCTGAAGGAGGAGCTTTCAGGAACTGATCACCTCTTACTACCATCCCAGTGGCAGTTAAATCTCAGCATGAGCTTTGGAAGAGGCACTGGGACCACAGCAGAGGGTATTCAGTGATTCAGTTCCAAAGGCCTTTGTGGAATCCAGTGATATTCTTAGGAAATCTCTCAAAAGTAAGATGCAGTTTCAAAATAATTGCGTCCCAGCTACCTTAAATTTTGAATGACTTTATTGAGGTATAGAATTATTTTTTCAATCAGATTTTATTGGTACATTGTAGACATGCACCGTGACCACATTAATTCCAGAGAATTTGTACTTGTATACGATACAACTTATTTTTTTCCATTTCCCTGCCCTCCCTCCGTCCCGTCTCCTCTCCCTATTCACGGAAACTTGGCTTTCATGTTTTCCTTTCCTTTCTCATTTTTCCACTTTTTCCTTCTTTCTTTTTCCCCTCCCCTTTCCTTTGTTCCCTCCCCACTTGAACATTTTCTACCTATTCTGCAATATATTGAGGTGTCTATAAATGAAATCCAGTAAGCTGCAAAGATGTGAAGTATATAATTTGATTACATTTAATAAATGTATACACAGGCAAAACCACTGCTACAATCAAAATAAAACACCAGAATTCTCAGTTTCTTTGTGTCCTTGTGGAATTCTTTCCTCCCACTTACTCTTTCAGCCTCCGGCCTCCAGTGCCAGGCAGCCGCTGAGCTGGTTCTGAGACATCCGTTTGCATTTATTAGAATTCCATATACATGGACTCACACAGTATGGGGTTTTGTTTTTAAGAAAATGTAATCACTTTGTGGCTTGTGCACTTGGGCTTGTGCATCACAGCTTCGTTCCTTTTCCTGGACGATGATGATGATTCTGTGGTGTAGAAATGCCACGCTTTTTCATGCATTAGTGCTGACACATGTTGGGGTTATTTCTAATTTTTGACTATTACAAACAGACCTGGCATAAATAGTGCTGGGTGATTTATACCAATTTAGTTGCTAATTCAAAAACATAAGCAATCCATCATGAGAGTAATAAGACTTCTCATGGAACAGTGCCCCAACTCCTAGAGCTGTGACAAAGAAATGCCTAAGAATGAGAGGTCAGTGCCAGACCCTCCAGCCTTGGCTATGACGCTCCCGGTCGGCAAGCCAAGCTGTCTGCCCTCCAGGGTCACCTGACGGTTAGATGACTGGATCTGAATAGCATCGGAGCTTCCTCAGGGCCTGCTGTGTGCCGGCAGTGTGCTGTGCTACATTTCCATAGCCACCTTTCAGGCAGGGATTCATAGGAAGCCTTGCGGTGGCCCCCAGGCAGCCCGCAGCAAGCTCCAGCTCACCCAGGCCCAAGTCCACAGCACACAGTGGAAATTCTCTGTCCCCCGACTTCACAGGTTGGCGCAGTGCCCTCTGGGGCGGGAGGGAGCCCTGCTCTCCGTGGCAACAGGGGTTAGAAAATCTCACAAACTGCCTTTCACAAGCCAGAAGCAGAGGATGCCTTCACAACACTGTGCCTGTGCTGCCCTAGGCAGGGCTGGCTCCAGGGTCCTCTCTGGGCACCATCTGGCCCCTCCGGTCCTGCGTCCCTTCACCGCTAGGTGGAGCGCGTTCCTCAGGTTCCCCAGGGCTCTGTGAAGGCCTGGGAGTGGCTGTCACCTGGTCTTTTTGTGAAGTATTGTGAGTTTGATGGCATTTGGAAGGAATCCCAGCTCAGAGGTTAGCAGGCTCAGTTCTTTGATTTGCTATAAACCTCACATTTTGGGTCTGCCCGTTTTGACTGTTTTCATAGTACATTTAGATTTTTAAACATTTTTAGACTTAATTGGACTTTGAAGATGTAATAGCCTGTGTTTGTTACCTGGGAAATTTCCAACAGCATTGATTTTTTTTAAATTTTAAAGCAAAAAAAATAAAAACAATGGTACAACATTTCAAAACAAGACTGTAGGGTTAGTACATTGTGTATTGTTATCTTCAAAGAAGTTGCTCATATCACAAGATATAGGCATGAAAAACTGATCAGATAGTATTAACACAAACCTTTCTTTCTAATGAGCTAATAGCAATTAGTAGTATAATTATCTTAACTATTTCATATATCTATTTTTTCCTTTTCTCTTTCTTTCTTTCTTTCTTTCTTTCTTTCTTTCTTTCTTTCTTTCTTTCTTTCTTTCTTTCATTCTTTCTTCTTTCTCCATCCCAGTTTCTTTTCCTTTTGAACAGTTTCTTCCCACTTCACAATATATATTGTACATTTTGAATTTTATTTACTCTTTCAGCTTTTCACACTAGGGAGACACTATATGTTTACATATGCATGTCTGATTTATTTCACTTATGAGTAAGATCTCAAGAAGCATCTACTTCCCTATAAATGTCTTGTCTATCCTTCTTTAAAACTGAGTAGTACTCTGTTGTATAAAAAATACCACATCTTTTTTATCCATTGCTTGGTTTATGGGAATTTGGGTTGTTTCCAAGATTCAGCTATTACAGATTATGTTGCTATAAACATGAGTGCACATATATTGCTGTGGTATGACATTTTAATTCTTCAGGGAAGATACTCAAAAGGACAACAGCTGAGTCAAATGAGAGCTTTAATTCTAGTTTTTTGAGGAATTTCTACACTGATTGCACCAATCTGTACTCCCACCACCAGTGGAGAAAGGTTCCTTTTCTCCCACAGCCCCTCCTGCATTTGTTATTGGTTGATTTCTTGATGACAATCATTGTCTCTGGAGTAAGTTGTTTTAATTTGCATCTCTCAAGTGATCAGTGATGTCAAAAATTTTTTCATGTATTTATTTTCCATTTGTACTTATTCATTTGAGAAGTATATGTTCATCTCAGCTGCCCATTTTTGTACTGAGTCTTTGAACTTGGGGGAGGGTCTGATACTTTTCAATTCTTTGTATGTTCTAGATAGAAGCCCTTTGTATGAGAGACTGTTGGCTAAAATTCTTCCCCAGTTTATGGGTTGACTTTTTCACTTTGCTGGTGATTTCTTTCGATGTGCAAAAGTTTTTTTTTTTTTTTTTTTTTTTTTTTTTTTTTTTTAAATAAGATGAGATCCCAGTTGTTGGTTGATTGAAGTATTTCCTGTGCAGTTTGGGTTTTGTTCATGTAGTCTCTGTCTACCCCTATGTCTTTGAGACCTACACTCTCTTCTAGTACAGTTGTGTTTTTGTATTAATATTTAGATCTTTGATCCATTTTGACTTTAGTGCAGGGTGATAGACATGAGTCTAGTTTTAGCCTTTGATATGTAGAGAACCAGGTTTCCAGCACCGTTTATTAAACAGGCTATCTGTCTTCCAGTGAGCATGTTTAGCTCCTTTGTCAAAGATAAGGTGGCTGAGTGTGTTAGTAGTTGTGTCTGCATCTTCTACTCTGTTGCACTGGTCCTCAGGTCATTTTTTTCCCCAGTACTACCAACAGCATTGATTTCCTGATGCTGGTTTCTACAAATGTGAAAATCAATGTGAATCCCTTTCAAGTGAGTTGTTGGTCCTGGGTCAATCAAATGGCAGGGGATGGTGGCTCTGAGGAGTGAAGCGGAAGCCGCACCTTACGCCCACATTTCTGAGATTTTTGTTCTCTACAGTGGTACATGAACACTCACCACAGAGAACAACTGTCACACCCAGCAACGCTCTGCCAAGGGGTGGTCACCTCACTGGGCATTTTGCAAATACTCCCTTCGCATTGATGATCTTTTTGGAAACAGGAAGGGTCTTATTCCTTTGGGATTGAGTGGTTTGGGACACCGTTCTTATGTAGGAAGCAGGTGAGGCTGAGTCAGTAACTGTGTGTGCTCCTACCTGCACCCCACACACCACAAGATACCCAAGCCTGGGCTAGGGCGGGGGAAGATGCTTGGCTCCAGGAGCCCTGGTCAGGCTTTCCTGAATCTTGTATTTTGCCACCTGCCTCACTCAGGTAATGGGTTGGGTAGGTCCCAGCCGTGGGATGACATTCTCAGCATTTGGATGGAGCCTTCCAGAGCGCACCCTGCCTATCCCTGGGGTCCAGGAGTGGTGGGCATGTGCGGCTGGAAGGGCCCAGTGGCCTCAGCCAGCCTGGCTGCACTGGGCTTTGTCTTCAAACAGAGACACAAGGACAGCTTATGCTGCTGGGATAGAGGGAACCCACAGATGCAAATGCATCCTGGAGCCCGGAATCCACAGTGTGTGAATATGTGGAAATAGCAGCTTTCACAAGGAACATTTCTCTAACTGCAAAGGAAATTAGGCAAGCAGTTATTTAGGAGAAGCAGAAGCAAGAGGAAAGTGATTTGCCTTTTTTTCCTCTTTTTCTCCTGAGAGGAGGATGATCCTGCAAGAACTGACCAGCAGGGCGTAGCGAGTCCTTCCCTATTTGCTGGAAATCCCACCCTCCCGAGGTACTGCTCTTCACAGTTTCTGTTTTGCAGGTTGCTAACTGGCCGGAAGGGACTGGAGGTCAGAGGAACCCACCAGGGCGCAGAGTCCCAGGCAGATGGAGTGGAAATCAGAGGCATCCTGGGGGCACCTTGGAATGGAGGGAAAAAAGCCAACACCTTGGAAGGGATCAGTGGGACCAGAGCATTCTAAAAGGACATGTCCCTAGGCAAATGCCATTTCCCTCCCAACCAGAGTGAAGGGTCTGCTCGCCAAGGGGGAAGTGAAAGTTGCTGCAAATTTTGAATACTGAAGGTGGCCTCAGAGCTTAGCGCCCTAGGACAGACTTCACTGGGAGATGTGTTGGGAGGGCATGGTTTGCTTGGGGAAAGGAGTTTGTGATTGACAGGCATCTTCCCACAAGCTGGGTGAGGCACTATGCCAGAAATGGAAGATCCTTGAGGAATGAGGTAGGCACCACCAGGACCCCACAAGCACTGCCCAATGGGGCCCACTATAAGGGTGGAAAGAGTCCATGTCAGGGCAATCCAATATGGCGGCCACGGTCACATGCAGCCTGCAGGACAATCCAAATGCTTATGAGTTTGGGACTGGGTGTTTTATCCACTTGCATCTGGGTTTCTATCCATTTGCATCTAATTTAAATTTAAACAGTCAACCATGCTTAGTGCCTGTGGTCAGCACTGTGCTACCTGGAGCCTTTGTTTGGGTGACAAATGCTCAGTGCTGGAGGTTCTGGCATTGGGTCTTCTGGGTGCGGAACAGATGCTGTTTCTCCACAGCCCGAAGTAGGATATGGGCTTGCATCTAGCAGGCTCTCCTTTTTGCTTATTCTTTGCTTAGTCTCTCCATACACTCCACCCCCGAGTGGTGAGTGTGTACTCAGTGTGGGACAGTGACCAAGTTACCTTCAGGCTAAGTGATTCAGGTGGGGTGCTTGTTCAACATAATCCTGCTATGCATGAGTCCCAGCTCCCAGGGCCAGGAGTCTGAGCTGTCTGCAGGGCCCTGGGTGGGTCTGAGAGCCCTGCTCCCCTCAGGTGGGGCCCCTGACTCCTCTTTCTACAGTGTGAGGACAGTAACTCCTTTGTTATGAGATTGTGGCCAGCAATGCAGTCTTGCTTCTACCTAAACATCTAGCCCATAAAAATATTTATTCTGTGATTTGCTGTTAGTATGTCCTGGGAAGAATATCCCATTGAACCAGGCGGTGGGAAAGCAGGTAGGTTCCTGGGTCCAGCGACTTTGTGAGGAAGGGCTGGCAATGGAGTCCGCCTTGGGAAAGCTGCAGTAGGCCAGAACCTGCAGGGCGGTAGTTTCTTACTGTCTTGGACATTAGAGAGGAATTAAAGCCTTGCATTTATTATGGCTTGGTCTCCAGCCACTGTGTGCATTAGAGAGTGTTTAGAGCAACAGAAAGACTGATTTTAGGATGGGCAGGGAGAGAACTGCAGTTATTCATAAACATTTAATAGCAAACCTACTACGTGCTGAGTTAAGCGACTCCTTATGGGATACACAGCAGAATGTTGCCAGGCTTTAAAGCTTTCTAAAAATTGAAATATATTTTATTTTTAGCCAACACATGCTGGCAGTACACACAGATAGGGCACAGAGTGATGTCTCAATAGGAGTATGAAACATGTATTAGTCACATCGGGGTAGGGGCAAATCATAATCAGAGATGTTTATCATCTCTTAGTGTGGGGGATATTCAAAATTTCTCACTAGCTGTTCCAAAATCTCTCTACTTGCAGCATGATAAGCTGGCTCTTCACCACTCAGAGATCTCCCTGAGCAGGAGAGAATGAGCTTTGTCTGAAGGCTGGGTAAGGACGTTACGTGATGGAAGTGACAGAGTCTGCAGAGGAAATCCTGTGTGAACCGGAGAGCCTCCTCACCCAGGAAGCTGAGCGTGGGCCTTCTGAGCTGTGGCCCTGCTGGACGCTCGGCCAAGATGTGGAGAGCGGTCACTACTTGCCCATAGGCACAGGACAGCTGAACGGCTTTCCTTTGCTGTTTTCAGCCAGATATCTCTTCTGCTGCATCTGATTTTCCGTCCCTGCTCCCACCCGCTGTCCTCGGCACTTCTGTCTCTCCGTCGTTAAACAGGGCACATGCCAAGAGATCAACGTCTGATTTCTTCACACACCCCAGAGATGTAACATCACACTTCTCCACACGTGGTAGGGCGACATTGTCAAATTCCTTTACAGATCTTCTCTCTCCCAAAACTACCCACCCCCGGCAACTTTCCTTGATGGAGTGGGTGGCATAAGAAGGTTTCATGTCACCCACATACAACAATTTTAAGGATTCTTCCCCGTGGCTTGAAATGAAGGAATCTACACTTAGAGTCTGCATGCTGTCAAACAGCAACATAAATATAACTACAGGCATTAACCACGAGGAATGTATTTGAATCGTGATTCATTAGCTTCATTGATAGCTTTTCTTCCATAATGTAATAATACATCATTATCTCAACGTTCCCTTAGTAATGTTACCTATTATATAAGATTGCTTGATATGACACTGATATTGGCACACGGAACTCGTTTCACAATTGTAAATTGCATTCTCTTGGCCATTGTCTGCCTTTGGGGAGAGGATGAGTCTCATGTGAGCCTAGGGGTTCCATATTTGCTAACGGAACGTCATGAGATTGTACAGCCACTCAGCAAACATACTGCTTCTCTTTCCTTCTGATTTAGATCTCTAACCATGTCTGTGGGAGTGGGGGTCCAGCAGATCCCCCCCAAGCCTCCCTGTGCTGCAGGCTTAGCTGACAGGATCTGAAGAACTGAATGGATCCCGAGGACTCTAGCTGTACCCTTTCAGGGACCCCTTCATGTGGCTCGCAGCTCAGTGGGCTCAGCAGGAGCTGGGGCTGCAGGGTCCGTCTTGTCCCCAGCCCACCCCTTGAGGGGGTTCCTCACTCTCTGCTTGTGGCTGCCATGAGGTTACCAGCTGCCCTTCCCTACCACCTTGCATCACATTCCTGCCTTGCAACCAGCTGATCAGGAAGTGAACCCTGTGAAACAGTGAGCGGAAAATCAACCTGTCCTCCTTGAAGCTCTAGGTGTCAGGTACCTGAAGCTGAGTAGCAGTCTAGCCTGTTTTTCACTAACACCCCAAGTAGGTAAAAGACATTTGGAAATGGTGCACTGGTACTGTTTATGTGGCCCGCTCAGCTGCGTAGGACCTGGATATGTTTCCAGTTGTTCAAATTCTGGTTCAGGACTTTGATTTCAGTTTGAAACTTAGATGCAGGCTGAGAACAGACAGCTCTGTGTTGATTCTCCGCCATGGGGACACAGCCTTAGGCCCCAGCTCGATGCCTGGGGTCCCATCTTCACCTCTGTGGGCAGCAGACAAATGGGTCCTCACCCCAGCCAGCTTTACCTTCATGGAAAGACGGGGTCCCAGAAGCTGGGACAGACACTGATTGGCCTCCAGCCCACGCCCACACCAGTCACGGCACCCTGTGAGGAGAGCTGGCGTTTTCTCCTGGGACTGAGGGAAGTGAGACACTCTGGGGACATCAGTGCCCTGAGGACAGTGGAGCAGGCAGAGCTGGGGACAGAGCTGTGGTTGTGCTGCGGCCACAGCTTGGCCTCTGGAATTCTGTTCTCCAAAGGGAAGATAACACAAAAGCGTGGAGAGGACTTTTGATCGAAATACAAGTGTGGAAATTGGATTCAGCAAAGCACATTGGTTCTCTTCTCAGCTCTTTTGATGCTCAAGGTCATCACACGTCTCCAAGAGGGGGCAGATTTGTGCTGCTTTTCCTGCCTTTTGGCCCCATCCCTTTCTGCATTTTGCACAGTGGGATTTAGGAAATGTGGCTTGAGGGTGACTTTCTGTGACCTTGAGCAAGGCTCTCTGCTTTCTGGCCTTGGTTTCACTACCTGAAATCAGGGCTCATGCCCACTGCCACTCTTCCTCCAGGGGGCCATGCCATCCACCCTGCCCACACTCAGGGCCAGGTACATCCTTGGCTTCTTCCTAGACCTTGCAGAGCAGGGTGCTGGCTTTTCTCCTAGCCAGTGCCTCTGCCACCCAGCCTAACCCTTGGTGCCAGCCTTCATCCATTCAACACCCCATGTCCAAGCCCTGAGCCTGGGTTCATGCTGTCCACTTTACCTGACATTTTCTTGACATTCACTTTTCTTGGACAAAATAAGACCTCTTAGCTCAAGATTTTCTGCTTGCTAAAAACATCCAATGGAGTGTGTAAGGGTGGATTCATCTAGTTCTACTTGAGGGTCAACTGGCTTTTGCCGTATGTGTTTTGCAGCCAAGTTGTTAGGTACATACATATTAGGGGTTACATTTTCTTTACCATGCCATGTGGCTCTTTGCCCCAACAACTTCCTTACCCTGAGGGATGCTCCTCTGAAATTAACATCAGCATGCCACTTTCCTTCTGTTAATGCTAGCATGCTAGTTCTTTCTCCATCGATTCACTTCTAATCTCTTTATGACTTTATATTTAAAAATAGCATCTTTTAGACACTCTACAGCCCAGCTTTCTTCTGGGACCCACTCTCACCGTGTCTACCTTCTGATGTGTGTGTCTGAACGAGTGACACGAAAGCACTTTCACACACAGACCAGTATCTGCTAGCCCTACACACGCCTCCTGTCTTGTTTACAGCCCCTTTTCTATCGCCTTCCATTCTTCCTGTCTTCTCTGGTTTTCTCTGAGTGTTTTGTGTGATTCCACTGTTCTGCTTTCAGCTGTCCACTTTTCAGGACTCAACAGAGATGTGCTTTGTGCCATGGATCTGGGGTCAGAGCAGTCTGCAGTGTTCAGAGCAGGAGCTTGGCAGGGACCCACTGACATCACAGCCCTGGCCTCTGCTGTGGCTCCACGGGGGCATGGAGCTGAAGTCCCCTCAGGTCTCTGTCCTGAGGACTCAGGCCTGGGCTGGGGAACAGACCAACCCATGTTTCCAGCACAGCAGATGGGGAAATATGCATGAGGTAAAAAAGCAGCAGCCCCGGAAGGTGGAGGTGGTGGCAGCTTCCTCCTCCTCTGCCTCTTCCTCCCCTTCTTTCCTCCCTCTCCTCTGTTTCCTCTTCCTTCTTCTTGCATAGGGATGGACCTCCAAGCCCTTCACATGCTTAAGTTCTCTACCTCTGAGCTCTACCTCAGCCCTGAGCTTCTTGAAAGACACCCTTCCAGCCCACCAGCGCCTTGGCCCGCAGAATCCTCCCGCCACTCTACTATTGCCTGTCCCAGGCCTAGGCCAGGAAAAAGGCAGCTCCTTCCAGGGAGCCCAGGCCCAGTATCTACTACATCCTTCAGAGGAAGAGCCTTGGCTGGAGTTGAGAGGTCCAGGGTACAGGCTCTGTGACCCAACCACTATCCCTTCTGGGGATTCAGGGGGGACAGGCCTGCTTCCTGCCTCAGAGGCTCACCATCCAATGGAGGAGGTAGCACTTAACACACAGCACTGGAGAGCTGCACTGCAGATACATGGAGTGCAGGACCACAGCTCCCAAACCTGGGCACCAATGGATTTATATTGGCCACTGGCCAGGAAGGGGTGGACTTTGCATGACACATGGGGCTGGCAGTGGGAGCGAGGTGGAACCACATGACCTGCTGGGGCAGCTGGGAGCAGGCTGGACGACCACCCCTGCAGAGCGAGGGCATTGCCCTGGCAGAGCAGCAGCTCTGGGCCATGTGGCTGGGGCTCAAGGTCTGCAGACCCCAGTAAACCCTTCACCTTCAGAGCCTGACTCATGTGATGAGCTGACTCCACTCCATGGATATAAAAGCACAGCCCGAGAAGTAGTATAAACCCAGTATTTATTTTTATTCAGTGGTTCTGGGGTTGAAATCCTAGGCCTTCGAAGTGAGCTACCTCCCCAGCCCTTTTGTTGTTTTCCTTTGGAGACAAGGGTGTTCGCTTCACCACTCAGGCTGGCCTCAAACCTGCAATCTTCCTGGCTCAGCCTCCTGAGCAGCTGGGAATCACAGGCGTGGGCCACCACAGCCAGCTTAAATCTAACATTTAGAGCAGAACTTGTGGTGCTTTCAGAGGTGGGGAGTGGGTGTGGGGAGAGGGGCCCATGGGTTTGCTGAAGGTCAGTGCAGTGCCCATCGTGGGTGAGGAGGAGGGCCCTGAAAGGGGAATCGAGGCAGGGTCTCCTCACGTGGCAGGGCCAGGCCTGTGCAGGCAAAAGCTATGGGATTGACACGCTGAGGACGCATGGGCAGGTGGCAGCAAGGTGAGGTGACTGGGACAGCGGACAGCATCCAGGCTGCTGGGAGCTGGGATTCCATGCACTGAGTCTGGGAACGGAGGCTCCTGCTTGGCCTGTACCCGGTGGCACTCTCTGTCTCTGTCTCTGTCTCTGTCTCTGCCTCTGTCTCTCCCTTGGGTCCAGGGGTGTAGTAGAGCAGAGTGGGGAGAGAAGGTCTGGGGCTGAGTCATGAGGGAGATGGAAAAAAATCTTTGGACAATTCACACGCCGGGCGTTACGTTGGGTTGGTTTGAGACAACGGGAAACAAGAAGTGAAATCTCTGAGCTGTACCGAGATCCATGTAGTCTGCTGCAGGGGACAGTTTTGCGACCAAATTATCCCTGTTATGCAAATCTCCTCCCCTGGTGGCGGGTGGTGGCTGTGCTGGGGACTTCGGTGGGCACATCTGCTTCCCCTCCTGCTGATTCGGTTCACCAAGTCTCCCGGGCCCATCTGGTCCCTGGCCTGGGGGAGCTGCTGCTGTGGCTTGGGAGGGGGCACGAGCAGGGCACCAGATGCTGGGCACGGAGAGGCATCCTATCAGAAGCAGCATGGGAACAGGGGTCAGGGGGAGTCGGCTTGGTCAAAAGTAGGGGAAGCCATGCACTTGTGCGTGGGACCCAACCCCCTTGCTCCTGAGGGGAACCTGTGCCTTTTGGAAGCACCAGCTGAATCTGGGCTGGCAGGGTTAGAGGTGCCTCCACCTGTGTGGCTGTGCCTGCCCGATCACCACTTTCCTGTGTGTGATCCTAGCTGGGGATTTTTCTTTTTTTTTTTCTTTTGCAGTACGGGGGATTGAACCCAGGGCCTTCGCATTGAGCTCCATTCCCAGCTCCCTTTGCTTATTTCCCATTTTGAGACAAGGTCTCACTAAGACACGAAGTGGCCTGGACTGGGCTCGAACTTGCAATTCTCTGTGGAGTGCACTAGGTCTAATTACCTGAAACAGATGACTGGGCACTGGGTGTTTCTGGAGCACCCATAGCAGCAGGTTTTGGCTGCTCCTCTTGACATCAAGAACACACTGCATGTCTTAGAAGATGCCTGTTCCTGGACATGGCACCCAATGGCAGGCAGCCTAGTTCCCTCCTCTCCTGCCAGTGGGCACCGTGGTGTGGCTCTGACTTAGCCTCCTCTCCTTGCTGTGGAGCCCAGTCCTTGAGTCTGTCCTGCCCTTGGAGAACAGCGCTCTCCCCTGCAGCTCCTGGGGCTCAAACTCATGTTCTCTCTTTAACCTGAATTTCTCTATGATGGCCCAGTCTCCTCCTGCGCGCCCTTCTGGCCCAGACTGCACCATGGACCTCAGCCCTCCTGCCCAGGGCTATTCTGTGTGGGGAGCCCTTGTCCCCCCAGCCCCCTTCGGGGTCCAGTCATTCTGCAAGTCCCAAAGGGACAGGGTCCTCAGAGCCCCGCACTACCTGATGTTGGGGCATCCTTTCTATCTAGAACTTTCTCACCTTCCCAGACTCTCCATTCCCAGCTCAGTCCCCAGTGAGCCCACAAGTGAGCTGGAACTGAGCATCAGGAACTGGGAGGAAATGCACAGTGACAGAGAAGGCACCAAGTGGAGTCCCTGGGGTGGGGCTGGGGGCAGGAGGTCTAGTCTCCTGGGGGCGATCCTGGCCAAGGTGGGGTTTTTGGGTCACAGTGTGGCTTTGCTTGCATTTTCAGGGCCCTTGCTAAGGGTTAGAGTTAGGGTTTAGGGCTCCCAGTGCCCTCTTGTGTCTCTCACCCAATCTCGTTTCTCTTCCTGCGTCTTCTGTTTCCAGGCTGAGTCCCCCACCCCTGCTCCCTGCTGAGGCTGCCTCTCCCCCTCCCTCCCTGTGCCCCTGGAACTTTGCTTAGTCCCTGCCTGAGTCCCAGGGAGGATGGCTGTCCCAAAGTGAGGCTGGGAGATTGAGGTGTGACTTGGGGATGGGTGTGTGTGAGGCCATGATACTGCTGTGTGGCTCGGGGATCAAAGCCCTGTACTCCGAGGGGCACACTGCGGAGGTGACGTGGGAGCTGGCAGCGGGTAGGGTCTGGGGCCACTCCTCACCGTAGGGTCCTGGACTCCCACCTGGTGGGAGGCTACCTTGGTGGTGTCTGTGTGTGTGATGGGATGGGGCCTCAGGCTGGCCCAGTTGTGTATGGAGGACACATGTGCACCACGTGGTCTCTAGGATGGAGACGTGGACACTGCGTGTGGCTCACCAGGTTGTCAAGGAGATGAGAGAAGGGAATGTAGGAAGTGTTGCACCACTGCAGGCCAGGCAGGAAAGCCGGGGCAGCCCAACCCCATGCTTAGTGCTCCCCAGATGCTGAGGATGTGATCCACATGAGCTCGTAACTGGTCCTCCAGACCTCAGGGTGTGTTTTCCACGTCACAGTGCGAGTAGCTGCACACAGACAAGGCTGCCTGTCTCAGCGTCGGCTGCTCAGTGCAGACAATTTGGGGCCAGAGGGAAATCCCTCTCTGCCCCCAGGGTAATGACAGGGACACGGGGAAGCAGAGAGAAGGTGGTACTGAAGTGTGGGCACCACACCCCTGGGGACCACTGTTGGCTCCAGCATTGTGAAAGGGTGCGGGTCCCCAGGACACTGGGGGAGGCCCTGCTCTGGCTGCTGGAGCTTTCTCTGCTCTGTGCCAGTGTTCAAAGCCAAGCTGTGTAGGAGGCGGAGGCGGGTGCCTGAGATGTCTGAAGAGTGCAAAGTGTCAACAGGACTTGCACCACTCAGGTGTTTTGATGGCAAATGTGCTGCAGTCACGGTCACTGGAGATAGGACTGGGGACCTTTGTCCACCCTCTCTCCAGCTGCCCACTGCATGCTTGTGCGTCCATCCACGCTCACACCACCCTTGGGAGGGGCAAGGCAGATGCTTGTGCCGCTGAGCTAAATCCCCAGCCCCTCCCCCATGCGGTGTTTTTAGGACTGCCTTTCTGTTGGACGGCACGAAGCAGTCAGCGTACTTCTTGATCACACATAAAGACAACTTAGAAAGGACTCCAGAGCTGCCTCAGAAAATGGCCAGAACAATGGGCTGAAGGTGTTCAAATGAGGGGAATCAATGGCAGGGCTTCTTTACCGGAGTGATTTTAAAACATTTAACCACTCGCCCTGCATTTTCATCGCCTGTCGTGTGTATTCCCACCTGCAGGAGGGCTGTCTCAGGCTGGCCTCCTGTGCCTCAGGCCCTGCAGTGACTGGCAGGAGTCTCTGCACACTGCCTGGAGCTCCCTGACACTGGTGTGGACATCACAGGAGAGGGAAGACACAGAGTTCACTGCGTTTATTTTTTCTACCACTACCAAAGAATCATTGTAAAATGTGTACACAAGGTTCTTCTGTCCCATGGTACAGCCCCATTCTCTGCTGGACAGAGGCTGACTGCAGAGAGGGCTTCGTGGTGTCACTACAGTCCTGGGCCAGGAGGGAGAAGAAGAACTGGGCACAACAGACTGGATCTCACAGGCACCACACACATCATAAAAACCTGCACTGGAAAGCCCTAGAATTGAAACTGCAAATAATTCTGGGTTATAGCTGTTCACAGTGAGTGCCAGCACCCTGAAAGTGTATATGCATCTTTTCTGATGACTGTGATTTTAAAGAAGGCTCTATTTTGGTTCATTTTTAAAAAGTGAGAGCCCTGGAGTGGATGTGGATGAGGGACACCTGGGCTTTAGCAGAGGCAACCTTTCGTCATGGCTGGGACAGAGCCATAGAGTGGGGAAATATATTTGCATCTGGACGCAGCTACCTAAGTCTGTTCCTGCTGCTTTTGTTTCGGCAAAGGGGAGGACTGTGCCAGTAGCACAGCACAGTCCCCAAAATAAGATGGAAGAACGAAGCATGGGAGCAGAAAAGCAAAATCAAACCAACAAAAGCATCCATTAAATCACCTGCATTTCCACCTCCTGGCTGCTCCCTCTCTTCTCAGAGACACCAAGATCTCATTATGCATCAGATGCCACCTGGAGACGTCCAGGCTGGCATAGCAGTATCTTGGTTCATGAATGCTTTTGTTGGCAAACAGTTTGGCTTGCAAAAAGAAAGGTTTGGACTCAATTTTGTACGTGCTTGCAAACTCTTCATCCAGTGACAGAACCATGGCCATCTTTTCCACACCTTTTCTGAAATCACTGTCGCCACCTTTTCCAAAATCAAGAACCAAATTAAGTTCACAGACGATGGAGGCTTCCCTGTGTCTGAAGCAGCTGGGTTGAGCACCTTCTGGTGACAATGCAATGAGGGTAATGATGTTTGGTGATCCCTTCACCAGGACAAGGACACAGAAGGGGCCAGGGGCAGGGAGCACAGGCACAGGCACTCTCTGGAAAGTGGGGAGAGGCAGGAGACAGGAAGGCCAATCTGCTCCTGGAAACCTTCCTGCCTCTGCTGTTTCCTTTCTACATGATGGGGACGTGAATGGGAAGCACACCTCAGCACACATTGGTGCTCAAGACACACAAGCACACACGTGCATGCACATACCATCACACAACAAAAGAAACCACAGAGCAAAAACTGAGAGGTCATGCAAAATCCTACTTTTACCAACTAGAAGAAAAACCGGTGACTTTTGGTACAGAATATGGGCACTTTTCAAACATAATTTAATTACTGTTGACATAATATGAAACCTTACTTTAAATACAACAGTTTCCCCCCCTCCAAAATGCTGTTACAATATAAAACCACAACAAAAGGTGTGCAAATAGACATTTATATTGGCTATAAAAGACAGTGAACTGGGCTTGGTGGTTTTGTTATCTCAGCAGTTTGGAAGGCTGAGGCAGGAGGATGGCAAGTTTGGCCCCAGTCTAGGCAACTCAATGAGACCCTGTCTCAGAAGTTAAAAAAAAGTTAAGAGACTGAGGGTGTAATTCACTGTAAAGGCTTTGGGTCTAAAACCAGTACATGAAAAGGACAAAGAAGAAGAGATAGACGGGTTGGGGAGAGGCAAACACAGAAAGACAGAGAGACAAAGATAGAGAAAAAAAGAGAGAAAAAGACATCAGAGGAATGGACAAAGCATTCCAGCAAGAGCTCCTGCCGATACATTTTCAGCTCTGGGTAGTGACACTTTGGTGGACGCCACTGGAAAAAGAATGCCCTCGACCGAATGACTCAGGATGCAGGACAGAGCTCAGGGAAACTGAGACTGCAGGGCTGAAGCGGGGAGGCCTCACCTCGGGATGTGGAGTTGGAGGAGTTGGGGCCCACCCTGTCTCCGTGAGTAGATGCTGAACCAAAGCTATCCTCAGCCTTGGTTCTTTATCTCTTTCTTCACTCAAATATTGGTGTGGTAGAGATTACACTATTACAACTACAATTTTATTTCCAGCCTCAAAATACCACTCTTCTGGAAGCAAAGAAAGTGACATCCTTATGACTTCTGTCCTTTAGCACAAATCAAGTGCCAGTGGAGAAGTGTATCTATGAGCACTGGGGCCAAGAACCTCACCTGCAGGCGCTGTGACACTGACCAAGGGCACAGGTCTGGCCGGAGCTTGCTAACGGGGAAAGTCTTCCAGTGCTTTCTGTCTCTGGGGAGCTTTCCAGCCCTCTAGTGGCCTTAGAATTCCCTGAGCTCACTGAAGAGTTTGCCCCTGGTAAGACATTCTTGGGGGTGCTCTGGGCAGTGACCAAGGGTGCTGAGTGCTCTACACTACCCAGGAGAGACCCCCCCCCCCCAACGGAAGGAGCCACCCAGCCATCATGCCTGACAAAAGAACGCTGGTTAACACTGGATGCGGAGGTGCTCGCCCACCATTCCCTTCCTGTACCCTGGGTTCGCTCTGGACAAGAACTGCAAACATTTAGAAGGGTAGGCTCTTTTTTTGCCAAGATGATAGAAAGTAATGACCTTAGAGAGAGGATCAATCTTGTGGCAGGAGACACAGCAACCTTTTCATCACAGCTGGGTCCAGCGCTAATAGCCCTGTCTTGTGTGACCAGGTAGGTGGGCTTTCCTGCCTGGGGCAGGGACAAGTCACGTGATAGCCCCTGGGGAGAAAGGCTGCAGCTCCACACTTCCTGCTTCTGTGTGGCCCTACACTGCTGTGTCTTTATGGAGGAGAGTCTATGAATACTTCACAATTTAGCTTCAAACAGGGGAGTTCTCTGTGTCAGCAGCCACAGTGCTGGGCTCTGCATCTCTCTTGATCTAAAAATGAGCGGTCACTGGAACTCAGCCTCCACCTACTCCCAAACCGCACCAGGGTGCAGGAGAGTGGATGGGGTAGGGTGGTGGTGAGGGGAGCAGCACTCAGACATCCCAGCCCAGGCTACAAGGTCCCAGCAGGCGAGAGGATGCCAGGTGCTGGTCTTGGGCAGAATCAGCCGCAGGAGGAGCAGAGACACAGGAAAGGAGAGTGGCATTGGAGGGAAGCTTTGGTTTAGGAGGAAGCAGACTGCTTGGGAGGTTCAGGGAGAACGAAGGCTCCAGTTCCATGGCTGGTGGTCAGAGTGTAGTGACACACTTTGGGGCCTTCATGACACAGAACAAGGAAGCAGAAACAGGGCTCCCTGCACTGTCCCCAGGACTGCTGGGCCCGTCTACCTTGCAACAGCCTCAGGAAGCCTCATGGCACCCAGGCAGCCCTGGGACATTCAGAAACCGGAAGCTGGGTCTATGAGGCTTGGTCACTTCCCCTCCTTGCCCGGGTGGCCCAACAGTGCTTGTCCCAGTTTTTCTACACAGGGGTTGCTTTGTATGATCTCTTCCAAAGGGCAGCCTTCTGCTCCAGATGCAGGTGGCCAGGGCCAGGGCCATGGCCTGGGCATAGGCTGCTGGCTCTCTCCCCATGCAGCGGCTGACCCGGTTTGTGGCTCTTCGGCTGGGCTGCACCGGCTGCTCCAGGGCTGTGGAGGACGCCTGGACCATCTCACTCCTATCCAGCCTCTGTCTTGCTTTACTTAAATCTCTCAGGAAATTCAGGCTCACTTTGGAGAAGGGGAAGCTAGGGAGTCATGGGTGAGGGAACTTCAGCTAGGAGTCTACAGAAACTTCCAGCGAGACAGAAGCTCGGGTGCATCCAATACAACTCTGCGTCTATCGACAAGGAAACCCTTGCATTTCCAAGCAAATCAACTAACCCCAACCAACCAAGTTCAAAGAAGACAGAAGCCATGTACAAACGCACGCCCAGGGGTCTGGGTGGGCACGAGTGAGCAGGAGGGAGATGGGGCAGTAAGCGGGAGCTTAGCTCATGGGGAAGCGATGCTCGCCGCGCGTGATGTGCGAGGAGAACTCGTACCTGTCCTGGCTGTGGTAGCCACACATGTTGCACTCGAAGGGGTCGCGGAAGCCGTGGCAGCCCATGTGGATGGTGTACATCACGTGGTCGAGGAAGAGCACGCGGCAGTGTTCACAACGGTAGGCCTTGACCTGTTCGCCGCTTGTGCTGAGCACGCGGAAGGCGTCATGCGCATTCTCGAAGGCACGCTGCTCCTCCTTGAGCACCAGCCCATTGCGTGCATGCGGGCCCAGGTGGCTGCTCAGGTAGATGAGGCCGCCCCGCTGCTCCTCTGTATTGCTCTCCGTGTCCGTTGAGTCTTGGCAGCTGTTGCTCGGGGAAGCCTCACGCTCCGAGGATGTACACTTGGCCTTGGACAGCAGTAGCAAGTTCTCTACCGCACTGTCCTGCGCCGAGGGCGGTGGCCTCTGGGGGCCCTCAGGCCCGGGCTTGTGCAGCGGGTACAGCGAGCTGATGACGGGAACCACCTCAGAGCCCCCAGGGGGCGTCTGCACCAGGGGCCGCAGGGATTCGGCCCCCAGGTAGTTGATGGCGTTGTTGATGGCCTGGTCCATCACGTGTGATGTCATCATCTCGTTCTCCTTCTCGTAGCTGCCGCTGCTGTCATAGGGCAGGTCGGACAGGCACTTGTCCCCTGTGGGAAGTGAGTGACCGTGAGCAGGGTCTACACTGGGCAGGGGAGGCCTCCCACCCGGATGTCCCAGTGCCTGCAGCCAGGAGAGGCTAGGATAGGTGTGTCTGTGTCTGGGGATGCGACTTGCCACCCTCCGCAGTGGATGTCGCAAGACCGCTGCTGGAAGCATGGGCAGGACACTGAACCCATGCCGATCTGAACAGTGTAATTCACCTGGCTAACTACTCATATCATGTTAGACACAGGAACCGGGCCTGAGGGGTGCACATCTGTAACCCCAGCACTCTGGGAGGCTGAGGCAGGAGAACAGTAAATCTGAGCTTCACTGGGGGACTTAGCAACTCAGTAAGACCCTGTCTCAAATAAACAAATAAATATATATGTAAATAAATAAGCCTAGAGATATAGCTCAGTGTGGGTTCAATCTCTAGTACTATAAACGAACAGACAAAGTCCGAACAAGCCCCACATTATCATAATTAACTTAAAATTCGTATTTTAAAAGAGTATCTTTAAGACAGTGTTCTGGAGACCTCACAATAACTGCTCAGTTTGGCATCCAGCCAGGATCAAGTCAGGCTGCCCTGCACTATGTTTAACCCTCTGTTCAAGGTCTGGGAAAGAGCAGCATGAGGCAGGGCAGCCAACTCCATGACTATGGGCGCGCAGCGGCCACATGGGGGCCAGGGTGCTTTCCCACGGAGACATCCTGTTTCCCCAGTCATGGTTCTATGACTTCCGGGCCCCACCAAACTCTGTTCTCTTAAACACTTCACACGAGCAACAAATGGGTAACAGGAACAGCAAATGCATTGTGCCAATTACCAGGGCGCACCCAGTCTACCCACGAATTCCTCCTCCCTGGGGCCCAATGGCAAGAGAAAAGTCAAGACACCTACAAAACATGGTGGCAGCAATCACACCTCCTAGGGAAGTTTACCTAGCTACAACCATGGAAAGAACCGAAACTCTAGCATGAGACACAGGCACCATCTGCCTACCAATTTCTGTCTCTGTCTCTCACTCTCTGAGACAGGGTCTCTGAGGAGCCCCGGCTGGCCTGGAGCTCTCTATTCCTCTATCACAGCCTCTTCTGTGCCATGTGCTGAGCTCAGTTCCCAAAGCTCAGGTGTGGACCCGCAGCACCCCCTGCATTTGCCTAACATTCTCATGTCCCAGAGAATTGTTCTCTCTCTCTTCGGGTCACCAAGCAGGGCTGTGTCTCTGTCTGTAGGAACCAGGTGACACAGAACAGAAGAGAAAGCTCTGCCCTTCAGGCTCAGAGCCAAGCTCCCCTGTGGGAACAGGAAGCACCATGGTGCTGCTGGTTTATGGGTTTTAACCAAATCTCATGAGGAGGGAGAGCGAGCAGAAGGAAGTCGGCAGCCCAGGCTGCTCAGCGCCACCTGACCCGGTGCGGCTCTCATCCTCTAGGCTTAGAAGAGTCAGCCAGTCGAGCTCATGGGAGAAGAAAGCCTTGGATGCAGTGGAAAGAAGATACTGCAGTGGGAGGAAGCCGACATACTGGCCATGCTCCGTCAGACCAAGCGGCAGAGGCAGGAGTGCATGAAATGTCTAGTTACCGTGCAAATATTTTCCAGTGATGTGAGGGAGGAAAGGAAGTAAAACAAGGCAGTTAAGTGCATTCTAGGGAAAGATGAACTTAATTTAGGGAAGACAGGAAATGCGTCAGGGTTTCATGATCTGGAGTCAGTTTCAGGGTTAGTCAAACAGACTGAAAGGAAAAAGAGATTCTAGCTCTCAGAAGACAAAAAGAAGCCCCAAACAACATTATTGTGGAATATATGAACGAGAAACAGCACAAAACAGATAAAACTGTAGAAACAGTAGAAAACTGAACTATGGGCATAGAGGTAAACATAAGATAGTAAGAGTGAATAAGTTTAAAAATGCAAAGAAATAAAAATAAGTGTAAAGAAATGTTAATAGGTGTGGATGACAAATTATTCAATGCACAAACAACTGGTAACCCAGGCAGATGTTTTCAGAAATGGAGCAAAAGATACAGGAAAGAGTGTTTGCCAGAAAAAAGAACAAATAGAAGGGGAATCAGCAGAATAAAACGTGAGGAAAATTTTATTCAGAATGCCAAACCCAAAAGACATCTCCTAGTTACAGTGAGCAATTTTAACTCTCAGGAAAGGAGTCTTCGCTGGTGCACACCTGCAATCCCAGCACTGTGGCAGGCTGGGACAGGTGTGCAGGTTCAAGCTCAGCCTGGGAAACTTAGCAAGATCTGGTTTCAAACTAGACAATAAGGAAGGCTGGCAAAGTCCCTGTGTTTAATTCTCAGTACAGGCAGAAACAAAAGAAGAGAGAAAGAGAGAAAGACAGCTGGGGCATTCAGGGGAGAAAATAGAAAACAAATATCAGATCAGATTTAGACATGTCCACAGTACAGTCAACATCCCATGTTGCCACCAGGAGACACTGCAAGATCTAGAATTTCAGGGGACACAGGAAGAGTGGCCGTGGGTGTCCTCATGGACCCCTCTTGGGTGCCTAGGTTTCAGAGAGACATCCTGAAGCCACATGGGGATGGACATCTCAAGAGATGATTAAAAAAATAAAAGGAATCAGTGCTACGAGGACTGGGTCTGATTCTTGAATCTGTGTGAATTCAGGGTTATGAACAATGAGCTACACACTGTGAAGATGATGGTTACAGAATAAACTGTGTGTACCTTGAAGCTGGAGAACAGAAACCTAACAATATAGTCACGCACACTGGAAACTGGAGGAATGGCCTTGTTTTTCAAAGACATGATTCAGTGGATGCTGGTGGTGTTGACACTGCAGCAGGTAGGTTAAAAGACGATTCCAAGCTTGTGTTTTCTGTACTAAATATTTTTAATATTAATCTTTTAAAAGTACTATTTCTTCTGGGATATAATATTTGATGATCAGCCAGTCCTCAGGCACTGTCTAGATCTTTTCTGCCTGTTAAATCTAAGGCATGTTTAATACGCTGGGATCTTTAGAAAGCAACCGTTTCCTAAGTACCTATCTCAGTTCACATACCCACTGCCCTACTTACTCTCATGTGTATGTGTATATAGGACAGACATTTAGGATAATGCACATCTGATTTAACATTGGTGATTTCTGAATGCCAAGTGGGTCTCGTGGTGATTTTGAGGACATGAATCTCTGCATCAAAGGTCTTTATATGTTAGGTGCATGCCTGTAACCCTAGAACTTTGGGAGGCTGAGGCAGGAGGATCAGAAGTTCTAGCCCAGCCTAGGCAACTTAAGGACTTAGAAAGATCCTGCCTCAACAAAGAAAAACAAAACATTCTTTATACTGTGTATCTCTGTACACTTAAACAGTACACCAGGATTTCCTTCTCCTGATACACTTGTGATGGGCAGCAGGAATGTGGACGATCACCGCTTTCGTTCAGTGCTGCTGTGTGGTAAGTGTCCCCGCCCCTGCCGGTAGCAGAGCAGACACTGCTGATCGGCACCACTGTTCCACCCAGCGCTCTCTCCCTGGAGATCTTGGTCCTGCTGCCCTGTCCCTGACCACCGCAGAGGGAGAGAACACTGAAGGGCAAAACAAATACCTCACACTCATGCACATTTAAACCTTTTAATTGGAGCTCAGATATTGATACAGCAAAAGTATATGCACTCAGAGCCATAGGTCACATGAAAGGAACACAGCCCTGTGCTTTTATGTTGCTTTCTAGTGATGGACACACTGTCACATACATTGTCACGTTTGATCATCTTAGAAAACTAAAACCAGAAATTGCATTTGACTTGGCTATTCCCCTTTTAGGTATCGTCCCAAAAGAATTAAAGTCATATTATTCCAGTGACCCTGCATACTCATGGCTACAGCACCACAATTCTTGGAAGTGGCCTATACGTTCATCAGTAGATAAACAGATGAATAAAATGTGTTATTTTAACAAAATAGAATACTGCTCTGCCACAAACGAGGATAAAGCTGAGCCATCTATAGGAAAATGGATGGCATTTGAGCCCATAAATACATCAGACATGCCAGCTTACATGTCGCATGGTTTCTCTTACAGGATAAACCTTAAGGATAAATAAATAGACTAAAGAGAAAACTGACAGATACCAGGACTCAGGGAGACAGAGCTTTTGCAAATGGGGAGGAGCCTAAGAAGTGGAGAGAGATGGGGACATAGAAGGAATTAAGAGGAGGCTCTGTCTATGTCCATGGACCATGCCCCACACTGCACGGCAAGTCCATGCCACCACTGTGCACTGCAAACAGGCACTAATAAAATCTTAAAACACAGCTGGGCAGCTGGGCGCCTGCCCTCCCGAGTCCACCCAGTGGATGCACACGGCCTGCAGGAGCTGAGCAGGGCCCTTGAGACACCGCCTCCCTCTGCTCGGAAGCAATGGGGACAACACCAGCATCACTAAGGCCGCTGGAAGCACCATCACATTGATGTGCCTGGCACTCTCCAGGGTGCTGCTCTGGAAGCAGAGTCCAGCCCCAGCTTCCTGAGGTCAGTAACTGCTCAGCCCCCTGGGGCACTCTGGTGGCTGTGTGCCTGCCTACTACTTGGTCATCCCACAAACCCACTACATGATGGCCAGGACCCCTGGGACCTTCCATCCTCTGCTGTCCAGGTAGGGAGCTCAGAGGTCCTGCATCTAATGCTGCTTGAGCCCCACTGACCCCCACAGCCTCTTCTCAGCCTGGGCTTACTTCCTCAGCAACACATGGACCCCCTCATTCTTAGGGCTCCACAGCTACCCACGGCATTGAGACCCTCCACTGTGCTTCCCTCTTTTCTCAGGGATGCTTCTTTTCTCTTCTCCCAAGCCCAATCTATGACAAACCTCTTTTTAATCAACAGATCAAACAGAGCCCTATGTGACATCGCCAGGGGGAGGCTGGTGCCCGAGAACCAGACTCTTCTCTGCCTCTCCCCCAACCTAGGGCCCCCAGGTCCCCATCTCTTTAACCTCTCTTCTAGCTCCATCCTCTCTGCCAGCACCCCAGCTGTCTTTGAAAACCAGCATCCCCAAGCCCAGGGTGCTGTCTGTGCCAGAACTCAGCTTCCAAATAGTGGAGAGTCAACTCTGAGACTGCGGGAATGGCTTCTTCCTCAGCCCTGCCTGCTCTTCCACCCAAGCTCCCTTCTCTCCCCAGCACCCGCGGGGGCCCTTGCTGTTTCTTCCCGAGCTGCTGCTACTCCCCTGCTTTGCCCATGCTTTCCATCTCTTGGGGCGGCATTGGAGACCAATCTTCCGGGGGCCTCCTCGGACACCTGCACGGTGCCTGAGTACCTGGTGGGCCCTGGAGCTCAGCCAAGAGCACACCTCCTCAATGGCTCCAGACTCCACCACCAGCATCACCATCTATTTCTGGCCATTTAGTGACATCCCCAACACTGACAACATGCTGAAATCTCACTCCTCACTCAATCTCTCAGCTTTAGGAAGCTTTCTGTATTCCTTTTTCCTGGACAGATTTTCCCCAACTGCTCATTAGGTGACCTTTTCACTAAGAGTATTTAAATGTCCTCCCTCTCCTGGGGTCATTTTAGGTTCACAGTAACACACAAAGATTGGAGCCAATGGGAAATCAGAGAAAAAGAGGCCTTGTCCCATACCTGGCTGAGTGGCTTGGTGCCACCACGTCCCCCTTGCTACCTAGCACCTAGCTGAGTGATGGTTACGGACAGATCATCCACCACTATGCTAACCAGCGTCTCTCTGACAGGGTGCTCACCCTGCACTCTACTCCCCACAGCGCTTGGTACTAGTGAGGGCTCAGTGGTCAGAATACTAGCCCCGACTATGTCTCCCCTTCACTCAGCGCCTCCTGGGGGACAGTGGCTATGTGACCCCCATAATACCCACAGTCCCCCACAGGGAAAGCGAAACTCAGAGAGGCGCACATGCTGGGGTATCTTTCTGTGTGATGGGGCCCCTGGTTTGCAGTTATGGCCATAGAGACCCAGCCACCCCTGGGAGGACAATACCCTAGATTAAAGGGTTTCAGATGCTGCAAAACGACAGGCGACAAAAACTGCTGAGAGTTTGTTGATTGAGTGAAACTCACTGAAACATATTCTAAGATAGTTAACAAATGTTAAGTTTACCACTTTTTGGTTTTTAAAAAAATCAGACTGGATTCCTCTCCTCTATGCTCACCTAAGTCTAAAACACTCAGGAAGAGGTTGTATAAGAGACAGCAAACGTTTAACTCTTACCAAGAAATTTCTGAGGCATAGAGCTCTTACGTTTGGCGACGTTACTTGCTATTCTGTCCAGCACGAGGGATCTCTCTGATCCTATCTTGCACAGGTCTTCTGCCATCTCATTGTGATTAGTTTCTTCTTTAATGACTAAAGCCAAAGACAGAGAGCCAGTTTAGAAATGCTGATATTGAAAGGACTCCAGCGTAAGCAGTGAGACCAAGACATCAGGCGACATCAGTTAGGTACCTAAGAGAGCTGGGTCTTTCCAAGGTTATTTCGAATTCTTCCCGTGACCCAGCCAAGACAGACCGAGATGCTCTGCAGTAACGCCAGTGAGCGGCCCCAGCAATGGCTCCTTCTCTGACACCAATTTATCATACACAACCTCTTAAGACCAAATGAAGTCCCTTCTATCATCTGAATGAAGCTGGACCCCACTTAGTAACTACATCCCTTTGACAGGCCCTTTCAACTTTCTGAAGTGTTGCAATGGCCACTAACTCAATCAATCCTAGCAGCAGCCCTCTGACAAGTGCCACACTGGGAAATGACATAGGAGGATCTGACATTTTCAATGGCCACAGCAGCCGGGAGAGTCAGAACCCGGAGCTCCTTTCCCTGTGCACAAAGTCTGAGGGTCACACAGCACCACACACTGCAGGAACACTTAGACATGGCGGAGGTAAACGCAGAGGCATGGCGATTTCCCTGTTTTCCTGTACTACCTCTCTCCCTAATTGTAGACAGAACTTTGTATCTGCTAAGTCTCATCAACACCGACTTCCACTTTTCACAGCTACCACAGTCAAGTACAACTCATTTCCCTGAGATTTATCCTCGTGCCACAGAAGCTGAAGAAGTAAACATTATTTCTGCACATCGAATCAGTTCTTCCAGTGCTGCTTCTGTCTTAGGCTTTCTGTTTCCAGGTATTTCATGCTGATTGATCACAGAGCCTCTAACAGGCGTATCCATTTCTATTATTGATTTGTCTATTCTTCAAAGAGCTCCACACATAATAAGTACTGCAATTTCATTTAACCCTGGACATTACCCTCTTTTTAAAGAAGCTGCTGATCCTCTTACCCTCCTTGCAAGTCCTTTATGACAGATGGGACTAAATTCCAATGGGATTCCCAAAGCCACCGTCTGTGTGTCCTTTCTTATGTCTAGATGGTTCAACAGCAAACTGAGGCCAGATGGTGTTTGTTTTTTAAGCTTTCTTTACTACGTCCTCCACAATGCGTAAGGATCCTAAGTATTTTATCTCTTTATTGCCATTATGAACCTAAAAAACTACATTTTGCATCAGATACTATTGCTGGTGCAATTCATTTTTCTAACAGTGGAAAATACATGCTCCTTATTAAATAACCCAACACCTACGTACCCTGCCCTGTTTAACTGGAAGGATGAACATAAATCCGTTTCCACTGGCTGCGTGTATGACCTATCAAGCTAACACTCACTCACAGGCTCTTTTTCTGGACAGCAGGGGCAGTGGTGTGACCAGGGTGCCCGTACATCCCAGGTCATGTTTCCTCGTCCACCCGCAGAGCTCTGGAGGGCTCCGCCTGCCCTCCTCTAGAGTGCTCACTCCTCACTCTGTGAATTCTGGTTCAAGAGAAACTATTTGCATAGAGATATTAGCAGCTAAAATCTTCTACTAAAGAAAACTGTGTCCTGGTACATTAATCTTTCCCCATACCTCCACGCCCAGAATTAGGTTTAAGGGACCAGTCTGAGGGTTAGGAAATAAAGGACCCCTTGGCTTCCTCTGAGCCCTGACTTGGGCAGGTCTTTGGGGTGTGGAAGAACAGACACAGAACAGCAGAGGAGCAGCAGAGTGGATGTGGCCAAGACCCTGGGGCCCCACTTGCCCTTGATGCCCACACAGAGCCCAGCAGGAACTCATGAAAGTTCTCCTCTGGATCTCCCTAAGGCTCCAGGTTTGCCCTACCAGCATCGGCTATCTACCTCTGCAGCAGCCGTCAGCAGGGAAAAGTGACTGGCTGTTTTGGCTTGGTCTTGAATTTAATCGCACACATGTTCAAGCTTGCCCTCAGGTGATACTGTTGGCAGGTGGTGGAACCTTGACAGGTCCAGTCTGCGGGAGTCCTCAGGTCTTGAGGCTCTCAGAGGGGACAATGAAACTGGTTCCTTCCTTTATCTGCCAGCTGGTGACGGAAGTGGTCTTCCCCCATGACACACTGCCTCACCACTGACCAAAGCAACAGGACCATCCTGCCACGGACTGGAGCCCCATACTGTGAGCCACCCTGCCCCTTTCCTATTATAAAGTAACCCTCTCTGGCATTTGTCACAGTGTCAGAAAGCACTAGCTGATGGATGCACAGGGGCAGGCGTCTACAATCCTAATGCACACATGGACTCCAAGGGAGTCGGGAGGAGCTCGGTGTCCACAGGCACTGCAGACCGCCACAGCAACTAGAACCTGTCCTTGGCTGGTTTCTCCCACTGGCTTTGTTTCCCCAATTCCATGTGAGTGTCAGATGCTATTACTCTGCAGGGCTGGGAACTTTAGTTACCTTGTTAGGGAGTAGGTGCTGAGTACATACAATGGCTCGTTATGCATAAACATGCAAGCCCCATCGTTAGAAACACTACTTCTCAGACACAATAATCCATTTTTTCAGACAAATATCTTAATGTTCACGTTGTATTTTAAAGGAATAAGATCATCCTATTCTCCCTCAGTCCCCCGCCTTGGGGGCTGGTTGCAAATTGGTAACTGCTAAATTGCCGTTATTATTTTAACATCCAGTTTTTCCTTTTCCAATTCATTTTCCGTTCCAGTCCAGCCCTGAGACTTCGAAGGAAGGCCAGTGAGAATTCCATGGGATCTCCCCACCTCACAGCTAAGAGGACAAGGCCGTGGAAGCTGCTGGCCCAGGTCCACAGCTGACCATTAGGAGAGCCTTTGCTGTAGGATGTGCTCCCTCTTAGTGTCAACGCTGATCTGAAAAGATTTCTCAGTCTTTTTCTGGCCATTTTTTTCTCTTGGTCTCATTTGCCACTAACACTTCAGTGTGTTTGTGATAGTTTTTATGTATGAACCACCTCAGCCATTCATCTCACTTCTACTCAACCAGCCAGTGATGACTTCTCCAGTGGTGTGGAAGGAATTTTGTCCGTTTTACCTATATCTTCGTTGTTTTCTCATCTCTGTGACACAACACCCAACACTTGTAACTTAACAGCCTATGGCAGCAGGAAGTAGAGACTGATCAAGGCAGGAGGATGGAGACAGATCCTTCCAAGTCATGTCCTTGGTGGCCTACCTCCTCCATCCAGGTTTCACCTAAACGTCATACTAAGCTCTAACATCGTCAGTCCCCATGATCCAATCACCTCTCAAAAGCCCTACCTATGAACGCATGAGGCTTAGGGGGACAACTGCATACAAACTATAACCATCTATATATGAAGCTCACATCTCTTAGAAAGTTAGAAGAGAGCCTTCCATTACACTGCTGTCCTTTGTGAAAATCCAGCCTTCTCCAGTTCTTCCCTTCCGCCTTTCACTTTCATTATCTAAGGCAGAGTTACACGTTATCACGTAACACAACAGGGTGCGTCACCAGACACATGTGCTACCTTTCCTTCCTCTTCTGATGTCCTCAACAGAGCTGACTCTGATCCTCCAACATGCTTGACCCTCAAACCCAAGGCACATATGAACACTTTGCCTTCGAAATCATAGCCTGAAAACTCTGATTTGATCAATTTCATGAAAAACACTTTTTTTCTTTTGGTGGGACTGGGGATTGAACCTAGGGTCTTCACACTAAGCTATAATCCTGGTCACCCTATTGTCTTTTTTTTTTTTTTGTCTTTTTCCTTTTTATCGGTACCAGGGATCAAACTCACGACTGCCTTGCAAGGCAGGTGCTTTATGCCGCTGAGCTAAATCCCCAGCCCCTTATTTTCTTTTAAACTTTTGATATAGGGTGTTACTAACTTGCCCAGGCTGGGCTCAAACCTGTCTCAAGCTCCCAGAGTTCTAGAATTATAGGTATGCACCCCCATGCTTACCTTATGAAAAAATAATTTTAAAAACAAGACTGAATAGTTTATTTTTATTAGTAAGCAAAGAAAATTGTCTTTTGTTTATTTGTATAGTACTAGTGATAGAACCCAGGGTGTAATGTATGCTAAGCAAGTGCCCTACCACTGAGCTACAGCCCTAGTACACTTCTTCAGGTTTAAAGTAACAAACTTGAAAAATAAACTGGCAACTTTTAAGGGTAGTTAGCATCTTAGAGAGGGAATATTTTTAAGGTAAGCCATGTGAAGTCAGATGAGAACTGGGAAAGTAGAGAAGGAAAATGTGTTGTTCCTGGTGAAACTGCCATGTTGTTGGCCAAAAAGGTCCCTCTGTACCAGCCATGGTGGGAAGCAGGCCGTATCTGGGCTCCTGATGCGCTGGGAGGGAGAGGGGTCCAGACCCAGCTCGGAACCCTGTGCTTACCTGGGTACAGCGTGCCTGGAAGGCCCATGCTTTCCAAGTAGTTGTGGCAGCGCTCTTTATGTTCCTCTAAAGAGCTTCGCTGTTTATAGCTTCGGCCACAATATCCACATTTGTGAGGTTTACCAACTGCAGGAAACACAATTGAGTTCAAGACTCCCATTAAAGGTCGGCCTTCTGTGTAATGGGAATGCATGCAATACAATTATTACCTAAAAAAATTTTTAAAATGCTACTCTTGAAAACTAAGAGCATTATGGACTTGGCTTAAATTACGGACTTTAAGAATGTTAGTGCACAGGGGACTTTTTGACGGTACCAAGAACTCTTATTTCACCTCAGCATGACTGCTAGACTGCCTGCCAAATTCTCCCTTTTTGGCATCACTGAACTTTGTCCTTTAATTGGAACAAATGAACCATGAAGTGTTGTAATGTGGGCACCAAACAACCAAACATAAAAGCAAGGAAGGCTGGATAATTTACATATTTACTTCCACAGTGGGCCTCCTGTCTATGTCTACCCTGTGGCCAGGTCTGGCTCAATCCTGGGGCTATGACTACTGCCACCAGGGTGAATGTGATTCAAAAGGCTAGGCGGGATAATCTGAGGTCTCTAAGAAATCCTGATGGGCAAAGATGGTTCAGTGAAATGTGCACTCTGTTTCTAAATTGATTTTCTTATATTAATGTATTTTACAGTTGTACTGTATAACACAAATATTTAACATAAGAATATACAATATAAAAACACAAAATGGAAAGTTGCATGGAAAAGCCAAACTATATTTCCAGATGGAAAACCTATAGTGTGTATTTTCATGAATAGAGTCCTGTTTATCCCTAAATAGCGTTAGGATAATGTAACTTCTACAACAACCCTATCAGAATGCACCAGATGACTGACATGCCCCAAGACTCTACCCAACATGGCAGCTACCATGCTGTCCAGCATGGTGGCCATCATGCTAATATAGCAGCCAGCATGCTCTCCAACAGAGTGGCTCCTGTGCTTATAATAGAGAACTAAAGTTTAATTTTAATTTCTAATTTGCTAAAATTAAATCATCACATATGGATAATGGCTAGCATATTAGGTAATACTTTTCTATAACAAGTAGTTAGTCCTTCCTGGATTTTACTAAACATAACAAGTAGTTAGTCCTTCCTGGATTTTACTAAATGATATTTCAGGGGAAAAAACTAGCAAGAAATTTAAATCATGCTTACATTTAAAGACTGCAATAAATGCCATTTAAAGAGATAAAATGAATAAAATTTCTTCAGTCCCTTATATAAGGAATACAGTAAATCCCTGATTTACAAACAAGTTCTGTTCTGGGAGAACTGCTTCTGAATTGGATTTGTTCATAAGCCCACAAACTGAGTCTTATAATGTGTACCTGTGAAAGCTCACAACCCAAACATTTGTAAACTGAGACTGTATTATATAAATTTCTACCCTTAGACCAGGAATTTCCTTCTTAGGCTCTTTGATTTATAGTATTTAAAGTATTCCATAAATGTCAAGCCTATCCAAAGAATGTTTGGCAACTGGTTTAACCACAGCTCAGTTAAATTTACTTCCTAGCAGAACAGAAGCCTTGATTTAAAAGACTAAAATCTGAACACCAAAATTTGACTTCTGGAATATTTAATTTAAAAAAAGAATGTTTATCTACAAGAAGTGATGTATTCTAAACACTAGAAAATAGTGCTGAAATATGGAACATTGCCTAAACTTGTACACTGAATTGATTACTCTTTCAGAAACAAAAGGAATATGTAGGTAACTCCTCCATGCCTTGTCTTGGAAAATCTAATATTTTGCTGAATTCCACAATCAAAATTGCTTCCTGTCTGTATGGTACCAGGAATGTGAATCTACATTTTTCCGAGTACATGATTGATTTTAACTCTGCAGCATAAATATATTCACTGTAAGCAACCGGGCTAAGGTCTTGCAGCAGGAAGGTCTCTAACAGAGACTACAACTTCTACAGAAGCAGTGAAAAAAGGGGACCCTTTCCCCACCTTCCAAATCCCTCAAGCTTCTTGTTTTATTTGTGGTCCTGGGGAATGAACTTAGGGCCTTCACACTGAGCTACTTCCCCAGATTTTTTTTTTTTTTTTTTTTTTTGAGAGTGTCTTGCCAAGTCACTAAGTTGAACCTGAGATCCAGCCTTGAACTTAAGATCCCCCTGCCTAGGCCTCTCAGAATGCTGAGATTAAAGTATGTACCACTGTTCCCAGCTCCCAAGTTCCTCTTGAAAGCAACATGGGACAAATTCTACAGCTGTGTCACCAATGATGTGCTGTGTCCGGAAGCTTATGCTTCCCACCAGTTTCTACAGAATGCTATGCAGCTGCTGTTAGTTTTAATAAAGTGGGGGCATGGCCATTCCAAAAGGAGACAGAACGTGGCTGCCTTAGAGTTTGCCAGATAAAGGCTGAAACCTTCAATTCATCTTAGAGAAAACATTCTGAAGGACGTAAATCTCTGTTTCTTTTCTTCCCTGGAGACGTGTTTAACTGCACTTCCCCACAGTAGAATCACCAGCAGCTCTGACTCCATGATGGCTTCCTCCTATTCCTTGCTGGAGTCACAAGTAAACTGGCCTACTCCACCACCTCCTATTTATAAGGGGAGACCAAGAAAGGGTGTTTATATTTAAAACATTCTATTATAATAAAAAACATATTGCCATAAATCCCCCTCAAATCCTACCCCTGGCCTCAAGCACACTGATCCCACTGTCCTTGTCACTTTCTGTAGCAGCTCTGGAATCCTTTTTCCTGAGTGTCTGTAGCTGTCCCCATGTCCTGAATCAATTCAAGATGTTTCCTCTTCATTTTGACTTTGGGGAAGAGCTGGAGCTACAGTGTGAGATCCAGTGAGGAAGGTGGACAAGGGGCATGGTTTTGCAGCCCTGCCTTCCCACTGGCTGACACTCAGCAGCAGTATTCCCCGATCTTTATCACACCTTGTGAAGACACTCAGGAAGAAGACATGGTGAGTGGCTTCAGAAAGCAGCAAGAGCAATGGGGTATGTGTGCTGGAAGGACACCTCTAGGGGAGGCATTAAAGGCCATGTGTGTGTGTTGTAATAACTTTTAAAAAGCTTAAACATTCACTATACATGCTGTAATTACTCAGTAGCAACCACACTGGAACAGGGGCTCATCATGCCTCAAAGACATAGGTAGGTGTGGCGCCAGAGTGACATGCACACAGCCTCTCATTTCACCAGAAAGAAGAGACCAGTGTCACCCTAAGGAGTAGGGAGCCCTGTGTGGGAGAGACAAGAACTGGACCCGGAGCTGCCCCAAGCAAACAATGGGGCTGAAGAGCAAGTCTTCATCTTCTCCACAGATGGGACAGCTGTGACTCCAGACCCAATGTAACACTGCTGCCAATCTCCTTTGTATCTAGCTGACCCCTAGTCAAGGACAGTGGTGGGGCTGCCCTCTCCAAGTGGCCCATCAGCACTGAATCTTAGTGGGGCACCTTTGTGGAGTCATCACTTGCCTCAGAGTGGGGCCTCATATGGTCACTATCAAGCCCTGTGGACAATGGGAAGTGTCTGCTGTAACAGGGCCATTGCCCCATCCTGCAGCCCTCCCCAGTTTGAGGATGTGCCTCACTCCTGCCCAGGAAGGGGATGTGGCTACTCCACCCCTAGCTGGGAGTGGAGATGGAGAGATGGCTCGGGGCCCCGAGTCCTCCCTGTGCCCAGCTGTTGGAGTGCTTTCCTACAGGACTACTCCCAGGATGACCAAACCTCTGCCAACACACACTCGAATAAGATCCGCCACACCCCTTCCAGAACCACTACAGAAATCGGTTCCTTCAGGACTCCCTAAGCAAACTCAGAAAATGGGCCCTGGCACACTGGAGACCCTCCTGCTGGAGGTGTCTCCTGGCCCTCCACTCCCTCGAAGGTCCTGCCTGCCACACCAGATGCTGTGCTTTTCTGGGTTCACCTGTGCCTCCTTGGAGCAGGCGCTCCAAGAGGTTCTCAATCAGTATGGGACAAGGACACAGACACAGGAGCGATATCTTAATACCTGCACCATTTAGTAATTACGCTCCTCGGATTTGGGAAGAGACAGCTGAGCCCTGGCCACCTTTCCCAAAGAACTCGTCCTGTCTCTACCTCCTTGGGGTAGGGGGGCTACAGCACTCCCACATCCTGGGACAGCAGGAAGGGCCAGCTCTTGGAGAATTTGGCCATGTGCAGTGAGTGCATAACAGCAACGCTCCTAACAGCATGGTGTGAAACAAAGGAACCTGCATGTGGCAGGCCGTGCAGACCGCACTGCAGGCCAGCAGAACAAACCTTTGGCTCCAGAACCTTGGCTCTGCTGACTCGTGGATTTGTGGGGCTTTAAGATAACAGACCCTCCAGATTTCTAATCTAATTAAAGACAAACTGTGTGATTATCCCCCGCTCCCCCAAGGCTCCAGCTGCGATAGAGCCACTGTCCACCTCTGCCCAGCTCCGGGACCTGTATGCGCCCACCTCAGCCACTGCCGGCCTGACCACCGCGGAAAGCACTGTGCCGTGAGCTGCCTGTGTCCCCTCCATCAAGAAACTGTTCTTGCTTTCGCTCTCTATTAAAGACGCTGGGTGAAAGGTGGCCTGGCGCCAGGCTGGACCGAACCGGAAGCAGCGTGTTGGAGAAGTTCGGAGGTGTGAGACAAGCGCGCTTAGCAAGAGCTGAGAAACCACGCGGCCGTTCCAGAAACACCCAGCGTGCTCTGCGCTCTTAGGCGTGCGTACGTGTACGTGTACGCGCATGCGTCTACATACTCTGCGTGCGCGACCGTGCGGCACACGGTGCGTGGGCGTCGCATTTCCCGCCCGGCACCTGGGGTGTGTGGGGAGCCCGGTGCAGCAGTGCTAGGCCCAGGTCCCGGCGGCCAGCACCTGGGGAGGCCTGGGAGCCAGGCCGGGGGCACAGCCCCAGCCCAGCCGCTGCATGGCACGGTGCGGGCTCTGCTGGCCTCGCAGCGCGCAGCCACTTACCGGAGTGCGTCCGCAGGTGGCCGGTAAGGGCGTCCCTCCGGCGGCAGGCGTAGTTGCAGAGGTGGCACTTGAAGGGCTTCTCCCCGGAGTGCAGCTTGATATGTCGCAGAAGGTTCCCTTTCTGGGTGAAGGAGGCCCCACACTGATTGCACTGGAAGGGTCGCTCGCCTGGGACGAGGAGAGGAGAACTGTGAGAACAAAACTCAAAACCCTGCGCGGGGACAAGGGACAACTGCGGCGGCGAAAGTTGTTTCCCACGGGGGCTCGGTGACTTCCACCGGCTGCAGGTTTGATAGAACATGAGGCTTTCAGACGAAACCTGCCAGCTCCTTAACGCTTCACTGGCTGGGTCAATTTGATCTGAAAATCTAATTTTTTCCCCCTAAATCAGAATGGCACATCACAATGCAAATTCAAACTCATTTAAATAAAGTGACTGCAACATTTTGTGATGAAGAGCCACTCTTCCTGATCAGCAGTTTTGGAATAAACCAATATCCAATTTTGCGTGTTGTGGCATTTGGTGGGGTTTTTAATGTGGCTTTTTTCAAAGGGTCTTTAAAATATGCCACTGAAGCAGCAAAATAAAAAGGAAACTCATTAAAAATGCATTTCAGGATCACAAGTTCATTTCAGCGTTACATTCTTATATTTAAATGAAAGGCACTTCATTATAACAGTTATAATAACTTCTTTTCATTTACATTTTCCCTGTATTTTCCCTTTCAATTTCTTCTCCATTACCTGTCTGTCCCTAAGCAGGCAAATCAAGAGAGAGACAGACAGAGAAAGTGTAGGGTGAGAGAGAAGAGAAAGAGATGGAGAAAGATTGAATAAAACAAGAAGTTAAGACACAGTGAAGCCAGGGTCCCACCTTGCATAGAAAAGTCCCCATCAAAGTCAGAATTACATTGAGATTTCTGCCTTTTTATTTCTGCAAAACTTTTTAACCTTTAAGCTCTTATTTGTCTACACCCACATAAGGTAAGTGCTGTTTCAAGTACAGATCTCCTCAGAAACTCGATTTTGTGTGTGTGAGGAATTCTTCCTGGGTTGGTGTATGGCGCATGGAGTTGGTGGCCAAGCAGAGTCCAGGACATCTGCCATGTGTGGCAGGGTTTGTGCTTGTATTGGATCTAAGGGACACATGGGGATTTGTGAATAAGAAATATGTGATTTTCTTGCAGGGACGTCATAGGTCTTTGAATCCAGGGCTGTGAAGATTTTACTGAACCCTCACCTAGAGAAGCACCATGTTTGTCCCCGTTAGGTAAATATGAAAGCTCTTTGAAAACAAACAAATGCTTATCTTAGAGCTCAGTGTGACCAAAATTGCCACTGTGAAGATACCATGAGGATATGTTGTAGGGATAATGTTTTCTTAGAAATAATGTGTTAAAACACTTAACCATTTTCCTCACTGATTAATGTGACTGTGGGGACGAGACAGTTTATTAAAAACAAGTAGAAGTGTATTAAGTATTAATAAAACCCACATGAGATTATATTTTGGAGTCTATCTTGACACTTGAATTTCCTGGTTATTATTACTCCTTTGAAGGGGTTAGAGTAGATGAATTCCTATAAAAGTTTAAACAGATTAAAAGACATGCAATTATAGGTCATCTAGAAGGGCTTGGTCCTCAACACAATGTATTATTTCCGCGAAATCCTGTGCTGAGCAAAGAGAAAGGGTTTCAGGGCCAGCAGCCTGGCTGGTGACGGCAGAACTGAGTCACCACCCAGCCCTCTAAGTTACAAGACTGACACTGGATGGAGAAGTTAAATCAGCTGGAATCCCAGTGACCCTGAGGTACTTCTGGAAAAAGGACGAGCTAATTATCTACTACAAACACTTCTGAGCCTCACACAGGTTTATAAGTATGTGTGTTTAACTCCATCTGGACCAAAGAAGAAATCTAGGGACACTGTGCAAAGAGGTACAAGCAGGGGACAGAGGAACACACCTTCCTCCACAGCTGTCATGTGGATGGGACACCATTGGGAAAATCCATGTTCCCGAAACGCCCATAAGAAGAGCAGCAGGACACTGCTGGGGACACAAGCATGTTTGTGGTGTGACCACTGTCTACTGATGGCAGGTGGAAGCTACGTGTCACTGCCAGGTCTGATGGGCAGGAGGGAGACTGCAGTGGTTTTAAGGTCTCTGGGCTTGTCATCCTCTGTTCTGACAGTGATATCTGTCTTCTAATTTAGGGATGCTCCTCATGGGTCTTGCTGTGCGGGACACTGTACTCCCTGTGACAAGCTTTGTGGGGGATCTGTTTGATTCTGATTGCCTTGAATTTGAAACCAAATGGGAATCCTGAAGCCAGTGCTCCTGGAAGTGACAGTACAGCGTGCTACCCACAGGCAGGCTGGCTATGCCATCCATTATCTTCTTCTTGCACGTCCCATAGCTGAGCTGGATAATGTTGCTCCAAGCTCAAATGTACTTCCGTTTCACAGGGATGAGAATGTGGACATCCCAGATTCCAAACCGAGGTTTCATCTCAGTGACTCTGTGGTCTCCATGGCAGGGACCATGGTAAGAAGGGCTGAGCCCTTCCTAGCAACTTAATCAGGCAAGAGAACAAGTCCTTGCTGGAATGCTGTCTCAAGATTTTGGGGGGCTGATTTGAAGGGACTGTACCTGGGGCCTTTGTACCTCAAAGCAGCCTGACTGGCACTACAGACATGGTGATATTTTCTGTCCTTGTGGTGTGAACAGAGACCCCACAAGCGCCATCTCTTCTGTCCTCTTACTAGAATGGTGATGCCATATGTGTGCATGCTGGTTTCCCCTCTGTATTTCCTGCTCTGTCCTCCCACTCAGAGTCACACTTGAGTCCCTAACAGGAAATGGGAGGCCAACAGGAAGCGAAGCCAGCACCAGTGAACCATTTAACAGCAGTGCATCCTGTCATCTCTGGAGAGATGGCCTGAAGTCCCCACAGTCACTGGGGATTCCAGCAGGCCACTGGCTGAATGGTGGCTGTGGTGGAGTCCCAGCTTGCCTGTGGAGAGCCATGAGGACCTGGACTCCTGCTTGGTGCCAGAAGTCCTGCCTGGCACCCAGGGACTGATTAGAAATCCTGCTCTCCAGCTTCTCTCCAGGCCTGAATCTCTGCCTGCTTTCAGCCTGGAGGAGGCAGACTCTCTGACTTCTCTGGAAATAGGGAAGAGAAAGGCCTTTTTGACATCAGCCAGCCAGATCCTAGGAACACTAGATGCTTCCTGGCATGATAACTCCTAGTGTGGCCAGAGGAGGTCTCTACTTCTACATGTGATTGCCGGGGTTCACACAAATGCAAATCTCTGAGTTTGTCGAACTAGTAGTCTATTGTGTTTATACATAAAGGGCTAAGTGAGGACTCTAAAGCTGGGGCACATCCCACTTTCTGGAACTTACTTGATGATCTCAGTGATTGGGGTGTGTGTGATAGCCACTATTTGTGGGCAGAAGGGAGGGTGAACAGCAGGTGACATTCTGTATATCTGTACTTGGCAGGTTTATTCATTAAAGGTAATTAATCTTTTTTTCCAGGCAGGCAGTCATTATATCTTGACAATTTTATATGCCAGAATTTGATTCATTTATCAAACATTTGAGAGAATTTTCATTGTCCAGATGGGTATGGTATGAATTTGCAGGTTGGGAATCCATTTGAAGTTGATTCCTCAGCAGGGAAATGATTGTTACCTCAGAGTGTATACTCAGTGTCATTGGGGTGGCCTTCATGACCTTCAGGTTAGGGTCCACTCACTGGAAGGGATGGCAGGATAACTGTCATACACATTTTTTTAGGGCTGGATGCGAGAGGTCTATTTCACTGGGTAATCTGAAGAATATGGTGCCTGCTTGGAAAAGCCAAGTTGGTTTCATTTTAGAACCTAAACTTTTTTGTTGTTGTTTTAGAGTACTGGGCATTGAACCCAAGGCCTTAGCACTGGATTATACCGGCACCCCTATTTTATTTTTTATTTTGATACAGTATCTTGCTAAGTGGCTACCATGCCCAACTCAGAAGATACACTTTTATTGAAGAGTAGTGTCTACTGAATGGATTTATGGTTTTCTCCATATGTATATATATCAAAAATATATGTCCTTTAAAAACTGCCCTAATTTACATATAAAATTACAATCTCAGAGACCTACGTTTCCTGGAAACTTAACTTTTTTTCTCCATGCAGTTTCTGAATTCCTGCTTAGTTTTCTGTTAAGTACATATTTATTTGATCCCATGTAAGAACACTGAAAGCTATGAGCTTCCTCTGTTTCCTGACTACCTTGTAACATTTGGTATCACCTCAAAGTCACTCTCATTTGTGGTTTGTCAGATTTTCCTCCTGGAAGCTGCATGGCAGATGCTACTTCATGACAGCTGGAGCTGGTGGTGATGACAAAGAGTAGTGATGACAAAGAGTGTCTGAGTTTCACATGGAGCCTTCTGTGACTATGGGAGTCCAATGCATGTGTCAAGATTAGCCCACCTTTACGGAGGCTTCTTATGGAAAGAAAGCAGTGCTTCTGTGCAGTGGAAAAGCCCTCATACAGCTCAAGGAAAAGCAAATGTCGTTAATCTTTTCCTTCTCAGTCTCTGTGGTGCTCTGAGTGGTAGAAGGACAGTTTTGTTGGACACTTGGGTGACCATTGTGTCAGTGTTCAGTATGGCAGACACAAGGTGCAGGGCTTAGAAGCGAACAGAAGCTCAAAGGACTCTCACCCTGGGGACAAGGCAGCTCATGGGCCTGAGGACAACTCTGGGAAAGGATTTGGTCCATTTTTCTTCATCTCTGGACACTGGACCTCGCCTTCTTTCCTACCCTCAAAACCTTAGGCAACCGCTCTACATGATAGGGACCTTTGCCAATTTGAGATGGTAACAAGTGGCCATCTAGCTGTGTGACCAAAGTCTTCAACTGAGAACTGATCTGAACTTGTGCTTGATGACACTTTGCTGTCTGTGCACTGCTTGCTAATGTTGCTAAATCTCAAGCCCTGTTTCTTTGAATGCAATGAAAACATGAGTTTGACTTGCAGCATCTCAGTGGCCGGTTTTGGGGCCTGCACATCTTTTGCCATGCTTCATTACAGGGGGTCACGTAATGTGTGCACCCTCAAGAGCAGCAGAGACTGCTCAGTATGTATAATATTAGGTGGTCGGGAGACTGTGCACAGACACCATTAACCTTTCCCTTCTCATTTATAGGGTCAGAGAGATCCATGTTGAGGCGACCCTTAAATACGGTTCCAGGGTAATATTGTGATGTCTCAGAACCCTTTGTGCCACTGTTTGCATATGCTGAATTTGAAAACCTCTGAGAAGGTGTCACTTAAGATATGGCTTTGGCACCTTCCACACCCGTGGGACCTCCTCGGCAGCTAAAGGAGAAACTAAGGCAGACCTTACCAGTGTGGCTTCTCTTGTGAACCATGAGCACATTGGGCCCGATGCAGATAATCCCACAGATATCACACTTGAGTTTCCCGTTAGGAAGTCGAATGCCTCCAAGTCCCGACAAAGCAGCGCTGCCTTGGTCCCTGTGAGAGCCATTCATTTTCTCTCCTGAGGCATCAAGCATTCGTAAATCCTCCGCACATTCTTCCCCATTCACTTCACAGCCACGCCCATTCTCTTCATCACTCTGAGTCTCTACTTTAACATTACTGGCTGAAAGAAACAACACAGGAGGCCTCTCAGTGTCATTGCAAAAACAGGAGATAAAAACAACACAGTAATAGCAGCAAAAAGACGATCACATGGACCATGCTGGGAACAGTGCACAAGACTCTTAGCTGGACTTGGGGGACAGTGGCCCCAGTTTCCATGTCTGGCTGCAGGAGGCTGCCAGGGAATGGTGTCATCCAGGGCGCAGGGACACTCGGAGCACCTGCAGTGCCCTCCAGGTCCACATTGGAAGCAGCATCTGGAGCTGCATGGCCAAGTTATTCACGAATCCCACTTTAGCATCAGGCCGGCCCTTCAAGCAGGAGATAGTCACCAGGTCTGTGGCCTGGTGGGGTCAATGTCAGAGGCATGGCCAAATCCTGACCCTCTCCCCTGCTGTGCCCCTGGGCACTCAGGAGAGTGTCCAGTCACACAGTCCTCTCCCCTGGCTGTGAACTCCCCGAGTGAACCCGACACGAAGGTATGAAGTCAGCAAGGTCTTAAGACAGATCACTCCCTGCCTAGTTTCACAGACGTATTAACACATCTGGACCAAAACTCCTGCTCTCCTTGGACTTCTGACCGTGATCCCTTTCAGGTTCTTGAAAAATCTGTTTCTTTGATCCCAGACATGCAGCTAGCTGCTTTTCCCTCTGATAGTGACACTGGCTGATCCTGCTCTCTATTCTGTTTCTCCCGCATGCTAAAGGGCTTGCTGGCATTGTTTATGAATGTGCATGATGGACAAGTTTTTCAGAGAGAAAGATGCATGTGGGGTGGTGAACTGCTCAGGTTAATGAAGATGAGAACCACCGCTGTCTCTTCATTGTTTAAGTCACACTCGGTAATTATCTCACCACATATTTTTCTTTTCAGAGAAAGTATGAAGCGCTTCTTTCGTGTTTTTCTGAGATGATGACATGAACCCAGCTTGTGGGGACCCTAAGAAACTGTCGCTGCAATGAAAGCCCTCATTCCAACCATTGTTTCCACAGAATCCTATGAGTAGGAGGGACATTTCACCAAGTAAAATAATCAGTGTGGTAGGTGACAGCTACAACTACATACACTCTCTTCCCTCTCTGTCTCACTCCTCTATACAGGTTGTGTATGTATATGTAGTCGGGCTGGCCTCCACCTGTAATGATCCTCCTGCCTCAGCTTCCTAAATTCTGAGATTATGGATGTGTGTGAAGACTACATCATTTTTGATCCATAGTTCTCAAAGTCTGGTCCTCAGAGTACCAGCCTCAGTGTCACCTGAGAACAGGTCACATGCGGATTCCTGGGTCCCATTGGGGTCCCATCCTTAGCCACTGGGGTAGGCTTAGAGCTTTGTGCTTTGGCAGCCAACCCCCAGGTACACTCGAGACTGAGAAAGCTGTTGTGAATCATCTGCCTGGTCTCTTGCCCTCCAGGTGTGTGTTATCCCCTGAATCCCCCTGCTTGGAGATTAAGAGACCAGGCCCTGGCCACAATCTCAGCTCCACTGTGTGGAAGCCCTGAGATCTTGGGTGAATCACCATGCCTGGATTTCTTTACATGTCAGCAGGGGGATGGCTGCTGTCAGCCAGGGCAGCCATGAAGACTGGGGTTGACAGATGACGTCTTCTCAGGATGGCCATGATGGGTAGAAGATGCCATCCCATGAAGCGGGCTCTGCCTGCCCCAGGAAGGGTAACGGTGTTCACTGTGAACCGGGCTCACAGTGCTGTAACTGAGCTCTGCTATGCCAGGTCCCACAAAGCGTGCTACGAGGGAGGTACCATTCATTCCCTGTCTGAGAGCTGAAGGAGCAAGGGTGCAGAGATTGAACACCTGCTGTGGGTACACTGCAGGTGTCAGGTGGAGATGACGCAGGCCACAACTCCAGTACCAAAAGCCTGGAGCACTATGGGTAGGTGGGGCTTTGGGGAGGTGATTGGATGATGGGATGTGATACTCGTCAGTAGATGAGTCCATTGAATTTAAAGCTGACTAGGATGTAGGGAGGTGGAGCCTGGTCAGAGGAGGGAAGTCACTGTGTCATAGCCTGATCTAACTCCCTCCTCCTCCCTTGATCACTCAGCTTTCAGCTACTGCCCCATGCACTGTTTCTCCTCTGTGATGCCACCCAGCTGACCCTGAACTGCAAGGGGGTCAGGTGCATGTGAGGAGAGCTGACCCTGAACCTCAAGCTGTGAGCTAAAATAAACCTCTCTTCCCTTAAGTTGTGCACGTTAGGAATTTTGTATCAGTGATGAGAGGAGTAACCACTAACTGTTTTCCACTAGCTTTTTGGAGAAAAGTGTTATGGGAAATGAAAAGAATTGACTAGAACATGGGACACAACTGCCACAGCAGATACCAGGTCAGAAGATCAGCAGTTCAGGGCACTTTGCATTTGAGCAGTTTCCTGATAGCACCTCTCAGCCACCAGGGACAAAGGACCACATTCTACTGACAAGGTCAGTGAAGGATGCAGCCAGGCTGCCATTTGGCCCACTGAGTTCCATAACTACTGATTCCTGGAAAAGCAGGACCCTCAAAACTGTTCTGTGTGTCTTATTGAGTGAAGATGAATTCACCTGTTCCTCATCGCTCACAAGGGTTGCATCGGTCTTGCTGTAGTTGGATGAGTGTCCCCATGTGGCAGAAGCTGAGCTGTTAGGAAGCAGGGAGCCCAGCGAGGGGTGGAGCCACACGGGAGGTCTTTTAGAGGATGCTCTTGGAAGGGAAAATGGCCTGTGTCACGGTCTCTCTGCCTCCTGGCTCATGATGGCAGAGATCTGCGAGGACACGCCTGGCGCCCTCCCTGGGGGAACAGAGCAATGGGCCCTGGTCTTGGCCTGGCACTGCTAGCACTTAATCCTTTATAAACACCAAGTCTCCAGATCTTAGAGCAGTAGATAAGGGACTGAATTACACCTCCTCCCGAAACACAGTAAAGCTACAAGGATCTGTGGTTCCCCCCCCCAACCAGGGGTGATTTTAGTTATCCACCTCGTGGCTTTTGAGAGTGATGCTGGGCTATTCTAGTGCCTGGTGCAGTGAACTGGAGTGGGTGACCTTCTACCACGAGGGCTGAGAGGCAGAAGTGCCAAAGGCAGGAAAGCCTGGCCTCCCAGGCCAGGAGGAGGATGCTGCACAGGACAGAGCTGGAGTGACCTCCTAGCTAGGACCTTACCTACTTGGATCATCTGCAGCCTCGGACAGGGCTACCTGGCCATCCTGAGGACATGCTGGCACACACGACGGCCACAGCACTTCTGCAGAGGAGCTGTCAGCAGCCCTGTGACACCTTGGAATACTCTGTGGCACATCTCCTATGCCTGTGTGTGCTCTTCTTGGAGAAGAGCTGGGTGGCAGGGAGCAGGCGCAGGAACCTGGCTCTGGCACAAGAAGTTCTGCTGCCACGTGCCGCTTCTGTGAGGGGGTCAGGTGCATGTGAGGAGAGAAGCCAGGCCATGTGGGGAAAGTGTGATGTGGGTGCTGCTGCCAGCATCACAGGTGCTCTCATGCCAGGGGATGTGGCACATTAATTTGACAAGGGATAATGGAAGCCAGGACTTTGTTATCCTGTGTGATGGGGTTGCTGAGCACAGCGAAAGCCAGAGAAAATGTGGACACCCAGACACAATTTAGGGTAGACAAGCCCATGGGGAGAAGTGGAAGAAGGGCATATTTAGGAATCCGCTTGACCTGGGTATCTTCCTGGAAGAGTTAAAACACATCGTGTACAGCAATCCGTGCATACCCTCATTCTGCTACCTCCAGTCACAACAGCTAAATCCTGGAAGCCACTTCTGTGTCTAGCATAGATAAACCCATAACGAAAATGTGGCGTTTACACACAGTGGAGTACAGCTCTGCCAGAAAGCCGGACACACTTGAATCACCTGTGGCAGAGTGGATAAACTATGAGGCCATACGTGAGCCATATGACCCACAAGCTTAACTATCACAGAGTTTGGATAGGAGAGAGATCCAAAATGTAAATAACTTAAAGAGAGATGATGGGAAATAGAGAGGTGGGTTCTACAGGGAGGTGGACCTGGAGAAGGAAGACAGGGAAGGGTGGGACAGGGCCAGCAGACACGACTGAGGCATGCACTATGTGCAGCCAGTTTCCCAAGATGCGTGCCATTATCACATGCTGCAGAGCTGCACTGGTGAGAAAAGTCTGCTGTCCAGATCTGTAAGGGCAACTGGGGGGATTTTCACCACGGAAGAGGTAAAGTTCAAGGAAGGTAGAAAGTGCTGAGTTCTAGGTTTCTAAGAAAAGAAGGACAGACAGTATCCCTAGATGATTGTGCCAAGGCCAAAGGACCAGACCATGAGGCCAGGACAGAAGGCTCTGCATCCACAGATGCTGGTACGTGCTTTTATGTGGACTTCCAGATCAGCTACCAAGGGTTAAGAGCTGGATATATTCCAACATGATAGGGACAAGTTGTGGGCTGTCCTGTGGCTTGTCCTCTGTGGTGTCTAAGGGGGAACAGATGACTACAGTCCAAGGACTTGGTGAGAAGCAAGTGGCATTAATCACACTGTCGCAGGGGCGCACCAGACTCAGCAGCTGTGGGCTCCCAGCGTAGGGGGCAAGGGTCCTTCTATCACTGTGGACCATCGCAACTGGGTGCTAGCTATGGAGATGAGATGGAAAGATTTCTGTTCACCCAGAGGCTGCCCATCCAGCTGGTATCTCCTCCACCTAGAAGTGCTTAGCAGTGATGTTGCAAGCACTTTCCTGAATATGGAGATGATGCCTATAAATATTTTCTAATATCCTCCTACCTGAGTACTTAGAGCACCAAGGAGCACAGGCAGGTGCTGGACTGAACTGATGAGATATAGAATGTGAAATGGGGACTTCAACCTTCATTTCCTCCTCCTGGCCGAACTCCAGCCTGCTCCGAGCTCCCCCACTGACTAACAGATAATGTGTAGGGGCCCAACCTTATTATTCAGCCATGCAGTTTATATGAAGAGTGGACATTTTTAAGGCCCAAGTCAAAAACTGCATTCTTGGGGCTGGGGGTTTAGCTCAGCGGCATAAGTGCCTGCCTTGAAAGCAGGCAGTCGTGAGTTCGATCCCCGGTACCGATAAAAAGGAAAAAGACAAAAAAACAAAAACAAAAACAAAACAAAACAAAAAAAAAAACAACAACCAAAAAAACTACATTCTTTCCCAGATGCCACTTAAAATTTGATCTTACTTAAAATCAATCTTATTGTTGTGTATGTTAGAGGTCATGTATGTGATCAGTAACCCAGAGTCGCAAGAGACCCCCACCTGAATGGGGCATGGACTGGAACATTCAGGCACATTTACATTGGGAGACTCTGGTGAATCCAAGGACTCAGAGGCCAGCAGGAGCCAAGAGGCTTGGATTCACTGCCAAGCGCCATCCACACTTGTGAATAATTGAACGTTTCTAATGCATAGGTATAATGGACACTGGCAAGTATCACTTTCAGATGGCTTAGCTTCTTCTTTATTTCCTTTATAGAACCTGGCCTCATATTGACTGGAAAAGCAATTTTTTTGGTACTCAGGTCGCATTTTTACCATTGAAACAAATTCTGAAATCATCACTGCAGTATGAATTTGAGCCATAGAAGCTCAAAATGTTTAATATTTTAAATAAAAAATGGGAGCCAGAAATACCCTTACAACACTAATGAGTAATAAATAAAACAAAATGGGTTAAAAATATTTAAGGTATATCTTAAATTTACTATGTTAATTCAATGAAAATTTGAGATAAAAAGGATATATATCTATATAGATATCTGTATCTATATGTATACTTTTATACTGCCTCTAAAATATTTATGAAATGTTTAAGCATTTTAACAGAACCGCTTATTGTAACTTAATATATTTAAATGGTAAGGTTCCTATTCTGTTAATAAACAGTACTTAAAATACTCTTATTTGTTTTTAGCCTTTAAATGGAATAAGTCAGAGAAGAGACCAGCTAAAGCCATCCAAGAAGACAAGTATATATAAAAGAATGAGTTGTAACCATAGATACATTTTCCTTAGATATCTGAAGACACAAACCAGAGTAAAGATGGTAGAGGAAGGACTGGGAATTTAGCTCAGTGACCTAAGTGCCTGCCTGACAAGCCTGGGGTCGCGAGTTCAATCCCCAGTACCCCCCCCCCCCAAAAAAAATGGTAGAGGAGGTTACAGAAGTTAATTTCAAGAAGGAAGAAAAAGGGTGTCCAGGGGCTTAGGGGACAGTTCTTCATTATGACCAGCAGGGGGCAATGTTGGCCCAGAACAGTTTGGTTGCTGTTGGGTTGGGACATCAAGATCAACCAGCCACTTGTGGGAAGATATTTATAATTTGAGGATGTTAAGGGAAAGAGGGGGAGAAAGAGATGCCTTATTAACGCACGTGCATAAATTCATAGACAAAAAATATATCAAAATGTAAATCATGTCTCATCTAAAAGCTCTCTATATCTACTTCAATACAGCAGTTTGTGCATCTGAAGTTTTCACCAAAAGGTCTGCTGAACAGGTCAGGCCTAAACTTCCTCAGATTTATGAAAATATGTCCTTAAATGTACCGTGTTGCTCTTAAAACACTGGAAAACATTTCGACAAAGTGATGGTTCTCCTCAAAATTAATTTGTCCCATGTCCTACCTCCTTATGTTTTATTTGCTCACATATGCACACAATTTTACACACACAAACAGGTATACACACACATGTACATGCATCATAGAAACAGAAACCAAACTGCTGTTTTTGAGTTGAATCAAAAGAGTATTAGGAGGAGATTATAGGAGAAAAATTTCCCTGATATTTCGTACCCTAGAAAAATAGTCTAGATTGTGGATTGATGATGGTAACTTCCTTATACACCAAATAGCTTCTTGATAACCAGGCAGTCAGAAATCTATCTTTAACTGCTACTCACCCCCTGCATTTGAGCCTGTGTTTGTGTCACTGTCCTAAGAAACTAGGCAGGGGTCTAGCTCTGTTGCATAGCACTGGCCTGCCATGTGCAAGGGCCTAGGTCTGGTTCCCAGCACCACAAAACAAACCTACTGAAAAAAACCAAAATTAACAAGCACAGCCTGTTTTCTGGCATTGCATCATAATACTAGAGATTTTTTACTAATTCAGGCTCTAACACTGAGATCCTAAGGGAAGAGCCAGTTTGCAGGGCTTTACTCCTTGGTTCTCTGTCCACTTTTAAAAAAGCATCCTCAACACCCTTTAAAATATCCCTTCAAGGGCATCACCTGAATTTATTTATCATTTATTAGCTCTCAATATCTAGGAAAGAAAAGTGAAATGAACAACTATGTTCGGTTTAATAGCTCTGACTAGACAAGGTCCCTAAAATTTTCTCCTTCGTGTGGCATGGTGACAGGGTGAGCACCCAGCCAGGGAAGCCCTGCTGACCCCAACTGTCCCGGAACCCTGTGTGCATGTCTCAGTTCTCAGTCCTGAGATTAATGCTCCAGAGCAGAAGTAGGAGACCGTGTCTTTCTCCTGTTCCATAAGGAATGTAAAACTTCAAAACCTGTTGGGTTCTTCTGATGGTCGCAGAAAGTGTGACCATTTCCTCACTATTCTCAGTGGGAAGGAGACGAGGAGAAAGAACATCAGTGACAAAGCTGCTCAACTGTGCGGTAAAGTTCCACTCATGCTCTTCTCCCTCCTCTGCCAGCTACCCTGCCACATGCTTCAACCATGCACAGCACCCAACTATGTATGTCTTACTTTTGTGCTGTACTGTACAGATGAAGTCTCTGGTGGTTCATGAGCAGAATGGTCAACATTTAATGTATCTCATTTTCCCCAAGTGTAGTGGAAGGAGACGATGAGAGAACATGCAATCACAGTATTCATACGATGGGAATGGAGTATGAAACAAAGATGCTTCTGTTTTCCAGAAGCAAAACATATACTTACGAGAGAAAGCTTTGGGAATTAGTGCATGAAAATCCCTAAAGCCATCAGCCCCATATGTAACTGCAATAAAGAAGGCAAAAAGAAAGCTGGGTTGTAATACCAGTAAAGATACAGTAACACCTTTAAAGACAGCATCATTTTAGAAAAACATGTTATTGCTCAAAACCTCTGGTTCCCTACGGATCTGTTACTCTGGGCCTTTGTGCAGGCCACAGAAAAGTAATTCTAAACAGGACTTCAGTCCCCAAGTGTGCTGACTTCTGGTATTGGCAGAATGGTTAGGATCACCCTGTCTTGAGTGTTGCATCTTAGAGGCAACAATGCCAGGCGTTCTAGAACTGGAAGGACGCTTCCAGCAGTGCCTGCCCAGTGGTTATAGCATCTCATGAGAGGGCACAGACCTGCTCGGAAGCAGTGTGTGTGTTTCAGGGGCAGATTGCTTCACAGATGTTCTTTGTGGGGAGTGTGTTCATAGAAAGTTTAAACAAAACTTTCGCTTGACACAGTGGGTGGGGAAGAATTGTTGTTTTGTCCTCTGCCTCCCTGCCCCCGCCAATGGCCACCAGTGTCTGGGTAACCCCTGGTAGCTGCTTGATTAAGATATATTACCATCCCTGATCTTCTTAATGCTTCACAGGACAGAGTCGCCCAGTGTGTCCCTACTTCTTAAGACTTGGTAAATACTGCATGTACACTCATGTGTATACCCACACATACATGCTTTTCCCTCTTAAGAGTCACATCCCAATGACATCAGCCATGTGCACAAAATAGCTGCCATATTAAACTTACTGGATGAACCACCTAATTTGAAAAGACTCTAAAGTGATGTTACTCATTCATCAAACTTTGCTGAAACCAGTGTCCTCCAAATTTATCTGACCACAGGTCCTCTCTTGTTCCCCCATGAAAACTTAACAGAATACTGGGATAATGGGCAAACATAGTTCAGAATTACCTGCTTTTGAACCTGCTTCTTGGAGGTATTGGCCTAACTATTTCTTAAAATTCCCTTACATTTCATCTACTTATTACTTCCCTGATGATCCTAGTGTCATGGGTAATGCCAGTGTCTCCTATCCTGTGAGACGGAGCTGGTTTGCTCAGAGAGAGAGACGCATGTTATGGTCCCAAACCAGCGGAGAATGCAACGCCAACTGTATAACCTTTGCTGTTCCTGCCATCTTTATTGAGCCCTAAACTTGTACATATGCTTTTCAGCTCTGCTATGCTGTGTCATGGAGGATCTGGCATCTGAGAGAATGGGAGAAAAGGCAAATGCATTTTATTAAAGAGTATTATCTTGCTAAGATGGGGCATAACAACAGGCAAAACAGTGTAAAACTGGTTCAGTGACATGATCGAGCTGCTGGGGTATGGATGGGAAAGCTGGGGGATGACTAGAAAGCCACCTTCCTAACTCACCCCTTCAGTTCTGTAGCCACAGCTCTCGGCACCTACTCTATGCATACATCGGAATGTAACAGTGAGAAAGTTTACTGTAAACTGAGGGATGAAGGAACAAAGAGATTAGCACAGTTTACAACTTGTTTCACCATTAGAAAATGGTGAAAAAGAAAAAAAAAACAAAAGAAAGAAACTGTAGACTTGTTCTGGGTGGAGTCAGCCAAGCCTGAGCCCACCAGTACCGGAATTGCCAGAATGCTCCCCAGGGTGGCCATTAGCATTTGACAAACAGGAGGAAGCAGTGTTGACGAGGACCAGTTCTTTGCCCAGTATCATTCAAATTAGCCTGCTGAGCTTTGTCCTAAGCATTTGTTGCTTTAAAATTTATAGAGCTAAAGAAATAAGAATAACAGCAGCAGCTATTCAGGTGTCTCTCTGGGCAGTAGACACCACTCTTGTTCAGGTACCATCCATACCTGCACCACCTCTGAGTTCAAGAACACAAGTGTGCGCAACACGCTCATTTACAGGGAAGCTGGGGCTTCTGTGCCAGCTGTGCACCGGCAGCAGCACACGTACCGGGAGTGCACAAAGCCCTTCCTGTCCTCAGCCTGGGGACTTCACCGCTGCCCAGCGAGGGCTCCAGAGGAATTTTGGGATTTGCCATGTTGCACACATGTAAGTGTGTGTGTGTGCACACACACACTCACACACACTAACTGGCTGGACACATGATTATTTTGTAGCCAAGCCTCTGCCTTAATTGGAATGTATCTCCTGGCCTGAGTGCTGTCTGGGTCCTGGACAACAGTGTCCCCCTTGGCCCCGCTCCTGTCTCCCAGCCCCAGGACATGCCCTGCTCCAGCACCGCTCCAGAAACAGGACCCAGTGACTACTGTCTTGTGTCCAGTCCATCAGTCTCTGCAGGATCACATTCAGGGCTGGATGGCAGTATCGTCCCCAGCTCGCCCCAGGCGCAGATAGCCAGCCAGGGTTCCTCACTTCCCTCCGGCTCTCCGGGATGATGTCCAGAAAGGACTGGACACATGTTACAGGCTACTCATTCTTTCTTCTTTGGGATGACAGAAGTGATAGTGGATGCTCTGAGAAAGCCACTCTGCTAAGTGATAGTGTGCAGAGCACACGGCAGAAAGTCTCCATTCCTCATGGCCTCCACTGCTGCAGTTCCTAGGAATCAGGACGCTTTTAGACCGAGGTAGCACTGAGGGCTCAGTGGTGCATGGCACATCAGCTTGTGGACTGGGCCTATGGTGGGGGGCATTCCCTGGGTCCCCTGGCCTGTGTCACCCACATGCTGGAAGCTCCTGCACCTGGACAGCATAGGTCAATAGGTGACAGGCAGAGGCTGCTGCTCTCGTGGGGCCCCGCTTGCCCTGTGGGTGTGATACGTCCATGACTCCCAGCTTCAGCCTCCTCATTTCCCCAGTGGGAATGCTGCCACGTGTCATGGCCAGCTGAACGCAAACCCAGGACAGGGCTCCCCGGTGCGGCTCTGCAGCAGGGAATAGCACCCTCGCTGTCTGCTTAGGAGCAAGACAAGGACAGAGGACACCTTATCTTGGAATCCATGAAGACTCCAGGGCCTGGGGCATCGGCTCCACCCAACTAATCTTTGCCAAATGCAGGGCGTGTACTCTCCAGCTGCTCAGAGGATAGGTCCTCGGGAAACACCAGGGCTCCTTCCAACCTGCCACCCGACCTGACCATCTCACCATCCCCATCCCCATCCCCATCCTGGGGCTCCTCCACCTACCCTCTGCAGGGACATACTCCACCCCAGAGGAGCAGGCGGGCCACTGGCTGCTTCACTTCCATCTTAGTAAAGTGACACAGTGAGCTCCTGCTGGGGCCGGGCAAGAAATACTGCAGCCAGAGGAGGCTCACCTGCCTGGTGTGTGCAAGGCCCTGGGCTCCATCCCCAGTGCATGTGTGCATAGACACACACACACGCGCGCGCGCACACACACACACACACACACACACACACACACACACACGGCTCCTGTTAATAAACCTACAGTTTAGGACAGGCAACATAAACAGACTTTCTCCCAGAGAGTAAAAGTAAGGAGAAAGCAGCTTCGAGGCAGTGGCTCTGCGTGTGAGGTGAGCCTTGGTGTCCTCCTTCTGAGTGCACTGCAGCCTGCCTGGTCCCGAGGTCCTGCTCCCCACCCCCTCAGGTCAGCGAGCCCCACCCTGACCTGCATGGAGCTGTGGCTTCGCGTGCACTTGGCAGCCCACAGCAGGCTTGAGGGAGCCTCTGAGTGGGGAACTGTCTTCATTTCATCAAAGAACATAAATGTAGTATCTGCTTATTCTGATATGTCAAGGGTACAGAAGCACCCCAGTGACGTTTCCAAGTCCTATAATTTAAGGAGAACTATGTGAAAAGGAGAAAAGTAAACAATAATAATTGCTGTGAAAGAAGCTGGGTGTGGTGGTTCCAGCCTCATCTAGTAAATGCCAGCCCAGCCTGGGCAACTTAGCAACTTAGTGAGACCCTGCTTCAAAATTTAAAATGATGAGGGATGGAGATACGATCCACAAGAAGGCCCTGGTTTCAGTCCTTGGAACCACAAAGCAAAGACCAGCAAGAGAACTTCATTCAAACTTTAGAATCACAGAAGAGAAACACATTCAGGCAGCAGACAGTAGAAAGACAACAAAAACTGGTCAAGGGGCAGTGATGACAAAGGCTGTGCCACACACCAAGGGAGGGGCCATGGTGTCAAGTCCAGGGGTCAGGTGTGGCTGTCTCAGGGGCAACAGGTGGTGCTGGGCTGCCAGCCTCAGAGCTGAAGATGAGACTGCCACACTCTCAGCTGCCTCCCTGAGATGGGGATCAGGCTTGTGCTGCCAGCTCATCAATCCAGTGTGGGCAGTCTGTACCATGGAGTATTACTCAGCCATAAAGAAGGATACATGTGAGTCCTTTATAGGAGCATGGGTATGCCCTGAGACCATAATGCTAAGTGAAAGAACTGAGACACACATGGTTAAGTGTTACATGGCTTTTCTTCTATGAGAAACCCAAATTATATGTAAATTAAGGAATAAAAGTCAGCTGATAGGAAATGGAGCTAGACCTTCTGCAATGGGAAGGGGAATCTAGAGATGGAGAGAAAAGGGAGGGAAGGAAAAGGAAAGAGAAGTAAAAAGGACTGAGATACATTCTGTACATACTCCAATTTTCCACAATGAATGCAATCACTGTGTATTGTACATATACACTAATAAAAAAGGTGTACAAGAAATTAAGTGCACCAAAAACTTTTAAAAATCAGAAGGAAAGATCTGCATCACTCCTGCCTTAGCCTCCTGACACACAGGCACAGAAAGTGCCGACTGAGGAGCCCCATCTGCCCCTGGTCCCTGAAGCAGCCCCACAGACAGGATCTGGCTCCTCAGAGTGCCACCACACCCACGGCCATTCCCTTCTGTCCCCGACCTGGCCTGTGTCAGCCCCAGATTCCAGAAGCCCAGGAGCGGCCTCTGGGAGGCCTGAGATAAAGTAATCTTCCTTGGGACACGCAGAGGGTGGGACCCAACGGGTCCCTGTCCGAATTCCAAGCACAGGATGACTCAGCATGGCGGGAGGCATGGGGAAGCTGCCCGGGTCAAGGAACCACGGCCACAGTGCGCCTTCAGCAAAGGGAGTTGTGTGTTCATTGGCCTGAGTGATTTTGGGGTGTAGGCAGCCCCTGGTTACAAGGACATGAGAGGTAGCCACGCAGCCTCGTCCCTGTCCTGGCCACCTCTCCAGTGTCCACTCTTCAGCTGCCTGCTCAGGCCACAGCCCACGGACACAGAGCAGCATAGTGCACAGGCCACTGGGCGTGCCTGTGACCAAGCCGGCCGTTCTCAGAGGGAAGCAAGCCCAGGGGCTGGGGCTGGAGTCCAAGGATGGGTGACTGCATCTGGCCCAGTGCAGCAGCCTCACATAGATCCTGTGCAAGTGTCACATTTCCCGAAAGACTCTCCAAATGTCACCTTTTTCTTAGGAGGCAGCAGCTGCTGCTTAGGATTGCAGTGTCTCAGAAAGTCCTGGCCTTCACCGCAGTTGCTCTTCTCCGAAACAGGCAGTCCCTTCCCTTCCCTTTTATGACTCAACAGCACTTGACTGGGAAAGTGACCACTTCAAGTCCTGCTGCTTCCCAGCTGGGAATCTCGGGAGCCCTGAGCAGGAGATGACAGCGAAGTCCCGTGAGCTTCTGGCCACAGGCGCTGTCACAGCAGTGCCTCCTTTCTAACCCTTGACACAGCCTTGGGTGAAGACAGCTCCAGCCCATATCCCAGTGGGAGGAAAGAGACTCAGGAGATCACCCAGTGGTGACCGCAGCAGCCCAAGGGCCAGGGGAGCACTCAGGCACTCTCCCTGGAGAATGCGGTACGGCTTTGGGTCAATTTGAAGGGTGAAGCAGGAAGAGAAATTCCTCCAGTGATGAGAAGCCCGGATGCAGGGGACAGCAGGTTGGGCCTGACCCAGAGGCCACCAGGTCCCTTGGCATGACTGGGCCTCAGGGGTCACCAGTGGGCTTGGCTAGGGGGGACTGAACTATACCACAACTGGCACAGGTGGAGCTGGGCACGGGCTCCACACACAGCAGGACCCCAAGGAGGGGACTGAGCCTGCCTGCCATGGGCAGTGTGGGGTCACCCACAGGGTCACAGTGCAGCAAGGGGTGGTGCCCAGCAGGGTGAGGCCAGGGCCTCCTGCGCCCACTTCTCCATTCGTCCCCTCCCCCAGGCTCCCGCCTCATCCAGATGCACTGTCCAGGGAGGCAGGGCCACCGAGAGATTGTGACACCGCGCCTGTGTCATAGTGTAACTGGGTTTCCACATCCTCCCGGCTGTATTGTAAGAGCCTTAGAAGAGGAAGCAGGCGAACAGTGAAATATAGGAATGCAGGGAAAGAGGAAGCCGCCCAGGACCGAGCCAACCGACACTTGGGGAGTGATGGAGAAGTGACAGAAAGGAAGTGTAGGGTGGGAATGGTGCTTGGCGGGGCACGTGTGCACACACACAGATATACATGGACCCATACACAGACGTGTAAACACACTGACAGATACACTCAGACACATGCAGATGCAGATACAGGCAGACACAGACGCAAGCACACACAGACACACACACACCCATGTGCAGTCACGCACAGCTACACACCATCACCACATATAGACGCACAAAGGACTAATGCACAGACACTCAAATACAAACACACCTCACCCAGGTATGCACACATGCATGCACACATGTACACACGCACACATGCAGTCTTTCTTGTTCCTAAATCTGACTCGAGGTACTAGCAGCACGACACACCTGGTGGAGCCAGCTGTGGGCACCTGCAAGCTGCCAGCACATCTGTCTTTGTGGGTTACACCTGGGACCCCAGAGAGCCCCAGCAATTCCAGTGGGCCTCTCTGGGCCCTTTCTCCCATTTGGAAAAAGCCAGGGTTAACCCACAGGACAGTTCCCTTACTAGAGAATCACACCTGCAGTTTCAGGGTAGAGACCCACAGGGATGGAGAGGGTGGAAAGTGTGGGCGCTCAGGCGCTCGAGATAGCATCTTTCACATGAGGACATCACACAAGGAGCAGGGAGCCTGGGAAAAGGAGAACAGGGTCGCGCGTCCGCCGTTTGTGGCATTTTCTGTTGGCGGAGATAACCGGCCGAACTGCAGGTCCAGGATCCTCGGGGGCAGTCTGGAGGTTTCTCAGACAAAGTCTTTATCTGGTGTTTTCACAGGCGTGCGGTGCAAGCAGGATGGGGCCCCGAGGAGGCCCCGTACACGAAAGTCCCGTACCCATGCAGGTCTGAGTCAGTGCCTTCTCGTCCCTGTTCCTTGCTTCCCGAGAGACGTCTGCCGCCCCCAAAACCACACCACTGCAAGCTGTGTGCCTTTGCACGAACGGTGTCTGGGGACCCAGCCTTTCCTCCCCTGCTTTTGCAAGGGTGCCTTCACCTCTGCAGAGAATCCCATGCAGAGAGACTGCAGCTGAGGGAGAGGTGGGCAGAAGCTCCGCCCCTCTGCTCCCCTCTGTCCTGAAGGCCAGGGAGGCCACAGCCTGGTGGGAGGGGACCCCTGGGCACACCTGAGTTCTCTCTTTGGGGACACGGCCTTGCCCCCGGTGCGCTCTTCCAGCCATGGAGGACGTCACTCTCTAGATGCCCACCTCAGAGCATGAGATCTCTTGCAGGGGAAGAAGCAACCTTGTGTCTCGGGCCTCTCTCTGCAGGATGGAGAGGTGATCAGGGTTCACCTGTGAAGTGAGTTGCTGGCAACAGGGACCCAGTGCGAGGCCCAGGCAGGTGCTCTAGTGGGCACCGCTGTGCCCTACACCCAGCATCTTTCCTGATCAGGGTGTGCTTGATGTCCATGGTCACACTGTGGCCAACTGTGCTCGCCACTGAGGTCCTCGGCTTGGATGGGAAAAGCTGCAGTGCATTTAGCAAGCACCCATCAGCCTGGGCATGCTCGCTGGGGACTCCTGTAGTGACATGTGGTCATCTTGGAGTTTCCAGTCCTCAGAAAAGAAGTGTTAGGACTCAGAAGAGGGTCCCATTCTTCCGGCACCTCTTGGGATGGGATCTGGAACCCTTACCCCAGTTCTGCCACCTGCTGTCTTCCCTGGGCCCCTAGGGCTGTGGTGAGGATGCTGGGACACAGGACGCTTGTCCCATGCCACGCTCCGTGGACAGCAAGGAGGGTCCAGTACGCACAGAGGGGTCACCCACAACAGTGGCAGGTGGATGGCTTCTGCCTTGACCCTGGTCCCTCTTTTCTCATCCCCGACACCCCCAAGATCACCATCTAGGTGAACTCACTGCTCCTGGCTCCATGTGTGCTCGACCCACTTGGACCCGTGCATGAAAGGTACACGTGGGTTTGAATCCCAAATTAGATGCGAACCCACAGAACCCACAAAGCAGTGCCATCTGTGTACCTTCTATGCATCCCTGCTCTGTGCTGCCCTGGGCTGGGCGGGGTCCCAGCACACAGAGGTGTCCTTGGGGACAATAGATCTGTTGTGCAGAAAGCAGGCCAAGTCCCAGGAGACATAATGTTCCTGCAGAGAAGTACACAAGAGGGCTGCGACACTTCTTTATACCTGAGCACCACAAACCACAGGGATGGTCAGAGGTGCACAGGAAAGAGAGTTCTTCCAATAAGCACAACACACTGAACAGTTTCAGTCCAGGCCCTTGCTCAACAGCCTGTCCTGGCAGGGCCCCACCTGGCTTCCCTAACCCTTGGGGCCTGTTATGGTTCCCACTGTCACCTGGATGTCCTCCCTGTCACCTGCATCATTTGCCAAACCTCACCTATGTCCTGTGCATGTCACTGACAGTGTCACCTGCCATCTAATGCACTCATTAGGTTTCACTGTCACTTTGTCACCTGCATCCCTGGACACTGGTGAGTGGGTCCACGTCATGATATCTGAGCAGCCCTATGTTGAGGATGGGGACAGCGGCCTCGTCTTCTGTGCTCTCTCACTGTGCAGCATCCTGCTGCAGAAACCAAGGACACAGAGGCAGGCAGGAGCCCACAGTGTCCAGGCATGGCAGCCTGGTAGGACATGAAAGCCAAGACAGTTCAGCACCACCAGCAGGGTCGAGTAGGTTAGCAGAAGTGCAGGAAAGAAAGGCAAGTCTCGATGGTCTTTAGTCTCCCTTTCTTTTCCTTTCCCTCAGTCTCTTTATTTTTCATTCATTTGTCCATTTTTGCAGAATACAATGTACAAAGCCTCTGTGTGGAGCTCCATCTTTAGCCTTTCGTGTTTTTGTAGCTTGAGACGAGGTCTCCTTATGTCATTAAATTGCCCATGCTGGGCTTAAACTCAGCATCCTCTTGCCTCAGGCTCTCAGAGTGCTGGGATTACAGGGGTTCTTAGTCCCTTTGTAAAGGCCAATGTCCTGAAAATCTTGCAAACATGGCCCTGAGATCCATCCTTCATAGGCAAGAGCAGCTGTTTTCCCCATGTCTTGTGCTGGCTGTGGGCCCCGCATCTCCACCTGCGCTCTGCAGTCCCGGGCTCCAAACCTTTCCTTTATGTCTCCTGCCTCTTTGGAAGAGATTCTACCATCAAGACCAAAGGCTGTAAGGGTTTGGGCTTATGAGCAATACTCATTTCCATACAGTCAAGTTCAAAAAACTCCAAGCCTAGATGCGAAGGGCACGCACACACTACTTGTAATGCAGAGACAGTGTCACCCATGGCCCTGACAATACATTTTAATCTAGGCCGCAGCAAGAGGGGGCCGAGGGCCAAGCAAAGCGACATTCCTGACAAACTGCAAGTCCATCTCCTCCGCCTGTCTGCGCATTACCAAAGGGAATGTGGCTCACGCTCGGTTGCTGTTCGGAGCTTCAGGTCTTGGGCAGAAGCACAAGCAAAGTTCAGACTGGGAGGATCTGACTGCAAACTAAAGAGGCGGAAGACTTCAGGCCTTGGCTGTGTCTGACACAGAAGCCTGGAGGACATCAGCAGCCGCCAGCTGGCCTCATCCACTCCCGTGGGTGCCAGCAAGCGGCCAGGGCCTCGGCGAGAAGGAGAGCAAAACCAAGCTCTGCACAAGGCCTGGGAGGAGCAGGAACTTCTCATGGGCCAGTTCCTGAGGTCTCAGTGCTCTGCTCCGGCACAGGGTAAATAAATCAGGTGCCTCCTGATTCTCATGCGCAGCAGACTCGAGGTTGCAATTTAGAAAGCAGAGAGAAAGAAAGCGCTGCCAGAGAGATACAAGGACCCGCATAGCCGTGGTCCTGAGGGTCTGGCTGCAGGCTCCAGGCACTTCAGAAGCTGCCGGTTAACACAGCCAACTATGCCTTCCAACCCCCAGAAGGCCGCACACCTGGAACACAGGCCGATGCGGGAAACCTGAGGTCAGCACCCTGGCCATGCTCGAGACAAGAGCTGGGCACTGCTGGGGGATGGGTGCGTGTGGGAGGGCCGGGTGCACCCCGGGACAGGGAGCTTGCCTGGCATGCATTTCCCAGGCTCCATCCCCAGCACCACAAATGTGTAAGTGAATAAATGAAAACTTTTTAAAAGAGAAAGAGTCAGCAAGCAAATGATGGGTGATACGCAAAGTGTTACCTTCCAGTGACCTCACAGTAATGCCAGCCTTAGTATTTGTCATGCTAAACTTGATTTAAGAAGAAAAAGTGGTCACATTTTTAGGCTTTAAAGGGTTGGGGAGCCCTTGTCTGGCAGGAGCAAGGCTCTGAGCTCAATTCCCAGTGCCAACTCCCCCCGCCAAAGAAAAACAAAACTAGAGTCTTCAAAGAACCTTGGGGCAACAGATGTCCCCATTCAGGGAAGATTCCTCATCCGAAAGGGTGAAAATGCACTGGAAAACAAGTGGAGTGGGCTTCAGCGGCCTAGAAACCTTAGTCCTGACAGTGTCTCCCCTCTAAGGCCTGGACTCAGGAGCTGCATCCCAGACCCACCACTGCCCCAACTATCACAGAGGCTCCACAGCATCTGGTGCCATGAAGGGCCTGCGGCGTAGCTTCAAAGCTGACTGGACAGCGAGCTTTGCTTCCAGATCTGTTTCTGTTGCAAAGATACTGCTGGTAGGGTTGCAAGGGGGTCCCAGGGGCAGATTCTCAAGCAGTGGCAAAAGAGCCTGATGTTGGTGGCTTCCAGGGACCTGCTGCTGGGAAAGCAGACAGGGAGGAAACACAGAACTTTCTGAGATTAAAAACAGGAAATGGGTGAATTCAGTGCCCCTTCTGGGAAATGGTGAAATGAAATGTTTCAACCTTAAGGTGTAATCATGCAAAACTGAGTTTATCAAGGTTATGAAGACAGAACTTCTCACCAAGATAAATGGCTTTTTTAAGTTTTAACTCTGTTGACATAGAGATTAAGTCCATCCCAGTAATATCCCAAGGCTGTCAGGAATACAAACACCTATGTTCCCCACATTGTAAAATCTATGAGGGGAAAGAGGTAGTATCTGATGGGGATCTCAACCAATGCTCCCCAAGCTCGTCACCACTGTTTCTCCAGCGATGGACACAGGGATTGAGCCCAACAATCGGAGTCACGGTGTTGAACTCCATGCCCTGCTGCCAGAAAGCACGGCTTGCATTTAAGAAAGAGCAGGCTTCAGGCTGGGGAGTGTGTCAAGGGTAGGCACACACCGCTGACTCCATCTTTGGCGTGGCCTTCTGGAGCGCCACCTGTCACCTAACCACGGCCACCAGCTCCCCTTGCAGAGAAGTGTCACCCAGAGCCCAGCAGTCCCTTTTCACAGGTTGACACCCGGGCGGTTGACAGATCACACCGGAGATCTGCAGTTATGAGTAACCCATGCAAATGCGAGGGAATGAAAGGACAGAAATGATGGGAACCTTAAGAGCATATGCATTTTCACACTTCAGTGACACATTTCTAACGGTCAGAAGCCAGGCGAACTTATCTGCCTTCAAGGTTAGCGTCTCTTGGCATGACAAGTTATCAGCTCCAATTCACCCTCTTGCCTGCTCTGCATCCTGCATGGGCTTCGCTGGGCACTTCAAGCCCCCTGTGAGCAGACTCTGTCTCAGCATCAGGGGGCAGGAGGCCAGATATTTGGCTCAGTGGTATGGGCACCTGGCTGACAAACACGAGGTCATGACTTTGATCTCAGTACCAAAAAAAAAAAAAAAAAAAAAAAAAAAGGAATATTACACAAAATCAAGGGGCAGGCCGCTGGTGGTTCTGAAATGTGCCAGGATGCTGAAAGTGGTCGACGTGGGTGATGGGGGCAGGTGAGCACATTTTGAGTAACAAAATCAGGGACTGAGCTAGGCTCCCTGCCAAGGAGGCAATGCCCTGAGCCCCTGGGACCTAGGACTTCAGGCCCTGAGATAGATACCAGCCGCGCCTGGCTTCTCAGAGTGGTGGCTGCCACTCAGAACCATGCAGGGGCTGCCAGTGGATGTGAGTCCCTAAGACTGCTAGGGCTACCCCAGCAACATGCCACCACCCTCATCCTCCTCTGTGGAAAGCCTGCTCCTGACCTGGGAGAATTACATCTGCTCTCACCCGGCTTCTTACCTGGCTTCTCACCCTTTAGTGAACATTGGTATTTCTAAGTCTGTGTCTTTCTGAATGAGTTAATCAGATGAAATAGACAGATTCTGGTTTCTAGGGACTTGGCTCAAATGGTTGGTGCAGGGCTGCCATTTATGCCGAATTTGTTTACTCTAGACCTTATAACACCCCTCCTCTCCTCTCCTCTCCTCTCCTCTCCTCTCCTCTCCTCTCCTCTCCTCTCCTCTCCTCTCCTCTCCTCTCTCCTCTCCTCTCCTCTCCTCTCCTCTCCTCTCTTCTCTCCTCTCTTCTCCTTTCTCCTCTCTATCCCCTCTTATTTCTTCTCCTTTCCTCCCCCCTCCTCTCCCCGCCTCACCTTTCCTCCTCCTGTCCTCTTTCTGTCATTCTGATAATCTAACCCAGGGCCTTGAGCATTCTAGGCAAGTGCTTTGCCCTGAGCTCCACCTCAAGCCCTCTAACATAGAAGGAAGGCTCTCTGGTTGTCCAGTTTTAACAGGGTTAGTGGTGCTATAAGTTTTCTTGGTAAAAGGCAGTAACAGAAGAAACGGTCCAAACCAGGAACCATTTTTGGGTAGGAAAGCCACTCTTGGGACCCCTTGACCATTCCCGTGGCTCCACCCCTGCCCTGTGTATGCAGTGCATTTCCAGAAGGCCGTGTCTGGTGCCGGGAGCCTCCTGGGACGTGCCCTGGCCCATGCACAACCCAAGGCCAGTCTAGGCCCCTGTGTCTGCACCTTCAAGTCCTTGCTCCCAGCTGTGTTCTCACTCCCTGTCCCTTTCTCCAGTCAGTTGCTTTCAAAATTCTAGCCATCCTCAAAGGCCAATATAGGCCGCTGCCTTCTAACAAACCAGCTAGACGCATAGACCAACCTCTCCAAGCTTATCCCGTGGGTTTTCAGTCTCCACTGAAGTATTTTGCACATTCTGCACTCGTAGAACTTTATTTATTTATTTTTTTTTAAAGGACTGGAGAGCGCCCGCGGGTCTCGAACCACCGGACCAATCGGCCCGGGCGGTTGGGAAGCCAGACTGGAAGGAACCGCTGGGCTAAAGCCGGCCCCACTCGTAGAACTTTAGAAGCAAGCACTCCTTTTTCCCATTACACACCCAACAAGTATTTTATGAACAGAACTAGGCTGGAGAGTAGGTACCGTGGCCAGGTGTTCTTACCAGCTCTAGTGGTTGATTGATTGTGTTAACTTGAGACAGTTAGAAGCTAACTAAATGGGTTTAGCAATTCTACACCCAAGGATGTAGAAGAAGTCCCACCCTAGGGTGAGTTATCACCTCGAGGTATAAAAGGAGAGGAGGAAGGGCAAATCTATGCCATTCTTGGGAGAAGCTCCAGTCTTCGCCTTTAGTTTGGACCTCGCCTCCTGGCTTCCAGTAGACTCTTCAGCTTTTCATCACAGAGCCTTCGGCCTTCTGTCGAGGACCCATCAGCCTGCTGGTGTGGACTTCCACAAGACACTAGGGTAAACTCCAGAGATCTTGGATTGAACCCTTCGGCCTCCAGTACATAGACACTCTCTGCACGCTTCATCATCAGACTCTGTGACTGACTATAGTAAGCCAATCTTATTGTTTCTGTATATTCCGGGTTATATCTGTTCTCTCTAGTAAAACCCTAACCAATACACCAGCTAATTTAGAATACAGGACAGCTATGTCTTAGCAGACCAATCTGACAGGTCTCCTTTTGTCACAGTAGCGATGGTCATAAACGCACAGGCTTCACCTAAAAATCAGTCAAGTTTAAGAGCATGAAGAGCACCCAAATTTAGACTCAGAAAATCAGGGTTCAGGCAGATCATGTGAATTGAAGATCAGTTGATAAAGCTCCTTTGCTACATCCACTCACTAACCACATGACCAAGTGAGAGGTCATCAGCTCAGGGTGGCTGGGGACAAACAGTGCCCATCTGCGGACATGCGGGTGCAGAGCAGGATCAGTCAGAAGTGTCACTGGCTGTGCCCACACCTGGTATGGTGGCCTAGTTGGTTCATTCTGTGAACAAAATGGTGGCCTGGCTCATTCCTCCAGTGAGCAAGATTTTAAGGAATTCATTAACTCATTTCTGTCACTATTTAACAAATACAAAGGTATGGCTTACCACTGGGAAATCAAATAAGAGAATGCTTGGAAATTCCCCTGGGGTACCACAAGAGAATCTTGGGATTTCTGATTCTTTCTAAATCAGGAAAAGTCTGTGCTTTAAACTTTGAGGAGGATAAAACAACCCTCCAGCCCTGCCTGGCCTCATTTTCTTTAGGGACCATGGACTTCCAAGCCTCCCTGGCCTTAGCAGTTAAGGAAACAGACGGGAAGGGGACCCCTAAGCGTCAGCAGGACAGTTTTCAACACAGCCACGAAGGGGGCATCAGTGGTCTCCAGGAGATCTGCCCTGCTCTGTCATACAAAGTGTCCTCTCCACAGTTCCCCTTTTGCGTGCACTTTCTTAGAAATCCGGGTGTGTGGTACATGGTCTGCCCTTCCCGAGTCATGCAACCCGACTTCCAGAATGTCAACTGCACTCTGGGAATTCCAGATTTCAGGATAGCACTGGTTTGCTTAGAGTCAGTGTTTCCACTCATGAGAGGAAACCTTAACTTCGGCGAACAATCTGATGGATGGCTCTGCTTGTTACCTGGTCTTCTCTGGGGTTGGCAGAATGGAAGGAGTATTTCTTTGGGGACAGTGGCATGTTCTGGCTTTGGTTTAGGTACTTAGTGTGACTTTGCTTTCTTTAAGGAACTTGCAGAAACTCAGTTCCATGGTTGGAGAAGTGTGGTGTCGACGTTAAGCCTGCCTCTCCCACAAAGCAGTGGGAGCCACTTCCTCCGCAGGTGTGTGATCGCAGCAGGTGAGGTCCTCAGCAGCTCCGGATGCTGACTCCATCCTTTAATCATGATTGGTTTCACGTCCAAACACTCACGTGCCCTTAGACTGTGAAAAGGGCTGTTTTTCAAGGGCATCCTGTGAAGCCGGGAAATGGTTGTTCCGAGCCTAGAATCTACACTGGCTGTGTCTGGCATTTCCAAAAGGCCCTCCCAGCCCGGGATGCGATGCAACGGATCGGTCAAGGTGACGGTAACCGGCAGACCCCATCCTCCCACTGGAGCCAGGAGGCCAGGTCTTCAGAGGCTTCTCCCATCTTCTGGGATTCCCTAAACCCACAGTGGGTGCTCCCTGATGCTGAAGGGGGGCTGAAGAATATCTGCGTGTCAGCCTGGCAGTCTCTGGGTGGACTCTGACCCAGTGCCCTGGAAACAGGGATCTCTGCCTTACCACCTTTAATGCTGCTCACCCCAGAAGGGCGTGTGACCAGCTGGAGGCTGCCACAGGTGGAAGGAGATGCATCTACATGCTTGCCCTGGTATTCTGTTTCACTCGCGTGCAGACGTGGGTGTGGGTCACTTCCCCAGAAACGTGTCACTGGGCAGGTTCATCCTTTTGGAAACACAGATTAAGATGGCTATGCTATCATAAGGGCTGGAGTCCTGGGGAACCACTGCTGCTGTGTGGCCTGTCACTGGCTGAACGCTGTGGGGCTCCATCCTGCCTTTGCCTCCCCACCCGAACAGTCACAGTGACACCACAGGATTCGGTAAAAGCAGCCATGAATTTCAATGCATGAAGCTCGGTGTCTTCATTAAGTATTTTAATTGAATCAGATGTTCAACACCCAGCAGGATGGGTTGTGGGCAAAGTGACCGTTTATTCTGCATTTTGTCTCTGGCTTTTCTCTTTTGACATTTTCCCGCTTTCTCTGGCCACCTGGAAACTTCTCTCCCACCAAAAGGCAAACTCTGACCCTATGGATCCTTCTCTTCATTGACTTTTGTGCCTAAAAGGCTGCTCAGGACAGAGAAGGTACCTGATAGGCACCTGTGTCACTCACCGACCTTTCCAAGAAGCCTGGTCTCCCTGCCGCTACTGCTGGAGCTGCGCCCTGGATGCCTGCACCACTCAAACCCTGACCCTTGTCACACATGAGTCGAACACAGAGAGGGACAGAGTTCTCTTTAGGTCTCCACAGTCCACTCACTTCTCCCTGAAAGGGACCGGTCGTTACACACCTCTGATCCCCAGGACAGTCAGCCTAATGGCCTGCGATGGATTTAGCTACTGTACTACGGAGACCATTTGGGTGTGAGTAATATGTCAATAAGCATTTATATTACTTTTCAGTTTTCGGGACCAAACTAAAACCACACTTATAAGCATTTTAATAAGTTGGTAATTCAAAGTAAAATAGAAAAATAATTTGTGAGATCCCAAGAGGACATTAATTCAGATTATTTGTACACACAAGGGATCGGAGAAACCAGATGGTGTGATTCTCCCAGGTTCAAGACTGCAAAGAAACTTCTGATTACTCAGCAAAACTTAAAATATTCATTTCTCTTATTTTCCCACTAACATTTAAATTTTAAGTGACACGTTTTATTTTTTTCCTTTCTCTCTGGATTTCAGTATTTTCATCTTTATAGTTAAACTCTTGATTCCTGACTTTCAATTCCCCACTGAGATAATTTCTATTTCTAAAGCCAGCTTGAGGAACATGGACACAATGCCTTGGATGTTCACTCTGTGTCTATTTTTCATTGAGCTGTCATGCTGTTGAAAAACAAAAGAAGCCTGTGTCTATCTGTAGGGATTTTTCAGTTCACCTGCACAGAGTGTACTGAGTAACTGGATATATAGCTTTAGCAGCTGTAGCAATTAGGGTGAACAGTCAACTTGTTGGGCTTTGGGATCCACCCAGGGGATTGGTCAGATGGTATTTGGGTGTGTCTAGGTGGGTCATGGAGGCTCGATCTTGGGTCTATGTCTGCTCCCTGTCCCCTTCCCTGTGGCACTGTTCCCTGCTCTGCTTCCTGGCCACAACAAACTAAGCATCTTTGCTCCTCCAGTCCCTTCTGCCATGAGGTTTCTGCCTTGGAACAGCCAACCATGGACTGAATCCCCCAAAACTATGAGCCACATTAAACCTTTCTTCCTTTACGTGTGGCTGTCAGGTATTGTGTCCAGCAATGGGAAAATTGACAAATACACATAGTAGCTTATGTTCAAAGGCTGGGCTATTGGTGTCATGGATCTCTTTATCTACATTATGTTTGTATCTGCAGCACTGGACATGAAGGAGTGAAACAGTCCTAGATACACTGAGATGAACATAGTAAATAGTGTGGAGGTTGCAGTGTCTTCTTCCTGGAGTGCAGGGAATGTAAAGTTGAGATGGGGACGACTTGCTTGATAGACTCGTGATGTGCACAGGGGAGGAGCTCAGGAGTGTTGCTGAGGACCTCGTGAAGGCTACCTCAGAAAGGACAAGTCCAGCACAGGGTGTGGCCTGGTGTCCATGGTGGGAACATGTGCACAGACACCCCTCCCAGCCTGGTGGGCCTGTACTTCGGAAGTATCCCTTACACACCACACACGAGGGAGGACACAGGATCTTGTTCAGAGGATTCTGCAGAGTCAGAAAGTGGGGCTGTGTACAGCCTGCCCCCAACTCCCCAACTCCAGAGAGGCTGGAGCTAGGCTGGAAGGCCAGAACTTCCACCCCAAATTGCTTCCTTCTGGAGTTTCAAAAATTTCAGGGTAAATTTATAAGTCTTCCCAGAATGTAATACATACTACTCTGCACTTAAAATCTGATTTTGAATAAAAAACAGTATTCTTTGTGTTAAATCAAGACAGTTTAAAAAATGCACATTCTAAAGCATCTATTGTATTTCTGCAAGAAAAAGGTAACTGGGCCTGAAATAAACAAAGGAAGTGCTCGGGGCTGAGGGTGACGGTTAGGAGGGGTCGTGGAATACTCGTGAGAGAGGAGACGTGGTCCCCAGATTGGGGCTCTGTCATGTCCAGAGCCCTGGTTCTTATACGAGGTCACCCTGTGGACACTCAAGGGGTTCAGCACACCCCACTCCAGGACTTTCTCATGGTCATGTTTTTCCCTCAATTAATCTCAAACCAGGTATCCCCTGGTAATTCATTTGTGTAACCAGTTGCAAAAAGCAAGAACTAGGCAGTTTCAGAAGTGTGTGGCTTTGACTCCTCAATCTCTGCCAACAGGACCACCCGATGGGAGCTTGTCACACAGCACAGGGGGTATAGCCTGGCTGCACCCCCTGTCCCGGCAGCGTTCTCCCTGAATTAGGAAGAATGGCTCAGACACAAGCCCTGGACCCATCTAGCAGGATCTTGATGAAAATGGACATGTGACTGAATGTTGGAAGGGAAGCACGGAGAGGAGAGAAGTGAAGTGAGCGGATGGAGAGAGCAGAAACGGAAAAAGAGGGAGGAGGAAAGAGAAGGGAAAAGAAAGAAAGGGAAAAGGAGAGGAAAGGAGGGGAGAATGAAAGAGAGAAAGGAAAGATGGAGGGAGGAAGAAGGATGAAGGAAAAGGAAGAGAAGAAAGGAGACAGGGAGAAAAGGGAAAGAACAGGGAGAAGGCAGAAAGATAGAGACAGCACAAGGTGGAAGGAGAGAGACAGAGGGGAGGAGGGAGAAGCAGGGAGGGAAAGAGAGATAAGGAGAGAGAATCAGAGAGACAGACACAGAGAGAGAACAGCAGCCGAAGAGAAGCCCAGAGGGCACATCGATGCTCTGGACCTCTGCCCTCAGGACGCTGGTGGCCACGGGAGCACAGCTGTCCCTGTCCCCTAGGGGGAGGCAGGCAGCTCGGAGGTGAGCAGCGGTGTCCCTCATGCCGGAAGGTGGGGGTCTGCACCGTGCCAGTGCCGGGTCCGCGCCCCTCCCTTCTCTCTCTCCCTTACAGAGCCGTGCCCGTCCCCCTGTTGCCCTGGGCTCTGTAGCCTCACCCCACATGGCAGCGTCTTTCAGGAAGCAGCATGAGGCGAGGCTTCTGGCGCCACTGTTTTTGCAAAACTGTGTGGAGAATGGAAGGCATCACCTTCGACGCTCATCTCACTTTGCCTGTCCTCCTTGCACTCTTGTGGGATGTGCGTTACACCTTCAAAGCAGTCCCTTCCTTTCAGAGAAATTAAAGCTCTCTGGCTGGAGGGGCTCAGGTCGAGCGTTTCCCTAGCCTGCTACAGACCCTGGGCTCAATCTCCAGTACCGAGAACCAGTAAAGAAATAATTTTTTTTAAGTACTGAAAAGTGACCACAGCGTACTCAGGAATATAATGGAGGGGCAAACAACAAAAACCAAAATCCACCTCTTTCTGAGCCGATCTCAGCGACTCTGCTTTGAGAACAGGCACGGATCTGATTGGCACCACTGGAGCTGTGCGCTCAGAGAAGCTTGCACTCGTGCAGGTGCCACCAACACCGCTCAGCAGCTGAACCTACGGAAACGGAACCCAGTGCATGTCCCCACAAACATCCAAATCAAACGCAGGCGCAAGAAGAGGGGTGGACAAGTCTCACTCCACTGACATGTGTGGTGACCACTGAGAAGACATTTTGGAGAGCAACCTGATTTAAAAAGAAAAACACTTTTAAAAAGTGGATGATTGGTTGCCACCAAAAGTTCAGCAAGGATTAACCGAGGCAAATTCCTATAACTTGATCATCTACTTTGCTAGCGTGCTGTCCACTCATTGGGCTCCAGGGTGTGGGAAATACAGCCAGTTCGAGCCACAGTGTGCTGTGAGCGTGAAATACTCCAGGGCTTGGGACAGAAACCGTAGTCTCTCCCTAACTGTTCACACTGAGCATCCGTGTCAAACATTAACATCGAGGCTCCTGAGCTGAGTGAGATACAGTAAGATTACCTCTGCCTGGACCACTTTTCCTCTTTAATATGGCCCCTAGCAAATTGCAAGGTACCCCTGCAGGTCACCCTGTACTCCTTTGCAGCAGGGCCACCCTGGAGCACAAGATGTGCAGACTGAGTGGTGCATTCCTGAAATGCTGCCAGGCTGTCACTCTTCTCCACATGCCCTGCTCCAAACCAGGACTGGTCCTGGTTGCTGCCTGTCTTAGGGTGCACAGTTGGGCTAGGAGTATCTGCCCAGGGTCTGCAGCAAAGGGCATATGTGGCATGTGTGTGCACACACATGTGGTGTGTGCATGCAGATCAGGCTGAGGTCTGGACAGTCTGCAGGGAGCTCTCCATCAGTAACAAAAGCCGTTGCTGAAATGAGATGAATCAGCTAACAAACCCAACCTTGAACAGAAACATTCTTGCCCACTGCTATAGAATAAAATCTAAAAGCCAGAGTGGAGCTGACGTATGAGCAGTGATGTGCTTTAAAACTGCAAGAAAACACACGCTCTGGGTAACAAAGGTGACTGCATGATGTTTTTGGGATCAAAGCCACTGTACTTAAAGCCTCAGATTCACTATGGGGCACTAGTGCCACAAGACCACGTCACCACAGTGCTGAGGCAGAGAAGGAGCCACACTGGGTAACAGTTAGCTGTCATTATGCAAACTTACAGCAGAAACAGAAGCCAGCAGATGTGTTCTGGGGTCACTGTGGGTTCTTATTTTTATTGCCACCAAGTCGTACTGGAAAGGTGAACTGCAAAGCTGCTGATGTTCTGCCAGCTTCCAAGAGTAACAATAAAAATAATCACCAAGCTGCCCGCGGGGCTGTAATAAAAGCTCTTTTCTCATCACAGTGGGATTTCACTTCTGGGGTGACAGTCCTTCATCCTGAAAACGAAAACCCACAGTCCCCATCGAGCCACCTCCTCCAGAGCCGGGAGAGAGGAGATCTGCCACTGATCGCACCAGGGACCACACCGAGTGTGCAGGGCTTCACGGGAACCCTTGCCTGGTGACTTCTGTGGAAATCGACAGCCTGCAGCCACATCCCCTGGAGGAAGTGCTGCCTTGGCAGCAGGGTGGTGCAGACATACTCTGGACCTGCCACCAAGTGGCCCGCCCTGAGCCAGCTCCTCAAAGTAGGCCACACGTGTGAGCCCCAGCCTGGGACCAGTGCCAAGAGCAGCTCTGGCCCTCCCCAGCAGGTCGGCCTCCTGACTGTGCCCTTGGACATTTACATACTCCCCAGGCCTTACACACCAGTGTCCCCAGGAAGCCACTGCAAGGATCAGGATGGCCAGAGCAGTCTGGCCTCCAATCTGCCCACACCCTTTGGGGCTGTATTTAATCAACAGGAGTCAACCAGAGATTCACTGGAGGACAAGAAAAATCCCATGATTTGGAGAATATCGCAGAGCTGTGCTGTTTCTAGAAAAATCGTGACAATTTAGTGACATGTGAATGTATCTTAGGTGAGTCTCCCTTTGCATTTTAAAATTCTTTAAGCCAACAAAACAGAAACCTCATGGCAGCTCATAAATATGATCTAGAGTCTTCCCCCAGGCTGAATGAGATGGGGCCAAGACAGGCCACTGGTTAACACAGGCTCTGGCTGCCCCTGCATCTCCGATTCACGACACTCACACAAAGAGTAGCCAATTCCTGCTGGACAAACTTTACTCACCCTCACAGCCCAATCCCCTCCCTGATGGCCTCTGTCTACGGCCTCTCAGCACACAGCTGTCCACACAGTGTCCTTCTGCACTGCATTCACTGCAGCTTCAGGACCCTCAAACGGGATCGTCAGGATTGGACAAACCAATCTGCAAAGCACCAAGACCAAAACCTAACGAAAATAGCCTAACCTGCAGCCCCTGCCCTGCCTGTGGTGTAACTACCCCGACCACTGTGGACTTTCACCACCCTAGAGCAGAGCAGCCGTGGAGGAGGGGGAACGAATCCCAGCGGCTGGTGCTTGCAGTTAGCACCGAGCTTTGGATTCCCTCAGTTCCTGTGAGCCCACAAATCCTAACAGGCTCGGGGCTTTGAAATCCCAAGCTGATCTGTAGCAGTTTGTGAAATGGAGACTGTGGTAGCACCTTGAAAATTGTTGGGAAGGAACACTTGTAGTCCTTGAAAGCTGGGTTGGTCTTGGGGAGAACAGAAGTGAGGCCCCACAGGCACCACTGGGCAGCGAGGGGACTCCTGCTCGCCCCCCGCCCCATCTGCCCCTCTCTCCCCGGCTCTGTGGAAACTTCAGACTCTGCTCTGCCCTCTGTTTAAACCTCTCTCCCTTTGCATAAAAGGAGAGGAAGCTCTTTTTTTTTCAGAGTTATATTTACACTTCCCAAATCAGAAAATGTCCTAACCAGATAGGACAACAGGTGCCAAACTGGCAACCACAGTTTAGAACCTGTTTTTTTTTTTTTTTTTCCATTTCTTTCTGAAACTCTGTGTCGAAGGAAAGTTAACGAAATGTCGGTTGTTGTTTTCTACACAGGACTAACAATTCTTTCAACAGAGAACAAAGCAGAAAATAAAATCGGGACCTATAGCTGGGGCAAATGGCATCTTTCCCCGGACTCGGACAGACAGTGCTTTAATCTTAGATCTTATTCCGTTTAGTAAATTGGGGAACTGCAATGGGATCTTGAATTTGTGTTGCCAGAATAAAATGAAGATAACATCAATTGTCTGTCTTTCTGCCTTCCTTCCTCTCCTCTCTCTCTCTTCCTCCCCCCTTCTCTCTCTCTCTCTCTCTCTCTCTCTCTCTCTTCTCTGGCACCAGGGCTTGCATCCTGAACCTTCACACTGAGCTCCATCTCCAGGCCTTTTGTTTTTATTTAATTTTGAGACAAAATCTCACTAAATTGCCTGGGTTAGGCTGGCACGTGAAATCCTTCAGTCTCCCAAAGCTCTGGCGTCACAGGTGTATAAAACCATGCCCAGCTGTGTTTTCTTGATGTAAAAAACCCAAACATTTTCCATAGTTAAACTGTACAAAACTGGAAGCCTGCTTTATAGTGTGAGGATGGGAGGTTTTCAGCCTTTTCTGGCCTAATTTTTGTACAAGTGTTCTTCCTGAAGCCACACGCCAGCTTTGGGACATTACTGATACAGGACTAACCCTCCTAGCTTCCAAAGCTCTCATGTGTGGGTATGCTGAAACAAATAGGGATTCAGACTAAATGGTCCCACCTAATTCAGGTCCCCACGCAGGAGGTATGTGGAGGTATTTGGAGTGTCACAGGGCCTGGGCCATGTGGTACTCTGGGTGACAGGAATGGCTAAATATCCTGCAGTGGGAGGGGCAGTCTCACATAAAAGAGGGACCCACTGTCCATGACTAATCATGTCTGTTGAGGAATAGCTGGCACCACCTTGACCTCTCATATCTGTGTTCCAGAAAGTTCCATTGCTAGGATCCAACACTGGATCCCACCTCAACTCTGAGTCTGTGAACATTTTCTAGAATGTTCCTAGACTAGGAAGCAGCACTGGATCTTACCTTAATCCTGACCTTGTGAACATTAATTGCCCATAATGTTTCAGAATGTTCTTTGACCAGGAAATAGCACTGTATCTAACTTTAGTCCCAATCCTGTGAACATTCTCCAGAATCTTTCAGAATGTTTTATGACTAGAAAGTAGGGCTGGATCCTACCACAATCCTGGCCCTGTGAACATTCCCCAGAATGTTCTGGAATGTTTAATAAATAGGAAGTAGCACTGGATCCTACCTCAGTCCTGGCTCTGTGAACATTCCTCAGAATGTTCCAGAATACTTAATGAATAGGAAGTAGCACTGGATCCTTCCCTAAACTTGGCCCTGTGAACATTCCTCAGAATGTTCTAGAATGTTAATAGGAAGTAGCACTGGATCCTACCTCAATCTGGCCCTGTCAACATTCTTCAGCATGTTCCTTGGTTAGGAACCAGCATGGGACCCCACCATGATCTGGCTCTGAATATGCCCCATTGTCCTCTTCAGAGTCACTATCCTCCAGTCACCAAGGTGGCGTCATCCTGGCCCATGTCAAGGAAGTGGACAGATATCATGATTGGGGACAGATCTTTCCTCCTGGGGCCCCGGTCACATTGGTCTCATGCTGTTCTGTCATGAGGTTGAACTTCCTAATGCATGTGCTGTGGGTTGCTCCCCAGACCTAAATGCCCCCTTCCAAATACCACTCCTAAGACCTAGAGCGAGACGGGAGGTCTGTAGTCCCTGCCTCCCACTGTCACTCCCTGGTTCCTCCCAAAGTCCCAGGAGGACTCAGTACTCCAGGCATGAGATCCGCTCCATATCCCGACCTGTTCCACATGCAGCCCCACTGGGAACAGCCCTCCTTGTCCACCTCCTGGAGGGACAACCTGCAAGTCCTCCCATTGACACTGGTGATTTTATGCTACCATTGGCCTCCATCCACAAGGAAGGTCGGAGGAGCAGTGTTCGCATCACCTGGCACATGAGAGGACCTTGGAGGGGACCCACTCACTTCAGGAGGCTAGTCTAACCCTGGAGCAGGGTCCATACCACCCTGAAATGGATTCCACGGGCAGCCCGACTGAGACCTGACTGCTGCGCTCTGTGGGGCTCTGAAGTCAGTGTGGGTGCTGCTGGCCTCTGGATAGCAAGGATCTTGCCAAAGTGGCAGTGCCCACAGTGCTAGGCTCCTCCTGTTGCCCCAGTTTGGCTCACACTGGACAGAGGCAAGGCTGTGGTCCTGGCGGGCTGACCCTGTCCATGCTTCTGCCCCAGATGCTCTGGAGTATCCTCAATGGCATTGCACAAGGGAATTAGGGACAAGGTCACAGTATGGCCAGGGACCATGCAGGCATGTGCGACCTAGAGTGAGCCCCAGGTATGGGGCAGACCACAGGACACTCTATTCTACTAGGCTGAGTCCCAGTCAGGGCCGAGGAGCTCATGTCCCACATATCAGGGCCAGGACCACCTGGCAAGTGCCAGACACCTGCGTGGATACACCTACACACATCTGTGCATACCTCCCCCACACACATGTGCAAGTATACACATGCCAGAGTCAGGGCCTAGATTACTGCTGTGCTCCCGGCCTCTCAGCCCTATGTACAGAGACACTCATGTGCATACCTACACATGCACCCTTATCTACACACACGTGTGCACACCTACATGCACACCCTACACAGATGTTTGTGCACACACACCTACATGCACACATAACACACCCTTATGTACACCCTATGTGTACACCTACACCCCCCCTTATCTCTACACATCTATACACATGCATAACATACACTCATCCACGCATACCCACCCCTCACAGAGCTAGGAAAGTGCTTTCAGAAACACATTTCTATGTACATACACCTACCTGCACACACACACACCTCTGTGAACACATACCTACACGATACACTCACATATACCTGTGATATACCCTTACATGCACATACCTACACATACCTGTACGTATACCAACCTATACCCACATATTCACACACGCACTTCTATGTCCTGCATGCACACAGGCACACACATACACACACCTACTCACACATTCCCATACACACACAGACACATACACACTGATATATGCATACCTACACACCCCTCATATACACACATACAAGCATCCATACACACATATACACACCTACCTATCCACCCCTACACGTATGTACTCACATGTGTATCTGCATATACACTGATTCACACATATATATATACAAATAACCCATATACACACACACATACATACAGGTACCACACATAAACAGAGACACACGTGTCCATCATATGCATACCACATGCCTACCCCACACACAGAGACCCACATCTGTTTCCAAGTTCCCCAAAGAGCCCACAGAACCCTCGGCCACGGCTCCCAGTCCCATGATAGGTTCTGGCCCACAGAGTTGCCTCTTCCAAGGTTTTGAACATGGTCCTGTGGGGCTCAGTGACAATCTTCATGGCTTCCAAACCCCACCACGCTGAACAGCAAGGTGGCGGCATGCGCACCCCGGAAGGAATGGCACGTACCACATTACTCTGCAGCTGGAAGCAACACACCTGTCCCCGACCTGCCTCAGGAACCAAATGTGTGAGGCCCGGGGTGGGAAAATGGCTTCTGTAACGCCGTTCTCCCACAAGCAAAGGACGCGGGAAAGGCCTGCGGCATCCAGACTCACTGCCCTCACAGGCAGTTTAAAACAGAGATAGTGAGTGCAAGGCAGAGGACACAGAACTTCAAAAATGCGCCTCATCCAAACCACTGAAGAACTCCGCAGGCAGGCAAGGAGTTAAAAAAAAAAAAAAAAAAAAAAAAAGATCTAGATTCCCAAGGCCATGCTCTTAGGATTCCTCAAAGAAGAACAAAACAAAACCCAAGACCCAGCCGCCAGCCACTTGAAGTTGGGCAAACAGCTCTCTGCCACGACCTCTTTTGCCTTTGAACACAGCGAGCTCCTGCAGCAACACTCAGATGCTGTGAGATAATATTTCTCCAGGCTGACTATCAGCGCAGGAGCGATGCACTGCACAGATAGGGGGACTTCCCCTCGCTGCTGATTAGATAAGCCGCTCACATCCGCACTCCAGCCCGCTGCCCCGCTCCTTCCCGACAGACTCCCCAGCCCTCCTCATACACAAGCGTCCATCCAGACACCTGTCCTTTGGCCCCTGTGCACAACTTGCAAATCAAGGAGCACCTAGGGGCGACCCATTCCAAATACCCCATCCTCTTACTATGCCCAGTTCTGCCCCAACATTCCAGTCAAGGACTTGTTACTTCAATGGCATGATCAAAAAACCAAGATTTTTGTTCTTGCAGGCCTAGTCATTTATCTAGAATTGTTTTCTACTATTTATTTATTTGTGCAGTTTTGCCAGGGTGAAAGCAAACCCTGGTCAAAGCACTCGACAGGAAGGACCAAGGTCAACTACTGTTGCTCAAAGCTGTGTCCCCAAACATCAGGCTGAGACGTGACTCCCAATGCTCAAGTCCTGGGGGAAACGGGGCTCTCTCCTCCCACCAGTGGGTGGTCCCTCAAGCCGGCAGGACCAGGGACACTCATCTCAGGACACAGTGGGCATAGACAGAGACGCACGCTCTTTCCACACCCAAACCCACACTTCCCTCTGCCTGGGCTCAGCTACTACCCAAGCATGTGCATTTCCAGTCTTTTGGTTTTTTTGAGACAGGGTCTTGTGATGTAGCCAAGGCTGACTTTGAACTCACAGTGATCCTCCTACCTCGGCTTCTTGTCTGGCGGGATTTCAGGCTTGCACCACCATGGCTGGCTCCATGTGTGAGTCTTTAGCAAGCTCTGTCCCACCTGAAGTGAGCTCAGGTCCTTAGTTGATTCACCCCCAAAACCACCGGCCCAGCACCATCCTAGAGCTTCTCCCCTGTGTCTTCCCTCAGTGTCTACATCTGCCTAAACCCTGGATCCGCCCGCTGCTGGTACAGGCGCCATCACCTCTCGCCTTTGGTTTCCAAGCCTCCTTCTGTGTCCTCTGTCTTTTCCACTTCCCCCATCACCATCCCAGAGCAGGGCCAGGGGTGGAACCCACGGCCTTCACAAACGAGCTGCATCACAGTCCTATCTGTATTTTGTGTTCTGAAGCAGGGTTTCGCTACCTCATTAATAATGGGCCTGAACTTGCAATCCTCCTGCCTCAGCCTCCCCAGTGGTGGGTTCACATGCACACACCACCACACCAGGCATGTCAGTTTTTCAAAAAATTTGCCCATTCGCTCCCTAGACTCCAATCAAAAAACTCCCAAAAGAAAGACTTTAAGGAGTGCTTGGTGAAGATGCCTTGGGGTGTCTGCATCTCCCCTTCTCTTGTCCTGAGCACGTATGCTAAGGGTGGAGTGGGAGCCAGCACCTCCAGTCACAGCTACTCCAGAGAGCCCAGAGTTCTCTCATTGCTAAAGAGATGGCCTCAGAACCACAAGCGAGCGTCCGTGAAGGAGACTGAGGTGATGACCAAGTCGCTCCTTCCCCAGAGCCCACTCCCGTGTCCACCTAAATCTTCCAGCTACACACTGAATCTGTTTCTTCTTATTCGGGCAGGATAGCAACGGGGCTGGGCCTCCTGGCCATCACCGGGCCCCCTGAGTCTGGGGGCAGAGCTCCTGTCCCTCTTACACTGCACACAGCACTGGTTGGGGATGCGTCCGTCCCCTTTCTCCCAGGAACCAATGGTCTCTTCCTCTGAATCTGCACAGCATCTCCGGGTGACCCTGTGTCCGGCTGCTCAGAAGCAGGCTCTGTCCCTGCCGCCTCAGACAGCCCAGTCTTCACCTGTCTCCATGCTCCCCGAGATGCCTGCAAGGAGCCAGCTCCCTGGGCTCCATCTTGGACTGGACTGTGTCTGTAGGTCACCCCATCTCTCCGTGATTTTCGCTCTAGTCTCCCTGATCCCTCCCATCTCTTCCAGCTCTTCCCAGTCTGCTTGTTTCATGCATTTACAACATTCCCCCTCCTCTTCTGTCCTCAGAGCTGCAAAGTGTCCTGTTTTCTCTCAGCTGGAGTCCGAACAGCTGCCTGTAGTCTTCTGGTCTACCGTAAACCTTCCGAGTACTACAAGTGGCATTCTGTTCCTGTCTTTGCCAGCTCTACCACGTCCCTCATCTAACCTAGAGTCATCCTGGGACACATGCCTGATTACTGCTGTCCCTGCCCCTTCCTACTACCGCGCACTGATTCTCAGGCCAGCAAAGCTTTAGCCTGAGCCTTAAGGGCAGGGCGAAGGGTCTTGACCCAGCCTCCTCAGGTGCTCGCTGGGCCCTTCCAGCCCAGCAGCCTGGGCCTCCCTGCGTCTCAGGGCTCCTCCTCCTCTGCTGCCTCACGCTTCTCTGGGGTGGGGGATTTGAGGCTCCTGCCTTCTCTCCTTCCACTCCTGTGGGATGCTGGGATACATCCCTTCACTCCCTACATGTTGTTTTATTGTCCTAGGGCTGGGGTTGCACCCAGGGCCTCACACATGCAGACGAGCGCTCTTCCTCTGAGCCACGCCTCCTCCACCCATGTGTGAGGGTTGCTTCCTCCTGTTGTCCGATTGCTCCATTCAGCTCCTGCTACGCTGTCAGTTACTATAACAAACAACCTACAAGCACGAGGATTTTTCTCAAGAGCTACAGTGGACAGCTTGGCTTCTCCAACAAAGTCTGCTGTGGGCATCAGGTCACCTGGGCTCCTCGCTGTCGCCTCTAGCTTCCTCTCCCCACTGCCCCTGTCTTGTCCAGAGTGATGGATCCTTGTTGTCTAGCCTCCTGAAATGGCCTCATCCTCCTCAGGGTTTCAGGGCCTGCTTTGATGTTTCACTTTCCCCACCTGTCCCCTGGGCTAGGTCAACTGCTACCACCAATGGAGGCACAAGATTGCTTTTAAATCCCCCAACTCTGAATTTCCTACTTTCTAGATGACCCAGGAAGGACCTGGGGACTGAATACCCAGTTTACACTTAGTAAGGGACAAGAAGAAGCACCCCCAGGAAACAGCCATGGGTCCCCACCACCACCACCAACCCGCAGGACAAAGGAGACACGTCCAGTGCCCAGCCAGCACCTGGAAGGTGGCGATTCTCCCAGGAGGCAGTGAGCACATTTGTCAGGCATTCATGACAAGGATGAATTCAGACTAAGGGCGCTGTGCCCTCTTCTCTCTCCCCTCTCCAGGAATTGGCCTGACTTGCAGTTCCCCAAAGGATGCCCACACTGTGGGGTGCTGCGGGCTCCATGCTGCTGGGATTTCAGGGCAGGGCCGCCACTTTCCCTATCCGACAGGAAGTCTGGCTCTCAGGACAGGACGTGGCCAGTGGGTGATCTCTTGGGCTCCTGGCCCTGGGCCCTGCTTCCCCACAAACATCTCAGGCAAGTTGTGGGTCTGCTGTGTCTATATTAGGTGGGGCCCTCAGGCACTAAACAGATGGGGTAACCAGGCACCCCCTTAGCTAGCCAAGTGCTGCCTGTGCCAACCCCAGAGTATGCACACTCTCTCTGGCTGCATGCTGTTATTTACGTTGACCTCGTAATTTACATAGACCCTCATCTCAAAAGGAGGCACATGCAGTGCAGCCTAGGGTACCAGCAGGGCCACCTGACAGCACCCAGGGGCCGTCTCAAAGACAAATGTACCCATGATGACAGAGCAGTTCATCTGTGTCACCCAATCCCCACACAGGGAAACCCTGAGGCTGTCCTGCACAAGACAGAGGGACAGGCCCAGGCCTCCTTCTCTTCCTACGAACAGCAGTACTTCCCACTAGGGACCAAGTTTTCATGGGTGACCTTGGGACCCATCTACTCCAGATGGCTTCAGCCACTGTCCAACTGCTGGTGCCGCTAACTGCACAGCTGAAGTCACTGTGTCTGATGGGACTCTGTTTCTAAGATGTAGAAGCGTGTGGGAGCTGTGTCAATGACGCGCCAGGACATCCTACAGACAGAGTAGCTGGTAGGAATGCTGTCTGAACCCACCCTGTCCCTTCTGCCTGCAGGGATCTGCATGTCCTTCCTGACGGCCACTGTGTAAGCAGGTGCTCAGTGCCCTGCCCAGGTGCCCACGGCCCCTGCTTAGGAGAATGTAGCAAAGGGGTGAACACTGGGCCTGGAGTCAGAAACTGAGCTTAATGTGGACCTCACCATCTGACGCTGGTGACGTTTCTCTGGGCTTTCGCTTTCTGGTAGTGGAAAGGAAGGCGAAGCTTTCTCTGCATGGCCTAGGCAGGTATGGGTGTGACTTCCCAGTGGGATGGTGCTTTGGAGACTGGAGGCAACTGTGCCTGACTCAGGCAGCCCAGGCCATACTTTAATAGTTCACATGTATCACCTGGTTTTTCCAGTGAACACATACACTTGAGAGACAGGGACTGACTGGATGGGGTGGTGGTGCCCACCTGTGACCCCAGCACTTCCCCAGTTCCAGTCCTACCTGGCCAACTTAGGGAGTCCCTGCCTCAGAAGCAAATAAGCAAAAAAGGGAGGAATGAGGGTACAGTTCAATGCAAAGGCCCTGGGTTCAATCTCAAGATCTGGGATTAAGAAGAGCTCTTTTTAAAACAAAACTCTAGAGAAAGAGTCCTGTTGATATTACACATAAAATGTGTGCTTTCCACCATTTGTGTCCATAAAATACAGCTTCCCTCAGATGCACCAAGGACAGGAGACAGTGATGGGACCGAGCTCCTTTGGGGACATGGTCTTCACACCTGCTGCCTGCTGGCATGGGGCAGGGAGGCCCATGCCATGTCGACTCTTAATTATCCTCCTCTCTTTCTTTGTTTTCCCTTGATGGTACTGGGGATTGAACTGAGGGAGCACTGAGCTATATCCTCATCCCTTTTTATTTTGAGACAGGCTCTCGCTAAGTTGCCCAGGCTGGCCTTGAACATGCAACCTTCCTGCCTCAGCCTCTTGTGTAGCTGGGGTTACAGCTGTGCATGACCATGCCATGCCCCTCCCCATCTCTGGCCTCTATTTCCTTGACATGAAGGAGAGCAGCAGATACACGGACTCCTCTTCTTACCCACTGTCTCGCAAAGACACAGAGGGACACAGTGGTCTCACTGGGCAGAGCAGAGGGACAGCAGGAAGCTCCACTTACCCACTCCTCTCTCGCCCTTGGAGTTCTGTCCCCCAGAGCTGGTGGAAAGGTCCTCAGGGACAGGCATGGGCTCATCACCATCATCTGGAGTGTCGCTGACCGGAGGGCTGTCCTTCCCTGAGGAGAGAAGTGGGACTTGAGGGCTGGCTGTCGCTGTTCCCCACGTGGAAGCCCATGGTCCAGGCCCTGCCGAGCTGGCCCAAGAGGCTGCATGGGGAAGTGGTCACTGGCCTGAGGGGAAGCTTCCCAGTGGAAAGAACACTGGTTTGTCGTCCTGTAATTGCTTCTCAGTGACCCCTTCCAAACACCAGACTTGGGAGAACACCGATGAGCAAAAGGAGGAAAGGAGAAAATCACCTGCACTCCCAAAGTCGTGACACTAAACTCACAGGGTGAGTGTGTACATGCACGGGCACACGCACACACACACACACACACACACACACACTTCTGTGTTGTGGGTAATGTGTGGAGATATCCTTTGGTTTTCACATTAGTTTTCAGATATTTCTACACACTTTATTCTAAGCCAGGGACCATACCTCCACAATTCTGTTTGCTCGGGGTAAACACAGCTTTATTTAAGTCTTCCTTACACATTACAGGAAGCCTGTAACTGCTTCCTGTCCTTTGCTGATTAACCAACACAGCGGTGCTCACCCTCCTAGCTCACACATCCTCGGGGACACTATTTCCCAACCCCCTCCCACCCCCGCAAGATGTTCAAAAGCACCTGTATGTTTAAGGCGCTCCATGTTTTAATGCACGTCCCCCTGGAAGGGGGTTCCCATTTACTCCCCACAAGGCTTCCTCAGCCACTTTCAGGTTTTGCTTTTAGGACACAGGACTGATCTGCCCGCTTTCTTTTCAGCAGACAGGGACTCCTTTGCCAGCCGTCCAGTTTTATTTGTACTGGCAGAGAGATGAGCTCCCTACTGAGGGAGGTCTCCCCTTTCTATATGTGAAGAATCCCTAAAATGACTTTTCCAGAAACAAACATATCCACAAGGTGGTTGCTTATCCTGCAAAAAGTGAGATTTGCTGAAGAAAACTGGGTTTTACCAGACACCATCTGTACTAGGACTGGAGCAAAATGAAGTCAGGATGGGGACCGCTCACCCACACCCCGGAGTCCACTGTTGGGAAGACACCCTGGTAGAAAATGCTCCCTTTGCAGAAGTTGAAACTGTCACAGCTTCTGTCCTTCTGGAGCTAACTCGAGTGATGGGACACACACACGTAAGGCAGAGACAGTGAGGACTGCAACTGATGTAAACCAGCTCATTACAGCTATCTGTAGAAGATCAGCTTGGACCGACATCCTAGCAGAAACCCAAAGAAGGATGGGAACCTGCTTACAGACAAAGCGATCATCCCAGATAGACAGACCCAGGCTTGGGAATGTGTAAAAGACAAAGAAAACGTTCAAATGTCCAGAAAACAGCACCAGGTGTGGCGTGAAATCTCTTCACTGGTTTGAATAAACTTCCTACAAGAGTAACACCAACATCTTAGAAGACTGGCAAGACCAGTGAGATCATTCCCAGTATATGAAACAGCTTTTACCAGAACCTTTAAAATAGAAGCTGCCCCGGCACCAAGGCCAGGCTTTGGGGAATAGCACCGCTTTTGCTAGGACCAGACGCCACCATTTACTATTCCAGCTTAGCTGTAATTAGTGCAACTGGCATATTTTCAGAGAGAGCATTATTGGGTATATTTGGGTAGCCAATACAAGATGAATAGTTAAAGATGGGGTAGGATTATAAAAATTTCCCAAGGAAAAACAAAAGGCCAGAGAGACATTGATTGAAAGTGCTCAAGTTACACTAAAACCTTGGAAATGTCATTGAATCAGTATGGTTTTCACTGCCCTGAATAGAAGACCTTCCGCTCAGTGTTTTAGTGTTATTTCTCACATCAGCCATAATTGAGGAAAATACCTGGGGAGGTTTCTCCAGTGGCCACCCTGGGAGGTCTGTGTGGTGTGATCAGAATGTACAGGGAAAGGTTAAACCGGAAGAACACTTATTACTGTAAAAGACACATTGCCACAAATCCCCCTTGAAAACACCTCCTCAATCCGAGCACCCTTATTCCTATCGTTCCCACCACCTTTTAAATCAGATACAGAGCCCTTGCTCATGAATGTCCTCAGGGACTGTGACCATAACTAAGGTGAACGCTGCTCCAAGTGCTGTCCGAAGAGAGGCAGGCGCCCAGAGACCCAACGCTGTGTCCTCCTCCTCACTCACCAAATCTGACAGTATGGGCTCTGGCTCCTCCCAAAGTCACAGTGAACGAAAAGGAAATGTTCTGAATCTGCTCAGGACATGGAGGCAGCCAGGACAGTACCGCTGGACTTCCGGGAAGAGGACTCCCCAGCCACTGCGCAACACCGTGCCAATGAGGGGGTCGAGTGCTCGGAGGGAGGGAAGACCCGGGGGATTCTTGCCAGTGTGTCTTTTACTCTAATATGTTTAACAATTTTAGCGATCACCACAGTTCTCAGTCACGCCTTGTAGGAACCATGTGGTAACTTTGATTTCACACAAGAGAGTTGCCTGGAATAGTGGTTTGCAAACTCGGAGGGCTTTAAGCAGATAGCACAATAAGCTTAAACAGAACTCTAACATGTAAGACAGGTCTTCTGTGAACAGGAGCCAGGGACACCCAACCTTCTCAAAGGTCACAGTGCAGGGCCGGCCCCAGGGCGTGGCTTCACAGTGTGTACTGACTGGGACTGACCTGGGTGTCACCACCAGTGGTCTCGATGATGCAGTGGTGTGGGACAGAGCAGAAGGAACTTTCTGGACTTATGTCTGTACCATGCTCTTCCCCCTCCTGTAGAGTCTCCGGGACATTCTGGGCCATGTGGTGCTACGGCACGGAGCGGGCCTCAGAGGGACAGGATGGAGCTAGCTGAGAAATGCACACTTTGGGCTCAGTCCACGAGAAAATGCACCAAGTAAGTGTCAATTGCCTCTGCAGATTTCTCTGACTGATCCACCTGTTGGGGGTGACATCACCCCCAGTCGCGGTGCACACTCCCAACAGCAGATGTGCTTGGGAGGACTGCGTCTGTCCCAAAGGCAGCACCGACTCCAGCTCTCCCCACCCTGTCTTGCGCCGTGGTGCCCTGCTGTGCTGTGCTCTTCTCTCCACGTGAGGAGAAGGAGTGACAAACACAGTGGGGACCACGATTCTAAAACCCTTCGAGTCGGATGGATCGATTGAAACTCTCCCTGCAGAGAGGACCCCGTGGGGGGGGGGGGATAAAAAGTCAGTCTCAGTGGGCGCCGGGCACCGAGTGGAAATCATCAGGGCTGGGGGGCACTCAGGGGCGCTCTGGGAGCTCAGGCTAATTCAGCTGTCCTCGCCCCCGCCCGGCGATGCTTCCTAAGAGCTTGTCTGATTTGCCTAAAAGCCCCCAGCCCCCTGCATGAGTCACGGCTGAGCCTGGTGTCCAGGACCCCGTGTTTGCTGACTGCTGGAAAATCCCCCTGGAAAGTGTCTACCAACACTCCACAACAGGGGACGGGCACCTGTCACAGACAGCGCGTGTGCTCAGCTCGTCCTTCAAAACCAGGAGATATTTATGATGGGTCACGCACATCCATTCCTCCCCAGTCTGGCTGGGACATGGAGGCTTACGCTGCAGGACACAGTTCTTATGTGACCAACGTGAGACTGAGGCAGATGTCGCACAGGGCACCTCTTTAAAATCTTGCCCAGTGTGTGTAAGGAGCCTAAAGATCCTCATTTGGCCTAGTTCATAGAGTTGTGGGATAAGAACTAAATAAATAAACTGGGAATGAACACTGCCCCTTACCTGAAATTTTGCAAGAAATCACAGAGTGTGTATCAAACTGGCCTGGCCAACAGGGGCAAAATGGATTACAGCAAAGTCTCTTAGCTTATTTTTTAAAGTTACTGGATATTATGTCTCTCTAGGTTTTTATATAACAGTGATATTTGGAGTACTGAAAAACCAGGTTAATTTTTAGAATTCATTTTCCTTCGTACAGACAAGAGATGTGTTAGCTTTGGGGAACAAACTTCCATAGGTTCTTAATTGACTGATCCACAATGGAAGCCCTTCAAACTTTTGGATTCACACCAGTCTTTTTATAGTTGTTGTTTGTTTGCTTGTTTTTTAGAATAAAGTGCATGTATTTGGAGAAATTGTCTATTTGTTGTTCATAGGTCTGTGCTTTTCCACCTAAGGAACAGAGTCCCATTCAACAGCTTTAGCTTTGTCGCAGCTATGAGGTCTGACACTGGTGGGCTGTGACAGGGGTACAAGACCTAGAATGCAGGTGTCCATGCAGGGGTATGTGATTCGTGCCTGGAATCACTTTGGAAAGTGTCCTAGAAAAACCATGCAGCCCTTTTTATCCTTAGAAGAACTTTACATGCGTTTATGAAGATGGTTCTGTATTCCAGTACATCTTTTTGGGCATGGACTAATTTGCATCTCTTCATACTCATCCTGCAGGATCTGTGGATATACATCAAACTTGAGGGATATGACCTCAAATTTACTTTTTTAAAAAACTGGGAGGTCAATAAAAACTTGCTTACCTATGTCAAAAAACAAACGAAGAAGAAGGGTAAGGTCTTCCATCCCACGCAAGCCAGTAGCGTGGTTCGGCAGCCTGTAACGTTCTCCAGAAACATGAGCTCTGCGTGGTACCAGGTTCCCACCTTGTCCCAAGTCCCACCTCAGCAAGGCAGAATGACTTAGAGGGTACAACACAATTCCACTTGTTTAGAGAAATGAGTGAAACTTTGGAGGAAATTACCTCAATGCTAATTTAAATGGAATTTACCTCTTGCCTGTGTTTCAAATAAAGCACTGTGGGCAAGAAGATTTTGTGGACAGGTTAGAAGAGACACTGTACCATTCACTTCATCACAGGCAAAAGATTTCTCAAGAAAAAGATTGCTCATTCTCTCATTCACATTCTGGAATGCCTAAGTTGCTGACATCTATGGTCCTCCACAGGGACAAAATTCCTGGGGCGAAGTGAAGCTCAGAACACAGAATTTCTCAACTCCTACCTCCCTTGCTCAGCCATACATGAAATCACCCCCCCCCCAGAGATGGAACTATTTGCACCCCAGGGAGCTAACAGGGTCTGCACCCCTGTGCCTCCTCTGCCTCCCTATAGGACTGGGCATCAGTCACATAGAGTCTCAGGGTCTCTGCTCCCAATAGCTTAGAGGGGTCCACTGTATCCTTTTCAGTGGGCCCTTATTAGCATAAAATGAGACAGTGGCTAGGGCACTTTCTGTTACTGTAAAGTATTCAGTCAATGTGATTGCTAATGAACTTGGTAAAATATTTCCATCGCTACTTCAGTGCATAAGAGCCTCCTTGCCTTGAGCAGATCAGGCATATCTGAAAGACACTACCTCAAGCGTCCATGCTCAAACAAACACATTATGAAAAGCACATAGCCAGGTGTGGTGGTGCACACCTGCAATCCCAGCACTCCGGGAGGCTGAGGCAGAAGGGCCCCAAGTTTCAGACCAGCCTCAGAGGTCACTCAGGCAATGCTCCCCTGTTCTGGATATTATAGTGGTCCAGGAGGCAAGGGCCAGGTTTCAGGGCTGAAAGGATGGACAGACAGACGTTGAGACAAACAGGTCTCTCAACTCCTACCTCCCTCGCTTAGCCACTCGTGGAATCCCCCCCGCCCCGCCCCGAGATGGAACCAGACACAATGCAGAAGTTTAGCAAGAGAAGACAGCTGGAAAAGAGAAAGGGGAAAAACTTTCACCCAAAAATGAGGGAGGTGGGGGCCAACGGAGGGAACGCTGGCGTTAGATGTCTTCTTCTCTGTCCCTTTTGGTGACATTTCCCAAGTCGAGTGGCCCTGCATCTGTGAGGCCAAGCTGGACACAGCCCATTCCTGGACCCATGGACGCAAAGACCCAGGCGGTTCCTGAAAGGGTGGATACTACGTGTTTTTACTCTTCCCTGTATTTCTCATTTATTAGGGGACTTCTATGAGACGGCTGATGTCCAAGCATTTTATTTAAAAAAGATTATTCAGTAAAATATCCCTCGGGTTTGTTATAGGAAAATGTGAACTCCTACATATACATACTTAAACCCTAACTACCATTTCCTCCAATTTTACAAGTGAAAGACACTAATTTTAATTTTAGAAGCACCCACCAGATCTGGAGAAGCGGAAGACACCCACCGGGACCCCTGCCCAAGGGGGCGCTGCTCTCTCTGCTCTAACTGCGCACAGAGCACCCCAGACATCGCAGCTTCAAGTCCAGTTCGAGCCTTGGAATTGGCAATTCCTCTGCTGAGGGCCTACAGGGTGAACTTTGGACCAAATCTTTTCAAACAGCAAAGGAGACCCCTTCTTTCAGGAGATCTTTATGGGCAGCTCCTCCATTCCTGCCGGTGTCAGCTATCTTATCGTTTAACTGAAAGAGCCCCACGACAGTATTTAGCATGCTGCGCTATCAGAAGAAAATGAGGATTTTGCTAGCTTTGTTAGCAAGGTGTGAGCTCAGAACATTGATCGCCTCTCCATTATTTTCTTTCCTGGTACTGGGGTCAAACCCACTCAGTTATACCCACAAGTTACAGCCTCTCCTCCACCCTACATTTTTAAAGTTTTGAGACAAGGGCTTACTAAGTTGCTCGGAAAGGACTTGGGCTTGTGACTCACCTACCTCAGCCTCCCAAAAGTGCCATGGACTGATTTATTATTTGCAAGAAATATTTCAGAGATGGCTTTGCACACCAAAGTACTCAGGTCTGTTTATATTTTATTAAAGTATGTGTACATATTTACATGGACATGCCTCAATTCACATATGCAATGGTTAATGATGGAATCTGGATAACTGGCACATCCATGCCTTAAATCTATCATTTCCTTACGATTGGCACATGAACATCTTCTCTTCTACCTATTTTGAGGTCTACAGTGCACTGCTGTCAAGTCCCGTCACCATCTGGAGCACTAGAACACCAGAAAGTGTCCCTCCTGCCTGACGGTAACCTTATATAAGTCAGCCATGGCCTCATCTCTCCCTCTCACCGGCCCTTAAAACTATCACTGTACTCTCAGAGTCCATGAGGTCAAGACTGCAGCTTCCGCATGTGTGGTGACATACCACACATGGCTTTCTGTGCCCATGCCTGCCTCAGTTCACTCTATACAGTGTCTCCAGGCCCACCCAGCTTGTCCTAGAGGACAGACTGCATCCTTTCCTAGCATGACAGGATTCATGAGCTGGCTCTCACATTTCTTCCTCCAGTCACCCACAGATGGACATGTAGGCTGATTCCATCTCTGGCCATTAGGTCCAATGTTGGAGGCCCAATATGCTATCCACTGCCACCCACCTTTTCCAGGATGGAGATCCAGGCAGACCCCTTCTCAATTTATGTATTTTCTTTGAATGCGTAAAGTACCAATTTAGTGACTGCCCAATGTGAAAGCAACAAGGAAAAGCTGAAAAGTGGGGACAAGGAAAGGGCTCTTCTCCCTTTCTCTTTCTCTCCTCGAAACTTCACATTTTGTTTGTGCTTGACTTCTAGGGCGGACCAATTTGTCATTATTTTCCCAAAAAGTATAATCTGTGTTTATCCTTTCTAACCGACCCACCCTCAGTTTCAACACCAAAATCAACTTCTGTCTGGAAGGTTTTCTGGGACAGGTTCTTCACTGGGATCACTGGGGTCAGGGTTTTGTTTTTGTTTTTGTTTTTACACATTCGAGTTTTGGTGTCACTTGGATCCTACGCAGTCATAGAATTGAACCCAGGGGACAAGGTTCGAGTGGTACCCTGACCTCTCCACTGTGACCAGACCCAGTTTCTCAGGCTCTAAGGAGAGGCTGAAGAAGCCCAATGTGAGGGTAAAAGGAGCTAAACTTCTCTTGTTTTCCATTTAACTGGGCTTTTGCTGTTGTAGT